>NW_023416295.1:56369988-57684363 GCF_014176215.1 Rousettus aegyptiacus | reverse complement strand
ACGTAGCTTGCACACATATTAATCTTCTTCTCTAGACAAAATTTTTATAATTTCCAAAATCCTATTTGCTTTTTTTTTTTTTCATAATATGGTCCCCCCAGCTTGGGGCAGTAACATAAAGATAGTCTTCTTACTAAAGAGATCAGTATAAAAAATGGGAAAATCATCAAAGAAGGAATCTCAGAATATCAGTGGCCATTTGATAGAGCAATACAATGCTTAAAAGCCTAATATATTCATGAAGTCCCACTTTAATATGGAAGTTATTTACAAAATCATTTAGTATTGACAAATTAGTACAAAATAACTTTAAATAAAAGCATAGATTTATTATTAAAGCTCAAGATTTTTGCATGTACTTATTCCATGGCTCAGTGTTTTTTATCAAATTTGAAATAAACTGGAAAATACCCATGAAAATCCATCCATTGTAATGTAGCTCCTTTACTCTCTTGTGAAATCATTAGAAACATGGATCGACTGTCACTTGTGCCTTTCCCCACCCTTTAACCTTTTAGGGGAAAGAGCAAACACCTGTCAAGTACACAGTGCAGAATGCATATACAGATGGGTGTTTAACAAATATCCTTCAACAAAGAGATTGAAGGTTTGCTTTGGGAAGCAGGGAACACATTACTTTATGTGTTGAGCTGATGACATCCATTATACAATATGTCAGCCTGTTTCCTTGCCAGAATATCATCCAAAGGAAATCCTTTTTGAGTCTTTTTTGGGTTGAGTTATAAGTTTGGAGACCCAAAATTTTGAGGCAAGATCCGCCCCAGGTTAGGAGTGGTTGAGAAGAACAAGTAGAATTCAGGAGTTTCAGTGATGTCAGGAAAAAGCAGCGATTTAAGGGATGGGGTGCAGACTCACCTGGATAAGTAGAAGCTGCACATATGTCAAAGGTCAAAGGGCATAGCCTCATGGGCTCCCAGACGCGGGAAAAGTGAAACGCCCACTCCTAGGCTCTCACCTTCAAAGATTCGTTTAGGGGTTCAGTTGTTCCTGCCTTTGACGCCAGGGACCAACTCTACCTTTTACAGCTGGAGCTGACCGGAAGGCAAAGCAAAAGCCGCGTCAGATTTCAGAACCTGCTCCCGGGAATCCCCCTATACTTCTTTCCCTCACCTCCTCCAGTGCCCAAAGCCAGAGACACCTTCATCCTCCCCACTTTCTCCAGGCCCTCTCGCTCTTAACAGCATCGGTCTCTATGGCGACCTGAAACCGCAGTTCCCATAGGCCCGTTCAATATGAGGGCCGGGCCAATGGGGAGGGCCAGCCTTTTTCTTCGGACCAATGGGGTTGGCGTGGAGCAGGTCCGGAGACGGCGGCGTGCTGACGTTCCCGGGAGCCTGGGGCTGGCTGGGCAGGCGGGCTAGCGGCTGGGCGGGCGGCGGCGGCGGCCTCTGGGCAGTAGAGGGGGCTCCGGGGCTGAGTCTGTGTCGTTGCTGGCCGCGGAGGCGGCACCATGGGCACGGGGTAGAGGGGCAAGTTGGCCACCGCCGCCGCCGGGGGTGGTGGGAAAGCCGCTTCGGGGGAGGGGGAGGGTGGGAGAGGGAGGGACGGGCAGCCGCTCGGCCGCGGCACTTTTTTAATATTTTCGGGTGCCGCAGCGCCGACCTCTTGGCGGTGATGTCTCTGATCCCTGGAGCGACGACGGCCGCTGCCTAACCTGGAAAGTAAGTGTGCGGGCTAGCGGGAGAGCGCGCAGACTCCTGCCCACGAGACCCCGGCCCTCGCCCCCTTGCACCCCAGCCAGGACCTGCCTGCGAGGGCGCAGGGGGGACGGGCGCCTCCCTCCCGTTACTCCATCCCCACCGCCTCGCGGCCGCCTCGGCTTTCCTGCCCCACCTCGTGTTCCTGCCCGCACTCGCCTGGCTGCTCCCCTCCCCCCGGCAGGCGCACAAGTTTCACCCTCCATTTGCTTTTCCCGGCGATTACTCTCCACGGGTCTCTCCTACACACCGCACACGACCCCTGCCCACGTTGGCCTTTTCGGATCCAGAGCCCCCAGCCTCGAACTTGAGCGCCACGCCGAGCCCTCCTGGACCTCTGCCGAGAGGGAGAGGGTTCCCCGCTCCTGCCCTCCTGGCACGCCGCCCCGCGCCCCTAACACCCTGAGGCGCCCGCCTTCCCCGGCTTTCGGGGCCGTCTGTCCGTCCTTCCTGCCCCAGATCCTGCGTCCTGGCCCTCTCCTCTCTCTCTCACGCCCCTGCTGCCTGGGTAGTCCTGCGTTTGCCCCCTGAGTTCCACGCTCCTGCGGGCTCTGCCCACCCCGCTCTGTCCAGTGTACCCCTCTCCCCTCGCCGCGTATGTTCGCGCTCCACCCCACCCGGTTCCCCAGACCCCAGCTTCCCCGGCTGTCCTTCTGCGCCGCGGCTTTCTTCTTTCCCTGCCAGGAGTTGAAGCGGAGCTGCGGCACCCCCCCTGGCGGATCGAGTGTCCCTGTTGGGCGCTGGGGCTGCCCGGCTCTTTCCCCTTTTCCCCCTACTGGGAAAGCGAGGGGGTGAGCGGCAGGGACAGGATTTGGCTGCGCGTTGGCTGAGTGCGACAAACAGCGAGCGCAGGCAGTGGAGGCGCCGCGGCTGCCGCGGCTGCTCCGGGCGCAGCAATAGGCAGGTGTCTGTCCGAGGGGTGGGGGGGAGGGGGGACGCACGCCACGGGCTCCTCTATTGGCGACACATTTGTGCAGGAATGTGAGGAATGCACCAGGGGCATAGTCCACAGGGCCCGCCGCGGCTGCAGTAGCGCTTCCCTGGCCCAGCTCCCGCCGCGCAGCCAGAGGTCACCGGAGCATCTTCGGAGCTGGTGAGGTTCGCTCCACTCTTCTCCCCTTGCCTCTCTCCATGCAGCAGAGAGGGCGGCGGAGGGGAAGCACGGCAGTTCTGTTGGGTATTATCTAGCCTTGTGCCTGGGTTTTTGCTGCATTGGTCTTTAGGACCACGAATTGGGGGCCGATGGCAGTGTAGCCAAGGTTATTGATCATTGCAGAAGGTTCTTGGCAAGTTTGGTTTGCAAGGTTTTAATTCTGCCTGTTTTTTTCTGAGGGTTTTCAGAAAACCTGCAAGAAAGGGTGCCGAAGGTTCTTAGAGTAATGAGCTTGCAGCCAACGTATTTTAGCTCTATCAAAAAATGCCTGTTAATGCTCATGGACGGGGGATGTTCTGCAAAAGAGATCTTGAATGCATCACTTTGCTGTCGTAAGAATTGTAATTTTTCTCTTCATACTGGGCTGTGTTTAGACCTCTTATAATATATAATGAATAGAAACAGAGAAGCAGTGTTTGGTCAGCGATGGGACAGATAGAACTGTCTGGTACAGTTAAATTCGGGGCGTGTCAGTTACCATTGAAAGTAACACTGGGACAACATAATCATGTATATCTAAAGATGTAATTTATTAGTTGAGATTTCAGTTCTTTCTCTGTTACTGAGTTTGAAAAAATAAATACAGTCCTACAACTTTCAAAGACTTGCTATTTTGTGTAAAATCAATAATGATTAGTATACATTTTTGGTCACATTTTATTTTCCTTAGTACAGAAAAGCAAATTTTTGAGAGAAGACATTTTTCTAGAATTGGGCTTAGATTCTTTTATTTACAAAGGGAAAGTAGATTACTGCTCCTCTTTTTGAATGCAGTATATTGCTGTAGAAGTATCTTCATTTCTGGTGCCTGTGAAACAGTATGGAAAATGGCAACTTGAAAATGAGAACAATGTCCAAAATAAGTGTTTCTGCTGAGAAGCGTACTATGTGTGCTTTTATTTTTGACAGTTTACTTTGAAGCTTGAGTTTGCTATAAGCCTTTCCACACTTTATTTGTATTGGATTCAGGAATATAATAAGTTGATTGTCCAGCTATCTCCCAACATCTGTTTTGGGTGGATCAAGTGCATTGAAAAGTATGATGAACACCTTTTAATTAAGAAACCAATGGAAAGGAGAAGTAGAAAAGAAAAAAAAAGCTTTTGCATTGGCAAAAGTTGTGTTTTTTTTGGCTGCTACACTGTTTTTCAGGTATGCCCATAGTAAGTGGACCTTCTAATTTAGAGGTTTAACTCTAAATTATAGTTAGCCACACTGTGTAAGATATTGGGAGGTGTTTGCAAATGCCAACAGGAAACATTATGTAACAGTATCATATTACAGCAGAGTTTAATACGTGCTTATTTGATTTGATATGAAGATTAGAAGGTAAAACACATTTAATTTCTCTGTTATATTGGGAATTTAAATAACCCATTGAAGTATATAGATAATGTATATACAGAATTGGTCATTCAAGTAAAGGTAGGCTTTTGGTTAGAAATTTATTCTATAGATAATAGATATTTGAAGAGAGGAAGTTTTAAAACAGATGATCATCACAATCCAAAACAGTATACACTGTGTTTTGACTAAGTACATTCCTTCCCCACCCCCCACTATTATGTAAGGAGAAGGTGCTGCATCTAATACATGTTATCCTGAAGATCCTAATTTGGGGAACAAAGTATCCAGTTATCTTAATTCTTATCTTTAGAGGGAGGTAGGGGGGAGCAAGATAGTGATGAGAGCATAAGAGAAGATAAGCAGAGAGTAGGAGCAGCTGATATTCATCCAGAAAAATATATATATGTTGTTGCTGCATTTACAAGCTGAATAAACCGAATTTAATTTAATGAATAGTTCTCACATCATAATTTGAATTTAAAGAAACTACTACCAAACTTAGTTTAATAAATAGTTTAGCAATTGTATGGCTTGGAGTATTTGGATTAAGTCTATATCTAAAGTCAGAAATGACATTTTCTTCCTTTTCTGAGCTACACAAACTGACAAAGTAAATTTAATTAACTTTATTTAAATCTACTTAATTTTTAAAAATACAGTTATTCCCCAATTTAAAACTGAATAATTTCCTTACTGCTGACTAGGGATTGATTGAAACAGAGAATTATCATACCCTGGATGATGCCAGTCTTTCGCTTTACTACTTTGAAATATTATATTTTGAGAATACTCTATAAAGTTTTTTCTGTTTCATTCAAGAAGTAAATTGCTTAATTCAAAAATGGACATCATTTTTAACTGGAAGATAAAATAGGTTATTCTATGGCAAAAAACATCCATAGAATTGTATGTCACTTTGGGAATTTGCCCTCACACCTTCAGTATACTGGGAGATAATTACTTCTTCAATGTGTTAAATGGTTTTGTAATGCCTTTTCTGCACTGAAGGGGGAAGAAGAATTTGAAACACCAGTGGACTTGATATGTTTGGAAAAGTAACTATTTCACGCCCAAACTGTGACTACAAAGAGTTGCAAATAGAGAGGGAAAGTCTTTAAGCATACCTGAATAAGGCTTCATATACTGCCAGTAAGTGATGGTAGCAGTCAGCAGGTCAGTTTGATGTCCAGCAGTAAGAAATAACAGGCTTCTTTTAGGGTGAGATCACACCCTGAGTCACAAGGAGCAATAATTCATGTGCTTGCTGGTTTCAATTGAGAAGTTGTACTACATTCAGATGTTGCTCACATGCCTCTTTAATAATTAAATAGAATAATGTTACTCTTGTAGGGGCTATGTTACCATAACTAAATTGTTACATTTCAGTTAAACTTAGAATGCTGCAGTCAACTTTTCATTGATCTTTTATTTAGACTTATTTGATACACCAATAAATGTTGGCTACATTGCTGATCATTTATTGGTCATAGACTTGATAATATTATAGTTACTATGGCTCATATCTAGTGATTTAGAGAGAATGATAAAATGTCATTAGAGGTAAGATTGTAAATTTTTAGCATTATAAAATATATACATTAAAATATGGAAGTATCTGAATTATTTTAAGCCATATCATTGTGAGGCATTTTTCCTGAACCAAATAATACCTGCTGATTGGGTAGATATCAGTCCCTGTAGGTACATATATCATATAGCCCTCACAGAGTTCAGAACTCACAAATGAAGGGTGAGGAGGGAGGGAGCCAGGGGAACCAGTAACCCTCTTTTTTCAACAGCTGAGGCATGTTTGACTTCTGTAATTATTGTCTATATTAAACATAAATTTAGCCGATTTGCAAATATCCAAAGGTGTTTGTTCTGCGCTTCTCTAAACTGGATCCCCTCCCTGCCCTGCCTCCCCCCCCCCCCCCTCCACCCACTAATGAATGCATCTCTTTTCTTGGAGAGGCAGAGAAAGCCCCTTTTTAGGTGCCATTAGATAGAATATAGTAGTTGGCGCCTAGTGTTCCAGGTTGAATTTAGAGTGGATTTGGGTTTTTGTCATAAAATCATTTTATAGGAAAGTTGTTACGTAAAATGTGTAGTGGAAATGGAGGGTGTTATGCAGGCAGGCTTTGGGAGCCTGGCCTGGAGCTTAGAATACAGTTATTCATAGACACCCACAACCCATTTACAAATACACTTTTAAGACCCTGGGTAGATGGTGTCCAACATTCTGGTCTACTGTAACTTCTCTCTTAAATTACAGGCATGAGAGGAAGATGAAAAGCACCCTAAGCTGGAAATTAGATCTGCCAGTAAACCTTATGACCTCCACAAAGCATTTAACATTTGGGTTATAGCTTCATTCTTTTTAAAAATGGAGGGTTTAGATTGCATTGATCTAAGATACATTTCATCTCAAGGTTTTCAGTTCTCAGTATCTTTTTTTTTTCCTAAGAAAAAATGGTTTCCTAAGCAATCATGTATATAGTCAGTCCTATTCCCCCTCTTATTCTAAATCATAGAAACAAAGAAGTTGGGGTTCTCCTTTGAAACTTTTGAGTCTCCTTCATATTCATCTTAAATAGCTTTCTTTTTTTTTTATTTTTTTTTAACAGTATCATTTTGGGAAGTGAGGGGAAGGGATTAAAGCATATGTTTTCAAGATCTTGCCGTCTGCTTCCACCAAAGATTAACTATGGTAGTTTAGGCCAGGGAAAGTCCTTGGGATTTCACCTTCACCCTGAGTGAAACCCATGAGAATTGCCATTAAGACAATGAGGCAGGTATTGTGGTTAGCAGCCAGACTGTCATAGTTCAATTTTGGCACTTCTATTTGCTAGGTGTGTAACTTGGTAAATTATATATAATCTCTCTGGACCTCATTTTGCTTATCTGTAAAATGGAATGATGAAAGTATCTGGATACTTTATGTGGTGGTTGTGATAACTAAAGGAGTTAATATGTGATAAAGCAATTATAATAGGGCCTGGCTCAGGGCCAGTACTTAATACATTTAAGTCATTGGTTTTATTCTTATACCATAGTATGTATAATGCTTTCTGTAGCATCTTCCATAGCCAGGCAAATTATTGGTTTGCTTTCTGTTATCTTAGTCAATATGATTATGAAGAAGTAATCTATTAATGAAACATTATTATGAGCTTGAAAGTTTGTAAGAGCTTGCCTGTAAGGAAGAGAATCCAGAAAAATAAATCAAATATGGGCCCTTTTAAAAATAAGACCGTTATAGCTTCTTTTCTTTGTGTAGGTAATACTTGGAGGCATGTAAACACAACTCTCGTGTAGGAAGCTTGGGTAAATACAACTTAGTAAACTGTAAGGTTTAAAAGGTGAAGACTGATAATATATTCCAGGAGCCACAAGTGGAAACACTTGCACAATGTAAGACATACATTTTTAAATATGTATACAACTATTGCATTTGTAATTCTAAGCGGTAGTCATTTTATACAATGTCTTCAAGTCAATCCATGAGGAAAGTGTTACAAAAATGTTAATCATTTGTGGACTGAACCGCAGCCTGTAAATTAACTCTTTAAGCTGCCTTTTCTGTCCAAAATTAATCACACTTGAAATTGGCAGGAAACTGTCAAAGCAAGAAAAACTAGAAGAGAAATTTGGAAGATTTGCGATGTAAACCAATAGACAGTAATTTAATAGATACCAAAAGACTCTAGTTCTAGTCCTGGCTGTGCATCCCTTAAGCAAGTCATTTAACTCTTCTAAGCTCTAGTTTTCTCGTGTATAAAATGAAGGAGTTATACGAGATTCTCTGTAGAGGCCTTCATGTACTTATATTTCACCATCTCATTTGATTACATTTTTTTCCTCAGGAAGAATGTACAGTCTTCCCAAGAATCTATGACAATTTACCCTCCAGGATAAGCGGGAAAATTTGAAGTTGTATGCCTAGAATACTCAGCTTCTGAAAATTTAAGTGCTGCAGCCAGACAAACATTTGACTCAATACCAGCAGAGTCAGTGGCTACCATCTTGGATTCATTTATTAACAAGTCCGCTGTGCACATTTGAAGTTTAACCCTTCATTGAGACTAAAATTTCTAAAAGTTGGATAGAAACAGAAGGAATTAAAATGAGAAAGACCCATTTTCCATTGTTTTGGTTTGATTTATCCTCAAAGATACTAAATTACTGAGACAGACTTGTTACTCCGAAAAGATGGTTTTCCATGAACACTTAATGTTGGTAGAAACTTGCTGATCCATACCTCATTATAGAATATGAGCACTTTTTATTTAACTCTGATTTTGGAGTATAGACAAACTACCAGTGTTAAGAAATTGGGATGGATTTCAGCAGGATGATTTTTTACTTGGATTGCTGTGTGTGTGTGTGTGTGTGTGTGTGTGTGTGTGTGTGTGTGTGTGTGTTTTAAGCAATTTAAAAATCCAGTGCATATAGCTTCTCCCAAATCCTGCTTTTTGCTACAAACAGGGTGGTGGGGGGAATCCCTACAGAACTTATGTATGTATACATTCATAAACAGTAGTTTAAAAATATTGAGATTGGCAGGTTTCCCTTTGCTAATGCAATAAATACATTGTTTGCAAAAATTAGACTCGATTATATTACTAGTGTATGCAATATTAAATGAGTTCTCAGTGTCATGTTCAAAGTAAATACTTGAACAGGCTCTTCAGTTTCCATACCTTCATGAGAATTATAAACACTCATGTAAAATGGAAACCAGTAATAATTTGCAGTGAAGTGCATCATGTTTTCTGACACCTGTGCCTGGCTGAAATGGGAAAGGACTGTTTAGTTAGAAGTAACACCTTATTCCTGAGTACCACCAGAGGTCCAGGTGAGGGGACTGAACACAATTATTGCTTCAGATATTTGCTGGAATCCTGTGCGTAAGGTATTGAGATCTCTTTTGGATAACTCTTTATCTTAAAAGTTATCTCCTTCATTTGAGTTCACCCACTATTTGTTATATGTCTGCTCTGTATCAGACTCTGTGCTAGATCTTGTGGCCAAAAAATGATATTCCCCAGATTGTTTTACAGTCTGTGTTGGATTCAGTATTGAGAATCTCCACTTTTGGAGGATCTGAGATTAATTTTGCAATCTAATTGGGAAAAATAAGACGAAAACTGGAAAAAATTGTCCTAGAAAACTTTAGTATACAAATTGGTATATAAATATATACATATGCAGAATTGTTCTGTAAGTATTAAGGATGGGCAGCAAAATGACTTGATATTAATAGGTTTTAGTTAAACTTACTTTTTTATGTGTGTGTTACTTGATATATTACCAGAATCTGGATAGACAACTAGCTGCATTAACTGTCAGTGGATTCTTTGAGAAAAGCCTGCATCTGAAAAAGTGCTCTTTACTAACTGTAAGATAGTGATTGCACAGAAAGTTTTAATCATGCACGTGATTGTTTTGATTATATTTTTTGAAATACTTTACCATGTAGCTTATGTAAAATAATCACAGTGAAAAAGCGTTATTTATGAAGCACCTTAATTTATGCCTCAAGACTCACCATTTTAAGTAAGTTCTTATTTTTGTTTTCATACAGTGGTACTTTGGTTTATTCTGTTTTGTGCTTTTCTTTATTCTTTATGCAATTTATGTGCCTTTATAAGTCCAAACTTCTTATCTATTACTGTAACTATTCCCCTTCGTTGTTATGAACAAACGGAAGAATGTTTTGAAGTGTCGTGTGACGTGTGTTAGAATAAATATTCTCATTGAATCATACCTTGAATCTCAGACTGATGCACTGATGGGAATTTTCCACTTATTGTCAATTTGTCAATGACTAAATAAACAACAAAGTCAGTATTTACAAAACACTGAAAAAGGAAGCAGAATACCCAACTGAACTTTCTCAAAAACTGCTATTACTTTGAGATCTGTGATAAAACAACTCAGCTGTTAAAAACCTAACTCGGACTGTCAGCAGATGAAAAATATGTGTCAATCTGAAATCTTTGGACAGTATATTGGCAGGTGTCAATCTTCTAAAATGTTTGTGAGTTACTTGTTTGGAACCCTGAATACAATTTTAATAGAAGCAATATAATCCATAAATTCACCATCCTAAAGTGTAACTGAAGTTATATTGGTTCCGTTTTCCCATGGCCTCCTTCCCCAAGCCACTGGATAGCAGAGACTTTGTCTTTTAGTCTTTTAGCATGACTTAATTTTGACCTCTAGTCTTTCTAGATACCTTAAATGAGTGAATGAGTTTTTAATTCCAATCTCGGTGTACCTTCGCCTGTTACTCTTGGATAAACTTCTCTCTGCCTAATATGAGCCCTCTTTTCATTTCGTAACCTGCTTTCGTAAACTATGTGGTCTTAGAGCCTTGCTCAGCTGATGGATTGAGGTTAAAAGGAAATATAATTTTAAACACATGAAGATTTTCAAGGAAAAATATGTTACTGAAATGATATGAGTATAATTAGTAATAAAAATTATATAATCATTAAAAGTAATAAAACAGTAAATTTCATAGCTTTTTTTGACTTAATGGGTGCAGCAAATATTTCTTTGGTTTTAATAGGGTAGTTAGAAATACTCTTTAACATTTTAGTGGGCCCTCCCCTAACATCGAGTAATTACTCTAAAATTTGAATAAATTATTTAAAATTAAACTTTTAATTGTGAGATTATTACAAATTCACATGCAATTGTAAAAAAAAAAAAATGCAAAGATCTTGTGTACCCTTTCCCAGTTTCTCCCAATGGGAACATCACAGAACTATAATGCAATATCACAACCAGGACACTGACATTGATACTGTCGAGATACAGAACATTTCCGTAACTATAGGAGTGCAGGGGTCATGTTTTCCCTCTATAGCCACACTCTCACTTCTCTTTCTTATCCCTAGCAACCACTAATTAATTTCCTTTATTTTCATATTTTTGTTATTTTAAGAATGTTATGTAAATGGAATCATGCAGTATAAAATTTTGGAGAGTTTTTTTTTTTTTTTTTCGTCAGCATAAGTCTTATAGATTCATCCAGGTTGTTACATGTATTGATATTCACTTCTGTTTTATTGCTGAGTAGTATTCCATAATAGGTATGTACCACAGTTTTAACTATCTGTTGAGGGACATCTGTGTGGCTTATTTACAATTTATAATAATTTTCAGTTTACAAATAGAGCTGTTATAGATACCTGTGTACAGGTTTTTGAATTATAAGTTTACATTTATCTGGGGGAAATGCCCAAGAAAGCAATTACTGGGTTAAATTACATTTTTTTTAAAGCTTTCTTTCTATAATTATACACTGAATTACATGAGACCTTGGTAATTTAAAAGTTGGATTTATAGCTTTGGTAAATTAAAAATCAAGTCTTCTACTTTTTGTTACTGTTTTACAAATGCTACCTCCTATGAGTTTACCTTATTTTTAGCAAAATCTCATCATTCATTTTAAGTGGAATTCATGAAGTTGCATTGTAGTCTAAAGGTTTTTTTTTTAATTATATTTTGTTTTGTTTTAGACAGCAGATATTTTTAATTTCCAGTAACAATTCTGTATTTTAAAATGTAATCGCTAATGTTGGCTCTTTCAAAATTTCACTTATGAATGGGGTAAACAATCATAAGTAACATTCTTGAAAAATAAAGTTTATTGTGTACCATGCTAACAGGCAAAGTAGAGTTGTAAAATGAAGACAGCATTGTTGTATGTGATTGTAATCGATCCAGGTGTCAGATGGAAGCCAACAAGAACATCTGATAGTTTTAAAGGTGAGGACTCCTCTTTTCTAGAAGAGAAGGCATTTTTCCAAAGCACAGATCTCTCATTCTCTCCCCCCACCAATTTCTCCCTTGCTTTTCACATGATTATTTTATACAATTTCTGCCAGAAAAAAATATTGAAATAGTCTTCAATTGATAATTTGATTTTAATAACATCCTTTCTACCTTGAATATCAAATATGTTTATTTTCATAGTTTAAAGTACTACCTAGTTTTATATTGCTTTCTGTAGTGCTTATGATTATTCTAATATTTTTATTAATGTTTTTAGCATTCATAGTCTTCTGGAATCAGCTAAAAAGATAATCGATGACTATGATCAATCCTAAAATTGAGCTATACAGTAGCATTCTTCTTTTACAACACCGCTTTTAAGGATTTGATTCTTTTTCTATATTTGAATGATTTACCTTACAGTCCTTTAATTTTGTAGAAATATGATTTTCCCAACAAGTTGTAGATTTCCTGAAGCTTTCTGTATGTTACTAGTATGTCCTTCTTTGCCTGGTGAGCCCATGGTTTTCTTCTTTAAGGTCTAACTCAGTGACCCCTGCTTAGTGAAGCCTTCCTTGGCCCTTATTTACAAATTTAAATTTTCCCCTTTATGCTTCTAAGCACTTTGCACATACCTCAGCTATGAACATGTGTCACATTGGGTTCTAGTTTCTGTGTCTGTTTTCCTAGCTATGTTGTGAGCCCTGCTCAGGTTAGAACTGTGTCATAGTCATCATTGTAATTCTCTCACCTCGCAATGTGCCTGCATATATTAAGCACCAGATACCTACTTTGGGTGAAGGAATAAGTAAATACTTTGTTTACAACCTGAGTTGTCCCTCTCTCTCCTAACTTTCAGTGATTCCCCATTGTTGGCCCTGTAGGATCATTTCAAACTCCTTAGCCCGCCTACCATTTAAGGTCCTTCATAATCAAGCTCTGATTACTCTGCTTCCTGAACATTCCACGTGAGCAAAAGTAGTTTCTGCTCACTGTTCCCTGCCTCCATGTATGATATTTAAATCTTTGCAGCCCTTGTAAACCTAGTTCAAATCCTTCCTGGTGCGTGTGATCTGACTGACTTGTTCTCTCTCTTTCTCCAGATGTCTTATTCTCTAGCTTTTAATAACTTCCCGTGGTGGTTTTTCTGTTATTGTATTGGACTGTTAATTTATACTGGTTAACTTTCTCTTGCCTCTTTTCTATGAGTAGATTGTAGTTTCTAAAGGGAAAGGTCCTCATATATGTGCTTCATAAAATGAAGCGGTGTTGATCACATTGGAACATTTCAAGTAGAAATCACTCATGAAATATAGATTGTGTCTATCGAGGGATATTAGAGGCCAAGGTCAACCTCTTATTCAGGCACACTGAGATGTACGTAGAAATGCAGCCTCTTATTTGTCTTTCTTTCATTAATAATGATTTTCTAAGCACCTAGTATATGCCAGTCTTTGGTATATGTCACTTAGATTTTTTTTGAGACCTCATTTACCAGGTAAGCTACATCGAAATGGATTTTCCATTGGTTTGTTTTTAAAGACCCCATTTGCCAAATAAGCTATATTAAGTGGGGATTTTATTTCTCTAAGTTGTTGTCTTTTATTTTCATACAGTACCGTCTCACATTGAAAAGAATGAAAACTGGTTGAGAAAACAAATTTTTATCTCCTGAAATTTGTTTTGACAGCGAAAATATTAGGTCTCTGAACATAGAGAGTTATGTCCAAGAGGGTAGCCACTACCCACATAAACTATTTTCATTTTTAACTTAAAAATCCAGTTTTTTATCTACACTAGCCACATTTTAAGTGCTGACTAACTACATTTGGCAAGTGGCTATAGTAATAGGCAGATAGAGGACATTTCTGTTGCAGAGAGTTCTATTGGAACTGGTATAGAGAATAGCTGGGACCAATTATAAATAAAATAATAAAATGGTGGCTGCTTTTATACTAACAAATCAAAATAATATAGCTTTCCAGTTTCTGAAGCATTATTTTAATTTTTCTAATAACTCTATGAAATTGGTGATATATTACCTTCATGTCATAAAAAAGGAAATTGTAAGTAAGAAAGTCACAGTGAGGAATAAAAACTAACTCTCAAAGGGTATTAAAATATAAGTGTAGTTTGTGGTTTGGTTTTCATACTGAAACAAAAAAGTTGTTATTTAGTAGTTAAAATACTCAATGAATTATGGAAAACATTTGATATATAAGGTATGTGATATTTTTGCCTTCACTTAAAATCTCATCAAGTTTTTTTTTTTTTTAACTTATTGGGCTTATCTTTTGAAATTTTCAATAGAATTCAGTGAATTCTAGACAATAACCATTTATTTCTGAGTGCCAGTAGTAGGGTTACAGAAATTAACATGACTTAGTCCTTTTGTTTATGTCCTAAACTAAGGGCATTAGCTTTTAGAAGTGATATTATAGTTGTGCCTGAGAGATCCCAGAAATGTCATACTGATTACTAAAAGGCTTAATGTCTTCATTTATGTAGTAACTTTAGATCTGATGGAGCCTTTTACTCCATTCATTCCGCATGCTGAGACCTGTAGGGCCAGCAAGGTATAAAAGGCTTGTCCTCAAGAAGGTTGTGTTAAAAATTTTCATGATACCGGAAATAAAGAAAGGAAGATATTGTGCTAAACATCTTTGATTTGTAGTTTTGCTTTGGAAATTAAAATGAAAACTTCCTGGAACCCATAGAAATTTAAGTATACAGGGTAAATTAACCCACATGTGAAATATAATTCATTTAGTATGTAGAGTATTACCTTGCTTTCTAGCCACAGGAAAATCAAAGCAGAGCTCCCCCTTTCCCTTATTATTTTTTTAATGTTGATTTATAAGACACGTTTTATATGATTTAAAATTTTCCATAAACTAGCCTCACAGCAAAAAAATAAATGAATAAATAAAAATACTGAAGTACAATTTGAGTTCCTTTAAATGGATCTATTGTAACATTTCATATTTTTATCATTTAGCATGTAACAAAAATGTATGCTATAGCCTATAGTTTTTATTTTCCACTACTTTTAAGAAATTATGTGATTGACCCTTCTCATCGGGGGAAGTACAGGCTATAATTAGTGTGCAGGTCTGACTCAACTTGTTTGTATAGATGTTAGAACTGGTAGAGTCAGTCTGAAGATAATTTTTCATTCACCTTTTTTGGATTCATTTTAATTTTCAGTTTTGTACTGAGCTTAAAGCTTTTGGAGTTATGAAAGAGCTGAGGAAGAATACAATTTCACTATATATCTTATAGAAACCATTTGATAAGATATATTTAAATTTTGGCTACCTGTAGAATGAGAATATAGAGATGTTTAATTTTTCAATAATCAGAAGTGTTTAAATGCCTTTGTTAAGTTTAATGCGGTATCTAAAATGGAATTAATTCTCAATGACTAGCGCTCCTTTTCTTTGAAATAATGCTTAGTTCAATAAATTGCAGTTAATAGAAGGAAATTATCCTGATTTTGTAACTATGAATAAGAGTGAAGAAATATTAAAACAGGCATTCATTGATATTTAGGTTGGATGCTACTGCTTCTGTCAAATGAATGAGAAGAGATGACTCTCGCTTCCAGTATGTCTTCTCTCATATGTGTGAAGAGCTTCTGTTACTGCAGTGATGTGCACAATTTGGAATAAAGCACAATTCTTCATGTCAGCACTTGAAGGCTTTTTTTTGACAATGAGCAAAATGTTAGACATTTCAGCGTGAATAGCTCTCGTGATCCAGAAAATACGAGCAGACAATTTAATTGTTCTTGACTATAAAAATTAAATCTGATACTAAATTTAATCCAGGAATATATTCATGTAGGATTTTCCCCCTTATTTTAAATAAAAATTAAACTTCCATGCCTAAGCAACTATGCTGATATAAAATTCAGTGGAAAATACATGCTAAGTGATTTATAACCCATCCTCCTAACTCCCTGATTAATATCAACCCTATTCTCTGACTTTCCTTGCTGCATCCATAACCGTGCTCAAGTCTTCATCTGAAAACATGTCTTCCACCAAAGGGCCCTCCCTCTAGGGCCATGATTTTTTCTTCTGCATCTCCAAGGCCCTAAAAGATTCCTCCACCCTCGGTGGTTACAGTGTTCGTTGAGGAGGGGCTTAGGTTGGTGGTCTGGGTGAAGGGTAAGATCAGGGAGTTAAAGGTGTGTTTGTAACAAGCAAGATGTTTTAAGTTAGACTATTCATAAAGTGGGATTACTTAGCTATACAGACAGAAATTTTCAGCTGCAATGGGCTTTCTCCAGTGTCCTAAGGAAGACAGTTTTGTTGTTAACGTTGTTATTGCTTGCCTTTCCCTCAACAGTTTAAGGTATTTGTTCCGTAGCAGACATTGGAGAGAGGGATTCAGGTGGGATTTTGTGCCTTTCTGACAGTGGCTGCTGTTCCCCTTCCCCAGACCTGTAGCTAGTGGGAGGCTATCTCAGAACTCTGGCCAGTCTTTTATGTTAGCAGCTGGGAAGGTCCTGAGTGTGAATTCACTTCTCGTGTGTAGCTCTAAGGAGTTCTCTCTTTTCTTGGCTTGCCTACATTCAGCATTTACCAATGTACAAATTCTAGCTCATTTCTCTTTACCAGAATTTAGCAGTATCTTCCCCAGGTAAGCAAGTTCATTCTTGAAGGTGCCTTTCTTCCCTTAATTTTAGGTTAGTTGGTTATACTGAGGTTTCAGTTCTCTGGCGAGCTGAAGAAAATTGTGAATTGGCAGATTGTTGGTGGTTTCATTGCTGTCATCAGGGTGAAATCTCTGCTCTTCCTTTCTCCTAGAAGAAATGTTACGTATTACTATAGCTGCTTTGAGGAGGATAATCCTTCCACCTGAAAGGCCAAAAACCCTTGTCCCACTTTTAAATTCTTTTATTAGAGCTTTCTTTTTAGATAACCTGTCTGTGTGTTGTCTCCCCACTATATTGTGAACTAAAAGTCATGAAACTGACCTTATTCCTTTTTTTAATCGTCATTTCCCAATAGAGTTCTTGGCACAGAATGGGTGCCCAGTAAGTGTTTGTAGATTGTAGTTTGCATTTTAATCTAAGCAAGGGCATTTTTCTTACTGTACTTAATGGTGGTAGCATTTTCTGTCGGTGCCCTGCCCACATCCCATGGCACTCACCACCAGATTGTTGTTTTCTGACCCAACAACTTCCTAACTATAAGCACCTAGGACTTTGAGCTTGAAGACTTTCTCTGCCAGGGGTGTTGGGTCACATCAGAAGTGCCAGGAAATTATCATTCCCAGGAACAGCCCTCAACCGATAAGTAACGGGAGCTGGATCAGTAGTTCAACAACTTCACCCTTTAGTTGAGACATCTCTGAGGATTGCCCTCTGCAGGCTCCCAGAAGTCCTCAGAGGTCATTACTCACAGCAATAACCTACTCATTAATGCACCCTGTATTGACTTCCTTCCTTGGCCTATTTCACTTGTCCACCTCCCAAGTCAATTACTTGCACTCAAATCCTTGGCCTGGGTCTGGTTCTGGGGAATTTCAACTCAACACAGACAGTTATGATTTACATAAATATTCAGACATTTGAAGTACTATAAGTAACAGGAGACTTAAGTATATGAAAAATTTTTAGAGGAATTATAGTTTACAACAGATTTCAGACTATTCTTAGCTTTTTCTCTGCCCCAAAAGAGTTAGGATAAATAAATTTCAATAAAAGAAAAGAAACATCCTTTTTTTTTTTTTTTAAATGAGGCATTAAAGCAGTTCTTTTACTTTTAGAGGACTGGTACACTGATCATTTTAGATATGAAGGAAATCATTGGGGCATTGTAGGGACATGTGTGATCATATCTCAGTAACTGGATTTTAAAGACATGATTTCAGGTTTACATTTATATAACTGGTTATCGATGTCCATATACACAGTGAAAATATGCTGTGGTGTCGCATTTTACAATCCCTTTCCTGCAGTTTTGAATTAAGGGCTCAACCTCTGTAGTTTTAATGAAATAAAAGTGTTAGTCTTGGATTTGAGAACTGCTATTTTAAATGTTAGGAAATCCACTTTAAAAGTTGTTTTTCTGATTATAAATGTGATTCATACCTTTGTAGAAAAATCTTTAAATGCAGAGAAGCACAAGAGAAGAAAGTAGAACCCACCTATGTTTACTTGAATCCAGAGGTAGGATGAGCACTGGTGGCATTTTGTTATAAATAATTTTTAAATTTCAAATTCCTTTTTAAATTTATAACTACATTAAAGTTAAGCAATAGATAACATGAACACACTTATTTGAGGGTAACTGTGAGGATACTGCTGATGAAGTTAATGTCTATAGAAACACATAAAAGACTTAGACCAAGGAAGGATGTTAAAAATCATATGCAGTCCCTTCTAACAGCTGAAGGGCCCGAGATCTGGAGAGGTGGTCATTCAGGTTCACATGCATGCCTGGATCAGGCGGCAGAGGTGCTTTCCTTAGTCATCTTTTGTGGGAACAGTCTTTGCAGTCTGGGCCTCCAGGCTCCAGATGAGCCCTTCCCTTGATGGGTGCCGGATTCTTCTCTGCTAGCCACATCTCTGCTTTACTACTTAAGGTAATCAGCTTGCTGCTCCAGTGGTCATCTTGCCCTACTTACTGTGGAGGAGTTATTAGGGAGACTTGACCTGAGGCTGAGCAGCAGGAAACCATAGCAGGTATACATTGTCTTTGGAATCTGTGTTACTGATAACATTTTTGTCATCCAGTCTCCAAGGCAGATCTGTGTTTCAGAGCTGAAAAACAATAAGACATAAGTCTTGACCTGAAGCTTAAATCAGATACCATGTTAATATCCCAAAATTATTAGGCAGGTGTATTGATCTTATTGAGAGTTGACGTCTCTTTCTGTTATTTCATGGCTTAATTTTGTGTTAGATTTTAGGTTATATCAGTTATTTTTTGTTTTTGTATAGTAATTGCTACTTTATGCTTTTAAATGTTAGGAAGTACTAAGTAAAAAACATCACACACAAGTATTGTGGAATCCCGAAGTAGTCCCACAATTTGACATTCCATGTCTTCAAAAAAACTAAATAAAAATGTTTTACATTTTCAAAATGTACCTTTTTCTATAAAGTAGATGCAAGATACACAGTTTTCCTGAAAGACTCAAATGTTCCGTGTAAAATGAATCAAGTAGTTGATCCCTAAATTGTTTATCCTCTGTCACCAAAACTTTCAAATGGCCCTCTCAATCTGTTCTTGGATTTATTATCTTGATGAAATTGCTGAACCCAGGAGAATCTCTGCTTCACATTAAGTAGCCGGTCTAAGTACTTGAAGTTATGGCCTAGTGGTACATTGTGATATTGACAAGTAAATGTGAGAAGCTTAACTAAAGGTAATATTAAATAAAATCCTCGGCTCTAGAAATTGTATAAATGAAATTGGTAAGGTGGCAGTGAGTGATGCGCTAAAGAAATTTGCCTCAGGATTTGTATCTATTGATGTAATTCAGTTAAGTTTGTTGTTTCAAGTATCATGTCTTGTGATCATTTTACTTAAATCTAAGAATTAAACATGGAGCAGGAAAGGCCTATCAATGCTACCTAGCTAGCCAATTTAAAATTTGAAGTGGCGCAATCAAACCCTGCCATGATAGTATTAGTTGGATACAAAATTAATTCAGTCCTGTGAAATGTGGAACTGGATCTCACTACAAGCTTAATGAAGTCACTAAAGTAAATCTGCCTACCTACAAAGTTAGCCATCCACAAATCCCAGAAATTTGGGTGCCAATTCAGTTATATATAATTTTTTTATGCAGAAATTCACATTATCAAAGTTGTGTAGTTACGAGGCACTTTATCACAAGATTTTGCTGCAGGTTTACATTACATAGTCTTTCCTTTATAAATACAGGAATTGTGCCTATCTTGAATTTGTGGGTGACCAGAAACAAACAAATTCAAGATACGAACCAGTTGGTACCCATTAGTCATTATATCAAAGTAAAGAAGTAAAACTGTTATCAGTTTTTTTGTAAAACAATTGCAGAAATCTTAAGCGAGGGTCAGGTATCTGATTTAGCAGCCCTGGCAATGGCCAAATCTTTAGATCTGGAGTCTGAACCTGACCTGTCATTTTGGCCCAAACTTGCTTCAAACTTTAGATTTCTGTGCCTGATAGGGAAGACACATGTGGGAGATCGGTGCATTCCAAAGGTTTTATTCTATAGTCTGCCCCATCATGTGCACCAAGGAGAGAAAGAAAACTCATTGACAGGAGTTACTGGTGGGCTCAGCTGTTTCGAGGCCACAGGAAACTTTATCAAAACTGCAGGTCCAGTATGATTGCATAGTAGCATCCTGGTCAAGGTACTGTCTTTCCCATTAGCTAATTTAGATGAGAATTCAGGACTTTAATCCCCTCCTCTGCCCCCCTTAAATTTAAAAACAAGAAATGATCTAGGGCAACTCAGCTGGAGATATGCTTTTAACAAATAAGGAATTGGAGAAAACCATGCCAGAGTCAATGAACTGCTTCACTGCAATGGAAGTATCAGCTCCTGTGCCACTGAAATATTAACTATGGCCTGATTTCTCTGGAAACCAAGCAGCAAGGGAAAGACCCTGTAAAGTTAAGTATTCACCTTAACAACAGAGTTTCCTGAAATTATGCTGTCATGTCAATCAACTGGGATAAGGCTGAGGTTCAATTTACTGGTAACAATTTCCCGATTTAAAAAATGGCTAAAGCCCCATGCCCTCTAAGCTATAAGGACTGGCTTCTGAGGTATGCAAATGAATAAGTTGATAATTATAATACTGCTTCACATACGTTACCAATAAACCAGGGACAAAGTTGATTCTCTCAGCTCTTGTGTTCTAGAGAGAAATTTCTGATTCAGGCAAAAACATTCTCAGTGTTCTAAAATATACTGGCAAAGGTTTGAGATCTTAAATTTGCAGTTTTGTTTTTGAAAGGGTGTGGTTTGAAGTTAAACCTCATGTTAGCTACAAAATGTGAAGCTGTTGAATAAAGAGGAATTTTAGCTTTTCCCAGATTATAAAGACATAATCGTTATTTTGGTTATTTTGAGTTTTTTTATTTGTTTGTTTATTCAAATTATCTCTGGACCTTACAAGTAATCACATTATATTGTGTGTTTTATTTCTCTTACAAATTAGACTTTTGTAAGATGAGATGCTCACAAGCAGATGGCATGCTTTGACTTTGACTTTTAAAGTTTAATAAACACTTTGGACTCTGCTGGTAATATATGTGGTCATTAAATTCCTTGCACTAAAAGATAACCACACGTTTTAGAAGTGCTGTCCTAATCAAGATAAATGTAATCATTAGCATGTGTTATCTGCCTACTGCCCACTGCTCTACCTTGGCAGTATTTTATCTTTTTTTGTTAAGTATATTTGTAAATATTTTTATTGAATCACCAAAGTTATTAATAATGACTTACACCTTGATCAGCATGGTAAAACACAAAATATGAATCATCCGCATTATATTTTGGCAGTATAAAAACATAATTTGAAGTTTTAGAGTAAATGAAACTGGCGATCACTAATGATCATAAGACTTTTTTGTTTAGGGTTTCAAATGCAGAAAAGTACAGAGAATAATGTAGTGACCACCTATGAAATGAGTGTTCTTCAAATTTAAGAAATCTTGTTGTACCAGATTTGCTTAATGTTTCTGAAGTTGGCATTTATCCTTTTCATTATGTTTTTATTTTTACTACATTTATATATTCTTATAAAATGGCCTTATAGATGGCTGAAAACTTTGTTATGGTTATAATTTCCTGTCACTTTTCCCCTGGTATTAGAGTTAGTAAATTCCACTCACTAAATACTCTGTTGGAAGGGACTTATTCCCATTCCTTTTCTAGGCTGGGTTCCCAAGCTAGCATTCTCCAGGAGGTTTCTATTATTTTTATTTTGGTGTTAGCAGGAGTTGCTTAAGCAGCATCATTTTTTTTTCAACCCTTTATATTCTCAAACAACTTAGCTAACTTTTAAATGCAGCATAATTTTAAAATTCTTTTCTTGATAGATTCCTATTTAAGCTTTCATAGGCAGTTTGATATTTTTGTACTTAAACTAAGACGACATGTTTATCAGCTTGGAAAAGAATTCAACTAATAGCACCCATTTTAAGGGGAAAAAAGACTTCATTAACCTACAACAGGTAGTCATTCTGTTGTGTCATTGATGATAGCTGAATAAGAGTTTCTAAGTATTAATTACTCTTTGATTAGTCTTTGACTCACTATATGACCCAGACAAGCGATCCTTTTTTTTTTTCAAGCCATGAAATAGAAATGTATTTCTAAAGCATTTATGATTTCTTCTGGATTTATGTAAATTTTGTACTTCCCCATTCTTACTTGCCTTATTCTTTATCCCAGTTTCTCTTTCTATCTTCAAGAAGAGAAATTTTAGCCCATTTCTCATGTTTACTTGACTTAATGTTGAAATCCAGGGCCTACCCATAACTTGGCTCCATAGTTTTACCTCAGTTCTAGCATCAACCAGGCTGCCCTGTGGCTTAAATCTTCATCTCTCAGATCCCTCCTTTGTCAGCTGAGGAGGTCAGAAAGAAAAGGGCTCAGTTTTCTCAAACTTTAACTCAGAACTGCTACTGCTTCTCCGGGGGAGCCAAATTACAGGCTTATCCTAATATCTCTAGGCCAGGAGATATACCGGTTTTTTCCTTCTCAAAAGTCAGTTTCAACCAAGAGATCTTCCTGATTTCTGTTGACGGTTTTCCTCTTAATCGTAAGTAAGTAGCAACTTTTAAAATTTGCATCCTGTATAGATAGAATCTTTGTTAACAAAAATCTCTTCTTACACAAAATCATTTATTAAAATGGCCAGTATTTCTTTAGACAGGAAAAAAGTCCCAATGATGTTTAAAGAAAAATTATGTAAATAGAAAATTAACAAAAATTTTAAAGCAAAAATTTGAAGTGCTTTTTAAATTTAAGATATAATTCACATACTACAAAATGCATCCCTTTAAAGGATACAATTAAGTAGTTTTAAGTACATTTACAAGTTATGCAACCATCATCACTAATTCTAAAACATTTTTATCACCCCCAAAGTAAACCCTGAACCCGTTTAGCAGTCATTTCCTATTTCCCCTAGTTACTGGGAACCACTAATTTACTTTCTCTATGGATATGCCTATTCTGGATATTTCATATAAATAGATTCATACAATATGTATACCTTCATGTCAGACCTGTTTTACTTAATGTTTTCAAGATTTATTTGTGTTTTAATGTGAGTCAGTACTTTTTTTTAAGACCGAATAATATTCTATTGTATGGATTTACCACATTTTGCTTTTCCATTCATCAACTGGTAGACATTTGGGTTTTCATCTTTTGGCTATTAAGAAAATGCTACTATGAACATTTGTGTTTCTGTAGACATATGTTTTTAGTTCTTCTAGGTATATATCTAGGAGTAGAATTCCTGGGTCATATGATAGCTTTATGTTTAACTTTTTGAGGAACTGCCAGACTGTTTCCAGAGCAGCTGCATTCTTTGACTTTTTCACCAGCACTGTAGGAAGGTTCCAGTTTTCTCATTCTCACCTATTCTTTGCATTGTCTGTCTTAAATTACACCTCTCCTAGTGGGTATAAAATGATAATTCATTATAGTTTTGATTTACATCTCCCTCATGACTAAAGACATTTGAGCATATTTTCTTGTGCTTATTGGCCATTTCTCTATCTTCTTTGGTAAAATGTCTGTTCAGATTCTTTATTTTTTATTGGCTAATTGCAAGTGTTTTTATTACAAGTATTGTGATTACTTTTGGGGAAAGAAAATTTTTTAGGAATGAATAATAATGTATGAGTAAAGTACATGTGAAGTATTGACTGTCAGAAAGCACATAAAAACTGCAAAACTGATTATACAAAAGGACATTATCCACCCATCTGTATTATAAAATGGTGCCAAATTAGTTTGTAGTCTTGTCAGATATTAAAACATCATTAATATTAGAGATTTTATTGTAGTCTACTTAGAGTAATATTGATAAAGTTAATAGATTTGTTAACTGTGGTCTGTCATGCCTTAATTAACTATCTGTGCTTTCTAATATATATCAATTAGCCCCATTTGTCTATGTGAGTTTACATTTAAATGAATTAAAATTTAAAAACTCAGTTTCTTAGTCACCGTAGCCACATTTCAGGTGTTCAGTAGCCACAAATTGCTAGTGCCTATCATATAGGACAGCATACATATACAACATTTCTGTCATTACAGATGAGATAGTGCTGGTCTAGATTTATTTTGACGTTTCTTACTCTAAGGAAAATGTCAGTGGGATTTAAATTATTTTAATAAACTGAGTTAGGCTTAGAACCTTATAATTTGAAATAGCAACTTTAGAGAAAGTACAGATCACTGTACTGGATGGTAGCACACCTATTCATATTATTATTCCTGTTAATATTGTCCTTCACTCCTGTGCATTTCATCTGTCTTTGATATTTGTAGCAGTCTTTTTTTTTTAGCACCCCTAAAATCATTTGCAGTGTAAAGTTTTTGTTCTTCTTTTTCCCAAAGCGGTCAGATCAACTTCTCTCTTAATACTCTATGACTCTCCTGAACATTTTGAAATTTTACTTGCAGATAACAGGTTGAAAAGAGAGAATTGAATTCTTAAGGTTTATGGTGTGCGGTAGTTCTTAGCCTATACTTAGACCAATTAATTTTTAAAGTAGCTTTTCCCCACCCAGTGCGAAAACAGTAAATAATTGCGGATATGGCCTAAAATTTAGAAAACCAAAGTAGTCATTTGGCTTATCTCAAAATCACCAGTAAACTGCTATTTGTTCGTTAGTGTGTCCTTAGAAAAATAAGTATTTCAATTCGGAAAAGTTGATGTCTTTTGAAAAATTGTAATAAGGATTAGAAAACCTACGATTTTTTTTTCTCTTTTTCTTTCTTTTTTATTTATTTATTTACTTATTTATTTATTTGTCTCGTTTGTTGCATTTAGGTTTCTATCCCACATATAAGTGATATCAAGTGTTTTTCAACTTTTTCTGTCTGACGTATTTTACTTAGCATGATTTCTTTTTATTTGTTTTTTGTTTGTCCAATTCTCATGGTGGAGTTAGCTTTTTGTCTTCAGTTACTTATTCTGTTCTTTGTTAATGCATTTTTCTCAAAGGCTCCCTAATCTCTACGGCCATTCTGAGACTTCTTGATCCTTTCTCTACTTTTTCTTTTCTGTGTTACAAACAGATTGTACTTTCTGACATGTATTTTGTTTTTGTTTTTATCATTTTTCCTCTCATTCTGTCCTTATATTGTTGAGGTTTGTATCTTCGATTTGCAGTACATGATTCCTGATAATTTTATATAAATTTCTGAGTCACTAGAGTCACCTAGACATGAATTAGCTCTAAACAGGCATTAGTGACAAAATATGTAACACAATGTTATAGAGACGATCAGCGGGTCAGTTTAGAAAGTAATGTTTGTGCATTGAGGTAGTGTTTGAGGAACCTACAGTCTGGAGGAGTGTTTTTTATTGTTTGTTTGTTGATAGTATTTTGAAACTTTTTTAAACCCCTAATATTTAAAAAAAATACTATAGGTAAAGTTAATTATTGTTTTTAATTCTTGAGTTTATTAACATTTATAACCAACTGAATTTGGGATTATGTTCTACTCTAAGAATTCATTTAGGTAAAATTAAGAGATAGAGAAATTAACAGGTAATCAGAAAGAAGTTGGTTTGCATCAGAGTTCTGCAAAGTATTTTAAAACTTCCAGTAAAATTTATTATTAGCTTATTTAAGTTCTTATTTCCTCCTCTATTACCAGCCTGCCTGATGAATCCTAGTATGTGTGAACATTAAAAAATAAGGATAATAAGAATGTGAATGCTTGCATATTTTTCAAAGCCTTTTGATACTGAGCTAATTCTGCATCAATTTAACTAACTTTGAGAACTGAAGCCTTGAAATTCTGCTATTCAGAGTATCTATTGCTGTTTTGATTTCTCAAATATGTTAGAGTTGTTTATGGTTCATGGTTAGCATTTCTTCTTAATATGCATGTTGTCTAGTCTTAGGAAGATTTTTTTCCCTTCATTTTCACACTCTGAACTTATAATGACTGAACTACATAGTCCATGTTGGATATGCATGTATAGTCCTTTTTCAAAGAGGACCTTAACTAATGAGGCCTGTGGTGTATTTCCCATGATAAAGATAGTGATAATTGACCTTTATATCAAATGACATTTTACAGTGTTATAACAAATTGATTTTCCTCCTTTATAAGTGGATTGTTAGCCATGAAGCTATTCTTCAAAACGTAGTTAGTTATAGGTAAGTGTGGTAACAGAAGATTGCCTTGTTCTGTAAGCACTTGAAAGCTGCTAATAAGCAAGGTGCCAGCACAGCCTCATACTTGTTAAAGGGAGTCCTTATAGTAGGAATAGTTCTTCAAGTGGCAATCAGAATAAAAGATACTAAGATATTGTTACTGTAAACCATCCAGTATTGCATACTTATATTTCAACTCAATGTAGCTCACTCAGTTGTTCCCAGGTGCCAGATCTTTTAAAAAGAAAAAAAAAAAAAAGATATCATTTGATTAGGTCACTTCTGTACTTAACATGACTTACCATTGCTCTGTGATAAAAACTAAAAGCCTGGCCATGACCTACAAGGCCTTGTGTGACCTGCCTTCCTCTAAAATCAGAGCTGCCAAATGGGCAGCCTGGCTTGTACACAAGTCCAAATTTCCAGCTTCTTTTAAAATAATAGTCAATGTTACTTGAGTTTTTACTATATAAGGCACTGGTCTAAGCATCTTATGTGAATTAATTCATTTAATCTTCATAGTCCACAAACAAGGTATTATTAACTCAATTTTATTTTATTTTTTTATTATTTATGCCTACAGCATCTGGTCTGCTTAGGTGGTCTCCCATCCAAGTACTAACTAGGCCCGACTTTGCTTAGCTTCCGAAATCAGACATCAGGCTTGTTCAGGGTGGGATGACCATAGACCATGGACCATGGCTCCACTGGGACGTGAACCCAGGACCTTCTGGGCGTAAAGCAGACGAGCTAACTGCTGCACTATGGAACCACATCGTTAACTCAGTTTTATAGACGAAAACAAACATAGCAGTGAAGCATATCATCTAGAGATACACAGCTAAGAAGTAATTGCGATGGAATTTTAGTCCAGGTCAATTAATCCTAGACCCCATGCTCTTAACCACATGCTATGCTGCCTGAGATTGGCTGTTCATAATTTCACATTTATTTATAGAATTGGCTGATTGAAGTCTCTCCCCCACATGACTATAAGCTCCATGAAGGAGGAACTATGTCTTTCCACTTTACCATTGTGTGTTTAGAGTCTTTTATCCCATCTGACATGTACTAGGTGGTCAGTGTATATTTATTGAATGAATAAATGAAAGTATCTTGATATGACCCATCACTGTGCTTGAACATGAGACCAGGCCCTTTTATAAGCAAAAAAATTCAATCCTTTATTATCATCTGTAAAATGAAAAAAAATGATATTGAAATTTCTATAAAGTCTGTTGGATACAAAAAAGTTGTAACTTCGTAATGGACAAGAATTTGTTTTTGTACTTTTGTTTTGATTGTGCGTATTAGAATAGTATTAAATGGTTTATGTTCAGTAATATCCCCTCACAATGACAATAATTAAAATACTTTGGCATATGTAACCTAATTGAGGTTTGTAATACATTAATTTATTTAAAACTTGTAAACAACATTCATATTTTGTTACAGAAAATGCACATTCTGAGTTTGGCTACATTGAATTTTCTATTTCTAATTGAATCTACATAATTATTAATACTAGAGTTCAAACTAAAAGAATTACAAAAATGGAATTTGATAAGGAGAATTGGATTTCATAACATTTAATATATAATTATAGTAAAATTATTTTGGAGATACTTGACAGCTCAATTTCTAAATTCTTTTGTGACGGGCTATAATTAAACTAGTTTCTCCCTATTTGAATACATATAGATATACTATAAGAAGAAAATTTTATTAAGTTGTATGAAGTGTAGAGACAATGTTAATTGTGTCATAAAATGTAGAATTTTTTTTCCTTTGAGGTTTTATTAAAATAATAAATCATGGCAAAGTCAAGAAATTTAAACAGTATGACTGACTGAACATTTTCCATTTTATCAAATCTAATGGGGTTTTGGAAAGCTAATAGGTTAGTGGCAGTGTAAAACTGAGTTTTAGGTGAAACTAAAGTTGTAAAGGACAGTTTTGATGACTGTGAGGTCCTGAGACCTACAGATATCATCCAGCTGTTAGAGCAGTGTTTCAGCTTAACTAAGAGCTGTGGAGGGTCAAGTAAATTGTGCGGTTAAGAACAAAGTGGCCCATATTCCAAATCTAGCTCTTCTCAACTAAACTAAAGGACAATCGATTAAATAAAGTATAATAAATTAGTACCTGCTACATGGCAAACTGATTTGGGAAGCAATCTGGAAAGATACTTGAAAGATGTACTTTGTGTATCACCAACAACAGGCCATTGTCATGAACTATAGAGTTATGGTGACTTAAAGTCATTCTGCTTTGCTTGGGATGGTTCCTCTTGAGCATGAACAGTTTGAGACTGGATCATAGAAAATAAAAACACCTGAGTCCAATGACAGTCTTTGAATAAGACGATTTGAGCAATGGTTATTCTTGTCATAGCTCTGCATGCAAAGAATGGTTATGGTCAGAAGTATCTTCCTTATAACTTCTATAGAGCTTCATAATCATACCTGTTACTAGCTCTGTGATATATTCCTTATACAAGGTATAACTATAAACAACGGGGGAAGCAGAGAACAAAGAGAAGCAAGTGGCCAGAGCATGGAGTTGATCAGATGACCAATCAACTTGTAGTAGTGATCTTAGCAATAGTTGTCAGCTTTGTGTGATGGTTAAAAATAATTGCAGGTAACATAGTAGAACCTTGAATAGACTGTGTTTAACCGGCACAAAGCCTGGTTAAAAGTGCATTTGTGTAAAACATACAGTGGTTGTATATATTTTCTCATTTACTAGTTGTCTTCATCTGATCTTTGGAGGTATGTAATATTATCAGTATATACTTTACACACCAGGAAGCAGTCTAAGAGAAATCTGTGACTTGCCTAAGATCTTGCAACTGATGAGTAATAAAATTAGAATCTAAAATTTAGTTTTCTGATGTGAAAAGGAAAGGACTCTGTTTAATCATGCTATTGTACCAAGTTAATGTGGGAGATACCATATATATCAAGCACCAGTGAATTTAGAGTTTAGGTTTGTTTGGTTATAATATTTATGTAGTTGTTCAAGTTAAATTTAAATAAACTTGTGCTGAAAGAACTCGAATGTTAGAATATATTCTACAAATACCATTCCACATTTTTTTTCTTTATGCCATTTGATCACTGAGTAAGAACATTCTATATCCATTACCAAACACAGTTCTGGCTCCTAGGGACTCGGTGGTGTCAAATGATTGAATGAATTAATGAATGGAAGGAAAGAGAGGAGAAGAGGGGAGGGGAGATGGAAAGGGAAAGGGATGGAGAGAAACAAATTAATTTGGCAAGTTTTGTGTCTTGTAAGAGAAGTTCTTTTGGGAATAAATATGGTGATGAAATATAATATGTAAATGAATAGAAAATTCCTGAGGTGTGCCTAAATCATAATGAAATGTTGATTTGTTTTTTCAGTTATGGAATCATTTACTTCTGAATTCATTCCATAGGATCAGACCACAGTCTAGGTAGACTTTTAAGTTTTTTTCAATTTCTTCCCTTTATACTCACCAATTTTATCACTGCCACTTACTAAATTTTTCTAACCATTGTCTACTCGATCTCACAATAGATTTCTGTGCATGTGCAACACAAACCAAATTTTACAGTCTTGTACAACTAAGTTATAAAAATATTTTTGAGTGAGAGCTGTAAGAAACAAGTAGGATATAAGTGTTAAAAAATGGATGAAAGGTTAATGTAGCAAGTATTTGTTGAGCCTACTATGTGTTAGGAACATCTTTTTTTTAGTACTCATTAGCCTAGCACACATTATTCCTACTAGAATTCCTTCACCTTCTCCTCTCAGCACTTTGTTTCCTTCAGAGATGACTCTTCATTTGATCTTACTTCAACTACTGAGGCTTTTCTAGAGAGGAGGGTGCTTTGGTGAATTTGATTTGGTCACAAGAGGGATGAACAAAGCCTCTATCATGTACAGATGGATAGTTACAAAATAGACATGGAGATATAAAGTGTAGCATAAGGAAAATAGTCATATAATGAACACGTAAGGGGAAGAAGGGTACAAGATTTAGTGGGGTGATCACTTTATGAGTTATATAGATCTCTAATCACTATGCTGTACAACTGAAACTAATATATTATTGTATGCCAAATATAATTTTAAAAAGCTCATTGAATTATATACTGTAAATACAAGCAACTAATTTTCTGTTGTATTTCAATAAAGCCAGAGGTAGCGGGAAAAGAAGAAGAAGGGATCTTCTTCAACCCTGTCTTGACAGTTTGACACTCACTGTTGCACTTATATCCAGATATCCAGTGTACAGTAGTTTGTGTTAGATAGCTTTTAAGATAGCTGCAGTGATCCCCATCTCCTGGAATTAATGCCTTTGTATAATCCTTCCCCTTGAGCATGGCCTGAATTTATATTCACTTCTAATGAATAGAGTATTCTTTACAGTTATGTATTGTCACTACCAAGAATAGCACGTTATCAATATTGTGATTCTTGATAGCTTTGTGTTAACGAACCTAGAATCTGCCCCTGAGCCTGGGGCAGATTTAAAATTGCCTGTGGCTATTTAAAAAGCTGTCCAAAGGGTATCTGGAACCAGATATGGACAGGTGAGTGAGGCACTGTGGTTTCAGAAGAAGGCTTGTCTTCTTTCTGTTGATTACCTTTGTGGTCTTCAGTTCACATCCTCTACATCTGGAAATCTAATATTTTGTTTCCTTTTTGCTAAAGTTTCATTAAAAACAAAAAATCTGATGTAGGTATGGTGAAGTTATGTTTTTCTTTCAGAAGCCATATGTTGTAGGTATGAAATTAATGTACCATCTTAAATCATCTGATATTTCATTAGATATTAGCATATCTGGACTTCTTTTGAGTTACTATTTATAGTAACTTCCTAGAGTTATACTTCTTATAGTTACAAAGGCAGTTTTAATGTAGTTAAACTATCTTAATCCTTTTGAGTTTGTGTTTCCGACAAATCAAAGAGGTTTCTGAAGTTAAAATCTTCTTGTTCATGGAAAATATGTGTCCCTTTCTCTACACCAAATGTATTTTGTTCTTCCTGTGAAGTTGCTATGGCATGTCAGAACCATCTTCTGTATTTTAAAATGTGCCTGGTATCTAATAATGACACTCAAAACGCTGATACAGGTTCTCCTGACCCTTGGCCTCCTGCCGTAGCAGGATGCAGGTAGATGATTTTTGCCGAAAGCCCCTTCCCCCTCAGGTCCAAGGTTTATTAACCTTTTTTTTAAGTATCAGAAACTAAATTCTACCCACTGTATTGAAGCCCTATGTAATTCCTGTGGCTTAAAAAATTTTCTTGCCATTTAAACATAATTATGTCCTACAAAACTTTAACAAGATGTAGTAGGAGTCTGGAATCTGGCTCTTGTGGCGATGGCTCTAAAACCCAGGCCACAGCCCTCCTTGCCACTGCCTCCTCTTTGGGAAAAGGCAGTGGGAACCATTTTTCTTTAGCTGTTTGTCACTATTAAGGACACAATTAGGGGAAATCTTGTCCTCAGGTTGCATTTTTAAATAGGCACATTAGAGATGCTAGAAGTAATAGTTTAAGTAAATCCAACTTCATTGGATTTACTTAAGGATTTTGAGGATTTACTTAAACTGTTTTTAGTCAATTTAAGGGTGTGCAAATCATTAATACCAGATGGCATCTACCTAGGATTTTTGAAGGATGAAGTCAGGATACTTATAGTCAAAATACATGAATTTAACTTATGAGCAGTAATTGTGCCAGCAGATTAGCTAGTGCCACGGTGGACACATCGATGCAAGTGGACTTTGGACATTAGTGTCCACCTTTCTCTCCTGCTGAGCTTCTGGTACCTCTGTGGCAGCAGATAATGGTTCCCAAGTCAAATTAAAAACAAACAAACAAAACTCTTCACAGGGAAAATAAAAGTGATATCTACAAGAATAAACATATTTACTGAATTTTTGAGAGGTTAAAATGTTCATAAGTAAATGTGTTTTTCATAGATTTTCAAAAAACCTATGACAAGTTTCTACTTTTAGTGGCTGTTTTTTTAAGATACTGTTGGGATTTAAATAATGAGAATAGCTCATTTGTCATAGATGGTTGAAGTTTAGAAATGAGAAATAGCAAGTCAGAATAAGCAGGCATTTTCTGGAGGAAGAAGTGCAAATACAATATTCCTTAGGCTTCCATGCAGAGAATGGTTTCAAACATCTAATCTGTATTGAGGAGGATGTGAGTTTCTAGGTTTTTAGTAGTGAACACCCTAGAAGATTGATGAAAGTACCTTCTATTTGTTCTCCTCACTTCTATTCTCCCTATTGCTAATCTTTATTTTGTAGTTTTTTAGCTGGACTTTAGTGAGGGTTGAGTTGTTCGTATATCGCAGTTGGTGGTACTTTGTCATCATTGGTCTGTGCCAAACCAGTGTTTTATATATTAATTCTTATTATCACTGTCCCTTACATATTACCTTTCCCCACCCCCCCCCACACACATTGTAATAGGCACTATTCTAATGTATTTAGTGTTATTCCTTTTGTTTGTATGTACTCTTGTATAATAAATATTTGTGTATTATATAAATTGTTACATAAATGGTATTGTTCTCATTTAGTTAATACTTCCACTCAGAATTTATTATTAAAGGTCTGTTTCTGGTTCTATGTGAATATTAAGTTTGTCGATGTTTCAGCTTTCTAATTTTTGCTAGTTTATCAGGTATGAAATATCCCTTTTTTAGTTTGTATTACTCTGGCTACTTGTGAACTTCATTATCTCTTCATCTGCTTATCTTTTTTGGATATCCTGCAAATTTTTTATTTAAGCCTTTGCCCTGTGTTGATTTGAGGTACATTCTCATATCCTGGATATTAGTTCCTTATCAGAAAATTGTGAAAATCTTCTAATCTCTCATCTGCCTGTAAACTTTATCGACTGAACAGAAACCCTTAAATGTGCTGTCAGATTTTTTTGTATTTTTTCCTAATGGCTTGTTGGCTTAAAGTCATTCCCTACTTTTAAGTTTCAGAGATGTTCTCCAACATTTTCTTGTTTTAACTTTATAGTTTTGCCTGTCACAATTTGGATTCCCGCCATCTGGAGTCCACATTATATAACTACCTTCATTAAGCCTTCAAGTGGCCGATTGCCTGCAGAGCGAAGCCAGAACACTCAGGGCGTAGGAAGCCCTCAAGATCTGTTGCATGTCCTTCCCCCCGTTCAGATGTGACCACACTGCCTCTTATTCACCTTCATACTCCAAGTAGAAAGAATTTGATGTTTTCTAAAAATATCCTCTAAGAGAAAAGCGAGCATTGTAACATAATTTAAAAGGTATTTTCCCTACTTAAATCATTATGAAGTATGGAAAGAGGTATGTATTCCTTTTGTTAATTTTCAAATAGAAATACTTCTATTTAAAATATAGAGGTAATTCTCATTGTTTAGTAAGTCTAACAATACAGAAATGTACAAAGCAGGATATAAACAATTCTGAGCCCCAACCCTTTGAGTACTTTCCTCTTTACTATTCATAGAATCATTTGGGTAGAAGGCTTGGGAAGGATGTCAAAAATCTCAATACCCAGGCCATATTTCCAGATTGAATGAACCAGAATTGCTGGAGGTGGGACTCAGACATTGATATTCTTAGTAGATCCCTAGATGATTCTAATAATACACAGCCAATGTTAGAAATACTAGCTCTCCCAACACTTTAAAAAATAAAAGTGGTTCATACCAAACATGTTTTTCAGCATCTTGCCTTTCTTTCCTTAAGTACTTGCTAAGTGAAATTTAAAACCCCACCTTTGGTTTAAGATTTAAGTACAATGAAAAATTCTATTTATTTTGAAAATGTTATCAAGCTTACCAGCCCTGTTAATCAACTTAACTAGCATTATAGAATAATTATTTTAAAGTGATTAGATAAACTTGTGAATAATTGTAACTTTTGACTTACATAGTACAAGTAATAAATAGTCTTCCCTTTTCGCATGAGGATTCATAGTTTATCAAAATCCATAATGAATAGACCGTGGGTGAACCTAAGAGGTTAGGTTCTTTATTTTCATTATGTCAAATGGCAGAATATAGTCAAGTACCTGGGAACTAAGGTTGTAAAAATTAGAAGCCCTCCCCTCCCCAAATTAATTTACTCAAAGTTAAATTGCCTTTTTTTTTTTTTATTGGAAAATCATCTTTTCTCTTATTCTCATTCTCTTCCCCTGTACTGGCTTCTTCTCCTTGAACCTCTCTCTCCCCAGGTTTTAACAACAGCTGGAAACCTGGCTTCTCCTCCCGATAGCTGGCCTGATTGCCCTGTTCCCTTTCACAGTTAGGGTACTGTTTTACGGTCAAGCATCTGATGCCTTATCCTCTTCCTCAGAGCTTGTTCTCTGCTCAGTTCTCTGCTGAGCTCAGGCTTGGCTCAAGAAGAAACTCTTGATTTCCTAACAGGTTGTGCACATCTCATCTTGCCCAGAAGCTCTTGGCCCTGTTGAATACATGCTTCCTGGTGAAATTTCTTTCTTTCTTGTCTACTAGGATATAATATTTTGTCTCTCCTTTTATCTTTCCGACTCCCGTTTCTTAAGTTCCATTTCCAGGTGACCACTTTCTCCTGCTTATTTTTAAGTTACCTTTTATGTTTTTATAAAACTAGTATACATGTTTACAGTAGAAATTACAGAGTAATAAAAAGGATAAACTATCAAAAATTTCACCACTTAGAAATAACATTTTGTCTTTGACTATTAAGATGAGATAATGCTGCATGTGCAGTCTTTATACATAGCTCTTTAATTTCTTCCTACTTAATAATATATATTTACCAAACTATTTATAATGGTGTTACTTTTTCAACTTTAAAAAAATTCTTTTAAATTAATGTGCGTGTAGGCCTTTGAGCCATGCTTCTCTTGCTCAGGCCTGCTTCCATGTCTGGACGTGCACTTTCCCTTCTAATAAAGCTTTGTTTTCTGCCGTTTAAAAAAAATAATAAAACAATCAATTAATTAATTAATGTGCATGTAGTTAAAGTCAAATAATACTGAAATGTATGTAATAGTCCTTTGATTCCCTTGCCTCATTCTTGTTTCCAGAGTCATATACTTTCAATTATTTTAGCTATTTTTTTCTGGTATTCATCTCTTTATTTTTGAATAATGTGGTTGGTTATATGATTTCTTGAATCATCAATATTAGACATCATCTATTTGTTTATTATATAAGTGAAAATGTCTGCCTTATACCTCTTTCCATTTTCCTAATACTGGTATATCACAATTTTTAAAAATTAATTCATTATTCATTTTTGCATTATTTTGACTATGTAAGTATTATTCATCCCTGAACCAAATAGTCTCTTGTCTTTTTTTGTACAAGTGCTTTTTTCTCCAGTGGAAATAGTTGCCTCATTTTTCCATTTCCTTTATTTTGATCTATGGCAGACTCTTCTCAGACCCTTCATCTTAGTACCATTTTCCATGTGGTGGTCAATCTAGCAGATAACAAGTGAGTTCCATTGTTTTCTTTTGACATGCCCTCTTGGGGCCAGCCCTCTTCTCTTGTTTCCCTGCTCTAGGCTGGGCTGGGAGCTCTCTAGGCCAGCTCTACAATGTCCTTGCACGAGTAACCCTTATCAAGGGAGTGAAGAGATCTCAACACTCTTGCATTTAAGGAGATAAATGCAATGATAAAATGATGTTAGCAAATTTGGGAATTTGCTAAGTTCTTAGAACGTCCCCGTCAAGCACTTGATGCTGGCAGTGAGCACAGTTCACCCAGCCTTCGTTTTGTGTGTGCCTGCTCATCTGTCAGCACACCTTTCCTTGATGCTTCAGGGATGCCGGTCTATGGCTAACCATTGGTTTCCTCTCCTCCCTCCTTCCACTTTCCCTGCCCTTTTCATTCTCCTGTGTGATTATGGATTGCATTGTTAACGTCTTTTGGTTTTGGGAAAGGAAGAAGGGAATGGAATCCAGGGGTGCAAAATTCATTTAAAATGAGGTTGACATTTTCAGACTTCAGGAAGTAGGCAGACTCTTATCATTACAAAACTTGGATCATTTTCTTTTTAAAATTTAGGAACTTTAAATGATTCACTGATGAAGAGGGAAAAGCTATTTGCATTTATCATAGTTCTCATACTTTGGCTCAAGATACTCATATACTACTTTAGGCATTTTGCTATGTTTTCAGCACTTTAGAACAAAAAGGTTATATATTTTCATTATGTGCATTCTGAAAATCATTTCACCTCAGCATTAAAATTGTTTTCTTTTAAATTGTGGAGGGGGGGAATGAGTTCTGTTTAAAACAAACAAACAAAAAGGACTTTTTAGTAGTAAAAATAAGTTACCTTTTATACCTTTACCTGAAATTCAGCTGAAATATCAACTGTGCCAAAAATATACTGTGAACAAGAATATTATTTACAATAGTATAAATAAGTAATTTAAAAATATACCTTAGTTATTTGGGAGTAGATGAGCAAATTATGAACCTCATATGTCTGAAGTGATGATTAATAACCTTAAGGAGGATGATTTGTTTTGCAATAAAATATATGAATTAGGCAATCACAGCTAGCAAAAACACTTTAAAATATGATAGTAGATTACTTTCATTATTCAATTATTTTTTATTTAGAAACTTCAATACGAAATTTTCTAAACCAACTGCAAAGATTTTGAGGTACTATATATTCTCATTATAGGTAAAATGCATTTAGTATTTCTTCTAATTTGTAAATAAAGTTATGCTTTTTTAAAAACCAAAATTTCAGTTTTGCTATTTGCTTGTCAGGTAAATTTGGCAACATTTTAACTATTTCGAATGAATTTCTTTATCAATGAAGTAAAGATAATTCCTACTTGTGGAGTTTTGTGGGTGGTTTTGTTCTTTTTTTTTTAAGTTCAATGAGGTCAAATGGATGGCTATTATTCTGTTTTCTGCCTTTTTTGGTAATAAAATAAAACTATTAAAATAATATTATATTATTTTTTCCAGAGTGACAAAAACTAGAAAGAATTATAAATCTCCTACTGATGAGGGTCAGATAGTCGGACTTACATTGCCACAACTCTTCTCTTGAGGGAGCTGGCAGGTAGCATCCACAGCCTTAAAAAAATTTTTTTGTGAGTTTTATTGTACTATAAGTTAGTAATCACTCAAGTGGACAGCGATTTATTTTCAGCTGAGTTATAAACCTAAATATTGAGTTAATACGTCCTACAATAGATTTCTATGTAGCCTTTAAGAGTAGTTGTCTGTTTTTTTAAAAGACAGGTATATGTATGTTTGTTTAACCTTTTATTACAGTAAATTAATATCACTTTAAAATTTTTTAAAACTACTACAGTGATATGCTAACTTTTTCTGCTCTGAGTTGGGCTACATTTACTTTTAAGCATTTTTTTCCCTTGGCTCTTTGCCTAGTTAATAGCTTCTGGTTCCCTTCCTTATTGCCTGCTTTTCCTACTTCTTTTTAGCTACTTGGTTTTGCCTGCCCAGTGCTAGATATAAATCACATATAGAAATTAAATACTGATTGAGGAGAAGTTCTCTTCTCTTAAAAAAAAATCTTCCAATTCTTTAATGCGTGGCTTTAGAAAATGGTCTCTCAGTTTTTCTGGAAACATACAGTGTGATGATTAAGAGCTTAGCAGTCAGGTAGACCTGGGCTTACATCCAGACAGTGTCACTTCTAATGTGTGTGACCTTTAAGCAGGTTATTTAACTTCTCTGGCTTCTGTGTTCTCAACAGTGAGACTGGGATAATGTGCAACTCAGTTTGCCTTGAGGATAAATTATGTAATATTTGTCAAGAGCTGAGGACTATCTGACTCACAAGAAGTATTCAATAGAAGGTTGCTGATGTTGCTATTATAGCATTAACTTTTAAAAGATGAGATGGAGGCCAGACATATTTCAAATACTATTTCAGGTTTTAAAATCCTAGTAAACATTGCCTACTCAGTGTATAGTCAAAAACCCAAAAAATAAATCAACAAAAGATAGTATGGGGTAGAATTCAAGGGTTCATTTGATGTTTTATAAATATCTTAAGCAGGTATATAGAAAGTGGCAGAAAGAGAATGAGGAAAGGATAATAGGGAAGAGAGAAAACTCAAGTCTTAGTTCCCAGCTAAATCAAAAAATATAAATAATGAATGGATGATTACCTTGGGGAAATGTCAGAATGGTCAAAAGGGGATGGAGAGGGATTCTCAGTTTTATAAGCTTTTCGTGTGTGTACTTTTAAATGAATGAGTGAGTATGAGGTTAGAAGTCGTAGGGTGATTGAAATGGGTAAAATACCTATCCAGTTATAAAAAGCATTTTTACAATCTTTACTACATTCTCCTGGTGGACTCTGTATTTTGGTACTTTGTTTCAGAATTTTTGTTGTGAAATACTTTTAAAGTGTTAACATTTTATTAGTTTTATATAGTATTCTGAAAATGTAAACTCTGTTATAAAAAATATTTCTGTTTCTTGGGCTTCATTTTTCCTTTCAGCATTTTTTTGGTGGTTATAATCATTGGGAATCTAGTTTATTATGTTGATGTTGGCCATATAGACATCTTTTCCAGGATATTTCTTCTAATGTCTGGAGATCCTGCAGTGTTGAACCATGGTGATAAGTCAGTAGGGCAGTGTTAAGCTATTCTAGAACTTATTACACTCTGTTTTGATCTTAAATACACTTCTGCTCTTCAGATAATGCTCTTGCTCCTATGCCAGAGGTGGAAGATTTGGGGGGATCCCGATCCTCTGCTGCTCTTAACCAAGCATGGCTTTCTGCAGCACAGCAGACGATGGTGACATCACACAGCCTATGGCCACAGAAGACAGCAGAGTTCCCTGTATCATCTAGGAATCAAGGTTGTGGGGCTAGTGCATCAGCTCTGTGCTCCTAAATCTAAAATAAGTGTGGAAGCATAAACAATAAGAATGATAAAACACTCCACATGAAAGAGGCTGCTATAGGGGTCCAAAATAGTAATTACTTTAGATTCCCTACATATTTGATCAATTGATCATGGTGGTTAACAAGGAAGACTTGTGGAACTTAATTTTACATGCATAAGACTAAATGGCCCATTGGACTTTTTTTTTTTTTTTTTAAGTTAAAAAATGTACCCCTTTTTATATCAGCACTGTAGATGTGTACAGTGCCTGAGGATACACAACCACCAACCAACTTAAGTGGGCAGTTCCCTTGGGGCCTTCACCCTAAGCCCAGAGTTGGCCCGACAGCCTTCCTTCTGTGCAGCCTGCCCCATCCTGCACCTCTGTCAATGAGGCATGCCATTGACCCACTTTGCTCAATTTCCTAGCTTGTTCTCAGGAGAAGTTAGTTCCTGTGACCCGATTGTGTCTCCAGCTCTAGAAAAACTATAACACTACTGAGTTTTGGTCGGATAACATTTAGTACATGTCTGCATTTAAGTTAGAATAGCAGAGGTCAGTGTTCTGAAAATCCTGCAGGATGGTTGGGCATGTGTCCACTGGCCTGGAGGAAAATTTGTGTTTGTGTGGGTGGCAGAGCAGAGCACCTCTGACCCCTACTACAGTTTGAAAGCTCTATGGCCTGACTTCCTGAACAGTGTGTTCTAAATCATGCCATTGTTTTAGCACTTACTCTCCATTCACTTGGTTAGAAATGAGGTCAATTATTTCTGGAAAAAAAATTGATAATACTTGGATCAAGTGAAAAACTACCCTTACCCATAGATTTTTCTTAGACTTCTTGAATAAAATGAAGGATATTAGAGCACAAAGTCTATAGAGATTGGAAGTCAGAAAGTAGGGTGCATTAATTAAACAAAGTATCACCTGTCCAGACTCAAATTAGCAATTTCCGATTCTATTATTATGCACAGTAATATCACAGGAATCAGAAAGTGTGATGGTAATCTCCCAGAAATGTTAGAAAGTTCTAATTATTATAGTAATGCTTGAGAAAGTAGTCCTGAAAGTCATCCTCAGTAGTAAGTTGTTGGCATTTTTATGGACAGTATATAAGGCAATTTAGTATATTTTACATTCATGAATAATCAGGGTAGGCTGATCTTGCATGTTTGTATCCTAATTATTCTATTTTTAGAACTCTCATCATTTCTCTTTCTACTGCAAGAAGCTAGAACATCCCAACCATGGTGCAGTGGTTACACCCATAGCATATTGGCAAATGTGAAGGCCCCAGTCAGCTCAGTTGCTTCTGGAGAAAAACAATCATCCTAAATGCCAGTAATGACAACCTTGTTGATTATACTAGTCAAGGTCTATTATTAATCATGCAAAAATTTTCATTTTTGCCTTACAAACATGTTTTTGTTCTTTGGTAAACATGCATAATAGCAAAAAATAAAGATAACCCATCCTCATTAAAACCTGAGTTCTGTAAAGAAAAGGCACAAAGCTTTCCATGTTTATAGACATTTTGATGTTTCCCTGAGCAACGGAAAGTACAGTTCTTATTTAGCTTAGCATCAATATCACGGAAAAATGTGAGCCTGCAGAAGGTAACAGCCTCCATTTTTTTCCACAGAGGTACCTCCAAGTCAAAGCCTGTGGCTTGCTTCAACCCTGGAACCCTGGACAGTCTGCATGAGATTGAGACAGTTGTCCTGTGTTTTTGACCCAGGGACTCCCTTCACTGTGGACCTGCTCTTGCCACTCTGGGGCTGGAGCCTGAGCCAAACAAAAGCAGCCTGTAGCTGACGGAAGTTGTGGTTCCAGATTAGATCCTTTCTGTTAGTCTATGAGTGGTCTCCAGCAGAGTGTCCTACCAGATCTGCAAACCCGGTGTGTCCAGACTGAATTCCTAGCATTGGCTTTTCTTCCTGTTTTCCCTAGTTTTATTAATGATACCAGACATAAAACCATAGTTCATCTTTGATTTGTCTCCTTCCCCTGATCCCATGTCCATTCAGTTATCAAGTCTTATTGACCTAATTGTTTGACTTATTTCTGTAGCATTTCTCAAACCTATACTCTCAGCTCAGTTCTCACTTCTTTCCATCTAGCTGAACTGTCAGGATAAGCTCCCAACAGGACCTCCTGTCCCCTTTTCTTGCCAGTCAGCCTAACATCGTAGCTAAAGTGATCTTCCTGAAACATGAAGGAGATGACATCACTCTCTTGCTCAGATATTCATTCGTATTGGAGCCCTGATTCCTATCATGCAGGGCAAACTTCTTGGCCTCATCTGCAAGACCAGCCATCCTTGCATTTCCTAGGGTTTACCATTACCCCCTTTAGGCACCCTGTCATTCAGCCAAACCAGAATGATCGTCAGCTCTATATACATCCTACAGTATGTTGTCCCTGTCCTTTCTCACCATCTTCTATTTCTTCGCTCTGCCACGAATCTTCTTCTGATTTTTAACTCACTATCCAAGAGTTTTGCACCTTTCAAGGCCCTGCTAAGGAATTTCTTCCACAAAGGTATTACTGATCTCTAGTCCCCTTATTCTTCCTGCAAGCGGGTGCATGTACACACCATTTCACACTTTGTACCTCTTTTAACTGAGATACTTGTTAACAGTGTGTTTATGGCCATCTGTCTTAGTATAAGACTGTCTTATTCAGATCCTTCTGAATTTAATTTCTTTGAGGTCAGAATTAGCTTCCAATTCACTGTTCTATTCTCCATGGTACTACTGGGCATGGCGCCCCACACATAAATCAATAAATGGATCCAGAGATCTTGACTTTTAAGTTTCCTGCGTATCTGTGTTTTTTCTCTACAAAATGCTTTTGATAAATGGTAATATTTATAAAATTGTGCAGGAAGTAATGGTAAAAAAAAAATCCTTGACCATTTATGATAAAAGATAACATTCCTTTGTGTTCTAACCAATTTTATGAAGGTTTTGTGGTAATATTTATTATGTTCTGTTCATAAGTGTGGAGAGATTGCCTTTTTATAATAGAATGAGAATGGAGACATCTCTACCTTTTCATACTTTGCAAGTATCAATCTGTAAATCAATCCGATAAGATATATTAAATGCATTTTTAAAAATATTTTTAACAGGCCACGAAACTGTGTATTGGTGAAGACATAAGGGTTGACTACCACAAGAAATGATTTTTATTCTTCTGTTAATTAAAAAGGTTTCCTATAAGAGAGGACATCTTAGACTCCAATATTAGAGGGAAAAGAATTCAGAGATGTAGGTATCTGGGAGAGGGTACGGACTAACGAAAAGGTATTTATGTTCTGAGCACCTATGACAATTGTACCTTTGGGAGCTACCTAGTCATTCTTGTCAGCAGCTCTGTTTTGGGGAGAATGGACACCAAAAGATTATGATACCCCAAATTTTAATGCCCTTGCTTTTACTCTGTCTCTCACTAAGAGCCATTTAGTAGAGCTACTGCTTTGTTGGAGACCTCAGAAGCTAGGGTAAGATGCATTTTAGCTTTAGCTTGGCAGTGACAATAAGCACACTCCCCCCCTCCCCGCCCCCCAGGAAGGGTCTGGGCTCAGCAGTACGCTGCAAACACTGTCCCCCCCTGGGGCAGGCTTCCCAGCGCTGCTGCACCAGGCCCCATGGCCTCCTGGGCTGTGGCCTCATGTGGGCTATTTTTCTGAGATGTGTTACCAAAGAGGCTAACATTACCAATGATAACCTCTCACTTAGTAAACAAAATAATGACAACGACAAAAAAAAACCACCATTTACCATTGCCATGCACCTCTGCCTTTTTGGCTTTTCTGGGTATCCACTGATGTTGCTTAAAATGCACCATTTTATTTCTAATTGCTACATGCCAGGTTGGTTTATGTGCTTCTGTTTCTCAGCATTCCACAGATGCCTCATTACTCAAAGCTGTGTTTTAGTGCATCTTTACAGATTTCTCCCTCCTTGCCCTGCCGAGTCTCCCTGTTGAGGTTCTCATGTAGCAGCTGCTCGCATTCCCTGCTCACATCCATCCACAGCACATGTCCAGCCAACTCAGCTGAAATGGAGTGAATGTGCCTTCAGTGCTGATGAACTGGCTGTGCTCCAGGACTTTGCCACTCCTGTCTTGCCATCTGATGTTAAGTGTTTTGTTGAAGAGGAAGACTTAAACACTTCGGTGAGGGCAGAACCGAGTTTCATTAGTTTTGTGAAAGGTGCATGATTATTCTCATCTCTCCAAAGTGTGTTGATATTCATTTTCATACTGTCTTCTTAGCACATGGACAGTATCACTGTGAAGATAGTAGGCTAGGTAAATTTTCTTGACCAAAGCAGGTTGTGACCTTAATTTTCCCACTTACTTTTTAGTCCTTACCTTAGTATCTTTAAGATTACAGGATAATTTGTAATCACTCCAGGTCTTTCCCAAATATTCACTCCATCCAGGAGCATGGTTGTTGGCATTGGGCAGGTTCTGGACAATATTCATAAAGTGCATTTGCTCATGCTTAACGGTCTCACTGAGGTTTCCTGAGGGCTGAGAGCAGTTAGCAAAGTAAAATAGAGTAAAATGAAAGCTACTTATTTGGCTTCGTTTAACTGTATTTGTGAGGAGGAGTTGAGCATCTATGTGAATGTAAAAGATTATGATAGTGAAACCCCAAGATCTTAGGGAATACATAAGAACAAACATATTTTAGGAACTGGGATAATCCAGATTGGCTGATGGTGTAACCTTATAGATATCTTAATGATGGTTTCTGGAAATAAGGTACTGGACTGAACACAGTAGAGACCCTTTGGTCCATTAAAACCCAGATTGCTGCCTTTTTAGGTTAGGATCCATAAAAACTCAGGTTCTGGTCTCTTCCGAAATTGATGTACCTTCCCATTCCTAGTGTGGGGGCTCCCTAATAGCCATTCAGAGAAGCTAGAGCCCTTATTCCCAAGCTAGTGCTCTATCTGGAAGCCTTAGTCTTCAATTGTCTTTCAAGTCCTTTAAAATTCTGTGACAGAAAACTTCACCTTCAGTTCCTGCCTCTACTCTTTCCTGACGTCTTACCTGTCTCCAAGCCCCACCTTGTCTGCAGTTGAAGTATCTTCCCGCCACCCCTAACCTTCAGCACTATTTTTCCCTCTCAGCTTTCATGTGGTTCACTGCAGGCCCTTCTATCAGAAGAACTGCTACCATGGGACTTCTCTCCAGCCCCTTAGCCCAGCAGTCTCATGTCAAACATAAAACATTTCCAAGACAACGCTACCCTTTAGAGAAATACCCAAAAGCACTTGGTGCAGTTGGAGACAAAATGTGGCTCACAGAGTTGTGTTACCTCACATGCCAGTAGGTGCTGATTGTGATACAGATTTGTTTACATGTGGTAAACCTCTATAGTGTGTTAGAGATGGTTTTTGTAAGAATAGAAGTAGACATTCATAAAAGCAAAGAATAGTAAGCTCTCTCTGTTTTAAAATACACTTTTGGCACAAATCCTTGAGACTTTCTGCTCTGTGGTCTTCTATTTATATATTTAAGAATGCTGTGGGAATTCTTGGTAAGAAGTGTTAAAGACTTGAGGCCTATCTTATACCTCTTAGCTTTGCTATCCACATCTGCTTTGCATAAATTCAGTTTGTCTCTCCCCTCCTAGGAATTCTTCAGCCTAATTAAAACTTTGAGCCATAACACATGTGAAGGAATTGGAAAAGCTTCTGGAAACAACATTTGTCAGATGATATAAGCAATATCCAAGTTATTAGCTAAACGTGCTACGCTTCTGATATTTCATAGGTGTGTGTCAACTCATGTAGAAGATATGTCAAAAGGAATTTCAGTGGTCCCTTATCTTTAATTTGTTTCTTGTTTAATTGGTAGTTGACTGTTACACTTCAGCTATATATTCCCTTGATTCTCCTTTTATCCCTAATTTTTTCCTCTTAGGATTCAAAAATACTGTGGCAACTTATAAACAAATACTTCAATGGCTAAGGGAACTTGCTACTAAAAGTAAGTCCCGCAAGTAATTTTATAAAGTAAATGTTTGTAAAATGATATATTCTGATAAATGAAGTAATATTTTAGCAAATCATATTTTCTTAATGGGGATACACTATAAATTTTTAAACTATGCTTTTGAAAAGTCAGATTTTACATCTCATTGAAATTTTTTGTTAAATATTTGGACATTCCCAAGTATTTTAAATACCTACTATTTTTTTTTTTTAATTGGAAGTTTTAGCAGCAAGGTAAAGTTTATACCATTCATTTTCTCAGAACTATTTAATCCTAAGTCCAATAAATGAAATATTTTTAGTTAATTATTGGCAGTCTAAAAGTACAGCATTATTCCTTAGGTTAAGAAGAAACTATGATCTTTAATATTTTTATTACAAACTTTTCCATAAATATGAACCTAAACTGTGTTTTCATCTTTACGTATACAGTTATAAAGCACTTCGTTTTATTATATGATTTCTAATTTGTTATTTTGGGACAGTGGTCCTCAGCCTTCGGTGTATAGAGATCACTGGGAGGGGCTGTGAGACGCAAAAAACAGCTCGCTGCGCGTGTCCTCAGTGTCTGGTTCGCTAGCTCTGCCGTGTCACCGATCCTGCTGGACTACACTTTCAGGACCACTGGTTAGGGTTCTAGTAAGTCGTGGTTTTTTTATGATTAAAAAAAATTTTTTTTATTAAGTTTATTGGAGTAACATTGGATAATACAATTATATAATTGTCAGGTGTACATTATAATTTGACATCTATATATTGTGCATTTACCAAAGTCCAGTTTCCTTCAGCTACCATATATTTGATCCCCTTTACCTACTTCACCCTCCCCCTACCCCCTTATATTTGACCCCCTTTATCCCGTCTACCTCCCCCACCCTCTACCCTCTGGTAACCACTAGTCTATAGTCCATGTGCATGAGTCTCTGTTCGTACTGTTCATTTGTTGCTTTTAGGTTTATATCCCACATATAAGTAATATAATGTAATTTTCAACTTTTTCTGTCTGGCTTATTTGGCTTAGCATGATTATCTCAAGGTCCATCCATGTTGTTGCAAATGGCAATATTTCATCTCTTATGGCTGAGTAATAGTCCATTGTATATATGTGGCACAATTTCTTTAGCCAGTCATCTATCATAGGACACTTTGGTTGCTTCCATGTCCTGGCCACTGTGGATAATGCTATTATGAATATTGGTGTGCAAATTTCTTTTTGGATATGAGTTTTCAAGTCTTTGGGGTAAATACCCAGTAGAGGGATAGGTTTTTAAGTATAATGAGTTTGAGATACAAGAGAACATAGAAGAGGTATGAACTAAGGTTTACCATAGCTTTTAGAATTTACAGTTATATTTAGGTTTTTTGTTTTTGTTTTTGTTTTGTTTTTTTAAGCCATATTTTTCTTGCTGTTCTCAGGAGATTACGTTCTACTTATTTTGATTTAAATGTATATAATGATGACAGTTTGATGGGTATGACTTGGCAAATGACCAAATGTACATTTATTAGTTTTCTTTAATAATTTGGGAGGTGGTTAATGGAGCATTACAATGACTTTTACACTATTTACTTTGCTTTTATATTAGAAACTCAATATAAATAGGTTTTTGTTAAGCACATGGCCCAGTGCCTGATACATAGTGGACACTCAGTAAATGTTGGAATAAGCAAATGAATATACAAATAGTTTGTTTTTCCCTAACATAGTGGAGTTACTCCTTAAAACTTTCGCTGCTCTGACTTTGAATATCTGAGTTATCTGGTTAATGATTTTATCATTTTTTTGCTTCTCTGCTTGTCTTCCTGAGGGATAGTTATTTCACTGATAATTTAGCCTTTCTACTAGCAAGAGTGGAAGATAAACATAAAATTAAGCCTTAACTTTTCTCTTACATGTTAATAATACTTAATTGCTGGCATAGGTAGTATTAACTTTAAAGAAGTTCCTTTTGGGGATGATTTGGGTTCATTATTCAAGCTGGTCTTACCATCTTCTTAAATATGTTTTTTAAACAAACTATTAGCTAACCTGGAATATGAGTGGATAGCAAGTGAGATATTTTATATCCTTCTTATAAATTCACAGGGATTTCCAATTCTTTATGACTGCATTCTAACCAAATTTATTACAATAATCCTCAGAATAATGAATACATTGAAAGTTATGTCATGTTACATGTTTCAATTATTTTACTACAATTTCAGTGATGTTTTAGCTTTATTTTTGATGGCTGTCCTTTTTATTATAACAGATTAAAAGACATTGTAGATTGTCAAACAACCGATTCCAATTGATATTCACAGTCTTCTTCCACACAAGAAAATGGACAGAAAAGCTTAATAGTGTTTTCAGGCGGAAATTAAGAGGAATTTCTATTCCTGTCCTGTGCCGATGACATGATTTCATGGACTCTAGCTTATGAAGCATTTCTGTATTGCTCTTGCTTACTTCATGAAGATATGAGTGAATTAGATAACTATTTTAAATGGCTTAAGACACTATAAAGAAAGGTATTCCATAAGCCACAGAGATTTGGGAATTCGGTTGTGGGCATACTGTTCGAGCAGCTGGGTGGGGCACTTGATGGTCAGGAAACATGAAAATTGGAACTGAGCTCAGGGCTCCAGAATCATATTTCTAGTGGTTGGCCTAGAAGTGAGCATCAAAGCCTAAAAATTCCACCCCTACCCCACCTCCACCCCCAATAGTAGATCTGACAGGAAAACCAAAGACAAACCCTTAGGAACATCTGGAGCTTAGGAGGTTGTCAAGAATCAGAAAACTGAATCATAGTCATCATGACCAGAGGGTTTCACCAAGGCCCAGATTCTTCCTCCTGCGCCCTGCTGCCTGCCGCCTGCCGCCAGCTATTGTTGCTTTTGATAAACTAGGGAACAAAGTCTGTACTGTAGTACTCATGAAACTTATGTATGAGATGGGGATGGGGGTTAGACAAACAGATCAGGTATTGATAAGTGTTAAAATAGAAAAGAAAGGGCGGGTAAGGACAAAAGGATGAGGGCCATGGGATGACTTGGAGGAGGTTTGTCAACATCAAGGAGTTCTCTCAGTTGAAGTGACTCAGCGGAATGAGGTAAGGGATAAAGTCCTGGAAAGGGAGCATGCCAGCAAGACCAGAGGTAGTTGGGAGAGGGTTAGAGTGCTGTTGTCCCTGATGTTCAGGTGTGGGGCAAGGGGGCATGAGGCGTGGCTATGGCCTACTTCTCTGCCAGCATCACTCTTGTGGAGAAGACCTCTGAAATACTCAGGAGGCACATCCTTCAACTGCAGGGTGGAAGTCTTATTTTCTGAAACATTGAAACATTTGGAAAATAATCTGAACTTTTCTTGTCAAAGCTGTACTGTGAAATTGGACTTTTTAACAGGTTTTATATATGAAGAAAGTGCTTTCGAATTAGTTGGTGACCAACTCGTTTTGGATTCTGTTGCTTTGGTGTCAGGATGCAATTGAAAGTCGCTGATCCTTGATGGTAAATTATTTTCCTCAGCAGAGCTTCCAGGCTGGTGGGATTGAGAAGATGAAGAAGATGCAGGAGGAGTAGCTCCTGCCTGGTTTTTTAATGTTTGGAGTTATTCTCAAGTTTATTTAGGAAAAAAAGGGTGTTAAGAAAATAAAGAATTTGGAAAACCAGTTAAGTAAATGAGCTTTAAGATCCTTCTGTTTCTAGAATTCTGTGAAGCTGTCGTTTTTATTAGTCTTCAAGTGTTTTTTGATTTAGCCACAAAAATGTTTTGATGTGTGTTGGTGACCTCAGGCGTTTCTGATAGAAGTGCCTCCTGACTAATCTTATATTTGGTATAAGGGCTTCCTTAGCAATAGATTTTCTACTGTTTCATACTGTTTGTTTTGTGATTATTTTTGAAATCTGCTTAAGAATTGACATAATTATTCAAAAATTTTACTTGTTTATTTGTTGTTAACTTTTACATAAAACTTTATAAATTGGAATAATTCTAAAACTCCGAAGACAATAGGAAAGGAATATTGGAGTGAAGCTCTTCCCTATGCCCTTTGACTAAAGTGCTCATGCAAAGCATTGTCAAGAAGTTCCTGTAATTTCATCTTGTGTACTCGTAGGGCAGACCAGCCAACTTCTGGTTAAAATATTTTACTTTTGACCAGGGAACATAAATCAAAAGTGGTTATTAATAAAAGACTGATAAGTTTTCCCAAAGTACCATATTTAGTTTATGGTCATTCTTCATGGTTGCACTCACTTTAGAGGACATAGTCTTGTGAGATGCTCTTGCTATTTTGTCTCTTACGAATTACAGGTTGGAATCGTAGAATGTCAGGGGTGGGAAACGGCTGAGTCATGCCCCTGGTCTACATAAAGCCTGTTCCATCCAGCCATAGACTGTTTTTGTTGTTGTTGTTGTTGTTATTGTTGTTTTGCTTTGTAGGCCGAGGTGACATGTCCAGCACTTGAGTGTTCTTGTATTCTATACATTCATCATGATCCATGTATTCTGCAGTGCTGCAGATATGTTGATTGACATCACAAATACCAATACCAATAAATACCATCAATGATTGGTGCCACATATTGAATCAGAATGCATGAGTTCGAGTCTAGGGAGAGACCTGTGTTTCTCAGTGTTTCTTTCTGTGTGACTGACCACTGTGAAGGTATGAAAAAGAGTCGATGCTGTTACTGAAGTGGCTTTGTTGCGATGTAATTTCAGTACCTGTTCGTGGCAGCTGTTAGTCGAAAGCAAATTGGAAGCCAGCTGGTTTAGGTATCACGGTGGTGAAGATCAGCAGGGTACAGTGAAACTGGGACCCAGTTATGGCAACGTGAGACTATCCCACCTAACTAAGGTATGTTTGTTTCATCCGACACTTTCCTGGCTTCAACTCTTGCTTAAATTGCTTCATTTGAAAACTCTTTTTCTTGGGGGAATGAATTGTAGGTCTTGATAGAGGAACAGACTTTTGTCATCCTGGTTAGTTTAGTATTTCTCAGTTCTTTTGTGACCATCAGCTCATTGAATCTAAAAATGATGTCTTCTTTAAACTGGCTTCCTTGCTTCTCTCATAGATATCAAAAGAGCAGAGGAAATACATTGTATTAGGCAGTCGATAAGAAAGTGATGTTCGGGGCCTTGGAGTCCATAGACTTTCTTGAATATGAACCACTAGTAGAAGCTCTCTAAATCTTTGATGCCAATTGCTACTGCAGGGTAATGCGAGCCCAGAGCTCTCCACATGATCTTCATCCTCAACTGAAAACTTCCTGGCTCCATCCCCAGTAGTCTTCCTCCACTTCTGCTTGTTGTGCTTGCCCAGAGGGGCACTGCTGCCTTTTTTCCCTACCCACAGAGCATTTTATTTTTTAGATATTCCATATGAGACATTGAAAATAGAAATAAAGATGTTATTGAGAGAAAGTGGTTAGAAACCACTGCATGTCCTAGAACCAGCAATCCTCAACCTTTTTGGTACCAGGAACCAGTGCTCCTCCTATGAGAATCTAATGCCTGATGATCTGAGGTGGAGCCGAGGCGGTGATGCTGGTGCTGATGAATGGCTGCAAATACAAATGAAGCTTTGTTCCTGATTTGCCACACACCTGCTGATGTGCGGCCCAGTTCCTACAGGTCCCCGTGGACCAGTCCATAGCGCGGATTTTGGGGACCCCTGTCCTAGGCAATTCCTAGTTCCCGCTGACAATTCTTGAATGTGTTTTGTGTTGATTATAGTCGACATATAGGTAGATAACTGAGAGATCAATCCAGCTGCTCTCAGAGTAGTCTCAGAAAGAGCAGAGAATTTGTTAGGCTAAAAACCAGCAGATTGCCTTTTCAGTGCCTTTTTCTACCCCATCAAAGTGCCAGCTTGCTCCATCTTCACCAAATGTTAAATTAAATGTCTTATTTGTCATGGTACCTCGGATGTTCAAGATTATATATATTGTCATAATTCTTATGAGTTGTGAGGGTATACACTTCCATGTGGACAGATGGTATTTTTGACACAACCTTTATAATCCTAGTAGGCTGATTGGGCATCAAAATTTTATATTCACACTACTACCTTAATTGTAGAGAGATGCTGGGGTGGCTGTGGAAAGTTGTCCAACATGTGTTCTCTTTCTTTGTACTGCCAGGGTTCTAAATATTTATCAGCCATTACTTATTTATTCTCTGTAATGCCATCCTTTATTACTGAATGTTCCACCCTTCAGAGGGCGTAAGTAGGTTCTCTGCAGTATCTAAGAGAAATATGAGCATATCCTTATCACTTTATTAGTAAACTTCAAATCACAATTTATGATCTTCAGATTAATAAAGGCAAGGCTCTCCTGGTACCCCCTCTCAAAATAAAATGGCACAGAAATGTATCTAGGGTACAATATTTTAAACTCAAAACACTTTTTGAGATTTGGTCATGTCTCACTAATTTAGATTCTGATAGATTTTGAATTTAATCAGTTCAGTTTGATAGACTGAAGTTATCTTTGTGCTCTAAATAAAAGTATTAAGCAAAAAAAGTAACTAAATTTTAAGAGATGTAAACAATGTTAATCTTTGAGCTATTTTACTACACTGTTGTAGAATCACTAAATGCTGCTTTTGATCTTTTCATTAAAGTAAGGCAATAATATCTATATTTTTATTAGCAACAATAATAAAAATGTTGTTAGAATATGGAATAATCCATTTCTTTCATTTTCCTGCTCAATTAATCTGACCCAGTGATGTTTCTGTATATTGAGACATAATCAAGACTTTGATAACAGCTTTCTAGATTATCATGGAAATCACAGGTCTGATTTGTTGGGCCTCATTAAAAATACACTTTAGTTATACATTAGATCTGCAGCTGAGAATTTAGAAATACCAGTGTGACCACATCATGACATAAGTTGCATTATCTCCTGCTAATGGAATGTGGCTTCCTTGATTTGTGGTTATTTTTCTAAGTTCTTCCTTTAAAAAAAAAAAAAAAAAGTCAAAGCCCTCACCTAAAGAGAAACAAGTTACCTAACTAGGAAGATTGAAAATGAAATCTGATTCTTTCTGACATTCTTAGTGCCAACTACTAAACAAAAGACTTCTTTAGAGAAGAAGTTTGTTCAGTGGTTCTTTGAATATGAGCCATCCAATATATTAAACATTTTTTCAGTAAGTGCAGCAATATAGTGCCAATTTCTGTTTTCAGCTCATTCCATAATACAACCCGTTCTGTCAGCAGGTATTGTATGAAATGCCCTAGCATGTGAGTTAGAAAATACAGACATAGAAGACAAGGATTCTGGTTTCAATAAACTTAAGTCTAAATAGATGAAGGAACATTTTAAGGAGCAGATAAAGGGGGATGAAAATGAGCATTGTGTATGGTTAAGACTTTAACTAGATTAGGTGGGACTAGAGGAATGAGTCATCCGAAAAGAAGAAAGGCAATTTCAGAACACATTGAGTAGCGCCTTCTAAGGATGAGGCACATACGCAATATGTGTGTGTAGAAGGAAGAAATGGTTTAATGAAGCAGGAGCCTGTGAGCTTGCCTTTATACTCGCTTGTGGAGTTTGAAATTACAGGAGATAGAGTGGCTGTGCTCTGGAAACAGCAGGAAGTACTGGGCTGGAGCTCTGGGAGGGAGCAGGTGAAGGGGCTGATTCTATTTCCCCAGCCTCAAACAGCTGATCTAGGCGTGAAAATTGCAACAGGGGGCTATGTTGAGAGGGAACTACTGCTAGCAAGGATGGCCAGCAGTTGCACACAGAAACCTTCCAAATTTCTACCTAACTTTTGCTTCTAATTTCTTTAGTGATCTATATACTACTTCATCTACCTCCACTGTTCCTGTACTTAGTCTTCATCCTTCAAAGTCCAGGAATTGATTCCTGTTGTTCCAAAAGACCACAGAGTGGTCAAGGAAGACCCTTGTGACCCAGAGTAAATTGAGAGAGAAGCCTTGAGAGAAATGTAGGGAAGAGGAACATGCAGAGGTCTATGAAACCCACATTGGAGTCCTCTGCGATGTCACCACTCATCAGAACCTTTTCTCCAACCCTTTAAGTTGACTTTATTTTGCATCCATACTGTAGTCTGTTCATCAAAAGTGAACTTTTTGGTTAATTTCAGATACACAATTTTATTTGAATGCTAAAACTTACTAGCACTCCAAAACAAACAAATGTTCTGTCCTTTGGAAGAAATGAGTAAATTGGAGAGTTTGCTGTAACTTTGAAAAATTTAATATATTATTTATCTGATGAATAATACTTGCTCAGTTCACTGTGTCACCTGACTGAATTTCCTTCTGGAAAGCAATGACTAATTGTATTTATGAGAAAGAGAGAGAGAGAGGCGCACCCAAGACCAGTTAGGAAGACATTTTCAAAGTGAAACATTTCTGTTTTGTAATTTTATTTTTGTTTATGTTTCCATACAGAAAACATTTATTTGCCTTTCCTCTATGACATGCCACTTAACTTTAACAAGTGAAATAGGAGCATATGTAAATGCAAGCTAGTCATAATAGATAACCCACTCTGAATCAGTCCTATTGAGTGTTTAAAATTTTTTTGAATAAAGCATATTTAGTCATAAAAATTAGTAATATTCAAGCCAATAGAATTGGTATGGTATGGATTACATCTTAAATAATTTTCTGGTTGCTCATTGCAAATTTGAAGACAGTTCTGTATTATATGTGCATTTATATGCATCTATACTTGAGGTGATGACTAAAAACACAAAGCACTGTAAATTTTAGTGGAGACAGGGTTTATTTTAAAATGTGAAAAGTAAAGATAATTGTCTAGGTTCTTTCTAGATATCATGTAAGGGATACTAACCATGTTATCTTGAAGAGGTTTTGAGATTGTTCTTTGGATAATTAAATGCACTGTTTTTCGAGGTAAAATTTTTAAGCCAATTATTAGATATAAACAATACCCCAGAATTAAGACATAGTTATTCAGGAGTTGATTTAAACTAGTGAATATGGAAAGGATTACATTTAATTTACATGCATGTGGTGGCAACGCAGTGCATGACCACAGCAGTGGTAGAGATTTGCGGAACAGTTGGCATGTAAAACCTTCATGGGCAGCTCTGTAAGTATGTAGCTGTTTCCACCCTGTTCTAGAGTGACTATTAGATGTATCTTACTCATGATGACTAATCTTTTCATTTGTCACAGTTTTGTGTTAACCCATTCTTAAATTTCTGAATTGGAATGAGTGGCCCTCAGATTGTGGTCTGAAAGAACAACTAGTGGTAGAGATGAGGCCCCCCAAAAGTCACATCCCAGAGCTTTGGAGCTGCTGCAGTCTTAATCTTGTCCTCAGCTTTACAATTCTAAGAACTAGGACTAGTATGTAAACCAGAGCGCTAATTTTTTAATTCATAATTACAAAAATGTTCATAGTTGCCAAACATGCTTCTCTCTTCCAGCAATAGAGTAACTTTTGAACCTAGAATCCTGTCAAAGGTAAAGAGATAGTTTCAGGAGAGGTTTCAGTTCAGGATTATCTCTGTCCTTTATAGAAAAAGATTGTGCAGGGAAAATTTCACTTTTTCAGCTTCCTCAAATAGGGCTGGAATCTAGATTTTCCTTTCCTATTATGCTTCATAATGACTGTTCCCCTCTCTAGTTCTGATGGTAATTATGCATGATGGGTCATAATTATATTCTGCTCTGAATGTTACAGTCTTCTCCTTGATTATTTTATATAGTTCTTTAGGAGAATACATTTACTGATTCTTAGTTTATTACCATCCATGTCCAATATTATCCTTATTTTATTGATATTTCTAAATGTCTTCTCCTGGGAGCAGCCCTATTTTCTTTTTCTTTGGGTTTTGAGCAGCTCACTGTATCTGGAGGTGCCCTTTGAGGATATTGAAGCAAAATGGGTCATGATACTCGAGGACTTCTTTGTAGTCTCCTTAAGCAGACCATGTAGACAATGAAGGACAAGGTTTCCCAGGATTATAGTCATCATTGTATCCCCAGGGACTTGGCACATGAGGGATAGAAGAATAATTGTTTTCTTTTACAGGGTTTGCAGGATGTGTTGTTGTTGTTCATTTGGTTTTTGAAGTCTTCTTAAATAAAGTTGCTCTTTTTTTCCCACAGTTGCCTTTATGCCTTTCATGTGTTTACCACTACTCTGGCTTTTACTCTTTTCTGCTCCTTATCAATGTTATCTAACTCTCGATCACATTACCACCTTCACTGGGGCAGTGGTATCTGCCTCTTTTGAATTCTTCACCTCAATTCTCACCATCATATTAGGCCTTCCCTCTCTGTCCCTGTCTTCTTGGTTCCTTCATCTTCTCATCACCAGTTTTCTTTCTTTTTCCTTCCTCCTTTCTACCTCAAGTTTATACTATTGGCATTCTCCGAATGCAGTATATTGCGATGGTTTACATCTCTCTGTCTTTGCAGTAATTCCTGTCTCCTCCAGCGATTCTCTGATAATGTTATGTTTTATGTATCTTTACTGTTACTTTTATCACACTATTTTTATTTCTTGGTTACTGGACTATAAGCTTCTTTAGCATCTTGATGGTTCTGAATTTTCACATTACCCAGGATAAGAATGTTATTTCAATGGCAACACATATTTGTTGTCCTTCTTCCCTCAGTTTGTTTCATTCGTTCACTAAACAAACTCTTTTGAACACCTACTGTGCTTCAGGAATTTTTATCAATGCTGAAAATACAGTGGTAATCCAGATGAAAATTGTCCCTACTCTCACTGAACTGAGAGTGTATGATTTGGAAATACAGAACAGTGAATAAGAAATGACAATATAGTTCCCTGCATGTTCCCTCTGTGGTGAACAAAATCCTAAAAGCTTTGTGATGGTTGATATTTCTTCTTATGCTTTCTTGAGAAAGCTATTTGGAGATGTTGAATGTGAAAAACGTGTTGATCTTCTTGAAAACAGAATATGCTATTAAGCATACAGAATCTAAAGTGAATAAAGGAGACTGAAAGATAACTATCACTTCTCTAACTTGCTGAAGACAGGGACAGAGAAAGGATTATTATTAGTCATTAAAATACCTCCTTAATTTTTTAATGCCTTTTTATATCTAGAATTTTTCCTTTTACTCTAAAGAGCTACTTATGAAATTAGAAATCATTAGATGCATCATTGCTTAAATTAGTGTTCTTGAAAGTGACTTTATATATGTTTAAAATCGGTGTTTTTGATGCTACTGCGATTTAAGTACACTTTTCCTTTATTGCCTGTGCTTTTCAGTAAAGTACCTTATAGATTAAAATCTGTCCTAACTGGACATGTTTCAGGCAAATTCTTATGTATCTCAGATAGAGATTTGATCTCTCCAACCAAAGTACCAGTATGTACCATTTACCTAGTCTATTTCCAATGAAGGAAAATCTTGTTAAAAATTGCACCTGACCTGGAGCAGGGTGGCTTCTTTTTCTGGAAAATCCTTCATTTAGAAAGTTTTCCAAGAAATTGGTACCCAACTTACAGACAAAACACAATGCTTAATTTTGTTGGCAGGAGTCTTTATTGAAAAAAACCTTAAAATTTTCTATACCATTTTCTTAAAAGTACTTAATTTTTTTTTTAATCGACTGACGTCATTGGAAAAGCTGGAGAGAGCCAAATCTTAATTGTGAAGGATGGAACAATACCTCTTTCTAGCTACTTATACTCATTAATAATGATGATGATTATATTTTGGGTTTCCCAAAGTATATTCCTCAGAATGTTAATAGGTGGCCCTCAAAAAAATGAGTAGGGAGATCCAATAAGTATAAGATATTGAGTTAGATGAGATTCAGCAGTTTTATTTACTTAAATATTTTTCAAAGTCTTAAAATGCTCTACACCACTGCTTCTCAAACTTGAAGGTATGTACAGGACACTGGGAATCTTATTTACATGAAGATTCTGATTCAATAGGTTTGAGGTGAGGCTTGAAATTCTGCATTTCTTACAAGATCTGTAATGCTGCCAAACTTTAAATAACAAGGTTTTTAGGCATCTTTAAGAGGAAGCATGCCCAGACTTACTAACCATAGGAACCTCGTTTTTGACATACTAGAAGTAGTCCATGGGGCATACTTTCAAAACTTTAAATTTTAAATAGAATCTTTCAAATTTCAAGTGAAATTTTAAAAATTTAAATAGAAGTCTAACGCAGAACTTTTAAAATGTTTAATACAGAACTTCTAGGTTATTATCAGCTGGATAGGCTAGTATAAGTCTAAGGACACTGAAAACTCATTTAGCATTGGTACAGCCACTGTGGAAAACAGTCTGGTGGTAACTCATAAAATTAAAAATGAGTCTACTTTCTGACCCAGCAATTGCACTTCTGAGTATTTTTCTAAAGAAAACGAAAATAATAATTTGTAAGGATCTATGCATTCCTATGCTCATGATAGCACTATTCACAATAGCCAAGATATAGACGCAACCTAAATGCCCATCAATAGACAATTGTATTAAAAAGTTATGATTCATATATACAATAGAATGTTACTCAGCCATTAGAAAAAATGAAACCCTACCATTTGCAGCCACATAGATGGACCTAGAGGTTATTATGCTGAGAGAAATAAGTCCGACAGAAAGATAAATACCATATAATTTCCCTTATATACAGAATCTAAGGAACAAAAAGAAAAACTAATTGAAAACAGACTCACAAATGTAGAGGACTATCTGGTGATGGCCAGAGGGGAGTAGTGTTTGGGGGTCTGGGAGAAAGTAGTGAAAGGTTAAAGAAATACAAATTAGTAGTTGGTAGATGGTCACGGGGCTGGGGAGCCACAGCATAGGGAAAGCAGTCAGCAGTAATGTAATGGCTAGGTGTAGAGGCAGAGAGAAGACAGAATAATCAGGGGGATCATTTCATAAACTATATAAATGTCTAACCATGCTTGAAACTAATTTTTAAAAATAAAGACAACCACTCAATAAGATAGCAGATTGTTACTAGATTCTATACTTTTTAACAGACCTTGTTAATATTTTTAAATGCCTATTCTTAAACAATTTTACTTTATTTTTATTGCCACTAGTAATTTACTTATAAATCATATTTTTAAATCCCCATATGTGCTGTGCCAGTGATTTCATTAGTCTTTAATCTTTGTTAACACTAGCATTTGATATGAAAAGCTAATGATAAAAACGAATCGTTTATTTAAAACAGCTTGAGATTTGATGTGTCTTATCAAATATCTTAATTGCATATGATACAAAAACTCGTCTAGGGAGGTTTTTGAGAAATCTATTGAACCTAAAACAAAATTTTAAATATGAAAGCTTAATAAAATCAATGCATTATAGGCGGACTTTTATCCACCTAAGTCCTTCTGCTGCACATGGAATAGTGTCTCCATTTATATATGCCTATTAAGTTCCTTCTTTGAAAACCTGCCTTCTTTATTTGAGCTCTTCGTACCTTATTTATCTCAAGCTGCATTTTATTGTAGTTTGTTCATTTGTCTTGATCTTCCTTTTTAGACTGTAAATTGGATTAAAGGTCAGGTTTTTATTCATCTTTATACTTTCATTAACACCTGGTTTATAGTGTAGTACATAAGTAGAATATCAGTAATGCAGTTAATGAATTATATCTTTACATGATAATTCAGTATGTAAAATCTAATTTTTTAATCCTATAATTTAAAAAAATGTAAGTTCATTTTTTTTCTTTATCCTTATTTCCTCTTTCTACAGTTGTACCAGTATTACTTATCATGTCATCATAAATCTCAGTGGCTTAAGTAGTGGATTTTAAATTTCTCACAATTCTAGGTGAGCAAGGAAGTTCTCCTACTGGTCTTGCCTGGGCTCACTCAGGTGGCTACAGTTAGCTAGTGACTAAGTCAGGACTGGACTTTCTCAGATGGCCTGTCTTACATGTTATAAGGTTTTGGCTGGAGTGGCAGTTTCACTGGGCCTTGCCTCCACGGCATCATTTAATTGCAGACTCTTTCCAGCATAGTCATCTTAAGGTTCCAAAAGACAAAGCTGCAAGACCTTTTAAGAATTAGCCTCAGAGGTCGCACAAGATCACAGCTGCCACATTCTCTGAGCCTTAAGAGGCCAGCCCTACATTCAAACGAATGGCAGTGGGTTCTGCCTCTTCATGACAAAAGCAGCAAATGCACAGTGACTTTGGTATTGCTCTGTATGCATTTCTTTTTGCTAAATTAAATAAGAACTTGAGTGCATTCTTACTTTCTTCAACTCTCATGTTGCTATTATGTGGAGTTTACTTAGACTTAATCTTTGATTTCCTGAATTATTTGCTTAGCACAGTTTCTTCTGTCCTAATCTTTCCTCTATCATGTTTACTATTTGGTTGCAGAATTTCCTTTAAAAATTATTGAAACCACACTCTTTGACTCCTGGTATGTCCTAAAATGCCTTTCTTTTGCTTTCGTTTTGAATCATAATTTTTGGTTGGTCCTGGAAGCTGTCGCTATTATCCACTGTAGTCTAATGCCAAACTGATTTCTCATTCCTTTGTAAGCAGTTTATTTTTCCTCCGTGGTAACAGTTACAATCTTTTATTTATCCTTGGAACTAAGAAATTTCAATGGATTGGGTCTAAGTGTAGTTTATCTGTTCCATTAATTTTTGTTTGTTTGTTTTCACTTCTTGGCCCATTAGTTTTCAGCTCAGAAATTTTTATTTCTTCTTTTAATATTCTCCTTTTCTTCTTTCTTCCTAGTACTCTTAGTAAATAAATGTAATTTCTGGGTCTAGTCTATAGTCTCCAAATGGTTTTTAAACCTTTTTCAATCCTTTTTCATTCTTTTTTTGTCTCTGAGAATTATTTAGATCACTCTTATGAAGCCTTTTTTTTTTTAAATCATTCATTCCATTGAGACTTTTGTTTTTATCCTGGAGCTTTTATTTTTTCTGAGGTCTCTGACTGTTTCTCCTTCATGCACACAATTATCAATTTAAACACAAATGATATTAGTTCTACCTATTCTTCTTCACTTTTTCTGTTTAGGGAATTTGGTCCCTTCTGGGCATCAATAGCTGGCTGAGGTTCTATTCTGTCTGGATCACTCCTTATTTGCCTGTGGGAACTACTTGAGCGTATCCAGGACATGGGCTGACCATGCTGCTGCATTAATCTACTCTTGCTCATCTGATCTTGACCCAGACCTAAGAGCCTAGAGTCTGGTATTCACCATCTCTGAGCAACTCTCCTACCAACTGCTCCAACCTTTATAGCAGTCTCTTTTCTCTTTTGTGTTATGGTTTCCTCTGGTTATGTTGCCTTAGGTCTATAGCCATTATTTTTCTGACTTTATAGATGTAGGCGGCATTTAAAAAATTTCTACGTTAATTTTCTTAAAAATTACAAAAATGCCTTTTATAATATTTCATAGCATTGTGAGTTGAAAGAGTAGAAATGTGTGCTCATCTTGCCTCTAGATCCAGTCATCTCTCCCCAGAGTTTTAACTACATTCTTACGCTAGTGATGATCTCCATCCTATCTTTTTTACACCCTTCAACATTCTAGGCTTATACTCCATTTTCCTCAGTAACATGCCAAAAAGGATCCCAAATCCTTAAAAAAAAAAAAAAAGTGAAACTAGTGCTTTCCAAAAAGAGACTTTTATTTTTCCTTCTTTGCCATGCATAAGAAATCAGATATTTTGTGGGGAAGGCTGAAAATATCAAAGTGAAATTTGTATTTATCCAACATAGAATTTTTACTTTTTAGTAACAGCTTTTCAGTGATTGCCTGTGGTTGCAGAGACCATGTCAGCAGGTCTCAGAACTCCAGGGAGCATCATTCATGTAGAATATAATGAGATTGGCTGCCTCCAGGTGTGAGCAGTCCTGACCCTGATGTTATATATTAATCATGGGTTTTATTTTCAGGAATTTTTACTGAATGGGTATATGGGGTTGAGGGCATTCTTTTTGTAATACAAGCCCCTTATTATTGAAATGAATTTCATCAAAACATTTGAGTCATAAAATTATATTCACTATAGTTTTATAATCAGAAGTAGTTCTATTGATAAGTGTTTTGCCACCTCATTGTTTTTATACTGATATCTCATTGTAATGTGAATTTGCAATTTTTAAATTACAACGAGGGTTAACACCTCATTGTTGGCCACCTAGATTTCCTCTTTAAGGAAAGGCTTATTTACACCTTTTGCTTATTTTTATATCAGGTATCTTGCATTGATCTTTTGATTGTAAAAATAAATTCATAAGTCAAAATTCTTGACCGCTATACATAGACTATTCTCTAGCATCACACTATGCTGTTTGGCATATAACTCTTTCAAAGAATTCTTGCCAAGAATTTTTAATTTTTTGGATGAACTGCCTGATTAGAAGATTAGTATGTAACTATCTCTAAGCTTCCTCAACAGTTGCAGATTTTGATAATGCTTCTGATTTCCAGGATATTTTAAAACTATAACTGTGAAAAATTTATCTAGTACTCTTTTAGAATTCTAGAATAGATTCCATATGGTCCTGAAGGTGTTTAACTTTTGAGGCATATTCCTCATTTCCCAATACTTCATGCTTTTTTCTGTAACATTTGTTCCAGTTTCATTTTAAGTAAAGCAAAAAAAACTTATCTTTGCTGCATAGAATACTCAATGTTTTTTTCTATTTTTTAATGTTATAATAAATTGTATATCTCATGCTTACTTACCAGACTTTTTTATTATTATTAAATATAGTTGGCATACAATATTATTAGTTTCAGGTGTATAACATAGTAATTTGACATTTATATACTTCACCAAGTGATCACAATAATCCTACCACCTTCAAACTTATTAGAATATTATTGACTGTATTCCCTATTCTGTACTTTATATCCTGTGGCTTATTTATTTTATAACCGAAGATTTGTACCTCTTCATCCCTTTTACCTTTCACCTTTCCTCCCACCCCTCATCAGCTTTTCTGTATCTGTTTCTATTTTGTTTTTTGTTTGTAGATTACACATATCAGTGAAATCACATGGTATTATCTTTCTCTGTCTGACTTACTCACTTCTCATGATACCCTCTAATTTTATCCATGCTGTTGCAAATGGCAGGATTTCATTATTATTTATGGCTCAGTAATACTCCATTTTATGTGCGCATTTTATGTGCGAGCATACGTGTGTGCGCGCGCGCGCGCATGCGCGCGCGTTTATCCATTTATCTGTCGATGGACACTTGGGCTGTTTTTGTATCTTGACCATTGTAAATAGTGCTGCAGTTAACATAAGGGTGAACATGTTCTAATTAGTGTTTTCATTTTCTTTGGATAAATACCTAGATGTGAAGTTGGTGGGCCATATAGTACTGTTTTCAATTCTTTGAGACACCTCCATACTGTTTTCCATAATGACCACTCCAGTTTACATTCCCACCAACAGTGCAAGGAGGTTTCTGTTTCTCTACATCCTTGCCAGCACTTATTTTTGTCTTCTGCGCATCTTTCCATATGTCTGTTGGCCATTTGTATGTCCTCTATGGAGAAATGTCTATTCAAGTCCTCTACCCATTTTTTAATCAGATTGTTTTTGGTTTTTGTTTGTTTTTTTGATGTTGAGTTGGATGAGTTATGTACATATTTTGGATATTAACCTCTTATCAGATATATCATTGGCAAATATTTTCTCCCATTTAGTACATTACCTTTTCATTTTGTTGATGGTTTTTTTTTTGCTAAGCATAAAAGCTTTTTAGTTTGATGTAGCCCCACATGTTTATTTTCGGTTTTGTTGTCCTTGCTAAGACTGATATCAGAGTTTATTGCCTGTTTTCTTCTAGGAGTTTTGTGATTTCAGGTCTTACATTTAAGTCTTCAATACATTTTGAGTTTATTTTTATATATGGTGTAAGAAAGTGGTCCAGTAGTACTTATTCAAGAGACTATCTTTACCTCATTATATGTTCTTGCCTTCTTTGTCAGAGATTGTGATCATAGAAGTGTGAATTTATTTCTGGGCTCTCTATTCTTTTCCATTAATCTGTGTCTGTTTTTGTGCCGGTATCATACTTTTTTGATTACTACAGCTTTAGTATATACTTTGAGATCAGAGAGCATTTTATCTCCGGTTTTGTTCTTTTTTCTCAAGATTTCTTTGGTTATTAGGGGTCTTTTGTAGTTCCATACAACCTTTAGGATTTTTTGTTTTACTTCTCTGAAAAAGGATTGCATTGAATCTATAGATTGCTTTGAGTAGTATGGACAGTTTAACAATATTAATTCTTCCCATCTATGAGCATGGCATATCTTCCCATTTATTCATATTGTCTTCACTTTCATTTATCAGTGTCTTATAATTTTCTGAATATCAGTCTTTTATCACCTAGCTTAAATTTATTTCCAGGTATTTTATTCATTTTTGATGCAATTGTAAGTAAATGAGATTGTTTTCTTAATTTCTCTTTTTGATTGTTTGTTCGTTCGTGTATAGAAATGCAACAGATTTCTGTATATTAATTTTGTATTCCACAACTTTATTCATTAGTTTTAATAGTTTTTTGGTGGAATCTTTAGGGTTTCTATATATAGTGTCATGTCATTGGCGAATAATGACAGTTTTACTTAATTCTTTTCAATTTAGATTTCTTTTGTTTCTTATCTGACTGCTTTCATTTCTTGTCTGATTGCTGTGGCTAGGACTCCCAATACTATGTTGAATAAAAGTGATGAGTGTGCACATCCTTGTCTTGTTCTTGATCTTCGAGGAAAGTTTTCAGCTATTCACTATTGAATATGGTGTTCGTTGTGGGTTTGTCATAGATAACCTCTGTTATGTTGAGGTATATTACCTCTATCACCACTTTGCTTTTTGTTTTTTGGGTTTTTTTTAATAAATGAGTTTTAGATGTTGTCATAGTTTTCCCACATCTATTGAAATAATTGTACAGTTTCTATCTTTTATTTAGTTAATGTGTATTATATTAATTGATTCGTGGATATTGAAGTATTCTTACATTCCTGGTATAAATCCCACTTGATTATGGTGTGTGATCCTTGTAATTTATCGTTGAATTTGGTTTGCTAATCCTTTGTTGAGAATTTTTACATGTATGTTTATCAGGGATATTGGCCTGTAATTTTCTTTCTTTCTCTCTGTCTCTATCTCTGTCTCTGTCTCTCTCTCTCTCTCTCTCTCTCTCTCTGGCTCTCTACCTCTCTGTCTGTCTGTCTTTCTTTTTCTTTTTTCTTTCTTTTTTGGATGTTTTTGTCTGGTTTCAGTATCAAAATAATGCAGGTCTCAGAATCATTTCTTTGGAAACATTACTTTCTCCTGGACTTTTGTTCATTAGGAGTTTTTTGATGACTGATTCATTTTTGTTATTAGTTATCAGTCTGTTCAGATTTTCTGGGGTTTTTTTATGGTTCAGTCTTAGAAGATAGGACATTTCTAGGAATTTGTCCATTTTTTCTAGGTTGTCTAATTCGTTAGATATGATTGTTTTTAGTATTCTCTTTTTGATTCTTTGTATGCTGTGGTATAGTTTGCTGTAACTACTCTTTCATTTGTGATTTTATCTATTTGGTTCCTCTCTTTTTCTTGATGAGTCAGTCTAAAAGTTTATTAATTTTGTTTATCTTTTCAAAGAACCAGCTCTTAGTTTCATTGATCTTTTCTGTTCTTGTTTTGTTTTGCTTTTAGTCTCTTTTTCATTTATTTCTGCTCATTTATTAATTCTTTGCTTCTACTAACTTTGGGCTTTGTTCTTTTTTTGTTACTCTAGATCTAAGGTTAGATTGTTTATTGAGATTTTTCATCGTTCTTGATGTAGGCCTATATCTAATAAACTTCTGTCTTAGAACTGCTTTTGCTATATCCCATAGATTTTTGGAACATTGTGTTTTCATTTTAATTTGTCCCAAAGTATTTTTTAATTTTTTCTTTGATTCCGTCATTGACCCATTGCTTATTTAATAGCATGTAGTTTAGCCTCCACATCTCTGTAGTTTTTTTCTAGTTTTCTTCTTGGGATTGATTTTCAGTTTCATACTGTTGTGGTTGGAAAAGATGCTGGATGTGATTTCAGTCTTCTTAAATTTATTGAGACTTGTTTCGTGGCCTAACATGTGATCTGTCATGAGTGTTTCATGTGTACTTGAAACAAATGTGTATTCTGCTGTTTCTGAATGGAATGTTCAGTATACATCTACTAAGTCCATCTAGCTTAATGTGTTATTACGATCAATGTTCTTGTGTTGATTTTCTGTCTGGATCCATTGTTGTTAGTGGAGTTTTAAAGTTCCCTATTATTACTGTTAAACTGTTAGTTTCCCCCTTTAGCTGTGAATATGTTCTTTATATATTTAGGTGCTCATATGTTAGGTGCATAGTTGTTTATGTGTTATGTTTGCGTGTTCTGTTGATCCTGTTGGGATTACAAAACACCCTTCTTTGTTATAACCTTTGTTTTAAAGTCTATTTTATCTGATGTAAGTATTGCTACCCCAGCATTTTCTCATATCCATTTGCATGAAATATATTTTTCCATCTTTTCACTTTAAGTCTCTGTGTCTTTAGATCTGACGTGAGTCTCTTGAAGGCAGCATGTGTAGACCTTGTTTTATCCCTTCAGCCATCCTATGTCTTTCGATTGGAGCATTTAGTCCATTTATTTTTAAGGTTATTATTAATAGATATGTATTTATTGCCATTTTGTGAATTGTTTCCTGGTTATTTTTGTAGTCCTCTGTTCTTTTTGCTCTGTTCTCTTGTGGTTTGATGACTTTGTTTAGTGTTATGTTTGGATTCCTTTCTTGGTGTATCTGTTATAGGATTTCGATTTGTGGTTACCTTAAGATTCCTGTATAACACTCTATGTATATAGCAGTCTATTTTAACTTGATGGTCACTTAAATTTGAATGCATTCTAAAAGCATTACATTCTTACTCCCCACCATTAATGAACTTTTTATTATTCTTTATTACTAATATTTTACTTTGAATCAAGTTAAAATATCCATATTTATTTTATATCCTTTATTATTTTTCTTAATTTGTTCTCAGGTATCATTTTATCTTATCAATTTTGAAATAGTCATCAATCATCCTAATGTATTCTGAGCATTCAAAATGAAATGATGATGTGTATGTTATACCCCAGATTATTAATGCAAAAGAGGAGAGAGAGAAATAGGTGAAGTCCAATTTATGTCACTGATAAGATGAAATAAAATATACTTAGTATATTTTGACCAAAAACTAATATAAGGAGAGTAGAAATGAGTAAACAGAGGAAAATTCAGCATCTAGTTGATCTTCTATTCCAGAGATAATTTTGTGAATTAGTATCATCGGTGATAAAAGGGGTTATATAGGTATTGAGTCATAAGTTTTGCCCATATATCACATCCACAGCTTTGAGATTTAGTAATTGCACTAGAATATATGTGGACTGCAGCCTTGAACAGAAAATTTTCTGTTAATCAATTATAGTTTACTCTAAAGTTGAGGTACATACACACAATTACAGTGTTTCACATAAAAGTTTGTCTTCAGTAAAGACTTTAGCGAAAACACATAGTCTTTCAAAAAGTCTTTTACAAGGCTTAGTAAAAATGGACCTGGCCAAAGAGGAAATTTAATAAGTAATAGTTGGGATACAATGAGAACACACTTTTTACAGTTGGTCACAAACTCATTTCTGAGCTTTGTACAACCAGAGAGAGAAGCAGTGGGCACTAAGATTCCAGTCTTCATCATGCCCCTGGAAAAGTACGGCTTCCTGGCCCTCAGTTGCCTTTTTTACAGAGAACTGTGATATGATAGACAACTGTTCTGAAAACTCTTGAGTAACAGTCACATCAATTCAGAATATAGAAATTGCCTTATCTTAGTGTCAACCTCAAGACTCGAAGAATTTTAAGTGTCCTATTCCTAACACATACCCAGTACAGGATCCCTTCTATACCATTCCTGCTACTTGATCATCTGGAGTATGGTTCAAGACCTTTCTTGATGGAGACTGTATTACCTTTAAGGGCAATCAGTTCTTGAAATTTTGGACATTTGAGTGTTAACTCCAAAAGGAAAGACCTTCCTGACCTTGCCTTCAACACTCTAGCATTTAGTTTATATTAAAAGTAATATAATCATTAGCTAAGTATGATTAATCATATAAAGACAGTAATAACATAGGTTAACATAAATTTGTTACAAAACCAATAGTTTTTGGTCTAGCTCTGAGGCTTGTAACCTAAAAAGTCTAACCTTGCTTGTCCGTGGCAATCCTTCAGAGGTTTATAGATATCTCCTTGTCTGCATAGTCCTTTAATTTTGGTCAGACTTTCTCTTTTTGGTCTATTAACTGTTCTTTTTGTGTCAGGTTTGAGCTCATAAGGACTGTCATTCATTTCCATTTCTGTGCATGGAAATAGTGACTGAATTTCTTCACCATCCTACTCGTCCTCTCTTGAGCAGATATTCTTGTGTCCATTCCTGTTAATGTCACCCATAACTGGACATAGATGTGTCCCAAGGAACCTGAAGTGTACCCTCATTTGTCCCCTTCTTCCTATCATCTTAAATACTGTTATCAATGCAGCATAAGATCCCCTTGGCTTTGGGGCAGCCTTATCTCATTCATGGTTCACTCATTCTTTCTTGAACATGAAGTAGCTAAATCTTTCCCCCAATTTCCTGCTGAGCTAACCTAAATACAAGACTCTACATTTATCCCTGTTGTTTTATATCATAAAAGCAGCTCATTACAGTAGTTTGACAATGTTATTCATATTTTAATTTTATCATCTGGTAAACTCAGTATTGTTAATCATTGAATTTGAGCATGTCTTATGTATTTTTATATTATGGTTAAAGTTTTTGGTTAGGGTTGTATCAGTATCAGAGCTCACTGGCATTACATTAGAAATCTCTGTAGGATAATATGTTTCATTCAGCTGTTTACAGATTGTGAGAGTCAGCACTTGCTCTTGTGCCAGCCCCATTTCTATGCTGCTTGTAACATCATGGGGAACTTGTAACATCATACATGCCCCATCAGAGTCTAGACAGACTGCATTTCCGTGGTTACACAGCCAAGGACAGAAATTAGATCAGCATTACATGACTTTTCTCTGCCTTGCCCCTGTTTAGTTCTCACAAATCATCTCTTGGATAAAATCCTTTTAAGAATCTCACCTAAGATCTATGTCTAGCCCTGTAGTTTGTAACATGAACAGAGTCTACTTTCTCCTTTCCAAAAACAGAAACAGCATTTTCTTGCTTCCAGATTACTGGCACCTCTTCCATTCTCTCATTCTCCAGAGAGCCCCCCAAATGGTCTAGCAGCCTATTTTTGTAAGTTTTCTCAGGACTCTAGAATGTGGTTGCCCAAATCAAGCAAGTCGAAGTCACTGAGGGAAACACAAGGCCTAATTTCTCAGTCTCCTTGCTTCATAAGTACTCGTTGCTTTTTTTCTTTGCTAATGGGAAGAAATTATAATGTCATTTAGTGACTCTAGTCTTAGCTCGAGTTCTACAATTCCTTAAGTTATGAGAACTAAAAGGAAATGGACAGAAAACCTTAATAGGTTTAAACCATGTTAGTATTGTGGCATCCGTCCTCTGACCCATGTTGGTTGTGGTATTTTGGGACTGTTCCAGATATGAGGGATGGGAAAGTGTCTCACCCTTGGTTAGGCGTGGGTACTGTGGTCATCACATTCTTCATCGTATGGGTGTTACGATTGCCTACAAAGTCTCCTGGTCTTTGAGGAATAGAGAATGAAAACATAATCCCTGCCTATGTAAATTTTTCCTGCTGAGTTGTATTTTCTTTTATAAATGTATAAGCTCCTCCCAACCTTTAGTTTTGTTATTCTTTCCATGGCCTTTAGTTTTGTTATTCTGTCACTCGCACCTTGCTGTACTTTGCCTTGATCTGATTCATATTTTGCCACCTCAGCTGGAAGATGAACCACTAGTGTGGTCAGTGACCATGCCTTATTCCTGAATCTTCTTATCACCCAGCCTAGCATCATATGGAAAGAGCAGTACTGAGAAAATGCTCATCTAATTCCATTGATTCTGGACGGTCAAAGTCATCAAAGTAAATATTGTGAAATCAAATATGGTATACTCACAGTGATGGAATATAATTACAATAATATAATTCTGTATCTTTAAACAGTGAGATTCCTCCTATTTATAGTAAATAATTGATAAATAATTACTTCCCTAGTGACATTTATACTTCTCCTTGTTCAAGTTCTCTTTGTTCACTGAATTTTTTCTTCTCTTTTTCTAACACATTGGTATTTTGTGGTATTATACTGTTGACATTTAAAAATCTGATTCTTGGCATTATTTGTTTCACTGTTGCATAGTAACATTTTTGTTCTTTGCAACCATCTGCTTATTTTAAGGTGTGTAATTTTTCAATGGCATAGAATACTTTCATATCTTTAAAAGCTAATCTAAGATCTTTATGGCATTTTTTCTTAGTAAACGTCATCTCTTGTCTTAATGAGCACTCAGGAAATATAGAAATGGATTATTTTGTCTAGTCGATTATAATTTAAGTATATTTTATATCTCAATAAGCACATCACACATACTAAAAAATAAAGATTGCCATAACATTATTCCATTGTCTTGTATACAGAATTAGTAAGCCCATTTTTGTAAGTGAGGAAAGTAGGGCTCAGCGAGGTGGTAACTTGTCCAAGGTCTCTTAGGTTTTAATCCTTGTCCCACTTACTTCAAGCCTGTAGCTCCTCCTACGACTTGAGGAAGCTTCTCCTTGCTCTTGTGTCCATCCCAGCCTTGGGCACCATGGACATGGCAGTTGGAGAATTCACCTGGTAGGACAGGCATGAGGATACTTGTTGAGGGGAAAATGCAGAAACTCAGCAGACCCATTATCTGTTTCTGCCTATTAATACAAGAATAAAGCAACCACTGGCAGAAACCTAGAACCATCTCCACTGATGTGGTAATCAGGAGAACAAGCAATGAGACGGAGGCTCTGTTGGTATGCACATTTTATCTTTTCCTGCAGATTATAATTTTAGAAATAGGCCGATACTGAAATTCAAAGGAATGAGGCAAAAATCCTCAGGTCATACTATAGAATCAAACATTGTAGAGGTTGTTAAGAAATAGAAATAAAACAGTAAAGTAATTTTTAGGAGAAAACTATAAAGACTGTCAGGAACAGTATGGTCTCAGATAACCGTATAGAGTGACATACTAGAAAATATTGTCTCATGAACATCATAGCACTTTAGACTTACTTAATGACTGGAATGATACATGGGAAAGATGGTCATCTTTTGTTTACATATACATTTATTCAGCAAACGTTAATTGACCCCCTGTTATTTATGCCAGCTGGTCTCATGGTACGAAGGTAGACTATGCTCTCAAGTAGATGGTTGGAGAGACTGACATGTAAACGAGTTATTAACGTATTTACAACATTTTAAGTGGGCATCTTCTAATCTTTTTCAAACTTGTAAAGAGTCCCTATCAGGTTAGTAAGTCATCGGGCAAGCACACCACCCTCAGTATGGTTGTCTTAGGAGAGGCACTTCATCTCCTGCCGAGAACTCATTCTTCTATCAGGGGCTACGGGCCTAAAAAATGTATTCTCTTTTCAACACCATCTTCATAAGCATTGTCATCTTTGGATAATCAAATTCCTCTATGGAAAGCAAACTAGCTATAGTATTCTACTGAAGATATTCTTGTTACAAAGTACTGATGTCTTGCATTTCTTTTAAATATAGCAGACTTGTTTATTTTCAAACCTTCCTTAAGTTTTATAACCTTTTTTTTTTCTGTTGCACAAGCCTCTCCTGTAATCAGTAAAGCATTTGTACATTTGTAGATGCCTTCTCGTGTGTATGCTCTTGAAAACTGGCTCTTAAAGCAATGTAGAGTGTTTGTTATTATTTGTTCATGATAAGGTGACAACATTTACTTATTGGTTATCTGATTATAAAATTCAGCATTAACAAACTTCTAACAACTTTACTATTCTTAATTTATTTCTAATTTAAGAGCCCTCTACTCTTTCGTGTCATTTTTTGACTTCGATGTTGTCTAAACTTTTTCTTAGTATCATCATTATTTTATTTATTTATTTTTGATATCTGGTAGTACTAGCTATACTTTTGGCTCTAGATGTTGCCATCTAAAAAATCAAATAGCTGTAAGGAGTTATGATCACTGTGTGTAAAAGTCTATAGTATTTCCTAGGAACTGTCTGCAAATCCTCAGCCCCTGCCATTCCCACAGAGTAGCCTTCAAGAAAGTGTTAACCCTTTGCCTGCTTGATTGCAGGAGGAATGCCAGCTCCTGAGCAGGCCTCATTGGTGGAGGAGGGGCAACCACAGATCCTCCAGGAAGCTGCCTCCACTGGCCCAGGCATGGAACCCGAGACCACAGCCACCACTATTCTAGCTTCTGTGAAGGAGCAGGTACATCCTCTTATTGGAATTTGCAATTAATTATCTCTTCAGTGCATTTAAAAATTAATCTTTGGATGTGTTTTAAATTTGTCTAACGTCCTTGACGCCTTCACGTTTTCTAATTATAAGGTGTTTACATCCCTGAGTACATTGGGATGACTGGCATGTAGAGCCGCTCCAGTCAGAATCGGGACATGCAGGATACTTGTGCGTCTGCAAGTAAGGACAATATTGATGGTGATCGGTGTCTCTGTCTCTCCCCCGTTGCAGAGTGTGTGCATGCACGCAAAGCTTCATAAAGCATAGTTCCCATTGCTGACTTTTCTATCAGGACTCTGGCAACTCGAGGCCTGTAATATCCTTAGATGTGTTGAACATTTTAACATAGGTATTATAGAGGATTGTCTTTGTGATTTTTGGATAAAGGCTATATTTGTTGTGTTTGTCTGAATCAAAGTATATTCCTTTCGTGAGCTAGTCTTCCAATACTTGTCAAACTGTGCCGATTTTGCTTCAATGTCATGTTTATGTTGGTTTTCTTCAGGTCCTTCATACTATTTATCCTTCAGACCAAAGTGGCCTTCTAAATTAGATCTTATCTGTTGTGCTTAGAGAATTGGAATTCCTAAAAGTTAAATAAGGTTAATGTAAATTTAAAGCTTCAGAAATAGTTTTCTGCTCCCCTCCCAACAAAACAAAATAAAATCATTATATGTGTTTTGTAAGAGTTATTCTGTTGGAGGGGATCTAATTAAACAATGTTCAAATCTTAGGATTAAACCACTGAGTCTTTTTTTTCCTCAGGAGATATAAATTTAGATGTATATTTGCTGGAATATTTCTTTACAAATCAATATCAGCAGTTCAGTGACTAATGATGAATAATAAAGGAATAATTAATACCTCATTTTCCTGTTTGCTGTAACTTAAAGCTAGGTATAGGGTATGAAAGAATGCTACAGAACTGTGACATATGTCTGACATTAGAGCTGTGTTTTCAAGAAAAATGACTTTACAACTTATTCCAATATGAAAATGTCAAAATATTTTTCCATTCCTCACTGAAATTAGAGATTTTTAAGCATTCTACGAAGAATTTGAGAAGACGACAAGAAAATCATAGTCAGTACTGTTTTTGTTTTCTACCGAACTATAGATTATCTAAGCTTCTCTCACCTTTAGGGAGGAAAAAAGGACTTTTTTTTTTTCATAGCATTTCATGGTTGTCAAGATGCGACTCAAGGAGCTGTAAAATGAAAAGGCTCTGATTTATTTGAGGCTCTTAGCATGTACTGAATTTTCATGAAACATGATGGTAAATTTATCAAAAGGCCCAGAACTGACTTAAAACTAGAAATTGTGTTTAATAAACATAGCAACAGGAGCTTTGCATTTGTATCTTGAGACCAGATACCCTGCATGTTGAAGAAAATTGGAAGCCTATCATGATTTTATTTTAGCACTGAAATTCCTTGATAGTTTAGATGACTTCAAAATTTTATCTTTTGGCAATAAATATTGTTCTCGAATGGATATTTTTTGGGAGATAGCAGAAAGGGTTTGAGTTTGGCAAGCTAACCAAACAAATAGATATTTGTTATTTATTAGAAGAATTATCTTATATCTTCCAGATTATTTTGTTACTGGAAGAATATATTGTACTCTGCTTCTACTCCTGTTCTATGAATTTGAGTCCATTCATGTACAGTTGGAGTTTTCATTCTGTATTTCTTTTGAAATTGCTTGTCAGTGCTTAGTAGTCAGCATTTCAATCATTTAACCCAAGATACCATATCTCTTTCTTGTTCCAAAGTACTCACCTGGCTTTAAATATCAAACTCTAGGACTCATAGCATTTTTGTAGCACCAGGCTAGCTAACTAGTACTCTAATATCTCTATAGTTGGAGTAAAATTTCTTAGATATTTTCTAAAATATGTCACTCTGTATTATCTGCCCAATGAGACAGAGCACAGAAAAGTTAAAAATGAGTAAGAACACTAATTACTATTCATATTATATATTTGATTTTAAAATACTGGTCAGGATGTGGTATTCGTAGTCACGTTAGATTCTAATTGAACAGTGTTAATATTAGATTATGTCCTGGATCATATTTTATATCAAAAGAGCCATATTCTTGGATGGGATGCATAATTATTTTTTAAAGAGTACATCACTGCTATGTAGGCTCGTAGCCATGGACCAATAGTATCAGCTGCCCTGATCTCAAAGAAAAGACCTTGTTCAGTGACAGCTGTATCTCAGGAAGAATGTTTCATTAGGGTACAGAAGGAGGAGATCCCTTCAATGTGACTGGGTAGATGGTCTGGGTTTTTTCATCTTGGCGTGTGATCTTGGGAAAGATTTCCTAACTCTCTGTGTCTCCATTCTTCATCTGTAAAATAGGATAATAATAGTTATTGAGGACATTAAATTATCTATATAAAATGCTTACAGCAGTATCTGGCACTTAGTGCTCATAGTAAGGGCTAATGTTAAAATCATTGTCATCATTTTTACATAAGAAAATAAAGCTCTTCGTAGGAGTAGTTGGTGGTTCTATTTTTAAGTATATAGCGGGGTTCAGTGGGCTTTCTTTTGGACATTGATAGGAAGACAAAAAAAAAATCTTAATATTGAGCTATAGTTATGCCGTGACAGTATTTTACTTCTTCATGGGATTAAATTTTCAAAACTTCACTATTGGTCTCACAGATTAGAACAGCTTTAGGTATATATTATAAGACATAGAGCATGTGAAAATAAGTTTTATTGACATGCTGATTTAGTGCAACCTTAAACATAACATCAAGGCACTTGGTTAAAGAATTGGGAAATAATATTTTAATACACACCTGAATTTTGAGAGGAAAAGTCTGGGTTCTTCTTGAATAAAGCGTATTTAACCCACTAAAGTACCTCATACATACTCCACCTGGGCAGTTTATGGAATCTAGTAGAGAATGAAATGGCAAGCAACCAGAGCAATCTTATTAACAAACCATTAGCCTGTTAACGATCCAAAATTGGATTTAATGTGTCATAAAAGTAAGTAAATCTTCCTCTACAGGGCCACACTTTCTCTAGGATCTAGAAGCTGGAAGGTGTGTGTCCCTTATTCCTTGACAAAATGCTGATAATCACATTCCCTCTCTTTTGTAAAGTGATAGCCTTTCACATTTATGTTAGTCACATAGGTGCATACCTGTGTAGTTATTAAAAAAAAGAAAGAAAGAAAAGTCCTTGCATGTTATAGGCAGCTTTCCCCTAGCCCTTTAGATATATTAGATTTACAGGAAGGGTATGGAATAATGGCTATCAGATCACTTTGTCTCCAACTGGATGTTTTGTGATAATAATAGGACCTGTAACCACATTCATAGAAATATTACTAAGCAAAAGCATCTCACAGACAGAGCCTAGAAAACTGTTACCCAGCTATATATTCTTGTCTTTGAGATAATTTGAATTGCGTACAGCCATACTGACCTGGGAATTAAATCCAGTCTGCATGGAACAAACTAAAATTTTATTTCATTTTGATGGCCAAATAATGACAAGTGCTATAAATTTCATCTCCCATCTGTCCAATTTAGATAAATTAAGTGTAGGGAATAAAAGGATGTGGTTATCTTGGTGATGTCGCAAAATATCCTCCAGCATCATCTATACTAGGTGATACTGGCAACTGTTTTAAAGAAATATCTCTTAGTTAAGGATTGTGCTTTAAGAGAAATCAATCAACCCATAGGAATAACAAAGTAGTGTGATCCTTGGACTCAAATCTGAAATTACAGGAAATGTCAGTTGAACTTTAAGCTACCAGTTGGCTGTAATCAGGATTATTATTTGGAGGGTTCTGCTGTTCAACTCAACTCCTAATGAGAATCTAAGAGTCCAACATGAATATAGATGTTGGCAATAAAGAATTTTTTGTATCCCGATAGTTTTCAAATATCTGGAAATTTAAGAATGGTCTTGTGCCTAGCTTAATAACTCATAGACAGTAAGATAAAGAAATACGGCCAAATGTGATACCTTCAAAGAGCCCTGCCTCCTCCTATAAAAACTTTACTAAAATGATTTATTCATCCTTGAAGTGGATAGCTTGGCTTTGGATGCAGAGGAACTAGAATTTGATAAGACGTTGCCTGCTCATCCAGAACTTGGCTGCCACCCCTTGCGACTTAGTCAGATGTGTCAGTGTGCTTAACTTCATAGGCACAAAGGAAGCAGGAAGCCAAGGGCCACGTGCAGGCTATTATTATCACTTAGAGTAAATTTTAGATTTATAATTGAAAAGATGTGATCCTAGATTGTAGAAACACTCTTTAAAAGACCATATGGCTATGAATAATAGGGTTAACAAGTATGTTTCATAGCTCAATATAGGATTTAAGTTGATTTACATTCTGTAAAATCACACATGTACTATTTATTACACTTTTTCATCTTCTGTCATAAAGTTGCTTGAATACTTGAAATCTCTATTTTAACTTGGCCATACTCAAGCACTCTAATTCCCATTGTTTTCCAAACCACATTCTCTTATTTTTGGTTTATGATTTACGAAGTTTGGAGTCCAGATTTAAGGTTGAGATCAATCCAGATAACATGAAATAGTTAGCAAAGAATAGATTTGGTAAAACATGCTAATTTTATGTGTACTCCTTTTACTCTGGTGAATTCCTAAATTAGATACTGTTTGTACTTCTTTTGTTATCTTTGATGACTGAAAATTTCAATGATCTTCACTTGTGAGGCTCTCAAAAGAAAACTACCCTTCAAGATAATATTTTCTTACTTAAGTGAAAATTACATTTCTACCTTCAGTTTGTCTATCTTAAGGGATATTTAGATTTCAAAGAGTGAAATGACAGTCACTAGAGATCCTTAATTTTTGAAGATGAAATAAGCAAATTTGGAGCCCAACTGTGCCCTATTGATATTACTTCATTATTGCATGGGTATGTCAGCCTTAGTAATCACACACCCTTCCTGTATGGCAGAATGCCCAGAACTGAACTAATTCCAGTAAAATTATTTACTTTATTTCTCTGAAACTGAAACAACTCAACTGGTGTGCACCTGCCTTTGCAACTTTCTTTCATTTGGCCCCTAAGTTTATTTACAATGAAATAGTTCTTCCTGACACACCTCAACCGAATGCAGAAGACAGAATTTTTATTTCAGCTGTAAACAAGCATAGTTTGGAGCTTAGCTAAAAGCCCTATACAATGCCCGAAAGTTCACTTTTTTCCTATTAGTAACAGTAATTTTTCTTAATTGGTAACCGAATTATCCTGGCAATTGTAATTACTGTGTAATAGGTAGTGAAGTCTTCTGTGCCTGAATGCATCATCAAACACAAGGTAAGATTGTATCATTTCTTAATGATTTCTGTGAGATCATCAAAGTTTACAATTTTACCTCCTTGATATTATGGAACTGAGATTCCAAATGAGGTCAAGAGGTAGAGCTGTTATGATAATATTTGGCCTGGATTCAAGAATTCTGAACCCTGATACTTGGTCCTGAGGAGATTGATCTCTTCTTAACTGCATGGTGCTGTGGTCACAGTGTAATATTTCTCTTCTCTGTGTTAATAATGTAGGGTTTCTCTCACTTTAGATATCTCTGTGATTAAACATAGAACAGAGTATAGCCAACAGGTATATTCAGTATTTGTATGAAAAAAAAAATAGCTGTAAGCAACATGAAAAATTAGTTTGTCAAGTTAACTAACAATTATAGCTAGCATATATAGTGACATCTGCCTATGTTTTCTGAGAGACTGATGATCAGCTGGACTTGTTCCCAAGTCTTACATATCCTCCCAAGAGTACATTCTGAATTACTATTTGTTCTGTTTAAATCAATTGGAGACATCTTTTTAGGTGTAGTGACAAGTTCTAGAAATTTGAACTGAATCCATCTGGCTTTTCACACATAGCTAGATTACATATGCAGATATGGAAAACATTGTAGGTGCTGTAAAATATTTATTGGGTTAATGAACTACAAATGTAAAAATGTTCACTATCCCCCTGTAGTTAGCTTATGCTTGTTTTTAACTAAATAAAAAAATATTAATCAAAAGCCTACTGTGAGCAAAGCACTCTGTCCAGGAAAGGGCTGGAGGGATGGTAAGGCGATGAAAAGATGATCTGTTGCATAGTTTCTGTCCTCAGGAGAATGCAGAGGCACAAACTGTATTGTATACTTAAATGTACTATAATTGGCACATTATGAATATTCATTTATTGGAACTATAGAATCTAAAAACATGTACTTTTACCCCCCCCTTATCCCCTTTTTTTAATTTAAGTAAGCTATAGCTATGTCAGTTTTATGTAAATTTGTTAACTTAGGCACTTTTAAATTTAATTTTTAACAATAAATTAGCATTACCTTTCATTTACTTTCAAAGTAATAGAATATATTTTTTTATTAATCCTTAAAGCCAGCCCTGACTTTGCATTTTTAAAATGGTAATTTCCTTTTCAGTTGAATAACATAGATCACAATTCCTATTCAGAGTTAAATTATGAATATATGGAATAATTTTTCTCCTGTACATGCAAACTTTATGCTATTAAATTGGAAATGAGTGACTGCTGAGTTGGTGAGATTAAATAGATGACAGGATCATTCAGCATTGAATTCTCTGCACTGCATGATCGTTTTTCTTTTTAGAATCACTTCTGGAGAGAAAAATATTGCAGAAACATATTTTTCCCCTCAGGTGTAACCCTAAAGTTACTCCATAGCTATAGCAAAACTGTCTTTCTTCACATTTAAATGTTCTCAATTTCTAAATTGCCATTTTTGTTACTTTTGCAGAAATGGGTCCATATGGCCTTATTCCATCTGTATATATTTTATGAATGTATTGTTTCCAAAATGATCAGAGCTGCAAAGCAAATTAGGTTATAATTATTTTGTTTTAGGCATTCTTAAGAAAAATCATTTAAAACGTATAGTTCTTTTCAAGTAGTTCAAAGAGTGATCTGTGTCTTAGCTTGTAGAATCTTAAGAGTTTTTATGCACTCAAACCTTACAGTACAGAGGTTGCAAATAATAGGAACAGTCTGCAAGCAAATTGAAAGAATGTATTACTGAAACTTGAAGACAACTGTATTTGCACAATTAAATTATATATAAATCATATTTACAAAATGAAAATGGCTATCATAAATTGGAAGATAGTTTTCTTAGAATTGCAATCTCTTGACTTGAAAGAAAATTTAATTTTCCTTTAATAATTGGGATTCAAGGTATTTCAATAATTTATAGACTTTTAAATATGAAAATTCCTATAAAGCAGCATCACAAAAGTATTCATCACTTGGTATCATCTACCCTAATAGTCATATATCTGGTTTTTAAGTTTTCCTAAAATCATTCCTAAAGTCTAGATCAAGATAAAGGTCCTTAGCCACACATGGCCTTCTAATAAGCTGTTTTGGGGGAGAATTCTTACTATTTCTTCTATATTTAACAATTCTGTATTTTGTTATTCTTTTTAAAACTTCTTTCCGTCATAAAGTTGATGTAAACTATTACTTTTACTCTTTGCAAAATGTTTTTATAAATAGTTTCATTAACAAAAAAAGAATAAGCCTGTGTGTTGCCCAAGCGTGGAGTAAATTAGGAGACCTTAGCTACCCCATACATTTCTTGCTTTAAAGCTGTAACTGTTGGAAGTGGGGGAGTTTGATGAAGTTTTCCCATTGCACCATTTCCTCATTGTTTCTTAATAACATGAATATTGTTTTTTTCTATAATGTAAGCTATAACAGCAGGATCTTGATGTTTTATTGCAGTTAGCAAAGTATAATGAAAAAGTGAATTTTTGCTGAATTATTTTGTGGAAAAATATATCAGTAATTGCTGCTGTTGGCATTATTCTAAACCGATTGATTAGAGGATTCAATAGTCTATAGATAAGAATACGAAGCTTGTATTTGTGTAGCTATGAGTATTGAATGGAAGGCTGTTACACTTAGCTTATTTGATCCACATTACAGAATAGAGAAAACATGTTTTATTGATGGGGAACTATTCTATTGGGTTACATTTGATTTTTAAATTTTTTAACCTTTGATAAAACTACTGTTCATTTCTGTTAAAAAATGTAAAGAGACTCACCCTATTGTCAGAATTGTAGAAGATTTCTCCTACTGTAAGGCCAGTAGAATGGTACTGAGAAGAATGGTCAGTGATTCATCTATGCCAAGTCTGCCGTCATGAGGACAAAGACTCTACATTATGTAGCTTTGCTGGTCTGCTACCTTTTGATACAACCAGATTACTTTTTCTTCTCTTACTATTACCTACCACCGCTACTACTACTCCTACAGGAAGCAAATGAAAAATTCAGAAAATATTTTGCCTTTGTCAGTAAGATATAAGAAACAATGAATCATATGAAATACAAGTTATCAGGAGACTAATAGCTAACATATATTATTACTTACTGTGTGCCAGGCATTGTGCTGTGGCGCTTTACATGGAGGATCTCCTATATTCCTTAGCACAACTTTATGAGTAAATGCTGTGAAAATCTATCAGTTTTTTTGTCCACTGAATATCTTATCCAAATTACTTTATTCCATGTATTTTCTTACCTGAATAGATTAGGTGGGAAAATATATTGTCCTCAGCTATACAAGTAAATTGTTTTTAATCCTTAAATTATCCAATGCTTTCTGTTGCTTATAACTAAAAACCCTGAATTATGCACAGTTATTATTATTACCCATATTTACAAATGGGAAAACCGAAACTCAGAAAAGTTGAGTAACTTTACTAAACTTACCGAGTTAATACATAGGGAATCTGTTATTCGTGTTCAGGCAGTTACATTACAGAGGTGCTTACTAAACAATTAAAATCTGCTGTGGAGTCAATAAAGAGAAGAATAGGTACAGAGGAAAATTGAATTATTGATGGTGACAAGATTATTTGAGAAGACATCCTGGATTATGAAGGAAGCTAACAAAAAGGATATGATAAATGTTACTAGACATAAAGGCTATAAAAAATGAATTTGACATAAATATTGTGGATGTTCTTGAGAAAGATTTTAGAGTACCTAGAACAGTAGCAATACTTAAATATAATTTAAGCAGTTTTTCTAAGCAGAAAATAAAGCCTAGAGTATACAGATTTAAAGAGATCATCATCACATTCTAGGCATCACTTAGGGAAAAGACAAAAATCTTAATTTTGTCTAAAAATAACCCTGACAAAATTTTAAATTTACAGAGATAACAGGAAAAACTCTACAAAAATTCAGATAAAAGAAATGGTTTGTTTTCAAAAGATAAAATCAGATTGATATCTAGCTTTGGTGAAACAATAGATACCAGAAGAGCATAGAGCAATGTGCTTAGAGTATTGAAGGTAAAATGCTTATGGTCCAAGAATTTTATACTCAGCTAAATTGTCTTTAATGTATGAAGGATTAAAAAGATATTCTCAGGTGTTCAGGGGCTCATGAAATATGTCTCCCTTTGTACCTTGGTACCCTTTTTGATCATTAAAGATGTGTTCCTTTCAGAGAGTAATCAAATTTAAGACCCAAGAATGAGAAAGTTATGGTATAAAATAACTAGTGCATCTTTCCTTACTTGATTAACATTCTAAACCAGGAATCAAGAGTTATTACATATTAACAGTTAGCTTGTGCAGTTTTCCTGTGCTCTCTTGCTTCCTTTGGTCTGCAAGCTACATACTCTTTCAAATAGTTCAGGTGAATATGTTACTTTGTTAGGAGACTGTCACTATTGGCCATTGGTACTATTCTGATTCACTCTTGATAACAGTCGCTAAACTGCTTAGATGTTTTAGACACTCCACAGGATGAATGCCCAGTCAATGCAGAATTTTATTTAGCAATTTAGTGACATTTTTCACTGTCCCAGTACTTAAGATTTTTTGCAACCTAGAAATTTATATTGAATGACTTGAGCTATGGTTTATTAGCTTACTGAATTTGCAAAGAAAAAAGGGAAAAGGAAATCTGCAGTTTGAGCTAGGACAGATTCCTGTACATGTTAATATCTTTCTTGGACCTATGAGTATTAGTTTAATTGTGCTTAAAGTGTCGGTGTTGGTAATATGACCTTAGTTTTGTTAAGGTATATACTCATTTAGAAAGTCTTGTAAGGAAATTCTCAAAGTTGTTCTAAACTACAAAGGATAAGAATTGTGTCCTTAGAACAGAACAAAGTAAGCAACAAAATATGACCAGGTACCTATCTAATGAGTAAATAAAATGAATGCAGTCTATGCAGAGTAATTACAGATGAGTAAGGAAAAACAGTAACTACCTAGTAAAAGAAGAGTGTTTGACATTAGCAGGCAGTTGACAGAAGGAATATAAATGACCAGTATGCATATGAAATATTGTTCTTACCTCACTAATAATAATAACAGAAATACAGATTAAAATAATGAGAATATATTTGCCTATCAAATTGGCAACAGTCGAATCTAAGATAAAACAGTGTAAATGTAATGATGATGGCAATTTCGTGCAGCATTGGTGAGAGTAAATTGGCACAATCATTTGAAAGCATTTTAATGATCTCCAGTAAAAGCTTTAAAAAGATTATATCTTTGGCCTAGTAATTCTAGGGATCAAGTCTAAAGAAGTATTAAATATTAACACAAAAGTCAATCATAGTGATGTTTATGGTATCTAAAAATTGGCAACAAGTTGATTGTACAATAAAACTGGAATGATTACAAAATAGTCCATGTATATGATAGGCTTTACACAACCAAGATAGATTTCTTTAAAGAATTTTTAATGGTGTGGGGAAAACTTTACAAAACAAATGGAAAGACATCTAACCCATATGTATAGTATTTTGCTATAGAAAATAGAAAATATCTTTGTTATGTGCCATATATACATGTGTATTCATTAATAAAACAGGAGATACTCGTAAATGTTGAGCAGGTATTTTTGGTTGCTTTTCCCCTTGTATTTGCCAAATTTGTTACAAAAATGCATGTCAATGCTTAATAAAAATTCTAAAGCCACAAAATAATATGACTGGGGTAGGTTGGAGGTAGCTTTCATAAAAATAATAAGTTATCGTAGACTAAAGTTGACAGAGAACAAGAAAAAATAAGTTTATATAGGTTGTAAGATGTAGAAAACTTGTTAAATCGTGGTCGAAATGGATAATTTAACATGACTGTGATAGCCATCTTCAGATCCAGAAGCATATCATGGCACAGTTAATATCAGAAGCTTCCACTTATACCTCCTACCTATGCTGTGTGACCTTGAGCAAGTTATTTTGGGTGGAGGCTCCTGTGTTCATTTGTAAAATGGAGATAATGGTTCCAATCTTACTAAAATAGTAAGTACTCAATATATATTCACTACCGCTGTTATCCTGGAAACAGTATGTAGCAAGGTTATGGAAGCAGTACTTTCTAGCCCAGAGCCAGTTAGGAGGAACCTAGATCAAAATTGAGGAATATTCAAAGGCAGGGACTGTGGAAGGGGGTCCATCTATAGGACCAGGCAGAGTTTACATGCTGTCATGCTAATAAAGCTGATGAAGGGGCGAATATCTGTCTGGACCCATAAAGATATGAGTTGTGTCATCTTAAAGTAATTATGCAAATCCAGCCCTTTGCAGATATATTTACAGAGTATATTCAGAAATCTCATTAAGAGATTCCTCAGATCTTTGCCAGGAATTCTACAATGTATCATTAAGTAAGAGAAGGAAGATGCAGAGAGTGTATAACATATCCATTTTATAGATTGCCCCAATCCAGAATACAAACTCCGAGGATGCTTTGCAGAATATTCCAGAGTTTAGAATAGTGTCTAGTACTAATCAGCTCCCAGTACTTGTTGAATACATATTTGTTGAAAATGTTTGCATGTTCATAGAAAATAAGTAGGAAACAAAACACAAATATACTAGGGCACACGAAACTAACAGTAATTACCTAGGAGAGCTGGGGGAAGAAGTACAAAGCCCCCTCCCCCATAAACAAATTAGGAGGGAGATATCCAAGGTAGGAGAAAAAAAAAGGAAATTTCTTCATGGCATGTATATGATAACTCATACCTGATCATTTTTTCCTTGCTATTATAAAAATCAGTTCTGCACTAAATTAACAATCAAAAGAGATTTGTTTAAAAATGGATGTTTGCTTCTAAAGTAACATGGTGGTACTTGCATCTTGACTAGGATCACACCACGCTTTGGCTGCTTCTGTTTGTGCAGACATCAGCCCCTCAAATCCAACAGCCTAATGAAAGTAGGCTGACTACATTTCGAAATGATATCATACATCTTTTTATTTATTTTTTTTTTGGAGGAGGGGGAGGGAATCTGTATTGACATGATTATATTTTCTAGCTTTTAAATACTTCTAGCAACATTTCATAAAAATGTAATCTTAGTCATGTCTGAGCCTAAAGAAATATTGGTGTTGAGAATTTGTCACTGCTGTGGTGGCATATACCCCTAATTTAATCTTGCCTTCCATAACCTGGATGCAGTCCAAAGCCAATTGTAATCACACTGATTTATTTGAACTGGCAGAGCTCACATCAGTATACTCTCTAAATGGTCCCTTATGATACATTCCTACACAGAAGAAGGTAAATGTAGTAATTAGGACTGTCTTATTTTATGACTAGAGCTATACCAAAACCATGTAGCCATTTCCAATACAATTCTTGTATCTGAAAAATAACACCCCAACTTCGAGGTCCTTTATTGTAGGCAACTACAAATGTATGATAAAATAAAGTGGATTGGCCACAAAATATTGCAAACTCTAGTTTGTTATTCTGTGACTGTTTTAGCTAGTATTTTGACTGTTCTAAACAGAGTATTAAACATCTTGAGGAACATGTTGACCAGTACAAGTTTTAATTTCCATAGCAGATTAGCACTGGGAAGTTATAAAGGCAGGTACCTTGACAGCTCAGAAAAATGTCAGATGACCACCTGAGAGCATCCTCACAGCCCGCCACCCCTGGGACTCTGTAGAAGAGGCACATGGAGCCCTGGGGGGCTTCACTTTGTCCTAAGGAATCACTGTACCATAGTGAATATTTTTAAATGTTACCCTTGTCGTTATTTATAGTAATAATCTGATAATCCTGACTCATCGGTGAACTTTTATAGAGTTTTTCTGTACTCTTCTAAAGAATTCAGTAGTTTTTAAAATTCATCTTGCAATGGTAGGAAGAATACGGGCATTGATATCAAGTTGACCTAGCTTCTTATTCAGACCCCCAGAAATAACTTTATGATATTGGGCAAGCCCCTTAACTCCTCTGTAAACTTACAATAATAATGCCCAGTTTGTAGGTTGTAAGTCATATATTTAAAATGCTGATTAATTGCTTGGTACTTAATAAATTGTCAGGCTCCTATTTAGAAGCAGAGCTGTCTCAGGTGTTTTATGAATATTAAAGTTTTTTTTTTCCCCGTAGCATTTTTAGTGATAAAGCTGGGATTCAAATCTAATTGCCCCTGAAATTGCAATAGCAAGATGAAGCCACCCACCTAGTGTGGACTATTGTTTACTCTGTTGCTCATTATTTCCTGCAGAGCATTAAATTTATTTTTCATCTTCATCTGCCAGAAATCTTTAATTCCTAGGCTTTTAACTTTGTTTAGTAAGTTGAGAAAATCCTCTCCCCCCTCCGCCGCCTTTTTTTCCCGTTAGAACCTTCCTTAGGACTCTTTCTTCCCTGAAATGGATTTGAACATTCTGCAGTGCAAAATAATGTAGTATGATTATTCTGAAAGAGCTTTCTGCTGGATATGAAAAGCCACAGTTGTTTTGAGAATATGAGCAGCGGCTGGGTGGAAGTGGTAGGTTCTGATTCACCATGCAAGGTGACATGCTGAAGCAATCTGGTGTGCTGCAGGTACTAATACCATCAGAGAGATGAAGGTAATGTTCTGGGTTAACCTTAAAGAAGATCCCCAAATCAGCATATTGAAAAGAATCTATTTTATCTAGTGACAGCCCGAGCGGAGAGGGGTTTGGGGAGCTGAGATTATAGGGTGAAGAGCTAAAGAAATACAAGTTAGTTAATGGATGGTTACAGGGATGGGAATGCAGTTAGCAGTAATATAATGGCTAGATGGAGAGCCAGAGAGAAAGAGCAACTAGGGAGATCGTTCTATAAAAATGTCTAACCAATGTCTGTATACTGGAAACTAATAAAATAATTTTTTAAAAAAAGAATCCATTCATTTACTTACATTTACAAAGAGGGATTATTTCTTAAAAGTTTTTAATATTTTAACATTAGGCCCCAAATGCTCTGCTTAGAGAGTTTGTGAAACTTAAGTCTACCAGAATGTAAACAATACCAACCATACAGAAGCCTAGAATGGGGCCTGCTGCGTAACAGGCACTCAATAATATTTGTTGGTTGACTGAATTTGCTTCTTTGTTCATCTGGTTAGAATCCAGAGAGTGACAAAAGATTCAATTCTAAATCCTAAAGTCTACAACTTGAACTTATTTCATTTTCCATCCCCTCCCCACCTTCAAACTGCCCTGTATTGGACAGTTTCAGAGAAATAGAAGATATGAACCCAGCTCTCTATTTGCATAATCCATCAAAGATGCTTTCAACCTAATAAAGGTGTTCAGAGTATACTTGCTAAACCTCAGAATAGGTGCTGAGGCAGCTAGGCTCTAAAACAGTCAGTTCTGTCATAAATATGTGTTAATTGGGCTTCAGTTCAGCTGCTGTAAAAAGGAAACCAAAATATATATATATATATATATCATGGCTTAAATAAAAAGGGACTATATTTCTCTTATCACAAAACATTCCAGAGAGTGGTGATCCAGAGCTGGCTAGCCAAGGCAGCTTTGCTGAATGGTTGCCATCTCTGGCTCTGAGGCAGCTTCTGATTCTAATTAGGACCCAGCTTTCAGGTTGGGGTAAAGAACCAGGGGAGCATACACACCCTTTTGGAGAGAGTTATCTAGAGGAGACTTCCTCCTCACAGGCATAGAACTTGGTCACATGGTCACAGCATGCTGCCTCAGAAGCTTGAAATACAGCCACTAGCTGAACAACCATGAGATCCCCTAAAATAATAATTAACAACAAGCAGTTTCTGCCAGTCTGCTTGGGAAGAGCATGATTGCCCTGTCACCTGGGCCATGAGGAGCCTCTACTTTCTTATCTACCTACCTTACTGTACCCTCCTTTCGATTAGTATTAGGCTGAGCTGAGTTGTATGTACCTCATATTCCTTGGTGGTCCAGAATCATAATTATTACACTGATTTGTACATCTCTTGGGAGATGGTTTTATTTCTCTATTTAATATTTGTAATAAGTGCTGTGGAGAATAAAATTTGATTCCTTTGAGTTATCGAAAAGTTTCTATTTTAAAATGCTTTACGTTCGTCTCTTCCTTAAACCTTAATATGCCATTTTTTGAAAACCTGCAAATATAAATTACATTTTTAAAAAATGCTCAGAGTCAACTTTTCATGCTATTGCTATCTCATAAAATAGTGTAGTGGAAATCAGTTAAAAAAAAATCTTTGTATTTAACTTTATATGCTCTACCATCTTGAAAAATAATAATGGAAATTACTGAATATGCCAGTGTGAGTAATTAATGTTGCTATGAGAGCCTAAGTGTTTTGTTTCTGTTTCTTTACTTCTTAGTTCTTGCATTTGGAAAAATTGTACCATCCCATACTCTTAAACTGAAATGTATTTTTAATAATATCATCAGGTTTCTCTCTAGAGAACTCAGAATCTTAAGTCACATTTGTAAGCATGTTGAAAACAGATTTTCTGCTATTACCTGAAAACTTTTCTTTAGAATTCGTAATTGGAAATAAATAAATAAATTTCAAAATATATTCTCAACCAAAACGTCCCTCTTTTAGGAAAACAAAAGAAGTTTTCTAATTCAAACATTTTTTATTTCTAGTACCTAAAATAATGTCTGGTAGGTACACAAATATTTATTGACTAAACCATATTTAACTTTTTAAATTAAAAAAAAATCCCATTTTTAATATGTATGCTTAAAACTATAAAATAAAATACTTAATATATTTGACTGAGAAGTTACCCCCCCCCCCCAAATACACAATACTTCCACATACAGCATACACAGAGTACGGATATGCATGTACCTGCAAACATGCTCAGGTATACATTAGTTTGGAGATCATGTTACTGGCAACTTCAGCCCTTGGAAATGAACTAAAAATTATAATGAAAATACCTCAGAATACCAAGAACGATCTTGAATTTTGTTCCTTAGGTACTCATCCTCAACCTTATTCACTCTAGTTTAAAATCTATAATTTTATTATCTTTATAATTCTCTAAAATATGCTTTAGATGTGCAAATTTGGTTAAGGGGTTGATGGGTGGTCAAGGCTAGGAGAGAGACCAAAGGGCAGGAAAGAAAGAATGGAGATCAGAGTTAGAAGAGGAAGAGTGATAAGACCAGCTGACATTCCTCCGCCAGGGAAGGCAGGCCTGGGGATTAATGATGTCTCCATGTGGTTGTGAACGTTTATAGTGATGCTTTAAACTATCAAGAAAAGTGTGCGTGTTCTACATATTCTATTTAACAAGTCAGGGAAAAGTGTAATACCTTAGGAGTGTTTGAAATTACAAAATAAATTGGCACTTGAAGGGTAAACTTTGGATATCCAGAAATTTTATTCCTATAGAACAGCTCTTTACTCAAAGATGATAGAGAAATGAAAATTATTAAATAGTACAAAGAATCCATGTAATCAATTAAAAAAAAAAAGAATGCATCGTAAGGCCATAGCTAGGGAGAACATCACTGAGGGACAGTACTAGTTCTACCCATCTGGTTATCTTTACCAGAGAGGCAAAGTAGAATTTTGTTAATAGAATAATAGTGTTTACTGAGCAGTTACTATGGGCTAGGCCTGTGCAAGCTAGCAATGGTAGTGCATGCCCCTCATTTAATTCTCCATCACCCTGTAATTTAGGAGTTACGGGGTTTATCTCATCTTAAATACGAGGGAACTGAGATGTAAATGGGTTAAGTAGGTCTTCGTGGTCACACAGTTCATAAGCAGTTAGCGGGAATCTCTCCCCTTGTCCCCTGCTTCTTGTTCTGACACCAGTTGTAGAGCTTGTGTTCCTGCCAGGTTCAGGAGAGCCACATTAGTTGAAGCAAAACCACTTCCTAGCTGTGTGACTCTAGGCTAACCACGTAGTGTTTCCAAACCTCAGTCTGTCTGTTGGATCATGGGGATAAGAATAATTGTTTACTGCCTATTGCAGAAGGACATTGTGAGAGTCATGAGTCAAGAGTACTTAGACATTCTCTAAGTTGTAAAAATTATTGCTATAAACCATCATTATGATAGCCTTATAGTCAGCAAAATAAGAATAAAGTTATTTCTATTTAGGAAGTATTATGTGGCATTATATATTAAGATGTAAGGATCAGAGTAATTTAGGCCTCTAGTATTTCAAGTTAGAGATCTAAATTTGGTTCCCCCTGCTACAAACATTCTCTTATTTCACTCCTATTCTCACTGCCTGCTCACAGCTCAACAGGAAAAGTCTTGGTTGTATTGTGTTCCTTTCAGTCCATTGGTACGTAAACTTCATAAAGAAGACAATGACAGCAATAGGTATTTGTTTGGTGTAGTGGTCTGAACTGAACATGCTACCAGAAACTAGAAGATTCTGTATTCTCATCCAGTCATTCATCCAACTTGGTATATACCCGTCTGTTACCCATATATAACTAACTTTATGGACAAGTTCAATTCGTCTGTTGGGACTTCAGAAGAGCAGAAACCATGTCTAGAGAGAGCCCTCTTCTGTAGGTGGAGGCAGAGAGTGGTAACAGTGAAGGGTTAAGGAGGCTCTAGCGGAATGAAGGGAACTCCACTGTTCCACCCAGAGCCTTCTCTCCTCCAGGGCCTCATATGTCCTGTGCACAAGAATGTGCAATGCCACTGGGTGCCCAGAGATCCAGCACTTGTAGTCTTAAATTCAAAGCATAAGAGAACAAGCCAGTTTCTACACTTAGTTGGGGGACACTGGGCACAAGACATTACTTCTGATCAGCTCTGTTCCCTTAGGAGAAAGCCTTACATTGCTTCTACCTTTGGGGACGTGGCTTCCTTACCGGGATCCTGGGCCTCCTCACTCTCCCTCTGCATTCCCTTACTTTAACAGCTGTTTCCTTTTCCTGCTTCCTCAGCTTTGTCCTTTTCGCTTTTCCTACGCCCCCACCAGCATCAATGTCTTCTATTGTTTGTTCAAGGAAAGGGAGGTGGAGACAAGTTTAAAATTTTCGAGGTGTGGGTAAGTGTATTCTTTTATTTATTTATTTTTTATTTTTAATTTTGTTAAAGTTTATTAGGGTAGCATTGGTTAATATAATTATATAATTTTCAGGTGTACATTGTGATTTGACATCTATGTATTCTATTGTGCGTTTTACCACCCAAAACCCAGTTTCCTTCATGGATGGGCCTCGAGCTAATCATGCTAAGCGAAATAAGCCAGACAGAAAAAGGTGAAAATCACATGATATCACTTATATGAGGGATATAAACCTAAAAGCAGCAAATGAACAGGACAAACAGAGACTCAGGGACATGGACAATTAGTAGTTACCAGAGGGTAGGAGGTGGGGGAGCAGGGAGAAGGTTGACAGGGTAAAGGGGCTCAAATATATGATAGCCGAAGTGTGTTGTTTTAAGTTGTAAATTGTTGGAGGGCAACTGTCCTTGTTACCTTTAAAAGTATTTGAAACTTTGAAGCATACTTTTGTATAAAGTAGATACTGGATTATTCTTGCTGGTTTTAGTCTTAAAAAAATGAACTGTCAATTCAAATTAAGTTGATATTTCTTTGATTGTTTATAATAGGAAGTCCTTTGACATTTGGATATTATTCATCAAAACTTTCTACATTTGACTGTCAGATTATTTTTTAAATGTTTACTGAATTAGTGTCACTATTCCGTGATTATTTGAACTGAATTGTTTAAGTAGAGAATACTATGTGATAGAATCTAAATGATATTAAATAAAATGAATTAAAAAATGATTTCAAATATCAATATTTTAGATTGTCATTTAAAGTTATTTCCCCAATATGTTTGTCTTAGTTTTGTTTTCTCTCTTTCAAACAGCTTTTTTTCTTTCATTTGTTTTACTTTCCTTGAACACTGTCTTTTTTATTACTGCTTTCAGAGAAATCCGCAAACATGAAATGCTCAGGTAAAGATAGTTAAATGGCAAAAACTATAGGCACTGCATATTTATACCTGTTGCTTTTTGTAAGTAGCCACAGATATCTGAGAGTTTGGTTGACATCAGTATACAGGAAAGAAGAGTGAAAATTTTTGTTGGGACAAATAACATTATAGAGCATGAGCCAAAAAAAGCAGTGGGCAAGCCCAAGTGAGGTGTCAGATCCATCTCGATTTCACTTTTGAGAAATAAAGATTTCCTCTCAGGCAGGATAACTTGATGGAGAGAAGATAGGAATAGAAAAGCGGCATGCCGAGCATTGGGATGGGGATAGATTATGGATAATAAACAGTACAGTATGATTTACAGATAAAGAGATGGTAAAAACATAGGCTTGGAACATAAGCAGAAATGGCTGAAGTATCAAAATTCAGGTGTAAAAGGTAAAAGATGAGTTAGAATCATAAAGCACAAGACTATAGTAAGTCAAAGCCTTTTTTTTTTTCCCAATGTTAATTCTGTCACTGGAAAACGAGTGATTTTTTAAAAAGGCACTTAGCATTCCAACTTCCCAGTGACAGGGTAGCCACAGACAATATTGCATGCCTTTGAGAGAATGGCCTTTAAAATCTGACCAATCACCTGGCTTGAACTTTGAACTCATTTTTAAAAGGTAAGTATTCGGTCGGGATAGTTACTTATAATATAGCAAGTATGTTTCAAGAATTTTATCATAAGAACTTGTGAAATGCAAATTTTTCTTTGCATAATTTACAGAGGAAAAATTGACTAATACAGGAAAGAACCTGAAAAATAATACATATAACATTACTCTTATACCAAAACCAGCAGAAATATTATAAATAAACTACAAATCAGTATGTCTCATAAATATAAATGCAGAAATTTGTTAGAAAACAACATTTAAAAGTTAAGTCAATATGACCAAGCATGATTTATCCCAAGAATGCAAGATTGGCTTAAGATTTGAAAATTAAGCAATGATGTAATTCACTGTATTAATAAAAAGATGGAGGAAACCCACGTTATCATCCAAATAGATAAAGAAAAAGCATTTGATAAAATTCAGCACCCACTGATGATGAAGTCTCCAACAAACTAAGATAAAGGGTATCCATGACAAACCTACAGATAATTAAATATAATGCAATGATGAAAAACTAAATACTTCCCCTCTAAGATCTTAGCCAGCACAGTAAGGCAAGCAAAAGAAAAGGCACAGAGATTGGAAAGGAAAAACTCTTTTCTCACAGAAGACATGACTTTATATGTAGAAAACTACGTATAAGAGCAGAAATTGGCAAACTATAGCCAAATTTAGGCCATTACCTATTTTTGTATGACCTGTGACAAGGTATTTTTTACCCCCTGCCCCACCCACCCTTTTTATTTGGCTTGTGCAAGAGTGCGATAGATACAACCATGTTGGAAAGCAGCTTGGCAATTTCTTATAAAGTTAACCATGTACTTATCATATGACCTAGCAGTTTTCCTGGATGTAACCCAGGAATGAGTAAAATAAATACGTCTACTCGAAAACTTGCAAACAGATGTTCATAGCACCATTATTTACAGTACCCCCAAGTAAAAAGCAGCTTAGTTGTCTGTCCAATAGATGAATGATTAACACTGTATTCTATCTTCCTACTGCTCCACAAGAAGAAAAACACTGAAACAACATGGACGAATCTCAAAAATTTGCTGAGTTTAAATCAGTCAGGTATATGAGTACATACTACATTATTCCATTTACATAAAATTTTAGAACAAGAAAAATTCATCTGTAACAACAGAAAGTAAATCATGGTTGCTGTGAAGTAGGGGGAGGGGCAGTACTGGAAATAAGGCAGTGTTTGGAGAATAACACTCTAAATCTGATTGGAGTTGTGGTTCATGGTTGTGTACATTTAGTAAAACCCACCAAACTCTGCACCTTTAAAATAGGTTTATTTTATTGCACGTAAGTTATATTTCAACGAAGTTGACTTCAAAGTAAAGAATATTAATGTTTTTTTAGAATCCTAATATGACTTGGCTTAAATTAGACTCTGAGCTTCAGTAAAGCACAGATTCTTTGGCAGATATTTTTTTGTGCTTCCAGCATGCAGCTCTGAACTAGACAGCCAAATAATTTTGAGCAAATGTCTCAGTGATCACTAGAAACAAGGTGACATAATAGGCTGGGAGTAGAAGGAAGCTCCTTCGAGTTCAGCCAGGGAGGCTCCAAGGACCAGCGTTCAAGTGTAGCCGAGGCTGGGTGAAGTTGTTGGATATAAAACTTTTGGTTTAGATTTGTTCATCCTAACATTTATTTTTCTGTTGGAGAGGAATGTGTGTAATGTAATCTTCCACAGTTGGAATTACAGATAAAGTCTTTTGGATGGAAGACAGGGATTCAGACGATTAACTGTCTGTGGAGTACTTTATATAGGAAACGATTTTATTGAAATAACTTAAGGAAGCCTGTATTGGTAGTTTTAATAAAATCAAGCTTTCTTATCTATTTGAGGACCAGGATTATAGAAATAACATCTTATGCTTTAGTAGTTTAAGATTGAAACAGTTATATTCATATTTGCTTATAAAAAAACAAAATTGGTGGATAAGTAAAACTTTAACCCTGTGGAAAAATTTAATATTTATATTTGGCTTGTGTTAGTGCTGAAGAAATTGCTTTAGGTTATACAACCTCATAAATGTTAAGTTTCCAGTAATGCCAGAAAGGTACTTCTTCTACAGGGGAGGATCATGTTTAATTTCATGTCCGAAAAGTAAACTTGAGTCAGCGTATTCTGTTTTTTATTTCTTTGAAATTTTATTGCACTGTTTTTCAGAGTTTTGGGGGAAGTTCTCAGTGGCCCTGCAGCCACACCCCTGTAAGGGATGAGTACTTTTTCTAATTCACACGCCCCACCCCTCAATTCATATTTAGACTCCTTTCCTCCCCTGTGCTGTTCTGCATTCTGGGTGCTGCTGAGCCTACAGGTGGTTAGGTGTTGTCGCCCCTGCCCCTCTGGAGTCATCCATAGTTCATTCTTGTTTTTTTGTTTTTGTTTTTGTTTTTGTTTTTTTGGACCCTGATAACTTAATGGCTCATTTTTGCCTTGTGAAGAGTTCATGCATTTGATTATATGGGATTTTTTGGATCAACAGATGTGGTTAATCCAGGGGATGCATCATTGTTTTTATAACACCTCTTGTAACTGGACATAGATGTGTCCATGAAGAGAGAAGAAGATTAACCCCTACTCCATTCATTTACCTACAGTTTTCCTAGTGAATGTCGACAGTGAGTTGGTACTTAATTGACACATACCAGACCTGATATTTTGGCAGACTGGGCTTTGCTTCCTTCTTAATGGGGTTAGTCTAGCCTTCTTCTGGCAGCCTTACTCTCATGTTTTGAAAATCAGATCAGGATTTCTTGAGATGTGATGAATAGACTGCCCTCCTCAGGATCATCCAATATGTCCGCTTGTGAAAATAATCCTAAAATGATGGAATTGGGGGTGGAGGAACCCACATTTGACAGTCATCATAGTAATAATTGTCTCTGGTAACAATTATCGTGGCTGCTAAAACTAGTGGGTAGTGGGATGAGAAACAGAATATTTAAATAATCTATTGACATAGTCTGAAAGTGTCTCCTCAGAAGATGTTATAAATTACAAAGGGGAAAAATAGTTTTATAGTGGAACAACCTGGAGCAGGCCACCTAAACCAAGTGATCCAAGTTAACAATAATAACAGTGGGACAAATCAATACCATGCGTCTTCTCTGACGTTCTTTTTCCCCACTGTCACATGTATAGATGAATTTGAATAAGCTAAAATCTAAGTATAATTTTCTTCCCCCTGGTCCTTTCTGTGCTTAAAATGTCCTAACCATATCTCTGGACCATGATTTCCAAGGTGCAGCAAAAACTTTGGTTGCCTTTCAGACTATGCTATACACCATAATATGTCAACACTTTTTGAGTGGTGTGTTTTCTGTACCTTGACAACATACAGATACCTTAATCTTATCCAGGTAGCTCATTTGCTAGCTGTTATCCCCTGTGTACAAATGTCAGTTTTAAAGTTTTGAACAGTATGACTTTTTTGGTTGCCAAGCAGGGCTCCTGGAGGGAGCACAGACACTTATAAGATGTCCATACAGACCTACATAGGCTTCGTTAGGGCTAATTGGCAACTACCTGTGTATTGCTGTACGACCTCCACATCTCCTGGGTTATATTGGTCGCCACCGACATTTGATCTATTTCCTTGATGAACTTATTCTTCGAATATTAGTGCTTTCAGGGGTCCAGCGTGCAGTGTGAGATTCTCGTCAGTGTTAGCTCCCTGTTCCTAGAAGAGTGAAGGCCGGTCATCATCTCTCCTCCATGTGTGGCTGTGCATTTAAGATATTGACAGAATCACTAGAAACTAGCTCAAACACCTCGTAGCTTTTTATTCGTAAAAAACATGTTTTATCCTCCTATAAAATTCATTTGAAATAGACAAATTTGAGGTGGAAAACAGACAACTTTTTTCTTATTTATAATGTATTAATAAGCAGAGGGAGGAGGTAGAAATTGATTTAACTACATAGCCTAGTAATTAATCTTTCATGTTGACCAGTTTGGGAAGGATTGTTAATATTCCAGTGCCCATATTTTGCACTTATTAACAAAATTGAAAATTAAAAAGTTTTCTCACTTTAATTACAATGATTTTAATGAAGATATAGTAGCAGACTTCAGTAAATTTAAAAATATTGTATGAATATAGAGAAACAAAATATCTAGGTCAGGAAAAATATTTATGATTATGCCTAATATATATGGCTGTGGTTTTAAAAAGGGTTCTAAAATCAGTCAGCCTAATGTAAATGGCATTTTACCTCATAGCAATGTAGCTGATGATCATAGTATTGTCCAGCATCTTAGAGAAAACACCAGAAAGAAGGGTCTGGTGCGCCAGGTGGATCAAAACTTCACTCTTCTCAGGCTCCTTCTGTGGCTCTGTTCCAAAGGTACATTTATAGATCTCTCAGGGGGAAAAATTATTCTACTGCCAAGGAGAAGTTAAATTGGACAATCTATTAATGTGGAGAAATGTTGCCTGAAAGGTAGAGGTATATTTATAATGTGCATCAAAGTGGATTTATGAGTGAATATATAGCAATATTGCCAGAATTAGAAGAAAGGCACCTGTAGGTTAAAATGTCACAACTTAAGAAAATATGGAGATATGTGTTAGTGTTTTAAGGCATGTTTATTTACATATAATTTACACACAATAAAATGTCCCCTTTCAGTCAGTGGTTTTGTGAGTTTTGACAGATGAATACAGTCATGTAACCACAATCAAGATATAGAACATTTCCATCACCCCAGGAAATGTTCTATAAAAGGTCTTTCAAAAGTTGTGAGTCTTTGGAAACTGCGACACAACAAACAATTTGCCGCTGGGGCTGTAACTCCCCGTTGGGGTGATTCTCTTTGGCTACACTGTTGGCAAGGGTTGCAGCTTGGGATCTGCAATGTAAGACCTTTCCAGTTTGACAGATTCATGAACTCTGCTTCTCAGGCTCAATGGAGAATTCCTAGCACTCTGTGTTCCAGTGAAAAATAAGTTTTCTAAACTACTCTTATCACTAAAGTTCTCTAGCTGTGGATTTTAAAGTTTATGCAGGACTGAGCATTTATATTTTAAATGTTTAACATTTATTGTTGCTTTGTTAGTTTAGGTTTACAAAATGAGTACTTTTAAGAGAAAGTCTATAAACTTCTGAAAAACAAATGAGCAGCCCTGCCTGGGAATTCACAGTCTAGGCAACTTGTCCTTTTAAAGATGTGAATAACATAAAACAGATTAGCTTTGCTGCTTATCAAAAAATATAACCATATATTCAAAGCAACGTGCAGGAGTCATTGTTTTTTAGAATAACATTTTAAAAATATAGTTATTTAGTGGCCATTATTTATCCTTTTCACTGTTAAGTATTATGATCATTCTCTAACATAACTCTGGTTTGCCTGGTAGGCTTAAATGGAAAAGAACAATTTCCTTTCTTAGCATTAAAATTCCCATCAGGCCTGTGGTCTTTGGGTTAACTTTACCGGAGCAGTGAAAGCTATTAACAAAGACACAGTTTTTATTTGGCCATTACAGCTGCTCTACATAAGAACCCCAAACTGTTTGCTTCTAGATTAGAGAAAGGCATTAATTCCTTAGCACTACCAGTGCTTCTCTAAATGTTCCCTTCCCTAAATGTTTCCTGTAGCAGCAAATGAAAATGGGGGAGCCAATTTCTTGGCTGTAAAGCCTCTTCCAGGGAAATTAATCAACCTGGAGGGGACTTAGCTACCTGCTGCTCCACTAAAATCATCTCACCAGTATTCTCCCATCTGGTATTTGATCACCCTTGGCCCTTCTGTATCCCAAAGAGTGAGAGTATACACTGAATATAAGTAAATTTTAAAAGAGAGATGTCAGCCACTTATTTACCTTAGCTCCTAAGTCAAGCAGCTATTTCCCTAAAGAGTAGTTTTCCAAAATAAAAGCATATTAGTTCCTAAAATCTTCCCTTTCTGCAAAATTTTTTTTAAAAACTCTTCGCAACTATTTACATTTGCTAATTCCCCACTGCTCACTCTACTTACCTATACTATCAATTTCATTTTTAAATTGTTTGTACAGCTAATTACATTTACTGTAAATGGAAACACCAGAATAAGTATTTCGCATTAATGTAATAACTTAAAAAAATTTTTTTTGAAAGAGCAAAATTCTGTTAACACTTTTTTATAGATATGATAGACTTGTAGTAAATTAATATGCTACACCTCTATCACCTCTATACTGTGATTGTGGTGGGCAAAATAATGCTCGCCTCTCTAAGAATATGAGGTCCTAATACCTGGAGCCTACAAATGTTACTTTATTTGGAAAAGAGGTCTTTATGGATATAATTAAGTTAAGGTCCTTGAGAGGGAGAGATGATTCTGGATTATCCAGGTCAGCTCTAAATGGTCTTCACAAATGTCTATGTAAGAAAGAGGCAGAGGGGGATTTGACACATGTACAGAAGGGAAGGCAATGTGAAGGTGGAGACAGAAATCGCAGTACATAGCCACAAGCCAAGGTATGCCAGCAGCCACCAGAAGCTGTCAGAGGCAGAGAACAGATTCTTTCCTTCAACCCCTAGAATGAGAATATCTCAAATTACAACCTTGATTTTAGCCAAGTGAAGCTAATTTCAAACTTTTGGCCTCCAGAACTGTGAGAGCATAAATTTATATTGTTGTTACTACCCACCAGATTTGTCGTGATTCGCTACAGCAGGCATAGAACACTAATACAGGTTTTGATACCAAGAGGTGGCAATGTCGATATAATAATGTGGAAGTGGCTTTGGAAATGGTTAATGGTTGGAGGCCAGAAGAATTTCGAAGCACAAGGTAGAAATGGCCTAGACTGTTGGAAGAAATAGGGACATTAAAGCTGCTTCCAGTGAGAACTCTGAAGGAAATGAGGAATATGTAATTGGAAACTAGTGGGAAAGTGGTCCTTGTTATGTAGTGGGGGAAAACTTAGCCTAATTATCTCCCACAGTTGTGTGGAAAGCATGTAAGCAATGAACTAGGATATTTAGTTGAAGAGATTTCCAAGCAAAATACTGAAAGGACACCCCTGGTTTCTTGCAGCTTGCCAGAGGAAACACATATATTAAGGCAGGAACTCTAATGCTAACATGAACCACAACTTGATGATTTGGAAAATTCCCAGCCTATCCAGATTACCACAGTCACTAAAATTTGGAAATTCATTGTTAGGAAAGTGTACTCTGGAGAGAGTCCCAAAGGTGTTAACTGGACAATCTTTAGTGCTGGAGGGATTAGGTATGTGATTCAAGGACGCCCTCAACCATCTCAGCAGAAAACAGGACTGAAGATGGGATTACCCATGAAATATCTGTGGAGGACCCTTTTGTTTAATGGCATGAATGCAAGGAGGACCCACAAGGTTTTTAAAAATATTATATCAGCAGAAACAATGCCAGCTTGACTGGAAGGGCAAAGCAGGATGGAACGTGAGAAGGCTGTTGGGCTTCCAAAATTCTATAGGCAAAAATCAGGCTTATAAAACTACTCAGGTGCAGTTATGTATGAATCTTAAAGAAAAAGGAAAAAATGACTCCAAAGGTAGGGTCTCAAGCCACAGGGTATTCCAGGCCTTGCCCTACCTTTCCCTATTGGATTTCGAAATGACTTGGGCCAAGTGACTGACTCCCTTGCCTTCCATTTTCTCCCTTTTGTAATGGGGATGCCATAACTGTTATCCTCTGCCTGCCTTACCATCTTATTTTGGAAACAGATAACTTGTCTTCTAGTTTCACAGATCAACAGATGGAGAGGAATTTTACCCCAGGATGGATCATACCCAGAATCTCATCCATACCTGATTTAGATGTTTAGATGATGAGATTTGCAACTCTTGAGCTGATGAAATTCACATGAGATTTGGTTCTTCTAATTGATGCTATAATGGGTTGAGACTTTGGGGATGTTGGGATGGGGTGCATGTATTCTGCACGTGGGATAGACGATGAATCTTTGGAGCCAAAGTGTGGCCTAAGATAGGCATAATAATGGTGGATGTATATCCATGTCTCCCCCTTTCCTCCCCCGCCCCCCGCCCCACCGCCCCACCGCCAAGCTACTCCAAGACATCAGTTCCTTATCCCTGGTATAAATGCACCTTATTTGGAAAAAAGGACTTTGCAGATATGATTAAAAGATCTTGAGATGGAGATATTATCCTGGGTTATCCAGATGAAACATAAATGCCATCACAGTTGTCCTTATAAGAGAGGCAGAGAGAGATTTGACATGCACAAGAGAAGGCAAATGAAGGTGGAAGGAGAATTTGGAGTGATGAGGCCACAAAGGAATGCTAACAGCAACCAGAAACTGTAAGTCCTCTGGAGACTCCAGAAGGAGTGTGGACTTTCGGACACCTTAATTTCGACACAGTGAAATTTATTTTGAAATTCTGGTTTTTAGAACTAGGAAGTAATAAAGTTTCGTTGTTTTAAGCTACCAAATTTATGATAGTTTGTTACAGTAGACATGAGAAACTAATAAAATGACCCTTTTGCTGGTAGCCCTTATTAAATGTTTGTGTGATTTTCCATTTGTTCGATTTATCCCAGGTTATTGCTAGGAATCATCAAATATTTTGAGGAAATACTAGATTCTGTTTTTAGGTATTTTTCCCTTTTGTCAAAAGACAATTTAGTAATTTCTCTACTTCATTGATTTAAAAAATGTGATACCTGGTTTTGACATATATTTCCTTATCTGACAATCTTTATTCATTTTTCAAGGAATTCACTGCCTGTTCTTCCTCTTTTGTGTAGAAATCATTTTTAACACTATTAACCTTGGTTTATATTTACCCTATGAGGACTTTAGATGTATATAATAAAAGAACTTTAAAAGACATTGAAATTAGCTGTCTCAATCAGAGGTAGACTTCAATTATTAAGATTTAAGATTATTGTAATTAAAGGGCAATATTATGTAATGCTTTCAAATTAAAAATATATTGATAAATATATTCATTTTTTCAACATATGCTTAGTAGAATACTAGAAAGAACACAGTAAAGAAGAAAAAATTTAAATGCATGGTTCTTGCCCTCATGGAACTTATATAGTGCTTGTGACTCAGATTCAGCTATTGTAATCATTAGAATTTAGCTCATTATCTGATTTAATGATGATTTCTTTCCCAGCTCTCTTTTCATAGTTTTTGACCATGTTAGGCTTATAATCTGATGTGGGAAGGCACACATTAAACAAGTAACCCTCTCCCCCGCCCCCCGAAAAAGTGTATTATATATGTGAATTGATTTTGAGAAGTCTGTTAAAGGCAAAGAGTGGGCATTGTAGGTGAATGTTATTTTAAATAGATTTTCAAGTAAGACCTTTTTAAAGAGGTAGCATTGAAGCTAAAACATGAAGAATGCATATTCTTTTCCTCACTTTTCTCATTGCTGCCTTTATTCTGAGGTAGGAAAGTTCCTTAAACTAAAAGATCTATGAGCTTCTATCCTCAAAATATGTCCAGATTGGCCAACTATTCCATTGGCCAACCATTCCATGATCCATACACTCCTATCATCTACTTTTAGTCTAGATTCACAGAAACCTGACTTCTCTTTCTACTTCTACTCTTTTCTGTCTACATTTTAGTCTCAAGAGAGGTGCTTTTAAAGGGGAAATCATATTTGGGCATGCTTCGGCCCAAATCTTCTAATGACTTCTCATTCTCAGAGTAGAAGCCAGTGTCCTTTTAAGGGCCCCCAAAGACCTCTGTGATCAGTCCCATGATTTCTCTGTCCTGGTCTTTCTCCTCTCCCTCATTCACTGCCCCTGCTACACAGGTCTCAGTGAACCTGCCGGGTGCCTTTCATGGCCTTTGCACTTGCCCTTCCCTCTGTCTGGAAGCCCTTCTAATTCTGCCTTGACTTCTTTCTAGTTATGATGCATTTGGTAATCTCTGCAGGATATTATCTGTGCACTTACTGTTGCTGTACCCAGATAATATCCTGCAGAGATTACCAACTGCATCAAGTACCCAAACTTGGAGACAGAAACGAGTTGCTGGACAGGAGAGCCATATAGGAATGTTAAGAATAGGGTTGTTTGTTTGTTTGTTTGTTTGTTTGTTTGTTGGCTCTAAAGTCCAGTAATCTGCAGATATTACTCGATCACACTGTGGATCAGGATTCCCCTAACTGTGCCAGGTTGTGACTACCTGCACCCTGGGTGTAAGATCTGTTCCACCAAGGGACATAGGACTGCCAACTCACCTTTTGAGGCCTAAAACCATCTAGAACCCAGAGTACCCACACACCTGCACCTGAAGGTCAACAGGATGGCTGTACTCACCTGTACACATTTCCTCCCCCCTGATAATCCATAAGTTTTTGCCCTACTTTTAGAGACTCAACGGACTCAATCTCTCGTATTTCATATTGTCTTTATCACCAGAAGTCCATGCTTGTATGGTTTTCCTGTTAGCTGGCAATCTCCTATCCTTACCCTGCTGTTTGTCCTCTTGTCCAGTCTAACTCCCATCCTCCTATGCTCCCTCCCAAACTCTTCTTCATGTCCTCTGGAACTCTTGCTCTGTGGTCAGCCACTAACCCCACATCCTCATCTCCCTCATATTGCTCCTTCCCCACTTCCTAATAGCAGCCTGGCTGTCATCTGAGGGAAGTCCACATCTCCTGAAGCTCTCTCTAAAGGCATATGGTTATTTTCTGGTTAACCTCTGGGTTTCTAGAACTTAGGAAATAAGGCCATTATTCTCCTTGCTCCCCAATAATTTATAAGTGTGCACCCTGCACACTTCCCTGCTCTGTGACTTCCATTCCTAGCTGTACCACCCTCTCTCGTTATTGTTGTTCACCAGCCTTCTTGTTACTCAATCTTATTCACTGAAGGCTCGACTCCCAGTTCATGGCCAGTTCTCCAGATCACCTCTGCCATTAGTCTGTAGATGACTTCAGTATCCACCTCAATAGCCCATCCAGTCTCTTACAGAGCAGTCCCTTGGCATCCTCATCTTGAGGGACCTTATCCTTTAAATGTTGTATTCTTAGACCCAAACTCTCTGTTCTTTAGCTCATTTCCTTGATGCCGATACAGAAATAATTCTTCATCTTCATTTTAAAATGCCTTGTTCATTTGTCTTGTCACTTTCTCTAAACTTTGTCCAACCCTACTCTTGATATACCAAACTCACATGGTTCAAGAATAGGGAAAGTGGGCCTTGCCACAGGAAAATCTGCACGCCATATTTAGAAAGTAAAAAGATGCTAAGAGGCAAAAGCAACCAGTGTCCACTACATAATACTGGCAACACTGTATTATGATTATTTTCTATTTGTTTGCTTGAAATGGTCCTGAATATTCTAATTGTATTAATTTCTAAGGAAATCATCCCTTAAAAACCTTGTTTAATCAATTAAATATAAGTATATGTTTATTTAGTAAAGTTCAAGGAGTTTCCCAGTCTTCTAAGAAAGTCAAATATAGTTTCAGCCAAAATGGAAGAAAGGAAACAAGTGACTTACACCTGTCTTATGTAGATTTTAAGTGCTTACAAAGTAATTAAGGTTTGAGATCACTCAGTCAATTCTTTCTTCTCTGGAGTCTGTCTGGTTTATTTGTAATTGAGCCAGCTGTCCTCCTGCCCAGTGGGATACCGCCTTTTCTATGCAGCACATGTATATTAAGGAAATGTAAACTAATATTAATAAAAGAGCAAAATGTAATTAGAAAGGCAAATCTGCTACAGACACATCATGTCATGCATTACAAAACCAAATGTAAATAATTTGAATTTGATCCACACCATTGGGTATCTCTAATAGCATAAATATCAAAATTGGTTACATAAAAACTCATGAATGTTCCTCTGTCCTTTTTGTTTGAATATTTGTGAAATATTAACTCTGTCTCCAGCACCATTTATAGCCAGATATGAGAGAAATCGGTTAAGTTTATTGTATTTGGACATGAAGATGGATGGTGCGAAGGCAAACCCATCTAATGGTTGCGATAGATTTTGCCCATGGCATCTCTATCCTCACCTTGTTTATTCCATGGTTACTTTGGCTGCTGTTTACCTAACTCTAGGTACTTTAATACTTCTGATCAAATTCTAAGGACTGTACATCTATATTGTCATAATCACAATGGAGGATTGAACAGATATTTATGAACCAGAATAAAGATTCAGTATTTATTTGTGATAAAGAGTAATGCCTTATTTATCACGTTACTACATTGTGACATTGGCAAGTTCTGAAATATGTTAAAGCTGTCTCTCTTGCTTTCTAAATAAAAGGGAAATGGGCTACATACAATTAAACACATATCAGTGTGAACGTATGTGTGAAAAGTATCTTCACACAGGATAGTTTATTTTTTAAAGTTCCTTCAATACACTAATAGCATACAATTTAGTTTAACAGCTTGGTATGTTGTAATCAAGAGTGTGAATAGGCAATCAAATACTTCTGTGAAATTCTGCTCCCCAAAGAATTTATGGCAAGCCTGTTGCTATGGCGCAGTCTCACCTGGGACTTGTTTAGCTTCTTTCTCAATCAAATATATTGACAATAATGAGTTTAAAAACAGAAATCCTCATAGTATATTCAGAATGGAAGAATTCAGATAAATAAATGAAGCGATGTGGCTCTTCCTTTTTTTTCCTGCTTTCACCTACAGGTTCTTATTTGTGATCCCAAGAGTGTTAAGATCACTGAAGGCATTACTGTCTCACTGTGGAATGAGTTGGATGTCATATAAGGCACTGTTAATCAGATAGGAAACTATCGAGAAGATAATCTCTAAAAAGCTGCAAACTAGATTCTGTCCATCCACAGCTGCTTCCCTGGAACTTTAGAAACTAACTGTGTTGGTTGTTTGAGATCATCAGGATACTATTTAGTAGTGCCATCTTATTTAGATAATGCCAGAAAAAGGCTTCTGAGTCTTACCGTTATTAAATTGAAGGAGATGATCACAGCAGAGTAAAGTAACAAGCCAGGCAGTGCAGCCTTTGATGGATGGCTTTGGGTTATATTGTTCTTAAGAGATGATTATCTTCCTCTTGCCACTTCAAAATCAATTTCATTGCCACACTCTAGGTCATGGTGTGAGGCTGAAAGACAATGAGTGATAAAGGGCACCAACCCTGGAGTCACTTCTGTCCCTGCTCATCATCTACCAGGTGTGTGACCTTAGACACTTATGATCAGCATCTCAAAAACAAGAATAATATGTCCCTCATGGGGTGGTTGTAGAAATTAAGAAGTGCTTAGCACAGAGATTTTATTCATTGGGTATTGATTTTACTCATTATTTACAATATGTGTAGAAGTATTAGTACAGTATCTCTGGCTTATAATAAGCACCTAATAAATAATAGTTAATAATACTAGTATCAGTGTAATTCCTTAAGTGAATTTGTGCTAAATACAGTCTTATTAAAAACACAGGAGGAAATGTAAGGGAGTGATTATAATTTGATGTATTCTGTCTTAAAATATTTAGTCAAATGAATGAGAATGGAGTATTGGGCAGAAAACATCAAACCCATTCTCTGTACTGTCCTAGAGTACAAGGCTGCTGGGATTCTAGAGTCATTAGTCCAGCAGACTTTGCAATGAAAATGTCTTTGTCATTAAACCCAGCTCAATATGCGCCTTTCTAAAACACTGTTGTTCAAACCAACTTAGTGTGTGAGGCTGAAACAATGGTAATTTTGCCAAGTCATGTATTTTTACCTACTATTTGATATTCTTGACATTTATAACACAGTACTGTTAAAATGCTTTGTTTTCATTATAATACATTATTTTATTTTAAAAGATAAGTGTCACAGATATGTATTTAAAGTGATAATTTAGGCTTAGTTTCAAGGACGCTGAGGGATAACCATAGCCTACCATGTGGTGATCTGTAACCTTTTTACTTACTCTGCTGATAGATTCAGAAGGTCTCCTCTGGCAAAATGTATAATCCTTTCTTTCCAAAGGAACCCAGTCTTCTTCTTGCTCACATGTACATACTTGCAGGCGGTCATGGCCCCAGGCACTAAGGCTGGTAGCACCTCTTAGGCAGGTCAAGGCCAGTGTACTAGCCTCTGCTTACTTGAGCCTCAGGCGTGGGCAAAAGCACTAACTGAACCTGATAGTCTGCTGACCATTTGCACCGTGCATTCAGCACAGAGGTAGCATCCTCTCGTCACATCAATTTCCTGCTTTTAAAAGGAGAGAAGATAGTTCCCGAATTCAGTTTGATCTTTTCATATCTGTCAACTGGAGGTATGAGTTGTGGCATGAAAATTACTGGTCAGAATACCTTCAAAAAACAAGAGGAAGAAGTTTTGCGGTATTTTTGTAAAAGAGACATAAGGAAGAAATGTCTCTTTTTAAAAAATTGAGGTATACTTGACATAGAACATTATATTAGTTTCAGATGTACAACATAATGATTACATATATGTATATGCTGTGATGAGAAATATTGAATAAAGACTTTGGGTCATCTTAGCTCAGCACCTGAATATTAAAGAACAACTGAACATATTTACACACCATCCCTGTACTGTTAATTGGCATTAATGTTTTTATATCTTCATGTTAGCTATATAAAGAAATTATGCCTGTTAATTTTGTGAGAATCTCTAAATTTGCTGAGATGACTTGTTTTGAAATTTAATCACTGGAAAATAGACATGTGATAGTAGCAAGAAGCAAACATTTTTCTCTCATTTGTCGTGAGTGGTACTTCAGCCACTACTTTCTTCATGTGACTTTATATATAAAATCGAATCCTCTTTATATGAGGATTAAGAGTAAAGAACAAAAAATGTCAAATCAGAACTATTGAGAACAGAATAGAATCAGAAGGTAAAAGAAGTAAATTATTAACCGAGTAGTATAATAACATTGTACAGTGCTGAGAGCTTAGTAAAAATGGAATCCAGGACATCTGTCTGACATGCAGTTTACTTCATGTTTTTCTCTACTTAGGAATTGAAAGTATATCCCTAAATTTTTGGTGAGCGAACCTCATAGGGGAGAACATGATATATTTGTTTAATGTATATATTTTTTACTTTACAATGCCTGTCTTTAAAAATAGCTTGACAGTTTACACAACATTTAGCATCTTGTTCATATACTCAACACCAACTTTTCTATTTTATGGGTATTATTTCTATTTTACGGATTAAACTATGGTTTATAGATGTTAAAACAATATTATACAGCTAGTAAGCGACAGAGCCTAGATTCAGATCCAGGTTGGACTCCAATCCTATGATCCTTTCATCTTTGTTCTGGTGTGTCTCAAATCGTATGCTTTAAAGAGGCTTACAAGTATTTAAACTTCAGGACCTAGGTGGGCAAACGCTGGCCCACAGGCCAAATTTGGCTCTCCACCTGTTTCGTTATTTTTGTTTGGTTGGTTGGTTTTTTTTACATCCTCAAGCTAAGAATACTTTTTACATTTTTAATGGTTTAAAAATAATCAGAAGACAACTATTTCATGACACCTGAAAATTAGGTAAAATTCAAATTTTAGTATTATAAATAAAATCAATTGGAACATAGCCACACACATTTGTTTGTGTTACCATGTGTAGCAGCTTACCCACTACCAAGGCAGAAGTGGGTGGTTGTAACAGACCTACCCTATCATCCACAAAAGCCTAAAATATTTACTCTCCTGCCCTGTATAGAAAACATTTGCCAACACCTGTTCTATGATATTAGAGCAAAATCTGTGGTTAGAAGTTTTTACGGGACTTGAAAGTTCATTAAAGCTCTCACACACCTTAGAGACCCAACAGCTAGTGAGCCAGATGGTGTTTGCTTTGTTATACCAAGCAACCAAGAAATGGATGCCAAACCACATGGTCTCATCAGCACCACTCAGTTTTTCATGTTCACCAACTTTCTAGGCAGCTTATTTTATTTGGCATCTTAAAATGGAGATTTATTTTTGATATTTCAGCTTGACTATTTTAATTCAATTCCCCACTGTCTTGAGGAGAAACTTCGTGTAAGATTAGACTACTCTGCGCTCATGGCCCCCACACAGCCTTCCTGGGTTTGATTGTGGAGCTCATGCATGCATTCTCGTGTGTGTGTGTGTGTGTGTGTGTGTGTGTGTGTGTGTGTCTGACTGTCTCTCTCTCTCTCTCTCTCTCTCTCTCTCTTTCCTCTCTTCTCTGTCTCTCTCTGTCTCTCTTTCCTCTCCCCTCAGTGCCCACCCTTCTCTCTACTCATCTCCGCCAACCATAGTACCTGGCACATAGTAGGCACTCAAAGTTTAAACAAATGAATGAATAATCAAATTAGTCTTTTAAATTACAGAAGGGAAGCTGTTAATACTGGTTTCATCCATGTTTATAGGACATTTAACCTCTGAATTTCATGAAAGTTAATAGTATTTTGACAGAAGAAGCTAATAGAGAAGAAAATAGAAATGCATATTTCAAGATAGATTTTATTGGAGAATTTGGCTTAAATATGATATAGCATTTTGGGTTTTTAAAAAATACATAGAAGCAACCCAAATATTTATTTATGAATGGATGTATAAACAAAATGTGGTATATACATGCAGTGGAACATTTTTCAGTCTTAAAAAGGAAGGAAATTCTGACACATGCTACAACATAGACGAACCTTGAGGTCATTACACTAAAGTCGCAAAAAGACAAATATCACGTGATTCCCTTCATATGAGGTACCTAGAATAGTCAAATTCACAGATACAGAAAATAAAATGGTGGTTGCCAAGGGCTGGGTGAAGGGAGAAATCAGTTATTATTTAATGTTTATGGCATTTCGATTTACAAACTATGCTTCTAGAAGGTGAAACAATATAAAGAGATAGTATAAAAATGTAAGTAATTTCTCTATCCCACCTCCTGAGGTAACCAATCTCAGTGATCTGCTGTTGAGTTCCTACCAGGTTTCTCTATGCTCAAGCAAACCCATACAGAGTTGGGGTTTCTTTCATTTTGTGTGTGTATGTGTTTTACCCAGCTCTTACTGGCTTTTTCACATAATTGTATATAATATTCTTCTGAGGCAAGGTCCAGTTCATTCTTTTTAATAACTACATAGTAGTTATTACATGTAATATAGAGATTTCATAATTTGTTAAAATATTGCCATGTAGATAGATATTCAAATTTTTTATAATGCTACAATTAATATTTTACATATACTTTTATTTCCGTAGATATCCAAAAGTGGAATTGCAAGGTAATGAGGAATAGGTATTTTTTAAAATTGTTTTTTTAAAAATACCTACAGTACGTGGTATTCCTAGATGGTCTCCCATCCAAAATACTTAACCAGGCCCGACCCTGCTTAACTTCCAAGATCTGACGAGATCAGGCATGGCTATAGATGAAATGTGTATTTTTAATTTTAGTAGACATTACCAGATTGTTTTCCCAAAGGGTTATAGTAAATCACACTCACATGAACAGTATGTGGCCTTTTCTCCTTCCTCCTCAGCCTCGAATGATACCACTTTTAAAATATTTGCCAATAGGAGGAAAAGTGACATCTCATGAAATTGAGCAATATTTTTTTTGATATTTTGATTAGTGTTTACATTTTATCTTAGATGGTCTTGCTTGTTTATACCATTCGTCTGTTTTTTACTATGTTTTTGTAAAGTTTGTTTGTATAAGATTTTAAATGCATTATGTATTAGGTGTTATAAATATTTAATTTTCTCTTTTTTTTTGTCATTTAACTTTATTTGCAAGATCTTTGGCATATGATGTTTTATTTTTATGTATATAGATATGCTCCTCTTATCCCTTAGAATTCTGGGGTTTCTTGTCTTATTTAAGGAAGTCTCTATCATCCTAGAGTTAAAAAATACTCTCCGAGGTCATCTTTTTATATATTTTAGTATTTTCTTTACATTTATTATAGGACTTGTGTGTGTGTGTGTGTGTGTGCGCGTGCGCGCATATATGCATGTGTTTGTATGGTTTTAGGTAGTAATCTAGCTTTGTTTTCTCTAATTATGCCAGCAGTACTTTTCCCATTGAATGACATTCTACCTTTGTCATAATTAGTAAGTTCTCATGTATACTAGCATCTGGCTCTTTAATTCTTATTATATTCCAGGGCTTTATTCGATTTGGGAAGAGAGTTCCGAAGCAATAAAGTCGATTACAGTTCTAAATATAACCTTCAGGAATAGAAAATGAGACAAGCTTAATATTTTCAGCTTCCTATAATGGAAAGAGCAAGAATTTAGAATTCCATTCCCTGCTCTTCAGTTACTAATTAATTATGTAACCTTGAGCAAGTCATTCATTGTGCCTCTCCCACCCTGTGATAGCTCAACTCAATAGTGGCCTATACTTTTGTAAGAATTAAAGAACAAATATAGAGAATGCCTGACCTACGGTTGACATTCTTTCAGTGGTACATAGTATTATTATTAGTATTAAGACTTAATAAAAAAATAAGAAAGACATTTGATATCAAATTATACCTGTTCCAAAAATAAGCAGATGTATTTCTTCATGACTATATTACATGCAAGAAAAATAATTCTTTCAGGTAAATTATCCTAAACAATAAAAAGAGGATTATTCAAATCTGGCCCTTCTTTTTCCTAAGAACTCTTTACTTGTTTTTTTTGTTTGTTTTGTTGTTGTTGTTGTTGTTGTTGTTGTTGTTGTTTTTGCTGAGAGTTAAATAGACTTAGGACAGGTAAAAAGCAATGTTATTTTAACTTGCCTTTTTTGGGGGGTAAATACAGCTATTACATAAGGGTAACAAAGGGTAAGTGATTTTTGCATTTATATACAGCTAACCAACAGAAGGAGCTGGATATTAGGGGAGAAAGCAGAAGAGTCAAAGAAAAACAGAGGGACATTATATATAGAAACGTTCGTGGACCTGAACACTGGATGGGCATGAATCTGGATGCAGAAACATTGAGGTTGGACTCAGCCTGTAACTAGACATGCTCCACTTCTGTCCTAAGGCTTTAATGTTCCTCACAGGTTAGATATGTCCTTTGGTTATCAATAATACATTAGTTTTTCTTACTCTTATTTCTCAAGAATCCCGGGGAAAATTACTGGAGATTTTAGAAGGAATGATAATGTTAATGAAGCCATAGATGAAATGCAAAACTATTAAGAAGACAAAACAACTGAAAACTTATACCTCTTGAGCCAGGTAACAAGCTTTCACAACGAGCCATTTAAGTGGCTAAGGTACAACTTATAGATGTATATTCTAATTCCACCCTCTACGCCACCATGCACTTTAGCCATAAAATACCTACAAAACAGAAAGAACAGCTGTAGAAGTAATTTAAAAAGTATAATCATAAGAAAATTCTACCCGCTTTAGTTGGTATTTGTTTTCTTTCCCCATTACATTTCATTAATTTACTAACCAAACCTTAAATTAATCATTTTAAACTTAGCCTCTTATTCCCTAGTGTTATTAGAACTAATGGAGAAAAAGATTAAATTTAGCCTTGTTTTTGTTTCTCATATAATTTTTATATTGTTTGCTGTGTTTGCAATAACTAGTCCACATAAAGAGAGTGGGAGGTTGGTCATTTATCCTTCTCAGTTTTCCATTTCAGGAAATAATGATTTATATGCATTATTATCTACTGTGCAGTCAATTAACTCCTAAATAAGCATCTAACATGAGGTGATATGCACCATTGGTCTTACTAATTTTGAAATATTTATGTACTAGAAAACCAGATGAACTTAGTGTTAAGTCATAATTTTTTATATATAATTTCTTAATGAATTTTAAAACAATGGTAATCGAGTATTTTCAAGAAAAGCTAATTGTATTTTTGATGTTAATTCTACCAAGTGGACTGCCTTGTTGGAAAATGACAGGGGTAATTGTCATTGGCAGCTATAACTGACACTGTCTCTAAGCATCCAGTTTTCATGTTGTAGATCTTTCCCTCAATTTTTTGACTACTAGGACTTCTTTAAATACAAGGAATTTTTAAACATAAATTAGTAAAACCTCAACCAGAAGAAGACTTAACTAGAATTATTTATATTTACATGTACACATACATATACACAAACATACATTCTCCTTTTTAGGATAAAAGGTAGATGAAAATAAAAGAAGATATGGCTAGTTAAACAATATAAAATGTCAATGGACTGGTTGACAGGTTTTAAAAAATGCCACACCAAGGCTAGGAAACTCCCGATTTTGTGGTGGGCTGGATTTGAAGCCTAAGAGATCAGGGGATTCAGCAGATGGGAATAGATATAAGCAATTACGATCATGGAGCAGTGTCATGGGGTAAGTCATATTAACAGCAATAAGCCACATACCACTGAAATTATGCATACATTATTGTATTATTGTTATTGTTATTATTTTGAAAAGAAAAACCTTATTCGCTCATGTCACCATGAATAATACAAAATTCCTGGTAGAGCTAATTTGTTAAAAGAACAGTCAACAAAAATTTTGGATAGTTTGGGGTCTAATCCTAGCTCTAACTCCACATCTTTCTATGACTTTAAATAAAGTAGAACATTCTCTTGTGCCATTTTTTTTTTCTAATTTTCCTTACCTACATTGTAAGGCTATGACTATTACATTTGAAAGGCTTTAAGAGCCTCAAAAAGGATCAACCATAAAATATTGTGCCTATTTTTATATAAAAATACTCATGAATCACTAAATCTAAAAATCCATGCAATCAGCTATAACATACTAAATAAAATGTACTGTATAAATTTACCCTGAATGAATTAGCAGGGTTTTCTTCTTTTGGTTTTGCAGGGAGTTAGAAGAATACTGAAATGAATAAAATATAGATTTTACTGTTCTTTAAGAAGAATCTAACTTAGTAAATTGAGCACACTTTGCCCAAGGCCTGGATAAAGGACTGTAGGCACTCATGGGAGGGTGATATTTCAGGTGGATGAAACGATGTGAGAAAAAGCTTTGAGTGCTATGTATGGGAAACCGTAAATAGTTCAGTCTAGGTGTGTGAAGAAGAATGACAGGAGACCAAAGAAAGGTATTCGGGGGTGGGGAGAGGCAGACTGCCATGGGTCTTAAAATAGTTGGCTTTTTATAAATTCTTACTATGAAGTAGGAAGAGCCTGATGCACAGTATTTAACATCATGGGGTTAGGAGTCACACTGATGTGATTTCAAAATCCTGGCCTTGAATGGCTGTAAGTAATCAGCCCTCTGGAATGAGGGTAACCCTGACCATCGTGCAGGCTGACTGCAGAGTTAATGAAGTAGTGCACATAAATAAATAAAGTACTTAGCAGGGACCCTGGAGCCCAGTAAACCTCAATAAAGGGTAGAGAGTATTGATGAGTAATATTGTCCTTTCAGTTTATCTAGAAGAAATGTGAAACTCAAAGGCAAGGCCCCCCATCACCATCATAGGGAGAAGACTTAGGATTTATTGTAGTCGTTTGAAGATAATGTGAGTCTCAATTAGAGTAGTATAGAAAGGAAAGGAATGGATTCCAACCAGTGTTAGCAAGGTAGAGTGACAGAATTTGGGAAACTGTTTAATGTTTGAGGTATGGTAAGGAAAGAGAATAAGAGAAAGGAAGGAAATGGTGAAAAGATGGAAATAATTTGCAGTTTGAGCCTGAGTCAAAGAGGAATCGATGGTTCCATTAAGACAGTGGTTCTGGAACATCTATGCACATGGGACTCTCCTGGAGAATTTGTTCAAGCATGGGTGGCAGGACCCTACCCCTCTGATGCAGAGAAATTTCCAGCCAAGTTGCTGATTCAGGGCCTACACTTTGAGATCCACTGCATTAAAGAAAAAGAACACAGGAGAGTGTGGCTCAGTAGTGGCCATGACTAGTCCTTCAAGTAGAGTTACTTAGCCTACCATCATTGAAAACAGAGTTTGAATCTAATTAGAGATAATGAATTTGAGTATCACTGATGCATGTGAACCTATGTCAAAGTTTGCCAGGTGAGACTGAAGAGCCAGTGGGGTTACGTTGCTATTGAGTAGACAATATTTTAAAAAGCCATCCATCGTGCTGTAGGAAAAGCTTAGGCTTTTATCAGTTTACCTCGACATTCTCATCTGCACATGGCTATAAGCAAAAATCTCTCCTTATGTTTTAATGTAATCCCCTCTTTTATTTTGATTTCCTAATAAAAGAGCTTTGGTGACAAAGTTACAGATAAGAGCCTGAGCTGTAGAATGCAAATATAGAGAGCATCTGGTAAGCTTTGCTCTGTTTTTCTCTGCTCCGTTAAAACTAAAGGATGCATAATCAAAGCTAGAACCTGGTATTATCCTGTGTGGTTTGACAGTAAAATAAAACAATAAAGATGTTAAAATTGTTCATCTCCTATTAGAATGTTAGCTAATGTAACAAAAAATCAAATTGGTAGTTGTGTCTTGTAATTTTCTTTTACCTTAGACAATATCTAAGTGTAAGAAGCAATGGACATAGCATAGGGCAACTAATCCAGAGAAAGTGTCCTCACATGCACCAAGTGGTGTAAGGTCAGTGGTTTCCATTCGAAGGTTAATCCTTGTGGTGCCCTGCCCTCTGTAAATATTCAGTCGGGACGAAAGTTATTCAAATTTTGTTTTTCAATACATCAAAAATATTTTAAATGTAGAATACTGTATAATAATACTACTTACTTCAGCCATCAGTAAATGTATTAAATGAGCTTGATTTTCCAGTATTGCCTATGTTGTGTTCTATAAGACAGTATTGTTTCCTGAGATGGTCATAGTTGTTCCTTAAAAAAGAAAAGGTGTGCTTAGTTTAAGTAAAGAATTGCTAGGTCAAACAAACTTAACCTAATTTCCTACTGGTAGACTTATCAGAACTTCTAATATGCTAGTGAAAGTTCAATCTTTGGAATCTTCTGGGTAGTATTTCCCAAACCTACTTGACCCAGAACCTCTTCCTTTAAGGGCATACCTTCATGACAGAAGGACACTGGTGTTCTCAGAAAAGAGTTTGAGAAAGGAATGTTAGTTGTTAAAGTCTTTTTGAATTTCCTTTTAACAAAGGGAATAGCCAATACAAAAGATAGACATCATAGGCCTAGCATATTTAGAATTATGTATGACTTAGAGACTACCAAATCTACTAAAAACAATTTGTTAATTATTTTTTAAAAAACTGCAAAGTCAGGACATTTGATCATCTATCTACCTGGTTGTCTTAAAGCTAAGTTCAAGGACTCATTAAAAATATGGCTGCTTTAATTTTGGTGCCAGCCTAGATTATAGAGTGATATTTTGGATGTCTTTGAGACTATATTAGCTCTTAAATACTCATTTTAAAAAACAGATCCCTAGACCAGGCTCAAGAGCCTCAAAGATGCGATTATGACCGTAATCTATTCACCTTTTGAACATGGGGTGGTAGGGAATGCTATAATATGTGCTGAGAACAAGACATATCCTGCATGATGCTATATACCTTAAAAATCTAACATTATTCAGTAATTGAAATAAAACAGCATACTAAGGTACAAAAGTGAAATTTGGGGGAATATTTTAAAGCAACAATGATTGAAATAAAAATACTTTTTTTCCTAACTACTGATTGCATTTATCACATAATGACCATGCCCATTTTCTTCTTTCGGTATAACCAGTACTCAGTACTTTCCTGCTTCTGTTTATAGGCATGGAAAGGAATGTTGATGTGAAATGATTTTTAGTACACATTTTAAAATATTGTGTATTTTTATATTAGAAAGATTATAAAAGCATTAGAAACCATTATTTTGATGATTTTAATACCTGGGGTGATACTATAGCTCAAAAAGGAGTCAATTTAAAGAAAAATATTTAGTAAAAGGCAATATAGGGCAAAGGGGAGGTAACAGAGATTAAGGAGTCCTGACATCAAGAAGATACGTCTTCTGATGAGAAAAATTTGAGACTCGTTAAACTGAGAGAGGAAGCACTTAAGATTCAGGAGAGAGAAGTCAGACCCTGGAAAAGACAGGTGGCATGGAGAGGCCAGCCTTAGACAAGAAGAGGACATTCCCTCCACTGGGTTTTGGAAGAGAACTGAGGATTAGTATGAATGTGCAGACAGGAAGTTGAGGGTGTCATCACTAATAGCCCGGTATGAGTGTTTTCTACTCTCTTAATTGTTGTCACCATAGTGGTAGTAACTATTGTAGCTACTCCTGAACTAGGGAATAAGTTAGAATAACTTGGAAGTAAATACATGGGAGTGATACAATTGGGTATTTGTAGTCGGATGGCATCTACCAGAAATTGAGAGTCTTTCCATTATCCTAACCAGTCTTTCCCCTGAAAGAAATGAAATATGGTGAATAAAATTTTTAAATTTTTCTTAAATATTAAAAAGTATTTTAAATTATATTCATTAAAGTAAAGCTTAGCTGGAAATAAAGTAAGGAACTCACAGAAAGCAAAACTGAAATGAAAGTGAGAATCTTAAAGTAAGTAGTAAACTCAGCTTTCACCCTAACCTAGGTGATCTTGAGCATGCCATTTGCCAGTTATATATTACACACCATTCGAGGGCTGCCCTAGGTAGGGATTCTCATGGAAAATCCTTGACCCAAAGCTAAAACTTTACAGAGCTGCAATGTTAGCACATGGTACTGAGAAACCTGACCCACAAAAGAGGACAAGCCTGAGTGCTGGCAGTAAGGAAAAAGTTTCCTCCTGAGAGTTTACACCTTTGAGATTCAAAAACCTAAATGTCCAATAAACATGTGAAAAGATGTTATCAGGGAAATACAAAATAAAACAAGGAATTTAAGCCCCAAAATGCAAATCATTGTCAGTGAAAATATGGAGAGACTGGAACTCTCATACACTGCTTACTGGAATATAAATTGGAACAGCTACTTTGGAAAGTAATTTGGCAGTCATTATCAAGTGAAGTGAAAGATGTACCTAGCCATAAACCCAGTAATTCCACTTCTAGGTCTCCACTCTGGAAAAGTGTGGCACATGTGCGCAAAGATGGTTTATCCATGGATGTTTATTTTGCAGCATTACTCAATTTTTTTACTAAATATTTTTCTTTAGATTGACTCCTTGTTGCACGAAATTGGAAACAATCCAAGAATTCATCATGATGGGAACATAAAAAATACATTGTGCTCTAGTCATAGAATGAAATACTATTGAGTAATGAAAATAAATGAACTAGATCTTTGTGTACTGATATTGATAAATCTCAAAATCACAATAAAAGCAGTCTGCAGAATATACTGTGTACAGCATACCATTGATATAAACTTTATGAACGTGTGAAATAATACTATCTGTCATTTATGTATCTGTAAATATGGAGTGGAAATAATATAAAATATTCACGTGACTATTAAACACCAAATTCAGGTTAATGGTTTCTTCTTGGGAGGAAGGAAAAGAAAGGAATAGGATCGGAGAGAGAAAACGAGGTTTTATTGTATCTGTAATTTATTTCTCAACCTGAAGCAAATGTAGTGAAATATTAAGATTTGCTATAGCTGGGTCCAGTTCTCCAAAACTCATTGTGTTATTATCTGTACTTTTTCTGTACATTTGAAGTATCTCGCAACATTAAAGTTAGTGAGAAAATTTCTATCATTGTATAAAGGAAGCTAAAAAATAATACTATCTCAGGTTGGGTTCTCATTGAGATGAAGCATAGCATGCCAAGTATTTATGAAAGATCAGAATAATAGGGAAGTTGGAGAGGGGAAGGAAAAGCACTATTAGGCAGGAGAGAAGTCTGGGGACCGTACAGGCCAGCCAAGCCAATGGGGAGCTTTGGAGCAAACCTGGGCCTGGCTTTTATATTCCTAATTCAACTAGTGGCTGGATGCAGCTTGTCTAGAGGGTGTACACTTAGTCAAAGCAGTTCTTTACAGCTGAGGTACCCTGGAGTAGCTGACAGCTGAGGCAGCACATCCTTCCCTGGGCTTACTTGAGCAGTCTGTCCACCAATCAAGGCTATACGAGGTCATGAAACTGAAGCTTTGTTTTCTTCTATTCCAATGACTCACTCTCTCAGAGACTATTTATCAGTACTTTTGCATGAGAGAAATGAGGTAAAAATAAAAGCTTTCAAACATGTGTGAACTAGCTCCATTTTATAGCGTATTGGTAGCCTTGACTTTTGAAGTTTTATTATGGTCTTGTTTGCCAGAATTTAAGAGGAAATTGTCATATACTAAATCACTGGCACAGGCTTTTAACATTATTTTTCTTGCTCTTCTCAAATGAAAACAAATATAAAATCCCCTTATATTTCAAATGCCCAGTTTTGGATACTGGTTTAAGGATCAGCTTTCATAGCCTAAGCTTAGAGAATAAAATATAAATGTTGTAAATTTATAGATGGTATGTCGGCATAGTCATCTTAATGAGTGTTATTTTGCAAATCATTAGATGTGTTTTTCATGACTGTAATACTTTCTTCCTCATCAGTAAGAATAAGAAGCAAGTAGAGACAGAATTGTCAAATATTTATATCCCACTCATTCATATTGGTGCCGGTTAAATATGGGTGTTAAATTTATATTCTGTAGGAGTAATATTAATTTGTAACAAAGCATACATATGTTTTACTTGTAAATAAAGATTCACGATATTAGGTAATGTTAACAAATTCCATGTGAAATAGCTTCCTGCTACTCTGCTTTGGGGGCTTTAATGAAGTCCTCCTTATGAGACATGTGAGCAACTAATGTATAGAATGGTTTTGATAAAAGAAGTCAGTGATGTTCATTATTGTGGGCTCCATGACCAGTAGAAAGAAAATGTGGATTTGACTCATTTCATACAAATGTTAATGGAATTACCTAACTTTTAAATAAAAAATATACAAGAAGTTATGGGTACATGGGCTCTCCCAATACTCCAGCAACTGTCAGTGGTTTCTGTAGGTGTGTCAGTCAGGGTTTCTAGTTACAAGAAATAGACTGACATGGCTAATTGTGAAGAAAAAGGCATTTATTACTTGAGTATTAGTGAATTTCCCACATTTTTTGTAAGGGCCCAGAGAACAATCCTTGAGACTCGGCTTCCAGGAACAGTGTCCAAATCTGTGCCACAAAATTATTCAGATAAAGAAATCACTAACTCTGCCAACCAAGTGTAAACATAGCGGTTTAAGTGGAGGTCATTTCCATATTAGAAACATGACCTTGAGACCTTTTGCAGGGAGTGCGATAAGAAAGTGAAAGAGGAAGAAAATGAGCTTTGTGTTTTCTGTTGTCAAAGTCTTGGTTTCAGCACCTGAGTTACAGTCTGGCATCTTGGCCGAGCGAGAGCCACTCATCTTTGCTTCTGAAGGAAGGAATTATGGAGTGGTAGGTTCCAACATCTGCCTTCAAGCAGGAAATTTCCCAACCATTTTTTTTAAAGGCTGTCCAAAAGGTCAGAAATAGTCACAAACATAATAAAAATCCACTAAAGTGGAATTTTTTCTTTGAATAGAATTTTATGTCCCGATTTTACAAAACATGCCTTGGTAACTTTTGGCCATCCCAAAATGTAGAAAAACTCTAGCCCTCAATCCCTTGTAGCCACTGAAATTGGAACACAAAGGTAATGTGATGGCTTGGGGATTATTTTGGGATTCATGGATGGAAAAGTGGTGTATGTAATAAGTAATTGAGTAAAATAATGAAAGAATGGAAGTATATCACACAAAAAAAACATACTGTTTAAGGGCAAAGAAAGAATAAGTGTGAGATAAATAATACCATTTGTCCTAAAAATCAATTAGCTGATACTAAATGTTGTGCAGTTATATATCTATATAGTCTTTTGTTGCTGAACATTTATTAAGAACCAGTGGTCTAGGAATTATTAACCAGAATAGGCAATGTCCCACTTACCTGTTATGATCATTTTGTATAGCATTATGGAACCAGCTAGTATTCATTCAGGCTTTGCTCTGTGTGCCCACACCAATTGGACTCATTAGAAGAGGATTCTCATTATCAGGGACTGTTTCTTTAAAATTAATTCAAGAATATCTTGTAGCATTTGCAAAGCCAGTGCTGTCAAGTAATTGCACATTTGCCTGATTCCACAGGGAGTTAATATTTTTAAATTATTTTTATTTTTGCATGACAGACAAATACATATTGTCATAAATAATATTGCAGGTGGTTTTATTTCTGATTGGTTTCTAGGTTTAGAGTTTATGTGCCTGGTATTTTGAACTACAGTCATTGTCCAATTAAAGAACAAGTTCAGCATTTGCTTTGAGTAGACTTGTAAGAAGATAATATGGCACAGGGGAGCTTGAGGTGTTATTGGAGATGTTATTTGTGGCTTTAAAGCCTTGGAGTATATTTGATTTGATCTATAGATGTTTTATAGCATGGCATGCTTTCTGTTTATTAAAATCTTGTCAAGGTAACGATGAGATAAATATTTTTAAAAAGTTAAAACAACTCATATAACAGAACACCCTTGCCTTCATGATACAGCACAGAATGAAGAATATAATTTTTTTCAGTTTTTCCAGCCTTTTAATACAATTTTAAATTCTATATTATTGCTCAGCCTATTTAAATCCCTTCTCTTTTACTCCATGACACATGAATACTTTGTGACAATAGAACAATTTCATTGTTTGTATTGTATATAAGTATAGCAAGACTTTCTCTGTGGGATTAGAATGATGTTTTTTTTTTCCTTAATAATTAAAAAGCTTTATCAAACATCATAAAGTGATTCTGAATGTGGGAATTTTTTTTTTTTTAATGTTGTGCTAATATATGGCATGAGAGATGTAAGAATTAGCTACCGAGGATGGAGAGCTTGTATTGGTTAGTGTGCGTCTATTGTAGGACATACATCAAGTAAGGATTCTACAAACCTTCCGTTTAATACAGCATTGTAGCACAAGTACTATTTGAAGACCTCTGTTAGCAACAAAAAAGGAAAAAGAAGAGCAGATAAATATCTACATGTTTATAATTGCAAACAAAGGCAAATATTCTAGTAACTTTATGAAGTTTGAAAAATCTACAAATCAGTAGGGTATTTAGGCCCATAATTCCATCCAAAACGCCAATTGCACAAAGCCACATTATAGTGTCATGTTATGGGTATGTTCCTGTGTTTCCTGTGACATACAGTAATTCACATATCTGCCTGAGCAGCAAACCTCGGCGCCTCATATGCCTTTTATTTCCTTGAATCACAGGAGCTTCAGTTTCAACGACTCACCCGAGAACTGGAAGTGGAAAGGCAGATTGTTGCCAGTCAGCTAGAAAGATGTAGGCTTGGAGCAGAATCACCAAGCATCGCCAGCACCAGGTACAGGGCCAATGGCTCTAGCTTTTTACACAACTTCAAGTTACATGCCTTATTAAGTTGTCCGGGTGCAGCAAATGATTTTGTTAGTGTTGTCACTGTTAACCTGCCCTCCTGAATTCCACACCAAAAATGTCAATTTATCCTAATTTTGAAAGGCCTCTTGCAATATTGATTATCCTTCAGTTCTGTGCTTGATATGTTTTATATGACATCGCTAAGCTTCTGTAGCAAAGGCTACTATGCTGTCTTTAGAAATTTGATTAATCATATGTAGACACAGTTAATAGCTGTTTTTCACAATTGCTAATTATTTGGTAAAACTAATTGGCTTTGAAAACCTGTATTGATTTTTTTAACTAGGAAATATTTCTAAATGATAACATTTAGTTAGCTTTTGAAAAATGCCTCCAGTCTACCTAGAGTTTTTCTAGAATTCCATAAAACCACTAGGTGAAATAAGATCAATAAAACTTTTAAAACACAAGTATCAGATTATGGATCATTTTTTAAATATCCAGCCAATTTTTTATAGTAAGAGAAATTATAAGCAAGGTGTTAAAGTATAAGTCAAAAATTCCTAACTCTGTGTAATACTCAATGAAATAATTTGTCAAGGAAGTTAAAATTGTCAAAAATTTAATTCTATTCAATATTTTTAAAAGTTATATATGTCTTTAGCACCAAAGAAGAATTCATAAATTTAATAATATGATATTGTATATTTCCAAAAAGTAATGACCAGCAGATTTCAAAATATATATAATTTTATACTAAAAGAAAATGTTTAATGTTTAAAGAATTCAGTTAGGACTTTTATTCAAGCAGTGTAGCTAACTAAAAAATTAACACAGATATTCTCTTGATAAACTCTTAGAAATATGCAGTATGTCAGTAATACAAGTCAATACCTAGAGGAAATGGCAAAAAAGTAAGAAAAATCCCCAAGTAACTGAAAGCCAGAGGTGCCTCTGCAGGAGGCTTGGGAAAAAGAAATCCCCAAAATAGCATTAGAGTGAAGAATGAAGCCTTGTATGTGCTCAGGGTGATATGTTTGAACTTAAGATTGCTGCATCAAAAACCATGACACTCAGAGAGCTGCGCCCCTGTCAAACCCCACACGTACCACATGGGGGTTTGGAACCCAAATGTAACTCCACATTGTTCAGGAATCCCCAAATGAGAAACTAACATCACTAAAGATAAGTTCAAAATCAGATATTTTAAAACTCAACTCAGAAAACCTAAACAGTGAGTGAGAATTAGGCAAAAGAGTAAGATTTAACACTTTAAGAATTTGATATCATTGGAGAAAGTCTGTGAGATATGCTCAGGAAGATAAGTATGAAGATGCTAACTGTCGCATTATATTTGAAAAAGAACATAGTAGAAATAATTATCCATCAGGATGGAAATGGAAAAGTAAGATATGGATAAGTAAACTCAAGAAGAATTAAAATGAAATAACTAGATCTACATGTATCAATATGGACATCTTTGCTAAACAATTCTGAGTGAAAACCACAAGTTGCAAAATAATAGGTATAGGGGATATCATTATGAACATTTTTTAAAAATATACGTAATAATACTGTGTGATATTTAAACAGTGCTGTTGTTTATGGGTGTATGTTTTTGGAATTACACCAATTTAAGATTGTGATACCTGTAGGGAGGAAGGGAGGAGGAAGCTATCAGAAATTAGGCTTTATTAAGATTGCTGTTTGGAGCAAACATGACAAAATATTAACATCTAATAAATGAGAGTGCCATTGATGTGTACATGCCTATTAAATTATTTTTGTACTTTTCTATGTTTTAAAATAGTAACTATTTTTAAGGTTATATAGTTGAATTAGCTATTTCTATAGATTTGTTACAAAGCTATTAGTGAAATACATATTGTGAGTGATACTTACTCTCAGTGATTTTGGTGCTTTGTGTCTGATGGTGCCTGGTACCATGGGGCTCAGTCAGTGAATCTTGGCTGAATGAACGGGTCCTGCAGAAATGGGAGCTGGGCTGACCAGAAAAGGGGAAAAGCATGCACAAAGGTATATATGTATGATTCCACACACTGTTGTATTGAAGGAACAAGTCGCTTACTAGTGCCTAGGATATCTACTGGCTTATGATGTTGGAAAGGTAAAGCTGGCATTTGATTATGGAGAACTAGGAACCAGGATGATGCTAAGCTTCACCTTACTTAGGTCTGTGAAGGAAACCTATTGGAAGTTGTGATGGTGGTGGTGGAGGTGGTGGGTTTAGTGGTTGTAGTTGGTGACAGTTATCCTGATAGTGCAGTATGTAGGTTAGAATGAAGAGAGGCCAGGCAGCAGGAGAGGAGCCTATCATGGAATCTTAAGGGTTATGAAGAAGGTGGTTTTCTTTGTTCAGTGAACTCTGGTTGGAATGATTATTCATCTGATTTGATTGCCCTACTACCATCTCATGTGAGGTTCTCATGTATTCTCAATGCCCCCAATTAAATGCTAACACTTCTCATTGCCTTTCACAGGTTTCTTCAAGAAAGTCATCTCTCTTCATCTGAACTCTTATAACTGTTCCTCTGTGCCTGTATTAGCTTTCCTTGGGTATAAGGCCCAGCCACCCCAGAGCCCTGGCACAGTGTCTGGTGCTCAGCAGGCAGGCACCCAGCCAAATGTTTATTGAATGAGCAGTGAACCTTAATGAAGTTCAGATTGTTTTGAGCTCACCAAGAAAGGATGCATAACTTGTCTACCTAGTATTTTTCAGTTCCTGTCTACCCTTGCTCATCTCTACCCTCTTCATACCTATCTGTGCTTTTCAGTGAACCTTAAACTGTTAACACAATTACTCTGCTCTGAGACCACCAGATTTGCACACTGGCAAGGAGCTCATTAGAAAGCAGTATTAATAAAGAGGACAAAGGTTTGTATTGTGTCACTTGAGAGATTTCCCTTGTCTTCTAGTCCCCACCAGTTAGTTGTCAGTCTCAGAACCAGAATCGAAAGATACACTCTTTCCTGTTGGCTATGATTTGCTCAAAGGAAATTAAAAGTGGGATTGATGCTTACAGTCATGCAGTTTCCTAGGTCATCCATACGTACATGAAGTGAGTTTAGTCAGCAGAATGGGGCCTTTGATAACTAGTTATCTTTCATTTTGTTTGATTTAGATCCTGTGTCAGAGTTGATAAGGTGAACTGTAATATTTCCTTACTTTTCCTAATCCAAAGATGACATTAACAACTCAAAGAGAAATAAAATTATATTTTCATTAACTTTCTCAGCTGTCCAAAGTTATCCAGACTTACCATTATTGGCTTAACCCTGTGAATAAGAAGGAGTCAGTGGCATGAGGTCCTCTTTAACAAATGACTCTTATATTGTGCTAAGTAACATACTGTGAAGCCCTCTCCCAAATGAATGGTTCTAAAACTAAGCAATTCACTTCCCCTGTATTTGCGGTACCAACGATGAGTTTTTGACCCATGCCATGGGATGTTCCCATTTTCTAGGTAGAGAAACTGGGCCTCTGCATGTTATTTTTTACTTAGGAAGTATCCTAAAAACTGAACTTCACAGTTACCATTGGCAGTTCACTTGCAATAGGCCTTGTTGAGAACTTTTTTAAAAAGCTTAATAATTAAAATGATTGACTGTTTTAATGACTTTTTAGAAGTAGTGATGTTTTAAATAATGTAATAAAAACCTCATTTCTGATATGATTTTTCATTTGTTTCATTTACTGCAAAACGTTAACAACATAAGCAATATCAGTATGTAATGATCCTTAATCCGGAATTGATGGAGCCTATATCTAAAGATAATCAGACCAAAAATTATCACTGCGACTCTGAAAAACCCTGAAGGTGAGCTATGTGATTAGTTAATAGAGAAGTTATAGTCCTTTCACTTTATACCAAGTACACTATAGTTACCTGTGTGTTTAATAGTTATCTGTATGTTTAATATATTACCTCAATGAAGGTAGGCTATAGAAATAGTTAATAAAGAAGTTATAGCTCTTCTGCATTTATACTGAGTCAAATACAGTTTATTATATATTTAATACTTTACCTAAATTAAAGTGAGCCATGGGATTAGTTAATAGAGAAGATACTGCTTTTCTGCATTTATTTTGAGTGTGCTATAGTTACCTATGTATTTAGTATTTCACTTCCTTGAAAGTGAAATATTAGTCTGTAGAATCAGTTCATTGAAAAGTTACAGCCTTTCTGCATTTGTACTGAGTACACTATACTTATTTATGTATTTAATATTTTACCTCATTCCAAAAGTATTTGAAACATCTTTAAAACTACAAAAAAAAAATTGAGGAAATTAAGGCAAAGGGGAGATCAAAGTTAGAAAAATAAGGTGAAGCCAAGATTAAAATAATATACAAAAGTACGTGTTATTAGCATTCTGTGCATTTACTAAAAATAAGGAGCCAGTGTGGTTCTGAATGTCCTGGCAACTATGCTAAAGAGAGGAATACTAACAAATTACATGATTCAAAGTGTCTAGAAGATAAAAACAGACTAGGTTGCTCAGGAGGCGCTACCATTCCCAGGTCTGCAACTTGAGTGATTTCTCTTGTGAGTCACCATTGAGAGACCACTGTGTGACAGCATCTACAGTAGTCTCTCTCTCTAAATTACAAAATCAGACTCATCGTGCTCTTTCTTCCATTACTGAACAGAATATAAATCGATAGAATAGCACCTCAACTAAAAATAATTCTCCAGGAGGCCAATTCTGACACTCCAATTTGGCTCAGGGATGATGTTTAGCATATACAGATGGATGGGTCAGTTTCAGGTCCTCCAAGCAGGCAGTTTGCCATGATGATTGTTTCATCTGAGACTTTTAGAGTCGCAGGTGATAACAGGTGCTGAGCTGTGAGATACCCAAGGTTCAGGTCACCGTGCAGGTGCACACTGTGCATGCCTGAGCATCAGAAATGACCCTCAAGGTATTTACGGCTTATCTCAGGAGAATCTCTTAGCACATGTGTCTTGATAGAAAATACAGTCTTTAAACAAACCGCTTGTCTCCCATGGGCTAAGCAGCAATTGTCACATCCAAGTTTTGATGAACATGAGATTTATTTTTTTCTTGTAGAATCACCAATGAGGTATCATTTTCACATTGGTCAAGTTTGGATTACACTAGATGGGGTGACAGTAAACAGGCCCAGTAGCCCACAAGGAGGGGCCCACCTCCTCACCCTGGGACTTTTCCTGTCCACCTATACTCATCAGGGGTGGTCAAACCAATATTCTTAACTATTTTTTACTGACTGGAGTTAAATAATGCTCATTTTAGACAACCTGTAAAATTCAAGGAAATATAAGGAGAAAAATCCATAATTCTATCATTTAGAAATAACATCTATATCAGGTTTATTGAAGGATCAGTTACTTATGGCAAAATTTACTCAGTAAGGTACAATTATGTGATTTTTGACAGTTTTTGTATGTAGCTGTATAACTATAACCACAATCAACATGTAGAACATTTCCATTAATCCCCAAAAAAACACAACCACTTTTATGTTTGCTACATTTCATCCTCTTTGTTTTTTTAAAGTATAAGTTTGAGTTATTTACTTCTAGCTAACTTTTTATCTTGTTCCTAAAGTCTCACTTTGATATGCCAGGCCTAACTTTTAATGGTTCCCATCTGCCCAAGGAATTCCCAAGGGAAGAAATAGTTTGAGGCTGGACCAGCTCCCTAGGGATGCTAATTTAGCAATGATGAGAGATTACTACAGCCTTCCAGTGGCAAACTGAACTCTGTGGGTGACAGACTTGTCCAGGGAGATACTACAAAGCAAATTTAGATGTCTCATATACAAGGTCATGGCCTGTATTGAACACTTCATGCGAGCAGAGAACTTAAATTAGTGGTTCAGCTTGTTGAGTAACAAAACTATAGAAGAAAATATAGTTCAAATTAAAGAGTCGGTAAATGAAAATATGATCATCTTAGAATTCAAGAAACTACCTTTGGGGCATATAAATTGGTTCCACATATTTTTTCTTGTAAATCATAGCTTCTTCGCTCGTTAGATGAAACACTAATTTTCCATTTATTTTGAAATCAAAAAAAGATACTTAGTAGACCTTTTAATAATTGTGGAAATTATTAAATGTTAATAGCACATGTTAGAATTAAAGCACAGTTTTAAATTTTTATTTTGATTTTTGTACATTATTTAAAATTTTATTACCTCATTTAGAAGCAGTTGGTCCCTCCCCATTGTCCATTCTTTAACTGGCTGCTGCTGGTGTTAGAAAGTTACTCTAGACCCTGAGGAAAATGCTGTTTATATCAACTGAATGAGGGAGGAAATGGTTGGCAACATTGGAATTAAATAACTTCACACTCTTCCTAAGATTATCCCTTTCCAGTTAGTTTAAAGCCCTGCTAAAATAGAATTCTTTATGGTTTCAAAAAGGTTATACAATCTTGATAAATAGTCTTATTGCCACTTAAGAAAAGAACTGATATTTTCTGTTAAAAAAGATTTGATTCCCCACTGCCATTCAGATTTTTTTTTAACACTTTATGGGGTCATCTCCTGGTGCCCATCAGGCTTCCATTGATACTAATAAAAATTCTTAAAATGTTTAAATGCTGACAATAGCAGAAAAGACTTTTTCATGGTTCACATCTTTTCTTCAGCAAATAGTTTTTAAGTCACTGTGAAATAAACCTCTCAATGATATATTCTTTAAAAATGAAGAGTCTGAAAAGATTGAATGTTTGTGCCTTAACAGTTTATTACTTATTTTTATGTATTTCGGGAAGATGCTTGATAAAGTTTTGTCCCTTTGACCTTTAGTGCTCTTACCAGCGAAAACCTGAGTTTTTTAAATAATAGTTTTATTGAGATATATTTCACATACCATAAAATTCATACCTTTATTATGTACAATTTAGTATTTTTTGGTATATACACAGAATTGTGCATCCATCATCACTATTAAATTTTAGAACATTTTTATCACCCGAAAAAGAAATTCTCTGCCCGTTACTACTCCTTCCCTGTTCTTTTCTCCCCACAGCCCCTGGGAACCACTACTCTACTTTCTGTTTCTATGGAGTTGCCTATTCTGGACATTTCCTATACATGATATCATGTGATATATGGCCTTTTCTGACTTGCTTCTTTCATTTAGCATGCACGATATATTTGACGTTCATGTATGTTGCAGTATCTATCAGTGCTTCATCCCTTTTTATTTCCAAATAGTCTATTGTATGGATATACTACATTTTGTTTATTTATTCATCAACTAATAGACATTTGAGTTGTTTCTACTTTTTGGCTATTGTGAATAATGCTGCTATGTCTCAAGTTTTAAGAGGACAAAATCCCAAGGGCTTTGCTCTGAGCATTCTTAGTTTAGGAATCAGGGAGAGGCTCAGGGAGTGGTAGAGATTCCCCCTAGCTTCACCCATCCTCCTACTCCCTCACAAGAACTCGTTGCCTTCTTTTCTTTTCTCCTTTGCTTTCTGTTACAGTACATCTTTGTATATTGCTGAGCTAGTTGTTGTTCATGTTGTTACTTTTAAGTGTGTGTTAGGTACAGCTATTCAGGAGTCTTGTGATAGTCAACAGAATATCATTCACCAAACATCCTTTCTTAATGCTATGTTTGGTCACTAGTGACTTTCTTAATGGTCAAACAAATAAAAGCTCTCCGATTTCATTTCTAATTCAGACTAATTGAAGAATAAACTATTTGATATTTGAATATAATTATCAGAAACCCTCTTGGGGCTCTCTGAAGTGAGTATTTATTAAATGGATGCTCTTGTGATCAAATTTAGTAACACTGAATTTTTATGATGCAACTCCTGTTGTAAACACTGTAAAGAGTACCACATCTGAAAGACACGAATGAGTCTGTGGTAACCTACAGCTTTACAGAAGTCATTTATCCGCAACATTTTACTTAAGCATAGTTCTTCCAGAAGACATTTTAATATTATTTCTCATTGCCATTCCTGTCACAAGCCAATTTCATCTGGGACATAGAAATCCAAGTGGCAACTATCTACTGATTTGAATTAAACTTGTATCAACTAAGTCATCTGTAGGTCATCTGAGCCCAAAGTAATTCAACCAATATTTCATTGAACTAACCTATTTTAACCTAATAATCTGAACCTGTAGAATTTGGATTTGAAGTCAATTAGTTCTCATAAGAAATAAAATTTTTATTGACCTAGAACATTATACAACAAAACATTTTTAATCATAATGAATAAATACTTAAAAACAAATTGAACAAATTACCTGTTCCTTAGGCTGAGCATTTTAAAAGGTTAAGAGGGTGATATATTTAGAAGGAACCACAAAAAGAGATCAAGTTTATAGTCAGCATCAGAGTTTCAGATTATTTTAAAACATTTACTTAAATATGGAGCCAGCCGAGCTGTATTAATTTTCCTGACTAATGAAGAAGAAAATACTTGTTAAAATTCAGAGGCCCATGCATCTAAAATATATGTATCATGCCATTATTTAATTATCTTTTAAAGAGCCATTTTAATTAAAATAACATTATTTCATTTTCTGTAATTTTTCATAGTTCACATTCTATAATTACTGTTCTTAACATATGTAACAGTGATGAATTATTGAATCAATACAAGAATTATATTAGCCCTCACCTTAGTCATTAGGTTTTTTTAAACCATCCATACATATTGATAAATTTTAAAGTAATTTAACTAGCCCATGTAGTATATTTTAAGTTGCTTCCTAAAATAAAAATGTATTTTTACTATTTTGTAGGAATTAATAATACCTTTGTTTTTTAATTAATTAAATAATTTTTTTATGGTAAGATTGGGTAACGAAATCTAGTAAGTTTCAGCTGTACATTTTAACAGTAAGGCATATATATATTTACATTGTGTGTTCACCTTAATGATAGCTTTAATTACATATTTTTTATTACTATCATCTTGGGTTTTATTTTTTAATCTCTATCTTGAGACATGTTTAAAATACTAAGAACAGAGAATAATACAACAAAAACTTAAGTATTCATATCAGAATTGAAAATTATTGATAATTCCTCATATTGACTTTTTTATTTAAAAAGAAAACAAACTTTAAGCATGTAATTCAAGCCCCTCTGCTCCATTCTCCCTTCCCAATAGCTACCTACTAGTATATAGTCTTCCAGTTTACTTTGTATTCTTTTATAACATGTACATCTGTCATATACATCCTTGGCCAATATTTTCTGTTGTTTTTTTAATCTACACAAATGTTATAGTCTATGTGTTGTTGTATACCTTGATTTTTCTACTCAGTATTTGCGGTCTGTCCATGTTAATATGTGTAGATCTAATTTATTTTTTTAACTGCATTTTTTTTTTGATGACCAGTGGGGTTGAGTACCTTTTCATATCCTTATGATGCATTTATTTCATGGAATATTAAAACCATTTGGCCCTTCCCCTATCGAAAAGCATTTTGGTTCCATTGTTTAATATCATAAGTAATATAACAATGAACATTTTGGTCCATAGCTTCTGGTTTACATGTGTGAGATTCTAGAATATGTCATTAGAAGTAGAATATTTGGGTCATAATGAATGCACATTTTCAAGTTTTCTAGACCTTGATGAATTGCTTTCTGAAGTAGCTCAAAAATTATACCCTCGCAAGTGGTATATGAAAAAGTTCCAGGGTGTCTGTTTTTTTTATTTGTTTGTTTTGGCCAGCATTTAATAAAAAGCAGGTTCTCTAAAATTTACCAATCCAATGTTATCTCATTGTACTTTGCATTTTTTTTTTTTTGATGACCAGTGGGGTTGAGTACCTTTTCATATCCTTATGATGCATTTGAGTTTCCCCTTCTATTCATATTCTTTTTCCATTTTCTAACAAGTAATTTAGCAAATTCTTTTTGATTCTATCATTAGTTTTTTGAACTGAAATAACTCTGAGATGTAGATCTGAAAATAGTACAGCACATCTTAGTACATCACAGCACAAAGTACACCATATTAATCTATTTTTAGAATACAAATCTTCGTATTTTGACAACTATGTAGAAGAAACAGCCTTCTATGTAAGATTATAATAGATGCTAAATTATCCAAATTTGTGTCTTAGGGTAAGGGAAAGCTAAAACAGATGATACTAACATTACTTTCTATTTCCACATTTCCTTTAGGAACTCTGTTTTTCTTTCCTGTAAATGTTCATGATCTCTTCTCTAAATTCACTCAATAAATATTTATGCCTTTGCTTTATTGTTGAGATACAAGGCACAAAAGCCTGGAAATTTCCAGTGTTGCAGGAGGGATCGTTATGCCTAACTAACAAAATGATAAAACATCTTAGTAGCATAAATATATCTACATTATTATTATTATTATTATTATTATTATTTTTAATTTTCTGAAAAGCACTGTGTTGGTCAGATATTATCTGTCCTGACACTATCCCAGGAGGCTTTATCTTGGTATCTTTGTTTCTCATATCCTTAGATGAAATATTTTTTATTATTATATTATAGGAAGGACAACAACAGCCATTGAGCATCTATTGCCTAACAGACATTTGTACTCTGGATGTTTTGTGTCCATTATCTTCTGTTTAATACAGTATCAGTTTGGGTGTTTTTGTATTTTAGTTTGTGTTTTAGTTTTGTGTTTTGTGTCCTTTTTGTGTTTTAGTTTGCTTTCGTTTTAATTGTCGTACACCTGAATTTAACATTAACGGTGATATTTTCCACTAAAGATAATGTTATTCTACTGGTTTTCTACTGGAGTGTCAGTAAGTAGTTTCAGAAAACTTCAGCACCTCACTTCACTCTATCACCCCAAATAAGCAGCTTGTATAAAACCATGTTTGCTGTACAAAGACTACTGTAAAACTCCTAGCCCCCAGCTATATCTCTAACTATCACCATTTGTCTCTCCTTTATGAGAACTTTGGAGTAACTACCATTTCTGTTCTTGGTTAATCACAAACGTGTTACAGGAAGTCATGTAGATACTAATTCATAGATTCTGGAAAACAATCGTGAAAAACTTTGCCGCTATTGTACTTTCTCCAGTTCATTATTTTAGGGAGCAAAGTTTACCATTCCTTCATTTAATCGCTGTAATTTCCATGATGAAATAAAGGAATGTCGATATTAACTTCATATTCTCATTACCATTTGGCAGTTTTAGAACGGAACGGAAAGACTGATATGTGTGATGAGATGTTTCCTTAACCCTTCAGAGAAATACTACCTTATATGGCTCTAAGCCAATGACGTATGGAAAAGGAAATTGGAAATGTGATTGTCTACCTAAAAGTGAGAGCCATCTATTAGTGCATTTTCAGCAGTTAATCAGCTTGCTGTAAAAATGAATATGGCATGTCTGCCAGGGGGGAAAAAAACAACTGATGAGTTTGCCAGACTTTGTAGTGACTGAATTGTTATTATAACTATCCTCCCCGAGGCTTCACAATCTATTTAATAACAAATCAATCTAATTTGTTTCTTGCATAGATTTTTCTACTCTGCTGTTGTTACTCCACAATTAAAAACACTAAAACTGAAAGAGGAAAAAAGCCTGTAGGCTACAGATTTTCACAGCTAAAAAGAATCTTTTGTTAAATACTTATACATTTTGACCACTGTCACATAGTTAGATACAGCATTTGGTTTGCATTAACAGATTGCTTATAATCCAAGGAGAAATGTCTTTAGAGAACATGTGCGTGTTTATTTTTTCTAGCCTTTTGTTTATTGGAAAGGAACAAATAACAGCCAGTTATTCTAGGAGCCTATGATGTATATACTCTCTGCATCAGAACAAGCCAATTAAAGGTTGGTCAACCACCACCATTCTCTTTAGTTACGTTATCAATAACAGAGCTATTTGAGCCACAAAGAAAATTCAAGTAGTATTACCAACTGTGATATAAAAACTCGTGCTTTGGAAATACAAAATACAGATCTATATCTATTTTCTGAGCAGCATTGGCAAAATACTTTTCAGTAAAGACTTATTTGTAAAAAGTAAGTGAAACAGTATTTTATTGTATTCCTTATGAACCTAAATACAGAAGTTATTGACTAGAGTAGTATATTAAGACGTATAAAAGTTAAAATCTTGGATGAATTTTGCAATGACTAATGAAATAACGTATCTAGATCGATGATCTGCAACAGCTGCTAAAATCATTAGCTAAAATGATGATGGGAAACTTTACAGTGAATAGATCAGGCTGACATCAGCTAAACCCCACTGCTTTATCTTTTGTTAATATCATGAACCTGGAGGCAGCCAGGGTTCATGATATTATGGCTTCCTGATGTGATGCAGTGGGAAGTACTTAACATCACCTACAATGCATTCTTGCCCCAAAATTGCTTGACCATCTAGATATTAATACCAGTTCATAGGAGACAGAAGAACATGTTAAATGGCACTATGCTGATACATTAGAAAGAGATTTTTAGAGATAGCACCACAAATACAATGTGCGGAATATTCTTTGGTCTTGATTTAAAAAACAAAAAACTTTTTAAAAATTAAGATAGATAATTTGAATACTGACTAGATATTTGTTGATGCTAAGAATTTTACTGTTAAGTTTTTTAGGTGCAATAATATTTTGTTAATGGTCTTTTTTAAAGTATGTATATTTAGTACGGCCATGCTACCCTGAGCGTGCCCGATCCTGTCTGATCTCAGAAACTAAACACGGTCAGACCTGCTTAGAACTTGGATGGGGGACCACCTGGGAAGACCAGGTGCTGTAGGCATAAAAAAAGTATCTATATTTAGAGATACATCTAAAGCAGCGGTCCCCAACCTTTTTGGCACCAGGAACTGGTGCTCCTATGAGATTTTACTGCCCAGTGATCTGAGGTGGAGCAGAGGTGGTGGTGACGCGAGTGCTGGGGAGCAGCTACAAATACAAACGAAGCTTCGCTCACTTGTCCTCCACTCACCACCTGCTGTGCGGCCCAGTTCCTAAGAGGCCACAGAATGGTACCAGTCTACAGGCTGGGGGTTGGGAATCCCTGATGTAAAATATTTATTACTAAAGTGCTAAGATGTCTGAGATTCACTTCAAAGTGATCTAGTAATGCACAGAAAATAGTGGGGTGGATATATAGATGAAATGGATGTGACTGTGCGTTCACTTTTTTTGTTGAAGCTGGGTGATGACTATACAGGGAGTTCATTATACTATTTTCTTCTATATATATATGTATGTCTCTACATTTAAATGTTGCATAATAAAAAGTATTTTAAATGTTAAGCGATTTGGCTCTTAATTTTCGATGCAAAATTATGATTAAAATTTGTTTCATTTTTATAAAATTAGGATGGTTATAGTTCTTAAAATCCGAGTATGGATGTCCTTTCTAAAAATTTAAATAAAAACTATTTAAGTTGAATAGATAATGAACCTACACAGTATGCTCCATGTATTCCATAATACCTTTATTATCAATAATGTTGGCTCATTATGGCAATGAATGGGAGAAGGAGCAAAGGTGGGAAAGAAAGATAAAGCTGGTCAATCACTTCTACTATCATGTTGCAAACCATTGGTCCTCTTTTCATTTATATTTCTCAAAAGAACAATGCTGGACATTAAATCTAAAAATTTAAGGCACAGTGGTCCAACCATTTGCCTTGTCTGTTGGCCATGGAGAGTGTCTTTTCAACCACTGAGTAGTGTTTATGGGTCGCCCATTATGTCTCAAGAATGCAGTTTTAAGGGACTTTACCCTGTTCCTCCATTATCATTGTCGTCATTCCTTCTCATTTATTCTAACAGGCTTTTGTTCTGTTTCATTCCCCTACTTATTAGCCTGGAAAACTTGCACATTTATGTTTTGAGGGTAAATAAAGAAGAGAAGGAAACAAGGGTATTAAGGAGATGTGGGACAAATCAGGGATTCACAGGAGCTTTCAGGAGCAATTTGAAGCCTTCCAAAACCACTTTCCTGGGTTCCATATATCTCCCTACATAGAAACGTAGTATATGTTATGCCAAGTGTTAACTATGTCCTTATGTGTCCATTCTTTTTCCAGGGTAGTTACTGATGATCCTGGGTCTATACTATATCCCACATGTGAATTCATTCCCCCTTCAGCACTAAAATAGCTGTTTATAATGCTTGTCCATGAATCAAGAGCTGAAAATGCTGTTACACCAAGAAAAAGACAATTTTCTTCAAAAAGCAAAACCGGAATTTAAGAAATATATTCTTTCTTTTTATACTCAATAAATTTTTTCTCAGAAGTTAAAGAAGCAATTATTTGTAAAAATTAAAAACAAAATCTTATTCTAGCAATCAATGGACATAAAGTGAATGTCATTTTTAATTACACCAAATTTGATAGTATCAAAGAATTGTATGTGAATAAATTATTTGCTTTTGAATATCTAAATAGGATAAATAATAAGGGAAGTACATGTTTAATAAAAATTTTAGTCTTACAATGTCTTGAAATTCCTTCTAAGTAAATTTTTACATAGGCTTTACATTTTTACATAATGTAAAAAATGAAATTTCATGCATCATAAAGATGTTTATAATGACAAATTTTAAGGGTTTTAGATGCCTGCCAGTGTATGTCTTACTACAGATCTCTACAGCTTAGTCATCTGTGCTGGATCTCATGTAGAGCAAGTAGAAAAACAGGACCCTTGCCCACCTCCTTACCTGTGCCAGCTTCATTTAAAAATATAAGATTTGAATTCTTTTATACATTGTTTTGAAAGTATATTTGTGTGTGCATTCTTTTTTAAATTAAATTTTTTTTTTTCTTTCTGCTTCTTCACCTTTGGAGGATTTGGAAGAATAGAAATGAGAGAAACAATAGCATTTTGTGGACCACGGACACAAATAATTCACAGTAGGCCATCTATTCCAAGACTGACCTTTTGCCTAAATAGCATCCTGAGTTACAGCAGAATACTTAGGAAAGAAAGTCTGGTGTTGTGTTTAGCCATTTTACTATTTTCATCTCAATTGCTTTCACTCTTTCAAATGTCAACTGAAATGTTAGAAAACCTTTCTATTCAAATTTGTACTTTTACTGGTTAGAAAACCTGTTGTGGGATGGGCTTAAACGGAAGTCATGCTTCCTGTATAATTTATGAGGATACCAGAGGGAACTGTTTGTCTCATTTTTGTCTAGTACTACATCCTTTTTTGATCTTCCCCTTCCCATATGGCCTTCTGGATCTTTTATTCATAGATTCAAAGCACTAACACAAAATGCTTTTGTCAAAGAATATTTAACATCTTTTAAAATGTGTTCACCTCCAGTACCTATGGAAGTTACTTGAATTGTTGAAAGGGCTGTTCTAGTATATCCTGTTCCTTTAATGTTTTTGCTGTGCATCAAATGCATAATTTTCTCTGTAGTAGACTGCTCGTAATATTATTTATATCCTACCTTTTCCTGGTATTCATTTTAGATAGCTATTATAAGGGTCCAAAAATCCAGTAGGTAGCATGAGGGAAAAGTGGAACGAAGAACTGAGAAAACAAGGGTGAGAACAAAGAGCCAGTAACAATATTACACGTGTTCACCACAGTGGCTGGTTATACATTGTGACACTTGCTAGCTCGCTAGCAGCCACTGGAAAGCAAGACTGCACTTTTATACCACACTTTGCTGCCCCCGCTACTGATTATTTTTTAAAGACTAAAATTGTAAAAGCACATTTTGAGAGCATGACCAGTTTTTTCTAGCTAAAGTATCTTTGGGAGGAGATATATGGGTCAAAATGGAAGCCTTTGACCTTTTCTGTGTTCCATGCAGTATCAGGCCTGCCTTCCTACAGCCATCTTATTTCATCCTTCTGTTGGTCACGCACATGATTTGTTTAGAGTGCAGCTGGATCAGCACAAGGCCGTAACCACTCTAACACTCGCGTTCTGTTGCCTGTCACAACACCATACAGGGTGGCTGCACCCTGTATGAAGGACATCATTTTTAATTCAAGTGTCTTTTCTTTCCTCTAGCTTCAGTGTCATCCTGAGATCATATAAATAATTTGAAAAAAGATCCTTTACCCTGTCCCATTTGTTATGCCTTGCTCGCTTAGTTCAAATTATAGACAGATACCATTTTCAGGGCAATTTAAAACCATAACACATAAAAATAATAATAAACTCCAATTTTGAGCATGTCGTCACGGTTTTATTTTTCCCAACTGCTGAAATTAAATGGTTCTTTTTTAGGATAAAGGAACTCAGTCTCCATTCAATAGAGAATTGCCCAGGGTCTGATTCTATGATACAGAGAAGAGACGAGCCTCAGTCCCAAAAAAACCATGAATTTGGAGGAAGAGCCTTTGTTTTTGTTTAGATCAATTATGAATCGATAATACATAAATTTAGAAGATGCTCTGAAAAAATGTAGTTAAATATGAAGATGTATTGCTAAGATGTCATCTATAGGTTAGTGATTTTTTTAAAAACTAGGAGTGATAATGTGGTGAAAAGAGACAACTGTTTGCTTCCAACTTCCTCCTCTGCTTTAACCTGGCAAAACAGTGCACCCTCATCATGTGTGCTACATGTTGGCCTCCCTGCCTTTGACTTAACCTAAATAGCTTAGTTGGAGAATGAAGGGCTATCCACACCTGTCTTGGGAAGAATAATCATGACATATTGTTTAATTTTGTCTAACTACTCTAGTTGTTCCGATGCTAAGACAGATTAAGTCTCTTTTTAATGTAAAGGTTTTATTTCCTAGTCAGTTGTTATCTAATTAAAAGCAAGAGATGAGGTCTCTGTTTCCTAAACATAGGAAAAATAAAACTAGTTATAACCTAGCAGTGACGTATCGGTAGGTGGTATGAGTTCTTGGACTATCAGAAGACGGTTTTAGCATTAGAGAGCCCTTATTTCATCTCAGTCTTCTAGACCAGCTGTCCCCAACCTTTTTGGCACCAGGGACTAATGTTCCTCTGAGAATCTGATGCCTGATGATCTGAGGTGGAGCTGAGGCGGTGATGATAGTGCTGGGGAGTGGCTGCAAATACAAATGAAACTTCTCTTGCTTGCCTGCTACTCACCTGCTGTGTGGCCTGGTTCCGGGGTTTTGGGGACCCATGTTCTAGACCCCACTTCTTACCATTGTTAATTTTGAGTAATAACGAGCAAAAGGACATTCTAGTTGATGGTCAAGGTGAGGAGATATTTGACCTACTTACATGATGAACACTTTTAAGACCCAGGTCTTCCATTATATTTAAAAAGCGGTATTCTCATGCATAAATTCAAGAGCACCCAAGAAAGCTAGAACATAGCATGAGCTTTACCTAACTCAGAACTCACAAGAAACAAATGAAATATTGTACAAATGCATCAAGAGAAATTGAACAGTTTTAAACATACTAATTAAAAGGGTAGGCAAAGCAATACTAGATAGAAATAAGCCTTAAAATATGATGTCATCTCCACATTATAATTGAATATTTAATTTATTTATAATTAAAGAAGATATAGAAATTTAAGTGTTCAGTAGAATGGATTACTCAGATGAGGAAATTTGTTTAGAATTTATCTTGTAACACTCCAAATAGAAACTAAAACTTGAGAATCTTTATTAGTTATTTTACCAGATTCCTGGAGGACAAAATCCTCGATGCAAAATAATAGTGATCTGGGAACTATGGAGCACTTTTCTAAGTTTCCTGAAGCGGTTTGTTAAAAAGCACTTTGTAATGCCTAGAACAGGGGTCCGCAACCCCTGGGCCTCAGGTTGGAACCTGTCCTTGGCCTGTTAGGTACTGGGCTGCACAGCAGGAGATAAGCAGCAGGCAAGCAAAGCTTCTTCATCTGTATATGTAGCCGCTCCCCAGCACTGGCACCACCCCCTCAGCTCTACCTCAGATCATCTGGCATTAGATTCTCATCGGAGCACTGGTCCCTGGTGCCAGAAAGGTTGGGGATCGCTGGCCTAGAGGATAGTAAAGTGTTAAATAATTACTATGTGAATTCATTACCAAAAAGTAAAAAACCAAACCTTTCCTTTTAGTTTTTAATTAAGAAATGGACCTTGGAATCAATTAAATAGTAGAGTTATAAATATTAGAGCAATGGATTACAAAAGTAATTATAATAAACCAATAGAGAATTGCCAGAAGTTTTCACAATGAATTTTGAATCTCAAAAACCTACACATTTGCTAATGGAAGCAATAATTTCCATTAGTAGAATAATAAAGCCCACCAATAACAAATGAAAAAGTTGAAAGGTAATTTTTTAATGAGCAAGCCACAAGTTGAAGGTAAAACAGTAATGAATTTGTAGAGAAAGAAAAAAATACAGTTTGGAGTTTATTCAAGCTACTGAGATTTCATTTGTAAATCTGTGGTGGTTCTTGAATTCAAGAGTTAACACATACAGAAAAAATATAGAACTTTTGTATGGAACTCACAATTTACAGTCATAGCTCAAAATAGTAAAATTAATAGGAAACTAAAGAAAAAAGTCAGGACAGCAACGTGTGCAAATGCATTTTTAAAGATTTTATAGTAAGATGATTATACAGTCAGTATTCATTTAATAATTACCTGAGTTTAGTAAGGGAAGAACACCTAAGAATCATTTTTAAAATAGTGTGAAAGAATATGTTGTAACAGTGAAATAAGTAGATCATATAATGCTACTGAGTTGGGGTGGTTTAAGCAACCACTTGAAGAGATTGTCATAATAAAAAGGAGGAAAATGTCAGGTTTAAACTTGGTACATGTAGAATAGTATGTTGGGAGTCTCCCAGTCTGATTTCCAAACAATTTTTGAGCTGTAGAAACTGCGCTACTTAACCTTTCTTGCTGTAGCCTTCATATTCAAATTCCTACCTAGGTAGTACCAATACCAGTTTACCTTTTTTTAATAGATGAGTAGTAATAAGTATTACAAGACAATTGTAAGCACTCGGAAAATAAAGACTTTGCCTCTTTTCACAATTATAACTGAGCCTCTAACAATGCATCATACTCTGTAGATGATCAATAAATGTTTGTTGAATGAATACATACAATATGTACAATAAACATCTTTTCTAAGGAATATAGAAAGAGCCAAAATAAGGGGGAAGTTTGATTCCTTGGTAGAATGATAGGAACAATTTCTAAAATTACATAGGATTAGCCTTAAAAAAGAACAACCCAAAGAGTTAAGATCATTTATTTAGCATTCTACTCAATGATGGTTGGATGCAGATAGAATTAAAGCACAGTCTTTACCCTCAAGAAGGCAATAGATCAGTAGTGGAAACACATAGGTAAAGAAATTCTGTGATTACAATCATATAAAAATTCCGAAAGTTAAGATGGATTATTGGGCACCTTCTGGACACAAAGGAGAAAATGATCAATTTTCATTGACCTAATTCTTGAATGATAATTAGGGGTTCCCTGAGAGAATGCTGTGCAAGGTACGTAATCTAGACAGTCAGACATGCGTGTCCTCTATTCATAAATAAGAGTTTCTGGAATAATTCATTCCACTGATTCCTCTCCCTTAATACTAAGTGAAATTTAATTTGTTATTGGCCATGCTTAATTTTTTGACCTCTTAATGAAGGTTCTATATATATATACATTTATATATGTGTGTATATAAAATTTCTTAAAACAATTTTTTTCAAACTAAAGCAGTAAATTTTACAGTTTAAACATGTTCTAAACTCAGGTTAATACCTGATTCTTTTTTCAACAGAGGAATAACTCTTGGATTCTGTTTGAATTTAGTGTATTTTGTCAGAGAGTAATGACAGTAGCCTGCATGTACTTTTAATAGGAAGGGCCCCATCTAGACCTGGGAGAAGGAAAGGGAAATGACATGGTAAAGTTACCGTGTGGCACCATCAAATTCTTCACTACCCCGTTCCCTACTGTTACCCATGGTGTCTGCCAGAGCAGGCCACTTACATCAGACACGGTAGATTCAAGGGGAAATTGGATACAGACAATTAAATAGACAATTTTTCAAAAAATATTCCTGTTATTAAGTGATACAAAGTAAAGATAAACTTTATTAGAGTATTCAAACTCATGGGTATATAATATATATATATATGCTATTCTGGAATTTGTGTAATTCTGAAAGAGTTTATGGGCTCTATTTCTGCATGTTCTATTCCAAAAATAGCAGGGAACGTGAAGCAGCATGGTGTGTGAGAGAACTGCAAGTAATTAGAAGTGCCTAGAATGTGGGTTTGTGTGGAAAAGGGCAAACTGGAAGGAACCAGGTGGCGGAGGGCCTTCTCTGCCATGCTAAGATGTCTGATTCTGTGCCACACTAAAATATTTGAAATTTATCTTCTATGGATCTGCTGTGCATTGGCATCAAGAGAACAGTGTCATATTGGAGTGTTTGAAAAATCACTGTAGCAGCAGCATGGAAGAGAGCTTGAAAGGGTGAGAAATCAGAGCCAGGAAGACAGGTTAGGAGGGAGATTAAAAGAATGATCCAGCTTACAGATGAGAGAATGAAGGCCCAAACTCTGTCCATGGTAGTAGGTATGAATTCAAAAGTATGTTTGGAGTGACGGCCATGTGCAGATACTGTCTTAGGTTCTAAAGGTACATTTGCAAACAAGGCAGACTTTACTGCCCTCATGGAGCTTACACAGTAGTGTGTGGGGGAGGGGAATGGTACATACAATAATATGACTTTCTGTTCTTCAATATGAGTGACTAGGAAGTAACAAATAAGAGTTAGTCTGGGGAAAAAGTTTCAGTGTGTTGAATATGAAAGGTGTTAAGTCTAGTATGCACTAGGAAATACAGGTCTAGACTTAAGGAGGGAGGCGTTGGCTCTTTTCAGAGGACTTTTTATATTTGCTTTCAGTCATAATACTTAGTTTTATGACAGTAGCAGTCAGGACTTTTAGTTGCAAATAGAATCCTCTGTGGTGTGCGAAAGCAGAAAAGGAACTTATTAAAAGCTTTTGGGTCTCAACTTAGGGAATCTCTAGGAAGGCCAGAGACCCAGATTCTGAGTAGGGGTCTCCAGGAATCCAGTGATTAATAATCACTACCACTGCTGGGTCGACTGCAAATATTCCCCACCATACCATTGCCACCCCCTCTTGTGGCTGCTTGTAGACCCCAGGGTTTCTGGCCTGCCCTCTGGCTGCAGAGGACTATGAGCAAGCCAGTTTTCTGACTCACAGGATATACCAGAATAAGGAGAGTTTCAAAGACATTGCACAGCCATAAATATCCAACAAGAATATTTTTGTCTACGGCCATGCTATTCTGAACAAGCCCGATCCTGTCTGATCACGGAAGCTAAGCAGAGTTGGGCCTGGTTAGTACTTGGATGGGAGACCACCCAGGAAGACCAGGTGCTGTAGGCATAAAAAATAAAAATAAGGGAATTGTAAGCTGACAAGGTCCTTGCAGTCTGTGAGGTCAACCAAGGGTTGCCTTGTCTAAAAAATAAAATAAAATAAAAAAGGATATTTTTGCCTCCAATTTATGTCTGAATGCAAAAAAGCATTTAATTTCATAAATATGTAGAATTTTACAGTGCTTTATTACATATTTTCATGTAGTGTTGTGAAGTCGTGGTATCTTCCTTAAAACAAAATTAATATTGTTCACATTAAAATAAATTTCCTTGATTTATTAATTTGCTAATGAACTAGCTTTTAATTGTTCAGCGATACCAGACAGTCCCGAACTTATGACTGGATTTAATTCTAGAAGACTGTTGATAAGTAAGATATTAGAAAATGTGAATGCATCTTCCCACTGAAACAACATTATAATGGATGATTCAGTTCAATGTGTTTCACATTCCAGTGGAAGCTCCTAGAACACGAGCTACTTGGCATCCTCAGATGAGGAGTGAAGGAAATGAGACGGAGTCATTTATGGGCACAGTGCCCGTAGACACATTGTAGGCATTCGATAAAAGTTGAGAAAGTGTTTCTAGGAATAGATGGTTAGAGGAAAAGAGGGAAGAGAGAGGGAATAAGCTTATGTTTCAAACATGAAGCTGCCTCTAATTGTTCTAATCAAAGCAGGTTACTAACATTCAGTGACTTAGCACTTCAAAATTGCATGTGTGTGTTCTTCAATCCTTGAATTCTAGAGTCGTGAACAGTTGAGAATCATTTAAAGTGAGCGAGTCAAAAGAAAATAGATTGTTCTGAAAAACATAATGACCAGTTAATAACAGAATTGTAGGATTCGTGTGAATGTAATTGGGCTAAATATATGGTCATCAAAATATACCATGGAACTTTTTTTTTTTAATCTTCATATTAGCTTATTTTCCTTTGATATCTTTTACCTAAAATGGAGTAGGGAAAAGTAGTGTGAACTTAGGCTTTCCATTGCCCTTCTCCTAGGAATGCTTTACTATATTTTGATGACCAAATAGATCTTTTCAGCAAAAATGCTGTTTGCCTGATTGGTACACATGAGGCTACTGGAATTCCTACCTAGAGTGAAGGAGAATAAGCTGACTTGCTTGAGCAAGGTAATAACTGATCGTTTATTCTTTATATAAAGAACTCAGTATTACTTTTTCACAATTTGTATTGCGGGAACTATATGTATTAGGCATCTGCTACATATCATAAAGAGATAAGCGAAAGAGACATGACCCTTACCCAGTCTGAACAATTAACATGAATTATATTCTGTGATCTATAATTTCAAAAATAAAAAATCTTATAAAGGTATTTCATTAAAGTTTATGGAAATTTCAAACTCAAAAGTTTCATGGTATTCCCAAGAAACTTGATGTATTAAACATTTTCGGATGGCAATTTGATTTATCATTTATTTTAATATTAACAGAAAATACGAACATTTTGATAGGATCACAGTTAGACAAATAATATTAACCTCAACGTTTCAAAAACTGATTTAGATGATAGAGTTAAATAACAGAAGAAGATTTGAGAGAAGTTGAAATTCAGTGTAAGGAACCACTTTTAGAGTCATAAGGGTGACTCTAAAATAAGAATGCTACCCTGAGGAGCAAGACAAATGTGCTTTTACCGATATTTGACCAAATTTTCATTTTTTCCATCCCTTCAGTCTCTTGTGAAATCAGTTAGGAGTACATCAGATAAAGGAGCATCACCGAAATACTTAAGATTACTATTAACTGATTGACTCCATTCTTTGGGATCATGCAGCTAATTCAAGGCCCTGGAATGTGACCTGCTGTACCGCTGATGAAGAAAAGGCAAATCACACACAAAATTGAGGTTCAGGGAGTTCTTACTGGATCTAGAGATTTAACCAGCAAGAGTTTCATTAACCACTTAATGACTTGGAGAAATATCAAGGGATTAACAAGAACCTAAAATCTTAGAACTATAACACTAAAAGGATCGTTCTCTTCTTCTGTTCCAAATCTTTTATTTTACAGTTTTTCCTTAAACCTAAAGTCACATAATTTTTCCTTAAATTTAATAAACTCTACAAAAATACTTTAATATGTGTTCAGATTTCCAAAAAAAGTACAGATGTTTAAAAAGAAAAAAAATATTTTTAATTGTATCACATAGAAATAACTGCTTAGAACTTGGTTTTTATTTTTCTAGACTTCTTTCTAGACAGATTGTATGTGTGTATGTGTTTAATGCAAAAATGGGATCGCAAGCTGTTATACCATATAGTACTGTGATGGGAAGCCCAGACTTTGGAATCAGACCATCCTGGGTTTGAATCCCAGCTCTTCCAGTTACTAACATAAGACTTTAGCCAGTTTCTTTATCTGTGAAATAAAGATAATATGCCTATTCATAAAGTTGTTTTGAATAATATAAAGGAGATAATACATGTGGAGTTCTTAATGATGCATTTGTGTATGCTTAATAATCCAGCCTCTTGTTCCTGCCTTCCTATCATGCTGTCCCCTTTGCACTATGCTTTTTTGTATTGATTTTTTTTTGGGGGGGGGGGTGGGGCGGGGAGTGTTCAGGGAGGCACAGATGTGTTTTTATGTACACAGATATGTTTTTAAATTGGTACTCTCTAAACCAAGAAAAATATATAGCTAAAATTTTCTCCTGGCTTATAAAACCTTGTATTGTGGATATAAAGTTTTATGATATGATTTAAATTTTATAAGGTAACATTCAATTCAAACTGACCCCATTAACTTTTGTATATACTATATTATCTAGGCTTCTTTAGAAGATAAGTAAAATGAATGAAGTTCTTAACAGACTTTTTGGTTCTTTTTAATGTGTATGTTGTTTTAATGTACATGTGATTTGTATACTACCAGGAAAAACAGCATAGTACATCCTATAAGTACCATGAACATCATACATGTTGTTATTTGTCTTATCCAAGGAGAATCTTACGTCACTTTATAATTTGCCTTAATTTCTAAGTACAAATACAGTTTTGTCCCAAATTAATGCAGAGCCTAAATAATTGACTTAGAAGACTAATTTTAAACTTTGTTTGAGGTTTTTATACTTTGTATAATTAAATATGAAAACATTTATAGCAAAACAGGTCCACCTTAAATTTTATGGCAAAGGAAGTAAATGTTCCTCTTTTTTTTTTTTCTTTTCTCTAGCTCAACTGAAAAGTCATTTCCTTGGAGAGCAACAGGTATGAGTTTTTTTCATATAAAAAAATCTTTAAGTTTTGCACATATACACAAAAAAATCATAGTTTTATAGCCCACTTTCTGAATTTACTACCTCTTGGTGAAATAAGCCAAGCAAAGCGTTTAATGATAACACTATTGAGCTATTTTGCTTCAAAGTATTAGTTCTTAATATTCTTAATTTTTTAAATAGTTGAGTAGGTTTATATATGTCAACTGTAAAGAAAGTTAAAGCATTGGACGTCAGCATTTTTAATACCAACTTAATATCTGAACATATTTTTTTCTATCATTAGGAAATGCAGGGGATGCCCTCACAACGGTTATTGTATAATCTGGGAAAGGTGGCTAAACATTTATATAAATCAAGGTGTTTTCTTTCACATTCTTTCTCATACACAGAAGAGTTACCTGGAATGTTCTGTGTATCCAGATGTAAAATATCTGGTAGCTTCTAATATAATCTGGAAGCTTCTTTATCTTTTTACCCTAAATTCACCTCAGATAAAAGATGGATTGCATTAAGAAGAGAATCTTCCGCTTTCACAAGTATTTGATGTCTTCATACTCAGTCTTCATTCATTAAATGTTTATTGAGCAGCCATGGACCCAGCATGTACATATTGCCGGTCAGACAGTGATGGGCACAACGCACATGTTCCCCTACTTCCCACAGAGCTTATAACATAAAGGACGATGCCAACAATGTATAAATGCTAAGATAGGCCTTGATAACCAAGTACATTGGCAATTTTTAAACAAGGCTTAACTATAGTAAAACTCAGATCACCTAATGCCTAATATCTGAGTTTACCTGAACCTGGTATCAGGCGTCTGTGTCATTTAGTAGCACCTACCAGGCACTCAGCTGTTTTCTGAAGAAGCTATTCCTAAGAACTGTAGTGTTTACTTAAACAACAGATATGTAAAAAGCTACCTAATAATGAGACTTACAAACAGCACTTTAATACAAGGAAAGACATGCCATGGAATAATATGTGGTTAACTGCCAAATAAATATTATGTGGGAAACATTGTTATAAATATACAACCTGCTTCTGAGATAGCTTTGCAGAGAAAATGGACTTGGAGCCTAGGGCTTGACCGGTGGCTGTGGAGAGAGCATTGTCATTGGGCAGCAGAAGAGACAAGAGAAATGCCACATGGGAATATTTAAAACTGTTTTGGGAGATGGTAAGATGTGCAAAGGCTAGATAGCCACATTGGGTCTAATTATAGGTATCTGCAAAAAAATCAGGGAATCTGAGCTCTCCTGCAGGCCTTGGTGAGCTACTGAAATTCTTTGAACAAAAAGTCACTTGTCTTAAACATTCCTCAGGAGAAATAGCAGAGCTGTGAACTGTTAAAAAGTGATTGTAAAAGCAAAAGAAAAATACTAAACACGCAATAGTCCATTTGGTACTTGGCTATGGCAAAAATTTATTTAATATAATATTCTTCTGTAAATTCACCTTTATATATCATTAATTTATTCCCAAACATTTCTTGAGAACCTTTTGCAGTTGTCTAACACATAGTTGTCAATGTTTAAAACAATTCTCCTTGCCCTCTTAAATGCTTCAGGTCTAGCAAAGATATATAACTCTGTACACTTGAAATTGGGAGAGTAGGGGATGCCGTAAAGGAAAACTACAAGTATATATTATATTTATCCATATTTTTGGATATTTAGTTTGTTTCTAATTTAATTCCATAACATTTTGGTAAACATCCCTGTATATAAAATTATATCTGCACCTTTGATTTACCTCAAACTAGATTTTTCAGAAAAAAATTAATGTGAACATTTTTAAGGCTCTCGATATACATAACGAAGTTGCTTTCCTGAAAAGATTATATTAATTCTCTCTCCTCTCTTAGTATCATCATTTATATTTCTAACTATTTATGAAAATATTAAAATATCTTCTATATTGCACCTTTCTATTGGAGGGTTAGTTTTTGATAGGTGAGAGTTCTTTGTAGCTCAAGGATAATAGCTTATCAGTCGGAGTCCTGTCGGGAAAACTGAACCATGCCAAGCAGTTCAGTGTGAGGGACTTGAGACAGGGAAGTTATAGTTAAGAAAGTGTAGTTTGGAAGGTTTGGGGAAATCAAACAGCATGATGAAGCACCCAAGAAATTAATCAGACCAGGCAGCTGCTACCATTTCTAGGCTTTCTGGGATAAACGGCTAGCTGGTTTTGTCACCAAACTGTAACAGTGGTGGGAGGTGGGGCAGCGGGAGTTTTCCAGCATTATCTGGAACCACAAAGGAGATACAGCCATGCCAGAAATGCTGCCTGAAGTAGAGCTGGAGAAACATCCTGTCTTCTCTCTGTAGTTCTCCTAACCCACACCATGTGTCCTAGCTGACCAGAGCTGGAGTGAACAGCTGTAGATTTTAACTACCAAAAGCCACGGAGGCACAGTGTATAATTGTGTTGATTTACATATAGAGAGAATGACCTTAGATTATGAAGATACATGATAGGGAATGAAATATCTGGGCACTTGGCATCCTCTCTACCTCCCTTCCCTTCCAATACATTTATTTACTCAGCTCCAGTCATTTGACCACCATCTTCAAGATTTACTAATGCATTAAATATAGATACATAAATGAAGTAATATTCTATGTATACATTAAAAAAATAGCTTCCCAAATACTTTAGAGAAGTATTAGGGAGATACAACTCCAGTGATTCATCTGTCCTCACCACAGCTATGTAATTCACCTAATAACTGTGCTTTTCCCTTACTTTTGTCAGTATACACTTGCCCAAACTTGTATTCACACCTGGGAAGTGTTAAATTTATTTATCCTTTTTTCTTTTGTGGGTAGGGGGAATGTATTAACTTTCAAACACAGCAATCACAACTGATATTTATTACACTTTCTATTTTTTTAACTATCACTGGTTTCTTGTTGTTATTGTTATTTGTATGTTTTTATAGATTTGTCTACTTTTCAGGCGTACATATGATAGTTAAGTTGTAACCATGGCAATATGCTACAATGATAAGGGTAGAAAATTGAAATTTGATGGTATGAATAAAAGAGTAAAATCTGATTTGTTTCATGTTTCTTTTTTAAGTAGTTACAGATGCCCTTTAGAAGTTTGATAGTAAGTAAATAATGGGATAAAATGACAGTTTCGCTGCTACTTTTATTGTAAAGTTTAACTGTTGTCTTCTCATTACCACTTTGCATGCAGAGATACTGACTGTAATATGAAAATCATCTCTTTTTTAGATTTTGGCAGTCCTACTCAGAATGAGGCAGGGTGGCTTAAATTTTTTTTTAAAGTATTTAAAAGGTCTTTGGCTAAGTCTTGACAAAAGAAACGTCTTTATTCAATTTTCTTGGTTTCCTAAATAAGAGAGGATTACACAAAAGGTCTTAGGATTGAAGGTCTGTTATTGTTCCTATTTCTTTGATGTTTTGCACATTTACTTGCAAACAATTTCTCTACCTTTTTTATTACAAAGTTGACTTGAAAATCTTAGTACTTTAAAAGCTTTTCGGCAATAAGGTGAATTGTTAGAGTGGTGATTTGATCACTATCTGGGTGAGGCCCTGCCTACTAAGGTGTTTTCAGGATATTACATTCTGTTAAAATGGCCAGAAACTGAGACCAGCTGTTTATAAATAGCTAACTTCTTGCAGAGTCATTTTCTAAGGAAGGGCTCAGGATGCCCTAGGCAGAAAAGATTTTCATTTCTTTCTAATTCAGTTCAGGTGAATCAGCTTGCTTTTTTTCTGGTTGGTTGGTTGGTTGGTTGGTTGGTTGGTTGGTTGGTTGGTGAGTGGGTGGGTGTTTAACCTATAGAAGGAATAGTAAGCTGTTTGAAAGTAAAAAGCCAAAATCTTTTTGAGTTTGGATACTCAAAGTGATAACTTCCCAAAGCTTAGAGAAGAACTGCCCATTTTACAAAACATTTTTATTTTCCCAGGCTGATTGGGAAGGACTCTTAAGGAGAAGCTTCCCTAGAAGTAATAAAGTTTCATGATGCTTTATTCTCTATTGTTACCTTACTGTCCTACGGCCCTCTCTCTTCATTATTCTGTATTTTCTAGGTTATCAGTATTACATGTGTACTATCTGAAAACATAAATTATTATCTTTTTGTCTTTTATGAAGGAGGAGAGCTTATTTTCTGTTTTGGCTTTTCCTTAGTCTTGCATTTTTTTTTAAACCTTACATTTTTGTGTTTTTTATATATTTTCTGCTAAAAAGTGATGGAGTATTGTTCTTCGTGTTCCTTTCTTTTTCCTCTTATATTACTATGACATTTTTCCATGTCCGTGTCTTCATATATCTTAACAATTTATGTATTTGTAAAATCTTTTATGATATACCAAAGTTTGAGGTAGCTTTTAATAAAATAGAAAACTAAACACCAGAAACACAGAATATATATATTAGAATAATGGGTCCTGAGGAAAATGAGAATAAATATGTGCACATATAATTATGCTTTTCCATGATGGAAAATATTGTGCAGAATATCTTTCAAAGAAAAAAAAAAAGAAACCTTGGTTTAATTACCTCTCCTTTAAGAAAAAGCACACCAATTCATTCATAAAAATAACCATACACAGTATATGCTACCCACCAGATAGAAGCTGTTGAAGCCAAAAATTGAGTCCTTATTGGTTGTTGCTTAAAACCTCCAGCTACATCCTGTAAAGTGAATTTTGCCACTAATCACAACTTCACGGTTTTTCTGTTCCAGGGAAAAAAATCGCAGCTGTAAGCAATTGCCAGCTTTAGTACTTATGTGTAAAATGAGGGGAGAAGAGTGACATAGGCCTAAGAATTTATCCTCCTTCTCTCCCCGCCTCCTTGTAGCCGAGGAGGAGCAGCCTGCAGAGCTGGGGTGCACTGTCTGTTCCCACCAGGCCAGAGAGTCAGGCTCACTTTCACTTGAAAGACGTCTTCAAGAAATAGTTGCAGGAGCAGGAATTAATGTATCTTAAGTAAGTGATTGGGAATTATTGCTCATGGATAAGAAATTAAAGACACCAAAAGGTGGGAGTCTGTAGTAAAGCAACAAGTTAGCAGGGGACACAGGAGCGTAAAAATGTAGAAATTTCTGCTTGACCTGGGAGGCATTAAAGGATTAATAGACTTGATTGGGTCTTTTACAATAAGTAATAAGTAGGAGAGAAAATATTTAAAATTTCATGCATTTAGGATATTTGACGTTTGATAATAAATATGAAAGAGAAAGAAAAATTGTAACATAATCTTGTCAGTTTAAAATTTCGAACTTCACAATGCTATATTTGTCTGTTGTGGAATATGTATTGAAGTGCCATAATTTTAACATGTCATGATTGTATGGTATATACCAACATTAGTAGTTAACATATACTAGTACTGTATATAGGTTTTGCATTTTTTTGTTTATTTAAATTTTGTTTCTGAAATCTATGAATGCAAGTTTCTTCCACCGGGGTGGGTTTAAAAAAAAAACACACACAAATATTGAAGATAACTGATAAATGAGAGGCTAGCCCTAAGTCAATTTATTTTTCTTTTTTCTTCCATGTGCAACAAGTAATTTACAACAAAAAAACATTAGCACATCATAAGACTTCGACATAAATGGAAACATGTTATGCCTCAGTAGAAATGTACTGAATTTATAAAGAGGTACAGTAGGAAGTTAGGCATGTTTATAAATAGACCTAAATTATCAATCATGTGTAAAGGACTATTATTGAGGGTTTTGGATGGTAAGATTTATTATGCTTATAAATTGTACAAATGACAAAATTTTTATCATCTACTATTTCTTGTTTCTCTTCAAAATACCAGGAGGAATACAAATTTCTGTTAAAACAAGCCTTAGAGTTCACATTTTTCCTCCCTTATATTTTAGGCCTTTTTTACCCACATAGTCGTGATAGTCTCCTTACCGCAATTGCAGTGCTGTAACCTCCTGATGATCACTATAAAGGTTTTCTTAACCTTCTGTTTTATTACAAAAGTAAGGCATGCTTATTCAGAAAGTAAAATAGCCTAGAAGAATTTGAAGTAAAAGGTGAAATTTTCCTTCATTTCCACATCTCCCCATTCCAGGGTCATTGCCCCATACAACTTCCTCTTCTCCCCGCCCCACCCCCCACCCTCGCCACACACATACATGCAGGCGCGTGAATAATGTATGAAGAAATTCTGGACTAAAACACAGACTGATGTGTGGGGGTGGGGGTGTAAATATCCATACACATTTGAGTTTGTTTCGTTTTGTTTTTAAGACAATGAAGATATATTAAACGTTGTTTTATGAATCAGTTTTTTCCCCTTAACAACACAGTAAAACTATGCTTGAGTTTATATTGTCAATATATAATGATCTGCCTCCTTTTTAATGGCTGAGTGTCCTTTGTTTAGAAAACATATGTAACCAGTTCCTTATTAGTGAACATTTTGTTTTTTTCCAATTTTCACTTTGACAGTAGTAAAAATTTTTCTGTATTTCTGAGTGTCTCTATTTATTACATTTTTATTGGGCAAATAGTGTTAAATTGCTCACCAAAAATGCTTAACAATGTGGAATGGGTGACTTTTCCTCTACCCTCTTAGGTTATGTGACTGGGAGCCTGTGCATTTAACAGATAATAGATCAGTAGAAGAAAAAAAATCTAAAGTATTAATATGCATGTGGACACTTACAAAAGTAGTTCCCTAAGGGGCTAAAGTTAGAAACTAATCGGGGAGAAAAGGTTTCTATGGGTAAGAACAAATGGGTTTCTAGGGAACAAACTGGAGATAAGAAAGTTTGTGATAATGTTTGTTTATGCAGGTGGTCTTCTCCATGTTTTTTTTTTTTCCCCCTTCAGCCATAAAACTCCCCAGAGTAACATGACAGCCTCACTCCTACAAGTTTCTGCTTGTAGTGAAATAAGAGAAGCTCCAGAAAGGCTTCTTTCTGCATCTGTTGAATCTCAAATGTTTTTAGTTTAAAATAACATTCATGCCAACTCTCTCAGGATCTGAATGGGTCCCTACAAATATATATTCCTACCTATACCTATTTATTGCTTATAGTGTTACCAGACTATAGGAGTGTAAGTCTTCATGAATATTTTAAATTTTAATAAGTTATTAGGCTTTATGGACAGATTAAACAGTGAAGTTACTTGAAGAAATAATTGTTAAGTATTCATTAAATCAGAACATTGCATGGAGACCTCAGCATTACAGTGATTCTATTATTTGATTAGTTCTTATGGAAATGGGAAATCAACCTGCTTTTGAAATTTAATAAAATTGTCATTTTCCTATCAGTTTTGCGGTTTTCTCTTTTATATATGGCTCAAAATGATCAAATACATTTTTCTGTCAACAAAAATGCAAGAACCACTCCCAAAACAAGCAAAACACAAACTTTTTTTTTTTTTTCACCATTGAAGGTAATTCGGATACAAACATCTCACTTTAGAGGTTCCCAAACCTTGCTGCAACATTGAAATCACCTATAGAGAGCTCATAGACCTTGATGCCTCCCCCTACACAATTAAATACAAAAGTCTGGGACCTGAACCAGGCATCAGTAGTCATTAATGATCCCCAGGTCATTCTGCTTTACAGTTTGAAAACCACTGCCTTACTAATAATTAATTTAATTGCTGGTAGTTAAAGAGAAGAATTAAGAGTTTATATTGCCTGTCTTATACAGATTGTATTTCAGGACAACCAAATAACCCTAGCCATTACTAGCTAACTAAAGATTTCTAAAATATGCCCAAAGAATTCGTACTGATAAATGTAGAAAGAACAATGAAATTAAATAAAATACGAAATATCACCAGTTTGCATCCCCTAATGAAATAATTGATTGAAGCAAAGATTGTCAAAGTATGCAAAAACCTCTATATTCTCACTTCTAGCTGCACATTACAATCACCTTGGGAGTTTTTTAAAATATTCAGACAAGAACTTTAGTTAACCAGTTGGAATCTCTGGACATGGGACTCATTCCACAGTAATTTCTAAACCCCAGCGCAAGGTGATTGCAGTGTGCAACCAAATTTGAGAGCCGTTGCTTTAGGGGAAAGGTTGATGATGAACTTAAAAAGAGTAAGATCAGGCTGCCCACTTGAATTGGCTGTTTAATCTTAGCACCTATGAAAGTGATGATATGACATGATGTGCGGTACACAGCACCATCCATAAAGTATCCTAACCACAAAAGTTTGGCCCAAAAGCTTTCAGCTCTTAACTTTCTGCGTGTAAGAAATATTAAGTTTAGATGGGGAATTCATCCAACAAATTCACAATGTAGAGCATCCTGTGAGTTTATTGTTATGGTTTCCTTGTAAGCCAAGAAAATGAAAATGAGAGAATGGGAGCTTCATTTTAGGTTTGAGGGACTTAGGTAACAGTCACTTTCAAACAGTTGTTGAACCTTATTTTAGCCTGACTAGTACAAGCTAACTGAAGAAAGACATTTCTGAGACATCAGGAAAATTTGAATATGAACTCATTTTATAGCATTATGGAATAATTGTAGTTTCATGAAGTCCTTGTTTTATAGAGCTACAGATGGAAGTATTTAGAGTTGAAATGATCTGATGTGAGGGATCTGTTTTAAAATTCTGTAACAGAAGAGAAAAAGAGCATCAAAAGTGTTACATAATGTAATAATTACAACTGGGAAGTGGTTAATTTTATTTTTCTATCTACTTTTATATATATTTGAAAACTTTAAGTTTAGAAAATTTAAATACAAATTCTTTAAACAAAAGATTCAAAATATTAGAGTCAAAATAGTACATCAGAGGACATGCATTAAAGCCGGCAAATTGTACTCTGAAGTTTAGTCCTAACATAAAATGAGACCAACTATGAGTTTCCCACTTGTGGATGTTATTTAATTTGTATTTCCACATAGTTTGGATTTTGTTTAATGAATCCTTCTAAAGCAAAATTACCTGTAATGTACTGGGCATCAGCCTCTTCGGTAGTTTAGAACTCAATATTTATGACTATGTGCATTGGTGACAGCCACAAAATAAGAATATTTGCATTTCGCTTTAGCAAACATGTATGTGAATGTTCCTAAGCCATACAATATTTAAATTTTCTCATGCTTTCAGTGTTATGTAAAGAAATATTCTATTAACTATCTGAAGTAGAAACTGTCAAATCAAGAAGCTCCTCTTTTTACATTACCACCTTCTCAACACACAGAGCCACACAGCCATACAGAGCCACGCTTCCTCAGTTTACAGTTATTGCTTTGGGAAACATCAGACAGGCTACCAACAATGACTCCATATTTCATTCTTTGCTAAAATTAGTCTGCATTTAGCTTCATCTCAATAATCTTTACCGAAAAAGATAATCCAGTGGAAGAGTATAGAAAAACTTAGTTTCAGAAGAGCTATTTCATTATGTATGTATGGGGTTTTTTAGGAAGGTTTTTTTTTTTTTTTCTTTAACATAAGGTCCCTGTCTTGTATCTCCCACAATCAAATATTCCATTTCTATATTTGGTAGCATGTTTTTCCTAAAAGGAATAAAATGTGTTTTGAAAAAATATTTTAGAGCAATTATTGAGCACTTATTTTTCCATAGACCACTGACTTTTTACATGACAGTGAATACCTTATTTTTTCCACTGTCTCTATTGGAAGTGAGAGTTCCATGACCTCTCACTCAGTGTTGTATACTTCACATGTGTGATCCATTTATTTTCTTCTTTATATTTTTAAACTTGTTCTTTTAGTTTTCTAGTTTTCCTCTTATAGATATAGAGTATATCTGTATTTTAATTAGTACCCAGACTAAAAATATTTAATAAAAACTCATCTTAATATGCCTATTTGTTCCTACTTTCTGAAAATTATTTTTAATCATTTTGTATCCCTGAACAGAGTTCAGGAATTTTAAAATATTTATGACCAGGAGATCTTTCTGATCATAAACTAAAATTACAAAAATAAATAAATAAATAAATAAAAATAAAAAGCACAAAGCTAAAACACTTTATAGCAGTTTTTACAGACTCACAAAGTTTGTTTAAACTATGAAACTGAATCCAGCTTTTCTAGTGGACTTCAAGGCAGATTAGTTGATGTTTAGAGAAAGATTTAAAGTGAACTAGAAGATGCTTCATTAATTTTTCCCAAGATTTTTCACAAAACATTTTCTTGATGAATAAAATTTTTAGAGCCAGTATCTTAACATTTAGAAGATAGTATAAGCATATGTAAAACCCAAGAACCTAGATATACTTAAGAGAGAACCAGAGTAGGAATAGTTTCAGGAAACATGGTTTTCTGCCTATTCTCATAAGTCTACTTCCATTAAAACCCAACTTTTAAAGGATACCATATGTATATAGTAGTTTATATTTGAGTCAGCCAACTCCAAGTATTTGTAATATTCTTAAAATATGATCAACATCCATCTGTATCTTCTGTGGACCAAAGAGATGTTCTTATGCTTTATGTTTCCATCACCCTGTTTACATTTTCACTCTGAAACAATGTTTCCCAATGATCTCGCTACCTCCAATAATAAAGTTACCTGTTGTAGAAATGAATCTTAAACATCAGAGATATTACTGAAGAGAAGTTGTTTTGGGGACCATCTTCCAGGTCTTGATTTTACCCACAGTACAAACCTCCATCATTTTATCTAGCATAAACAGTAAGACACGTAGAAGTATTCTAATAATTTTAAGTTATTTAGAGAGAGGCCTTAGACTTTTTACTGAGTATATTTTTTATGCACACTTGATATATATTTGGGAGGCACATCACAGAAAAGATAAAATAATTCACTTTGTATTTCATATTTTATTATGAGCTTAATGGGCTAGATAATAACAAATTTTTATAGCCCTACAGCATTATTGTCCTTTACCCAATAATATATTTTTAGTTGTAACCTACTTTTTCTAATTAATTGCCTTTTTTTTTTTTTTTGCAATATTGAGGCACTCAGACGAGATGTGATAGGCAAGAAGGACCATGCTTCCAATAATCTCCCTATCTTAAACACAGAGTTTATTTTATTCTGTCTACCTTGAAATTTGTTCTAGTCCTATATTTTTAGAAATGCATTTTCTTAGAAGATGTTAATTTAGTGTTTGAAAATGCCCCATAGTGTATAATTCTTGTGTCCCAGAAAACATGTTTGTGATTTTTTTTTTTTTTAAGTAACATGTTCTTCAGTACATAGATTAAAGAAGTAGGATTCACATTTTGCCACTTTAACTCATAAAAATGCTTCTCGGTTTTGTTCTGATTGTGCTACATTACAACATGCCAACTATTTAATAATAATTTACAGCATTGACCATGAGGTGATGAACCCCATCCTATCCTGTGGTTTCTCTGGTGAATTTTAACTAGTGTCTCCTTCCATTCCATACAGCAGATGTTTTTAAAGATTGCAAAAACAATGCATCATTAATAACTGTGAACTTTACCATACTACTAGTAGCACTTTATTCAGTAATTAGGAATTGGGTCTTCTGTTTACCTGAGGTATAGTGACTGTGTATACATAAATTTATGTGTGTATAGAACTTGTGAATTACAGATTTTCAAAGAAAAAGTTAATGATAATAAAACCATTTTGAAGACAATTTAACTTTTAATGATGCGAAAGAGACTTCAGTATCTTTTTGTCTTTGTCAATACACATTATCATTGTGCTCCACTATAGAAAAATGACTTATTATGTTATAGAATTCAGTTGTTTTATAATTTATATTAAATAAATCTCATATCAACTTTTTAAAACTTTAACTTTTATATTTACTCATAGAAAAAGCACAAAATCTATAGCCTGTTCTCTAAACCCAGCTCTTTAGATCTTCAAATTGGATTTCGAGGACATGAGAATTTATTATTTTCTTGTCCTCGTTAGCGATCTCAATGTCCTTTTCTATATTCTATTTTCAGAGGCATCGCATTTAAAAATATAAGAAGCACATAGTAACATTTAGAGGGTACATAGTTATATTACTGTGTGGGTAATTTTGTTTGTTTTTGTATTCTTTATGATACTAATTCTGTTAAGTTTTATTATTAGGGTGACCAGTGTAGAATCATGTATAACACAATTTGTGATTGCTCTGTTTACAGTTATTTTAAATAGCTTCTCTTAAGGAAGAGTTTAAGTGGGCACAATTGCTTGTCACGTGGTTTGTGAGAAAATGTTCCATTGGATAAAGAGACACAATTGCTGAGGTATAGCTGTTGAGGGTGCCTATTTCTCTTTCTTATTTAAATAATAGCTCACAGTAGTTTTTTATTTTTTAAAGGTGAAGGCATACACAGAACTCTAATGGATTTTCGTTTCCTTGGTGATAATTTTTTGGGTCTTGACACTGCATGCCACCTAGTGTTTCCAAGCCAAAAGCTTTAATGTGTTGGTGTCTCAGGTTTTACCTTGTACTAAAGCTGAAACTAAGAACTAACTAAACATCTTTTTTCTTTAAAAAAAAAAATATATATATACACACACACACACACACACACACACACGTATGTATGTATGTATGAGCAGTCTTAAAGTTACCACAGTGATACTTCTTTATCTATACTTGGTTGCCGTTTCATATTTGATTTTCCAGCGTTTCATTCCTGTATGAAACAAAAAAATGTGCTGCTGCATAGCTCTGATTGCAGGCCATCTCTTATATAGCTGTTTCCAGGTACTCCGGTTCCCTATAAAAGTCTTCTAGCCTAGCAAACTGTGTATTTTACTTAATCTTTAGTAAAACTCCTTCAAGAATTGCTGTATAAGAATGTTTAGAACTCTGGAAACTCCTATTAGAAGATTTACAAATGAGGCAGATTACTCTCCAGTATCATCAGTTTGATAGAGACCTAAAATCATGTCTCAGCATGTACAGGGAAACCATAGAACATCTGTAATCTTTACTGAAATTTCAGACTTAGGAATTCAGAATTGTCATAGACGTCTGCCGCCTACAAGTATAATGTCAAATGGTAAATCAGGAGACAGGTTGTTAAAAACCTATATTAAGAATGTTAGCAAATCTTTCTGGAGGCTAGGAAACAAAACCTCGGATTGAATTTGACATCAAGTTAAAATGTAGTGGGATTTCCCAGTTCTCTTATAAACCTGGTATTCAGTTTCCAAACTAGCTTGATCAGCACTAGCTAAAAGTTTTACTTCCCTTCACGTAACAGACTTTATTGAACACAGTAAAGTAAACCCACAGCACAATGCCAGGTATGAATCAGTACTCAAAATAGAGAAGCTGCCATTCTTAATGGGAATTTGTCCAACAAATATTTACTGGGCATCTACTGAGTTCTATGGACATGTCCTAAACACCTAGGAGCAACTGCAAACAAACCAGAAAGAAGTCCTTGCCTGCACTGAGCTTATATTCTACTGGGGAGAGAGAGTTAAAAGTGCTATAAAGAATGGATAAGCTAGCCTCCTGCGATAAGTGGGTACTTCTTAGATCTTACTTCCTTTATGAAATTTTTCCTAAGCTCCTTTCCCCCAGATGGTGTCGTTCATTCATATTCCCTCTCCTTCTTAATCTCTCTACACACACACACACACACACACACACACCCCCTGTCTTTTCTCATTGCTATGTTTCTAAGGCCTAGCATATAGTAAGGCCTTAAATAATTAAAGGAAAAAAGTCAGAAAGGAAAGACAAATGAAGACACTGAAATCCTATTAGGCTTGAGTGTTGAACTCAGAATGTGATACAGACTTAATTTAAATCTTTGAAGTGAGAATGAAGTAGCATTTCTGAAAAAAAATGTTTGTTAGCAACCTTAGGAACAAATTTAAGGACAGACTTTTAAAGATAATCAGAACATGGGCAAATATATTTTGAAGATACTAGAGAAAAGACATATTTGAATGAAATTGGGGGAAAAAAGCAGTATAATCTATATCACTTAAATTTACAGCATAAAAAAACAAGTTGGAATAGGAGAAAAGAAGATAAATTGTTTTGTCTTTAAGTTCAAGATGGTAAAGTGGTATGTTTGACAATCAAGATAATGGGAGAGATTTGGCTAGAAGAATCAATAATCAGGTTAGATTGGCCTGTGTTAATTTAGAAAGACAGACTGAAAAATTAAAAAACAAAAGGATAAGAAATTAAAGTTTCCATTGTTGGCAACTCTGAAAACTCTATACAGAATTCCACTGATTTTAGACATAATTAATATGGCATGAAAAGTTAGACCTTCCTTCAGAAGTTTCGTCATCTTGCTCGATAATATGAACACCATGCAAATTTTCGTTTCAAAAGTCTGAGGTATAGATCTTTTTAAATACATGGCCACCATTCTCACTCAGAGTCTGTTAATCTTCTTGGGAGAAGTCACCTGAGATGTGAGTAATCATGATGAACAACATGAAATTTAGCAAAATATATTAATAAACTGAGTATATGGAACACTTTCTTACAGAAAAGACTCAAAATGATAGTGCAGTTGAAGATGAAAACAGTCTTATATTAACATATAGATTATAACGTGCTACTGATAAATATCTGAAACTTTTTTTTTTTTTAGCAATTTTTTTGTAATACTATTCTTAGATTTGGCTAACCAAACTTAATCTTCTTACAGATGTGCCAAATACCAGTGTAAACAAACCTAGAGTTTCTGACACTGTCCATCCCAACAACTATCTCATCAGGACAGAGCCAGAGCAAGGCACCCTCTATTCACCAGAACAGACATCTCTCCATGAAAGTGAGGGTCTGTTGTATTATCTTTTAAATATTAGATTTACTATTAATATTTTATTTTTGATAATGAGCATGAGAAGTGTAAAGTAAAGATATTTTCCTGCTCGTTTCATTCCTACAGGATCATTGGGTAACTCAAGAAGTTCAACGCAAATGAATTCCTATTCTGACAGTGGATACCAGGAAGCAGGAAGTTTCCACAACAGCCTAAACTTGAGTAAGGCAGATAATAGACCACAACATTCATTCATAGGATCAACTAATAACCATTTGGTGAGGAATTCAAGAGCTGAAGGACAAACATTGGTTCAGGTAAACCAAACACATCAAGATCCTTGTAAAGAAATACCCTCCTAACTGAATTTCTGTTATACATGTTCTTTTAAAAGTAAAATTAATACGTACAATTTTGAATTTATAGAATGGGTATAATAGGAAAATCATTTTACACTGTGCGAGTCTATGATGTTAAGGAACTTTTAGACATGAAACCTAAAAATGTTAATTTCTAATAGTTAGCTCCTATTAATGAATTCTGATAAAGTTCAGACAGAAGAAGAATTCACTGGAAAGCAGCAAGTTTGACATGAGGGGAAGAGTCCAGGGGAGTGTGAGCGCGCTGCGTGGAATGCTGTGGTCCCTGAGAGGTTATGATTTCCAACTTTTACTAGAGCCAAAATGTACCGTAGAGTCCCAGAGGGCAGAGCACTATTCCCACACCTGCAGAAAACAGAACTGGCCTAGTCTAACCAAGGTTTTTGCCTTCATCATTGGAATGGTTCCCTGAAAATACATTTCTTTCCTATAGAAATTCCTTCCTATAGATAGTCATTGTGTAGAAGCATAACAATTCCGTTGAGTTAGAGTTTTCTAACTTGAGTCGAAAAATAGTAATTGTACATATATTTATAAAATTTAGATCCTCAGTCATTGCCACTTTTTTTCACATCAGTCTACCAGCATATTCCAGAAGTAATCAGTGAAGATAACTATGTGTCCAAGTATCCCAGTGATTTCTTTAGAGCTCAGAAATGACAGAATGGTCGAAGAAGTTAGGCGAACACTAATCTCATAATGCCATGCAGGAAGCCCTGACGTTACCACCATGTGGGCTGGGGTTCCCAGTGCCAAAGGAGAAACACAATACAACTTTGGCTCAACTATTTAGGGGAAATAAGTAATGAGAAACATTTCTATATGTAAACAAACACAAATATAGTACATCAGTTTTTAAGCTAAAATGGGAAATCTGGAGCCTGTAACAAAGCTACTTCAAGGTGCACCCCCAGTCCTTAGATTATACATTCACTCCTTTGCTGTTAGGAATGCTTTGATGGAACAGTTTGAGAAATTTTAGTGTAAATGCTTACAGGAGCTCATTAGCCTAGGTGAATTTCTGTGTCAACAGGTCCAAAGTCACACTTTGAATAATCATCATCTTAGCTACAGAAATTGCCTTTTTTATTCACCTGAAAGTGGTAGTTACCCCTCCCTCCTTTTTTTTTTTTTTTTTTTTTTTAACTTACGGTAAGTTGATTTTGTTCCTAGAGCTGAAGAATTGAGTTGCAATGGGATGGGGGGCAGCCTCTAAAACTTAATTTGCATGTACTCTGGGAACACATTTTCTAGCTATTTGGGCCAAATATGATCCATTTTTGTAATAAAGAGCTCATAGGTGGGATTTTCTTATTTTTACCATTATTAGTAAAACCCAAGTCAGACTTTACTTTTCCTACGGTCAATTCATTTTTAAACTCCCTTTCTTGCCTTTTTCTTTATTTACAATTCCGTTTCCTCCTCCTATCTTCTCCAGTTTGTCACTATTGCCTTTCTAAAATTGCTGAGTTTGAACACACATGAGGTCTCAGAGCAGGTGTTTCAGCCAGCCCAGTAGCTCGTGACTCCTGGAAACTAAGTATGCTTCCTCTTATGGCATCTAGTAGTGTACAAAGTACGCATCTTATCCCTTTTTCTTCTCTTATTGCCCTAACTAAAAGTGAAAGGGGGTCGATGGCAACCGTGTTCCAGCAGCCACTAAGGAGATTCAGAGCAGCCTGGCCCTGGGCTCGTAACCCAGTACCCTAGTGTTCCCATGCCTGTTCTCTTCAGGCCACTGCCCCAGTTCAGTTACCATTCTTCATTGCTGTATTGAATCAAGAAAGGGATCGGAGACCTAGTGTTTGCAGGAGTCTATCAATTCATACAAGGACCATCCATGGCAGAAATGTTCTTCATTTCCCATTCTGGTCTTTTCCTGCTGACTAGGCTAAGGACCCAGCAGAGATTGGCATTTGTATTGATTTAAAATCCGCCAGCTAAAGATAAGATCACATAGTTCAAAGGGGGTAGAAATAAATGGCTGAAATCACTAGAATCCACAGTAGAGCTAAAAGAGGCATATTTGGCTATTAGCACCTGTGCAAACAAGCTGTCCTGTGAGAGTAAATTCACAGAGGAGAGCATTGAACCTCGGGCCCTATCCAAATATTCATTTATTCCACAATGCAGGAACACATTCCTTTGGTTAATGGGGCCAATCCAGAAAGACAAAACAATTATAGATAGTCCTCTAGCTACATTAGCTTTGATGTATTAAAAAAAAAAAAAAATGTTTTTGTTTTACAGAAATGCATTACCTTGGCCAAACTTTGACTCACAGGGAACAAAATAAGTACATTGCTCCAGTGATGCTTCACACTTGCAATATAACATTTTATGTACTGTGAAAAATGCACAGGCAAGGGGGTAAAAAATGTACAGACAAAAGAAAAAGGAATGTTAATGTTAACTGTCTTTAGGTCTCTCTTACTGGTTGATTTTAGTATTCCGAAAGGGGAAAGGTAGAGATTAAGCTACCAAAAGAGATGTAGAACAAGAAAAGCGCAATAAGGAAATATTAAGATCCAGCTCTAAAGCATAACAAGAAAAAGAATCTTATATGCCTAAAATAATCACATTATAGCAGGCTATGTGCATATTTTTTCTGTAATGACAATGGACACAAAACCCTGGATAAACCCATTCTCTTTTTTCCCCCCTTTCATCAGCCATCAGTAGCCAATCGGGCCATGAGAAGAGTTAGTTCAGTTCCATCTAGAGCACAGTCTCCTTCTTATGTTATCAGCACAGGCGTGTCTCCTTCAAGGGGGTCACTGAGAACTTCTCTGGGTACTGGATTTGGCTCTCCGTCAGTGACCGACTCCCGACCACTGAACCCCAGTGCATATTCCTCCACCACATTACCTGTTCAGCGGGCAGCATCTCCGTACTCTGCTCAGAGACCCGCCTCCCCGGCAGCTGTACGTCGGATTGGGTCAGTCACTTCCCGGCAGACTGCCAATCCCAATGGACCAACCCCTCAGTACCAAACCTCTGCCAGAGTGGGGTCCCCACTGACCCTGACAGATGCACAGACTCGAGTAGCTTCCCCATCCCAAGGCCAGGTGGGGTCGTCATCCCCCAAACGCTCAGGGATGACCGCCGTACCACAGCATCTGGGTCCCTCACTGCAAAGGACTGTTCACGACATGGAACAATTTGGACAGCAGCAGTATGAAATATATGAGAGGATGGTTCCACCTCGGCCCGACAGCCTGACAGGTGAGTACAAGGGGACAGCGCTCCGTAAAGCTCAGTGAGGAACTCGTCCATGCAGCCGTTCTTGAACAAAGCAAAATGTGGAAAAACTCATGTTTATCTCAAAATTTACACTGCAGACTTCAGGCTGACTTATCTTTCAGGGTTTATAATTCTTAATGCATGAAATTAGATATATTTATATCATCAGAACTCCTTTGCAATGATTACATTTTTCCCCTTCACATTGCTAGATATAAAAGGTACTTTTTTGTATTTTAGAAGAATTGGACTTTAAGCTGTTTCTTGGTTGTGGTTTTTGTTGTTGTTGTTGTTTTTTCTTTAATGAAAGATTTTTCACCAGCTAGGCCTACCACGCACCCGTAAGTTATGTAGATGATATCAGAATGTCTGTTTAAATAATTAATTTTTCTAAATGCTTTAATAGTTTAGACTATAATATGGATTTTCTCATCAACTGCTGTATTTTAGCATCCCAGTGGGAAATGCACAAAACTGATGAACTGCCTTCAAACACCACTCAGATTAAATCAAAAAGACACCAGCCAGGCCCTTGATTTTACAGCCATTCCCTTCAGGCTGTTTTCATGGAGGGTTTCCTATATAATGTATAGACATTGTTCTTTTTATTAAAATGAAATGGATCTTTAACCAGTGTTTTAAATTATATTTTTAGAATAATATACACAGTGGTAAAAAAAAAAAATTAAAACTATTCAAGAAAATATGAAATGAGAAGTGAAAGACTCAAGCTCCTGTTTACCCGCATCCAGTCCCACTTACCAGTTTACGTGTCTTCCGGAATGTTTGTTTACGTGTATAAGAGTATACATTATTTACATATGTTCACACATTGTGTTTTCTTTAATGCTGATTGGATTCTATAATGTATATTTTGTGTTTTTTTTTTTTAATTAAGTCCGAGAGCTTCACATCCTTCTCAGTAAATTCCTAAGACCTCATTTTTATAGACCTATTATAATTTCTTTAGTCACTTCCTTATTAATGGACATTTAGGTTTTTACTTTTAGCTTTTTGAGACAATGATGCCATATATTTATGCATTTTTATGCCTATATATTGAGATAACTATGGGATCCACTTCTTGAAATTGAATTGCTGCATCAAAATATGTGCGTATTTGTTCTTAAATATTGTCAAATTGCCCTCCAGGAAGGTGGCACAGATTTATATTTCCACCAATAGTTTGTGTGTGCCTGTTTCTGCTGCACTACATATTGTCAAAGTGTTTCATCTTTGCCAATATGGTAAATAAAAAGCTGTACCTCATTGTTTTAAATGACCTTTACTGAGTTATGAAGGAGGTTGAAGATTTCATACATTTATCAGCCATTTTATTTCTTTTCTGCAAACTAAAAGTTCAAGCCCTTTTGTATATTTTTATAATTTGTTAAAGCTTTTTATATTTGAAATAAATTATCCCCTTGTAATATACTTATCAAGTATTTTTCCATTTTGTAATTTGTGTTTTGACTTTGTTTTTGGTGTTCACAGAATTTTTTTTAATATTTTTGTGTAGCAAAATTAATATCCTTACAGCCTCTGGGAAAACTAAAGTCTTTTTGAGATATTCTAATTGAATAATTTTACATGAAGAATTAATGTGGAACTTGATTTTGAGCTTAAAGAAATTCCTAGTGGAGAAACCACCTCTTTTTCATTCAACCATCAGAGGAGCATATTTGGCTTAGATGTTTTCTGGCATGCCTCTGAAAAGTATGCAGCAAAGTGCATTAGGAATCATTTATGAAATTCCGTGTCCCAAGGAAACCTTAAAAGATAAATAGTTCTGAAGATTTCTGTATTCTTCCCTGTGTATGTATAGCTGTGCAGTAATTTGTGAAGAGTGAAGTGGAAATTCAGGAAAGGAAGTGAGCACATAAACACTGTCTCCATGTTATCCCCGAGATGGATGCGGCCCTTTGGTTTAAAAAGTCTGCTTCTTCGACAATACAAGTGAAATTAGACTTTATGTTTCAGGGGGGAGGAGAATTATATCCAGCCTATCCCAGATTTTTTTTTTTTCCTAGAATACTACAATCCTCAGAAAAAGCAAAAGATTTCCTTAAAAATGTTTCTCACCTGCCTGCCCACTTGTTCTGACTGTGGATTCTATTTTGTGAATTTCCTTTTTTGATTCTTATTTCAGAAAGTGATGTCATTTTTTTTTTATTGCTATGATTCTTAATTTCAAAAGAATAACCTAATTTATAAGTTTGAAGCAATATTTGGTAATAGATTCAGACACTCGGATATTTGGTAATCATAATTTAAATGATGATACAATATGTGTATAAATTAACTTCCTACAACAAAAAAATGTATCTGCTCTAAAATTTTCACTTCATCCTAATGATAGCATGTCAAGAAAAGTCTGGAGAATACAAAGAATCTATATTTGGAAGATAAATGTATGTTTATTTCCAATGTCTTAAATATAAAGGTTTTAAATCACAGAGAACACATCATTGTAATAGATAAACTTACAGATATTTGTGGAATTGCAAATAGAAACTATCGGTTAGATAAATGTTAATGTGGAAGATCAGTGTTTTATTTAGAGGAAGTGATAAGATTATTAAAAGTCAATCTGTGGAAATAACGCGTGGAAAAATTATTTCTAATAACAATATAGAACATAATTACTTGTCTTCCAGTTTAAAAGGTACTAAATTATAATGGGCTTTCTACACATAATGTTTAAATTAACTTAATCTATAGGGGCTATGTATTTCTGTAAATTTTTAAGTGTTAATCTATAGGACTATGGTGGGGGTTTTTTCATGCATGAGCAGGTAAACAAAAATAGTAATAGTCACTGTTAACGTTACTTACAAAGATTTCTAATACCACAAAAGTGCTACACTCACTATAATTCTGTCTTTTATTTCCCGTTGTAGTCTATCACATATGGTAATTTCATCTCACTAGTAGTCTTATAACAAGTGAATATTTACTGGATAATTTTTGTAGTTCTAAGTAAACTCACTTTGTTACCTTTCCCAAGAAATTACAGTAAATGCTTACAAAAGTTTTCATTTTGTATGGATTCCAGGTAAGAAGCCAGCCAGGTCTCACACTGTGAGAATATAACAATCTAATAATGGTACAGAATGCTTTATTCTCATTTCACATCATCACGGGGTGGCGAGGCCACCGCCAGTGCTCAGCTTGCCTTTTGCCAAGTGCGAGTGATGTTGAGAGTCTCACAGTGAATCAAGAGTGTTTGCGGCCCTACGATTGTTGACATAACACCTTGTATTGATAATTTTACCAAGGACTGGCCACATTTACCTGCCTGCTTTATGTCACCATTAACAAAAACAATGTCTACACTATTTTGTTCAGTATACTCACAGACTCCGTGAAATGGAGTTTATACTCTGCTAAGAAGAATGAGAAATCTGCTGGTGCATAATAAAAAGCTGAAATTCTCAAATGAGAATGGTAGAATAACAATCATAACATGATCTTTAGAATTATATTGGCTTCCATGGACCCCTGATGGGCTAACCTTGTTCTTTAATTTTGTTTTCTGAGGGCTCTGTCAAGTTCAAGGTTTCTCACACCATTTCTCATTGACTCTTGAGGGATAACCATGTCCAGTGCTGAGTGTGCAGTGAGCGAACACTGACCTGGGGGTTCCTCTCAGCCCTACCAGAAAGTACCTCTGATGGGGATGAGTCACATTTTCTTTTGGGCTCTTGGTTTCCTTGCTTTTCAAATGAGAAGGTTTGGCTGAATAATCTCCCAATTACAAGATTGTTTAAACTTGCGATCTTTATTTAGCAAGTGAGGAACCAATAGCTAAAACCCATGTGGGTGCATTCGATTTCTTCGCATGTCACTTTTCTGTCCAGGGTAGATAATATTCATTCATTTTAGAAGCTTTATATATTAACTTTCTTGCTACCCCTCACTAAGCAGCATGTAAGTATCACTCACATTTAAGCCTATTTGCCTTTAGTCGTGATATGATTAACTGAGCTAATAGGATGTGAATGATGCTCTCTTTTTGTAATTAGTTACCATGTTTATTTACAGTCCCTTTAAAAGCAAATACATGCCGACTAACTTCCGATGTGTTTGTGCTTTCTCTTGCTCATATTTGGAATGTAACTATAGTTGGTATTCTTTCCAAGTGAAAGATTTTACTTACCAATAATGACAAATCACAAACTCCTGCGTGTCATAGTATAGAATGTACTAATTCATTTTTATTAAGAAAATAAAATGGATTTGAAATCTACTTTTTCATCACAAGTCTCATGTGTAAACATTAGTTATTAGCAATTTGAATGAAAGAATTTTTCAAATTTAATATTCATGTACTAACTTTATACTTTTCCTTCACACTAGAAATAAGGTAAACAATCTGGGATGTGGGTTCCTATAAAAACAATTATTTTAAAGGAAAAAGAAAAATACAGTGATATTAATAGTAAAATAATATTTCATAATACTTAAATGTTGTTAGTTCACTGATTACATTTCAAATTGTGTAACATACGATTTCATGTTTTCCCGTAAAAATTTTGGGTAAATTAATTGAGAGACATATTTCAAAACAATTCTTGAACATTAGCCCTTATTACTAAGCACTATTATGTAGGTGTTGTCTTTGATGTTGGAATTTAAAGAGTTGTGGGACATGGTGGGCCTTGTCCCCAGAGAGCTGACCACCTACTTGGTAGGGCAGGGCAGGAGAAGAGACTGGCACGAACCACTGTATGTACGTTTTTAACAATGAAAATCATTTGGTGAAAGAAGACATTCTCTATTTGGTTACCATGATAAAACAGCTTACAGTTAAGAGAATGAATTCAGAGTATCAGATCATTTCATAATTCTTCTTATTTTTTCTTAGAAAATTTACCTTTGCTGCCAAGAGAAAGTTTTGTTCTAAAAATGTACATGGTGTCCTTGTCATATCCAGCATTCTTCCTTTGTAAAACTCAGCTATGTTTGGAGTTTAGACTTTAACATTTGGTCCTCTTGGTTGAGATTATCATTAGGGCTTTTAACCTCGCCACAATATTCTCAGTTTCTTAATGATGTAATTTTCCTGCCCCTAGGCTTGCGGAGTTCCTATGCTAGTCAACACAGCCAGCTTGGGCAAGACCTTCGTTCAACTGTGTCTCCAGACTTGCACATCACTCCCATCTATGAGGGGAGGACCTATTACAGCCCAGTGTACCGCAGCCCAAACCACGGAACTGTGGAGCTCCAAGGATCACAGACAGCGTTGTATCGCACAGGCTCAGGTGAGCATCAGCTCTGTTTAGCTGGTTTCCCAATTTCATGGGCCCACGAGTAGGAGGATTTCATTGAGATCTGGTTCCTGGTTAGAATGGAGTCACATCGTCCATTTGGTTGTCAGAAAAAGCAGCTGTTAACAGCAGATGAGCAAACAATAAAGCAGAACTTCATTTCATACATGTTTATAGGTGATATATTTTTACCTTAGTTTAATCTGATCATTGAATATAGTGATTATACTATTAATTCGTAAATAAATTTATAGAACTATAAATCTAACTACCCTTGGGTTAGAAGGGTATTAGATATAGAAAGAAAAGCCTTTGTTGGAATATTTCTCTGTCATTTTTGTCACCTAGAATGTGTATTTAGAGAAAATCCCTATATGAGTTACTTGGCTATTTTTGACTTAGCATAAATAAGTAGCCCAAGTGTGTATTTTTGTTACTCTTTTGTAAATATTGTATTTCCTCTGAATGCTTGAGTATACAATGTGAAATAAATATCTTTATGATGGACGCAATCTGGGACAGATCGCAATAAAAGCATTTATAAAAATAGGGAACTAGTGCATCACACCCTTGTACCCCTACCCTCACACATATATGCCACATCATAGTGGCTGATAGAATAAAAGCTGTAGCCCATGGCCAAATAAGCTGCCAGGTTGTGCTGTCGGTCTGATTCATGGAGTCTCAAGAGGCCCCTATTTTTTTTTAAGGATTTATTAACATGCCCACAAATAAACTCCAGGTAACAGTGATAACTCCCTAAAGGCACAGCTCTAGGAGACATATTTCCCAGAACACTAGGAGGGAGAAGACTGTATTTGAATTGGTTCTTTGCCAAAACAGAGTTTGGTCCACTGGGATTTTTCTTCTAGTAGAATGTATCAATTTTTAATAGAATGTTAGTACAGAAATATTTCACTTGTTATATTCTGTATATTGAGGAATTTTACTAATAGGATTAAGAAATAATGCTGTTAAAACCTTTTAATTGCAAGAGGAATATGATATAATCCTTGGAGGAATACCTACTGTCAGAATTAGGAAAGAAAGATTAAATGCAGTGTATAGTACTTTTATACATAGCATCATGCAGTAATTTAGGGGAGTAGCTATAGATGAATTTGATATATCAGTCTTCTTTCTTGTGAAGTAAATTTTCTGGTGTTATCGAAATCCACAGATCCATAAATAAAATGTATACCAAAATAAGTAACCAGTATACATTAAGTGTTCAAAGTTTGATAGTTTCAATGTTTTACAAATAGATTAAATATCTTATTCTTTATTGCTGAAATGAGATTATAAAATTTTGTCATTTCTAAGACTAGTTTATTTTCTTATGTTATGTAGTTTTGTTACTGAATCTTAATAAACATTAAGAACTATTATGTAAGCAGATTTATAGTTTGATTTTTGCTCTTTCCTACTAATAAAATGATATAAATGTTTAGTATATATTAAAAATGGAAATGCTTTTTTTAGCACTAATGAGCTAGATTGGTAAAATCTAAAAGTAAACAGGTTCTATAATTGTTAAAAACTATAATTCTTCTTAACATTAAAAATATTTTGACTTTGATAAGTATCACCTCATGGAGAGCATACTAACTTTTACTAAAATGTTGGTTGTCTGGTAGGTGTTGGAAATCTACAAAGGACGTCCAGCCAACGAAGTACCCTTACATACCAAAGAAATAATTATGCTCTGAACACCACAGCTACCTATGCGGAGCCCTACAGGCCAATACAATACCGAATGCAAGAGTGCAATTATAACAGACTTCAGCACGTAGCACCAGCTGATGATGGCACCACGAGATCCCCATCAATAGATAGCATTCAGAAAGACCCCAGGCAAGTACTACTTATGGGTCCCCAGAATGCTACCATATGACCAGTTCAACCAGTTCCTTCATTCTGACATTTTTACAAGTTGCCAAGTTTATTATAATATCAGTAACTCCTTATCTCTAAGATTTCCAGTTGTATTCCAGCACTGTGGGTCATTGAGGTTAATTTCATTTTAAAGAAGTCATTTCAATGCTTTAATAATAACTCAGAGGGTGCAAGGGTCTGTGTGAATATCTGCAGTATTCATCATTAAAATACTTCACCAGGGCAACTACTTGGGATAACCTCTTGGTCAGAATTACACAAAAAAATTTAAAGGATCATTTTACCCCTTTTCCTTTATCCTGACTGACATCTTAAATGAGACTTCAGAAACTGTGTGCAGTTGGGAAAGGCCAGCGTTATATGTACATTTTGAATTACATTAATCAATGCTATTTTGTGCTTTTATTAACTAGATTCTTCGAAAAGCTTTCTACCACTTAGGAGAAAATCATTTACAGGAAGTTCTCATATCTCATAAGCAGCATTTATTTGGCAAATAATAAATGTTTCCTCTTTTTAATTTTATTTAGCCATGTAGAAAACACATTTTATTAAGATAAGTATGAGTCATTTCGTATTTGATTGATTTTTAAAAACTGGCCTCATCTTTAATGAAAGCCAATTAAAATATTCAGGAAATAAATAAAGATATTTAGAAACTAAAAGAGAACTTTGATTTCTGTAGGAGTATAATTGTTGCTGAATTTTAAGCAGCTTTAGTGTTATTTTGAGGCATATGTTAACAAGGTTTCATTCAGTCTTCACCCACAAATAGTCGTTTCATTGGGAAATTGTTATAATTATCAATTCATTTTTAGCAATCTACCAACTTGTAATGAATACGGATTAAAAGCATGGGTGAGGTTTTAACTAACGGTACTTCCAAGTTGAATGGGAAGCCCACTGCTCTTCCAGAACCACTCCACCTTTTCACTTTTTCGCCTACAGTTCTTTATGGTTTATACATACATTTGGTTCTGCTGTTGCTGCTTGCTACCTTTTTCTTTTTTTTTTTTTTCAGTCATTTTTAAGGATTTTGTAAAGTAATTTGTGTAATAGCACTTCCAAAATAAGTCAGAAATATTTTTACATGATTTTGTTTTTTAAGATCTTTGAAATGACAAAAGCCTAGAGCACCCAAATGCATGCAGAAATTCCGAAAAAGGCTTTGAATTGTTGGTAATTTAGACCATACCTCAGCTAAACCTGCAGAGAAAAAGATAACTACTCAGAAAGGTAGTGAAATGTGTTTAGTGCTTTGAGTTTAATGTGTTTCTGAAGACTTCAGTTTTGACCTCTGATGTGAGTTGATTCACTATAAACAAAGATTTCCTACATGATAATATACGTCAGCTATTCATAGTATGATAATTTCAGTCTAATGCATGAAACTGATGCCTACCTTTGATTATGTGAAACTTTAGTGATAGTGCATTTTGTAAGATGAATAAATGATTATCTTACAGTAATAGATGCATTTATTCGAGCTGAAACTGGAGTCCAGGTGAATATGAAGTCTGAAAATTCAAAACAATGAAAAGCTCACGATAACTATTATTTAATTTTAAGTTTGAAAATAGCAACTTCAATATTTTTATGTACTTCAAAACCTACTTTATCATTAATGCTACATTATATTTAGCCTGAAAAAAATTCCTGTAAGACTGAAGAAGTTATTCATGTTTTCTGTATAAAAAGAAATGTATGACTTTTTTTAATAGTTGTCTAGAAACATTTATTAATAGTACAGATGATACATTTAAAAGAAACAAATTACTTCCTATAGAAAGTGATAGTGACTTAAAGAATGACAGTATTTATGGTGCTCCATTTGAGCAAGGCTTAATCTGTGATGTTCTATAGAATAATTCATTTACCATCTCCTTCACCTTCATATTAAAGAAAGAAGTAAAAAGAGATGGTCTTTATATTCACCTACATATTTACCATTAATAGTTCTCTTCTTCCTATAAATTCAAGTTTCCATCTCGACTCATTTCCCTTCAACCTATAAACTTCCTTTAGCTTTTTTTATGTTGCTATCTGCTGGCAACAAATTCACTCAGTTTTAATTTATCTGAAAATGTTTTTATTTTCATTTATATTAAAGGATATTTTTACTAGATATAAATTCAGAATTGACAGGTATGGATTTTTTTTTTCTTTTCAGTACTTTATGACATTTACTGTCTTCTGGTCTCCATTGTTTCTGATGAGAAATCAAACATTTGTATCATTATCCTCAGTATGTAATATCTCTTCTCTCTGGCTGCCTTTTAGATTTTTCACTTTATCTTTGACTTTCAGCAGGTTAGTCTGATAGGCCTAGATATAGTTTTCTTTACATTTAACCTGCTCGGGTTTCATAGAGATTCTTTAAATGTTGCTTGATGATTTTTACCAAAATTGGGACATTTTCAACCATTACTTATTTAATTTTTTTTTCCTAACCCAAACTCACTGTCCACTTTATCTGGAATAATTTGACATCTCACAGGTTACTGAAACTCTGTTCATGTTTTTTAATCTTTTTTCTCTGTATTCTTCAAATTGGATATTTTTTATCGATTTGTCATTAAAATTAACTCTTCTTTCTTTTATATTCTCCAATTTGTTGTTAAGCTCAGCCAGTGAATTTTTCTATTTCAGACACTTGAATTTGGTTCTTTTTAAAAAATATATATATATAGTTTTCATGTCTCTGATAATATTCCCCACTTATTCACTCCTTATATACATCTTTCTAAGTCTCCTCTGATAAATCCAATATTTGAATTTTTTCTACATCTCTCCATTGTGTGTGTATGTGTATGTGTGTGCGTGTGCGTGTGCGTGTTTATATCTTTGTTAGTCACATTTTTCTGTTTCATCTTATTCTTAGCTGTTTTAAATTATATGTGAACTATGTGGATCATACATTGTAGGGGACTCTGGATTATGCTGTCTCCTATTTAAGAGTACTGAGTTGTGTTCTATCAGCTAACAGATGTTTTTGATTCCTTGGAGATTGGTTTTGTTCTTTGTTAGGATGCATCTATTTCAGATTTATTTTACTCCCAGTACGTGGCTCTAACTCTGTGGAAAGGATCTTACTCCTAAACTTGGCCTTTTTGGAGACTGAATGCTGAGATGCTCAGTAATGTCTGCACTTTGACTGGGATGGAAGTCCAGCATACCCTAGCATATGCTCAGCTCTCAATTTTAGTGTATGTGCTGCCGAAGTGAGTACATGCTCAGCAATCAGTCCAGCAGCAGCTACTCTTCAGCAGACCTATACATGTGCCCTATACATTCACAGCCCAACACTCAACTAAGAGTTTGTTAATAATCCTCCCACAGACTTACAGAATCTCCTCTGCAGAACTCTCTCCACTCCAGTCCTCCATTCTCCCCCTCAGACGGCCGAGCCCATCATTGTTCTACTTCATATGCTCACTTCCTGTGCCGTGATCCAAAAAGTGCCCTCAGGCAGAAAGCTAGGTGAATATGGAGCTCATAGGGTAATTCCCTTCTCTCAAAGATTACATTCTTCTGTTACTTGTTGTTCAGGAACAGAACAACAGTTTCCTCATTCATTTAGTCTGCTTTTATAGTTGTTTATGGTACGAGGGCAAAATCCAGTACTTATTACTCAATCATGGATGAAAACAAAAGTCTAGACTTAAGTTCTAATGAAGCAAATCCTGGCAGGCATTGAATTGATAGCAGTCTTTCCAGGGTAAATGTCTGCCGAAAATCAAAGTTAAAGTTGATGCCAACCAAACCTAACTGCCCTACTCCAGCTAGAGCCTACCCTTTGTGTTATCTGACTCAAGGATGCCAGAAAATCTTGACCGCCCCTGTGCCATTTAAAGAAACAAAAATTTTTATTTGTAATGATTATGAGTCACCAGGGAAAGAGTAAATCACACTCCTTCCATTCTGTTAAATACAGCATAGAGGTACATAATGGACTTTAGACAGATATTCATTAGAAATAGTTAACACAGTAAAATAGTTTCAGTGCATGGAGGGACACCTATCATTGCAGAGAATGCCCCCTATATATAATAGTTCATTTTTCAGGGATGATGAACATTAATAAAACATCTGTATAATAATTTGAAGTATATAAAATATTTTAATATGGATCATCACAATTATCACAGCCAGACTTAGAAGGCAAAAATGATAGTTTTATTGTTCCTGTTTTACAGATGGGAAAACTGAAGCTCCAAATAATTAACTGGTTTTCAAAATCACATAGTAAATGAAGGACCTGGGACTTCAACACAGGCAATTTAACTCTAAAGTCTGTGATTTTTCTGCTGTGTTATCCTGCCTCTGGCATTTGAGGTATTCTTAATGTCTGTTAATGACATGATCATCCGATGTATCCCTCAAGCCAGAAATCTCCATTGACTTGAGTTTTCAGAATATCATCTGGCTGCTCTGCAGAATGGGTCACAGAAGGGGGTGGTATTTGAAGCAGAGAGAGCATGTAGGAGTTTACTAGAGTGGTCCCGACAAGATGGAGAGAATAGATGGGTTTGGTTTATATGAAATACATTGGAGATAGTCAGCAGAGCTTGCTGATGGGTTGGATAAGAAAGGTAAAGGAAAGAGAAAAATCAAGGATGGCTCTGTTTTGTCTTGAGCAAATGTGTGGGTAGTGCGTAGTCTTCTCACCACCAGTCTTTTCTGATTCTAGTACATTCTCTACTAGACCACCAAAGTTATCTTTCTGATAAATGTGACCACGCCACATCCTCTCACTCTTCTGCTTCAAAATCTCCATTTGCTTTCTGTTCCTTTTGTGGGGACCACCTGGGCTTCACTAACCTCCACCACTTAATTACTAATTCCAGGTCTATATCCTTGTCTATATCTAATGTTATTTAATAGTGCCTGCCTCATGGGGCAACAGTGAAGGTAAATGAGAAAATGCATCTAAAGCTATTGACACAATGCTTGATGCAGAGAAACTCAATAAATAATAACTCTTGTTATTAGTATTAAGATTAAACTTTTTAGTTTGGCATACAAGACCCTGTCCATAAAACTACATCTTATTCAATATTTGTGTCTGCAGCACTGACCGTGGTACCTGCAGCATAGTAAGGATTATTAAATATTCATTTGAATCGGTGGTATGTCTGTGTGTGTGCAGGTATGGAATGACCTGACCCTTTGTAGTGGACAAGCAAGTTAATGCATGGAGCTTTCCCAGACCAGGAGAGGCTCTGAGCCTTTAAAAACTGGGCAATAGAAATATAATTGGGTCGTTACTTTAAAAGGCTTTTTATTTTTAAGTTTATTCAGTATTAATCCATTTTTGGAACAACTGTTAACTTTATCCTGTAATCAAAGTCTACAAATTTGTTGCTTTGTGAACCATTTGTAAGAAGCTGATCTTCATATGATACAAGCACAAGTTCACATTTAACAAGGATTCCAAACAGAGGAAAATTCTGATAATGTGGTAGTAGTACCTGAAAAAGCAAATTATAAAAAGTATGTATGCTTAATATGATTGTATATTCATTATACAAGTAATGGGATAGCGCAGAAGTGGCGGCCACAGACCGAAGGCGGATTGCCTGAGTTCAGATGTTGCTCTGCTGTTGGCTTTAGGCTCTGCCATGTGGCTTTAGGCAAGTTGCTTAGCCTTTCTGTCTCAACCTCCAAATCTATAAGGCTGCTATGAGAATAAATGAATTAATATACATAGAATGCCTATGATAGTACCTGACACAGAATAGGTACTCGTAAAATATTGTGTCATTTAATAGTAATCAGGTCTTTGGAAAAAAGTCTATATGCACACATGTGACTTTGCATACATATATAGAAAAAAGACCAGGAAATGTCAGCAGTAGGGGGTTTTTTCGTACACAGGATTACTGATAAAATAATTTTTCTTTTTTATAATTTTCTATGTTTCTGTCTTATAATCAAGAGCAATCATCAATATTAAGTTTCTGAAAAACCATCGGGCCCACAATATTCGTTATTTCTAGGCTAACAGCAGATCTGTGTAGTCCCAGTAGCCCTTCTTTCTCTCTCCTCAAGCATGACATCTCATCTAGCTAAAGTGCATTTGTTTACCTGAAAAGTATAAAATTAGAATCAAGAGGGGGAAAACAAGGATGAAAAAGTTATTAAGAACATCCTTTGTTCCCTTGAATCTCTTCCTGTGCATCATGATTTCTTTAAGATCATAAGCATCTGGGCCTCTGCATATGTTCGTCAGGGGGAAAAAAATTATTTACATATAGACGTATTTTAGGATTTCTGTAACTACCGATTTTGGTCTCCGCTGAGCTTGTTTCTTGTGCCAAATGTTTCATTCATCATATCGTTAAAACCTGGGCCTTTCTTTTTGAAGCCGTGTCTTTCTCCTGTAGGGAGTTTGCCTGGCGTGATCCCGAGCTGCCTGAAGTCATTCACATGTTGCAGCACCAGTTCCCCTCAGTTCAGGCGAACGCGGCAGCCTACCTGCAGCACCTGTGCTTCGGCGACAACGCAGTGAAGATGGAGGTACGAGACCAGTGCGCAGGGCGCCTGGGGAGAGGCAGGGCCTTCCGTTCAGCAGTCGCCTGCTGTGTGCTTAAGATGTTACCAGATGCCCTTTCAGACAGATATTTTGATACCAAATACTCTTTTCCTGAACTATGTAGTTCAGTATTTCCCAGGAAAAAACTAGGATGAGTATATTTCTTAGAGTGCTTTTAGCATTTTCATATCATGTCCACTTATATGGCTGTTTATAAAACATGAAGCTAAAATCGATTTAACCTGCATTTTTTTAAGTATTTTTCAAGAATCTATTAGATAAAAATTATGAGACATATGAAACTAGTAAACTCATGTATTTTATGAGATTCTAGACAAGATTGGTGCCAACATACAATTTAGTAAAGTTTCAGAGGATTTGTAACCGTTACTAATACTGAACATATATGAATATTTTATTTCACATTTTAAAGTTTTTTGGCATACAGATTCTTTCTTTCGATGTTTAAGGCCTTTTTTCCCCCTATGATGTCATGTAGAACTTGTGTCTCTCATCAACTTAACGTGCAAAACAACATATCAGTTATAGATGTAAAGGTGGTTGCAATAAATAAAGCCTAGAAATATTCATGTGATATACCAATAAATGGAAAAATGGAAGAAAATTTAGGGAGAGTAGCCTAGAGAGACAATTCTAAAAACCAAATGGCTTCAGTCAAAAATTCTTTCCTATGTTATCTCTGTCCGTGCACATAGCTTGGTTGCGTTTGTGTCTTCATTGTGCTTGGGAGTGAAAGCACATTGCCGTGTGTGTTCAGGGTCTTGGGGTAGGACTGTGCTACGTGCACATGCCATTATCCACCTCAATCTCCCTTCCCGTTTTTAAGCTATGAACCAAGGAAAAGAGTTTCATCTTGGAGAATGTCCTTAACATTTTCAAAAGATGTGCTATTTAGAGTACAAAGGAACCTTTTACGATTATCTGGAGTTGTCCGTTTCCCATCATCTTTCCATCACAGACTTTTGTTTGATCGCTGATACATCACCTGTCACTTATGCCTGGTACCTAATATTTTTCATTCTAGGTATGTAGGTTAGGGGGAATCAAGCATCTGGTTGATCTTTTGGACCACAGAGTTTTGGAAGTTCAGAAGAATGCTTGTGGTGCCCTCCGAAACCTTGTTTTTGGCAAGTCCACTGATGAAAATAAAATAGCAATGAAGAATGTTGGCGGGATACCTGCCTTGTTGCGACTGTTGAGAAAATCTGTTGATGCGGAAGTAAGGGAGCTTGTTACAGGTGGGTATGGAATGTGATCTTGTCCTGGTGGAAATGTTGAAAACAATCTTGACTCTGCCCTTGTATGGTGCATTGTGAAGGTGTTGAAGGTTCCGGGTAGGTGATGATGATATAGTGTTCACAACTCTGGCTGTGATGTAATCTAGTGATTCAGAAGGCACTTGTGGTGCTACTAGTAGCAGTTATACACGTTGATGCATAAGTGGTGGCTAACAGATGTCTTATTCATAGAGGGCTGAATATGTCATTTTTTATTATGTATTCCATAGTAAATCTACTTATTTCAAGTAGACTGGCTTTCCTTTATTGTGAAAATAAAATACACTTAATGGATTAGCTACCTTCCACTTCAGCTAAGCCAGTGTCTGAATGCCTTTTAGTATCTCAGATGCTTTCCTAGGTCCCCGGATGTAATGACGAATAAAACTCAGCCCCTGCCCTCAAGCAGCACTCAGACTCAGAGGAACACAAGTGGTTCTGCGGATGTCTGTGAAAAGTGGCGAGTGCCAGGACTCATTAGAGGTTACATTGGGAGCACAGAGAATGGGTAGGGAAGTTCCCTGGATAATGTGGAACCAGAGTTGTACTAAAGGATGAGGAGGCATTGGCTGGATAAACAGGAATATTTCCAGTCATAAGCAGAGGTGCTCAGAGCCAGCATGGGATGGATATAGGGTCATAGGTACCAGCAGGAAGAGAATGCTGAATGAAAACTGGCCAGAGAGAAATGCAGGCCTGGTTTGGGGAACTTCTATGAAAAATATGTGTCCCATATGCAGTGAGAGTGATACTAGGGCATGACACAGCCATTTTGGGCTTTTAAATGTATTCTCCCAGCACGCAGCAAGGTGGAGGATTGTTTGGAAAGAGACAAGCCTAGCATCTCAAAGACCTATGAGAATATCAGTAGTCTAAAGATAACAGCTCAAACTATATAAATAATAGAAAGAAGGGGTGGTAGTGGAGAAGAGGGAAGAATTAGAGAAATAATCCATGGTCAAGGCATATGGTCCAGGGTGGAGAATGACAGACCAGGAGAAACAGAGTGAGGCATTGTCTTAAGAGACTGGATATTACAACACCATTGGGTGGGTTCAAGAGTGCTTGAGGTTAAGATGAAAGAACAATTCTACCTGAGGGCAAATAAATGACAGCATTATTTGCAATGGAGAATTAGGGGAAAATACTGAGTATTCACTGATAGGAATATGATTAAATAACTGGCAGTACATTTAAACAATTAAAGCATATACAAGGGTTAAAATACGTGCTAATTAGAGCAATGGGTAAATTTCTAGAAACATTTCCAGAATAAGTGCAAGATGATATTATTTGTATAAAGTTTTTAAATATTCAGGTTGTGGCTGTAAATTATGTTTTTGATGTATGCACATGTAAAACAGTTAAATTTTTTCATTGTAATGATAATAGAGTAAGGAGAATGGTTACCCCAGGCCTGGGAGCAGGGGCGGAGAAAATGGCATTTGGGGATATAATCCAACTCTATTTCTTTAAAAAGAAAGAAATCTGAAACAAAAAAGACAAATTATTAATATTTAATAAAGCTGGATAATGGATACCTGGGTGTTTGTTTTATAATTGCTATGCTATTTTTCATGCTTGAAATATTTAATTGAAAATTTTTAACACCATTTTTTTCCAAATTAATCCCATTCCCCACTGGTTTCCATTATGAAAGCAGAGCTGTAGGTTCTGTCGGATATAATTCAGTAACACTTGGGAATGTGGCAAACCATCATGAATCTAATATTTAAGGGGAATCAACTTTCTCATAAAATATTAATGTTCAAAATACAGTACCTTGCATTCCAAATAAGATATGAAACCTATATACTCAAAGTAGAGAATACTTTATAATTATAAACTCTGGATTGGACTGCACACCTTAATGTAGGTTTGAATATGAATGCTTTGGCACTTCTAAATCCCATTATTGATTTATTATTATGTACTCTCTCTAAAATACTTTTGAGGCATCTCACTCTCTCACACTAAAAAGTAAATTATTTTTATATGTACATACATATGTATGTGTGTGTATATAAAATGAAATTTAGAACAAGCTAAATCGAATTAAGAATATAGATACAGCCATCCTAGGAGTCAACACATTCACTACGATAATGCCCAAAAAGTTACTCAATACTCCCTCTTAGGAAGGCATAGAGGAGACAGTATTATTGTAGTCAGCAAGTGCTTGCTTTCCCTGTTTGATGTTTCTTTTCCATCACTTTGAACTTACTGTGTAATGTCCAAGTATCTTCTCCCAGTAACACCTGTGCAGCTAACAAGGCTGCAGAGTGATGCATGTAAACTCCCTGACGGATCAGCAGTGATCCAGGGACCACATGAGTTAGAAGCATAACTTCATACTCAGATTGGTTCTCTTTTGATTAACTAGACAGATTAATCGTGATTTGGTTCTTACATTCTTAATACACTGCTTTTTTCTCTTCTTTTGTTGTAATTTCTCAGGAGAGAAATAAGTCTTTGCTAGAGTTTTGTTTCTAAGGGTTCCCCCCCCCCACCCCTTTGGGAGAAACTGTTACAGTGACTTTTCTGAGCTGAGCTCAAAGAATTTGTAAGATTTAGTGTTAAACAGGAAGAAGAGAACATGAAAGTTTGGTGTGGTATTTTTCATTTGAGAATAAGTCAGATTTACTTGAAATAGAGCCAGACTTCACTACTTAGGGCTTTTATGTACTAATTTACCTGGTGCTGAATGTGAGTGCTAATTTAGATGTTTTCCTCTATATTTTATCATTATCTGCATGGCTATAGTTCTGGTTGCTGAGAACACAAGATGTTTTAAGACATGGAGCCTGGCCTTGAAAAGAGGATATTAGTGTTCCTAATTCCAAACGAGCTATCTCCCCAATAGACTGGGAAATATTTCCAATGTAAAACCAGCAACAACCTCATATTTCTTTTTTTGGAAATAGCTACCAATAGCTTTTAAGCTTTAGGAAGTATTTTTTGGCCATACTTGTGAAGTAGGAGAAATTAAGAATTGTTTTACCCTTAATAATTTATTCTAATATATGGACTGTTTGCTTATAAAATGTTCTCTTCCAAAGTTATCTTTACTTTGGACTGGGCATGGTCGGTATATAAACACTCAGTTGTTCCATGTAAAGGAGCTGGACCAGAGGACTTTAGAAGTGAATTTTTAGTTCCAAAAGGCTAAACGTCAGCCAAGCTTGATTTGTATATAAACATTATCAAGCTAATATGAAACTGCCACATCATAATATAAATCTAAAGTAGTTACATGCGTATGTGTGTTGTATGCATACATATATTTACCACGATTTATGAAGACAGTAAAGTTAATTCACATTTCTCAGTTCCAAAATGTAATTATACCAACCTTAACTGATATTCAGTAATATTTTAAGAGTAACTAATCTCTGGTGGTTTAAAGCATGACATCAAAAGTTCCTTGAGCTCCTCATTAACTCTTCAAGTCAAATAATCATCTGTCTTTAATTCATAGAATCACAGGATTGGAGGAGACCTCAAAATTCATTTTACCCAATCAGCCATCATGTGCTTGAACCCACAGAGACAGGGAGCTCATTACTTCATGGAGTGAAGGCTGAGCAGCAGGGTAATTCCTAAAGCAACAAGAAAACATTAAGAATACTTGAGAAGGCAAGGAAGATGAGCCCTCTGGAGCTCATTTGGCCGTGATATAGCCCTATGAGAGAACTGTTAGCTCTAAGTCCAGCCTCCCGGCTCTCTCCTAAAACAGAAAGTGTGTCCCCATTGAACCATGCTCATTAAAGTGTATCTGCTCCAACATGGGCAGCAGGGTGCTATGTGACCACGTCACCCAGCATTCCCTATAAAGTGCCCATCTCTATCAAGTCCCCTTTGAAAATAAAACATCCTTCCAAATGTCAGTGTTTTGCCAGTATTGTCCTCATATTACCATAGCCCAACCTTACACAGTGCTTGGCCTTTGTAAGTGTAGCCTAAGAGTTCTCCGTGGAAATTATAGTCAACTTGGGATCATGAAGTAATAAACCACAATGAGGTGATATGTTCAAAATATTGCATTATTTGAAGAAACTAGTATCCCACTGAAACTAGGTATTCTATTATTCTTAATACTAAGTAATTCTACCTAGTTATTATTCCAAAGCCTTTTTTCCAGTCCCCTTTGTTTCAGTTTGGCAGTTTTAATGTAGTTAAATGAAGAAATTTTAGCTGTTCTTTTTAAAAGATGCCTCGCCTTTGCTTTAAATTTAATAACTGCCCTGGGCCACATTTTGGCCACATTTTTATGCAGAGGAAAAAAGAAAAAATGTTTTTCGCTAAGTATATTTTCCCAAGACAGTTTGGCTGTCATTGTTAATTAAAATGGTTCTCTAATGCAACATGATTCTTGTGTTTTCTTAATTGTGTTGAATATTTTCCAGATTGAAACCTAATGATTTTTTTTGTGTGTGTGGTTGCTAATATATGTGAGTGCCTAGAGTGAGGGTTATTATTGTTATTGTTATTACAGAGATGCTTTTTGCCTTTTTTGTGCTTAAACTTGAAAGTTGGATGAAGTATGGTTTTCCCCAGTTGCATTATAAAATGAATGTCTGCTAGGATCAAACTATGTCTGCTAGTCAAACTATGGATAGAATATAGAAATATTGTGTCATTAGAAAAGAACTCATTTGTTCAAGATAATTAAATTAGTGTTTCTAAGCTGGGAAATATGAATTTCGAGATTTTGAGCATCCTAAAAGCATCTTTAAAAAACAAAACAAAACAAAACTATAGAAATTGAAGATAATGCACAGAATCTGGAGACCTACCTTTTAATACACCAGATACCCCCAAACTATCATGCCTCTAGTACCTCCTCTAACACTGGTGTCAAATACCAAAAAATAGCCTTTGTTCTTAAATAATAATAGACTTTGTTTAAATGACAGTTCTTCCAATCTAGCAAGTGATTATTCATCCATATGGCTAAGTAAAATATTTCCACACGTTTATTTAAAATTTTTTGAATGCCAGCAATGGATTCCAGATACTGTGCAGAACATGAAATTGGGCATATTCCCTTCCTGATCATTATCTCCATATTTCTAATTAGAAAATAAATTAATAATAAAATGATAGTCATGTACTAAGGAAGGGTAGGTGGGCCAGGCTAAAGTTCAGCAGACAGCAGAATGTTCTAGAAAGAACTGGAGCTTAGGGGATATGCATTTAGCCTTTTGTACTGTTATGTGTCATTACAAGATACAGAAGGGAAAAGAGAAAAAAGTTCCACGCTATCGCTTTTACTCTTTGAATTTCACCTGGGATTATAGAGAAGTATTTTCTAACTTGGCCACTTGCATAGTCACATCAAACCCTAGTGATCAGCTATAATCAGTTTTCTAAGCTGTAGGTTGCTTAGAAAATATGTGAAATGTGATTTTATAGTCTTGTGAATAGTTCAAGATTTATAGTCTGAGGATGAAAAAATTCAGCCTCTAAGTGGAATATGACCTTCAGTGTTGTGTGTGGGCTGACTCAGAGGGCCCCTGCAGAACTCAAGTGGTCAGCCTTTGGTCAGAGTAGTACTTGTCAACACAAGAGCAGTTGCATAAGAACGCCCTCCCTTGGTAGACCAGACAGCCAGACAGTATTGGCAAGAAAGACGAGGACATATAATGAAAATCTAAAAAGAAGATGCCCGAGAGACCCCAGTTCCCATCTCTCAATTACTTTGCAGATTCTTGGTCTGTCTGATTTCCCATGGCTTAGGACTGGAGGCAGTTTTGTCTCTGAGCCTCCTCCGCTGGTACCAAATAACTAGGTAGAAGATTTAGTGCAGTTACAAATGAATAAGCACATTCCTAGAATGCATAAAAGTCATCTGTGGAACATATAACTTCAGTGACTGTGTCTCAGTAAATCTCTGTAATAGTGTGAATGACCTGTTGCTGTGTCAGAGGCTGAAGTAACTTGAAGAACAACCAGGTGGCCTGCTCGCTGCCCTCACAGCCACCTCTGCATCAGAGCGATTCTCTCAGAAGGATTTCCCATCCTATGACCTAGTAGCCTATACGAACCCATCCTAATGACAGAACCGTCCTTTATATCCCTCAGGGGCAATCTCAGTCAGCATTTCTGAGTTGTAAGCTGATTTATTTTCAGTGGAAATACCTTTGCAGGGTACTACATTATGTTATTAATCCTCTCCAGCCTGCCCATGAAGTTGAAAAATTACCTAGAATAAAGAAGGATATGTTGAAATGCAAATGTGAGTCTTTAAAGGGTCTCTAGAAATTGACAGATCTTTTTAAAGATCCTGTGGTCCACCTTTGTATCTGAAAAATCACAGAAACACAGGCTAACCCTTATGATCTTTAAAGACTAAAGATCTATCACTCATGTCCTTTAGCTGGGGAAAAATTTAAAAAGCAGGAACAATCCCCTTCAAATTGAATATGTAGTCAGGGGCCCCACCAGGTAGTGTCTATGGCTAGCACAGGTCTCCAGGTCCACATAGCCCCCTCCTGGGAGGCTTCTCTCTCTCAGATCATCTCAGCACTCACTCACCGCTGCTACTGAAACCGGGGCTAGTGACCACTATGACCACAGCTAGGCCTGAGTTAACTGTCTCATGCCTGAGATGCAGTATACATTAGCTGTGTGCAGGAAATCTCAGGGGGCAACCAAGTGAATAAGACAAGGCCCACTGGCCTCTCTGTGGGACCCAGGTCTCCAGGTAGCTGGACTACCCACCATATAGGACAGCTGTGCTGGCCAGCAGGGAATGCAACAAGCAGGCCAACCTGGCAGCAGAGCAGGAAGAAGAAAGCCTTGAGCCATGCTTGTAAATTCAGGCACAAGACTGCACATGAACTGTTCTGGGATTCACTACACACATTTTAGGGACCTTGGAAAAGATTATTACCACCATGACTTATTTTCCTTAGAGTTTATCCAAAGCAAGGCGTTTCTATCACTAAAGACGATACTTTTGTCCCACTCTCATATTAATTGCTTTTTCATTATTTCAATTCCATTTCAGTTTTATAATTTGTTCCAGTCCTGGTAGAAAGCTTGAGTGATTTGCCTGAAGCCACAAATGTCAGACATTTTTTTTATTGCACTGCTATCTTCCCACTCCCCGCTTGATTTCCTCATTTCTGTTACAGCACCATATTCTCACACATATGTCGCATTCTTGGCTCGTCTTTGACGCCACCCTCAGCTTGCATCAGGCTCCAGTTCTCGTCACAAGCACTCGCCCTTCATCTTGCCTTCCCATCCCCTCCTCATTCCTCGGTTCTTCATCACATCTCCCCTAAACTGCTGTCCTGGAACTTAGTCTCTGCCCCTCCTCTTGCATCAGCCTGTCGTCCCTGGGGTGACACCTTTCCCTGTATTCCACACGTCCCCCCTTGCCAGTCAAATCTGCTTTTCCTGTCCTCATCTTCTAGGTTAACCCCAGCCTTGAGACTCTCCCACTTCGGCTGCTCCCTGGACTCTGCCCTTCACACTCCAGCCCAGATGTGGTGGTCTCCTGCCCTCCAGCTCCTGCACTCGTAAAAAGATCCCGGGAGAGGCAGCATGGTGTCAGGGAATGAGTGTGCTCTGTGGAGTCAGATCTGCTTCTTTCCTTCAGCTCTGTGGCCCCAGGCAAATCACCTCTCTGGTACCAGCTTCCCCGGTACACAGTCCCCACTGCTTGGAATTTGGGTGAAGAAGGATGCAGATTGCCTGACTCAAACAATGTGCAAGCTGTACTTATTGCTCTTGCTACACTGGGTGTTTTGTCCTGGCTGCCTTGTGTCGTAAGTGTTTATGGCAAAGCTTCCAGAAACCAGAGGAGTCACCTACATGTCTCCCTTAGAGTCTGCCATAAAATGAACAGCATCTCTACCAGCACTTTGTACACAAGAGAAGTATAATGCAGGACATATAATTCTGAACTTCCTAGCAGCCACATTAAAAAGGTGGTATTTATTTTAATAATGTAGTTTCTTTAACCCAGTAGTTCCAATAACTTCTTCAACTTGCAAGCATCCCAAAAATTATTAATGAGATGTTTTACAATCATTTTTTTTTGTACCAGCTCTTCATAATCCAGCATATATTTTACATTCACAGCACATCTCAATTTGGACTAGCCACACCTCAAGTGTTCAGTAGCCGCATGTGACTGACAGCTACTGTTCTGGACAATGCAGGTCTATACTGTGCCGCTATATAAGTAACATATATCTAAAAGGCATGAGGAAAAAATAAATAAAAGGCATGAGGTGCATTATTGGATAAGGATGAAGGCGGCTACTTTGTGACAGGGTGTATAGCATCTTGACATTACTCTTCCTAACAAAGAGTCACAGAAGTTTATAAAAACCATACCAGAGTTCTGGGAGAGCTTCAGAGGCTACTTCAGAGAAAAGAAATGGAGAAGTGGCTTTGCTAGATTCTGAGCGTTTCAGCCAGACTCTAGTCGGGAATACCATTGGAGGCATGGCAGAGCCCTAGCTTCAGAGGCCCACATCCCTGCTCCGTTATCCACAGACCGAGTTTGTGAGTCACACACACTCCAACTCTCAGATGCAATGTACAGCCTGATGTTTTAAATTTTCTCTATTAGTCTAATATTTCTACCCCGACTCATCAAGAATTGCCAGGAGGGGGGTGAATGCATCCTACCACACAGTGTTCCCAACCCCAAAGAATTGAAGCATAGTCATGATAGTGGCTTGTCATGACATTCATGCCAGGAATGTTGGGGCCAAGACCTCATTGCCTGTTCTCTGGATTAATACTCTCCACACCTCCAAAGTTTGAGTAGTTTTACTTACCTCATGGACATTGTGTGCAAGAATAAGACTGAAACAAGAACATCAAGAACAGACGCTAAACATAAGACTAACTTGTGAAAGAAAATGGAAGGGCATGTCAATATTTGAAGTGCACTAGTATTTTTGGCTATTTTATCTTTCTTTTTTTGCAGTGTCTGTAAACACTGGGGGTTTTTTGGTGGAGATTTTTTATAATTAGGAAACTGGGAATAAATTGAACACTATATAAAAATTGATAGTTTTAGATAGCTTTTATATCAGAAAAACAATTATATTAGCTGTTAGGTATGTATGCTGCCAGAGAAATTGTATTTTTCAAATGTTCTTTGGTTTTCAGTATCTTTTAAAAAATACATTTTCCAATTAGTGCTATTATTTTAACTAATCAAAATCAGTTTCTAATTTGACTATAAAATGTATCAGTTGGTCATTAGAATAAGCTATAAAGCTAAATTTAAGCGTGAGCTCTTTGAAAGTTCTGCAGCATAGGATTTATGTGAAATGGTATTTTTATTATTTATTCTTTGTGGGGAAAATGAACTTTCATCTCTCATGGCAGTATTTCATTGTCATTATTGGCTCCTCATAATTATGTATACTTTTTCCTGTGGTAGAGAATAAGCAAAATTTACCAAAATAATATGCATGAGATTCCCTAATATCTTCTAAATGTGTGTGGGGGGGGGTATTTATTTATTTATTTGCTACTAAATATTTTTGAAGCAGATTTTGCATTAGGGTATTAGAGCTGGAGGTTTATCATGTTGATGGAAAACGCTAATCCTATAGCTCTGCATTTTCTCATCAATCTTGCTACATCTAGGAGTTGGTATATTTTCTGTATATTACTTATTGTTCCAGCAGCGTTCTTCCTGACCCATTAAATGAAGTCTTAGACAGACTTAGTGGAGAGAGCATTGTTTTATTACTACCTTAGTGAAGTAGAATGTACACAAGTATTATTAGCTGTTCTTAAGACTCTACTTTGAGTGGACAAGGCAAATTAATCATCCATAGCTAAGGCTTTTAAGTTTAATTGAACTTTGTTCATTCAGCAATAGTTGATGAGAACAGTTTGTTTTGGCTTTCCATAGCATTATTTTTAAAATAGAAATTGTAGGAGAAAAGCCGATATTCGAGACTTCCTTGACTGTTTGAAATGGCCAGTTAAATCCATACCAAGGGTTATAGCTTTTTGTAAAATGCAAGATCAGTGGGATAATATAACTTATAATACAGGTGATAAAGCTGGCTTTGTACGAGTCCCTTGAATGCCACAGACTTAGGAAAAATAGAATGTCTCCTCCTTTCTCATCAAGAATAATTTTGAACATTTTTTGAAGTTGCAGAAATGAAAGCCTGAATTTCTATACTATAAGACTGGGTTTTATGATCAATAAATCATCTTCGTTGACTGAAAAGGTAGCATAGTCAGTTTATCTACTGAAGAGTTACATATTTTTAACAATTTAAGATTTTGTGATTGGGCAACACTGGTCCTTTCCATTTTGCAGTTTGAGGAATGGGGATTCTGGGCGATGGAGCAGCAATTATGGGATCTTCTGTCCCCTTAGCTAGGATGGTGATTTCAACAACCATCTGTTTTGGTCCTCATGTGAAAGGCAGGCAAAACTATGTGGCAAATTTCCTTTAAGATCCAGAACATTGTTCTGACCCTCTCCCCCTAGTTATAAATCTTAAAGACACTCCCAAATACTGAGTCTTAAGAAAGGGCATGAAAGGGAGGTAATACGTTGAGCTAAGTCTGACAGGCAGGAAATAAAAAGGAAATCCAAAAACAAATACAAACTATTAAGTTGGATCCATCAGCAAATATTTTTAGCACCTGTTATGTGCTCTGCAGATGTGTAACAAAACATATGAAAGAGTGGATGATGATAGAGTATTTGTTCTTCAATATATTTACCTAATGAAAGTTTAAATTGAATTTAGAAATACAAATGTGCATCATCCTTTGAAAAATCAACATGTAGAATTTCAAGCCTACAAAGTAATTAAATGGGAAATTAATTTTGTGCCACTTGACTCCTTAAGGTATTATATGTAAAACACACAGAGTAAAACCACTGTAAATGATTGTGTTAATATTATTTATATTGACGTGAACATTTATGCTTTTTCAATCCCATGTAAATGTAAAGGCTAATAGTAAACCATAGGATGATATATAATTCCACTGGACATTCTAAATGCTAGGAAAGAAAAAGAAAGAGCAGGACAAAAGTCTAGTACCTGCACAGAAAATCAAGGGAATCCACAAATCTGGGAAATATCCTCTTACCAGAAGTAGGTCTTAGAAGTAGCCTGGAGTGGAGGCAGCAACCACGAAAAACAAGCTTTTCTGCCAACGATCAAAGAACTTCCCGGCATCAGCGCCAAGATCCAACCTACTAAAGAACCACCCCCTTCTTAGTCATATTTTCACCTGAAGTTTGTGACTCACACTGTTTAATTTTCTGTAGAGATATCTAATTTTATACCTGTAGCCTGTATTATGATAGGCTTTACTTTCCATAAATCTTGCCTTTGCTGGAATGCATTTATTCTGAGAAGTATTGGAAAATGCTGCCATTCCCCATGTGTTGAACTTCATGGAGTGATGAATTTGAAAGGCTTTGACAGAAAGACAGTGCATTACAAATGCATTACAAACTGTCAGCAGTGGAGATTAGGAAATGACCCCTCCCTGCTGATGGGCTCTGGGCCACTGCTCCCCTGTGGCTGGCTCATGCCCCAGCAGGCCCCGTCAGTGCCCTGGGTCGAGTATGACTGTCCTCATTTGCAGGAAATAGTAAAGTCCCATTTCTGGTACCCGTCTATGCCTCAGCTCTTTCTTCCTTCTGTCTTCTCTCCCATCTCCTGTTACTTGAGTCAGGACAGACCTTTAGAGACTCATTTCTCATCCTTAGTTCCCAGGTCCCTTCCATAGTCATCAGTCCTCTAATATATTTCCACTAAGACAGTGCTTTTCAGATGTCTTTGGGACACAAAACTCTTTTTCATAACAGAAACACAGTGAATCCCAATATTGAGACAGATAAGTATGGAACCACTCTGGATGAATGGAGTGGGAATCTGGAGCCCTACTGCCAGTTCTGCCCCCACATCTCACATGGCTGACCCTAAGAGTTCCAGCAACGCCACCAGAATCCAGGGGGTACAAGTTAAAACCATTTTATGTAGAAACATAGAGCAAATTTTATCAGAATCCGTGGAGAAGTAGCTCTGCCTGTGGAACTTAAGTTCATTTCATAAGCACCTACGGTGTGTGCTCTTGCCAGGGCCTACATGTTGTGTGCCACAAGATAATTATATAAGCAATAGTCTGTTGTGGTGGAAAGGACAAGCTTTCAGAAACAAAGCAAGGTCTATCATTGTCCTGATTCTGAACTAAGTCCCCCTCCCACTCCGGGCCTCACTGGATGGCTGCAGCTGAGGCGAAGGTCCTTAAAGCCTGTAGTCGTGGTGGAATTACCCAAGAGAAGAAGCAGAGAAAGCTGAAAGTCCTTGGGGGGGGGGGGTGGCAAGAGAAAGCCATCAAGGTGTAGAAGTCAAAGGCAGGTGAAAGAGGAGAGCAGCAGGCACAGTGCACAGAACACAGGAACCAGACGTTTTCCCAGGACAGAGCCCAAGCATCAGCCCCCATTATCGACCATTCCCTCCACAGCATGTAGACTGGTTGGGGGCAGATGGCAGAGCAGAGTCCTGTCTCGGTTTATGGTCAGAGTATTGTTTCACTACCTTCAATTCTAGCCCTTTGCTTTTGCCTCTCTTTCCTCCAAAAAGAAGGGGGGAGAAAAGCTACCTGCTCTCTTACCACTGCCCTTTATAAAGGGCCCTTGCTTTCTCCAGGCTCCGAGAAGGCCAAGCAGTTTCCAGGCCAGTCCTTGGTCACCGTGCAATGCAGCAGCAGTCTCACTCAGTCATGTGCGCAAGCCTGACATGTCCCCATGGACGTGGGCAGATTTTGCCAGCTCCTTCCCCTCCGTGGACCACACGTGTTTTGGGGTGTTGATAGTTCCAACAGTGCTCCACAGGCTTTTGAGCGGCTTGCCAAGGATACATCAGGCCTGCAGGGCTCTGAGGGACCTTAGGTACAGAGAAACTGTAACATTTCTCCTCTACCTCTTACTTAGGAAAATGCATTGATGCAAAACAACATTAGCATAGGTAAAATCTTGAATTTGCTCTAATTTCTGAAAGAGTAATTATTAGAAAATAAGAGTGCCGTAATAACAATTTAACCCACCTCATAGTCGACACAGAAATAAAGACACTCTGACATGCTTACAATTTAAATAACACTCTACTAAACCACATCTCAAGTATTTCGTCCTAGCAATCTCGATATGAATTACAGTATGGGTGACTTTAATTTATTGTTAGTCTTGCCTATATCCAAAAGCAGTAGCAGTAACTTGTACTTCTAAAACACATGGTAATAAGACTCTTAAAGTAGAAATAGGAATGTCTAAACCTTATCTAGTTAAAGAAGATGAAGCAAATGTAAAGTACCCTCTGTGCCAATAAAGTTACAAGTGTTATATTTAAGTTTGAGCTTTCTAGTAGCCAAAGAAGAAAAAGCATGAACAAGACATGTCAGTCTTTTGTGAAAGAGAAACTTTTTCTAAGTCCTAAAAATGGTTCATCACACAGAATATTGAATGTAAGGGACAATGCAGTGAATGACAGCTTTACAGCAATCATTGTTTATATGTATGACCTATGATAAGATTGTCCTCCTCACCCTCACAGAGTAACGAATTTGTTTTGCAAAAGCTGCAGTCGTCTTGTCTTATAGATACATGGGCTCTAACCTTAAGGGTTGTTATGACTTTGTAACTGCCAGAAGCTCACATATGTTCACTTAGCATTTACTAGGGGTCCAGCCCCAGTCTGGTTACAAATTCAGGCCATAGATTAGGTTTGGAACAGATTGAGTTCATATCAATTAGGGCTAACATGTTTATTTCATTACTGAAACTGCAGGATTTCTAATTAATGATTCGATGTTTAAAATCTCATTTTTTAGGAGTTCTTTGGAATTTATCCTCATGCGATGCTGTAAAGATGACAATCATTCGAGATGCTCTCTCAACCTTAACAAACACTGTGATTGTTCCACATTCTGGATGGAATAACTCTTCTTTTGATGATGATCATAAAATTAAATTTCAGACTTCACTCGTTCTACGTAATACAACAGGTTGCCTGAGGTAAAGTCTTTATTTCTTCTTTCCAGTTAATTCCGTGATTAAATAATATGTCATGGGCAGATTGATTTTATTAAAACTTACCTTAATTTCCAAGTTTGTTTCAAAATTTAGGCCACTAGACTTGGTTATCCTGTGAGGAAAACACCGTGAGTACAGACTAGTGGCCTGAAAGACTCGTCTGTGATTTAGCCAAAAAGGCCTTTCAGTCTGAAATTCTGCTAAAATTCCAGTGTTTTCCACTTTAACAGCATTTTTCCAGTTATCAGATTCTGATAGCTAATGTGTTTGTGGCCTGGTTTTTGTTTAAGTTCAAAATGTGATGGCTAAAACCTTTTTAATTTTAAAAGAGTGCAAAGAGATGTGTGGTTTAAACAATCACTGGGTTTGAATTTTATAAATAAATGAAAATGAGTCCAAATAGTATTTTCAGTCATTATCTTTAGGTTGTAGAATCCATAAAGCCTCCCCTCACTGTACACAGTATTACTCATTATTTGCCGTTAACACTCATCAGCTCAATTTCTACCGGTTTCCCGGCGTACGGTGTCCTGGGACCTGCAAACAGAAACCTTGGAGCGGAGTGGCCTGGTGATGATGAGAGTGGGCTCTGGCCTCAGGCAGCCCAGCTTCCCGCCTCACTCTCAGCCTCAGTTTCCTCATCTTTAGAATAGGGTTAATAATACCACCTCAGAGCTGTGAAGAATCAGCTCGTGTAAAGTGCTTAGTGTTGTGTCTGACACACAGCGAGTACTATTTTTAACATCTAAGCATCTCTGCAACAAAAAGCTTGGAAGGGGGAGGAGGGGCCTGGGCTGCTGCTCTGAAGGCTTTCGGTATTGTAATAGATGACTGTTGGCCCCCTTGGTGGAGTGGGGGATACGGGGGGGGGGGAGGAGGCGGAGGGGGTGTTGACAATAGTCAGGATCCTGGAAAACTGGCCAGCTCTCTAACTCAGATGCCTGCATCAAAGGGAAGCTTATATATCACTTCTGATGATTTGTGGAGGCGGCATCTCATCCTCTCCGGCACCTGGATCCAGGGAGGCTTTGATCACTCCTCAGGCAGCCTGCCAGGCTTCCGGGAAAGCCCCGAGGCAGGACACACGCTCAGCCCCCACCCCCACCCCCACCCCCACCACCAGTAGTTCCTAAACATTTGGTGAAAACCTTTCATGTGAAATCAATGATGAACAAGACAGACAAGGTGTCTGCTCTGATAGAACCACATTCTTTTGGAGAACACAGACAGACAAACAAAATAACAATAGGCGCCATAAGAAAAGAAGGGGACACAAGAGTTATTAGGTGATCACTTTGGTAATTTGGTGTTCTCGTACAAGGAGATATTTAAACCATAGATCTGAAAAACCATAAGGAGCTACTCATTTGAAGATGTGGTCAGGAAAACACAAGTTCTAGGCAACACAAACAGGAAGCGTGAAGGCTCTGCGGTAGGGGTTAGCTCATGGCTGGGACTTAATGGTCAAGGCACAGAGTAGAACCAGATTTTGTAGGATTTTTTTCAATCAAGGAAGGAGTTTGCACTTTATTCCAAGTGCCATGGGAAACCATCAGAAGATTTTAATCACAGGAGTGATGCGAATGGTTTCTGGCCGCAATGTGGAGGGCCGTGTATGGGAAACCGTGGAGACAGGAGATGAGGCTACTGCAGTGTTTGAGGCAAGATGACAGCGGCCTAGATCAGGTGCTGGGAGAGACAAGCAAATATGGGGAAGTTTGGGGGAGGCAGAACTCACGGGGTTTGCTAATAGATTGAATATAAGGGGCGAGGCAAAGGGAGGGAAGAGGGATAACACCTAGATCTTTGGCTGGAGCAACTAGGAGCACAGAAGTGCTGTAGATGAAGTCAGGGAGAAGAAGGTTTGGAGGGGCGAGCACTTGGGAGTTTTGGCCATGTCCATTTTGAGAACACAGTAGTCAGAAAAGCAGCTGGGTAAATGAGCCTGGAGTTCGTGAGAGGAATCAGGCTACAGACAGACATTTGGGAGTCATGGGTCCATAGATTGTATTAAAACCAGGGGCCAGAAGTAGGGGCTACCTAGAAGAGTACAAAGATAAAGATAAGAAGGGACCAAAGTAGCCCTGGGACTCCAGAGGCACCTACAGGCAGAAGAGACTGAAAAGGAAAGGCAGCAAGATGGGAGGAAAACTAGGGGAGTGAGGGGTCCCCAGAGCTCATAGGAATGGAAGAAGACAGCTGTCGAGTGCTGCTAAGAAACGACACAAGAACAGAGGAGGGACCAGAGGTGAAAGTGTCTCTCTGACCCCCCAGAAAAACAAACAAACAAACAAAAACAAAGATTTGCAGAATCTCAGAGTTAGCCTAGAATCGAATTAGGACATATATATAATCTTATGATTTGGTATCGATTCATGAAGGCAAAATGATATCAAAAATTTCCATGTTGATAAGACTTAAAACTTTCTGGGGTATTTTTTATAATTGAAAAAATGAGAAAAATAGCAGCATAAGCAAATTTCCACATTTAATTTGAATGTTTATACACAAAATGATGTTTCCTGTGTTTGTTCAAGAAGCATTTATGGCACCTTCTACATGCAAAACCTCATAGGGTTGGTTAGTGGGCTGGAAAGACCTTATGGCCTAACAAAGATCCTAAATAACAACCATGGTTTACAAACATCGCACATAAATGTGGCAGGTACTTTTTTAATTGCTTTATATGTAGCAACTCATGTCTTCCTCACAATAACCCTATGAGGTAGTTACTATTATTTTCCTCTTTTTAGATAATGGGGAAACTGAGGAGAATGGTCCCCAAAATCACTATTTTAGAAAATTAGAAAGTGATACATCGCTTGAGAGATACAAAGCTCGAATGGGGGGCTAAATATTATTGTGAGCTCTTGGGATGTTAAAACGTAAGGCCCAAAGTGCTTTCTCAAGCCAGATCTGCATGGCTGCTGTCTGTTGTCCATTCTCTTGGGTCGTTAAGGTAAGGCTCTGTCCCTAACGAGTGCATTGATCTCAGCAGATCCAACATTTCTCTGCCCATTTAGGAATCTCAGCTCTGCAGGAGAGGAAGCCCGGAAACAAATGCGATCCTGTGAGGGGCTGGTGGACTCGCTGTTATATGTGATCCACACGTGTGTGAACACATCCGATTACGACAGCAAGGTCAGTGCCTGCCTGGCCATGTGATGACTGATGACAGCAGCTGCTTGGCGCTGCTGTTTGCATGCCATTAATTCTTTCCGGAATTCTTGAGGCTCTCCTCATTAGGCTACACTCCAGATTAAAGGGAGAGTCTCTAAAAGTGACAGGTTGACAGGGACATGACAACTTAAGAAAATAGCCTTAGAACATGAAAACTAAGTGACTCCCTGTGGTAAAGGACCTAACAGGTGACAGGGCACTGTCAAGGTGACTGCCCCTGCTGCTGCCCCCTCTAATTTTGTATTCCCTGCTGCTGGAAGCAGATCCATCTGTATTTGAGAATCTACTGGATGAAAGTTCCTGGTGAAGGTGCTACAGCTTCACCCCCACCCCAGTGCAGTTCACAGCCTGGAGCCCAGAAGCAGCTTTGGATGCCTCTCTCAATAGTCCTAGTCTTGGCCTTTCCCCTCCCTCTGTTGTCATGCTGGTCAGTCTGTTCCCAGCATGAGCCCCTTATCCTCCCCTCCAGTTTTCTCCATCCCTGCCCTAGCACGGGGCATTCTACTCATCATTTTTCAGCTGTGACAGCCATCCAGATCCTGGAGGTCAGGGCTGAGGAAGGTAGGAAGGGACAGGAAAGGGAGACTGACTAAAAGTGTCAGGAGTTCAAGGCCAACTAAAGGATGTGGTGTTCAGCATAGACCAGGTGAGGAGAAGCCATAAGAAGTCCTTGAGTTGTAAATATAGGTCTGAGGGAGAAAAGAATGATCAGTGGTAGGCTCAGGGAAAAGGTAGAGGAAGAGTGCAGGGTGATGGCCAAGTTTTTATTAGAGGCTTATCAAACCAAAAGACCTGCAGACAAAATTGAGAGGAGTAAGCAAGTTGAAATGGGAGCTTGCTAGGTAAAAGCCAAACTTGATTTTAGACACTCTCAATGAGGCAACAGTTGGCCTCCCAATTAGAGGTATGATACAGAGTTTAAGGAACAAAGACCACGGACAGAAGGCAAAATGTCAGCAAAGAAAGAAAACAGGTAACTTTCCACAGAGCGACGAGTGACTTGGGGAATGGAAGGAGGAGACCAAGATGGGACTTGGAGGAGAGGCAGTCCCCAGAGAGGGGTACGGTCTCACCTGCTGTCGTGAGGATTTCTAGTGCAGTTCTGGCAACTTGGCAGCATCCCTAAAGCACGAAAACTGGATATTTTCTCTTCCAGAGCCTTGTACGTCTTAGTTATCATGAAATCAGATCCTCAGATGGACTGAGCATGGCTCTGCACTTTGTCATTTGGGTATGCCACAAAAATTCTAGAATCATAATTCTTCCTTTAGATTGTTTCAGGTTCCCATAAGAAAAAGCAGGTTGTTTCATGTTCTACATTGATTTAATATTGCTGGCATCCAGCACAGAAGCATTTTTCACTAATGTGCTACAGTGGTTTTAATCATACATTGTGTTGGGTTTCAGACCGTGGAGAACTGCGTGTGCACCCTGAGAAACCTGTCCTATCGGCTGGAACTGGAGGTCCCTCAGGCCCGGCTGCTGGGGCTGAATGAATTGGATGACTTACTAGGAAAAGAGTCTCCCAGCAAAGACTCAGAGCCAAGCTGCTGGGGGAAGAAGAAGAAAAAGAAAAAGAGAACACCACAGGAGGATCAAGTTAGTATTTTATTTGACATGAAAATTCTAAAGTTCATTTTTCTGAGAGTAAGAAATCACATATTTGGCAAGAAAAACTTTTTCTCATAGTAGTTTTTCTACATAGCTATAGCTGAGTCCCATAGAGAGGGGTGTTTTCGAGTGTTAGAGATTGTGTTCCTTTTGCTTCCATTTAATGTATGTTCTTTGTCTTTCAGTGGGATGGAGTTGGTCCTATCCCAGGACTGTCAAAGTCCCCCAAAGGTGTTGAGATGCTATGGCATCCATCAGTGGTGAAACCATATCTGACTCTTCTAGCAGAAAGTTCCAACCCAGCCACCTTGGAAGGCTCTGCTGGATCTCTCCAGAACCTCTCTGCTGGAAACTGGAAGGTGCGAGGCCTTCCGCTTGTCCACACTCCTTTCCATCTGTGCAGTCACTTCAGCTATGATGGTGGAAGGGACACAGTTGTTTAGAGTTTGGAAAGGGTGAGAGGAAAAAAGTGGGGAGATAGCAGTTGAGTCTCGGGATCCAAAGATGTGTGTGGCGTGGCCCTTCCTGTGAGAAACTGAAGGCTAGCGAGAAAAACAGACAAATCAAGTCAGTACGGTATAGACTACACAGGGTGTGCGCTGTGGGAGTCTTGATATTGATAGAGGGACATCTAACCCAGCCTGGCAGGTGAGAGAGGGGCAAGGAAAGGCAAGAGCCAAGACGTAGGCAGTTTCCTGGAGGGGCAGTGCCACCCAAATGGGATCTTTAAGAATGAGCAGAATTAAGCATGCAGAATCTGAGGTTGGGGCTGTAGAGGGAGTGATCCAAATAAAAGGACAGGAGAAGAAAGGCCTTAAGGTGAGGAGAGGACAGCGTGGCTGGTTGCTGGGGCATTGAGGGCAGGGCCTGATAGCCAGGCTTCAAAAGCTGGGGCCTGACCTACAGACTAGAGGCACCACTGAAAGGGTTTTCGCAGACAACTGGCATGGGCTAATGAGAACACTATTAGATGTGGCAGTGCAGAAGGTGAATTCAAAGAAGAGGAGAGTAGAGGCTGGGATTTCACTGGGGAGCCAGGTGAGAGATGCCTAGGGCCTGAGTTAGAGCTGAGGTTGGGTTGTGATGCAGGGAAGGAAAGGGACCCGCTGCTCCTCTCTCAGATGCTTACAGGAAATGCATATGGCAAAAGTTTTCATACCCCCTGTAGGTCTTAGGCCGCAGCTAAGCTGTGACTTCTTTATGAAAATGGAAGGTGATCTCCTACTGTTACCACTATAAGCATGTTCTTAAAACTTTTAAATGACATCTTACAACTTCCCAGACAATCCTTGCCTCTAGAAATTTCCTAAGTATATTTTAGTAGAGTTATTACGATGATTGTTTTTGGCTGTTTCTTACACCAGCACCTCCCAAAATAAGAATCTTTTGGCCACCGTATTATCCATGCAAATGAAAAGCATTGCTAGGCCTAAGTATGGTTTGTTTCAAGCAGCCAGCTGCTATAATGAATGTATACAGATAATTATGGTCTAGTGCTACACCAGTGTGGTTATTTTGTTATTGTTGTTCTTAATTAAAGCACTAATAGTTTAGCATCTAAATGGTGGTTCTAGAGTCAGAACCCTGGCTTTGAATCCTGGCCTCTCCACTTATTAGCTGGGGCCTAAGATCTCTGCCAACTCAGTTTCTTCATCTGTAAGATGGAGATAATACCTACCTCATGAGATGGTTTGAGGATTAAAGGAGATAATAAATGTGGAGGACCTAGAATAGTGCCCAGCATGTAAGTATTCATCATATTTCTGTTGTTGACCCAGCATTCACCTCCAGCTTCTTGTGCCTCAAGGATAGTTTGATGATACTAAAGAAGACAATTATCAAAAGAGATGTGAGTTTAGTTGTATAAAATTGCATTTCTGAGATCATTTAGTGAATGAAAGTTACATGCTAAGCTCACTTAAAATATAAACAGTATGTAGAATAGTAAATCAGAAAAAGTAATAAAATGGTAAATCAAAATATTGGATCCTTGTTAAGAAAACAAGATAATCATGGCTGCAGACGGGAGCTACATGGGGAGCGGTGATGCCTGCAGGACTCAGGAAAGGATGTGCTCAGGGCAGGCTGAGCCGATTGTTCTCCAGGTGAGACAGGCCTTGGTTCTGTTGCAGGTTTCAGAGAGAGAAGTTGGTAAAGCTGCCTGGTGCTTCATCCCATAGCGGTCATGTGTTCTGTTTCCCCTCTCGATTTTATTTGATTTGGAAAATAGGAAAATTTGTTTCATGTGAATAGTTTTAATAGGATCTTTGAAATGCATCTTTTCTCTTATTTGTGTTATTAAAGTAATCTATTCTGTTGGTACTCAAGGAACTGAGTGGTCAATCACATATTTAATGTTCAAAATAATATAAAGGGCTGGCAAGTCGTTGTCCTCGTATCTTGACCACAGCAGGAAAGTATTAGATGTTTTATGAGCAACATTTTTCAATTATCCCAAATTTTGAAAGACAAATTGCCTTGGAAAAAGGCAATGAAAGCTCAAATCAAGATTAAAGACCCATTTTCAAATATTACGCTTTTTCTCTTTTTTGCGGTGTTTCCCTGATGACTTAGCATTCATTTCCAATTCACATGGCACACAAACTTACTCACTGTACAGATTTGCCTCATAATCGCAAAAGAATTTCTTTTTTTTTTTTTTTAAGCGAAGCAACCCTTGGTTGACCTCACAGATTGTAAGGACCTTGTCGGCTTACGATCCCTTATTTTTTTATTCTTTATGCCTACAGCACCTGGTCTTCCTAGGTGGTCTCCCATCCAAGTACTAACCAGGCCCGACGCTGCTTAGCTTCCGAGGTCAGATGGGATCAGGCTTGTTCAGGGTAGCATGGCCATAGCTACAAAAGAATTTCTTGACTGTGGATTTAAAAAAGCAGCAGCAACTAACAAATCTTGATGGAGAAAGCATTTTACACATAAACATACTCAATTTTTCACCAGTGTGTATGCACTATATTGTTCAGTGTTTCTGGAGAATTCCTTTTTTCGGAAGCAAGGAAATTTTCCATGGAATCTCTCTGAAAGGTTTTGAATTCTAAATATTATTGCAGAGAAAACAGAAAAAAATGACCTGGTTGAGACAGGTTCCCCATTAATGCGCGCTGATGGGTTACCAGCTCCACACTCCTATTTATAGCCTCTGGATCTGGCAAGGGGCCAACTGCAAAGAAGACACAGATCCTTTCTTAATTATGTTTATATATCCGAGGTAGAAAGTAATCACTGTCTTCTCTTTTCTGCACAAAAATATCTGGCAGATGGTGGTTTAAGATTTTCAGGCTTTGGGATTTCTTTTTAAATCAGTCATTCTAGCCTATCTTTATCTCAAACTATGGTTTTCTCTTTACTGACACCACAGATTTAATCTCTAATTGGAAAGAAAATGTTTAATCCATTAGTTAGTTCATCTTTTGGAAACAACATCTTTTTTAGGTGACAGTAACATCTGAGAGTGGAACTCTGTTCTGTATTACTTAATGCCTTGTTTTGCTCACTAGTTTGCAGCGTACATCCGGGCGGCTGTCCGCAAAGAAAAAGGGCTCCCCATCCTGGTAGAACTTCTGAGAATGGATAACGACAGAGTGGTTTCTTCTGTGGCAACTGCCTTGAGGAATATGGCACTAGATGTCCGCAACAAGGAGCTCATAGGTATGTTTTCTAGTGACCAGGTGAGCTATAAAGGAAGAGTTACTGTAGCATTTATAAAACTCTTCTGTTGACTTACAAAAATATGACATCTAAAATGATAAGCAAATTAAGTCCTAGTCCCCATATTCTTGGCATATTTGTGCATCCCTTCTGTCTATCCTTGGTGACCATTCCTTTTCAGCAAGAGACAGCCTCATTAATTAGACCTGATCAGGGAAGGTATATTTTCAGAAAAGCTAGCAATTTCAGTTATACATGACAACAATACGTGACTGATTTGGTGTCTCTGTTTCCTAAAAGGTGTATTTCTTGAGCAACAAAGAAAAGTTTTAATTCTTGCTCTTTGATTTTTGAGACTGATGTCCACTAGTTCACCAACACTACCATGTTCTAAATAAAGAAAAAAACCATAGGAACATTGGCAGCTTCTCCCTCTCAGACCTGTGTAAACGCTCACCCCTAGGCAGAGTCTCTGTTCCAAGGCCATTTCCCCTTCACTCTCTCCTCACATCCATCACGAGCACTAGCAATAGACTTTCTCTTCAGAACCATATTTCACAAGAAACAAAGTTTTGTCACTTCAGAAAAGTTCAGGACTAGAGTAAGGCAAGGAAAGCACACAGGGTGCAGGATTTAGGAGGTGTTCACCCTCGGCTCCATCCAGATGTGGGGTCGGCACTTGCATGAACCTGAGAACAAGCAAGCACCTCTTCAAGTTCTGCACCCTAGGCAGCGTGGCTGAAATTACATGTCATGGGGCGTTGCCATATCGCAAGCAGAATATGAGGTAAAGAGAAGATCAGAGATCCTCCAGGATACCTCAGGTTAAACCCTGGATCTCCTGGGGTCCTGTATTGAGCTCTCCTACGCTCAACTCCTTCATCTAAGTTGAAAACTTCCAAAACCCTCTCTCCGATCTAACAATGCCTGCTATCCTCACCATGGGTCTGCTGTGAAAATGAAATGAGAGGGTGAGGCAGCTACGTATAAACCGCCAAGCTCCACGCCAGTCCCACAGCTGATGGCAGATGAGGAGATTGGGTAGGGAAATTTTATAAGATCCTATGTGGATTAGTGAATATATGTTGAACTCATTAAAATATGCCTGCCCTGATAGAGAGAGAGAGACACAGATGTGGGAGGGTGGGGCAGGAGGATGGGGGAAGAGTGAGCGTGTGGGGGAGAAGAACAGGGCAATAATGTGTACCTTAAAGAGTTGCTGTAAGGATTGGCTATGGCAGCTGACACAAAAGCCCCTCATGCAGTGCCTGGAGGAATTGCTGTTTTAAATTATTGCCCAGATTACCCTGCTCTTAACACACCATTTCTATAAGCCAAATCATCCCCGCAGGAGGGAAAGGAGCTCCTTCCCACCCTGTTCTGATAGTCCGGTTTGTGCCTGATTCTAATAGACGGTGTTAGAGCTCTTAGTTCCCACATTTCCTTGAGAGAAATCCTTTATTTTTGCTACATCTGTATTGTTTGAATTTCTTATGTAATTTAAAGTTCTTAATGCTAAAAAATAAAGAGTGACGACACAAATCCTATGGCCTATCATTCCACAACTGGGCAGAGACACAGGAGAGCAGAAGGTGCAGGGCCAATACCACCAAGTGCCAAGTCCTTTGGGAAGAAGGAAGGTGTAGCCAGAGTCCTGGCCTTCTCTCGATGCATCCCTGTGCTTTCTGTGAATATCTCAACTCCCTTTTAAACTTTTACAAGCATTTTCTCTCTCAACTAATGAGCTTTTTTTTTAACCCACCTAGAGCACTCTTGACCCATTTTATGAATCACTTTTTTCTCGTTTCTATATAAAGATCCCTTCCTCCCTATGAGTTCTGAGCCCTTCCCTGATTCCATAGGTGACTCAGATTTACCCAGCACTTCCGTTCCTAATAACCATCCCCTTCTCCGACCCCTTCACTCTCTCCTCACATCCATCACGAGCACTAGCAACAGACTTTCTCTTCAGAGCCATTTTTCACAAGAAACAAAGTTTTGTCACTTCAGAAAAGTTCTTGCATCTTCACCTGAGTCGGACCAACCCAGCCGTCTGAGGCGGCAGGCTCTGAGGGAACCGCTAGGCTCACTCACAGGCAGAGTGAGCTGTCTTATCCCAGGCCTCAGGAGCACAGTTTAAAGTTGTGCCTTAGCAAAATGACAAATTACATGTCACGGACCTTTTGGTCATTTGTGAGTATTCAGAATCACCAGTGCTAACTCATCATCTCTTCTTAAAAACTACATTTATCTTCCGGCTTCCAGTGTCGTCACTGTTTTTCCACTCTTCATAATAATGTATGCTGTAAGCCAGAGTCTTCCCTTTGACATGCTGTAAATTATGCAGCATGCAGTCAGGGCTTGTCTTTTAGTGCTTACCAGTGTGTATAAATAGGACTGTAATAAAAACTCATTCAGTATCCACTCAATTATTACCAGAGGGGGGGAAAAAAGACTAAGAAAATATTTACTTGAGCTTTAGTTAATTTCTTTTGTTTGTAGTGCAATTATTCCAGTTTGTCAGTTGGTAATTGAAATTGGAAAAGCTAGAGATAATCTCTTTTTGGAGAGGAATAAAAGAAATTGAGTATCTGGAAAGAAATGGCTTCAATAGCTAGGGGACTCCCCAGACCGTCCTGTCAAGAACTTTATTATCATTGAATTACTCCTGGGAGATAACATGCCCATAATTTTAATATCAGCATTTTAGTTACGTCTTCCTTCAAAGAAACTAACATGTTTTTATCACTGCTGCTGTCAGACCAGCTGATATATACTCTCAACTTGGTAAAAATGGGTAACTGTGCCCAGTTTTAAATGTTAAGATCCAGAAAGGTTTAATGAAAAATATTGTATGGCAGTCTTACTTTATCCATTTTTTAAATTTATTCCAAGGTAAGTTTTTGAAAGCTTTAAGAGGAAGCGGAGGTATTTTCGATGCATCAGAATTGAATTGGAAATAAAAATTACTGTCATGATTCCTTTATTTCTTGCTGTTAATGAAATAGTTGAACTGAAGCGACTTGATTGGTATACTCAATTTTTATACACTTATTTACATTGTCTTTCAGCGATTTACAGTGATGTTTTATAAACCGATCCTTCAGGTGTAATAAATGTTACCTTTCCCCTTACAGTTGTAATATTTGTCATTTTATTCTTCGCCATGGTTTTTTTTTTCCTATTATTGTCTCCTTTGAGCTTTTGTTTTTAAGAGACTGTACAGTCACAGTCTTATAGTAACAAAAACCTAGCACCTTCTGAAAGTAGAATGAAATCTTTTGCATTTGGCAGGTAAATACGCCATGCGAGACCTGGTCAACCGGCTTCCTGGAGGCACTGGCCCCAGCGTGCTGTCTGATGAGACCATGGCAGCCATCTGCTGTGCCCTGCACGAGGTCACCAGCAAAAACATGGAGAACGCCAAAGCCCTGGCTGACTCGGGGGGGATAGAAAAGCTGGTGAACATAACTAAGGGCAGAGGAGACAGGCAAGTCCAATGCAAGGAGACGTGATGAAGAGGCTCTTACTCCTGGAATCTTCCTGTGATAAGGGCCTTTGTTAAGGATATGTTTTGTTTTTTTTTTTTTTATTTCTACATTTCTTACATGCCAATAAGCTAAGCAGTTTGTAGCAGGTATAACGTGTTTTGGTGGGACAAGCATTTCTGGTATGTGGCCCTTTTTCTGGTGTTAATTCATTGTAACACCCCTACATTCATTAATTTCTGCCTCTTAAAGCTATATTTGGTTGTGCGATCCTGGAAGAATTAGAAAACCCATCATGAGGAAAATCTGGGGTCACCATTTCTCTTGAACCATTAGCTCTGCTCCAGGCTCTGGGGCCTGTTCTACAAGAACATCTTTTTGCATCTTCAGTTGGCAGATTGATTTCTCTGCAGGTGCCCAGAAAGTACTAGCAGCACCACTCTGCAGGAGGGCCTGCTGTGTGGCCCAGGATGTGTGCCCTGTGCTTACATCCTCCATTTCCCTTTGCTGCTAGGTTAGAGAATCAGGGGCAAAAGTAGAAGGATTTTGTCATAGAGCTATAGCATGTCAATGAATTTGCCTTACTATCAAATGAGAGACTCCTTCAAGGAAGTAGGAAGTTGGGCTGCTCGGTGTCTTCTCGACACAATGGGACAGCAGCCATCTGATCCATAGTAAAATGGTCCCTCTCTCCCCACTCTCCACCCCCTTCTGATTTCCCCGCGATGTGTGATGTGCTGCTTTTTCTGGCATCTGACTCCCCCAGGAGCAGGGACTTTGTCTTTTTCTCCACTGCTATGTCCTCTGCATCTATAACAAACCTGGCCCATAATGGATGCTCAGTAAATACTTATTATTAATTGGCTGAGAGACAGTACTAGAACTTAGTCTTTTAGTTTATACTTTTGAGGGAATTTATAAAATATGGGAATGATGTAACAAAGCATATTCTCAAACCCCCACCCTTAACCCCCTGGAAATTACACCTATCCACATTAACTGTATTTCCATTCCATCTTTTTTTCTTACTTTTTGTATTTCATTAGTGATAAATGCATACACTCTCATTTTTATTTCAAAGGAAGTGAAATGTTACAGGTCAAGGTGAGATCCATTGCTTTAACTCCCTCTCCTAGTCCCCTCCCCTCTCCCCTGAGGTAACGTAATCACGCTTTCTGCTCCTAAAATTTTGTTAGATAGCCTTCATTCTTGAAAGGCTTATGAAAAAGTTGGAAAAATCCTGAACCAGTGTCAAACTTTGTACATAAAAAAAAATATTACTCAGTCTAATTAGTTTTTCAAAATAAGAAATTGAGAGTGTCCTAAATCAAATCAAGTTGTCTTCTGAACACATATTTACCTTTCCTTATGATTCTTTCACCAAGTATGTATTGCCTTCCTGGTGTGTGCCACAGCGGTGAGCAGATCACACAACCACCTCTGCCCTCAGGTAGCCTACATTCCATGTGCAAGCTACACGAGGTACCAACTGAGTGAGAAACACTCTTAGCCTATCAGATGGTGCTGCGTGATGGGGCAAATAACAAAATCAAAGAAGGTGGTAGGTTGTGCTGGAGCAAGGGGAGGAGATTATAGTTTTACACCTGGTGGTCAGGGAAGGCCTCTCAGAGGTAGTGCCTTTTGAGCACAGACTACAGACTGGGAGGAGGGGACTGCAGCTTCCTGGGGGAGAGCATCTCAGGCAAAGGGAACAACAGGCGGGAGGGCCCCGAGACAGAAGAATGTCTTGCGTGTCTGATGAACAGCAGAAAGCCATTGTAGTGTGGCTGGAACAGGACAAGTCAAGGGAGAAGGAGGAGGAGGGAAAGCAGCCAGAAGTAGAGGACCCTGTGGGTCAGCGTAAGGGCTTTGACTCTTACTCTGAGTCAAACTGGAAGCCATTGGAGTGCTTAGCAGAGGAGGGGTATGGTCTGACATCCTTGGAGAATCATAATGACTTGATAAACCTTCCTCTCCACCCCTGCAGAGACTTAGGGTGGCAGCAGTTGCAGTGGTAAAGTGGTCAGCTCTAACAGGTTAAAACGTAGAGTCAACAGAATTTGCTGAAGGATTAGATGAGCAGGTTGAGGGAGGTAAATGTCAAGGGTGACACCACAGCCTTCGGCAGAAGAGACCACAGGTTGGAATTGCCACTTAACAACATGGGGAAACCTGCAGGAGAAGTAGGTTTTAGGGAAGACCAGGAGGGTTTTTTTTTTTAACAAGTTACATTTGAGATGTATATTAGACATCCACTTGGAGTGTCTAGTCAGCAGGAGAATATGCTTGAGTTCAGGATAGAATATAAATCTTCTAGGCTAGAATATAAATTTTGGAGTCATCATTATATAAACAGCATATTTAAAGTAGTGAAATGGGCAGAGATCAATAAAGAAGTAAATGTACTAAAGAAGAAAAGAAGCTTGTGGGCTAATGCCTCATAGTTAGAGGTCAAGGAGATGAGGAGCCAGCAAATAAGCCCAAAAACGAGTAGCCAGAGCATTTGGTAGTAAACCAGGAACATGAGGTGTCCCAGGAGCCAAGTGAGAAGGGAGTATTCCAAAGGCAAGCACGTATCCCATACTCCCACTCAGGTAGGACAAGGATTGAGACTTGTCAATTGAACAGTATTTTTGAGGTCATAGGTTTAAGAGAAGGTGGGCTGAGAGAAATTAGAGATGAGAACACGTAACTCTTTCGAGGAGTTGTGCTGCAAAAAGCGGAAAAAGTTCCTTGCTTTCCTCAGGAGCCACGTTTCTGCTCATAGAATTTGCCTCTAAAAATACCTAGACTAGCCATTTGTGTCAAGGTGTGTATGTGGCACGTTCTCGCTTTGTCAAGTTTTGCAGGTAGTCCTTGGAGTCAGACATAGAGTCTGCCTTTTGGCCTCTGTCCCAGCTCCCTAGCACATAAAGACAGGGATAAACAACAGCAGGAAACAGGGATAAACAACAGCAGGAATGTCAGAACCTACTGAGAACAAGATGGCCGTGAGGTGTCAAGACCCTTTGAGGTCATTGTAGGTGTCTGAAATTCCATTTCTGTTCATGTCTTTGAGGTATCTCCTTGTTCTGTGGTCCATTTTGAAAATATAAAATTCAGACAGCTGTGAGTGGGTTGGTTTGCCCTGGTTCTGCCCTTGACTCATCAGGAACACTAAGAAGAGTGTGAGTCTTGGGTGGAAGGTAGGATGAAGGTAGATGCAAAAATCCTCCACTCCGGGAACACAGAGGGTGAAGCCCTTGAATTTGCCTATACTCTGCCCTCACTAAAACCCTCAGAATCATTAGCAACCCATATTCTGTTGTTAGAGGTGGAGACATGCCTACAACTTATTCACCTCTCTTCTTCTTCATGAGGGTTTGTTTAATAAGAAAGATAAGGAGTAAAAGAAGAAATCAAATTTAAGATCCATGATGTGCACTTAAAGTCGATTTTCAATCTTAAAATGGATTCTGAAGAGAGAGATATTCAATTGCCCTTAGGGTTGACTGTCTTACTCTCTCCCTCTAACCCCTAAGGTGGAGAGGCAGGAAGCCACACCTCCCTCTTCACATGCTGGTGAGGCCATGCATTCAGAGCAGCAGCCCCCCCCCCCCGCCCCCGCAGGTGAAATGCAGACTCAGCATCAGCAGTGCTCACAGAGTACCAGTCTGTGTTCAGTAAAATGTCTTCTGAGTGGGGAAGTAATAGCATATTTTTAAATCAAACATTAGAGCACATATATGCATTTGTTTACATAGAAGTATAAAATAAATGATAAAGGAATGAAGACGTTATCAAAGCCTAACGGGGTAGGGAGGAATATATTAAATTAACTTGGGAGGGTCTTCAGACACTCAGGTTGTGTGATCATTGTGTTAATCCCAAAGCTCCAGCAAGGTCAGCCCCTTGGTAGACATAGGGGGAAGCTGGCAGCTCCCCTCATGGGGAGGCTGAAAGAGGTCCTCAACTTAGGTCCTGTGTTCATTCCAACCACAGCTTCTCACTGCAGAGCGGACTGCCCAAGAGCCTCACTTTGGTCTTCGCCACCCTTGGCCAGCTCTGAAGCTGACCTGCTCCCAGGTGCACCTGATTCTTTGGTGGCGTTTTCTAGCAGCATCTTCCATGCCCTGTGGTCCTTAGAGAGGGGGCCTCCTGGTCACTGGTTCACAGCCTGAATCTCTTCAAGTGGAGCCCAGGGCTGTGCCGCCTCCACTTATGAATATCCTTGCTCTTCCTAGATCATCTCTGAAAGTGGTGAAGGCAGCAGCCCAGGTCTTGAATACACTGTGGCAGTATCGGGACCTCCGGAGCATTTATAAAAAGGTAACTTACAAGAATAACTGGCATAATTAGTATTCATCAGAGCACTCATTTGTAATCATTTATTGTAATGAAATGTCATTATTCATTTTGAGAGGGTTTTTTTTCTCCTTTAACTCCACAGGATGGGTGGAATCAGAACCATTTTATTACACCTGTGTCAACATTAGAGCGAGACCGATTCAAATCACATCCTTCCTTGTCTACCACCAACCAACAGATGTCACCCATCATTCAGTCAGGTTAGTGGGTAAACTCCACTCTTGGATGAGAACATTTGTGTGACAGAACACTGTTTCCCAACCAGAGAAGATTGAACATAAGCTGATTAAGCCTGTCATATTCAAACACTCTTTGCTCTTCCAGCCGAAAGCCTTCTCTGGGAATTAACGTGCAACCGTAAACAACAAACCCACTTTCCTCCTTTCATTTTAAGAGTTTTTGCACGTTGACACCAACTATGATGCAAAAAAAGGTATCCCAGGACACTCTATCCCATCTCCTTCCCTAAGACTCTGCTTCACTAGGAGTGTGACAGGGCCCAGGAATCTGCATTTGACAGGCTGGCCCAAGGATGTGTGGAGACTGGAGGAGCACAGTTTGAGAACCTCTAGGTTGTGCCTGAAAATGGCCACCCTGCCTGCCTGCTGGCCATAAGTTTGGAATCTCTTCCAAAGTGATTTCGAGTTTTCTATGTGAAAACTGTTACAACAAGGGTCCGTTAAACAAGATCTTAATGACCCAAAGCCTGGGAGAGCTATGATCTCCTCCTGCATCTTCCTCTTCAGCATGTAAACCTCCATCCCCTAGCTGTATTCCAGGTACCCAGCATCCATGACTAATAGGAACAGGCCCTGCGTTTTCAAGTTTACAAAAATTATCTATGATTTGGAAGTTGGGAATCTTGGCAACTGTGCTACCTGCTTATCGGTGATATGTGATTTCGTAGAATTGGAATGTTTTGAGACTCAGACTTTTTTTTTTTTTTTTTACATTTAAGGACAGAATATTACTACCAAGTTAAGTCAGTTCTGGAAATTTAATTAACTAAATGAAACAAAAGTAATCTCTCTTTTTAATTTGGCTGTAAATCTCCCATTCTGACATATAAATATTATCAGTTGTATTCAACTGTGCCGCTGCTGGCAGTCTTATTTCTCATGCGGACATATGTGTCCAAGAAGACCAATATATGACCAGTGGTTCTTGCCACATAATTGGATGTCTCCACTTGTACCATGAGTTTTTACAAATTAATCTGGGCCTGTTGCATATGATGTGTATTTATATCTTTGTTTTTAAATTATGAATTGTCTTCTTCAAAGAGACCTGTGTTTTGTTTTTGACATCTTTGCTGAGCTCCCAGGTGTAGCCTGAGGCTGTCTTGGATAAAAATGTTGAGAATTCTTTAGAGACTGAGAAATAGGGATGCCAGGGAAAGCAAGAGATTTGGCCGTTTAACAAAAGGCATGTGTACAGGCAGAAGAATAATTTCAGAAAGATTGAGACATAGTTACTGAGCAATGAACTTGTTTTGAGGACCTCTTAAATACACACACTGGACAGTGTTGGCTAGCCCCCATCCAAGTTCCTAGGTACTTTTGGATTCTGTTCAGAGGTAGGGTATAATTCACACTCACTTCTCCAGCCCTCTGAGGGGCTGATCATCCATCCCTCAGCACTAGAGTTGGCTTATGGGCACCACTCATACCTCGTAATATAATTGTGGAAGGCAGGTGAGTATGTTCTGCGTTAGCACTTTCTAGAAAATGAGCAAGGCGCGTAGCACATGGACCCTGCCCATGAATGCTCACCCTTGTTTAACACAGAACAACCTTGTGTCAGTGACTTGACTTTTTAAGGAAGGAATTTCCATGTCAGTCTTTCTGTGAAAGCGTCAGCGCACACAAAACCGCTGGTGGCGAGGCCTGGGCGCTGCTGCTTTCCAGTGGCTCAGATGAATAAGTGACCATTCACTTATAATTAATTTTAGTGCAAGCAAGATGATTTATTAGAGAAAAATAAAAATGACGTACAGTGTTTTCCTTCTGTGCAAGAAGGTCCAAAAGGAGACCCATGGATAGATGTGTTACTATTAAATGTTTGGTTCAAGCTGGGGTAAAAAAAATCTGGGCCTTTGTGAGGTGCGGCGTCCCGGAACCCTGAGCTTTTTGATGAGCTGGGCTTACTGAGTTTACATAATTTCCCTGACAGCTGATCACCATAAAGAGAATTATAAATTTTATGGGCTGGGAACTCTTATTCAAACACATTTAGAGATGCAGATATTTTTAAAATAATTAGAAATCAAAATAGCCCATGAAGCACCTACTTATTTACTGTAGAGCTATACTATACATAAAAGGTAACAGATGGGTGTTTTACAAGCAGCTGAACTGAGCTCATAAAGTAGCAAACGTAACTCTTGCATGGCTAGTCAGTTATTCTCACTCAGTTTCAAAGGCCCTGTCGGCTCACTGAGGCCTGCTGTTGGGGAAACCTGCATGATTTCTGCACTGTACCTCTCTACCTGGGCAGCCTGCACTTCAGCTCTCCAGTGTGCTCAGGTACTGATGGCACTTCGCAGAGGTGGGCCCTGCAGGTCACCTTCCAGTTACTCAGGGTTGGCTCCTCCGCAACTCACAACTCACAGCATCGCTAAGAGCTGATATTTAGGGCCAGCTGCGGGCCATTTGTAATTACTGATCTTTGTTTTTCCAGAGAGGATTTTCCCGAGACACTGACAGTCTGATTTCTCTTTCTTCTCCTCTTTCTCTTTCTCTCTTCCTTTTGCCTCTTCCTTCAGTTGGCAGCACCTCTTCCTCACCAGCACTGTTAGGAATCAGAGACCCTCGCTCTGAATACGATAGGACCCAGCCACCTATGCAGTATTACAATAGCCAAGGGGATGCCACACATAAAGGCCTGTACCCTGGTAAGGTGCCAGTCGGGTGTGTGATAGAGTACCTTGAAAAGCCGCGTGTTTCCAGGCACTCGGCCAGTGGCCTAGGAAGTCACCCGTGCCTGCATTGAGATGGTCCCCCAGCAGCGAACCCTGTTCCAGTCTCTCCATTTCCTGCTTCGGGGGCTGTTGCCTTTCTGCTTGTTTTAGGTTAAGTAAGCTGGGGTAGTGGTCTGGCGACCACAAATGAAAAGCGCTGCATCCAAATGAGAAGTGGTTTCTGGCTCCCCTGCAGCGCAGTCCTTCGTCCTGCTCCCTCCCTGCTCGCGCAGTCTCCCGCTGTGTGTCCTGGTGCATCAGAACCCTGAGCTCTGTGCCACTCCGCAGGCCCCATATCCCAGACTGGCCTGAGAACGGGCGGTCGATTTCATTTACATTTTCATGGAAAAGAGTTTGAATGAATAACAAAATGTATAATGTGATCCTCCTGAGAGTTATTATTTTTTAAGAATAACAAAAATACTGTTACATAGTATTGATATTTTATGTCTTATTCTGAAAGCTGTGAAAGCTGTGAGTTTGTTGAAAAGATGCCAACTGAAGGGTTACCAAGATTTCGTATTGTCCCATTCTCAACTATCTTGCATATTATAACTACTCTAGAGGTTTCAAATGAGGCAATGTGAGCTATCCAAAAAGAAATGCTATTTTCTCAAAAAGACGTATTTATCAAAAAGAAATAAAAGCTGGTGGCAACTTAACTGCTGGGGGAGCAGTCTCAGTTGTGCTGTTGTCTTTGTAATTTCACAGGACTGTTTACTAATCGACTGTTGTTACTATGGCAATTAATAGCTCAGAAAATTGCAGATGCTACATTTCCAACATCAAGCTCTTTGCAAAGGAAATGCACCCACAAACTGAAGTGCATTGTTACTTCAGATTTGCAGCAGCTTGCTTCATTTTAAAGATCGCTTCCTTAGCATGCGCCCTTCTGTATCTTCTTTGCTTGCTTCAATAAACTAATTTGCCTCAAGTATGTTTCATTTTCCTCATTAAAAAATTAATAAAAATCTTTGCTAGCCTTAACAATAATAAAAGGTAACTTATGACATCATCAGCATCATCGGGAGTCTACTGTGGACTCTTGAAGACAGCTTTTTAATTACCAAGTTCTTTTTGTTTTAAAACGTACTTAAATATGGCAGACACAAGAATATTGCCTCCACGTGCCCAGACTGCTTAGAACACGCCTGTGCCTGCTCTTTCCAAGACCAGGGATTCTGAGTCAAAACTGCTCTGGAGGCATGGAGCTTGTTCTAATGTTTCCCTTCCTCCATCTGACCCAGTGCTCTGGCTCAGAACCCTGGAGAAGTGGTCCTTGGCCCAAGGAACAAGGCTGCCATTAAGAGCCAGCCAGGAAGATCTTCGCAGGTGTGAACAGCGCCCCACACAGTGACCAGAGGTTGAGAAGGAACCCTTTTTAGACGGGCTATGCATTGGCTTTGCCTTTTGGTGAAACACACATGGCCTATTTTGCCATATTCTTTAGTCCCTAACAGCCCTGGGGTAAGCAGCAGCCAGGCTAGATCCAAGGACCCCAGGCTGTCCCCATCTGTGCTGGCACTGGGGAAGGCAGGCCAGGTCAGGGACAGCACCAGCCCTAGTACAGGGAGACCGCACAGCCTAATGGACCAGAGTAATGAGCACTAGTTTTAATTTCATAAAATATTTTCTTACAGGCTCCAGCAAACCTTCACCAATTTACATCAGTTCCTATTCCTCACCAGCAAGAGAACAAAATAGACGGCTACAGGTGAATTTGCAATATCATTTTTACAGAAGGCCGATTAGCAGGGATCAACACAGTAAGGGGTCCGCGCCGGTGGACTTGCCAGAGCTGGGCCAGTACGCCAGGGACCGAGGAGCTTTCTCTGGGGATCATCACTCCTCGGAAGCTCACCCGTGGTTTAAGCAAATCACTTGCACAGTAGCCTCATGTCTTTGAATATTCGAGTGGGTGCTGCTGAGACCACCGTGCCCCTGCCGGGAACCTGCTGAGAAGTCTATGATTCATATTCTTTGCCCAACAGTTTCCTTTTCCCACTCTTTTTATTTTTTATTTCATTATATATATTTTTTCTGTTAATCTCTAAGATCTCTTCCATCCTCTGGGTGGGGAAAGGTCGGTAAGCACACTTCATTCTCTCATCTCATCATTCTCTCTCTTTGTGCACTTCATTCTCCATCTTCATGATTCCCTCTGGTCCAGGCCTCCAAGGTTTGAAAATGCTTGAGTCCATAGCCAGGTCCCCGTTAGCCTCGGAGGTGAAAGTAGACTCAGCCCTGCTGGAGTGAACCCTACTCTCCATGGGAGTGGGGTCTCATGGTTGTGACGTTCAGTCTCTGCTTTCATGGGAACCTAAAATTCGTTTTGGTCCTTTGATGCCATGTCCACTTGGGTCATCTGATGTCTTCCCTTCCAATAACACATGAGCGGCTGCGGTTTCCCAAACAAGCCTATATCCTGCCTTTCAGATCAGGATTTTCTAAGACCTCCCTTCATTTCATCATTTTTTCTCTGTAGATGGAAGAAAAGGAACCTCCCAAGTTACTCATAATTTATGCTGTAGTTTTTTAGTCAGGAGGAATAGTTTCAGGATCATAACTCTAACTTAAAAAGAGAATTTAGCTCTGAAATCCTTATAACATTAGAACTCATCTGATCTGATAATTCTGATAATTCCAGAATATGAGGTCGATACCTGTGTGGTAAATTTGCTACATCTTGATGAATGGGGACAATTTGGACATGATCAAGAGCAAACACAAACATAAGAGAGACATGAAAGCTCTTCTCCAAACGTATTTGAAGAAATTAATATAAGATCAAAGATCAGATAAGACAAAATGAAATGGGGCAGGGTGCCCTGCGCGGATGCCCACATGTGTTTCACTCTGCTTCCTTACAGATGGATGTATTAGCCCTGGCTTGGGGAAGTCTTTTCCTTTAGAATTGGGTTTGCTTACGTGTCTCTTCTAATTTTACCGCTCTCCTACCTGGAGGTTGCTCATTCTTTTAATAGTACAGCAGGGTTTCCAAAATGCAACTGTTGTTCACCAGACTACATATTTCTTTTACAATTGAGGGATGGACGGACGCAATCCTCATCTCTGAGATAACATGTTTTAAAAGATGGTTCTACAATTATATAACTATCGAAAGTCCCAGAATCCAGCCTCCAACTAAATTCATCATGTGCTAATGGTTCCCCTGTGTCACAGTGAGAACTAAGGCCATCCTTTCATTGGGCATCCTCCGGAAATAGGCTCCTCCATGCAGAGCACAAAGCTGGGCCTCTCATGAGAAGGGAGGAAGCCAGGGCCTATCTTGGGCTCTCCCGAGGCATCGACTTCTTGAGCCCTTAGAATAGGACTTGGACAGACTCTGCAAGCCCACCTGTAAACTTAGTTTAAAATCCTTTAAGTCCATTAGTAAACATAGTGTGTGCACCAGAAACAACTTTGAATCTTAAGCTCACAAATATTGAATACTGCTTTAAAAATATGAAGCGGGAAGCCCACATTAATTATCCTTAAACATGTATTTCCAAAAATTGCTTTGATTTATTTGCTTTTTCATTCTGTCAACAGCATCAACAGCTGTATTATAGTCAAGATGACTCCAACAGAAAGAACTTTGATGCATACAGATTGTATTTGCAGTCTCCTCATAGCTATGAAGATCCTTATTTTGATGAGCGAGTTCACTTTCCAGCTTCTACTGATTATTCGACACAGTATGGACTGAAATCGACCACAAATTATGTAGACTTTTATTCCACTAAACGACCTTCTTATAGAGCGGAACAATACCCAGGGTCCCCGGACTCATGGGTGTAGCATCGAGATGCTCAGTAGAAGAACTCTATCTTTCTAACCTTGTTTGGATTGATATGAAAAGTCCGTCGTGCTGATTTGCGGATGAAATGTGAAAGTGAAATGGAAGGAATGAGTGAAGAGCATATTTTTTTTTCTTTTTTTGAGGAATTATCAGGGAAGTGAGGGAACCTTTGGGAGAGAGGACTTTCTAAGCTCTATTTAGATGTTAGATCTAATTACTTATAGATTTCGTAGTCTGGTGATGGTGTGGGCGATGTGATGAGAGGTTTGAGAAATGGGTGAAATGAGATGGGGAATGTGTAGGTCAAATCAAAGATGATTTTTTTAATGTGAATAAAGTTATGTTCTGATAGTTTGTACAGAAAAAAAAAATGGATGCCCTTCATGTTTTATTGCTATTAGTAAATGTCAAGATCGTATACTATTATGTCTTGTAAATTTCTTTTGTTGGTGTAAATATGGAAATGCCACATTGGTTAAGTGCCATCATTTGTAATGCAGTGTGTCATTTGAAAAGAGATTTAAAGAAACCGACAGCTTAAAAAAACAAATGGGAAACCCAAGGAATTGTTAGCAATTAAAAACAAACTGCGACATCTTTTGTTTTCAAAATGAATAGTGTACCTTTGAAGCACAAAGTCCAGTCTGGTATAGCAGCGTCATGGCCATTCCTGCCTCTTTCATAGGACACTTCACTGCCATTTTCTATGCACATGAAAGAAAAATAAATGTGGAAATTTCATCCTTCGAAATCTGTTCCCTGTTCTTTTTTAAATTTTCTGCGTGTAATATGGAAAAGCAGATTTAATACATGTGAATGTAATTTCATGTTGGAAACAGCTTCAATATATGCAACTAGGACTTTTCCTAGTTTTAAACAGTTAATAGACTTCTTGAGATGGACCATACCAAAGAATGAAGCTATGGGCCTCATTATCTTAGTATTTTTATTTCTTGGTATCTATTTTGTATCCAATGCACCTTGCTCTTTTGTCGCAGGGTTTTTTGTTGTTGTTTTTTCCAGACTGCTGTATATATTTTGACACCACTTTTCACATGCTAGAAATGACATGTGGCAGCCCAGCCATAACTAACTTGACAGACTCCTTTTGGCATCATCTTGAAGAACTCAACAACTACACAAGAACAGTGGTCGAGCACTTACCGGTTAGCACCGATATAGTAAACCTAAACGAATTCTAAATAATTGTTTTGCTGAGTAATTCCAGGAGACACGATGATTCCTGGATTAGAGACAGGGTGGAGGAAGCCCCATACACATGGCAGGCAGGAGTCTCGATAATACCAAGCATTACTCGTAAGCTTTTCTCCATCTGTGGAGGCAATGAGCGCACCAGCCCCAAGAGGCCCAAAGTCTGAGGGCTTCCCAAGTCTTGCGGTTTCCACCCTGATTTTACATGGAAAACAACCCACATGGCAAGTCAAATTCAGAGGTGTCGACTTAGCTCAGATTAAAATGTGTGTGCTTGGGTTTGTGAGGATATGGAGAGACCCCAAAAGAAAAGTGTTTTTCCTTGCCAAATGGACTGCAGCCCAAGATTAGGATCCAAAGTGAAATGGAAATCGAGTAGAAGCAGGAGATTCCTAAAGTCTGCCAGTGGGGGCCCTTTCTGGTGTGCAGGCTTTCTGAAATGACACCTGAGCCAGTTCCCACACCAGACTACCCAGCTGCCCCTGGCAGAGCTCAGAAAGCAGTCCTCTAAAACACAGGCTGCCAAATTTCCCCCCAAGAAACTAGCATCAGGGCTTGTGAGGTGTCTGGTATACATTTGAACTTCGAATCACTTTTACTTCCCTGGACCCAATATTTTGTGGCCAGATTAAAGGCCCTCCCTCACTTGAGCCAGGAATACAAGGGAAGCTGCAGCTGGCCTGAGCTAATTGACAGTAACTGACTATTGCTTTTAGTGATCTCATTAGTCTTTGAGGTAGCTTAGTGGACCCAGGTCCCCCACCCTGATAGCATTTCAAAAACTGATCCAAATTTGGGTTGCAAAGAACTCACTTGGGCCTCTAGTCAGACTTAATGGGGCCAACAAAATGGCCTGTGGGTAAGGAATGAGCAAATCAGATGCCCTCTAAGTCCTCTCCCTCGTGACCAGAGAAAAGAAATTGCAGGAGGAGCTCCAAAGGTACAAAACTACCATTGATCAAAAACTTGAGTCCACTCTTCCCTCCAAGGTATAGGAATAAACAAGCTCTGCTAAAATAAAATCAACTTATTGCTACCCTAATATCACCAAGTAATCTCAGAATTCTGCCCTCAGGAAGAGGTCTGTGGTTCTCTGCAGCCAGGAGTTAAAACACTTCGACTCCATCCTTGAGGGTCAGGGCTGAACTGAGCCAATGTTGGTGAGCTAAACCAGTGTGTCTTCACTCTGACCGCACATTAGAATTACTGGGCAACTTTCACAACTAAGAGGACCCCACTGTGATCAGTCAAAACCACAGGAGGTGAGTCCTGGCATCAGTATTCTTGAAAAATTCCCTCCATGGTTGCAGTGCTCAGATAGAACCTCTTGGCCTGCACACCATTCTCACTACCTTCCTGCCCAGTGACCTGAGAATTTTGTGGGTGGGGTTTGCCTGGAAGAAGGTGATTGACATTTGGAGTGTTATGATTGAGATCTTAATCTTGGAATGTCAGAGATGAGGTTTTCCTTCTTATCAGAGTACATCTTTTGCCCACACATACCTTTTTAAAGTTATGTTCTTTGAAGCCGTTATATACACAAGTCTATTTAAAAGCTGACAGCTTACCAAAATTTGAACAGATCCTTAGAAAATATATGTTTGAAAAGCATTATATGGGAATGTCCTTTTAAATGAGCTATGATTGGACAGATTTACATGTGTGTTGACAAGAAATTGAGAAGTAAAAACTCTGGCTCATGTTTACATTGTCAAGAGAGAGAAAAGTGTTGCTCCTTTTACCTAATGACCCAAAGAGTTATGTAAATAAACACCTCACTCACCTTGGTGCAGGGAAGGAGTGTGGATGAAGAGTCCTTTCAGCCATAGGTGTTAACAGAAAAATGGTCAGTGAAACTGGGCAGAGCAGCTAATGGGAGTTTTTAACTCTACGAATTCAAGGCAAACTCTGCACTCAAAGAGAATCTTTGCTGTAGGTAAAGGAAATCCTTGCAGTAGAGGAAGCGAATATTCTTAATTCATGTGCGGCTGGGGAGAGACAAAAGGATACAAACCATGTTTGGAATTCCCGAGGGCAGTTTCAACCCTGATGGACAGCTGTCCCTTGCTGGCCTGTGTCAGAGACTAGACAGGGCCTCAGAGAGCATGTGCAACCGTGAGCTGCCACCCATACAGAGCAATGCTTCTCAGCTGGTAGTTGGCAATTCCACCTCTCTTCAGAAGATCTTGACTATCGTCTCTCCAAGCTTACCCTTGTGATAAGTTCGCTGTTATTTACCCATACGATGGCTCGACTCGCTATTTTTAGGAATACACTTACTCAGGACAATTCTTCAAGGCTGCAGACACAAAAAGCGAATTATTAGCAAGCAAATTATGACTTGAATTTTATCTGTTTTAGTGCCTTTCCCTATATTTATGTCAGCAGCTTCGCTGGAAGCAGCTGGCATGTTCCCTATGTGACTGTTTGTCCCTATTGCCATAGCCTAAATCTAACTTGAAATCACTAAAAAGTGTTTTGTGCTATCGTAATCATTTGCATTGGCCATAACTAGCTCTTCTATTATCAAAGTCCCATCCAGTGGTTGGGGTAATTTTGATGAGGACTTCCTGACACAATGGCCTATTTCACCTCCCATTCACATCCCAGCGATTAGAGAACTAACCAATACGTTGTCTTGTAAAATAAAATTAGACACAACTAGTACTAGGTCAAAGGTGTAATTCTGAGATCAACCAGGTAAATATGTAATCCCGCCCTCAGAAATCTCTTATAACTGTTCATATACTTCTCAAAAGACAGCACCCCCGAAATTTGCCTTCATTAGCTAGCAAAGCCTTGATGAGCTGTCATCTACTCAGTATTAATCAAATAAAATGACTTAGGGAGGATGATACCCCTCTAGGGTCTCTCTTCAGGGTCTTTCAGAGTCAGTGGCCATCCCAGTCCAATCCTACAGAGGAGCTCTTTCCAGATGTGAGAATGAGCACAGTGAGGTGAGCCCAGCTTTCTGGGGACTGGAGGAAAGGATGCAATCCAGATGGGCTTCAGGTTGGCAATGACCACCATAGGAGGGGATTTGGCATTTATAGAAATGGCTGTGCTATGACAAATGCATTTTGGCCTTTACAGAAATATTTTGTGAAGACAAACCAGGAATCAATCACATTCTATAGCCGTATGATTTAAATATTCACGTCTGCCAACATTGCTGCAAACATGCCTGGTCTCAGTGACGAGAACTCTCCTTCTTGTCTCTAAACTGTGGTCAAAAGATAATGGTGTGTTTATTCAGTTTGCAGATAATTAGGTGCCTCTTTTTTCATTTTTATTGCATGTACCCTACTTTTTAATCACTTTTTTGATAACGCTTCTATGGAAAAAAAATCAGAGTAAAGGTGAGGTGGTACTGAAACACATCAAGCCTGTCACCATATAACATCCTAATTGGGGAAAGCCTGGTCCAACACCACCTGGAGCTAACTAATACTGTCCTCCAAAGGCACATAACTGGGTTGTGGTCATGATATATTGTCCCTGAGGAATTATATTTGGCTGATCAACTCTCCCAAAGTTGTAGCTTCAACAAGATGAGTTACAGACGGTTTTTTTTTCTCCCTCACATACTGAAATGAACTGTAAAAAGACGGAATAATGCTAGTATTTTAGTTCTACAATTTTCTCAAGGACCCAGGCTCCATCCTAACTTCTGAGCATGGCCCTAATCCTCATGGCTTCCCAGCTGGCTGCTAGAGCTTTGGCCATCACATCCTCATTCCTCAATAAGGAGGAAATTGGGAAAGTGGACCTTGCCAAAGGAGTCAGCCCCTTAGCCAGAGACTTGTGTTGTATTAATTTACCCTTGAGCAAAAGCCATAGTACCCATCCCTCCCTAGACATGAAAGATAACTAAAGCCGAATGGAATTCCTCAAGCTCCAGTTGTCCCAAGGGCAAGAGTCTCCAGCAAATTAGGTTCAATGTACTACTCTATTTCATAGCTTAGAGGTTAACCATGGAAAGCCAGTTACCGTTAGTAATCTGTGACCAGAACTCCTGCCCTCCTGACGGCTTTCAATCTCTGAGGGACAGAGCCATACGAGTCTACAAATGGACCTCGGGAGTCAAGGGAGGACCTCTAGGCCACTCTCCCCACTACACCAGAGCTGCCCACCATAGGCAGCTTTCTATATCACATGTAAGATTATTTTAGCAAAGTTTCTACAGCTAAAAACAAAAGTAATGATAGCTATTTTATAGCCAATGACTGCTCCTGATTGGCAACCTGGTAGAGTTACAGCATGGGTAGCCACCCAAGCAAGAGTCATTATAATTCACTGTGTTGTGAGCATCCTCCTACAGTGTCCTAGGCACTGTGGGAAATCTGGGCGCTGATGAGGCTGCTGCCACCCCAAGATCTTGTAGCCCCCCTGAGCCCATCGGAGCAGATAGCAGCTATCAAATCTGAGTTCAGCTGTCAAAGAAAGCCTCATAGAGCAAGAAGGACTCAGCTTCAGGTTAATACACTTCAGGTTAATCCTAAGCAAATACACTCAGAAATAAATGAGAATGGCAGGGGGCTGAGAAGAAAACTAGTTCAACCCAAGTATAGAAAGGTGGTCAACGGGCCAGTTCCTCTCATCAATTTTGGGTGAAGATGAACCTCCTGATAAAAACCCTTTGCTAAGTGTTTACGAGGATACTGGGTGTCAAGGACTGTGCTAAATGCTCTACTCACACTATTCCCTTTAATTTCCACAACAGTCCTAAAACAGTGTACAAGGGGAGAGAAAATTGTCCTTGGAAACAGAGTATGTGGCCTAAAGACACAGCAGTCAGAGACTGTAACCTGGATCCATTGGATTCTAGAGCCCCCACCCTCTGCCCTCCGGGTCTCCCTGAGGGGCAGAACAGCAATTGTCTCCAGCCTTCACATAATCCACATTTATGCTAAAATAAACCCATGCAATGGCCCCTCTCCCAGCCAGGAACCTGCCTCTAGCTTTCAACTAGCTTCCAGACCAAATTTGTCTCCAAAAATGCAAACCAGTTTTCTTTTTTTCTTAATTAGTTTCAAGGGTACAGTACATTGGTTAGACATTTACACAGTTTATAAAACGTTCCCCCTGATTGTTCCTTCTCTCCTCTGGTTTTCAAACCAGTTTTAATGTTCACCTTAGCAAAAATAACTAGGAAAATATCTTATTGGCTCAAATCAAAGTTTTTATAAACAAAAACTATAAAGTTACCTTTTTGCAAACTATGTTGAGTCCTGGCAGATCTGCAGCAAAAGACCTCATGGAATCAAATAAACCCGAGAGAACAAACACCTTCCCAGCTGGGGCCAGCCTACTGCCACCAGCTCAGCCTGAAGAAGCGACTTAGCTGAGAAAGTTTGAGGCCTGGGGAAGAGGAAGGGGAGGCAGGGCAATTCAGCCTAGAAAGGGGCTGAAAGCCTCAAGGGGGAGACAGCCGACCCCCCGCCCTAGCTTTTGTAGGGAAAGGCCTTTCCCAAAGGACTGCTCACTCACAGTCTACGAGTACATAAAAGGGAAAGTAGGTACATTCTGGAAGATGCTGAAAGAAACCTTTCATCTTTCTCTTGGCTCTGCACTCACTCTTTACTCCTCACTCCAAGGGCAGAGGAGGGACCATCTGATGACATAAGGAAAAACAATGGTAATCTCAGCTGCTTGGGAAAACGATATGTTAGTATTATGATGATAATAGTTTTGACCTTGTGGACCCCCTGAAAGGGTCTCTAGGACTCCAGGGTCTCCATAAGACACTTGGAGAACCACTGCTTCAGATGACCAGCCCAGTTCCTTCTTATTCTGCATACAGCTGAGGAAGGTGGAGAGATGGATGCTTCTCCCTGCTCCTGGGATCAACACATCCATGATCAAGGAGATCCATCTGTCAGGGAGCCCTGGTCCTCTGGGGGCAGGGCTACCTAGTGGTCGGCCTCAGCCATCAACTAGTGTTACCTAATCTGGCTGATGTTTGTTTCTCTCCCCAGCCCACCACTTCTCACCATGGTTACTTGATCCCAATGGAGTAGGGGTTCAGTTTGCATGTTCTCGACTCAGAGGTTTTTAAAAGAGCTTTGATGTATAGAATTTCATTAAAGCCATAAGGGCCCCAAGGTAGCCATTGTCCAAACACAGATATTGCCTTCATTTGTAAGCTGCCTAATTCCTGCAGAAATGGATTTAAGTTTATCTATAATCCACATTCTGTTCTCCTGCAGGGTTCGAGTGGGCCCACGATGTGAGTGAGCCAAGAAGAGCTATCTCTTATTTGTCTTCACACATGGGAGGAGGATGAAACGGTCTTTCATCTTGGCCCTGGAGAGGTTTGAAGCCCAGACACAAAGGGAAAAAGAGGGAAAGACACTGGCTCTGATAGATCCAAGCACAAAGGTGACATGCTGCCCCCTGCATGAACCCCTCTCTTCAGCCAATTCCCTAAAACCGAGTGAGAGATGGTTCCAGATGAGTAGGACCTGGGTGGGTCTTTGTTCTGTAGCACCTCGGGTGAACAATCAGACACAGCTAACAGCTTATCTACCTTGAGCTGAAATGAGAAAACATAACAACCCCCACCACCACCACAAGGATCCTGTTTTGTACCATGGAAGTAGCTATACCCTGTTCCTTCCGTAAGAACCTGTTTTTATGAGGATCAGGAGGTGTTTTGATTGTGGAGTTGAGTGGATAGGACACAGTCCCAGTTCACCCACTAACTAACAAGCAGTATGACCTTGGGCAAAGCATATGGCCCATCTGACTCTTGATTTCATCATCTATAAAATGGATTATTGTGGAATTTGCTAAAATGTGCATGTAAGCACACAGCACAGTACGTGGCCTACAAGGCGCACTCAATAAATGCCAGCCATTATTTTGCACCCTAGCGTACCTCTAACATGATTAGAGGCACAAAAGTGTAGGCTCGCCCTTAGCGTTTGCAGAGCACGGAAACACCAATGGAAGCCTGCATACCATACAGATATATACACATGTAAAAAATACAAATCTCCTAATAAATCATTATAAAATGTTTCATATATTTATCCTGACAAGTATTTCTTCATAAAAACAAAAAACTTAAAGCATGCCTTGAGGTATGGCTTTTATATGACTAAAAATTTGCAAAATATTAAATCTGACTGAATATAATCATTATTGCATATATCTGGAAACAAGATAATTTGGATAAGTAATAAACATAAACATAATTTCTTATAAATATTTCTTTCATAAAATATATTTTTGCCTTTATTTTAGCAAAACCAAAAATGATGCAATTACAGTCAATATTTTACATAATTTGTATTCCATTGATATTAATTTTTTAATAAAATATAATTGTGTTTAAAGTGCAGTATATTCAAAATGTAGCACATCTGGAGCAGCTACTTAAATTTTTTGGAAGTTTGTGTCCTTAAGAAAACTAAATTAGGACACTGTTGGAAAGGGCACAGCATCTCAGGAAGGGTTAATTGAATCGAAACATTCCTGGGCACGTGTTTGCCCCAAGATGGCGCAACCAAGGTGTATTCGGCTGCCTTGTATGGATGTTTTCTTTTAAACTCACAACAAACATTCTTGACAGTGAGACCTTGCAAGAGACAGAGTCCTATTTTCCCAGTTTAGGCCCTGAGTTTTCTCTTCATAGCCCCTGAGATCAGTTTGTCCAAAAGGAAAATAAAAGTAGCTTGTTTATCATGTGAAGTAAAACACAAAGTTGAAGAAACAACTTTATAGTAATTTATATTAACAACCCTTTAGACTTCCAGTTTCTGGTCCATCATGTAAGAAGCTTAGAAATCATCTCTTCATTCTAACAATAAGTAAAAGCTGAACAAACGGAAAATCAACAACTCTTCTTAGATCTGTCGTCAGAGAACTGAGGTCACAGGGCAAACTGCTGCCACCTGAGCAGAAACCTCTGTGGGAACCAGTACTGGGGTAGGGAAACCTAATCTGTGATTGACGAATTGGTGGAGACTCAATAATTCATCTATCTCAACTGTGACTTAAAAACTCCAGGGGGCCCCAGTCTCAGGTGGCAGGCCTCATATTTTTGTGAGTTCTACCGCCAGAGCCCTCCCAAGTTCTCACAGTAAAGATCCCTTGTACTTTCTGCAGGAGGAGGGGAAAGATAGGCATTTTGAAATATGCCAGAGCATTCTGTTCTTGACAAGGCCCATCCTCAAGGGAAAGTATTTTACCTGAGCCTTACCTACTGGGTTTTAAACAGCCTAACCAGCCTTGGGCAGGTAAATACCCAACTCCACCCCACCCCTTCAACTTCTTGTCCTACCTAAAGGCTGGGGGTGGGGAATTGAGAAGCTCTGGAAGGTCACAGCCCAGGGGTAGAAGATATGAGAGACTGAGACCCAATTAGAGGATTATAGAGCGTCTCCTCTGTCTCCATACCTTACCACTACAACACTAAAGGCCTAGTTCTTAGTTCCATTTATCTGGTATGTAATATCTGGTTTTCAACAAAAAAATCATAAGGCATACTAAAAGGCAAAAAATACAATTTGAAGAGACAGAACAAATATCAGAACCAGACTCAGATGTGGCAGGGATACTGTTTATATCAAATGTTGAAACAGGGGTGTTGAGGTCTCCAACTATAATTGTGAATTTGTCTATTTCTTCTTTTTATTCTATTCATTTTTGCTTCACATATTTTACAGCTCTGTTGTTTGGTGGATACACATAGACTATTGCTTACTAGGTTTTTTAATGAATTGATACTTTATCATGATATAATGTGCTTCTCTGTCTCTGGTATTTTTTTTTTCTTTTTTCTTTTGCTCTAACGTCTATCTAATATTAATTTAGCTACTGCTTTCCTTTTATTATGTTCTTTTCTTTTTTACTTTTTCATCATTCTAACCATTTTTAAGTGGCATTGAGTTTACATTGTTGTATAACCATCTCCACTCTCCATATTCAGAACTTTTTCATGTTTGTTAACTGAAGCTCCATATCCATCAAACCATAACTCCAAATTTCCCTCTCCCTGCCAGCCCCTGGAAACCACCATTCTAGCTTTCTGTCCCTAAGAATTTAACTACTACTCTAGGTACCTCACGTAAGCAGAATCATACAGTATATGTCCTTTTGTGACTGGCTTATTTTACTTAGCATATCTTCACAGTTTATCCATGTCTTAGCATGTGTCAGAATTTCTTTCTTTTTAAGCCTGAATAATATTCTGTTGTATGTATATATTACATTTTGTTTATTCATCTATCAGTGGACGCGTGGGTTACTTTCACCTTTTGACTACTGTGAATAATAATGCACTATAAACATGGATGTACAAATATTCTTTTGTTTCTTTTAGGTATATACACGGAAGTGGAATTGCTAGATCATGCAGTAATTAATTTTGTTAATTTTTTGAGGCACTGTCATACTATTTTCCACAGTGGCTGCACCGTTTTACATTACTATCAGCAATACACAAGAGTTAGAATTTCTCCACATTCTCACCAACACTTGGTATTTTCTGTTTGCTTTATTTTTAAAATAATAGCTATACTAATGGGTGTGACGTGATTCTATCCTTTCGCTTTTTACCTGCCTTTATTATTATATATGAAGTGAGTTTCTTTTAGACAGCATATAGTTGGGTCATGTTTTTGATTCACTCTGCCAATCTCTAATTGATGTTTTTAGACCATTTACAGTTAAAGTAATTATTAATATGTTAAGGCTTAAGTCTGCCATTTTACGTTCATTTTATGTTCGTTCTGTTTTTAATTTTTCTTTTTTCTTTTTTTTCCGGCTCCCAGTGGACTACTTAAACATTTTTTAGAATTTCATTAGGATTTATCTATAATTTTTTTAGTGTATCTTTTTGTATAGCTTTTTAGTGGTTGTTCTAGGCATTACATCATATGTACATAATTTGTTACAATCTACTGATGTCATCATTTTACCAGTTTAAGTGAGGTATAGAGGCCTTACTTTCTTTTATGTTCCTTTACCCTCCTCTGTTTATAATATCACCGGCTAACATGTTTCCTTTATATACATGGAGGACCACATTACACAGTGTTGTAAAATTTGCTTCAAACATCAAAAATAATTTAAAAACTCAAGAGGAGACATAAAGCCTACTGCAATTATTCATATTTTTCTTACCATGATTTTCTCCCTCCCTGATGTTCCTAAGTTCTTTCTTTTTTCATTTCCTTTCTCTTTAGAGAACTTTCTTTAGCCATTCTTTGAGGATTGGTCTCCTCGCAACAACTTCCTACTTCTCAGAATATCTTGATTTTCCCTTTATTTCTGAAGAATATTTTCACTGACAATAGGATGCTAACCATTCTTTTCTTTTAGCATTTTAAAATAATTTTGTTGTTTCTTTCTGGCCTCCATGGTTTCTGATGAAAAATACACTGTCTTTCAAATTAGTTTTTCCTTATAGGTATAGTGTTATTCTTCTCTGGTTGCTTTCAAGTTTTCTTATTTGTCTTTAGTTTTTAAAATTTAATTATTGTATGTCTTCAGGTAGATTTATTTGAGTTTATCCTATCTATATTTCAGCTTCTAGAACCTGTAGTTTTATATATCTTGCTAAATTTGGGAAGGTGTCAATGATTGTTTCTTCAAATACTTTTTCATTATTTTCCCCTTTCTCTCTCTTTCTGGGACTCCAATGCTACAAATGTTAGATCGTTGGCATAGTCCCACAGATACCTACAGTTCTGTTTATTCGTTTCAGTCTGTTTCTCTCTGTTGCTCAGATTGGGACATCTTTATCATTCTATCTTCCAGCTCCATTTCTCCATTGCCTGTGTTCTGCCGTTGAGTGCATCCATTGAGGTTTTTTTCCATTTGGGTTATTATGTTTTTCAGTTCTAAAATTTCGTTTGCTTTTTCTTTATATTGTCTCTTACATTGCCGATATTTTCTATTTCTTTGCTGAGGCCGTGTATTTTTTCACTTGTTTCAAGTGTGTTCCTAATGCAATTTTTATCATAATTGCATCAAAATCATCATCAGATAATTCCAATATCTTTGCCATTTTGGTGTTGTCATTTATCATTGTCTATTTGCAATCAGTTTGAGATCTTGGTTTTGAGTATGGTGAGTGATTTCCATTTGACACTTAGACACTTTCATATTATTTTCTGTTTTAGCCAGCTTTCTTTGATGCTGCTCGAGCAGGGGAAGAGGGACATGCTGCCTCGTTTTTGCCATCTGAAGAGAGAATTCCAGATTCCCCACTCATCCTCCATGGAAACGGGGGTGAGGGGGTTCCTTGTTGCTTCTGGGTAGAAGTTTTGGCTCTCAACATGATCTCCATTGACACTACCGTGGAGATGGCCTGGTGACCACCGGGCAGTGAAGAAAGTCCTGAGACTCCATTAGGTCTCCCACGACGTCCCCAGCCAGGGAGGAGGCAGAGGACGAGGTGGAAGTCTAAGCTCCCTGCGTGGTTTCCATGAGCATCACGGGGAGGGAGGAGCGTCACTACAAGCCAGCAGGAACAGAGGTCCAGGCTCCCTGCTTGACCTCTGCTGACGGCACTTCGGTGGCAGTGCTGAGGCTCCTCAGCACAGCCTCATGACAGTGAAAATCTAGGCTCCCCGCTTGGCCTTTGCTAGTGGAGGTAGAAGTAGTTTTTTCTGTATTGTCTGGCTAGAATGGAGTTTTTATTACATAAACGTTTTCTATTTTGTTAGTCCTTTGGGCTAAAAAAAAAAAAAAAACCAGACATTCGTGGGAGTCCCTCCCCCCTCACTCCCCAGTCTATGCTTGTTGGTGTTTCCAGCTTCTTCAGCACCAAACCTTGGGTATATGAAGAAAAAATATGTATATACAACAGATTGTGTCATTCCTCAGGTCCAAGCTACCTATCCAATCTGCCCTCTTTTCTCTACTTTTCTAAGTCTCCTTATGTTTGGTTCATATGTAATGTCCATGATTTTCAGGCATTATTAGCAGGAATAATAGAGAAAAGTATGTCTACTCCATCTTCCCAGAAGTAGGTGTTCAAGAGAACAGTTTTAGCAGTGGACTTTTAAAAAATGAAGCTAATATCAGGAACAGCATAATCTTCTTTATTCAAAATCAATAAAGACTATAGATATTTTGTATAGCCAAAGGCATAAGAATGAACATCAGCATTTTCCACCCTATTCTGAGACACTTTAACAGTTGTGCCATGAAAAAAATAATTTTCTGTGGTCAAAAGCATCTGGGAAAGGCTGCGTTTTATGTCCCTCCCTTTTGGGCTATCAATGCAATTAGCACATAAAGGCTCTGAGAAGATCTGCGGTAAAGAATAGGCTTACTTTTTTAATCTAGTGTTTTCCAAATTACTTTGAGCATGAAACATATTTTCCCAGAATGTGTAATAATATCCTGTAATAGTGTCCACTTTGGAAATATGGAGCCACACCCATAATCCAGGGAGTTATCTCAGGACACAGGCTCTACAAGGGAGGGGACTGGCATCTTACTATGTGAGCTGTCCTCTCAGGTCTCCAGAAGGGTAGACGCTCTGTCTTGATGGAAAATGCACAGTAGGGGGAGGGAACATAGTAATCCCCTGCATGTTCCCAACTCTAGTAACCTCTGTGCTTGTGCTTTCTTTTATTTACTTATTTATTTTTATCAGTGCACTTCCTCTACAAGGTAAGATTACTATCCTCGTTTTGCAGAGACCCAAACAAATCTGTGTTCTGAGAAGAGCCAGATATAGATCTATAGCCTTTGGACTGCAAAGGCCCTTTATAATTACTGAGTCTCTGCAAGTCCCAATTGGAGCCCTGTCCTGCAAGACATGGGTGTGGTGTCACCTCCTAGGCCTACTCTCCAGGATCCTGTGCCCTGAATCCTAGCTGGACCTCTCTAATAGAAGCACACCCCTGGGGCTTCTAGGATCTCACTCCCTGCCCATTGCCCCCACACAAGGTGCTGCCAGAATGGACTTCCTGCTTTCCAGAAACCTTTGTTCCATGGAAAACAAGTGCTGTTTTCCAGAACAGAACCTCTGGGGAGGGACGGGGAGAGGAAGCTAGAATCCTAAATACAGGATGAAGATCAAAATTGCTCCCTGACCCTTACTTCCACTTTGGCCACCACAGCCCACTGTGTGACTGGAGAGAGGAAGTGGCCAGGAATTCAGAAAGCATTTTTACTAAGGAGAAATGTTCCCAGTAACCATAACATCGAGCAGCACGCCCTCTGCTCCTGAGTGACACAATAGCGGCTTGTCTCCACATGGCTTCAGGGAATCAGAAGGAGGAAATGACCACTCTCTTATTTTGAAGACGGGTCAGCGTGAGGGCAAAATCACCAAATAAAGTGAGACATTGGATGATGCTATGAAAACTAAACATGTGTCCAGAAAAGAGCACCTATGTGAAGTTCTGGACATTTATCTTCCCCCGTGGGAATGTCACAGGCCCTGTTTTCCTTGCAAATGGTCACAGAGAAGGGCAAGTCTTCAGTAGGGAAGAGATGAGAGAGAACAAGGGGTTGTTTCGTGGTTGGCATCACCCGTCTGACTAGCTGTGCCAGGTAATGGAATTTACTGTTCCCTGCAATTAGTTCTTCCTTCCTACTTAGCAGTTTTTCTTGCTACTAAGGATCTTAGCAAAGGCATTCAATTCTTAAGTAGTTCCCCCACTGATCAGCCCTGGCTGCTAGAATGGCTACAGGCTTCTCTCGCCTTAAGTCATTGATGGCCATTGTTAAAATCCAGCTATAATCTACAAGGGGGAAAATAGTGTCAATCCTTTACTCTTTAGATTGGATTTGTTTTTCCAGCTTGAACAGATAGGTTTGAAGAGTAAGACGTGGACTCGAGGCTGATTTGATTAGGAGGACAGTCTGAAAAACATATATCATATCTAAATAATAGTCCCATGAAATACCCAGAAAAGTCACTGTGGTCAGCCTGGAGACGCATGAGAGCCCCAGACCCTTAGGGCAGGCTGGAAAGAGGTGAGAGGGAAGGAGGGACGGGAAAAATCAGGTGAAGGAGCACAGCAAATCTGCTTCGGCCCCCACAGCTCCATCTTCGTGGGCCCTGTTGTGCGTACAGGCCTGCTGCAGGTGCTGAGAGGGAGAAGCAAGGACCGTCCCATGAGGTTCTCCTCCATGTTCTGTCATCGCCACCATATTGTGTGGTCTGGGACAGCTGCTTTACCTTCAAGACAAGTTTCTCCTTGAGCTAGATTGCTTTCAGTTCTAACATTCCATGATTTTTACAAAACAGATTTTTGAATGCAAGACATCAGTTAGAGAGAGAAAAATGAAACAAAATGCAATAAAAAGAAAAGTCCCATTTTTGTCCTCACAGTGATGGGCAAGGACACTTAAGTTCCAGGTTGCACAATATGAGCAGGATGAAACTGACCTCTCAAACCATTAAGTAGTTGAGTGTTCTCTAAGGTACAGTAAAGAGAATATGTGCCAAATTGGAGATAAATCAAGGCACTCCTCTCCTGGTGTCTTTGGAAGGCAGATGAGCCTGGATTTATCAAGGACACTCAGCCTCCTGACAGCAGTATAATTACAGACTCCTGTGTCATTAGTCAGCAATCACTGGTGACTGACGGGGTCTATAAACCTATAAGTCTCTCTGTTTTAAAACTGATTCGACTTAACGATAATTATTTAAATTTCACATATTTGGGCTTCGGGCTTAGGAGAAAGAAGAAAAATATCAAAAAGAGACATTTGAATTTTTTATTAATCTCCACCCTTTGAACATCTTTCATTAGCCTTTCAACAATTTGATGAAATTTCTGTTTTATGCGCGTGCGCGCGCACGCGCACACACACACACACACCCCCCACTACTATCAGAGAGCCTCTCACTAATACCAAATAAAAAGGATTAGGAAAGTCTCCATTCCACCTACTGTAGGGTGTCTAGCATTCCCCAATACATATCTATGTACGTCCAGGAGCAGGGGCTCACATTCTCCTGGTCAGTCCTTGCTACCAGCTGCTTCCTCACTGTTACCCCAATTTTTGCAGTGCCCGCCTCTCTCATAAGATGTCCTGGCATGGCTCAAAACCTTGTTTCCTCCTTTCCTGCAAAGTTCTTTATCCACAGCCTCTTGTAACAGATTTTACTGAAGCTTTTGTGGCCAAGGCGAGAGAAGGGTGGATTACAGCACAAAGCAGAAAGTAAGTTCACGTCAGACAGACATCACAAGTCGTAATTTGGGTTGCCTCTACTTACCAGCAGGGCTTTCTCTCTGATTCTATCATCCACATGCTCTGGCCTTGTGTCGTATCGCCATGTCCCATGCTCTCCTCAGAGCTCCTTCTAGATCACCGCGCCATCTCCTTGCTGGTCTGACCTAGCCTCTCATCTCTTTTCCCTCCTGAATGCAAACAAGACTTCGACATTTTTTGATTTCCAAGAGCTGTTTATTCTCCTTTTGTTTGACCCTTACCCTTCCAGCTCGGGCCCACGGACCTCCTTTCTCAGCACTAGGGAGGCTCCTGCAGTTGTTTCCCAAAGTGGCAGTTCTGCTAATAAGAATAAACTCTTCCTCCCAGACCAACAAAGCAGAATTGCACTCAACTTCTAAAATAACAGACACTTTCTGTCATCTGTTCGTTCTATCAGCCATGTCATTTGAAAGCTCAGAGAGCTGTGTCTCACCTCTGTGCTTGAGACGTCATTCCTTCAGGTGAAGGGATTATATCTAGAAAATACTTATAATCGACATTTTATTTGGAAGAAGTAATTCATTAAGCTAGAAGTTCTCAAATTTTACTGTATATAAAAATAATCTGCACAGGTTAAAAATATAGCCCCCCTGGTTCTAGCCTATCAGAGTCTGATTCTGAAGATCTGAGATAAAACCTAGGAATCTGTGTGTTTAAAAAAATGCGTCCCCCCTCCACCCCATCCTCGGGTGATTCTGATGCAGGGGATCACCTGACCACACCTTGAGAAACACTGCTTTTCTATTTGACTTAAAGAGAGGAAAGTGGGGATGCCAATGATTAGATTACCATCTGTATTAGTTTCCTACAGCTGCTATAACAAATTGTCACAAACTTGGTGGTTAAAACAACAGAAATTTGCAGCATTAATAGTTAGACATTTGCAGCACAATAGTCAAGAGGTAGAAACAACCCAAGCGTCCTTTGATGGATGAATGGATAAATAAAATGTGGTATAACCATACAATGGACTATTATTCAGCCTTAAAAAGGAAGAAAATTCTGATATATGCTATGACATAGATGATCTTTGAAAACATTATGCTAAGTGAAATAAACCAACCACACACACAAAAATTAGTATTGTATGATTCCACTTATACAAGGTACTTGGAATGGCCAAATTCATAAAGACAGAAAACAGAAGGTAATTTGCCAGAGGCTGTGGGAAGGGGGCAGGAGGAGTTATTGTTTAATTGCTACATTTCAGTTGGGGTTGATGAAAAAAGTCTAGAGGTGGAAACTGGTGATGGCTGCACATAATGAGAATGCACTTAATGCTATAGAATGGTACACTTAAAAGTAATTAAAATAACAAAATGTATGTCGTATATATTTTAACATAATTTTAAGGAGCTAAAGTAATAAAACCCATTTATTTATTCCCTCACAAATTTGAAGTCATAAGTTGAAAATCAGTATCACTGGGCCACAAGCAAGGTGTTGGCATGACCACGCCCTCTCCAGACACTGTAGAGAAGAATCTGTTCCATGTTCCATGATCCTTTTAGCTTCTGGTGGCGGCCAACATTCTTGGCTTATGGCCACATTACTTCAATCTCTGTCTCCACCTTCACACTGCCTTCTCCACTTCTCTCTCTCTCTCTCTCTCTCTCTCTCTCTCTCTCTCTCTCTCTCTTTCTCTCTGAAATCTCCTCTGTCTTCCTCTTATAAAGACTCTCATGGTTACATTCAGGGCTCACCCAGATAACCTTCTCATCTCCAGATTCTTAATCACATTTGTAAAGTCGGGGTTTTTTTTGTTTTTTTTTGTTTGTTTGTTTGTTTGTTTGTTTTTGCCATACGAGAGAACATTCACAGATTACAGAGATTAGGAGCCCATGGATAACTTTGGAGGCCATTTTTCAGCCTATCACACCATCTGTCAGGATTCTAGGGAATGAGGCTGGGATGCAGGGAGGAAAAGAAGAGGGGGTTAGGAACCAAGATTTTGACCACAGGGAGTGAAGTCCAGAAGAATAATGGGCAACTTGGGTAGGCGAGGTCACCACTGTGTAGATTCCTGGTGCTGGAGGTACTCTCTCAACCCAGAGGGAGGTGGCAGCTCAGGATGGATCCACTTTGTCAAGGCAGTGTGGCCAGTATCAGCCAGGGCCCAAGGTCGTTGCCCAGCCTCACAGATCTTCCATGGCTGCCCTGGCATTCCCAGCATCACATGCTCTGAGGCTGAAAGGGAAGCAGGAGGTGACCATAACCCTCCTCATGCCCACTTCAAGCACCCCAGATCTGAAGGTAGGACGAAGAGCCAAGTTTAGCTCCTGCTGTGTGCCACGCACAGAGTCGGGATTTCTCCATACTTAATCTTATCTAATCTCCACCTCAGCTCCAGTAGGAGGGTACATTTGTGCCCCCTTTACAGGTGAGGTACCTGCCGCTTAGATAGATGAAATGATTTGCTCACAGTTACACAGCGTGTCCATCCTCTGAGTCTCGTTGAGGTAAATGGCTCCAATTCAAATTGGACAGACCTGGGTTCACATCCTGGCTCTGACTTACTGGCAATGTGGCCTTGAACACAACCTCTCTGCATTTCCTCATCTCTAAACTGAGGGGCACTGCTACAGTGTCTGCCTTGTGGAGTCAGTTGTTATGAAGATGAGCATAGCGTTGAGCATAGTGTCTCAGCACAAAAATGCCCAGGTAACCAGTGTGAATATTCCCAGGCCTGCCCAGGTGCAGAGAGCAGGGCCTGCCCGAGCATGGCTCCTCCCTCCCCTGACTGATGTTGGGGCCCAGGGCAGGCATGCAGCTTCTGAGCTGGCCTGGTTAGGAAGGGGCTTTCTATGCGCAGGAGTGCCTGGGTTTGCAGCAACTGGACTCTTCCAGTCTTGCCCTGCTTCCCCAACAAGTCCACCATTAATCCTCAGTGAAGCCTAATAATCCCCATTTGTTCTTTACCATCACTACCAACTTGGGTGTTGATAGGTTTTCAAGGATTGCGTTGTTCTGCTCACTCAGGGACTTCAGCAAGCCTCACCCCCAGTGCCAGCTATAGCCACAGAGCTGGCAGTCAGACTGGGAAAAGCAAAGGATGACCGCATCCCCTGCCCTGGGCCTTCTGGGGAGCTTGCCTGCATAAGAACCCCTTTCAGAGCTGTGAATCCAGTTGTGGAACAGGCCTATGATTGTACAAGTTATTTTAAAGCAATAACAAATTATTTTGGCAAATGCAAGTGACCGAACAATAGCTTGACTAACACTGAATCTGGAGGTCACTAAGCCCAGGGAGCTCAAAGGGAAACTGTGGTGGCTCTGCCTGAGTTGCCTGAGCTGCCTGGTGGGTGGGCAACGAGACATCACTGACTCCCAAGACCGACCTTCTGGGCCCACCGCAATATACACTCAGAAAGGAGGGAACTTGCCCTTTACCGAGCATCATTGCCTGCCGACTCCTGTCTATCTTAATACAGGTGAGGGACTGGGGCCCTATAAAAATGCTCCATGGCTCTGCCCCAAGACTGGAGTGAATTTTTCCCAAATGAACCTCCTCCCCTCATTCCCAGACCTACCTGTCTCTACCTGATATTTCTAGTTCCTGCCCCGAATCCCCATAACTGGCCTCCCCCTCTAGCCCTTCAGAGAGCGTGGTGTGACAAATTCGCTCCCCATGGCACTCACTCAGTGCCTTGTCAGTTCACTATCAAACATATTTCTGTTTGTCACGGGCCTTGGCCAAATGTAAACAGCCAGTGCATGCTGGTTCCAAGGCTCGTGCCCACCCCTCGTGGCAACACACGGTCTCTCTTTTCATCGAGATCCTCCTTTAAAATAAAAAGTACTGCAGGCCTAGCAACATGACCCATATGGACTGGATGTCACATCTATGACATCAGTCACCAAACAAAAGCACTCTTAATACATGAGCAAATTTCCTTAGTTTTTACTACAACTTTACTTAGCATCTGCAGACTGTGGAGCTGTAAAGCTCCTTCAAAATTAATAAATTTAGCTCTTAGTTTTATAAATTAGGAACCTGAAGCAAGGATGTCCCCCAAGGCACACAGCTGGAACTAGTACATTATTATTCCTGCTTGCAGAGCTGTGAACCTGTATGACAAAGTTCAAAACTGGAATCTTACCAGGACTTTCCTCAGTGCAGGATCTGAGCCTTTGTCTTGGAGAAGGAGGAAGTCGTGGGCTGAGTCAGGGGCCTAGATGGGCAAAGGTGATCCACGCGAGAGGGTCAGGAAGCAAAACTAGTCACAAACAGGCAGACCGATCAAGGTGTCTTTAAAGGAGTGAAGCTGACAAAGGGAATCCAGGTACCAGGCCTCCGGTGGCTTCATGGCTGGGGTGTGGGGCCTGAGAAGGGGCCTTCTGTGCCTGCAAGGCTAAGTGGTACCCAACAGCTCTTGCTTACTATTCTTATAAAACTGTAGAGCTGTCTAAATTGCTCAACCCCAAGTTTAGAATCTGCTTTTTTTCCCTATTAATGTGGAGTAGAAGCTTGTTAACTGACTCAAAATTAGTCACTTTCAAAATCAGCATAAGTAGTCAGTTTTGTAGGTGCCTAATAGTATGAACAAGAACCCACAGAACTGCCCCCAGATCACCTCACAGCTCCCAGACCAAAGCTCTTCCCACTAGACCAAGACGCTTATTGCAGAGCCCGAATTCATTGAAAAAAAAAAAAAGTTTGTTTTTTAACCTATCTTTTTACCTTTCTGGCTTTGCCTATGTGAATGAAATAGGGAACTGAGGATTTAGCTAATTTTTAAAGTTTACCTAGCTCCAAAATGAATGGTGTGTCCTACAGAGGGAACAGTTAGGTCACCCTCTAGTCCTCAAGCCAAATCACAGATAGACCTATTATTCTGGGCCTTAGTTTTCTAATTAAAATAAATTAAGATAGAAAATGAATACAGATTTACCTAATAAATGTTGATTTTCAGGGGCCTTGCACAAATGCTTTTCGAGGCTCATAAGTAGTATATTTATAATGTTATATTCTTTTTCTTTAAAAAAAGCCCCCATATTACATATGCCTGAGACTCTAAGACTTCATCCATCCCCAGATGGTGTCATGTAGCTAATTCAGAGTCAGTGAATTCAGATTTAATTTGGATTTACAACATTTTCATGAAGAAACCCAAACTTATTGAGAGAAAGACTGGTAATTATATAATCTTATCTCTACTTTTGCCAACTCCTTTTCTTCCCCCACCACTAAAGTGTTGGAGATGTTGATGTCAACAGCAAGCTAACATCAGATATTCACTCAGATGACTCTATTTGAAAAGCCACAGAGCTTTGCATTACAATGGTGTCTCTTATTAATGAGAAGATGAGGAGCTTCCACTGTGAAAAATAAAACTAAGTTCATACAAAATTCAACTGGGATAATTTAACTTGAAGTTTTCAGAGAAGGAGGAAGCCAGGAAGAGGAGAAAAGAAGTAGGAAAGTCTTCAAAGCAGAGAAAGATTGGAGGAATGAGCTATAGGACAGGAAAACACCATCCCTTTACATGGGCCCCTTTTGCAGCATGGCGAAAAGCATCCCATGAGCCCCTGCTAATGTTCGAAGTAGGAAATGAGTTCACAATCCAGAAAAGACCCCACTTCTGTGCTAAAAGATTGATCACATTAGGTGTTGTGAAGGGATTCAGTCCCTCATTGTTTATTCGACAAATGTTTTAGGCATTTGTTGCTAGATGCTAGAGACATGATGAGCAAAGCAGATGTGGCCCCTTGCTCCAGTCTGGAGGGGAATACAGACAAAGAGATGGCTGTTGTTCAGTAAGATATGTGCTTTGATAAGGGAGGTACAGGATATTAGGGGAGTAAAAAGAAGGTATCTAATCCAGAGACTATAGAGTCAGAAGACTTCTTCAGGAAAATGAGGAACCATCTGAGACCTGCAAGATGAGTAGGCATCCACCAGAAAAAAGAGAGGCATGTTTTAGGTAGAATGAAGAAAGAAGCCATTCAGCGTTCCTGAAGTAGTACGGGCCAGGTGTGTGTTGAGTTGTGGGAGGAGGCATGACTTGAACAGGTGCTGGGTCACATAATGAGATGTGGAGAGTGGACTAGGGAGAAGCTATGGATTAAGGAGAGCAGTTAGGAGACCATGGCAAAGATGATGGTGGGCTTGATAAAAAGAAGTTGGGTTGGAAAGATATGTACATTCAAAAAATATTAAGAGGAACAATGGATATGATTTAATAATTAGCTAGAAATGAAATATGAGTTGGCCAAAGAGTCTAGGATGACCTCAGGTATGTCTGGCTTGAGCAGTTGGGCAGCCAGATGGTAGAGCCATTTGGAAAGACAGTGACTCCAGAAGGAGCATGTTCAGTGCTTCTGAAATGAATCACCCATTAAGATAAAAGGAAGCTTCAGAATTCACAGCAGAAGGCCAAGTTGAAAAGCCTAAGAAAGACTGACTTAACAGAGTTATGGAGGTCAGGATAGAGAGAGAAAAGACAAGGGGTTGAGAAGTTCAAGTGAAAAGATGTTTAGATGAACAGAGCAGACTATAAAACCATATGTACAATGAAATACACACACATGCACAAAATATGTACAAGGAAAAGACATTGGTCATATCTACATGAGCATATTAGTAACTACTTCATAGTGAGATTACTAGTGATTTGTATTTCCTTCTCTTTTGCTGTATTTGCAAAACTACAAATTGTACAATAAATGTAAGATATTTTTGTAATAAAAACAAGTTATTTTTGTAAAGCAGCCATGTAGGTGAGGAAAGATTATTAAAGGGCTTTTAACTGACAGTGAAGAACTTCATTGGAAAAAATAATCACGCCAGAGCTAGCAGACAGCTGAAGGAGATAAATTACCTGATTTAATGCCTCACAAATTTAGCTGTATATTGGAATCACCTGCAAAGCTTAGCAAATACTGATCCTGGATCCTACCTCTTGAGATTCTGATTTAAGTGGCAGGAGGTGTGGCCTGACCACTGGAGAGGTGCGAATGCTCCCCAGGTGATTTTAATGTCAGCAAAGATGGCGAACCACTAACATAAAGTAAGAAGGATCACTTTCAGAGTAGCATTTTGAGTTCATTAGAAAAGAGTAAGAATCTCAGGGAGGTTTGTGATGAGATCATGAGGCAGGGTCAAAGGTTAGCAAGGAGATGGCATCTCCTAGGTTGGCACAGGGTCAGTTACATAGTAGGCTCTTTGATAATAACTGAGTGAAAAAAAATAGAACTCGGTCTTTTTTTTTTTAAAGGAGTTCGAATAAAGTCTGCAGGAAATAGGGATATTTTGTACAGAAAGAAAATCTGTGGTAGTGGAAGGCTCCGCGCCGTCAAGAACGAGTGGCCATGTACAAAGGCAAAGGGCTCGAGCATCCTAAGGTGTTGTTCAGCAGGGGGGTGGTGTCAAGACAACAACCCAGCTGTAGGCCTTTAAGTCCACAGCGGCTGGCCATGGACTACTCCCGAACACTGAGGAATGATTTTCAAACAGAGCGCCCCAGGCTGAGGATTGCGATGCATACGGTAGAGCTGCGCTTCTGGAGACGCTGCCTCAGTGGGGCTGCGGGGGATGCCTCCTCCAAATTCGAGTCCCAGCCCCAGCGCTGACCATCCTGATCTTCCTGGGTAAGTGATTTCATTTCTCTGACCTCACTCTCTTCACTTGTGAAAAGTGGATAGTAATACCTATTCGACAGGTTTCTCAGGATTAAACACAATAACACTGTGAAAGCAGCTAATAGGTTTTATAAGTGTTTTGTGACTACCATTGTTTGGAATAGGAAAAGGGGATACAATAGCGTTAGTCTCCACCAATGCCTCTCTGCATCATTTCCATCTCTCCTCTGATATTATCTCTCTTCTTATTTAACTTTCTAAAATACGGTAGATAGAGCAGACAAATGTTTTTTCTTAGTAGGAGACTAATGGCATGAAGCTGGTAGACCTAAAAAAATGTAAAACTTAAAATGCAACATCAGCAGACTCAAAACTTTATTTTTATGTAAAATATCTTGATGTTAGGCATCATCAGAGTGAATGATTATTGAAATTTAAGCTCTAAGAGAAAAAAGCAATTGTGGCGAAGTGTGCGGGACTCATATTTCATTAAATCTGAGCTGCCTTTGGTTGTAAGATATACCACCATTTTATGTATCATTAAGGAAAAAGAATGTTCCTAATTAAACTATGACACAATGCTTTCTTTCCTCACAATTTTTTTCCTTATTGAAAGAACGCTTTTAGATTAATTTAAACATCTATTGTTACCATGTATTACTCTTATACATATCTAAAAAGGAAACAGTGAAATATGTTGGTCAAAATGTTCTGCAAAACTCGTTCACGTTCAGTCTAACTCTTCTGAATCCCTTTTCAGTCATCTATGCCCATGTTATTCCACATAATAATGTCCTCTGGGCTTTCAAGTGAATTTGTGATACAGTCTCTCACTATCTCCCATATTTTCTTCTAAGCCACTGACATCTTTTTGGAAGCTTTTTTGCCTAGTGTGTGATAGACAACCCTTTTGTGTATATCTTGGTAACAACATAACTCAGCTTTATCTACTTGTGGATATCTTCCCTTCTTAAGTCCTATAAAGCTAGGCTTCTCAAACTTTCGTGTTCATACAAATCACCTGGGGATCTTGTTAAAAAGTATATATAAAATAGGTCTGGGCTAGAGCCTGAGATTCTGCAGTTCTCACATGACCACTGGTCACAGTGCCACAGTTTGAGTAGCAAAGCTAAAAAGTAGTTGGTTTGATTGGTTGCTTCTTGAGAGAAAATGTGGAAGCTTTATTTCTCCAGTAAACGTCTGTTTCATTAATATGAAATTTATGTCCCGCTGCTCTGTTTTCATGCCCTTCTATGAACACAACAACTTTTCATTTCAATACCAAATTAGAGTATTAGTTACTTACATAGCAGTGAAGCTCAATACATATAGCCGAGCAATGCACATAGTCCACTGATGGTGGCGTGAAGAAGTAGGACACAATGGTGCACCCTAAAGATGATTGTAATACATCATTGATTACAAGCTGCACCCCAATGTGAGAGATGCTAAAAGGTATAAAAAGGCACAGCTTCAGCTCAAGAAGTTGGGAGAATCTGTTGCAAAACTCTGTCCTGTTTTAGCCTCTACTCTTTGCAGTTATTTGCTACTTAAGAAAATGTTGCAATCAGCATTGAGAAGCATGAGAGATAACAGTAACAACCCATGTGTTTCTCAGGGTCTCTGGCTTTTTGGCTTCACTTGTGTGAATGAACCACGAGGATGGAAGTTTTTCCAATGTTGGAGCATTGGCGATATGTGTTTACAACTGACTTTTCAGTAGTCGAATCACCTGAGCACTTGTAGAAAATTCCTAACTCTGAGTTCCCTCAACTTCTGAAGCAGCATTTGGGGTCCGATCCTAGGAAACTCTTTTACCAAGTCTCGGGAGAGTCCAACACCATTCAACCTTGAGAACCACCAGTTTAGTGTCTTCACACCTTGCTGAAGGATTTAGCTCATCAGTCTCCAGGTAGGAGGCACCTACCATGTACCAAACATTGTATCAGGTGTTAAAGGGGACACCAAGTGGTCTGACATCTCCATGTCCCCACTGAGTTTGCACGCCAAATAGGTCACGAGGGAGAATGCTGTGTTATGGGCATTCAGAAGAGGAATGGAAGTTCGCTTTTAATGGATATGAAAAGGCTTTATGGGAAGGTGGGAAATGTTCCAGATCTTGAAAGGTAGGTGAAATTTGGATAAGACAGGAGAGGATAAGAGTGTTTCAGACAGGTAGTACGACATAAACAAAAGCAAAGAGGCGGAGAGCACTAGTCATGTTTTGTAAACAGAGCAGACCAGGTGTTCTAAGATGATTCATGTCACAGAATCATAAAATGCCCCAGGAGTGCTTGCTCTCTCGTGTCTGGTCTCTCTATTTAGCATTTTTTAATTTGTGTCCTCTTCTCTGTCTCCTTTTCCTTCGATGATCTACTCTCTTCTCAAGAGAGGAGACCAGAGCCTTTAATTTTTCATCAGTACTTGAGGCCGCATCTCACCTTCCCTTCGTGCTGGCCTCTTCTGCCACTCAGTTCGCTTCTGCACAGACTCCTCTGTCTCACCCCTCTGTCGTTTGCTGTTGCATGAGGAAAAAATGCAAGTTCACTGCAATATTAATCTGAGCAAAACACAACTAGAGAGGAAATTTTGCTGCTCTGTTGCAAATAGCATATGGTACCTTTCAAAAGCCAAAAGAAATGATTTTTTAATCATCTGCTGTTCAGGATTATCCACGCTTCCTTTCCTCAGCGTGGATAATTGAGGGTTAGCTGTGTTTGGATTTCAAAGCAGTTTGGACTTTTTTGAAATCCAAGGCTCCCAGTTTGCACCCCACCCCTCAGTGGGCATTCGTGCCTGTAATTAAATTGATCTGCGAGGGGAGGGCCACAGAAGTACCTCTGATGTGAATGATTACCAGAGAAAGATGACTGGTGTTTTTATGTTGCACACATGGAACCAAAATGATAGCAGCTGATTTCCTTCAGGAGAGATGCCCTTTGTGCCTCGGGTCTGGGGCCCTGTCACTGCTAGACATGTCAGTCTGCTCTCCAAAAAAATCTTTGGGGAACTTAACATCTTTTAGGCTAAGACTTCAGCATGGTGTCTTTTGGGTTTCACAGCGAGGCAAGCAGAAATATTAGAGATGTTTTTAAGGTGGGCAAACACTGGCTCATGCACTCACGCACACATGCATAACCTGCCCCCCCCAACACACACACACACACACAGTCAGAGTCTCTCTCTCTCTCACTCTCTCTCTCTCTCTCTCTCTCTCTCTCTCTCTCATGTATACTGGAAGCTGAAATTTTAAGTAAAGGAGAATGATGAATATAGCATAGTTAGAAAAAAATCACTTTCCTGCATGTGCGTGCAGTTTGTATGTAAAAAGGAAAGATGGGTAGCCTCTTCTAGAACACATTGGCCTCAAAGGGCAGGAGGTATGTTGCTTCAAACAGCATTTTCCCTGGGTGCAGGGGATAGATGCAAGCCAGTCCTTCACCTGGATGTGTTTGCCATCTAGAGAAGAAGAGAGAAAAATATTTTAATGAAAACATAGGAATACACACAATAGGAGCACTGGTAGCTACAGAGGCTTCACATAGTTTTGGGGTGAGGGCTGAGATGCTGGGGGAGACCCAGGAGCCAGATTGTTGCTGACTGGGCAGGTGGCCTAGTGCCCTGGAGGGGCTGGACTATTGGGGCAGCATGACAGGGAGAAAGGTCAGGGCAGGACTGTACCCCCTTCCAGGTGGCCACCTTTGGAGGATGCATTGATTAAAGCCTCCTGGGCACTCTCAGGGACTTCCCATGATATGTTTCTCTTTTGTGGCAAGAGTGCTCTCTTCGTCACCTATGGCCATGATTGGCGTTGTTCTGAAGCCCATTGCCTACGCCAACCCCCAGGAGCAACCCTATGCCCCTGTTTAGGGTCAGAAGCCAATCAGCATGTGTGCGTGGGCCCCCATTCCTTCTGTGCTAAAGTCAGAACCTGGAAGTCAGGACCCCTCACTCACTGTCTCCCCCAAATCAACCATGATAGCCTCTCCTCGTTCCTCTGTCCTGCCGCACTTCCACCATGAGCACCCTGCTCCAGTGCAGTGCTAATTTTGTTTTGTTTTGCTGGCCGGAGCCAGCTGCCGACAAGAAAGACTGTCTTTGATCAGTCTAGGAAGGCCAGCTTTGGAGTCGGGGCTCCCCTCCCTCTCCTCAGGCTCCTCTCTCTACGTCTCTGCCTCACACCAGAGATACTGCTCTTCTTGCCTGTATCTCAGAAGAGTTTCCATGAAGACCCCCTGTACTCGCATAGAGCTTGTTACTAAACATTTGTGCTCCCTGCCCGTCCCCTCAGTGCCATAGAGAGACAGAGCCAGCAGCCCTGCACTGCCAGCTGGCTCACCACCGAAAGGGTGAGGAATGAGAGCCATCTGAGGCGTCACTTTGCTGCCCTCCTCAGAGAGGACAGCCAGGCCATTCTCATGATTAAATCCACTAACCACTCCCATCAGTTCTGTGAGGGCTTCTCCTGACCATAGTGGTTACCAATTAAAGAGAAGCTGGATTATTTTTCTTAGAACAAAATTGAAACCACATAGAGAAATAAAAAGAAAGAGGGCCCGCCACTAAGCAATGCTTTTGGCAAGAGCCAAAGATCATTTAGCCCATCTCTGCTCTCGAGACATCCAGCACCTCCATTGACCCAGAGGGCACGTGCCATTGCCCAGTAAGTGTGCATATATCTTGGGGGCACAGCTGCTCTGGGTCTCCTCTCAGCCAGTGTATATCGATTCCTCCTGAGCATCAGACACCACGCGGAGCCGTAAGTGCAAAAGCAAGTTGTCCCAGGCTCCGTCTCTCACAGGAGGCTGGCCAGCACCCTCTGAGCATCTGGGGGAGGCTTTCAGGCCATCCCTCCCAGGCTGTTCCATCCTTAAAAGCCGCCCATGCATCTTGCTTTATAGACAGCAGAACTGCAGCTATGGCTCAGAGACTAACGTGTGTCCCTCTGGCTCAGGAGCAATGAATTGTCTACTGGCAGTTCTCCCACCAGGAATAAAAAGCCTGTGGTTCAAATGAAGTTTGTTCTAAAAAATTTAAAAAGCACTACCCTAGCGTTTCCCATCTGTATGCCTGCCTTTTATGGCCTGGACTTTTAACTCTCATCAGAGTGGCCAACAAAAAGCTGGGGCTGAGCATAATGGTGGCTCCAGAATTTCTTATGGAGGGCATCGTGGTGGTGGTAGGGTGTTTACTGAGCTCACTCATTATTTGGGTGATGCTAATTGAGACTTCAGGAGAGTTAAACCCTCTCCCATTGCCCCCACAAGTCCTTGGCAGCACCCTAAATTGAGCCTTCGTTTGTGAAGAAGGGCAGCACTGGGAATGAGGAGAACTGTGGCCTGTCCCGGTTCTAATTAGCTGCAAACTTTGTAGGACCCCAGAATTTTTTGAAGCCTCACTATTCTCATGTGTAAAGAGACTGGGGTTGGACTGCATCATCTCTAAAATCCCTAACAATGATTCTAGGCATTGAGGGAAGGAAACGAGAGATTGGCAGGCAATACAGTCCCCAACCCAAAAAAAGATACCGATGGTGAAAATTAAGGAAATAAAAAGTTGCATGAAACTACAAATGGTGAAAATGATGGAAAGTTCCTACTATTCATCCACCAACATCTGTTACCACTACATCTAACAAAAGCCTCTAATTTCCTCTTGGGAGGGTCACGAGGTTCTGCTTCCAGAGATGGAACCAATACCTAAAATATATCCTAAGTCGAGCTTCACCATCACCTTTTTTTCTCAGCCACTGCTGTCTGTTCCTGCTTCCTACTGGCCCTCTCCACACAAAAGCAGAAAGGTCTTTTTGTTGCTGCTGCTGTTACCTGTTTTATGCGTGTCTTTTTATTGTGATATAATTGACACATGGTTGTGGAAGTTTAAGGTGTGTAGCACATCAGTTTGATACATTAATATATCACAATATGTTGCTACAGTAGCATTAGCTAACACAGTTATCATGTCACATACTTGTCATTTCTTTTGTGTACTGAGAACAGTTCATATTTAGTTTCTTAGCAACTTCGAAGTTCACAACACAGTATTGTTGACTATAATCATTATGTTGTGCATTAGATCTCCAGGACTTATTTATCTGCTAGTTGTAATGCTGTACCCTTAAACAATATCTCCACAATTCCCCAGGCCCAGTTCCTGGTAACCATCATTCTACTACCTGTTCTTACAAGTTCAGTTTTTAGATTCCACATATAAGTGATATCATATAGTATTGGTCTTTCTCTGTCTGACTTATCTCACTTGTCATAATGCCTTAAAGGTCAACCTATGTTGTCGCAAATGACAGGATATCCTTTTTTCTTATAGCTGAATAATCTTACATTGTATACATATGCCACATTTTCTTCGTTTATCCATTGACAGACCCTTAGGTTATTTCCACCTCTTATTGTGAATAATGTTGCAGTGATCATGGAGATAAATATATTCCTTCAAGTTAGTGAATTCATTTCCCTCAGATAAATACCCAGGAATGGGATCGCAGGATCATTTAGTTAGTTCAATTTATAATTTTTTGAGGAACCGTCATACTGTTCTCCATAGTGGTTGTACCAATTTATATTTCCACTAACAGCGTACATAGTACAGTTTTATCCACATCCTCATTAACGCTTGTTATTTCTTGTTTTTGTTTTTGTTTTTGATACTAGCCATTCTGACAAGTATGACGTGATATCTCATTACGTTTGATTGGCATTTCCATTATGATTAGTGATGTTGAGCATTTATTCATATGCCTGTTGGCCATTTGTATGTAGAGGTCTTTTCCAAAAATAACGCATATTGTGTCTCTTCCCTTTTAAAAAGTTTCCAGAGTCTCCACCACTGTCTGAATAAAATTGTCTTGGTCCCCTGGCCTGCAGGCCCCGCATCACCCAGCTCTGCTCCGTCTCCACCTCCTCTCCCACGGCTATCTGCCCAGTGCATGCTGCTCTGGCCACACTGGCCACACTGGCCTTTCTGGCTCCTCCCTAATAAGCCAGGCCTTTTCTGCCTCATGGTTTTTGCATTTATTCCTTCTGCCAAGAATGTCCTACACTCAGATCTTCACCCAGCTTCTATCCTCATTTCATTCAGGTCTCTACTCAAATGTCACCTTTGAAGAGAAGACTTCCCTAACCAGATTATGTAAAGCAGCACTTCCCCCCACCCCACATCGCTCTCTACCTTCTTAATCTGCTTTGGTTGTTTTCTCATCATTTCCTAATGTGGTATCATTTTATACAAAGCACTTGTGTATTTCTGTCTCTCTTGCTAGTAAGCAAGCCCCAACAGGGTGACGGTCTGATTTGTCCCTACAATGTCCCCAGAATGTGCAGTAGTGTCTAGCACGTAGTAGGTGCTCAAGGTGAGCGAGAAAATGAGTGAGGTGGATCCTTGCACGGAGCGTCCTGCGTTGGTTGGTTCAGAGGTGGACAGGTGACCTAAACTTGTCCAGACAGAGTGAATCTCAGGACTCGACGAGGGGACCCTGAGCCATAGGTGCACAATTTTTTCTGCTGCCCCAAGTGTTGTAATAGTGTGAGGCTGAAGCCAGAGCTGCCAAACATATCTGGGAACAGGGCCAACCCAGGGGAAGAAAGACCAAAGGGCAAAACACAGTGGCATCATTAGGGCCCTAAATGAAGCCAGAACTTTCTACAGGCTTTTTGGCCAATACATTTCTTTCACATTATCTAGTTAATCCTCACAGAACCCCAAATAGCTCTGCTTTCCACATTTCCCAGATGACAAAACAGACTGAGGGGAAAAAAAAATTGAGTGACTTAGTCAAGGTCGTACAGTCAGAGAAGGGCTCAACTGCAGGTCTTCCAACCACTGTACATTGCCAAGTGCTCCCCTCCTCAGGCCCTTCTCTGGGAAGGCAGCAGACTCAGTGACACCAGACGGAACCTGGAAGGGGGTGGGTCAGGTTAGCCTCAAAACAGAGCTGTTTGTGTTTATCTTGCATATACAGGGCTTTTCTTCAAAGCACTTCGCCTGCTTTTGCAAATAACTATTACAAACCTTTTCTGCAGCAGGTCCAAGGGAGATAAGTCAAACAATGGTGACAGTTCCTCTCCAGACTCAGAAACCAGCAAGTGTGCACCCTTGTCAGCTGACATGGCTGTCAGGCTCTGGGGTTAGAGGCACAGGCCTCTGATTTGTCTGGTGAAGTAACATGGCCCCTCACAGGTGTTTACCCTCATTGTCTATCGGCCCCACCAACGGATGTATGAGATTACGAAACTCTGCATGTTTTAAAGAGTGACAGATGTGTGGCCCTTAGCCCTTGCAGGCTCCTCTCCCATGGAATCCCTTGAGGGCACCTGTGCTGAGCTGTTCTCACAGCTGCCTGGCCAGCCCTGCCCCAGGAAGAGCTTCATTCTCAGAGCTGGGATCACACCGTGTGAATCTGGACCTCCCCTACCTCGGAGGCCTGAAGTCTTTCCAGCAGCCACCCATAACTGCAGGGGTGGTGGGGCGGGTGAAGGAGCCTGCAGGGAACATCTCAGCCTCACATTCACACAATATGCCTGCGGCTGCTAAACTGGGACCAGTGAGCTGTGTGCTGGAGGCAGTGCCCAGGCTCCTTAGTCGAGGCTCCAGGCTCTTAGGCCTGGGACCCAGGGAGTTGTCTCCATTCACCAGTAGCAACGAGATCAGCAGCTCACTTGGAACCTCTCTTGGGCCTGGGTTAATGACATGCTGTGGCTCCTGCTTTGCCTCCTAGTCAAGCCAGTGGGTTCCTTCCCCGCCCCGCCTGACCACCTAGGCTGGGGGACACTTCAACCCAGACACTCAAAGATTCCCCGCGTGGGAGGTGACATCCACCTTAGCATATAGCCCTGCAGAAGGGCAGTATGGAGTCCGGATTCAGCTAATAAAGATGGGAAGGCAGATTTTATTGGAATCCAACTATTGACTTCCTTGGGCAGTTCTCAGGAAACTAGAATTAGGACAGAAAATGCCGTTTTTGTCTGCCTTTGGACAGAAATTCCTAAGCTTATACAGTTGACCCTTGAACGATGTAGGTTTGAATTGTGGGGTCCACTTATATGCAGATTTTTTTCAGTTGACCCTCAGTTTAACTGACCCACCGTTCAAACCCACATTGTTCAAGACTCAACTGGCAGTTGGGAACCCACATACGCAGAGGGCTGACTTAAGTTACATTCAGGTTTTCGACTATGTGGGCAGTCAGCGCCCCTAATCCTAACCGTTAAAAGGTCAGCTGTGCTAAATGGCCATGTAGCTCCAGACCCCTAGTGACCAAGTGATTCCCACAAGCCCGTGGCCTTCTAGCACGGTGTTGCCTCTGAATCGGGGTGGGGGTGGGGGCGGGCGGAGAGCTTGGGCTCCACCTGCAGAGATTTGGGTTCAGTGAGTCTGGGACAGAATTGCTACACATGTTTCCCCACCCCCGAGCTCCGAAGCCTTGAATTTCATAGCCATAAAGAAAAGATAGAAAGAATCTTGAGAGCTGACCTCACTTGACAGGAGACAGTCTCACTGACGACAAACCATCAGCTAGCGGGATTCAGCTAAAGGTCAGCAGATGTCACATGCTGAAAAGTTGAATGGAGCAAGTGACAGGCACTTCTCCCATCGTCTTTATTTTCCCCTTTACTGGAGAGGGATTACTAGACGTTAGGAAACACTAGACAGGAATCTCCTCATAATTTGTCTCCAGGACAGCCAGGTTCCTGCCACCTGGGGAACAAAGACAACCCCTGGCATCTATCAGGTGCACTTCACGGCCAGGCAGCCAGGCGTCTGTTCCCCAACCAGGACCTCAGCAGGAAGCTGGTGAGTGGCAGCCACCCTAAAGCCAGAGGGACTTCTCCGTCCCAAAGGGAAGTCACTCTCAGTCCTGATGGGGCCAGGTACAGGGTTGATGTTTTTAGGAATATCCTGGCCATTGTTCAGTAGCAAGCAAGCCATGTGTTTATTCATGACAGGGATCACATTCACCCTTGGCTTAGCTGGCTCCAAGCAAGCAGCAGCCACCTCTTCTGCAGAAGGTGGTTTGTGGTCAGCTTTCTCTGCAGCTGTACGGGGCCGAGTGTGGCCATAATGCTGCTTCTACTGTCAACAGCTGGTACTTTATAAGTACTTTTCTAAACATATCACATTAATTTATTAGTCCCCTATCAGGTAGGCACTAAAATGATCCCACCTGATAGATAACTGAGGCACAGAGGTGTCAAGTAATTTGTCTGAGAGTACATGGCAAGTGAGTGGAGGAGCCAGACCTCGAACCTAGCCATTTTGCCTCTGGAGCCCTCCATCGACTGGATGTGAGGCAAGGGTACCAGGTGGGTCTGCTCTTCTGTCCTGTCAACATTCAGGAGCCAGAGGAAAGTGATGACAAAGGCCTCATCTCCTAGTAGGATGGTTAGGGTTGGTGCAGTCTGGGCATCCAGGGTCCAGGTGTTTGTGACTAACATCATAAATAAGTGATTGGGCGACATAAAAGCACCATCGCAGTGTTGCAGACCGGAGTGGCTGCTGAAGCCGACACCTGAAGGGCTGCAGGAGCTCCGGCTTCTGCTTTCCCCAGACACGAGTTCCAATATCAGGAAAGAGAAACCAGAACCATGCCCTGGTCCACCAGTTTCAGCTCCTGTCCAAGGAGGTTGTTGTGGTCCTAGAGGATTTGTGGCTCCCACCCTTCTGTCCCCTAGCCGGGTGTCTACCTGTAGGGGGCCCTTCTCTGTGCCAGGCTTTGGAACCACAGAGGAGAACCAAGCAGCCTGCCTCATACGATTGTAGCTGGCATTGTCTCTGTGTATAGTTAGTTCATCAGCCACATCTATCCTCTCTTCCGTGTGTGTGCCTCTGAGATCCCTCCCCTGCAGACCTTAGGGAGGGAACTCCGCTGAATGCATTGTTAGGAGTCACTGCTCCTGCCATATTAAGTGGGTGAGCAGGAGACGCTGAGTGGTTCTGCTGAAACAAAAGAGCAACAGTGTGTGGGTGGAGCAGCGGATGGCTGGGAGCAGAGAGAGCCGGGAGGCAGAGTTGCTGCAGAGTGAGGGGCAGAGGCCGAGCAGGTCAGGACATACCTAGTCCCTTGGGTGGCCGTAAGGCGAATGGTTAGAAAGGCGGTTTGACCCGTGTAGGTGCTGCAGAGTGGAGATAGAAACTTCTTGGGAACCAGGGCAAGAAGAACCTGGAATAGAAATAGTCGGGCTCGATCGACTGAGCAAGGTATCCAGAACTCACAGGAAGAGCTGTGTCTTGGGCTGGATGAGGCCATAGTCCATCTCACCCTGTGGTTTTAACTGCTGATCTGCCTGGGAACTGGCCCTCAGAGGCAGACACGCACCTGAACTGGCCTTAACTGAGAAGGAGAAGGTAAGAAAAAAAATTGAAGGCAATATTTCTAAAGCCCCATCTCAAATGGAGGCTTAAAGGACAGTCACCTACCTAGTGTCAATACAACTTCTGCAGTGAGAGTCTACATGCAGCCAGCAGAGCATTTTATCTCCACACACACACCACAAACACACATGCAGACACACGCACAGGATGTCAGGCCATGACCCATCCTTGGGGCTGTGTTCTGGAACCGTGTCCCACGGTCTTATCACAGGAACTTTAGGACTGCAATGATAAATCCCGTAGGATGAAGTCCAGCGAGACCTTCTCTCTGGACTTCATTTAAATTCCATTTTCTAATGAATGCTGGTGTAGTGAGTTTCCAGCTGGCAGATAGCACCACAAAGCCAGATGGTATCTTAAGTGATCATTCAAGGCCTGAGGGAGCAGGCGGGATACCACCCAAATCTCCCCCAGTAATCACAGTTGCCTCTTAGTAATTCTCTCTGGGAGGGAGACATGACCCAATCACAATCCCAAAAGTATCAATAAATTCTTCTCAAGTAGAAATGGTGCATGATGACGTGGTTTAGAACCAAACTCATAATCTACCCCTCACTTATTTATCATAATTTAAAACATCATCTTTTGTCGGAATCTCATCATTTTAGATCTAATACAACTCCTCTTTCAGATTCTCTCCCTCATACATGTCAGCTGCTTTATAGTGAGAGTGAGGACACTGTGGGTGTGTGTGCAGGATGGAATTTCTACTGGGAAACAGGGCAGGCCCTTGGGATACTTGTAAAGAGCAAATGAAAACGAAGACAGGCCAGTGGCATTGGCCCAGCAGTCACAGGAAGGCATGCAGGCCTGGAAGTCTCTGTGTCCGGCTGACTCATCTTGTACTCTGCCAGCCTTTCACCTGTGGTAGTTGGGAGTCGGGAAACTCAATGCTTGGGCTGGCCCTTGCTCTCCCAAACACCTAACTCCTAGATCACCAAGTTGGCGTTGCCCAAAGCTTGGAGACCTTGGGTGTGTCCGTCTCTCCATGCAAGTCCTCTCTACTCAGTCCTTTAGAGTCTGAGCTGAGGAAGAGGGCAGCAGTAGCTTCAGAGGGTGACAAAGGCTGTCTGCAGACCAACCTCACCAAAGTACTGGCCTGAGGAGTCCCTGCTGAGACTGCTGGGAATGGATGTCACAATGGTTGGGATCAAGTTTCCGTAGAGCCTCAGATTCTCAGCAATTAATGCAAAAAACAAAAAAAAAAAAACCAACCTTGGGAAGGATCTGACCTTGCAGGTGCCACCCAGAATCATTCAGAAAAGTAGCCCTAGTAGCAGACAACTGTAAACATGTACCCAAGGGTCCTTCTCAAGTTAAAGTCATAGGTCTTCCTGCTTCATGCAAATTTTGCATTCTAGTCCATATTTATTTGTTTAATATACAAATAATGTTTTAATTATTTACAAGTTAAATTATAATCTTCCCCCAAAAATGTCTTCAAATTAAATGCACTCCCTAGGAGAATGCCTGCTCTATATTCTTTTTTCCTGAAATAAGAATTAAGAGTGGACCTGTCCTATCAGTTACTATTTTAATTAGAATAATTGGAATAATAGCACAACTTCCGCTACCATTTATTGACAATAGGATTCCAGACTGGACACTGTGCTGTTTTATATGTATTCCTTTTATTTTACTTTTTTAGAAGATATAATCCACTTTTAAAGTATATAATAGTGCTTTTAGTATATTCACAAGGTTGTGCAACCACTATCACAATCTAACTCCAGAATATTTTAATCACCCCAAAAAGAAGCCTGATACCCTTGAAAAATCTCACACACACACTCTCCCTCTCCTCCCCCCCCCCACCCCCCACCCCTAATCTCCTTTCTGTCTCTGTGGATACCTGTGCTCTTTCAGATCTTCCTAAAGAACACCTTTGTGAGGATGAGAAATCAACGGCTCTGAGAAGTTCAGTAACTCGCCCAAGCCACATACTCAGTACATGGCTCAGCCAGGATTTAAACCCCAGCCCGTCTGACTCTGAAGCCTGTGCGGGCAGACATCCCCTCACTTCCTCCACACTGTGTACCACTGCTCCCACCCATCAGGTGCCCAGTTCAACCTGAACACATCCAAAGACTGAGACCGCACTCACACCTGACTACCATGCAGCCACACAGCAGATCTCTACATTCCTGGGGACTGGAGGGGAGGAAATTTTTTTTCCTCTCCTCTTCTAGATTCTTTTGGCTGGTCTATTAATTAAGTCGACATAAGATAGAATAATGGGAGAAAAATGAACATAATTCTGTATTTCCGGGAGCCTCATACAGACATGAGAGATTCAAAGACAGGCAATTGAGGTTTATATGCCACCCTGAGCTAAGGAAAAGGGGGTAGGGATCAGGGCCTTCATAGGGAAGGAAGACAATTAACAGGAAGTTAGGAAGAGCAACTGTTTTATAAAGAAATGTTTTTCGTGCTATGCAGAGACAATGGAACATAGAGAGGACTTTGAACAAACAGACCCTGCCAAGCGCCCAACACCTATCACACCTGGCCCATACTCTTTGTAATTATCTCTGGTGATAGTTCTCTTCCAGGACCCCAGACCTTCTTATCTAAATTCTTTAGGCAGACAAGAGGGAGGTAAAAAGCTCTTTCTAAGTCTTTTGGGGCTCAATTGTCTTCAGCTCAAAATAATACACATATCAAAGTGTCATATTTTGGGGTTTTATATTCCGCTCTCCCTCAGGATCAAACCGTTCCCTCTTTGCTTGGGATGAAGTGTGTCCCCCGCTCAGGCCAGATACTGGGTTCCAGGGTTTGCACTGAAAGTAGGGCATTCAGCTGAGAATAAGGATGGGACAAGATGCCTGGGGCTGGAGAGCAAGGAGGTGCCCAGAAACAGAAAGCAGAGGACCCCAAGAACCCATCTCACCTACTTCGGGTCTTTAGAGAAAATTCATCCTGATCAGAACCATCCCAGTAGCCTATTATGGTTTTTTATTTGAAGAAAAACCAAACCCATGTGGTTCTCTAATAATCAGTAACTATTTCCAGGACAGTAAATGCAGCGGGGAGGGGGGATGAGAGAGGAAAAGCTCCTTGAAGCTTTAGATGTCTAACAACTCCACCAGGAAAAGAGGCAATTTTTTCAGGTCCATAGCTCATGCCATGAACTTCCCCTTCCGGGAGAGCAAAGACAAAAGTTCTCAATGGCAGCATTGTTTAAGTTAGTGCTCCTGTTGAGTACATTAGGAGTGTGCAGGTATTTCAGTGTGTGTTGGTGAGCAGGCCTCTCTGCCTCTCCGAGGCCTCTCCTTCAGCCACTGCTGAGGGGAGCAGGGGAAAATGATGCCTTTCAGTCGTGACCTTTCTGCTAGGAAATCTCTCAGTTGATCCATTCCCAATATGTTTAATGTGATATTTGCACGGAGGATGACTTTCATTAAATGCTAAGGTCAAGTGCACCACTGGAGGAGGGAGCCGCGAGACGCTGCAAGAGTGACAAAGTTATAAAGAGGGAATCACAGCAACCCCACCCCCACATCCCCGGGTGTCGAATGGATCCAGAAAGATGGAAAATAGGTCTGCAGAGAAGCTACCACAGCTTCCCAGCATCGAAGGAAGCTGAGTCACCTGTAGTTCGGCGGCAAGTGCCCCATACACTCGATAGATAAAAAGCAGAGGGTAAAGGGAGGCTTGGCTGCCTCTGAGCTCACTTTGCTGAGCCCTCGGGATGAGCCAAGTTACTTAATTTAATTCAGCTGCTAAAAGGAATGGACTTCAGCAGTTCTGTCTAGAAGCTTCCCACCCATTCTGAAGAAGAAGAAAAAAAAAAGCTTCGATGCCAAAAGAGTTTCTTAAGAGCTCTCAGAAGAGTAATAAATAGAAAGGACCACCAAGTGTGCCAGTGAGTTTTTAAAGCCTGCATGTTGTTTGTGTCTGCCTACAGAAAACAGGCAATCAGAACACATTCAGGTAATATTCACAGTAAATTATTATCCTTATGGCCCTAACGATATCATTTCTTGGTTCTCGTCTTATCTGTTTCTCTCCCAGATCCTTTGGAGTACAGACATAGTTCATGTAGGGAAGAAATAGCATGATAAAAACAAGAAAGCATGTGTTTTGGGGTCAAGAACATCTATATTCGTGCCCTGGCTCTGCCTTTTACTAACTGAGTGATTGGGCAAGTTTTTAAAATTCTCTTAATAGTTCTCAGGTAGTTTCATTGTCTACAAAATGGGAATTTCAGTTGAGGTTCTTGGACTGCAAGTCACAGAAAGTCTAACTCGCAATGCTTAAACGATCCAGGCATTGAGTGGCTGATATCGCTGAGGACCAGGGGACCAGCAGCAACTCAGTCTGGGCTGCTCCCTTCACTCTACCTGTGCCATCCGATGCACCACAGGCCGAGCAGTGGTGCAATGGCTGCAGCAATTCCAGGCCTTATATGTACACAGGAGATCAGGAGAAAGAGATTCTCTCCGGTAACTATCTCTTAAGAGAAAGCTCGTTGCTTTCCCAGAAGTGCTCAGCTAACTTCCTCTTGTTCTTATTGGCCCCACAGAGTCACATGCCATTTCTTCACTAATTTCTATAGCAATGATTGCCCAAGAGCTAGGTTCCTCTGCATACTGATGGTAAATGAGTCCTCTTGGATCAAGTAGGCCCGCTTTAGGAGAGGGAGTTGACGGTGGGACCCTTACTAGGAAGGCCAAGGTCTGGGGAAGAAGGGAGAGAGGGATGGATGATGATGCTTCTTAGGTAGACCAATAAAGGTACCCACTTCACAGAAGATTGTGAGGATTAAATAAAATGTGTTACAGTACTTAGTCCAGGTCCTGGCACAGAATAAATTTCAGTAAGAGAGTTTCTAGAGGTGAAAGGTAGGGACGAATAGCACAGATGAAGGGAAACTGGAAATGACTCACTCCTTATCTTGGGCCACAGGTTTAGCAAGCCTGCTTCCAAATTAGTTGAGATTATATTCCAATAACTGCATCACTAATACCCCCAAACACAAACATTTGGTGTATTAGTGTTAAGACTATCCTCCAGGTACTTGTAAACTCTGGAATCAGAAGGCTGTTTATTGGCCGAGAGATACAATGTTTCCGAGCTTTCATATTCTCCCATTAATTTGCTCCCAGTTAATGCCAAGCTTTATAACTGGCCTCTATAATTGTTCTCATACGTGCCCAAAATGCCACAATACTGTCCAATAGAACTTTCTGCAGTGATAGAAATGTCTTCGTGCTGTCCAACACAGTAGCCACTGGCTATATGTACCTATTGAGCAATTGAAATGTGGCTAGTATGATTTAGGAGTTGAATTTTCAGGTTTAGTCACTTGTAATTTTAATAGCCACATGCAGCTAGTGGCTACCGTAATGGATAATGCAGCCTAGACTGTAGCTTCCTATAGGCCAATAAGAAGTGTCTGTTGCTTTCACATCTTGCTATAGCCTTGAGTCAGGTGTGGGGGCCTTGGAGGGCCCTCCATAAATGGGTCCTGGTTTGTACAAAGTCATGAATAGCCCTGTTCAGCAAAGGTGAATTAACTGGCCCCTCGCAGCTGTGTTGTATAGTGGAGAAAAACGGAATTAACCCGGGCACTGAGAATGAAGTACCACTTGTTCCATTCTCTGCAACAATGGATTGCTTCATTATCCAGATCGTTATCAAGTCTGTACCTGCCTGGATTTGCATGTGTGCCTGTTAATTGTGCAAATTAGAATGTCCCCTTCCTCGTCTTCCTGGCTTCTGGCCCTGCCTTCCAAGTCGATGGCCTCTGTCCTGGTTTCCTGCTCACTTGGGCACTTGCTGAGACGATGCAGTCTTGAAAAGGGGAGGGAAAAAATCCACTCCAGGAGCTGAGCCAACTGAATACATTCTCGCTTGACAGCTGAGAGAATCACCTCTTCTACCATTGTGTTCAGGAAACCAAACGCCACCGCTGACATGCTCTCGGGAGTAACAATGGTCCCTGTGAAGGAGGCTCTTTCTTCTCCGAGCTAAACGTTTGTTTCCATGGACACATATTAACCTTTCTGTCCTGACAGCCCCATGATCCTCAGGAAGATGCAGTGTCTGTCCCCCTATTGTCATCAAGACGATCAAAGCTCTGCCGTCTTTAAGCCAAATCCAGAGAGTTTGGATCTGGGGGCTGTCTCACAGCGACTGTGGGGTAGCTAACTTGTAAAAGCTCCCTTGAAGCTCATTTTGCAGACAAGATCGCCTCTTAGGATATTTGTTATGGTGTGTGTGCCACCCAGAGGCTGCTGGCTTAAATTCAGCCTCAGTTCCAGCCACCAATCTGTCATCTCATTCTGTTTCTCATTTTCCCACATCAAACAAAAGACTTCAGAAAAATCTGTCTTGCCGAGTAGATTTCACCCTGTTTCTATCTCCTCAAAACCTGCTTTCTGTGATCTCAAACCCTTTGTCATAGAGCCCTCAGCCTGAGGGAAGCCTGTTCAACCAGGAAGTCTTTCCAATACTTTCTGGCCTCTGGCAAAGCAAGAACTTTTCAGGCTGCCTCAAGACTTAAGAAATGCTTACAAAAGGTGAGACGAGACTTCCTGCTTATGACCCAAACCTGCAAGAGCTCTCCCAGGGCCATGAGATACTCTGAGCTCCTCTCTGGCCGGGTTCTTCTGCGTGGAGCCCAATGGCCAGGCCCAAAGATCCAGTCCATCTTACTCTCCCTCCTATGACCACATCTGTGCCACGCAACATGGATGAGTGTCCCCAGGGATGGAAACGCATTAGGGAAACAGCTACCAAATACTTCATTGGCGTCATTGCCATTTGTTTAGTTTTACTGTGGTAAAAATATACAGAACAAAATTTGCCATTTTATCCATTTTAAGTGCACAGTCCGCAGCATGAAGTAGATGCACGATGCTGTGCAAACATTGCCACTCTCCATTTCCAGAACTGGATTTCTTTTTTTGTAACTCCCCATTCCTCCCTCCCTCCAGCTCTTGGTAACCTCTATTCTACTTTCTGTCTCTATAAATTTGCCTATTTTAAGTAATGAAATCATACAATTTTTGCCTTTTTGTGTCTGGCTTAGCCAAATATTTTTAGTTGTGGCTGACTTCTTTGGCTTTTAGAGGCCTGGCTTTCTTTTCTGTTTTCTCTGGAGTAGAGATGGGAAAGAAGTCAGCAAAATGAATTTAAACCTTGCATCTGAGCCACTGCCAACTCTGGTCGCGCTCTCTGCCTGGGTGTGCCTCTGAAAACTGCTGTGGCATTGAGGAAAGGAGGAGCCACAGCTCAAATCTCTCAAAACAGACAGGGAAGGGGCCATTGTTTGGGGGCTTAGGTGAATCAGGCCCTTGGCTGGCGTTTCCTGGCCCCATTTTAAAGGCATCCTGAGAAGGCTGTCGTGTGAAATCTGACGGAAAGGAGCTGTCGCTGCAGAGCCTGTGGGTAACGAGAGAACCTGACCCAGGAGGTTCAGGGCCAGACAGGCACGAGGCAGTTCTGAGTGACTGGATGTGTTGGTGGGTGGTTTCTCATGGGTCTGATAATAACCTGAGGTTCCAAGGGGATGATGTCTGCACTTCTCTCTTCCCCTATTGTATGGAGAACAGATTGTATACTTTACAGTCAGCTTCTTACTGCATGAACAGAAAGGGCTCTCTTGTAGAAATAGCTTTAACTGTATGTGTAGGTTTCAGTTATCTTTATATTATGAAACTGTAATTCTGCAAATGCCACTCGCCAGGGAGAAAGGAGTCGGAGCACTGGAGTGAGTCATCCTAATAGTAACAAATAACATTTATATCGCATTTGATGGTTTATAAAGCATTTTTCACAGAAATGATCTCATTTCTCATCCCAGAGAATATAAGGAGGTAGGGAGAATTTATAAGTGGCATCAGGAAGAGATGTATTATTTATTGGTTTCAAAAAAAAAATGGGCTTTAAACTCAAGTTATCTCCTTTGGCTGAGACATCAGGGGGGAAAAGCATATTTGACTAGGAATTATAGCAAATTTGAGACATGCAGGACACTCCCCCCTAAAGCTGACCTCCAGGTCAACATTTTAGTGCTAAGTGGGAAATGCTGAGTTAAATAGTATTAACAGTTCTTTGCAGGACCTCTCAGAACCTTCCTGTTGGACACATTGTTATATGCATTGTGACTTCCCAAAGTGGGGGCCAGTATATATAATGTTTCTTACTCGTATCGATAACGGAATAATGTTGAAGACTAATGTTCCTTAGAACACACTTTGGAAAGTGCGGACTAAAGAGGTTGAGTCCTTGAGACCACAACCACCAGAAGGTGGACACAAGAGCTTTGCGAGGAGGTGAAGGGGCTGAAGATCTAAGCAGAAAGGTCTGAAACCCAGCAAAGGAGAGCAGAGCAGAGCAGGAAGGGGCTTACTCCTGGCGTGAGTACAGAACAGACCTGCAGGCAGGATACCCGGGGAAGACCTCCCAGCTCAGTCTGGCTCCTTTGCGTGTGGTCAGCGCAGCATCTGCCCTTCCATCTCCACTAGGTTGACAGCAACGGGATCAGGGAAAGCCCTCATCTCCTCAAGTTCATGGGGGAGTCCCTCAAACTGGTCGAACCCCTTCTTACAGGAATTCAAGGACACCACAAGTCATTTTGTCCTATGGGAATTGCACTTAAAAGGGGCCGCCAAAGCAGGCTCGGTGTCCCTTCAATCATGCTTTTTGGATAACATGTTTATTTGAATGGGTTTAATTTGTAATATGTGCAGACATAAGGCTGTAAAAATTTAGTTTTCCTCACCTCTTAAATCAGAGTCATAGTACTAGCTGCCACTTTGAAGTGCTTTCAGCGTGCCAAGCATGGTACTGCAATGTTTTTATCTGACACTGACCTCTTTGGGAGAGGTCTGATTGCTTTTTTTATTTTACAAATGAGAAACGTTAGATGTCTTATTGATCATGTAGCTAACAGGTGATAGAGCCCAGTTATTAACCCAAGTAATCTAGAGTTTCCACGCTGAACCAGGAGGATTTACTGCCTCGTCGTATGTAAATAAGTTATCTAGTTGCCCCACTCTCCCATTTATTCTCCTTAGCTACCTTTCCAGAAGGATCTGTTTTATTCCAGAAAACCAAAACTATTTCCCAGCCTCCTTTTCAGCCTGGCACATTCAATAAGTAAGTAGAAGTTGTTGGGTGTAGCTTCTGGAAAGGCTACTTAAAAGTCTACCTTGCTGCCAGATACACCCTGTTGACTTTTTCTGCTTCCTCCTGGCTGAAATTTTGAGGTGATGGCTGGAGTTTCAGCAGCAATCTTGGACTATGAGGTCCTTGAGGACAGACATCATTTACTAATGATGACAAATTAGGAAGGTAAAAGTTCCTACGAGTCATGGAACCAACAGACCCACCATGGACTGTATAAGTAAATTAGGCTTTATTGTATTTAACCCACTCTTATTTGGGTTTTCAGTTCTATGAAGATGAAACTAATCCTAACAGAGCATCAAGCTATATTTAAAATTGTGCTTCCTAATCTTAATTTCTAACTGCCTACCCCATCAATGAATAATTTTCTCCATGAAGCCCTATTTCCTTGCCTCACCCCATTCTGCAGGGAAGCATGTTCCTTCCCTGTCTGACTCAAGTCCTAAGTCGCTGTGACCTCTTTCACACCCACCTAGCCATTCCTATTTTAAATCTCGCAATTAATACCAGAACCACACATCTGGGCCCTGTATTCTTTTCGGCACCATTCAGAATAGGGCTAGAAGTGTTTTATACTAATGACTGGCAGGAAGCATGGATTAATGTAAAGAGCACTGCCCTGGCAGAGAAACAAGGGCGTGACTCTGCTCTTTGCAAGCTGCAAGGTTCTAAGGGGAAAACGGGAAGGTGATCTCTTCCTCAACGTGAGCCTGAGACCCCCTGACTCAGCTAGTAATGACTTTTCCATTTTATAGGAAGCAGATGGGATTTTAATGGACTGTGACTGTTGTCTATTTTCTGTAAGCAATATTCACTAAGGTCTAGGTGCCCCTTCCAAAGAGGTATGATGCATAGTCAGAAAAGGAAAGGTAAAATTTACGAATTCCTATTTTGAGATTTTATTTTAGAAATCATGCTGCTTTACTTTTTTATTCCCCCCAATTAAGAAGAAGAGACCCTGGTCCTTCTATTTTCTAGATAAAATAAAAGAGTCATTAGATAGCAACATGAGGCCACTTTTTTTTTTTCCCTAAAGAAAAAAAATGGATCATTTCTTGATACAATAAATAATAAGATGCTCTAGCAGAGGAAAGGGCAGGGTAATGGAGGACTTTGTGGATGGCTGGCAAAATTCTCCCTTCTAATGAAGGTACTCATTATAAGAGTTTTCACCATATAATAATTCATGAAGCTATACACTTATGCTATTTCCCGTATTTGTATTTTATTTAACATAAGAGGTTAAAAGAGAAGAGGGAAGACAGATCACATCTTCCCATTAGAACTGTCTCCTAGTCAAGTTCATAAGTAGATAGCTGTGGGATTCTCTATCCACTCCCATCCACCCCCACCCATCACCAGAGAAGCAATGTCGGCTCCAGAAAATGAAAGAACCCCACTTCTGCAGAGGCAGATGTGATGATAATAATAGCTCACATTTTCTGAGCACCTACTCCAGCTAGTTACAGTTGAAAGACTATTATATATTTTCTCTTTTAATCCTTACAGAGGCCCTATGAGACAGATACTTTCATTATCTTCATTTCATAGATATGGAAACTGAGGCACAGAGAAGTTGAGTGACTTGTATCTAAATGCCCAAGTGAGAATTCCAATGCAAATAATCTGGATTTTGCTTATCATCCATCTGACTCAGAGAAGAAAGGAAAAGTATGTGGATACTCTCTAAAACCATCTTGCATTTCCAATTCCTTGAAACAAAGAATAAAACATGGTCTTGCCAAAGATGGACGACAATTCTAATTTTGGCAGACCCCTGGGGCAGTTGGCCTGAGCCTGTTTGGTTGTGCCAACAAGCAAGCACAAACTCCTGGGGCCATCTGAGTGTGACATGCTCTAGTGACCAACTGTCCTAGTATACCCAGGACTAAGAGACTTTTAGTGCTAAAACTGGACAAAGCCCAGGCAGAGTGGAAGAGTTGGTCACCCTAAAAGGGCTGGTACAATCTCCCCTAGAACAAAGCTCAGGGGCAGCTCTTTTGTTATGATGCGTCTGTGAGCCACAATCCCCCATCAGAGAGCGGGTGAGACGATGAAATCTGGTCACTCAGAGACTGGTTGGGCAGGGGGTTGCCTGGGGTTGAGTCAACTTCCTAATACAAAAAGCTGAATTAATCCAGACAAATAGGGAAAAAATGGTGGTAGCATAGGAATGGTTTAAATGAGAACAAAATTTACATTTTTTTTTTTTTTAATATTGGGTCATGAATCCCCCTTGGACTTCCCATTAGTCTAGGCCATGTATAATTCTGTCAGTCACTGTGAGACAGCACCATGGTCTTGGAGGAGGAGGAAGATCTGTGTGCACTGCTGTAATCCCTTGCAGTGGAGCAGGGCTCAAGGCATTTGCAAACATTCCAGGCATGTCTGCAACTGATGTGGAATTGTTGACAGTGCTCAGCTCATTGTCAGGATAGGATTCCAGAGAGGCTACATGCCTTGCCACCAGCATCCTTTTTCTTTCTGGTCATGTATGAATAGGAGAAGTAGACGTGGAGTTGTATCAAAGGTGGAAGCGACATGAGAGGAGATCCATAGTGGGCAGTGGGGATGGGCAGGGGAGCAAGGACATTAAAAATGACCACCATGTGACTAACTTTTATTCGTGTACCTCACTATATTTCCTTTGATATTTATTTAATATGTACTCATTAAACATTTGCTGGGTATTCTAGAAATTGGGGATCAGCAGTGAGTGTCATGAGCAAGTCCACGTCCTCATGGAGTTACATTTGGGTGGGGGAGCTAACCTTCTGGAGAAGCTTACATTCTCATGCCTAGGTCTCAAAGTCTTGCTGCCTTTTGATGCATGTTCTTTATAGACTTTATACCTAGAATGTCAACCATGTTGGGCACCACCCAGTACCCTGGTGCACCACAAGCTGACCCAGCGGACCCGCACACCCCTAGGTGATGCTCCTGCCCACCACTACCCACCTAACACAGAGACCTATCACCACACTCTGCTGAGGGGTCAGGTCTTTGCGCTTGTCTGTAAAAGAGAATTTACTCTTTTTGATGTCTAGTCCTGAAAACTTGTCTCGATCCTTTGTTCATTCTAAAATGCAATTGATCTTACTACTCTGTTCAAACCCCTTTAAGTCAGTGGCTTTCAAATTTTAGTGAAAGAGATCTTACATTATGACCCAGCACATACAACACACCTACATACACACATGCATATAATTAAAACCACCCCCTCAACTACTTATACTGCATTCTATTTTCTACTGAGGACAGTACAGTGGTTGAGAGTATGACTGTGGAGCCAGATTCTGGGTTTCAATCTCAATTCTCCACTTACTAGCTGTGTGACCGTATTAGTTTGCTTTGGCCGCTATAACAAAGCACCACAAACTGTGTGGTTTAAAACAACAGAAATTTATTTTGTTACAGTTCTGGAGGCTAGAAGTCTAAAATCAAGGTGCTGGCAAATTTGGTTCCTCTGAGGATTGTGAGGAAGAATCTGTTCCATGCCTCTCTCCTAGCTTCTGGTGACAGCCAGCGATCCTTGGTGTCCTTTGGCTTGTGGATGCATCACTCTAATCTCTGCCTCCATCTGTCATGATGTTCTCCGTGTGTCTCTGTCTTCAGATGGCCATCTTCTTATAAGGATACTAGTCATATTGGACTAGGGGCCCACCCTACCCCAGTATGACCTTGTCTTAACTAATGACATCTGCAACAACCCTATTTCCAAGTAAAGACACATTTTGAGGTATTGAAGGTTAGCACTTTAACATATATCTTTTGAGGGAACATAGTTCAACTCATAACAGCGACCTTGTACTCGTTCTCCAATTTCTCCACCTGCAAAGTGGGAGGAACAGTAGTACCAACCTTTGAGGATTGATGAGTTAATAGCAAGTACATAAAACTCCCAGAACAGTGCCTTGAATGTAGTAATTATCACTTAACAATTTACAATTATTATTTCATTTTATATGCTGGTTATAAACCCCTGGATTGATTTCACATCCACATTTTAAAAAATATTGCTTTAAATATATCCGATGCATTTCTGTCAGGATAGAATTTGAACTCCCCCACATAGTTTCCAAGGCCTTCAGGAACAATCCCTGACCGCCGAGCCTCCATATCCCAGTCGCCCTACCTATGGTGAACTTTTCAGTTACCTGAATATGTCACAATCACTCTTATTCCCAGGGCTTCATACATGCTCTACCCTCTCCCCTGCCCCCATAATTCTGGAAAACTCCTTTATCCTTCAGATCTCAAAGAGCATCTCCCCCAGAAAGTCTTCCATGACCACCAATTATGGGTCACTGCCCTACAGTTCTCCTTGCATAGTGCTCACACACTGTGTTGTTAATGCCAGTTAACTCCTCTGTAACCTCCCCTACAAACTTGCCAGGAACTGTATCTGACTTATGAATTACTGTGTGCCCAATACTAGCTACGGTGTCTGGAAAACACTCTTAGTTGTCTACCAAGAGCATTTCTTCATCTAATCGAATCTGAATTTCTTCTAATATCAACAACTCTAGAAGATTAAGAGACATCTTGGGGTAAATCATGGTTGCTCTGTTCCAATTATGGAAATCCATTTATCTTGCCAGGAACTGATCTTGAGATGGGCAGTGTGACCCTCTTATGAGATATGAGGGAAGGTCTGCTGGGGTGACTTCTGGGAAATAGTTCCAGGAACATTCTAAAGAGTCTCACGAGAGGAAAGAGCCCAGGCCTCCTGGTGAGTGGAGTGGCACCCATCTGCAGCCATGATGAGAGAAGCGCCAGGACAAAAGTGAACCTACTAAGGATGACAGAGCCAAAGTATGGAAGGAATCTGTGCCCCTGATAATTTTGCTAAGACTATATTAACCGGTCCCTAGAACTGCCCCACCTATGAGCTTCTTATAATGAGATAATACCTTTTCCATATTGTTTACGGCCATTTAGGTGAGGTTTCTATTACTTGCAGCTGAAAGCAACCTAACTGATACAGGTACTCAGTAAATAATCTTGAATGAATAAGTGTTTATAAGCTAAACATGCTAAAGAGAGAGAAGAGAGTACTTGAAAGTTGACCATCTACCAAGAGCCAAGAAGGAGAGGACTCTTTTATGTACATTATATTGTTTAATCTTCACAGCAAACTAGTAACCACAGCAGTTTTACCCATATTAGAGATCAGGAAACTGAAACTCAAAGAAATTATTCATCCTGCCCAACGTCATAGAGTTGACAAGTGCTGGAGCTGGGAAACATTTAATTACTGCTTTATAAGGATTTATTACAGTGTCTCAGCTGAGACTTTCATTTACAGTACAGGATTTAATTTATTTTTATTCCCACTTACCATGGAATTTTCACCAGTCAGTTTAGAAGTTAAGCATTCTAATTTTGATCGTGTCCTAGTCACTCCTGACTTCTGATCCGTACTCGTATTTATTTACCCCTGTTAACTTCTCAATCCCATCACTATCTCTGTCTTCTCTTCCAGAGTAGGATGCATCACCTCTCCTCTGAACCTCCCAAGGGACATTCTCATGGCATTGGTCTCCCCAACTCCTCTCCTGCCTCTCATCAAGTTAACATTGCAGTTTCTCCAGGGTTGCCATGGAAGAGTTTTTCTAGGGTTGCCAGCAGCCTACGCTCCTTTGCCATCTTGGCAGGAAGCCTGGGTGTGGAAAATGCATCCCACACATGTCTAATTCCAAAACACATATTTTCACTATAACATGAGGCCCGCATAGACACATGTAGCCAAAAGTATATTCTCCTAGTAATCTTAGAAACAACAAAACTCATTCATTCGGCTTTCTGTAGCCCTTTTCTCCTCCCCTTGGGGGAAATGAGTGACAGAAGCAGAGGATACAGTTTTTCCTCCGCCCGCCAGAACGTCTGCTTCTTGCAGCCAGCATTTCACAAATGAATGCTGTAGGAAATGCCCTAGCTGCATCCAGAGAATTTCAAGTGCTTCCCTCATGTTTCTGAGGGAAAACAAAAACAAACAAACAGACGAAAACTGTCCTTGCTGCATGCAGCAAAGTGCCAGAAATTGGCGGAGGGGAGGGCCCTGTGAGTTGGAAATCATGTGCCCTCTAGTGGTCAACTGTAGAAAGTCCCAGCCAGATGGTCATTTCTGCAGGAAATCAGCCAGGATTGTGGGAGAAAAAAAGACAGGATGCCTCAGAACTTAAATAATAAATAATGGTGGAAAGCCACCTGCTTTAGAATTTTATTTAAAATATAAAATATAGGTCACGGGTGTTAAAATGGACATCCAAACTATTCACAAATCCTAGCAGATTTTATTGAAGCTGTCCTGGCAATAACCTCCCAGCACTGAGCCCCCTATGGCTTGGATGAGTTCCTGAAGCAAGAAGGCTGAGCTAGAGGAAACCCACTTGCCAGAATTTTTCCTGCAAAGGATAGGCTGTATCTAATGGGAACATATTTGGTAAGAAGCGGAGACCTGTATGGACAGAATGGTTCTGGCTGGACCTGGGGAAGGATCTGTTTTTCACTGCAGCCTGAAAAATGGAAGATGAAAAGGACGAATGAAAAAAATGAGCAGGCCAGATGAGGGAAGGCTGCCCCCTCCTTGATGTGGGAGCTCTTCCCAAGTCCACCCACCATGTCCCCCAGAAAGCCTTCACATGAGTCTCTACTGCCCACCAGTGTGTGAGGGGATTTTGAGGGGCCTCTCAAAGGGGAGCCGAACTCTGCATTGATGTTGGTACAAAAGTGAAAGCACACGAGCACAGGAGTGGGGTGGCCCAGAGAAACACAGAAAGTAAGCCCCAGGAGCTCAAAGGTGTCAGAGGAAGGGATTGCACCGTAATTATCCAAGTTTAACCAGAACTCTGTGGGGAGGGGAACCCTAGCTGGTAAAGTCGCACAGGCATAAACTTGGTTAGAGTCGGTGTTTAGGCTTGGGTTTTTAGAGACAACAATCAAACTTAACAGCAACACTAGTCTTAATTTCCAAAATCCACATAGTAAGGATAATGATCCATGCCAACTCAGAAATGCAGAATGTGTTACTTGCGTTTAGGAACAAAATCAGTGATCTTAAAACCATGTAATAAGCTGCTGAGATTCCTTTAGATTTAGTCATTTAAACTTCTGAAGGCAGGTCGGGGGGAGACAGGGAAGACAGACCGGAATGAGCGAGCTAAACTAAGGTCCAGAGACTTTTCTGTTGGAACATGACAAATGAGTCGCAGATCTAGGACTCAAGCCCGGGTCTTTAATTGCAAACCCCACACTTTTCTCATATCCTACATTGCCTTTCTCATACAGAAAGCCCATTTTTATTGCTTTTTTATTTATTTTTTGATGGTGAAATAACTTCTGTTGAGAACAGCTGATAGTCAAACCCTTTTCTCTGGCCTAATCTACTGCTTTTCTATTGGAATTAGAAAAATCAGTGTTATAGCAGCCCTAAAAGTGCCAACACCTCTGAAAAATAGCTAGCTCTTCGTCTGAAGATGGGACCCAACTGACCGAATAAAACTGAAATGAAGTGCATATAACTCCTCTTCCCCATATCTTTCATGCGTGCCTGGAAGCAAATTTTTTATTTCTTTCCATTGCAATTTCTCTCCTCCAAAGTAATCCAGGAATGTGTCTTTGTAATGTGCATCACCTTACACAGGGACACATGGAGAATACAGAGAAATGTTATTTATCTTCACTTCTCCAGGGCCTAGCACCTGTGTGGCACCTTTTGGTAAATGGAAAGTAGACAAATGCAAGAGGAAGAATTTGTGTATTACTCCAATTTTATAGTGAGAGAGACAATATATGGGGGGGAAAAAGGCTAAGTCACGCAGGGGCACACATTCACCTCATCACTTGTCTAGAAAGCTGCAAACTAGAATCACAGTTTCCCCAGAAGCCTTACATTTTGCATGATGATTCATTCAAATGCCTCCGAATGCCATTTCTGTCTTCCCAACCGTTTTGCTCAGGCATGTTACAGTGAGGACGACTTGGAGTCATTTGCTTTGTTTCTCCAATAAAAGGAAGACTTGGATTTGCACAACCTCTCTTCTCCAGAGAGCTCAGCATGCTTACCCATCTGGTGTCTCATTTGTCTTCGTTTCATCCCTGTGAAGTCGATAAAGGGTGCAATGCTGGTGTTAGGACCAGGCAAGGTGAGAGTATGTAGGCTTATTCATACTCACCACAAGGGGGAGCGCATGAGCCCTCCTCACGCATTTGCCCACTTCAGTGGCCAGCACTGCCCTGCCAGCACCCAGAGAAACTGCCCAGAAGCAACCCCAGCAAGCCATATCTAACAATAGAGACAAGTGAATGCAGAATTACTATAGAGAATTACAATATAGTCTGATAAGAGCAATGTTGCAGGGATGGATTATGTATTATGTGTGTAGAATCTGGGGTGGACACAAAAAGGAGGGAGTTATTAAAGGATTTAAAAAGTAAAGCTTCAGCATAAATTGTAGCAAGTGAAATAACTGAAAAGACAGCATTTGAACCTTTTTAATTAAAGATATTAAATCAGAGTTTCCACCGATCAAAATCACTGTACCTATTGCTTGATTGACAACTTGGCTGAAAAGACTAAACTACATTTCTCTTAATCACAAAATAATATAAAATCTACCACTCCTCCAAAAAGTGAAGCTTTAAATAAGTGTTAAAAAGGATGTAGAGAAGCTGGAACACTTATGCATCGATGGTTTGAATGTAAAATTATTTGGCTGTTATGGAAAACAGTTTGGCAGTTCCTCAAAAAGTCGAGTGTAGAATTATATGACCCAGCAAATACACTCAGGTATAGATCTGAAAAAACTGAAAACAAATACTCAAACAAATGTTTTTGTTTGTACACACATGTTCACAGCAGCACTATTCGCCATAGCCAAAAGGTAGAAACAGCCCAACTGTCCATCAACAGATGAATAGATAAACAAATTGTGATATGTCAATTCAGGACTAAGTACTGATATATACTACAAGTTTGACGAGCCTAGAAAACATTGTACTTAGTGAAAGAAACTAGTAACAAAAAGTCACATATTATATAATTCTATTTATATGAAATATTCAGTATGTGAAAATCCATAGAGACAGAATGCAGATTGGCGGTTGCCAGAGGCTGGGGAGAATTGAATGGGGACTGGATCCTTACTGGGTATGAGGTTTTATTTTGAAATGAAGGAAGTGTTTTGGAACTAGATAGAGATGTTGTTTCATGACATTGTGAATATACTAGACACATGAAAATGTTCACTTTATAATAGTTAATTTTATGCTATGTGAATTTCACTTCAATAAGTTTTTAAAAAGTAAAATAAAGCTTGAGCCAAGAGGTTAGGAGGATCTTGACAGATTGTCTGGAGGAGGACAGTTGAGTCAGAGCGTCATGTGTAAGAGGAAAGCGGCACAAAATATGCAAGGCGGCAGTATGTGCGGAGCTGCTGGAGGAAGTCTCATGTGCGGGTTGGGGGTCCACAGGAAGAATTAGGGTTGGACAAGGCCCTACCAAGGTGTGGAGAATTAGCAAATAGGTCATGAATATATTTTCATTAAGTCTGTGTCCCATTACAGGCAATTCCAAATGTTTAGACAATTGACCGAGTGAATGTAGGAGTTGGCCTAACGAGGACATCCCCAGCACCAGAGAGAAGTTAAGGCTTCACTTGAGGCTGAGAACAAGATTATCTCAAACTATTGGTTTAAGGTCTGTCTGTAACTACCCCCTGAACAAATGAATGGTCAGGACCACAGGATTATATTCCATAAGGCTGGGCCACAGTCCTCTTTTCTGGGGAATCTTCTCAAACCTTTAAGTTATACTCTAGGGCAGAGATTCTTAACTTTATGGTGCTATGGATTTCTGTATACTTCTTCATTAACAGAAATTGTGGAATAACATAATATAGTGGTGGTTCTAATAATTACACTGTGGTAATAAATGATGTTCTGTATAAACAATATTCTGAGTTATCTGCAACAAATATGTGATATACAAATTTCCACGACTTCTGCTGGAAAAGTCACAAGAGTTGCCAACACTATGGTGGTTTTTGCCTCTCTTCATGATTGGAGGAAATGCTAAATTTCAGTTAGAAGCTAATAAAAATGAAGATGCATTTCACAGATCCCAGCTTAAGAACGTCCTGGAAAGGAGGTTGTGGGACAGTAGCTAAAACGCTCATCCTACAAACTGATTGGTTGTCACTGGTGTCTAACACAAAAAATTTTGAAAACTTGTGTTGGCCAAATTGGCTTAGGTCTGTTCTCAACAAGGATGGAGACAACAGGCAAGAGATATGATTTGCTGAAGGAAGGCAGTGGCAGGAGAGATGGATAAGAGGGCCCTAGGGAAGGGAGGATATCAAAGGGCATGGTGAGTGAGAGGAAGAGTCTAGGTGGCACTTAACTTTCCTCCCTATTTAGATGGCTGGGAACGCTGTGCTTGCTGTTTTCTCTGTAGAACCAGTCAAGCAAGCTCTGCTCAGTGAGGTTTCTGAGCTACAGCCTTGCTCAAGCAACTCTGTGTGTGTGTGTGTGTGTGTGTGTGTGTGTGTGTGTGTGTAGATAGGGAGGACAGATGTAGGAAAAAAGCTCCCCAAATTGTTTGTATCAGGCACATGGTAGAGGAAGGAGAAAGCCCAACTCAGTGCAGTGGGGCTCTCATTCTATCCTACTGACCACAAGGCAAGCACACCCCCTATTTTAAAGAACCCCCTGCCCTGTAGTGACTGTAAGTGGCACCTAGAAGGAATGGCTATTAAATACATGTCTTTCTCTCTGTCCAAGCCCCTTGCCCCACCCAGGTTATTGCAGCTGCCTTCTCAGTGTCCCCCCAAACCTCCTTTTTGCCCTTCTAATCCTTCTGTACTCTGTCTGAAAGCCATCACTCTTCAGCTTGGCCTCCAAGGCCTGACTATTCTGGCTCTGATGACCTCCCCCACAGGCTCATCATTAGTCATTCCCACCACCCTCCCTGGCCCACCCAGCAGGCCTGGGCTACCAGACCCAACTTTCCATATTGCCAGCCTCTCTCAACTCCAGACCTGTGGCCCTTCACAGGTCTGTTTCCACCACCAGGTGAAGACAAGGATTGTGTTATTTGTGTGTGTGTGTGTGTGTGTGTGTGTGTGTGTGTGTGTGTGTGTGTGTGGAGAGAGAGAGAGAGAGAGAGAGAGTGTTTAGCCTCAGCACCAGGAGAGTGCTACTGTATATTAGTTGAGTAAATTAAATTTTGAATGAAAAAATAATACTAAATACAATGGAATCTAGCTGTTTAGGTCTTGTGTTAGTCTGATCAGAATGCCATCATAAAATACCACAGACTCAGTGGCTTCAGCAAACAGAAGTTTATTTTCTCACAGTTCTGGAGGCCAGAAATCCAAGTTCAAGGTGCCAGCAGGTCTGGTTTCTCCTGAGACCTCTAGGCTTGCAGACAGATGGCCACCTCGCTGTGTCCTCACATGGCCTTTTATGTGTGACATCCCTGATGTCTCTCCCTCTTCTTATAAAGACACTAGTTCTATTGCATTAGTATTCATTCTAACAGCCTCATTTTAATTTAATCACTTGAACCTTAATCACTTTAACCATAACTTAATCTTTAAAGACCTAATCTCCAAATACAGTCCCATTTCCAGGTACTGCAGGTTTGGGCTTCCATGTGTGATTCAGGGGTTGGAGAAGGGGACACGGTTAGCCCATAACAGGTCTGGAACCATTTATTGAGCAGATAGCTAGATGGTGTCCTGAGGCGAGGCAGTGGTTTTGCATCCCCTCTTCTGCCTCTCCTTCCTGTGCTGCAATTTAAATATTATGATACATATAAAGCCCAGCAGTCCGAGACCGAGACCCCACAGCTGCCGGCACTTTTCCCAGGGCACTAGCTCCCATAGCAGACTTTCCCCTGGCAGGCCTGTAGCAAAGGGATACTTAGAGAAGACTCTACAATCACACGTTCTCAAAATTAAAGGAAGTCTCTCATAAAATAAAGCTTCCAGATCGATTTGAAAATAACTGAACAACAATTTTAATCATCAAATTAGAGACAGTTCTTGCCTTAATATCACTGGAGACCTACTCAGAGAGCAATACCCAGAGATCCTCAAGAGAATCAACCGCAGTCTTGGGCTTTCAGGATGCTCAGAGCACAGGCTTCTCGCTTCGCTGGTTCTTGCTTCCTTGCAGCCCTTGGCCCTCCTCCAGCGGACTTCTCCAACTCTGCTGAGGCAGGTGTGCTGCCATAAACAAATTCAACTTTAAGTTTTGTCATGGATTGAATCGCGTCCCCACCAAAATTTGTATGTTGAGGCCCTAACTCCCAATGCAACTATTTGGAGATAAAGCCTTTAAAGAAGTAATTAGGTTAAATGAGGTCATATGAGCAGGACCCTAATTTACAGGACTGTTGTCCTTAGAAGGAGAGGCACCAGGGTTCTCTATCTTTACGTGTGCACAGAAGAGAGGCATATGAGGACACAGTGAGAAGCAGCCATCTGCAGGCCAGGAAGAAAGTTCTCGCCAACCTTTATCTTGGACTTCCAGCCTCTAGGACTCTAGGAGTTGTTTAAGTCACCCAGTCCCTGGGATTTTATGGCAGCCCGAGCAGACAGTGTAAACTTGTAAGAAATGTGGAATTCCAGGTCCCACCCCAGACCCACTGAATGAAAATTTGAACAGGTTCAGTCATGTGCACATATGCAGTTTGAGAAGCACTGTTCAGGAACACCTACTGCCTTAGCACAGGTTCTGCTTTCGATACGTTAAAATGGGCCACTCACGAACCTCAGCTCTACTGAGAGCTAACAGAAAAATAAATTAGATGAAATCTTTTTTTTTTTTGGACAAAAGCATGTAAGCGGAGTAGAGAGCTGATGCTTTTGTCCAGCACAGCCTTTCTGATGGAGAACTGGTCTGTCTCACGTAGCTTCCACAAGGCTAGTCGTTCATATCAGTACCACGTCCACAAGGTGGACCCACGGCCCAGGACTGGCCAATCATGCGACCGCATCTGCCTTTCCCCTGTGATCTGTGAAAGCACATGACCAAACAGGTCCAAACAGACTTCCTTGAGATTTGATACATGGATGCTGAGGGAGAGAAGGTCTCTTTCTTTTAGATTATAAATTGTAAAGACATAGGTTTTAAGTTGCCATGCTCCAGCAGGAAATAAAGAATGAGGTCAACCTGCACAGAAAATCAGAGATGGGCAATGGTAAAAGAGAGACCTGACAGTATTGTTGGCCTCCCCAAAACCAGCTGCACCTTTGAATTTATAAGCCAGTTTGTGCTTGTACTAGTTAGAGATGGTTTCAGTCACGTGCAACCAATATTTTCAGGTATTAGTTTGGTTCTTCTCATAAATCCTGTTTACTATAAAGCTATATTCAGTCCAGAGGCTGGTCAATCTAGTACTCACATATTTTAGTATTATGTGCTAGGCATCAAGCTGGAGGCCAGGGACACCATGAAGGAGGCAGAGCCCCTGCCTCGAAGTTACTGACAGTCTGGGAACCGGAACTAGTGGAGAGTCAAAGATGTGAGCAAACATACAATAATTATGGTAAATGCCATCAGGGAGGTGTGAGCAAAGTCTTGTGGGAACATAAAGGGAGAAACCTTGAGAGAGCAGAGAACAAGTGAAGTCTTGACAATGAGTTGGCACTTGAGCAGAATCTTAAAAAGTAGGGATTTCCCAGGAGTTTGAGTCAGAGAATGGTGTTCTAAGCTGAGGAATTAGCATGTGCAAAAGAAAGATCTGTGGAACACAGCGGCCTGGTGGGTGTGCTGGGACCTGCCCACAGACAGGGGACGACTGAGGGGGATGGTGAGGGATGAGAGTAGGGAGATGGGTTCAATGACATTGTGAGAAGACGTGGTGCAGCCGAAGAGCCAGATTTAATCTTAAGGCAGCAAGGAGCTACTGTAGGTTTTTAAGCAGAGAAGAGTTATGAGCAGATTTGTAATTTAGTTAGATCCCTCTGGAGGTTAAATGGGATCGACGAACTGTGAACCCCTGAAATGACTGAAATGTCTCTGTTACGTGGTGGTAGTTAATAAATATTTATTGAATTAGGAGGCAATGGCAGTCTCAATGGAGGTAGTAGCAGTGGGACTAGAAAAGAAAAATTTCGAAAGATATTTTTGAGCTAGAACCAATAGGACTTACCAAACAATTAGGAAAGAAAAGAGAGAATCAGAATGATTTAGCAGTTTACCCCGTAAGTGAGCAGATGGGTAGAAATAAATAGGTACATGTTTTCAGGTAAAGATATTAGTCCTGCTTTGAATATATTAGATGTGAGGAGCATGGGAATTAGGGTAAACTGTCTAGAAGGAAGCTGACACAGCAGACCCCGGAACTCAAGAGTCAGAGCAAAAAAAAGGGGAGGGCCTGGTAGTCATGATCATTGAGATACAGTTCAGAGAGAGGGTGTTAGTCTAGAGAATTAACTTTTGAAATGCCAGAAATTGTTCCCACTATGATTTTCCATAGGAATATGTCATACTCAGATTCCTTTCTAATCATTACATAACCTCACCCACTCTCATACCCTCCAAAAACAGTGGTCAAATGTCTCCATACTGTTGGTGGGGATAAAATAACCAAGAATTCCGCAATTTGCTCCCTTGGCATGCCTGAGCCACCAACGGAACATAAGCTTCTGGCTGGCAGCTGATCCATAAGGAGAAATAGCATCAGCATCCACTGAACCAGATAACATTTAAAGTACTTCTGCCAACCCCTGGATAACCACAGAGCCAAGAGGCCTTCCGGTCTCTTCATTTTCCTGCCAAACTTGCCAAGCGCTCGCTCTCCCTTGCCAGGAGTCCCTGCTTGCTCCTCCATAGGCACCTAAAAATATGCCATAGTCCTCGTGATGGACACACATGAACGGAGGTGGCCAGGCAGCAGTGGCCAGGGAGCCAGCATCCCAGGGCCAGTTGTACCAGTGATTCTCAGCTAAATGTTCTGGTTTACAAACCAATCAGAAAGCTGATTACTTTTATTGTTACATCTTTTCCTTTAAAAAAAAATGAATTAACATAGAAAGATATCTCTGCTATAGTAAGTGACAGAAGCACACTGTTTGGCAGTATTATGGAATGACCTGTTTCATTTTTTTTTTAAGGGTGTGTGCGTGTGCGTGCGTGTGTGGTGGTAAACAAAAAAGTTTGAGGCCAAAAGTCCTGAAAGGAAAGTTTTATTGAGCCAGGAAAAGGACCAGGTCCTGCAGTCTAAACCACCAGCAGCAGGGCTAGAGGAAGAGGATGAACATCCTCCTCCCTAGGGTTGATGAGACTTTTTAAACAATGAATTTGGGGAAGAAAGATTTAAGTTGTTCTGAAGGAATTTACACTTGCTATAGATAAGGGGGGCAGGAAAGAATGAAGCAGGGAAAGTTCTGGGATAAGTGAATAATTCGTCAGGAAGAAATACTTGATGCTCCTGGATTGGTCGTATGCAGCAGTCCAGCATGTTCACGCGTGAGCAGGATGCAACAGCGACTGGTAGTAGACTTTTCTTTCTAGAAAACCAGCTGAAATAGCTGCCTGAGAGTTGATTCAGAGTTTCTACATAAATTAGGGAATATGAGCAGTCTTTTGTTGGTTTCAGGGTTGGTTGTTAACTGATTGACTTCCCATGTCTCTCCCACCCGCCAGCCTGCCATAATTTAATTTAGGACACTTTAAATTTTTTCTCTTGTTGGAATATACCCAAAGGAATCATACACAGCCCTAGGAAGCTGGGATGAGGAAGGTGGAATGAGGGAAATTGAGGGAAATTTACTTTTTGCCCTTCCGTACATTTGGCTTTATTAAAAAAACAAAAAAGAACAATAAAAAAGTTCGTTAATTTTCACATAAAACTTTCTTCAAAAAGGATTGACTATTTTAATCAGTCATAGAAGGACAGCCCAGTATTTGACAGATTTCCAAGGCCGTGTGTGAATGCGCATCACTGAACATCGTGGTTTCAAGTAGATGCTCTTAACCAAGTCAGTACAAGTTTCTGATGATAGTGAATGAGAAGGCAGCCTCCTGTCTCTAGAGTCCCTCCAGCTCAGTCTCCCTCCCTCCCTCCTCCTCTAATCCCTGCCAGGTCAGGTAAGAACTTGTCTGGAGAATGTGCGTAGGAGAAGGGAGTTACCTCAATGGTAAATATGGGAGTCACTGGCTGCAAAGACACTTGTGAAACAAGACCAAGCACTGGATTACTTACTACAAGTTCATGGGGGATTTGATACTCTGCCCAGATTGACTCCAGTTTATCATACCCAATCTAAGTTAACATGAGATTCATAATTAGGGCAACAGTCATGTCTAAAACTGGCTTGTCCCTGTGTGGAAGGCAGGCGGATGCATGTTCTGTGCTGACTTCTTTCCCTCAGTGAGAGCTGGGTTCCCGACTGGTTCAGGTACTCTCCTTGCCAAGCTGGGGAAAGACCATCAGGGGCGCAAAACCCGAGAGCCCTACATAATGCAGTATACATATGACATATTACTGAATTGTACGCTTGAATCCTATTTAATTTTATTAACCAATATCACCCCAATACATTTAATTAAAAGAAAAATCAGAAGAAACCATGAAGAATCAGAACTAATTGGCTCAGAAAACACTTTATAAGGGCAGAGATAAAGGATTCCCATTTGGTCAGATTAAAAGACCAAAAGTAAGGGGATAGGAAAAGATATTTCATGGTGGACCTAGAGAACAGTGTGTTGAGTGAAGTGTTAGAGAAAGACAAACGCTATGTGATTACATGTATATGTGGAATCTAAACAAAATAAAAAATAAATAAACTCATATATACAGAGAACATTTTGAGAGTTACTAGATGGGAGGGGGGTTAAGGGGGACTGGTGAAAAGTGAGGAGGAGATTAATAAGTGAAAATAGGTAGTTAATAATAGTCATGGAGATAGAAAGTATAGCATAAGGAATATAGACAGTAATTTGTAATAACTATGTATGGTGTTAGGGGGCACTAGATTTATTGAGGTGATCACTTTGTGAGTTATATAGATGTCTAATCACTATGCTGTATACCCGCAACTAATACAGTATTGTATGGCAACTATAACTGAAAAATAAAAAATATGTTTTAAAAATTCCCATTTGGGGAATTTAATTAAGAAATAAGGTGAAGGTAAAGAAACATAAAAGTCAATTTGGAAAACAATATACTGTCTATTACATTTCTGATGTTCTTTCAATATCAGGAAATTGAAAATGCCGACATCAGTAATGGACAGCCCAAACAGGAAAGAAATGGCTCCTTTACATCCTGTGACACTGCCAACAGCTCTGCTGCAAGGACCCCACCTGCCCTAGGCAGGTGCAGACTGCTAGGAAGCTGAGAAGCTTCCTCTCTGCCCACCTACCTCACCATTATCTCCATCCTCTACCATCCCCATCAAAGGGTGAGTCCTCCTACCCTCACCACTGCTACTCTACAGTATGCTCATCCTCCACATTTTTACCATTTTATCTTTGTGTACATATTTGTTTAGAATCAGCAAGTTTCTAGGCCAGGTGCAGGTACCAGACTGGTTTATGTTTCTAGACCCAAGGTCTGCTGCAAACACAGTCTGGAGTGAAATGGAAAATAACATCTTTCTAAAGAGATGTTAGAAATTCTAACCCATAAGTTAAGATGCTCCTTTCTCTGGAAGCAGAGCTGAATTACATCTGGCCACCACTCATAGATATCACCATGAAAAGAGGGTGCAGACCACCAAAAACAAGATCAACTGTGTTACATGGGTTATCCTCTGGCACACACAGATAGCACAATTCAAATCACCTGCCCTCAAAGGGTAAAAGATAATCTTTGTGATACACGTGCAGTCAAAAATGGTATCACTGCTATTTGTAAGCCAGAAGCTATATTAACCCATGTCACGTTTAAGACACAGCAAAAAAAAAAAAAAAAAAAAAAAAAAAAAAAAGATGTGGAGAAATTGGAACTCTTCTGTATTCCTGGTGGGAATGTAAAATGATACATCCACTCAGTAGTTGATTCCTCAAAAATTAACCATAGAATTATCATATTGCCTAGGAATTTTACTTCTGGGTGTATATCCAAAAGAAGTGGAAGCGGGACTCAAAGAAATATTTGGACGCCTGTGTTTATAGAAGCATTATTTTCAATAACCAACCAAAAAGGAGAAACAAGTTGTCCATTGACGGTTGAGTGGATGATTAACAAACGTTTGGTTTGTCCAAAACATCATGGAGATGTTTGGTCCATTCTATGTGGTCCTTGGTATTTGGTCCTGTTCAAAACATCCACACTTAGAAGCATGCCTAGGTTCAAATAGTTTATAATATTTATTTATACTTTTGGTTTACAGAATTAATGTGTAAAAAAAAATCCTATCATGTTTTATTAGTACAATAATTGTGTAGTGGCTGTATTGGCAATAATAACCCTCCTTGCCTCAGTAGCCTAGCAGGTAATGGTACATGATCAAGGACATTTTGGAGTGAACCAAAAGTCTCCATGGACATTTTGGACAGGTCCAAATATCAAGGACCTTTTGGTATGGACCCAATGTCTCCATGGGTGTTTTGGATAGGATCAAATGTCTGGCAAGAAAATGGATAAACAAAATGTAACATATACACAAAAGAGAATATTATTCAGCTTAAAAAGGAAGGAAATTCTGACAGATGCTACAACATGGATGAGCCTTTAAGATAGTATGTTAAGTGAACTAGACCAGTTACAAAAGGACAAATATTGCAGTATTTCGCTTATATGAGGTACCTAAAGTAGTCAAATACATACTAGCAATAAGTCGAAAGGCTCTTGCCTTTCAGGGCCTAGGATCGGGGAAGAAAGAATGGTATAAAGTTTTATGTTTAATAGTACAGAATTTGAGTTTGAAAAGGTGAAAAAGTTCTAGAGGTGGATGGTGGTAACAGTTGTAAAATAATGAGAATATATTTAATGTTACAAAACTGCACACTTAAAAATGGCTAAAATAATTTTAAATTTTTGTTATAATTGTTATAATTTATATCAAATTATTTACAATAATTTTCAAAAGACTGTTTTTAGGCTATAGAGAGCATCATTAAGTCTAATATACATTGATCCGTATTTAAGTAGATCCATCTGGAAGTTGGTCAATTTTTCTGGTTATGATATTAAAAGTTGTTAAATTTTCCCTAAGGTACTCTGGTTCATGATTTTCCATCTTGAGCTTTATGCTTCCCTTTTCTCACCTGCTAGTGCCTCATCCTGGTCTCCCTCAGCACAAGCAGCGCCCACAGCAACCTTCACTTAACTATTCCAAGCACAGCCATCTTTGGCTAACCTATCCCTTCACACTCTAACCTTACAGGCTAGAACCCCGACTTCTAGTTGTACTAATAACACTCACCATTATTGTCATCTAAAACTCCTTATGCATGCCAACATGCTTTATATGGAACAAGTAAAAGGCCCTTGTCCTGGCAGGTAGCATTTTAATGATGAAAATGAACTCGAGAGGACAGAATTTATTTCCCAAGTTTTGTTTTCAAAAATTCTTAATGGAAGGAGTCTGGCCCATGTGGATTTAGAAGTATAACCTAGAGATGACAATTTCCCAGTTTTTATCTCATCTCTCTCCTCTTCACTCTATTCTCTTCCTTTTCCTGCAAAAACACAAATAAAATACAACTTACATCAGGTAGAGACTCTCCTCTCTTTTCTGAAACACTGAAATCTTTGCAATCTCAGCTTCTTCCCCAAGCAGGCTTATCAACAATTCTTTTTGAACAAGTACTCACATTAAAATATTTTTGTAAAAAATAAAAGAATTTTCATCTAGTCATAAATATGTATGTACACATCTTGCATTTGTAGTGTTTAGGGTTGACCACACACTTTTATAAGCATGATCTCATTTGATCTTTCCAAGAACCCTAGGAGACAGGATCATCAAGCCTCCACATTCTAAATGAGGAAACAGGCCCAGAGAGGTTGCATGTGACCCAAAGTCAGGTGACAATTCAAGAAAACGAAGATTCACTCCAAAATATCTTTACTCCAAGTCTACTTTTTGTGCTACTACCCTGTGTGGTCAAAGCGATTTGTCAAACATCATCAGTAACCACCATTTTTAGCTTCTTACTGTATGTGGAATCTGGAGCTGACCTAGACAACCAAAACTTGATCCCCACTCTCTACAAGTAGTTCAGTAAGAAAGGCGGAATTTATTCAATACAAAGTGGCATATGCCCATCAACAAATATGCCCTACAGGCAGTAATGCTGCAGGCAAATTGTCCTACACCTCTTAGCACATGCGCAGATAGGACCATAGGACTGATACCCTGATAGGACCTGTGCAAAGAGTTTGGAAGATCTCCTAGAAAAGAATAAGCTCCTGAATGATCTGAACCCTTCTAGGCACTGATCTTGATTGGTTGTTTTGTCTGACATGGCTGCACTTGGGCCTTCCCCACCCTCTTTTATGATAAATCCCAACAATAACTCCTCTTTTTCCAAATCCTGCCGCAAGCTGAGGTATGCTGACAAACCTGGCTTAGAGCCTCAGATGTCCTTGCTATGGATTCTGCTCCCCTGACCACACACCCAGCCTTCCCATCCATAATTGTTCCTCTTCCTCTGGAGCTACAGATGACTCTTTCCTGGAATATTAGTAACTCACCTGTGCCTGTAATTTAAGAGAGTAAAATCCTTGGACAAAGACTGTTCAAGGATCACTTCAGCCAACAAGTATTTATTAAGTACCTGAAAGATACAACACATTTATGACCTTGAGTTTGAGTAATCAGTAACCATCAATCACATTAATAATTAACCAAACAGACATTTATATCTGTGATTTACCCTATGTGTAGGTGGAGTAGGTGGCCAGTGGAAACTGCCAAAGGCTTGCCCAAATTATCTTTCTGTCAGACTACCCAACTTGAAACTGCAGGTTCCAAGTGCAGCCATGCCAGACAAAACAACCAATCAAGACCAGTGCCTAGAAGGGTTCAGATCGTTCAGGAGCTTATTCTTTTCTAGAGGATCTCCCAAACTCTTTGCACAGGTCCTGTTGCTCCCACTAAAGAGACTCACGTTGACAATTTCTGGAGCTATTAACAGTATTTTGATATTAGCTGAGAGAAGTTCTTAGAGGAACACTAGAAAGGTACATTTTTAGGGGGGAAGAGAAAAATTGAAAGTCTGAAGCATAAAGCACTGTCCAATCAAAACTGGCCCAAGAAGCAAACAGTTTTGACCTTGGGCAACCAGAGTTCTGATGAGGACACCTAGCATCAGGGGAGGAGATATCTAAAAAGCAAACGCGTGTGGAAGCAGAGGCACCAGATGGGGAGTGGCCACCTCCACTGTCTGGCCCTGGGCCAGTCCTGAGCATAGCTAATGGAAGCCTGTGGGAAAAGGGACACTGCCTCTTTGTGCCTCCCAATCTAGCCTCTACCTGAGAGAGAGCACAGATAGGTGCCAGGGCTGAAATGCTTCAATATCCTCTTCCACATTATGTGAATTTGCGGCACTAAGGAGACCTCTTTGGAGGCTCTCAGTCTAATGCTTCCCTGGGGCCTCTACCCAGGAAAGAGGACGAGGCTTTTCATACTTGCGATGCCAGAGCCCCTCGGAATCTTCTGAGTGGGATGGAGTCCTGCTCTCGTTTTACAATCCATCCAATTCGCTGGCCAAAGTATGTTGTGCATAACATGAAGTCTGTGACTAGCCTTCCTGTGGTGGTCTGCCATATTGTTAATGTGCCAGAAAACAGCTGAGATTAAAGCTTAATGGAGCTAAGGGAAATAATCTGTAATGAGCATTAATAAGCAGCAAGTGTGAAACTATTAGGGGGATTGTAACTGGGATAAATTGCCTTTCTAAGTGGTGTGGGAGACTTTGTGGTTCACAGAGGACAGCCCTCTGTTCTTGATGCTCTATCAAACCCAGGAAAACATTCAGTATTTCAATTAATTCTCCTGGACATTTTCCCCTGTAGCTACTAGAAAACAAAACCATATCTATAATGGGACTTTTAAAGGCAAAATTTTATAACTGTTCCACATTAAAAAATGTAAATATTATATGATATTTTGTAACTGGTTAATTTTCTATGACTTCTCATTTTTGTACTTATAAATATATGAACCAGGTAGACTGGGGACTCATTGATAGTAGAATTTAATTTAATATTGGAATTTCAAAAATTTTTCTTGAAATGCACAAACTATGATTTACCCTTTTTTGGCTGTTTTACTGTGGGGATATATACTGTGAGAACTTGGATTTGCTGAAACTATGCTTCCCAGAATCCCCTTATGGTTCTGAGATAGAGTTGGCCAAAAGAGAAATTTGAGTAAGTTTTGGAAGTCAGGAATAAAGTAGCCATTATTCTCCAAAGGTGACAAACATAGAGGTGCAGACAAGTTCCAGGTTATCCTCACTGTCCCCTACTCTGTGTCCAGCTCTTCCCAATTGCCAACACTGCTGAGCAACAGCTCCCCAGGGCCCTCTACCAGAAGCTTGGCTGCAGACCTTCAGAAGCACTAACTATGCAGAAATCACACCTTTCACCAGCTCTTCTTCAAGGTCTTACTCTGGCAACTGGATTATCTGGTTTCCCAGATAGAAACTCCTGCAAGTTTCAAATTGCCCACCATTCCAGCCCTTTAGGGGGCCAGAGTAATGACTTTTCTCTGATCCTCCCACCTTCTCCTTTCAGGCCCTTACTCCCCCAGCTTCTCCCACAGTTGATTAATAAATCCCTTCCTCCCTAACCCTCCTAGTAGTTTTGCTCCCCTGATTAAACCCCAACTGAGTCCCTTGCCTCCCCGTGTTGGAAGCAGTCAACCAGCCAAGATTTTACACCAAAGTTAAGAGTTGGCTCCACACTTCTTGTTCCTGCAGCAAGGTGTACACAGGTAAATTCAATATCTATTAATTCTTAGCAGAAATAAGATGACCCATATGAGGCAATATTCTATGTAAATCTATTTTTTATGATCTAAAATGAGGACCTACTCTTGTAAAAAAGGCTAAGAAGTTATTGTCCTTTTTGGATTTCTAAGATAGTGTTGAGTGAGCGTCAGCTTTCTTTAAATGTTAAGGCTCTGATTATATCTGCAAGTTCCCAAAGGAAAAGGAAATTAGAAGCCATAGTTTTTATGCCCTGATTAAATGGTAAGGCCCCCATCTTTAGTCTTGAGCTGTGTGTAGCAACAACATAGCGATCATAAATATCTTTTCCACTTTCTGAAAGTATATTACATAAGAGATCTCCCCAAGCATTGACTTCCTTTATTATTCACATATTTCACCCTCTAACACACCCCCAAGTGTCTCATCTCAGTCTCTGCCAAATACAGCTTCTCCTGATTATCTCATGAATCCCATTATGAGCTGCAGACAATTCTTGTCCGCCTCCTTGCTTTCTCTATACTTTCTTAGTTTCCCAAGAGACCATTCTAAACCACAAATGCCTCATCTGTTGTGACTTGAGGATATTCTGCCATGTGGCATTAGTGTAGCAAGAGGATTCACACACAGTATTGCATACATTACCTGAATGTCACAGACACAAAGGAAAATGGCAATTTAAGAAAACCTGTTAAGTCACCAGAGGCATCTGCCTGCGATAGAGGTATGTATGCCCTTCAGTGGACAGGATAAGGAGCTAGAATAAAAATGATACCAGACAGCAAGTAACAGAAAACCTGAGAGAGCTGGGTTCTAGCTAGTCCTAACTCTACACTAACGTGCTATGTGGCTATGGGCAAATCACACATCTTTTGGGGCAGAAAGTGCTAATTACCCCAATATACATTTGCCCTTCTAAGGTTTCCACAGTTTATCTGAACATGTGACAGCCAGGAACAAAACTATTTCCCAGCCTTCTTTGCAGCTAGATGTAGCCATGTGACTAAATTCTGGACAATGGGCTATAAGAGAAATAATGATTATATGGAATTTTCCAGAAAAATTTTTAAGAGACTACTGAAACTGTGTGCTTCACTTTTTCTCCCCATCCTTCTGTCATCCTACTTCTTGGAATGTGAAAATGGTAAATGAAATTCTGACTTGGAACACGTTGTCAGGAGCCATACTCTAGTGACTGTGAAGTCAAAATCTATAACAGCCTGTGTTGCCAATAACTGAGGATGCCCCACACCAGATTTTATGTGACAGAAAATTTAATTTCTATATTGTTTAAGACATTGGTTTTCAGATCTCTTACGGTTAGGTAAAATCCTAACAAATAGATATTACTGGTTTTTCAATAGTATTTAGATGCTGTTAAAATTTATAAGATAAATATCCAAATGAAATGTTATTGCATTAGCAATATTTTGAAAAGGATGTATTTTAAATTAATAGAAAAACTGCTATTGCTGCTTATCTGGAGATTTTTGATGTTAAAAAAAATCTTTATTCTCAAAAATATTGGGACACCACTAGTCTGGAGGTTGGGCAGAAGTGAGAAGTAAATAGAGAAAGAAGCAGATATAGTCACAAGCTTGTCTTTTTCCACCTCACACATCCACCTGGTTAGTCTACTTGGCATAATTGAATACAGAAAAACAAAACACATGGAGGAAGATTGCCTATGGCCTCACCAATATCCCTGAGATTTGTCCCCAGTTGTCTTAAGCTGTTACTTAGCTGGATCTAGTTTCTCTAGGACTCATGGTGTGAGCTATTCAGGTCTTCAGTGATGCAGGGATATGTTTTACTTGTTCCTTTCATCACCACCCTTTGTCACTTCTTGTCTGTACTTGAGATAGAATCTTGACAGAGCTCCCTACCCAAATTCCCTCTAGAATTCTAACCTCTGTTGTTCCTCATTTCATCAATTTCAGCTCTCCTAGAGTTATGGTCTCTTTCTCCTTTATCTCTCTTGGCTTTCTGCTAAAATGCAAAATAAGCACATTTTTATCAGAAAAAAAAATGGTCAGCAATCCCTCCATCCAAAGGTATTAATTACATTTTGATCCCATGTCAACTTGGAGATGGAACATAGACCCTTCACTGATTATCACAGAAAACCCATCGCTCCAAGCACTTTGATTTCATTTTCTGGTCTTGACTGAAGCTTTGTGGGCTGAAGAGAAAGGTCAGATTAAGCAGCCCATTAGATAGTTCTTTTTTCTTAAAGGCCAAAGAGGGCCTTGCCCCCAATAGCATGGTTTTGGGAGCAGCTTTCTCTCCAAGGCATTCCCGTATGGCTGCCAGTGCCTCTGGCTTCTTCCTCATTTCTCCCTTCCTACTCCCTAACTGCTTTTCTGTGCAGAGTATTTGAGCTCCAGCTTTGAGCCCATTTTTGCATAGCTCATCTCCGTAGACTTAAACTCTCCAAAGAACTGAACAAAACAGAGCCCTGTCAATTGACAGAAACCCTGTCTGGAAAGCAGTTTACCCATCTCTCTTGCCTGACTGCACCTTGGAACCTCACCTTCTATCCAGCTTAACATATGTATTTCTTCCAAATAAATATCATGCTCTTCTCAAGGAGAAATCTACCAGCAGCTAAGAGAATAAAATGCCTCTGTATGCTTCTGCCCTATGGATTTCTATGTACCTACTAACCTTATCTCAGGTATATCCTCAACTACCAGTTCATTTCATGGCTTGTTAATTTCATGGGCTCATTGAAAAGAATACAGGGTTTTCTCTTCTGCTTAACTTTTTCTTAAAATTACTGTTCATAGTGAGCATGATCTAGAAAGTTCTGCATTGCACATAAATGCAGGTAGATATTAATTTTCTAGAGACATACTTCCTCTTGGGTTTTAATATTTTCAGATAAAGAAACTAAATAAATCTTTAGTAAAATGGAAATTACTGACTTGATCTTGGGAAATTGAAAATCAAATCAAGTGAATCTGACTGTTAGCTCTGAGCTTTACACTACACATAGTCCCCCAAATTCCATTAGTCTATAGCATAAGGAAAAAGGCATAATTCTTCAATCGGGCATATAAGTATGAAGACCATTTCATTTGCCCAGGACAGTAATGGCATTGTTTTAAATAGAAGCCCTTTCATTCACAAAAATGTCCAATTTTGGACAATACCCTGTTTGGTGATCTGGCTAAGGCACTACAGTCTTGTTCCCAGCACAGCGACTGGCCCACAGTAGAGGCGGTGCCTCTAGTGCTTAAGACTGTGGGCTCTGTGATCCAACCATTTGGATCTAAGTTCTGGCTTCCCCACCAGAGAGCCCAGATCAGCTAGGGTTCTAAGCTACAAGTGACAGAGACTAATTCTGGCTGCTTTAAACAGAAAGAGAATTCAGTAAAAGATTTGGGGCATCTCATCTAAAGATGCTGGGAAAGCTGGAGAACCACGCTCAGAGGCTAGGTATTTGGAATAATATCCAAAATCACCTTGCAGAAGTGGTCCGGTGGTGGAAGCTACAGCTGAACCCTTGAGCAGGAAGGTGCCTTCCCCTGCCTCCAGCCGGCAATACTGCAGACCCTCGGACCTGACTCTGATGTAGCCAGCACTGGACCTGCTTCTTTATGTTGCAGAAAAGCCACAAAGTAGAGCTGCAGAGTTAGCCCTTTCTCAGGTCATTTTTACACGTCTCTTAAATTTCACATTTACTATGCTTTTGTGAAACCTCATTTTTTTTCTTTTAAAGTATAGTTGGCATACAATATTAGTTATATTACTTTCAATGTGTAATATAGTGATTTCACATTTTTATACCTTGCAATGTGATTGCCCACCTGATTCTAGTAATCCATCACCATGCAAACTTATCACAATATTACTGACTGTATTCCCCTTCACCTTTCTCACCCATCTCCCACCTCCCTCCTCTGGCAACCATCCCTTTGGTCTCTTTTTCTATGAGTCTGTTTTTGTTTTGTTTTATTTTTTATTTGTTTAGATTCTACATATAAATGATACCATATGGAATTTGTCTTTCTCTGTCTGACTTATTTCACTTAACATAATACCCTCTAGGTCTATCCATGTTGTCACAAATGACAAGATTCCATTCTTTTTTATTGCTGTGTAATATTCCTTTGTGTAATAAGTATTTGTGTGTTTACATATCTTCTTTATTCATCTATTGATGGACATTTAGTTTGCTTCTATGTCTTGGCTTTTGTAAATATGCTGCAATGAACATAAAAATGCATATATCTCTGGATTACTGTTTTTATTGTATTCAGATAAGTACCTAGAAGTGAAATTGCTGCGTCATGTGGTAGATCTATTTCTACTTTTTAAAGGAATCTCAATAATGTTTCCATAATGGATGCACCAATTTGTAGTCCCACCAACAGTGCATAAGGGTTCCTTTTCCTCCACATCCTCACCAAAGCAATAGCCATTCTGACAAGTGTGAGGTGATATCTCATTGTGGTTTTGATTTGCATTTCTCTGATGATTAGTGATATTGAGCATCTTTTCATATCTGTTGGCCATCTGTATGTCTTCTTTGGAGAAATGTTTCTTTATATCCTCTGCCCATTTTTTGATTGGGTGGTTTATTTTTTGTTATTGATTTGTATGCGTTTCATACATATTTTGCATAACCCCTGATCAGATTTATCATTTGCGAATATTCTTCCATTCAGTAAGTTGCCTTTTTGTTTTGTTGGTGGTTTCCTGCACTATGCAGAAGCTTTTTAGTTTGATGAAGTCCCATTTGTTAATTTTTGCTTTTGTTTCCCTTGCTCAGGGGGATCTATCCAAAAAGTTATTACTCAGACTGATGTCAAATAGTTTTCTACCTTTGTTTTCTTCTAGGCTTTTTAGGGTTTCAGGCCTTCCATTTAAGTCTTTAATCAATTTTTGAGTTTATTTTTGTATACAGTATAAGTGAATGGTCCACTTTAATTTTTTTTTGTATGTATCTGTCCAGCTTTCCCAGCACCACTTGTTGAAGAAGCTGGTATTCCTCCATTGTATATTCTTGCCTCCTTTGTCATAGATTTATTGACCATATAGGCAAACGTTTATTTCTGCACTCTCTATTCTGTTGCATTGATCTATGTATCTAGTTTGTGCCAGTACCATACTGTTTTAATTATCATACTTTTGTCATACAATTTGAACTCAGGGAGTATGATACCTCCAACTTAGTTGTTTCTCAAGATTGCTTTGGCTATTTGTGGTCTTTTGTGTCTCCATATAAATTTTAGAATTTTTTTTTCCAGGTCTGAGAAGAATGTCATTGATATTTTGATACTAATGGGTATTTTGATAGGGATTGCATTAAATCTATAGATTGCTTTGGATAGTGTGGTTATTTTAATGACATTAATCCCTGAGCACAGTATATCCTATTTTTTTGTGTCCTCTTTAATTTCTTCAGTGTCTTGTAGCTTTCAGAGTACAGGCCTTTTACCTCCTTGGCTAAATTTATTCCCAGGTGTTGTATACTTTTTGATGCAATTGTAAATGGGATTTAAAAAAAATTTCTCCTGATTGTTCATTAGTAGTGTACAGAAACATAACAGATTTTTGTACATTAATTTTATATCCTGCTACTTTTACTGAATTCTTTTATTCTATTAATTTCATGGTGGATTCTTTAGAGTTCTTTACATATAATGTTATGTCATGTCCAAAAGTGACAGTTTTATTTCTACCTTTTCAATCTGGATGCCTTTCATTTTTCTTGTCTGGTTGTTGTGGCTGGGACTTCCAATACCGTATTGAATAATAATGGTGACAGTTTGTGTTACCTCCTGATCTTAGGAGTTTTCCTCCTGATCTTAGGAGGAAAAGCTTTTAGTTTTTCACCATGGAGTTTAATGTTATCTCTGAGCTTGTCATATATCACGTTTATCAAGTTAAAGTAAGTTCCCTCTATACCCACTTTGTTGAGAATTTTTATCATAATTGGATGTTGACTTTGTTAAATGCTCTTTCTGCATCCATCGAGATTAATCATATGATTTTGTTGATGTGATGAGTCAAACTCATTGTTTTACAGCTATTAAGCCACTCTTGCATCCCTGATATAAATCCCATTTGACCATGGTGTATGATTTTTTTTTAAATGTATTGCTGGATTCAGTTTGCTAATATTTTCTTGAAGATTTTGATATCTAAGTCCATCAGGATATTGGTCTGTAATTCTCTTTTTTTTGTAGTGTGTTTGTCTGCTTTAGGTATCAAGGTAATGCTGGCCTCATATGAGTTTGGAAGTGTTCCTTCCTCTCTGATTTTTTTTTCTTCATTTTGCTGTTCAATTGGGCAGTTTCCACTATTCTGTCTTCCAGGTTGATAATCTGTCCTTCTGTATTAACTAATCTGAGGTCAGTTCCTTCCAATGTATTCTTCATTTTAGTTATTGTATTCTTCATCTCTGATTCATTCCTTATTACATTTTCTATCACTTTGTTTACATGCTTTCTGAGTTTCTCTATTCTTCCTTCAAGTTTGTTGAGCATTCTTATGACCATTTCTTTGAATTCTTTATCAGGCAAATTACTTATCTCCATTTCATTAGGATTTTTCCTTGTTCTTTTATTTGGGGCATCGTCTTCTGTCTCCTCATTTGGTTTGGCTTTCTGTGTTTGTTTCTATGAGTTAAATGGAATAACTATTTCTCCCAGTCTTGAAAAAGTGGTCTCTGTGGAGACTGTGCATCAGATAGTTTTGGCAGGCTGGTCACAGTTAGAGCATGTGCCTGTGGTGCCTGGTATATCTCCTGGCCTGAAGGAGTGGGTTCTGGGTAGGGCAGACAGGTGTGAGCTTCCTTGCCTTTCTGATCCAGGTGATGCTGCCTGGTGTGGGAGGAGTTGCTTGGTAGCATGCTTGGCATGCCCTATTGCTTTAACTATCTGTTCTCAGAGTAGGGTTTAGGTGAGGCTGCTCACGGTACGCTTGACATGTGCTGTTTGTTGCCAGGGCTGATCTGCATGTTTGTGTCTCAATGCCTTACTAGCTCTGCCCTTTCTTTGGGTAGGACAGCCCTATGTGCGCACAGTCTCACTGTACTAGTTCTGTATCTTGTTTGGATTGGACAGCCTTGTGCGCATGCACAGCAATGCCCTACTCACTCAGCACAGGGCAGCCCTGAGTCTGGATACCTCCATGTTTTGCTAGCTCCCACTTTCTTTGGGTAGGGCAGTCCCACTTACACATGCAGCAGTGCTCTACTATCTCCTCACTTTCTCTGGACAGGACACTTTTGTGTGCAGTCCCACAGCACTTTGCTAGCTCCACATTCTCTCCTGGAGTTGCAGCCCCAAATAAGCACACAGTAGTGCCCCGCTATCTCTGCACTTTCTTTGGACAGAGTAGCCCTGTGGGCAGATATTGCAGCATTTTTCTAGCTCCACACACTCTCTAGGTAGGGTAACCCTGCATACACACACAACCCAGTGAGTACACAGAGCGGTACCCTGCCCATATCTACAGGATCAATCGCAGGGTGGAGGAGCCCCTCGCATGCATGCTATGGCACCCTCCTGTTCCTGCTGAATCTAGCTCCGGGAGAAGTGGCTGTATACATGCTACAGTGGTCCTACAGTTTGGTCAGAGAACTTGGATGGAGCTCCCACCTGCTACCCAAGTGCAAAGGAGATGCAAACAGTGGTGCTCACCTGTGCCTCTGGTACTGGATTGTTCCCTCAGCAACCAGAGAACTCTCACAGTTCACCACCTCCTCTCTCTCTCTCTCATGCACTTGTTGTGCAGAAGCTGTTTAACTGGCTCTCAGATGTCTCTCAGGAGGAATTGCTCTAAATATAGGTGTTCATTCAATGTGTTCTTGAGAGGGGGCAACCTCAGCATCCATCTAGCCCATCCTGGACCTGCTTCCTGGAACCTCTTCTACCATCCACATCCCAGAACTCCTGGGTCTCTGATTTCACCATCTGGGAATCCTCTATTCCAATATTTGTATGATCATACAGGCTAATGAGCACAAAACAGGTTTTTCTGTGAGGTTTTAAACCATCACTATAGATAAAAGTGAAAAGGGTAATGTAAAAATCCTCTGTTTAATTTGAACATACTAGAAGGATGTGCTCAGACTTAACCTAGAAAAGTAGTACATACTGACAAAAAATCATTAATCTACTCCTAAATATATCCCCACAGTAGACTCTGATATGCCTTGGCTTTTTTATGGCTCAGATTGAGCAATTTTTTACAGATGTGTCCAGCTCTTCTGGACAATGCACAGCCTGGGATGTAAACATTAAGCACTGTTCTTGCTAAATCAGCAGGTCTTTATCTCAGAGTCCTGTGCCTTTGAGCTCTCTGGGGAGGTCACGGGCAGGGAAACTTGTTCTCAAGTTCCATTCAAATTTACCCTACTGGTTTGGTAAAGATGCCCAGCTAGGTGAATCTATGGGAAGACCGAGCACAAAGGCAGCATTAAATGGAGAGGCAGATGCTGTTCAGGCTGGTGTCTCCAAAGCTGGCATTCCCATCCCCAGTGAGCAACTGAGATGCTGCCCATGTCTGCCAAACTGTTGTCCAATGAATTTAATAGACAATGACAAGATTTGAAGGTGATTCAAATGTGTTCAGCACTCAGTCATGCTCTGGGTAGAGAAGGTATTCACTGTGGTAGATGGAATTTTCTGTTTAAATTATAAACTGCTAGTGAACAATATTGAAAATTTTTCAAATAATTAGCAAATGAAAACCTCCATTTTCATTCCACAATTAGATGCTGCAAGAAAATATTGGTAGTAATTGTTTCTTACAGATTCTCACATGCCGAGCTTATGGGGCACTGGTAAAACCAGAATGGAAGAGGAGGCAGGAAGCCAGGCTAAGTCACCTATCTGGATCTTAATTCACCTGATGCATAGTATAGGTTTGTCGTGCTCCCTTCCTCTAAATCCTGAAGTTTTATAGAAAATAAATTTTAAACTGCTTATAAAAATAGCAGGCTATTTCTGCTAAAAGAAAGACTCAACCTATTTTTAAAAGCAAAGCAAACTACATAATTTATATGTGAATATGAGTACAAAATGACTGAGTTGGGGGAAAAAGTCTATATTCAGTATAGCTAATATTCATCAGTAAATCAGAAGCTGACCTCATGCGACTTCAGCTAGCTTGAACAGCAACTCATATGAGTTAGAAAAAGGCAACCCCTTTTCAACGACTGAAACCTTGGGGAACATGACTGCACTGTGGCAAAAAAAAAAAAAAAAAAAGGCATGCCCCAGGGTGCATGGCTTGGTGAGAGTCCTGGTGCATTTTAGCGCTCACTGCCCCTGAGCCTCAGATCAGTTTCTTGATAGGCTTTTCCGGTCCCACACTAAAAGCAGAGCATGTAAAGACAATGAGACTGTAAAGGGTTGAATTATGTACCCCAAACAGATACAGAAGTTTTAACCCGCCCCCACCTCAGTACCTATGAAGGTGACCTTGTTGGAAAATAAGAGCTTTACCAAAATTCAACTTAACATGAGGTCATTAGGATGAAGCCTAGTTTAATATGACTACATCCTTATAAAAAGGGGGAAATTTGGACACAGAGACAGACACACATAGAGGGAAGTCATTGTGAAGACAGAGAAAAGATAGTCATCTACAAGCCCAGAATATTGGAGGCCACCAGGAGCTAGGAGAGACGTTCGGAGCAGATCGTCCCCTCTCACCTTCAGAGAGAGAGAGAGCATAGCTCTGCTAACATCTTGACTTTGGACATCTAGCTACCAGAATTATGACACAATTAATTGCCATTATTTAAGCTACGTAGTTTGTGGTACTTTGTTATGGCAGCCCTAGCAAACCAATACGGAACAAATGGTAGAGCTGCAACAGAGTTCAAATCCTCTGAGCATGACTTGAACCAGGAGGTCGAGATTCAAGAGAGGCCGCATTCACACAAAGTTGTCTCCCAACTACGTAGCTGAGGCAAAAAAAAAAAAAAAAAAAAAAAAAAAAAAAGCCAAAGGAAGTGTAGTAGAACTACAGACCTGAGAAGAGGAATTGAGTCCAACTCTGGAGGAACCAAGGGGACAGAGGGGCGGGGAAGCACAGAAGCCTGATCAGAGTCCTGGGGCTGCCAGCAGACATCTCACCAGTAGCACAGAAATAAGACAAAGACAAAGGGCCTTGGGCCTACTGAATAAAGGGCGCAAGATCTAATGACAAGGCTTTGGAATTAAGAAAAGCATCTTCAGAGCCAAGAGGCTTGGGTTATTTGGAGATGGAGTAAGGTGTTCCTGACTCCAATTGAAGCAAGTGGGCTGAAGATACACAGGAACAGACAGTTCTTCAAAAATAAACTTGTGTTTATGATATGTCAGTCTCACTTCTATAAAAATAAATAAAAAATTTAAATGTGTATTAGTAGTCATTGTTGATGAGTCTGATTTCCTTATTATGTACAGAAACCGAACAGAATATTTGTAGCTATTGAAGGATTTTCAACTGTGGCCAGAGAGGGATACCTCATGTCTGTATGATTACATCACACCAAGAACTTAATTGTATCGTTTAGGCAACGTTTCTGAGTGTTTCATATTTCCTACAGGTAAACACCGAGCCATAATTCACATGTTTGATCTGAGGGAAATACCAAGGCAGTTGCCAGTTCAGAAAAGATAAAGTCCAATGGCTTAGGAGTGAATTTACTGAGTCTCATGTTACGTTCGCATAACAACCAAAACTGAACTGAGCCTGCAAGTGAAATGTTAATCAGTGTTTCAAAACAAAAATAGAATAATGCATGAACTCTATCTGCTCTTGATCATATCTGAGCAGAAGCAGAGGCACTGGCTTTTCATTTCTGTTTGTCATTCTTGTCTTACCCACACATAAGTGAACTAGATAACTGAGGTATGATCATAGTGTCCTAAATAGATTCATTTTCTTAGACAGTTTAAATCATCTCATAACCACATTCAGTTTAAATATACTTTCTTTGTAACCCATGAAAGGAATGTTACATTCCTCTGCCACACAAAATATGAACACTATCCATATTGCCAAGTGAGCAAAAGACTGCCCAGATGTCTGTCATTCTCAATCTTCCAAATCAAAGAAAACCTGGAGATCTTTTCTTCTAAAGATAACTGTCTCTGAATCTTAGAAGACAGGACCATAAATATATCACATAATCACAAAAAAATTCTATAAAATCTTTGGAAATACAAATAATGATGGGAATGCTATTTACAGGTTTGTTTGCCATAACAACTGAGATTAACGGATTTATATGTGGCACATACCTTATATAACAGGAGTGAAATGCTTCCATATGAAGCCCACCAAATAATCTCTGAAGAGTGTTACCTAGAACCTAGAATCTGGAACTTTATTGTCTCCTGGAAATCTTTAAGGGAGGAGGTCAAAGGTGATTTGTTAAATACCCTTAACTATGATTTTACCAGGTTAAAAAGAGCTTTACCAAAAATGCGATAACTGTCTAGGGCCACTGAATCATCCAGATGGGGGACATTTAAAAAGACTTAACCATAAATCATTCTGATCTTGGTAATAAAAATTGTTTAAATCTTAATTGAGCATTTAACTGAGAGGAAAACACACACACATAAACCACACACACAAACCAACCAATGAAATGGCTGGATTAGAAGAAATCTACCTGACAGAAATTGTACTAATAAAATGGCAACTGTCAGTGTCTGTTAAGGACCTATTTTGTCCTGAGCTGGGTTCTCACTTTTTACCCGCACCATTTCCTTTATCTTCATAATTCTTTGAGGCAGATGGTGTTATCTCCATTTTATAATTTAAAAAACTGAGGCTTAGGGAAGTACTTGCCAAACATCCTATTGTCAAGAACTATGAGGGATCTGAGATTTTGCCTCTATTTCATGGATGCTGGCAAAGAAAAACTTGAAACTCCTGGGTCAGAAACAAAGGACTTTATTTTCCTGGCATGGCAGACAGCATGAACTTCATGTACACATCAACCAGTTAGAGTAACCAACCATCTCAGTTTGCCCAGGATGGTTTTAGTTTCAGCTAAATGTCCCAAACAAACCAGGACAGTTGGTCACTCAAGTTTCCCTTGCCTCCCAAGTGCTACGAAGGCATCGCACAGTATGCCTGAATCACAGCTGAGAAACTTCAAGTTTAGGAAACCCCCAATCTTATAAGGAGCTGTTAGTAAACTTGCCTAACTTGGCCCCTGAAAGAGACATTATTTTTATTATCTTTGATAGCAAACAAATCTACCCAGCACCCTGGAGGGACACTGTATCTTCTAGGACTGTTCACTAGGCAAACATCCTAGAAAAGATTATCTGATGCAAAAGCTTTCACAAATGCAGAAATGTGAGAGACTCATAGAGAACTATCTTCCAACTCCTATAGCTAATAGATCATGAAGATAGTACTCAAATCCAGATCCTTCCGATGTCAAAACCTATGAGCTATCATCCCTCTTAAATTACTATGCTCAGATTTAGAGGTAAGACCAAAGAGGGTCTGCTTTTTCTTTTATTTAAATCTTCAAACTCTTAAACATGTTTTCTAAAAATATAGTATTTTCAATCTCGAATGAACTTAGGGAATAGAAATTGGGAGGTATTGCAGAAATGGCACTGCATTCCAAAATAAAGGTAAATGACACAATTAACCTGATTGCCTTCTAAGGTCTCTTTCTGCCCTGAGAGTCTATGATTCTCCTTCCATATTAGCATTATTTGCTATTTTCTTTCCTCTTGTTGTGATAAATGCCTTATATAAATTATATTATTCTGTCTCATTTTGAATACAGGCAGAATTTCAGCTAACCTGGAGTATATATTTTGATACCACAGTAATTAAAAAACAAGTCCCATTATTTTTTTTTTAAAAAAGCAATTAAGATTATAGCATAGGAACTTGTTTGTTTTGTTTGTTTTGTTTTACAAATTTTCAGTAAGTGTGCCATGGAAACCACAGCGTCAAATAGGTATGACTTTTGTGAGCAGACAAAGTTTAAAACATATTTTCTCTCTACCATTCAGATCGAATTTCCTTTTCCTTTTCCTTTTCGTTTAACCCCAGGCACTGGCAGAAGAGGGTGTTGCTGTTTTTTTTTCAAAAGCTATTTTGATTTCCTTTCAGGGTAGAGCCAGTCTTCCCTCTATTGCTCTCTAAAGATCAAAGGAAAATGAAAAGAAGAACCAAATAAGCAAACAGAACAAAAGACCTGTAATAAGAGAGTTTCTATATTGCCTAAGCAATAGTTTGCCATAAGGACATTGTGGCCAAATGGGTGCACAAAGGTTCAGCAAAATGTGAAAAAAAAAAAACTGATTAAAAAACAAAACAAAACAAACAAACAAACAAACAAAAAACAGCTCATCCTCTGGAAGAGGTAACTGGTGATTAAGATGCCCTTGGGACATGATCACATCACGCAGAAACCACATAGATTACCTTGTAGGAGCAATTATGGTCCTGATTCTGGGGTCTCTAGGCTGTACAGGAACTGTAAAGATTGGCACTCAGGATCCAGAACTATTTCAGTGAGAGAAAATTACACACTTTCCCAGCAGGGGCCTTCAGGAGCCAGACTATCCACTTAACTGCATGAAGCAGAAGTATCATTGTAGGGAATGGTGTAGCCCTGGGTAGACTCAAGAGCACTCATCCCACCTAAAACTATTCAAATTCAACTTTAACAAAACTGTCCAAATAGACTCTGAGTTAATTTGGACAGAGGGCCAAATTGCAACTCTGCCTCCCAGGCTAGCTCAGATGCAGACTGCTGGAATTTTAGCATCAGTGAGGAAATTCCCATACAAAGCTTCAGTCTGTACATTTGAGAAAGAAAAGTAGAAACATTATTGGCTTATCAAATGCAGTTTGACTGACAAGATCTTTCAGAAAATGGAGTCCATGGGATAGAAAACAAAGAGATACTTAGAGTGGAACTGTTTTTTTCTCCAAATGAATCAGGATCTGGAATGCTAGGAGAAGAACCAGAACACATGTTAATTGTGCAAAAAAAAAAAGAAAGAAATTTTCTCAATTTTAGAAGAAATACTCTTCTGAGACCTAGGGGCTCTACTTTCCGCTCTCCAGCACGATGCATGATGATGCCCCTAGCTTGGGAAGCACAGGTACACAAGCCTTATGGACAATTCCACTTCCTAAATGAACGGGCTTCAGCAAAGCACCTTGATGCTGGCTTAAAAACAGAATGCTGGCATGTCAGGAGAATCCAGTTCTCATTTGGCTTTGCTCTTGAAATCAGCTCCTCTACCTCCTGACACCTAGATGCCACCACCTAACTTTCATTTTATGCACGGCATTCTTTGCATCTTTTTTTCTTCTCTCTCTCATGTTTAATTTTTGACATTTCCATTCTTTGCCTGATACCAGAGCTATTTTCTGATCTTTTCCATAGTTCACGGGCCAAAGATTCTATTTTTGTCATTTCTCAGGTCATGGAATACACACCAGTTGCAGAGGAGAAACTTAAAGTGACTGTCATAACTGTTTGTCATTTGTCTTCCAAATGCATCGGGAAGATTTTTGGTGACCTAGATTGGTGGCTCTTGCTCTCTGAGGTAGAATTTGAAAAGTTGGAGCCGCCAAATTTCCTGCTGACTATTATTGGTAGCACACAGTTAAGATCAGAACACCTCTCACCACTATCCCGGCTGGTGTTCTCAGCGTCAATAACGTGTGTTTTGTTTTGTACTGACCACATGCCATGTGGTCTGAATAATAAACAGATTCCACTCTCCTAACCAGCACCCCTCATCACCACCACCACCAAGCACGTACAAAGATTAAAATGCTGATGTTTCAAGTTAGCCTGTGTTCATATCCATTCAGGGGGATGAAGAAACCCAGAATCCAGAGTCAAGGTTCTTGTCCTGGCTGTTCTGCATCTTAAAATCCATGGACTTTGTACTTCCCACACCTACAAGCAGACATGGGATTTCAAAGAGCATAGAACCCAGCACTCCAAAGCAAAGCAAATAAAATAGACTCTTTTAAAAATAATCTCTATGGTTAGTTGTGGTCACATAGGAAAGAAGGAATTTTATCTACCTAGAAAAGTTTTTTTATTCAGAAACAAGATTCTTGAGTAACTTAATTCACAAAATCTATTAATAATATACTATAAAAATTTTAGTATATACATGTACCTTATATTTTTAACCTCCAACAAATGCTATTAAAGAGCAAATTATTTTCAGAAAGTGGATTTTCTCTCAGAACTTTTTTTTTTGGCAACAGTTGAAATCAAATTCTATAAGGTCTTTTAGTGTCTTCAGATTTTCATTAATTCTTCAATTTCTAAACACATTAATCACCACATACACCCACAGCACAATCGCCAATAGAGAACAGAACACATGTGCCTCTTTTCTAAGCCCATTCACTCCCCAACCCACACAAGCACACATTTTTCTCTTAAAGACAGATTATTGCCGTTTCTTTCATACCCACAGAGAAGGAAAGGCCCAAAGTAGGGACATCTGCGAAAACCTTTCAAAGAAGAGACTTTGCTTGTAATTTCATTAGTTTATTACTTCGTGTTTCATAACAAGATTATCATATGTTTAGAAAAGTCATTTTTATGGTTGAAATAGGATTAACTAATAGGATTGAGAGAATTTCAAAACCATTCAGAAAATACGATTATTCACAGTTGTATTTCTATTTCTTTATTTGAATAACAGAATTATCTTTTACCCAAGATAACCATGACATTGATCATCACTTCGCCTACATTTGTAAACACCAGAAGCTTGGAGAAAATCATTTTCCATTCGGAAACCATGTGGGCTATGCTTTGAAGAAATGCAGTTTGTAAAGCATAAACTACGAAACTTGATTCCCTTTAAACAACTATTTCTTGAGGACCCATGGTTTGGTTCAAACCTGGGATAGTATGACATTCATCAACCCCACAAAGCATTATGAATGGAGAGAGTGAGATGATTTCAGGAGCATCTCACGTTTATAGGGGCAGGGAAGAATGTGAGGGTAGACCAAAGCAGGAAAATGTAATAAGAAGAGGAAAGTGAAAACTCAGAGGCAGGAAGACAGAGCGAGCAATAGTCACTTAGAAACTGAAAACCAGTGTGATCACAGCTGTGATCTCAGCCATCAAGACTTCCTGGGAAGACATTTCCCAAGCTCCCTAAACTTTCACTAACATTTCACAGGAAAATGACAGAAGCATTTTTAAAAATGAGATATAATCTAGATAAAGACATTTTTATTCTAAGTCAAATGAAAAGGTAAAGAAGGTAGAAAAAAATGCCAGACATCCATACACATTTTAACACAGTAAGCCAGCAGATACATCTCTTAAACGGCTGAGCTGGGCACTAACTGGCACTGGAGGCAAAAGAACACGGTTTCATTCTGAGCTTTTCACTGATAAACATAAAGTCAGCTCCCCACATTTCATACTCTCTCCTCCGGAAATAAAGCGTGGGTTTCTCCTTTGGCATTCATTTTCTATAGAGAGACAAGTTTTGTTTTCTGTTTCTAATAGTGCTCTTTAAAAGCAAAATGTAAGCTAAACTGACAGATCAACTTCAGCATCGCAGAGAAACATCCAGACTTTATCTGCCTCTTTACATGATTCAACAGGAAGTGCACAGTAACACCCCCGAAGTATACTTGCCAAAAAAAATAAATCAAAACTGAATCAGATAAAGCCACTAGATCTAAGTACTAGTTTGCAGTAACTACAAACATGAAAACATGTTAAATAACAGTATAACAAGTCCAAGAAAATCTAGATTATGACAAGTTGTCCAGGACTACAGACCCAGCTTCTTCAGCAAATAATTGCAAGAAAAACAGATTTTAACATGATTTAACAGACACATTAACCAAATACAATATGTACATTGGTTTGAATTCTGATGTGAACAAACTATCACAAAAAATGTGTGAGTCATTCAGACAAATGGAAATAAAGACTAAATGATGATATTTAAAAATGACTTAGTTTTGCTTAGGAGACAAAATAATATTTTGAGAACAATAGGAATCATTATGGTAAAATTATGTAATACCAGAGATTTTTGCATCTAAAAAGTCCAAGGGGGAGGGAGAAATTTGTGGGCGGAAGTGGTAGCGGGAATAGGTTATAAATGAAATTAGATTGACCATGTGTTAATAACTTCTGAAGCTGAGTAACGGGTGCATGGCAGTTATACCAATTCTACTTCTGTATGTTTGAAAATATCAGGAATATAAAATTTTTGTTTAATGAATATATAATAGCATTAAAAATAGCAAAATTTCCTCTAGAGACAACTTTTGATCAATAATTTATATGTCTTCTAATTTACTCAAGAAAACTATCAAATGTTGCTTATTACACTGATAATAGTATACAAAGAGTTTCTAAAAAGCAATAACAAAAATGATTAAAATACCAATAAACCAATGGAAGAACCAACATAATTTATAAATAAATAATTACAACAAAGAAAATACAAGCAAATCTTAAAAGATGTTCAACCTCACTCATACTAAAAGAAATGCAGATTAAAAATAAAATTAAATGCTATTTTTTATCTGTCAGCTTGACAAAGATTGAAAGTTGGCATATTGGCAAGACTGTGTGGGAAAAGGCACTCATGTATTTCTGGTGGGAATTGCCCTCCAGAAATATTACAAATGTTCATATCTTTTGATAAAGCAATCTACTTCTAGAAATTTATCTTCGTGATAAACTGGCACACACAGGCAAAGTTGCATTTATGCTGGATTATTCAGTTAACATCCATTACCAGAAATAGTTACAGAATTTTTTTTTTCTTCTCATGGAATCTTTTAAGATCTATTCTATTAGCACTTTTCAAATATATGATACAGTATTATTAACTAGTCACCATGCTGTATATTACATTTCTATGACTTATTTATTTTATATCTAGAAGTTTGTACCTTGTGACCCCCTTCATCCATTCTGTTCACACTCCCGCTCAACCCCCACCTCTAGAAACCACCTATCTGTTCTCTGTGTCTATGAGCTGGGTTTTCTGTTTTTGTTTTTAATTTTTAGATTCCACATACAAGTAAGATCATACCATATTTGTCTTTCTCTGACTTATCTCATTTAGCAAAATGTTCTCCATTTCCATCAATGTTGCCACAAATGAGAAAAATTCCTTTGTTTAATGGCTGAATAATATTCTATTACACACATACACACACACACCACATCTTCTTTATCCATTCATCCACTGATGAACACTTAAGTCGCGTCCATATCTTGACTATTATAAACAATGTTTCAATGAATGCGGGGGAGTATATATCTTCTCAAATGAGTTTTTTATTTCCTTTTGATAAATACCCAGAAACAGAATTTCTGGATCATATGGTAGTTCTATTTTTAATTTTTTGAGGAAACTCCATACTGTTTTCCATAGTGGCTACACCCATTTACATTCCCACCAACAGTGTGTAAGAGTTTCCTCCACATCTTCACCAACACTTGTTATTTCTTGTCTTTTTGATAATAGGTATTCCAACTAATGTGAGATGACATCTCATTGAAGTTTTGATTTGCATTTCCCTAATGGTTAGTGATGTTGAGTACTTTTTCATTTACCTGTTGGCCATCTGTATGTCATCTTTGGAACAATGTCTATTTAGATCCCTGCCCATTTTTTTAATTGGATTGTCTTTTGCTATTGAGTTATACGAGTTCTTTGTACATTTTGGATATTAAACCCTTATCAGATATGCAATTTGTAAATATTTTCTCCCATTCAGTAGGTTGCCTTTTCATTTTGTTGATGGTTTCCTTTGCTAGGCAGGAGATTTTTAGTTTAATATAGTCCCACTTGTTTATTTTTGCTTTTGTTACCTTTGCTTTTGGTGTTAGATCCAAGAAAATTATCGCCAAAACATATCAAGGAGATATGTTTTCTTCTATGAGTTTTATAGTTTCTGGTCTTACATTCAAGTAGTGAGTCCATTTTGAGTTAACTCTTGTGTATAGTATATGATAGTGGTCCAGTTTCGTTCTTTTGCATATGGCTGTCCAGTTTTCACAACATCATTTATTGAAGACACTTTCCTTTCCCCATTGTACATTCTTGGCTCCTTTGTCATAAATTAATTGATCATACACGTGTGGATTTGTTTCTATGCACTCTATTCTGTTCCATTGACATATGTATCTATTTTTTGTGCAAAACTTTCTATACATGGAAGGGGCACTCATCCCTGTGACATGTAGCATATTAGCATCTGCTGCTCAGAGAGTATGCTGTTCTTGGCCTGTTTTCTTATCAATGCATTATACTGATTCCCAAACTGACTTTTCAGATGCTTAATGGGTCTATTCCTGGACAATAATAAAAATTGAGCCAACAGTGAATTAATAGCAACTTTCAATTATTCTTTTGCCATTTTATAATGTTTAACAACTAACTTGCCTCTCTTTTATCTCCTTGTTTGACTTTTTCCCACCTGTAAAATGGGGTAAAAAATTTTTACTTTATAGTAGGTGGGATATAAGGAGGTTGCAGAAATTAGTGTTTTCATGCAATTTTTCCCAAGTGTAATTCTTAAAGAATAAAAAAATCGACTATTATTATCTCCTCATGAAGACTATTTGCCTCTTTGTGCTAATACCCACCACTAAAACTTCAAGGCTCAAGATTGACTAATTTCAAAACTATGCTTATGTACCATCCTGCACGTAGAAATAAGACTTGTTTTGCTTCTGGGGAAATCCCCCATCTGCCAAGGTGTTTGCCTATGCAGTAACTCAGAAGAAAGATCCCTGCACACATGTCTAAAATATCAATGGTTCTTTGTTTCGGGTCCAGCAAATGGCGAGAGAAGACAGCACAGTTTGCTTCTAAAGAATACCAAGGATTAAAAATGTCCCTGGAAGAAAGAAAAATCCTGGTATTTTAGAGACGAAAGAGAAAGGCAAGCTGCATCTTTCAAACAAAGGAAGCTGGTGAACCCAGGAAGGCCCTGGAAGCTCAGACTTATCTTAGAAAACAGGGGCAGGGCCCTTGAAGGAAGCTTCCCTCAAAACCATCCTGCCACATGAAAGTCATTACCCTCCTGGTTAGCTTTCTTGCCAATCATTTCTTTTTTTTTTTTCTTTTTTCTTTTTTTTCTATTTTCATCATTGATCCACTTAAGAACAGATCTCAGAGAATCAATCATTTCTGACATCTATTTCTCATATTTTCAGAGGTGGGCATTAGATACAGTATGTAACTAATGCTAAGAGACAAAAAATAATGAGAATGAAATGCACACTGCAAAATTATGAGCATGTGAAGGAGGTAAAATGGCTCCCCACACACAAACTAAAAGAAGAAAGTACTCTGATGAAAGTATATAGTTTTGAAACATTATTAATGTCTTTTATGTTATATTGTCTTTTCATTTAAAAGATAAAAGGCAATCTCAATGTCATGAGAAGCCATTTTACTGGGCTTTTAGCACTGCTAAGCACAATTCCAAATACTCGGGTTCTAAAGTGAACCACTTTCCCATTGCAGTTAACTAGACAAATGACTCTCTTAAAATGAGGTTTATAAGCCCATTTAAAGAGTAATAACATGTTGCCTTCCTTGGTTGAAACTTTCATCCTGATGGAAGTTGTAGTGCATTCACAAAATAAATAATCCTGACTCACCTCGCAGCATGCACAATAGGCCTGGGCTTTTGATGATTGGTGTAAAGTATGGCAGTGGAAGACCCCTCATGCTGAGGAAGCTGCCCTGTGGTTGTACACATGCACCAAAGGAGTCAGAATTCAGACTCTGGACCTCCTATTCCTGTGGAAGCAGAGATGGTGGCAGAGTGGGGAGGAGCATGCTAGAAGTCATCAGAAGGGAAAACAACGCATTGGCCTCATTTTCTCTTTTCTTCCTTCTCTACCGATGTTTATGCACAGTTAAACAGGTCATTTGTTTCTTCGTTAGTTGTAGCACTCATTTATTATATACCGTTTATTATCCTGTTAGTAACTTGTAGATATTTTCCATTTGGTGATAAACGGAAAAGCAAAAGCTAACATGCGACCTATGAGTCTATGAAGCTCATGTTAAAGATGCAGGGTTGGGAGGAGTAGAACAGAGAAGAGATGCCCTGTGTATTCTAATTATTTATACCCTTTAGATTTCTCCTCAGAGATGGTTGTTTTTAATGTCCTCCTTGCCTTCTGCAACATGCAGATATAGGTGTTAATTAAGGAGATCTGGGCAAACTATCATACATCTAGGTTTTATGCTGCAGACACGTGCCATCCAATGTAGTAACCACAAACCACATGTATCTGTTTATACTTAAATTAATTAAAAATTCAGTTCCTCAGTTGCACCAGCCACACTTCAAGTGCTAAAATAACAAGTGGTTTGTGGCTGCCGTATTGTTCAGAGCAGATATACAACATTTTGTCTTCATAGAAATTTCTATTATTATAAACCTTGTCAACCATGAGAGGAATCTTCTTAGTATTCTCATCTCATCTTCTACGTCCCCTATGAGACTGTGACATTCACCGAAAGGAGATATGGGGTTTTGTCACCTCTGAAACCCCGTCCAGGGCTCTGCAGAGAAGGCCATTCACAAAATATTTGCCAGATGATATGAATGATACCTTCTCTTTGCTCCCATAGTATCTACCTACTTTGGTCATAACACTTTAGCATACTTTTCCCAAAAAAAAGTTTTGATATTTTTTTTAAATTGAGGTATAGTTGACATATAACATTATATTAGTTTCAGGAACACAGCATAATGATTTGATATTTGTTTATATTGCAAAATGATCACCACAATAGATTTTTTTATAATAATTTTTAAATTTTTCAATTACAGTTGGCATATATTATATGAGTTTTAGCTGTACAACATGGTAATTAGACAGGCATTTATATAACTTACAAAGTGATCATCCCAATAAATTTAGTACCCATCTGACATCATACATAGTTATTACAATATTATTAACTATGTTCTTTACACTATGCTTTACATGCCCATGACTATTCTGTAACTACTTATTTGCTTAATCTATTCCCTTTTTCACCCAGCCCCTTCCCATTTAGCAACCATCAAAGTGGTCTCCATATCTACAAGTTTGTTTCTATTTTATTTGTTTGTTTGTTTTGCTCTTTAGATTCTACATGTAAGGCATTTGTATTTCTCTGTTCGACTTACTCCACTTAGCACAATACCCTCTGGGTCCATCCATGTTGTTGTAGATGGCAAGATTTCATTCTTTTTTATGACTGAGTAATATTCAATTGTATACATACACCATCTCTTCTTTATCCATTCATTCATTGATAGACATCCAGGTTGCCTCCATATCTTAGGTATTGTAAATGATGCTGCAATGAACATGAGGGGAGTGTATATATATTTTCCCGTTAGGGTTTTTGGGTTGTTTTGGATAAATATCAAGAAGTGATATTGCCAGACCATGTGGTAGTTCTATTTTTAAATTTTTAAGGAAGCGCCATACTGTTTTCCATAGTGGCTGTACCAATTTACATTCCCACCAACAGGGCACAAGAGTTTCCTTTTGTCCACATCCTCACCAACACTTCTTATTTCTCGCCTTTTTCATTAAAGCCATTCCAACTGGAATGGCTTGTTGTGGGTTTGATTTACATTTTCCTAATGGTTAGTGACATTGCATACCTTTTCATTCACCTGTTGGCGATCTGTATTTCTTCTTTGGGAAATATGTCTCTTCAGAGCCCCTGTGCATTTTTGAATTGGATTGTTGTTTGCTATTGAGTTGTATGTGTTCTATATATATTTTGGCTATTAACCCTGTATCAGACACACGATTTGCAAATATTTTCTCCCATTTAGTAGGTTGCCTTTTCATTTTGTATATGGTTTCCTTTGCTAGGCAGAAGACTTCTAGTTTGATGTAGTCCCACTTGTTTATTTTTCCTTTTGTTTCCTTTGTTTTTGGCATCTTATTAGTTTTTATTGATTTAGAAAGTAATACAGAAAAACTGAGAAAGATAAGAAAAATTAACAGGTAATACTCCCACCTATGGATAGCCACCTTTAACATTTTGGAGTATTCTCATTCACTTACTTAATGAATAGATATTTTTATTGTATAATGAGGTATAGTCTGAGATATAATTTGCATACAAGAAAATTCACCATTTTCATATGCTGTGTGTATGGTAAATGTAATCACCACCACAATCAAGATACAGAACATTTCGATCAGCCCAAAAAGTGCCCCCTGCTTTTTTGTAGTCAAACCATTCTCCCCACCCCCTCCTCTGGCAATCACTGATCTGATTTCTGTTCCTGTAGTTTTGACTTTTCAAGAATGTCATATAAATTGAGTTATATGTAAGTAGCTTTGTTAGTCTCACTTCTTTCATTTAGCATAATGCTTTTGAGATTCACTCCTGTCATATGCATCTCTTAATTCTTTTTTATTGCTATTAATATTATATGGATATACCATAATCTGTTAATCCAGTCTACAGTGAATGGACTTTTGGGCTGTTTCTAACTCTAAGCAATTATGAATAGATCTGTTATAAATATTTGTATACAGGATTCTGTGTTTGCATATGTTTTCATTTCTCTTGGGAAAATTCCTAGGAATTAGATTGTTAGTCATAAAGTAAAAGTATGTTTAATTTTATACGAAACTGAAAAACCGACTTCCAAAGTTGGCTTTACCAATCTGTATTCCCTCCAACCATGTATGAGAGTTACAGGTGCTCTAATATGTTGCATATTCCCTTTTTTTTTCTTTCGTTTAAGCCATTATAATATATATGTAGTATATTTCATTGTTTTTAGCTTGCATTTTCCTATATATTAATGATGCAAAGCATCTTTTTATGTATTGATTTATTATCAATATCTCTACTTCGTGGAGTTTTTGTTTAGGGCTTTTGCTCATTTTTTAATTGGGTTGTTATTAAGTTGTAAGAATTTTTTATATAGTCTAGATGCTGGTATTTATCAGAACTGTGTTCTATAAATATTTTCTCCCAGTTTGCAGCTGGTCTTAATTTTTTTAACAATGTTTTTTGAAGAGCAGAAGTTTTCAATTGTATTAAAGAACAAAGAGATATTTCTAAGTACCTGTCATATCTAAATTTTGATCAGGAGATAAAATAATGCCTAAATTTAAATTTGTGCTTTTTAACAAAATTGTAATCTATTGGGTTTTAACCTACCTTTTTACGAGCTTATCATGAATATTTTTCACATCATTAAATATTATTTTAAAGCATGATTTGTAAACATGTACATAGTACTCTCATGGCTATATTTTAATTATTTTTCCCTTTCTAATTTGGGATATTTATGTTGATTCCAATTAATGCAATATATATATATATATAATTACCATTGTGCAGATATCTTCATACACATCTTCAATTATTTTGTTAGTATAAATACTAGTATAAATACAAAGACCAGAACAAAAGCATAACACTTGGTTTTATAATGGTCTCTTTTGAAAGACTGCAGATATCTAGAAGCAAAGATCTAGTCTTTCTCTCCTTGTCGTGCCAATATATGACAAAGAGCTTGTCACACAGTAGGTTCAGCATATATACTTGATGGATGAACAGTTGGAAAGCAAAAGAATTCCACTGAACTTCATCCTCTCCTCATCCTCCTGTTAAAGAAAATAAGAGTTCCCTTAACCATCTACCTTGCCTTCTCAAATGAAAGGAATAAGAAGAAACTTTTCTTCTAAGAGAAAACATGCCAAAGAGATGTAGGTTCCCAGAGAGCTAGGTGACAAGCCCTGTTGCTGCTCAGCAATGCCCTTAAGGGGCCCCACCCCCAGCCTATATAAAGTCAGGGTGCAGTGGGGCGGCCACAGCTGGCACTCAGCCTCCAGAGCACCAGCTTCAGCACCGCCACTGGCACGCACTATGGCAAGTGAAGTGCAAGTCCTGCCCTCCCCGCTGAAAGGGGGGCATCCTCCCGCAGGTAGGCTGCCCACCTGCCCTCTGTCCCTTATATAGCAGGGGCCTCACTGCTACTGCCACCCCTCCTTCCATCTGTGCCTCCACCAGAGGTACCCCAACAGAGCAAAGGTTCTCAACCTCCCATCGTTACTTTTAATTTCATGCAACCTAATTTCCTCTTATGTCTTTGACTTTTCTAGGCTTGTGTAGAAAGCCACCTGAGCATTTGTCAGGCCCCATTTAAATTAAAATCTGTTATATATGAGGAGTACAAGGGCTTGGGTGCTCGGAAAAGGGATAAGTCGGGAGGTTGGACCTTTCCTTCCTGGCTGTAGGTTAAGAGTGACAACATCTACACCTGGAAGGAGATTTACTACCATGGAAACCTTCCTCCTGAGAGGTCTGAGCTTTAGGACTCAGTCTCCCCAGGGGGCCTGTACATTATCTGACTTCAAAGCCAGAAAGCAACAATAGTTCTCTTTTCTCCCTCAGGCTTTGGGTTGGGTAGTGTTGTCAGTGTTGTAGTTTGCCTGTCAACAAGCTGAGGAGCACTTTTTAATAAGGACCCAAGCCCTGGACGAGGCTGACTAGACAAGGTCACTCTCAAGGCGTTTTGCAAAACATCCACAGTTGTCTCTTTCTCTTTATTTAAAATGTACGCTATTTATCTCACCTCTCTGGAATATGGGAATTAGTTTCACTGTACTTAACCATATGTTTACATAGATTGACCAAGCCGTGCAGGCTTATTTTTAGCCAGTTTTATGTTCCTTCAACTGCCTGCCCTCTTTTTTCCTTTAAGAAAGTTCTTGAAAGCTTGACCGCTTTGTTCTTACCTTTCTCCACTCACAAAATTTATTTATTGGTATAATTCTTTGGCACCTCTAAGCTAAGGTTATTTCGATCATCTTTACTGCAGAGCATGATGGCAGATATAACCTTCACAACGCATGAAAAACTGACGCAGAGGTTCAGTGGTTTTCTGGTGGGCAGCCCAGCTAAAAAGAGTCAGAATTTTTGCTACTAATTCTGAGTTTTCAGTTCTGGGCACCATGCCCTAGTCTCCTGTGACCAGCTCTTGACATTTTGTATTTGTAACTAGATTTAGCAATATTTAATGTTATCTATATTTTAAGTTAACAATGCTACCTAATAGTCAGGAACTATATATGCAAATTATTAGAAGAGAAGTCATTACATAAAGATAAAGGAAGAAAACACCACTCTCTTCTCACTACTTCCACCCTAGTCCTTCATAAAACAGTCACGCTAAAACGCAATTTGCTAAATTACATTTACACACAAAAAACACAGAGATAAACTTAACCAAATGAAAGTTTGAATAAAACCACCAGGAACTTTCTGTCCCCACCACTAATGATTGCTAATTACTCTGTGTACATAGCACACCATGACTCCATCAAGCATGTCATGCCTCTGGCATGACAATTAATTATTATGAACTGTGACACTACAGATAAGAGGTTTGGGATAATTAGAATGGAGATGAAGGCAGACTTTTGCCTCCCCACTGAGAGCAAGGGAACAAAGAAGCCTCATCCTTCAGCTTGTCTTGCTACCAATTTTAAGTCTGAACCTGCTTGCTATGGTGCAAAATTTTATTCATAGAACAAAAATAATTTGTCACTAGAATTCCATTAAATCTTCACTTGATTTTTTTTTTCATAAGCAATATACAGATCCCCGAAAGTGAGACGTGGTTATGATAGGATGGGAAGGGTCTGACATAGCCTTTGAAATCAGACAGACCTGGGTTTAAACCCTGCTTTCATTTCACATCTCTGAGCCTCAGTTTTCTCATCTCTAAAACAGGGAGTAATAAATACCACTGATATTCTAAGGTGGTCTTGATCACTAAAGGAGACAACCTATGCACATAAATGTTAATCCCTGTAAAATACAGGCCTAGTGAACCACATAGCTGTCGGAAGAAATTCTCCTCCCAAGTGGCAAGACATCAGGGGTTCGAGGGCTACATTACGCACTATTGCAATAGTCAGAACAAAACGCAAGTGCAAAAGAAAAGACACTCATGCCTGCCGCACCATAGTTAAAATGGAACCACACAAAAGTCATCTAGCTGTAACTCTTTCCTTCCTACACATGGAGTGCTTAGCGTTTTTCCTTTCATGTAGATTAATACAACATATTGTACCACTGTTAGCCCTAGTTGTAAATTTTATGCTGTGAAACAAGACTATGTTACACATGATCTGGCCTGGGCTGTCGTAAGCTCACCTTTGGATTTTCTGCTTTTTTGGTTTGCCTTACTTTCAGTATTATAAGAACCCCATTACATAAACAGCCAAAAATGTGTGAGTAGAAGGTGACCAAAGCAGTCATGTATGTAATGAACTAGAAAGAGCAGGACTTTATGAGTTTTTTGATATTCCCTGTACTTTTAAATTTGGTTTAAGTCAGATGAATCAAAGCCATCAAAGAGACCACCACTGAATCCCCAGAGAGAATCAGTTTTCTGGTTCATTGAAGAGGGAAGTTTGGGGAGCGTATCCTCAAGTGTGAAACTAATGCAGAAAATGGAGGGGAAACCATAGCTGCATAAGGGCCAACATCATTAAAAATAAATAAAAGCCCAGTAAAGGCTTCATTCTCTCAACTCCAGTCTGCTCAAATCAATTTATAGGGTTTGATCTATGAAGTTCGAGAGAGAGGTTGGGAGACCCACTACCCCAAGCATCCAAGGGATAAGGGTTTGATGACTGCAAGAAATGCCATTTGCTCAACATTAACTTTGCTCCTGGCACTGCACAAAGCCCTCTAGACATGGTATCAGCCCTGCAAACTGGTGATGTACCATCATCCTTGTTTCACAGAGGAGTAAACTGAAACTCAACAAGGCGGAGGGACTTGCCCAAAGCCGCACAGCTAGAGGGCAGTGGGGCTGAGTTTTGAAAATTAAGTGGGTCCATGACAAAGTGCTCCACTCTAAAGCCTTCTCGCCTCACTTCACCACCTTCTTCTGATAGTTGTCTTGATTGGCAGCTTAAAATTTGCTGAAAAATCAAATGTAAATGCAAAGGAAGTGTTTTGCAAACATCTAACCTATAATTAAAAATCTTCAAATAGAAGTTGTAAGCCACAAGGCAGAGTTCGCACACACCTCTGTGTTCAGCTTTTTCTCATACCTTCTCCACTGATTAGAGAAGAAAAAAGCTTAATTTTTCTTGCAGGCTTTTGTTTCTTTATCTTGACTACCCTCTACCTAAAACTGTGCAAAATGTCTAGAAAATCTTAAACTGGAAAATTATAACATTCTAAACTCAAGGGTGTTTTTGAAGTTATAAACTACAAAAGAAGCCATGAGAGCATAACTCTTACTCAGGGGTAGAGAAGCAAAATTTCATTTTCCCCACATAAGTTTAGGTTTTCTAATGAAACTATTCAGAAGAGTATCTCAGTTTTATATATTTTTAAATCTCTAGTTCATTTGCTTTTTGAAAGGACCTAAAGTCTTAAGTATTTGTATTCAAAAGCCTGTTAAAATGTTAAATCAGTTCATATCTCACTTTGTCCAATTTTAGTTGATCTTTCTGCAAAGATTCAAAAAACAATATAGTCCCAAGCAATTACATAAATGATTACAAATATAGATGAATCGATTTATTTACAGTGAGATTCTGAAGAGGTCCTATGATTTAGACCTATCTGGAATAAGCAAAATGGGCAAGAACCTGGTTGTATTGGGTTGTAAATATTTATTTACAATGGTTCATTTAGATCCTAAGAGGCCAGTGTGAACAGTTATCAACAGGGCTTTGAAGATGACCCTCCCACAAACTGGTTCCATCTGGTTTAGTTACCCCAACGTAATGAAAGCCTTAATCTATATCTCAGTGTATCTATTATGATATGAGACTATCATCTTCTGCTTCTTCCTACTGCACATGGCTGACCAAGTGAGATTACCAAGGTGTGATTCACTTGTGTTTCCTAAATCACTCAGTTAAAGACCTCAGCCCTATGCCAAAGAAGATTTAAAGACTCCTGGATACAAAGTAGGAATCTTCTGGGAGGATTTTAAATTTCCCCTCAAATATTTTATTGTTCTTAAGCGTGAGCAGCTCCCTGGTTTACATTCTACATTTCTTTTAGCATTTGTTTCTCTGTTAAGTGACACATTCTTTTGAAAGGGAGGGAAGTGACAGGTTTTCTTTTACAAGTAGATGGGACAGATTTGAATCATAGTAAAGACTCTATAATAAAGATCATCTAACTCAACTTCTACCAAATTCACCAAAGTCCTCCTAAGATATTCAACACACTGAAGGACAAAGGACATATTATTGGGATAATCTAAAAAAATCTAGCATGCTTCTACTTGACTTACACAATATACATTCTAGAAATGTCAAGGGTTTAAATATATGGTCAAAGATTGACTATACAAAATGAAACCATAAAAGTTTCAGAAGAAAATATGGAATAATGTTTATAAAACATCAGAGCGGGGAATTCCTTAGTGATATAAAACTCCTAGAAGATTGACAAAAGCAGCAAATTTCTGATGGCAAAAACATTGACCAAAAAAGGCAGTAACTGGTAAACTATATTTTTTATTTGTGACCCATCTCATAAAGAACTATGAATCAACAAGAAAAAGATAAGAAAAAGACTAGCAATCCGCTAGGGAAAAAAAGAGCATTTGAATAGTTTATAAAAAGAAAATACAAATGGCTTCTAAAACACAGAAACAGCTCAAACTTTAATAAAATATAAGAAATTCAAATTAAAACAATGAGATGCCTTTTTAAAAAACTTATTAGTTGACAAAACCAAACATTTTCTAGCTCACATTGCTGCAAGGGATATGGGGAAACAAGCGTTGTCATCGTTATTGATGAGATTGTAAATTGGTGCAAACTCTGTGAAGGGCAAGAGTTAACAAAATTCCAAATGTACATGTTCTTAAGAACTAACAAGATCACTTCTAGGAATTTATCCCATGGATATACTTGAACTTGTGCAAAATTTACATATATAAAAAGATATTCACTGTAGCATTGTTTGTAATGGCAATGGATTAGACACATCTGAAATGTCTAAACATTTGGGAATTGGTTAAGTAAACACAGAATGTTCACATAATGAAATTTTAAAGACGTTAGAAAGACACATTTCTATGTAAGTATTGAAATAGAACTTGCTCCAAAAGATATGATTGAATGAAAAATATAAACGAGCAAGATAAAGAACAATGTATATCTCATGCTGCTATTTAAAAAAAAGAATATGTAGGCATACGTACATACCTGTAGGTGAATACATAGGAAACTTGTAACATTAGCATTATCTAAGGAGATGAACCAAAGGGCTGGGAAATAATGGTAAATAATGAGGAGATTGTGGACCTTTTCATGCTTTCGAAATTGTGTGCTTTATGCATGTGTTATAACCAAACAAATAAATAATTTTAAAAGAGCAACGAATGACAAAGTCAATTCACAAAGGCATGGAGAAATCAAACAGGTTTTCCTTATTTTTTTACTTTATTAAAGCTAGTTTTAGAAAATTGCCCATTTGACATTCCTATAAAAAGAATTAACAGGTTCAAACAAATCAATGTCCATTTGGGTTTTTCTCATTTGAGCTTGTCAGTTTTTAGATGTGCAAATTTCCTAGGAAAAGAACAAAATATTTGCTTTGACTTGCAGTCTGAAATGGGTTGTTCCTTTTCCAAAGTTGATTTCATCTGACATTGTTAAACACTCGAATGCCTGTTAGGTCATCTGTAGCCTAATGAACACTAATTGATCTCTTGAATGGCAGGATTATTAATGCAATTTAATTACTCATTACAATATCCGAGCTTGGCCAACATCGGAGGTTTGGGGTCTGGGATGAAAGATGGGTATCCGGTGGGATCAGAAGCATCTCTGTTGAATTAAATGCCTGTTATCACCGCATGCCCTGACTTTTGGCTCATCCTCAGAATCTGGCTTTTAAAAGCTTTAGTTGAAAAAAAAAATGCAAGCCTTGCACAAACTTTAATCTTGTGGGAAAATAGGAGGGTCACATTGTAATTGTTGGTTGCTATCATGAAGAATGTAATTGGTTTGATAACAAGAAAAAATGTTTTTCAGTAAAATGCCTAAGGGAGTGTGTTGTTATTCTCCTGCCCAACTCGAAGCTGTAACGTGCTGCCTTTTTAACCTCAGTTCCCCATCTCTGGACATAAACAAGCAGACCTCAGAGCTTCTCCTCCCCACCTTGTTTGCAAGAAACATTTTTTTCTTTTTTTATGAGGTTTTGGAGTAGCTTTTTTATTGTATTATTTTATATAAAAGTTTATATCTTTAAATAAATTCTAAAATTCTTCTCAAATCTAAATTCATACTTAGGATAACAAAGCAATCTTTCTCTTGTTGTTCTAACATGACTCCTGTGTTGATGCTTTTTTATTTATAGTAAAAGCTGGAGGAATGCGTATTTCCAAAAAACAAGAAATTGGCGTCTTGGAGAGACATACAAAAAAAACAGGATTGGAGAAAACAAGGTAAGACTGCTTACTTTCTTCTCCATCACCTCAAGGAGTTTTGAGCGACTCCTCCAGAAGTCAGAGGCCTCCCAGTATTTTAGGACAAACCAAGGTCCCTGAAGGCCTTTGCTAAGCAGGCTTGGAGGCAGCCACCAAGGAGGGGTGGGAATCAAGCCCTCTGGTAATATGGGCTGGAGGTGAAAGGCACACTCAAGTGAAAGATGGCTACCTTCTAGAAGACCCTTTCTAGGCCCCCATCACTAAGCCCACCACCCATCCTCCCACTCTCTGAGTCCAGCCCAGCTGTCTTGTACTTAAAAGACTGGATCCTGAAAGCATTCAAACCCGAAGCAGGTCCCTTTATCCTATTTTCACATTACCCTTTAAAATATTGTCCCTAGGATGCCCCGTTTTCATAATATGCTTTCTGCTGAAGCAAATCTTCCAAATTAAAAATAAATGCTTTTTTTGTTGTTTTAAATTCACCACTCAATTATTTAGAAACTACTAATGGCCACTATATTTGGCATAGCTGGAAGGCTTATATGTACCGAAGCTGTCTCTTCCCTGTTCCTTCGGCCACAACCTTGACACAATGCACTATTTCCAGGGCTAAGCAGAGAGCTGTGGGCTGGATTGGATACACAAATGGCTCAACCACTCGATGCCTTGGTTAAGGAAAATGAGTGCGTTCAAAAAGAAATACATGTGCAGAACTGTCTCCTCCAAGTAGTGTAATGAGGGGCGCTGCGGACACTGTTGATTTCAAGATGGTTTCCTTGGATGAGTTGATGAATCTTTCAAAAATTGTGATTAGAGGATGCTCAAGGTACTTCCTTAAGAGTTAAAATGGCAACAGTCTCAGAAAGGGAATTCGGAGGGACTAGACTGGAATTTCTCTGGCTCTTTCATATAAAATACTTGTAGATCACTTTAAAAGTTTTCTTTCTGATTTCTGTGAAGGAAATTTTTTGAAGGCCTTTTCTACTTTAAAATAAAATACTCATTGCCTTAATTAGCAGTAAGTTTTCTTTCTTATACTAGAACATAACCAGCATATATGAAAGCGAAGTTGTAGAATGGAGGGGTTCTCAAAAGTGGGGTGGGGGGTCACATATTATTTCTAGGACAGAACCTAGGACAATTCCCAGAATAGAGAAAGTACTCTGTAAATGATATCAGACTGTTGTTGAAGTGCACACTGGTTAATTTTGAAAGTCTATTCTGTTACTAAAACCTGTCTTAAGCCTACACCTTATTTACTGTGACACCGTTAATATGTTTGGGCCAGGGGCTCAAAACTAAAGAGTCCGACCTTGGAAACAACCTTCTAGTTGGCAGCCAGTAGACAAGTCACCTCAGACAAAGGGGACTGACTTACTATTAATTTTAACAGGTCAGGAAGGAAAGTTGCCTAGATAGTAACAAAATGGTGATTGGAGCCCTCTTTTTAAAAATCTCAGTTGTCTTCTAGTAGTCATTAAAAGATAGAAAGTGAACTACTATGAAACTTAACAGCAAGAAATTTCCGTTTCTTTTTCTCTCTTGCCCAAATTACCAGGGATAGATCTAAGCAGATGGGATCGGAAGCTTATAGAATGTGGAAGCCATTTTAAAGAAAAATAAATAAAAATTACAAATATGAAATGGTGGGTCCCCTCACGAGGCTTTGGAAGGAGACTGAGCAGTGAGAGGCCATGAAGCTGAAGCTTCATTAGCTCCAACGTAATTCACCTCTGCTGCTTGCATCTGCTTCTTGAGTGTGTGCACAGAATATGAGTGCCTCATCATCAGGGACAAATATCTCTTCTTACATCTTCCTGAAGAATATCCTAGAAAATAGATTTCTAGGCATCATCAATCTATGTCCATTTCCTAATAACTTCTGCCAACTAACACAAACCATCCAGAAAAAGAAACATGCCAAGTGCAGAGTTTCCTTCAAGGAATTAATACTGTAGACTCAGCCCTCATTGAAACCCTCCTACAAAATAACTTGGCCTGAGAAAAGAAGCCGAACACATGCTGCATGATTCATGTTCTGAAGTTCAAAACAGTCAAAACTAATCTATGGGGCTTTAAGTCAGAATAGTGGTTCTCCTTAGGGGCAGCTGGTTAGACAAGTGTTTTAAGCTTATGAATATTCACCAAGCTACACAGTAATAATATGTGTACTTTTCTGAATATGTGCTACACTTCGGTGAAAAGTTAAAAAGCAATAGTTACAAGAACTTGCTTGTTGTAGCACGTGGGCACACGGACACAGGAATTTTTCCCTTAGGTGTAGCCGAGCAGAGTGAAAGCTTAAAAGCCAAGGAGACCGCCCTGTGTATAAATCATTTAGACTCTTCAGTGGGAAAGTTTTCAGGTTCTACATGAAGTCTCTTTTCATCTTTACAGTGCCATTGCAAATGTTGCCAAAATACAGACGATGGATGCCCTGAATGACACACTGGAGAAGGTGAGCTGTGGGTGAGGCGCGGCATGCGATGCACCCAGTCAGTGTTTACTCCCTGATCAGGCTGCATAAGGGAACAAGCCAATGCCGACTGGGTTTTCTCCAGCTCAGAGGTTCGATGTCTCAGTGAAAGAATATGCTTTCGGTCCGAGGAACACAAAGAAGCCTTGGTGAGAAAAGCTGTTTCTCCCAAATTCCTAGTGTCTGTTTAATAAATCATCTTGAAAATAAGATAGAAAATAGAACAAGAATCCTGACATCAGATTGGCAGAACTTTACTTTGCCAACCCAAATATTTCTCAGAAACACTGGCATGTTTTTATTAAAAGACAGCCTATGTATTAGGAATTCCACAGTTTTTGACCTTCCTCTCCACTACCACATTCCCGAAAGGAAATATTTTATTTGAGGCAAAGGTGGCTGGGGGAGGTTTGCACAGTTTAGGGCTGGAGGAAGGCTGGATACTGGCTGGGTTTAGCCAATAAAGTCTGTTTATAAAGGTGGTTGACCATGACTATTTTTATTTCTATAGCTTGAATTTCTTCTAAGTAGCTCAGGAAACTCACAAGATTTTTCTTAGAGAAGGAGTGGTTTGGTTTTGGATCCAAGAGTTTGTTTTAAAATTTTGTAGGTGAGCTGAGTGAGGGTCCTTACTTTACTTCTAAGGGGCAGATACATTGCATTGAAAACAATGAAGAACGACACTTTTTGCTGCCCCCACATTTATTGGAGAGACTTGCTGTTACTACCAAAATTGGGGATCTGAAAAAAGTTAGATCAGACACTGTGCCGCTAGACCTCTGGGGCCCCCTTTGGCACTGGCTCCTCCACTTACTATCTGCTTAACTTTAAACAAGTTACTTATCCTGTGCCTCGGGTTCATCACTTCTAATATTGAGATAAGAAAGAGAATATTATTCACAGGGATGTTGTGTGGAATAAATGAGTTTATACCTGGGAACCTCTTAGAACAGTGCCTGGCACTGAGTAACCTGTTTGCACTCTCTGTTCTGGTTAGTTAGCATTGGTATGTTTGAAGACCACAGTATGTTACAAGGAAGATAGTACAAGGCAAAATCTTGATTATAGGCTATAGCTACACAGCCTTTTAATGTGGGGGCCTTGGTTCTCCATTCAAATAGACTTGAAGTGAGCCATGAGTGATTCTTTGCCTTGCTGGCTTTACAAGAAGGGCAGAGGTACATGATGCCCTGCCATGGCAACACAAGCTGCCCACTCTGCACCTCATGTTCTCTTGCCCACTGAACACCTCTTCCTCAGGGGCAAGAGACTGCCACAGCAGTAAGTGGACTGGATGGTACATTCCTCTAGAATATATGTTAACTCAAAATAAAACATTTAAAGGTCAATAAAGGTTGATTGTGCTGTGCATTAGGTATGATGCAAGAGTATATACTATTTTTTATAGACATATGTGCATATATCTATGCACATATGTCTAAAAAGGGAAAGAGGGGTTCTTTCCCTTTTAGTTAAAAATATTCCCTCTTTATTTTAATGATAAAGAGAATCAAATGACAACAACGATAATAAATTGTATTTGGAAACCATAAGAAGACATTGAGATGGCATGCTGTTAGAAATATTTTTGACAGCAACTATACCTATTTAAAAAAAAATGTTAACAGTTCAGTGTTTACTGGAGTAGGACTGTGGCTCAGCCTGCACAGAATACTGGCTAAAACAGGTTCTTACATCAGACATCAGGTGCTTGGGTCTTACACGGACTCTGTCACTCCCTCACTACGTGTGTGTCGTTGGGCAGTACTCTTCACTTTTCTGTGCCTCTGTTTTCTCATCTGTAAATGTGAATGTAATTAATAGTATCCACTTCACAGATATGTTGTGAGAATAAAGTGAAATTTTATATCATATGCAAAATACTTAGTCCAGAGCCAGACACAGCCCTCAGGAAGTGTTAGCTTTTTTTCCCAGGCAGATATCCTACAGGGCATTATTTGGAATCCCAGGCAAAGGATAAGGGGCCAGAAAACCAAGTCACAAGATTGCCATGAGTGACTATCTTCAAGTGGAAGTTGATGTGATCCACATGTTTACTTATAGCTGAGAAAAACCTTCCCTGATTCCACAATTCAACCTGAAGTGTAATCGGATTTAATAATAAAGGTCAACCTGGAATGGAAAGACCAGTGCCTTTTAAAAAATATATCTACTGCTGTCAGTGGATATATTGTCAGGAGCTGGGGTGGGTGGAGGAGCTGCCCACAAAGTGATGGGAGAAAATTTGGGGCTTGATGGAATTAGTGACTCTATGTCTTGATTGTGGTGTTGGTCATAAACTCCATGCACTTGTATAAGGTTATATTTTTCTGTAGATAAATTATACCTTAATTTTCTTAAATCAAAAAATACATGAAGCTGTAAAGCCGCATACAAAAAAATGAAAAGATATAAAAGATATATCTATATCTGCTGATAAATTTTCACCTGCAATACAATGATTTACCTCCCACCAAAGAAGGTATTCTCATGAAGACCTAACAATATACAACTGGCCACAAGAAATACAATAGCAGAAATGAGGGTCATATTCTCTGCATTTACTAACATTCATTGATGCTCTCAGCTAGAATTATGTCTAGTTTCAGGAACCCATGTTTATTCTCATAACAATTAAAGAACTTACAGTCGAAGTCAATGAAGGTACAATCCTTTTTATATCATTTCAACAACCATTCAATCATGGCAGGAAATTTCTATCCATATGCTATTATCTCTGGATACTCTACTTTAAAACCAACAACCTAGAGTTTAAGATTTGGGAGAATGAAAATTCTCAAAAGATTGGAATTGGGCAAATCTAAGTAGGAAGCTGCCTAAAATTTCCCTTCCCACTACTCCCTGCACAAAGACATCTCTCCCCAATACCTTTCTCTTTCCTTCCTTACCTCTCCAGCCAACCCTTCCCACCTCTTTCAGCCCTGACTATTGAGAGAATTCATGTTGCCCAGTGACAAGCCATATGACATAGTATTCCTGGCAGAAAAGGAGTTATGTAACCTTGAAAGCTCTCCAAGCTAAAAATCTGGGAGACCTGGTCTTAGACCAAATTTTACCTACTCCTTAAAGTTTGACTATTTAGAAGTCACGTAGCTCCTCTGAGATTTGTGTTTGCTCATTTAATAATTTTTTTTTTTTTTTGGTAAGGCAGGGAGTGAGAATGATACTGCCAAATATATTAATTCCCTGAACGGTTCTGGAAGTTAAATTTGGCAGTAGTTGTGACGCTTCTCCAGAACATGAAAGTACCCAGTTAAAACATTAGTAACAGGGTTGGGTTATGGTGGGGAGGAAGGTGGAATATTGAAGCCTACTCAAAGTTGGAGCCATTTTTCAAGTTGCCAGATGCCTCACCACTGCCAGAGTTAGTGAGATGAATGTGAAATGGGATCCCGGGGGAGCGGAAACTATCAAAGGCATCTGCAAATCTAAATAGGTTTCTCTTGTTCTGTAGATTAACATCACCATAGGAGAATCCTTGAATTTCCTTGACTCAAGCCCAATGTTTTGTTTTAAGCACTTCGCTTAGCTGGGTGTGGAAACTTAAGTCCCAGCATTTAGTTGGAAGTTAACACCCTGGAAAGATGAATGAAAAAGCTGCCTAACTCCAGGCTCTAAAACAAAACCTGCCACTGATTTTCCTGCATCTAGAATTTCTTTCACAGCTCTGAACCTGAAGACTTTTAACATACTTTTGCTTTTTCTCTAAAATGAAAACTATAGATTCTGAGGTCACAGCTCCCAAGATGAAGGTAAATTCTCACTGGGAGAGTTTCTACTGATCTGCTTTTCAGGTTCAGTATATTGCCTTTATGTGATTGAGCCACAGCAGGGCAGAATCCTTACGTGTATACTGGCCTTGAGTTCCTTGTCCTGTGGTGTTCTCTTACCCTAATGAATCAGACAAGGAACATAAGAAACATCTTTCATTCTATAAACCTTATCATTTAAAAGGATGAATGATTAAAACTCCAAATTAAAAATGCAAAGCTTTCCCAAAGTTAAGGTGTCAAACTAACGCACAGTTGATTGTTGGTTGGAAGTTGGTTACTTATTTCTAGTTCAGACTCAAAAATAAAATCTTCCTATTTACGTTGATACAAAATATACAACGAAGAATTGGGCATTTAAGGGGTTGACTGTTTTATTTATAGTTTCATCAATTCTAATGGAAGACTCTCTATAGACTCCACAACACGCCCCGCCATCCGCACTCCACTCAAGTCCTTCTATATTAGGATGTTCCTGATTGAGGAGGTGGGAATATGAGAAAGAGAACTTGACTCTCTTGTTGTATATTCAAGAGTTGCTATAAAACTCTGTAACTGCCCCTGCCTTCCACCAAAAACCTGTGCATCTGTAATTTAATTATGAGCAGTTTTTCTAAAGCTATTATCTTTGCCACAATTATTTCCACTTTCTTCTCAATCCTGTTGGTTTTCTTTTTCTTCCCTAACTTTCCCAAACCAGTTACAGATGGCCAACAGGCCCCAGAGGCAGTCCTGTTGATCTTTGCATTTCCCTTCTGAGAAGCAGTGGAGTAGAGCTTTTAGAAACTCAGTTAAATGCCTTAGTTAAAATGTAACCCTAAACCCTTGTGCATTACTGGTGAGAATGTACAATGATGCAGCCACTATGAAAACAATATGGCAGTCCCTCAAAAAATTAAACATAGACTTACCATATGATCTAGCAATCCACTTCTGGGTATGTGCCCAAAATAACTGAAAGCAGGAACTTGAACAGATGTTCACGACAGCATTATTCATAATAATCGAGAGGTAAAAGCAACCCAAATGTTCGCTGACCTATGATAAATGAAATGTGGTATGTACACATACAATAGAATATTATTCAGCCTTAAAAAGGAAGGCAATACAGACAGATTCAACAACAGGAATAAACTGAAGACATCGTGCTAAATAAAATAAGCCAGAAGACATAAAAGGGCAAATGATTTTACTTATATGAGATATCTAGAGTAGTCAAACTCATCAAGACAAAAGGTAGAATGGTGGGTTTTAGAGGCTGAGGGAGGAGAGAATGAGGACTTATTGTTTAGCAGCGGTCCCCAAACCTTTTTTGGCATCAGGGACGGGTGCTCCTATGAGGATCTAATGCCTGATGGTCGGTCTCAGGTGGAGCTGAAGTGGTGATGGGGAGCAGATACAAATACAAAGGAAGCTTTGCTCACTTGCCTGCCATTCACCTCCTGCTGTACCTCCCGGTTCCTTAACAGGTCATGGACCTGTACCATTCCACAGCCCAGAGGTTGGGGACCCCTGCTTTAACGGGCATACAGTTTCAGCTTGGTATGATGAAAAAGTTCTGTACATGGGCGGTAGCGATGGTTGCACAACAATGTAAATGTATTTAGTGCTACTAAACTATACACTTTAAATGGTCGAAATGATAAATTCTATGTCAGGTGTCTTTTACTACAATTTTTAAATCATCAAAAAACGTAGGACCTAAATTGTATATATAAACCTGGAGATAATCAAATAACGAATTAGTGCCACGTTAAGTAACACACTGCTCTCGTTTCCCCTTTCCTTTCCCACCCCCACCCATCATCACTCTCATGCCTTAAGAATTACTGCCGCGGCTTTCTCTCTTCAGTCTCCACTTGTCATCTTGCCCTATCTTACCTTGACTAATTGCCCAGACTTCTCTTATATGGGAATTACTGTTTCCTTTCTCACCCCACCCCCACCCCCACCCCATTTACCTTGCTTTGGATTTTAAGCAACTTGCCAGGTTGTTCTTCCTACCTGTAATCTCTTCAATGTGATTTAGAGCTAACGTGAAATAGTCCATCTGTTTTAGCTGACACTAAAGACACCCAGTCTGGAAGAAAACTACTGAAGTCAGTGACCTCTTAGGTCTCCTTCTGGTTCTAATGTTAAAAGAAAAACAAAACAAAGCAAAACATTGCCCTCACTACACTATAACATTTATGTCATGTGGCCTGATGGTAACTGATCTGACAAAAAAACATCTCCAGCTTTTTTTTTGTTTTAGTTCTACAGCAACTTTTATGAACAATACCACAATTATGTTTCTTCCTTTCTGCTAGAATGCCAGAACAGACCACTTTTTGGGTTTAATTATTATATGACCCTTTACTTGTTGTAAAAGAAAAATTTTAGAAAAATACTGATAGAAAAAATAAAGGAAAAGACTAGGAATTGGCTGTAATTCTGTTCCTCAGAAATAACCATTTTCAACACTTCAGTGTATATTCTTCCAGTGTGTTTAATTTTTTAATTACGAGAAGAAAGGACTCTCTGGAGTCAAGTTCCACATGAAAGGGAATGCTGTGTGCCTAGAGCTCGGGGACATTTGAGAAGAGGTATAAGGCACATATGTTTTCCCTGGCTTAGAAGAGCCCAAATAAACCATAAACAATGTAGTGCTTGGGGTCATGAACAGTTTATCTCCTTTTATTTGAGTGTCAAGGCAAGGGTACCTAAGTTCAATAGTGATAAGTTAAATTCCTAGTGAAATGAGGCATTCCTTCCTTGCTTGCTAAGGAAAGAATCCTTAGGTACCTTTATGTTTGTATTATAGGCTTGAAAACCAAGAACAGGAATGGACCCAAAAGGCCACTGGGTCCAAATTCTCCTCCTAGGAAAATTATGTCTGATATGATTACGGTACTGGGCATTTTTTAAAAAGCTATCCTTAATGTAAATTCCATAAGTTCTCTTAGTTCGATATGAAATTCTTCTCATTGTCAAATAGCCTGAGTCTGTGTTAATTTCAATCTATTTAAGCCTGTTTCCTCCTACATGTCTTCTGTGGAGATGACTAATGAGAACTTTCGGTACCTGAAGCTAGTAAGTCATTCTTCAGCCTTTTCCTCACCAGGCTACTTAGGCTGAACTACATGAACTCGCCAATTTTTTTTACCTGTAAAAATAGCAGTTTCACACATTTCAACCTAATAAATAATACTAACTCTTTCTTCTTTCAGAGGTTCTTTATTCCTGATCTTTTGACAATCCAGGGGTTCTTCCCCCTCAGGACCTTTTCCAATGTTCCCATAGCCTTCTTAGAATATAGTAATCCATATGTGCATACTGGTGAGAGAATAATTGCTAATATTACAGGACTGGTACATAAATAATTAACCATTTCTACCTTTAAAAATGTCACTTCAAGGAGTGGTGGGGATGTCATTTCAAAACATAGATGTAAATGCATATATATATATATATATTATGTATATTATTTTCATGTAATATAATTTATAATTTTATAAGTTAGAGACATACTAATGAGGGAAAACCTAGGTTAACACATATACACATGGATCCGGAGGGGAAGTGGCATGGGGGAAAAAAAGATCTTATCAAAGAAGTAAACAAAGTTGTGAAATTCCCCCAAACAACTACTGGTTTTTACTACTTTAATACTTCATAACCAAAAAGATTCAGTATGCTTTTTTTGTTTTTATTTCCTTCTCACATTTAGCTCAACTATAAATTTCCAGCAATAGTGCACATGGCACATCAAAAACCCAGACCTGCTCTGGAGAAGGTCACTCCACTGAAAAGGATCTACATTATTCAACAGCCTCGAAAATGTTAATCTGGATTGTAAAGCACAGCCATCTGGCCAACTGCCTTGAACATCTGACAGCTTAGCAAAAAGGGCCGAAACTTCCCATGGGCCTTGTGCTCTGGCTTGGTAAATAAAACAGCTTTTGTATCTTCTCTTTTGACTTTAGGTAATAAAGCATCTGAAATCGTAAACCTAATGCATTCTTGGGCCTTGCTTTGGTCCAGGTAAAGATCCCAATGCTATTTACATAATTCTGTTGAATAGGTAGAGAATCCAGAATAGTTGACTATTCAACCTCACCTTCCTGGACAAGCTCTCCTCATCTGATGCTGACTCCAGAGTTGTTCCACGCACAATGAGTTCTCCTTGACATCAAAGTTTAGAAAGGAGTACACTGAATTTTGCAAAGGCCAATATTCTATGCAGACTTGAGGAGTTTTTGTCTTAAGATGCTCAAGTTTTCACTTGAGGTGAAATGTTTTTTCCAGTTTCACGCATAAATACAGTTTGTTTTGAAGGTTTAATGAGAGAAAATGAAAAAAAATAGGTTTATTACAAACATATTCTTTTCAAAGCAGTCAGGGTGGGAAGTAGAATTATAGTTTCAGTGGGAGATTTGTTCAAGGCCTCCCAGAAAGTTCATGCTCTAGAACTGAGGGGATCATGATGCTCCAGGGCATTGTGGTTGTGATATAAAAGTTGAATTTAATTGAAGGTGGGGGTGAGAGGGAAAGTGTTGTCTTAGCTAGAACTGCTCTAGCTCTCCTACCCTCCACAACACACACACACACACACACACACACTTTGTTCATATACTGACAAGTGAATAACCAAGGGCATCCTCAGGTAATGGTAATGGACAAGCCCATTCTTTTACCAGGGTTGGCTGTCACTCACAGTTCCACCATTCTGCACCTCTAATTAATAATACAATCCAACAATCAGCACTTCTCTGTACCCAAGGATGGGACCAGCACTCTAGTCTATCATTTTATATGTTGACAACCCTTGGAGTATAGTCTGGTGCCAAGCCTATCTCTGATTCCAAAACTCCAAAGGCACCTGGCTAAGGCCCAATGGTCATAATGATACACCCACCTCCTTCTTGTACCGTTGGCTCTTTTTCAGGAAGAAGAGAATTGTTTGAGATAATACCAAGCCTCAGTCAATGCCAGCATGAATCAGTAAGACACTTAGTCCTAACCACCCCACTTTGGTTTAGCTCAAGTCTTAGTCCTCTGGGACTATTGTCAGAAATATTCCAGAAAGGTACGTGTTGCAAAGCAAATAAATGCGCAGAAGTTCAAGGTCAGCAATCGCTTCCCCAGGGTATAGTAGCAAAGAATAAGCCATACAGTGGTTGTTAACTGAACCATGGAACTGAGATTAGGAGACAGGTGTTCTACCTCTGACCCTGACGTGGCTATAAACCTTAAGCAAGCACTCAACTTTCTGATCCTTGTCAAATAAGCATAATAACATCTGATCGAACCCACCCCCAGTTGAACCTTCTCAGTGGCATACTGGGAAGAAGACAAAATGGACAATGAGATTTTTTTTTAATTTAATTTTGTCATTAGTTTTAAGTACAGACAATGAGATTTGTCATAAGCCAATTAAAGAGTAATGAGAGCAAGGTGGTACCAGGATGACTATTACAGAAGCTGCCAAAACTATAGTTGTAAGAGAAATGTAAGAGATGCTGTAAGCTGAGCCTAGAATAGGAAATTCAAGGGAAAGCCGAAGATTTGGGCTCAATGGAAACAGGAAAGGAACTGGGGAGAAAGATAAGGGAAATGGGAAGCAAAGATGGAAGCACTGCTACATTTGACTGTCCTAAGGGTGAGATAAAGGCCAATCACCCAAAGGGAGTAAGAAAAGAATAAGGCACCATTCTCTCAGTCTAGAAATGGAAGATTTATTGCAGAGGAAATGAGGCTGCTCAATGGGAAACCATGCAGTGAGTACCCCAGAGTTAATTTAGGCCCGCAATTATGGTCATTTAAATCCCCAAATTAAAAGTAAGAAGTTTGATATGAACTTCAGATATGAAAGGAAATTGGAATTATCTTGTAGAATATATAAGAAGAAAAAGTAAAAGGCCAATAAGAGAACTTTCCAGTGACCTGGCCACACATGTCAAAAACCAAGGGGCTGTTCCCTCTCTCTCTCTGCAGAATAAATAAGCCTTGCACAGATGTGCTGTAGCTCCACTCTGTTAGAAGCCCACTATGATGTGTTCACAGGCTCAGCAAAAGCCATGGCATTAGGAGAGGGAGTGCCAGTAGGGGCGTGGCTATGGATTCACGGGCAGATCCTTTTCTTTCGCTCCTTTCAGTTCAGGTCAAGAAACTCTGTGCTAGGCACCAGGACACAAAGATGAGTTAGACACTGTCCCTTCCCTTTAGTCTCTCAGACCAAAGGGAAATAGGTATGCCGACAAATCAATACAAAGAGAAAGTTTAGAAATGACTTGGGGTGGGGGATATATTGGAGAAGAGGCTCATGAAATCACCCAAGCATCATGTACAGTCGAAAAACGTGTTGACTGTGGAAATCAGTAACCCACATGCAGATCTTTAATAAGCAAAATTTAATTAAGCTTTTTATTATGGAAATTTAAAAACACAAAAGTTAAGTGAATATTATACTAAACCTTCGGGTACCTATCATAGAGGTTCAAAATGTAGTTGAAAACTTCAAAAATATTTTATCTATGGCATCTAGCCCCCTACTTTCTCTTTCTTTTCCCTCTCTCCTTCTGGATTATTTTGGATCAAATCCTATACATTATAGGAACACTTGAGTATGTGTTCATACCCAAGAACACTTAGCTCCAAAAGATAAGAACTTTTGTGTGTGTGCACGCTCTCTATCTCTATCTTTGTGTCTCTTTCTCTCTCTCTAAACTGAATTTTACAAATATTGTGGACCAAATGGAGTATTTATGTAAACCATCCAAGAATCTTTCACCATTAAAGGGAAATTGGCATTTTTATGCTAGCCACAAGCACCAGAAACCAAAAACAAAATGAAACACACACACACACACACACACACTCACACACTCATAGAAGTGACTATTGGGAAATTTGAGAAAGTGGGGGATGTAGAAAATGAAGATGGATTTCAGGTTGAAAGAAAGAAAAAAGTAAACAAAAAGTTGGTGGGAGTAAACAAAAGGTAAAAGAAGAAAACTAGGAGAAATTAGTTATTGCTGAAGAAAAGGATATAAAGAACATATTAAAAACAGCCAGTTCTTAGGTCACTCAAAGGAAAAAAGATGGGGTAAGACAGGAACAAAAAAAAAAAAATTAATGTCAGGAAAAACAAACTGATTTATTCAACCAACATTTATCAGTTTCCTCCTGTGTGATAGAATTTCTTTGGATAGAACCCAAGTCCAAGGGGGATACAGCTGGCATTTGGTACATATTAAGTTTTAAAATAAATGTCTAGATGTCAGCTGGAGTCACCACCCTCTTCCAAGAGATTGCAGTAGCTCAAAATCACATCTTCTCTATAATGGATGCCTCTCCACAATGTGAGTCTTCAGGAGAGTTACGTTGTCATAATCACCTCTGATTTTCAACAGATCCATTCATTAATTGGTATTCCTGTATCTTACCATCCTGATCTAGCCTTGGGGCTTAGCCTTTTTCCACAATTTCCCCAAATGCCTACTCCAGAGAGTGATAAGTTTTACAGAAGATTTATTAGAGAGTTTGCATCACAGCAACCAGACAACTTGCCATAGAATGTTAGATATCCCTGATTGTATATATATGTCCTTTCACTACCTCCCACTGCCCCCTGCCCCAGGATTTCATTCACTGCTCATTGCACTCCTGGCAGTTCCCATTCCTCATACCATCTTGCTGGATGCTTTCCCCATGCTACTCTCCCTTTCCTCACCTTTCTACTCTCCCCCTACTGCTAATTTCTGTTCAATTCCAAATCAGCAATTAGTATTTCTTGAATTGTCTTAACACTTGGAAAACCACATCCTCAGAGTCACCTCACCCCAAACTAGTCTCCCTGCCTCCAACAAATCTGGCATCAGCTGTTAAGATGTGAACATTTTCATCCAAATATGATAGAATGTATGAATGGTTGATTGATTAATTAATTGATTTATTAGAAATAGAAAAATGACAAGAAAACCTGAGCCAAGGAAAATGAGGAGCCAAAGAAAAAAGAAGAGAACTTTCAAAAACAATGTTGAAAGGCTGAAAGAAAAACACAAAATTCAGGCAAGCAGAGCTTAAACTAAAAATATACATTACAGATAGAATTTTGCATACAGTATTTCATGAAGTCTTTACAAGAATTAAGAGAGATGATAGCTATCATTATCCCATTTTACAGATGAGAAAGATGAGTTTCAGAGAAGTTAAGATGTTCTCAAATTTTATAGCTTGTTGCATGGAGAAACTTCTTTGGGAATCTCAATCCCAAATCTAGAGCTATCTTTTACTGCATGAGAACACAGGCTGGAGGTGAAGCTCAGACGTCTCCAAAAAAAGAGGATCTCGATGTAATGTTTACATAAGAAATAGAGCTAAACTTGAAGAGAGAAATCTGTGAAAGGACTGGTTTGGAACTAATGAAATTCCTCAATAGAGAAGACCCATTCATGTTCAGATTTTCAAATTTTGTTTAAAAGATGCAATATGGAAGTTTGAAAAAACCTGGAAGTGAAACCAGGTTGGGAGAAAAGGCACAATTTATGCAGATGAATTCTCAAAGAAAAATTAAATCTAAAAAAAGAAAGCATGCACAGAATGCCTTTCCTGTGCACAGCAAGAGTTGCGAAGCTGGGGGAAATGTCAAGTGCATCTCGGGAAAGGGACGAGGCAGTAGATAAACAAAAGGTGACCTCTGCGGTGAAGGATTCATTATCAGCCCGTAAGATGTGGCAACAAGTGATGAGAACATTTTCTGCAAAGGCTTTCCAAATCAATCTAAATAATTGCATAAGCATATTTTGAATGACCCTGTATGCCTAACTTAAGAGCAGGTGTGACACAGGGCTTCCAGTCCAAGTATGTACTAGTGTTTTCAACCCCATGGGGATCAATCACGTCACTACTGAAATTAATCAGAGACCTATGAGAAAAGAAAAGAGGAAGACAACACATAAATGTTACTTGTGAACAAAAGTTTTAGGATAGTTTGAAAAGGAAAAAAAATGTTAGAGAATTGAGTCATCATAGTCTTGCTAAAGTCAAGAAACTGTCCAAATTAGAATAATATTTATATTAAAACAGCAATTTATTATAAATATAATAATTTAGCTCAAAGTGTGGGTCCAGAAGAATCTTTTTCTTTTTGTTTTTAAAGGGTCTATCAATTATGCAGTTTTAGAATCATTAGATTGGAGAGAGGGATATCTGTTTAGCTGTCGATGCTAGCCATTTGAATGCAGTAGGATTGAGAAAATCAGAAGCAAAAATGCTAGAGGTTATAAAATGTAAAGTGAAAGGTTTTATCATTTCATTCATGCAATGATAGAGATTGAAATTAATTTCTTCTTTTCAAAAAAAAAAAGCTCTGTCCATTTTTGTTCAAGAAAATATTTGCATTTTTCTCTAGTCTGTTCTGGGCATGCTTCTAATAATATCAGAATCACCTGGATCAATGATAGCTAGTGTGCATACTCTGTAGTATTTTCTACACGCTGTGCCCAGTTCAGTATTATTGTCGCTGTAGTGGGAGATTCTAATCTTGGCCAACATGGTGTAGTACTCTATTGAATTATCTTCTTAAAACATAGGGAATTAGATAAAGAAATGAAGAACTGAAATTGTGCTCCCTACAGATTTTAGCATAATGAAACATTTTTAAAGTGACATAAGTAGACAGGTAATGGGGGTCAAGTATGTGGTGACAGAAAGAAATCTAACTATGGGAAGTGAACACACAGTATAAATATATATATATATATGCCTTACTGTTAAAGTGTACAGCTGAAACTTATTGGATTTCATTAACCAATGTCACCATAAAAAATAAAGTAATTAATTAAATACTAAAAAAGGCAAATAAAATAAAATAAAATGACATAGAGGTTTCCAAAGGAATACAGTCAAAGGCTTTCAGTAATAAAATAAATATTCCACAGAAGCATTTAAGGGAGAGTACAGAAACAGAAAACCAAGGCAAAGACACGGGTAGAAATAGCAAAATCAAAGAACCGATGAAACAGAAGAGAGGTGATGAGGGCAGGAAAAGGTCATGGAAGAACAAAAACACTCCCTTCGGAAATTTAAGGTCTATGAAAAGAGAGAGGTTGTTGCAAGATTAAAACAGGCAGAATAAGGCACCAAAAGAGAGCCTAGAGATAATGGAAGGGTTTAACCAAACGTATCAAGTGCAATGAAAGACTGAGCATGGGCTTGACTGTCGGCTGATGAAGAAACAATCAATCTGACAGCAGACACCATGGGTCCAGTGGTTCAAAGTGAGCCAGAGTTTGAAGCAAGAAAGCTCTCTGGCTCTGGCAGACATGCTATTGTACTAGGCTTTTGGGAACTGAGCAAACTGCTGTTTTCAATGGCAGACACTTGAGAGGAAGGTGAAGTGACCTGTACAGTGAACCAAGAAGCTCATGACAATATTTTTAGAAGTAAAGAAGGTAGATATTGGGAATTAGAAGCCACTATCTTTATAAGGATGGAATAGGAGAGTTTTGGAGAAGGTTTTTCACAACCTAACAGAATACAAACAAAGTAAAAAAAAAAAAAATGTCTGGAATGGTATGAAATCACAAAACATTCCAGGGGCTTAACAGGAATAAATGACAATGGGAATGGAAGTGGGAGAGAATGGATGGATCCTTGGTCACACAAGACAGTGTAAAAAAGAACAAACAAAGAAAAAACAATGGTCTTTGCTGTGCCTGCAGGGACTGGCCACTTCACCTCCCTTCACTGTAGCCCTGAAACACACCAAAGGGAGGAGCTGGGTAGGGTTTGTGAACCTATGTTTATGGTGCAAGGTTAAGGGCCCAATATTGGCACATCTAATTGTTTTCAAAAGCAATCTGAAATATAGTTTTGTGTAAAATCTCCTGTTTTTTATATATTGATTCAATTTTTTAGTTTTTTACTGTGCACTGTACTGACCAAACAATTCCAGCCTGTGGGCTGGATTTGGCGATGGACCATCATTTTACACAAGCTGTGATTTTCGCCTTTGGCTTGTATAACAATTCAAAGTTTCTGATGTCCTGAGGGATGTAAGAGTAGGGCTTGCGATGGGGATGCAGGGAAAAAGCTTAACGAGGAGAATTCAGCCGGAAGTAGGATGCAAAGATGAAAAGGGAACAGCTTTCTTCAGGCTTTAGTTTCCTCAAATGATATCACTCTGGCAGTTACTGAAGGTTTATGCCGAGAGTGACAGAATAAAATACAGAAAAATGAAACACCAGGGAGATCTGATAATATTGATACTGTAGACAGGTGAAGAGGGTAGGCTCATGTGGATTTTCACTTCAAGGTTTGAAGGGTGTAGAATAGTAGCTATCATTTATTGAGAATTTACTCTGTACCAGGGACCTGCCATTATATCTAACCTCTAAAATTTGTAACAACCCATTTTACAGATGCCAAATGGGTTGTTCAGAGAGGTTAAGACTCAAAACACTTATGTCTCTGGGTTTTTATTTATGCTTTTCTTTTGACATGGAAATCTTTCTTTAGTCTTTTTTTGCCAAGATATTGATTGCAACATTATTTAGAACTTTAAAAAAACAACAAATGACCGAGTAATTCCACTGCTAGGTATATGCCCAAGATATAATGAAATACATCCACACAAAAAACTTGTATGCAAATGTTTTATTATTCATAGTAGTAAAAAATTGGAAATAACCCAAATGTCCACAAACTGATGAATGGGTAAAGATGTAGTATATCCATATGCTAGAATATTATTCAGCAAATAAGGTACTGATTCATCTTGAAAACATTAAGCTAAGTGAAAGAAGCCAGTTACATAAGGCCACATATTGTATAATTCCATTTATATGAAAAGTCAGAATAAGCTAATTTATAGACAGAGAAAGTAGATTAGGGGTTGCCTAGGGCTGGGGAAGGGGAATGGAGAGGTTTGGAGTGGCAACTAAACACTATGGGTTTTCTTTTAGGAGTGATGAAGACGTTCTGAAATTGATTGTATTTATGGTTACGCAGCACTGAAAATACTAAAAATCACAAACTACACTTAAACAGGTGAGTTGTACAACTTATAAATTATCTTTAAAAAAAAATAAAAGCCACTACCAAAAAAAAAGAAAAATTGGTTTTGAATTATCAGTTATGTGTCATAAAGAAAGTAATAAGGGTTGGCATTGTTTTTTTCCTAACTCTATCACCAGCCAAAGCTGAGGCCCCATTCTAGGCTTGCTGCCCTCAGCATTAGGGCCTGGCTCTGCCCCCAGCCTACGACAAGACAAGGCAGCTGAAAATCTATTCTTAGGGCTTGGACCAGAGCCAAGTAGGAACAGGTGGCAGGCATCACATATGCATTCCACATACAAGACTTCATTTACTTCCATGACAGCCCTGTGAGAAGGATATTATTACCATTCCACTTGGAAGAAAGAGAAAATATTTAGTCAGATTACTCATTTACTAAAGAGTGAAGCTAGGATGTTGCAGAGCCAGAGTGCAAACCCAGAGGTCCTGATGTCTCAGCCTGGATTTTTAACTACAAGGCTCTAGAGGCCAGGTGGTTCCTAAAAGTAGGACACCCCATCTTCAGACACAGCTAGTGGGATTGGAAATGGGTACCCACTTTCTAGAGGATAATCTAGCAGGATGTATCAAAACTCATAAACAGAGGCAAACTTTTTGATCCAGCAATCTCACTTCAAGAAATTTATTCTACAGAAGTCATTGGACACATTGACAAAGATATGTATATAAAACAAGAATTTTTATCAAGGTATTGTATAAACACAAACAAAAAAATTTTAAGGAAAAATCCATATTTCTGTTCATAAAGTTTTTGTTAAATTACATACAACACAACACATCTCTCTGCCACTATGGCTGAGCTCAGGAAAGGCATATTCTGAGGACAGCAATCAGGGGGAGCAGAAGTGATCACAATTAGGGGTGTAGGAGGGAAGAACAGATGCCAAAACCAGATCATGAATCTTAGCCTAGGCTGACATGTGTCACACTCAGGAAGGTCACCTTATCATCACAGAAGTCTTCACAAGGATTGAATTAATGACAGAACCATTCTTCAATGTCATTTACCCAAAACATGACATTAACGTGATTGTAGAATGCTTCTGAGCTATCTATCTATCTATCTATCTATCTATCTATCTATCTATCTATCTATCTTGGGGGGTGCAGGCAAGGCCAGCCCCCTTTCCTTCCTTAGACCTCTCAGGCTTACTCCCCCTCCCCCATCCATATTTCTCCTTTTTCTCCAACAGGAGCAAACTCAGCTTGGAGTCAGGAATGAAAAAGGAAAGTCAGGAACCTGACCACATTTACCACTGTTGCAGATGGAAACAAATAAGTGGATTTAAAACAAGGTACCATTTCTATTTTTTAAATTACTTTCAGACAAAGTATAATTGAGGAATCGTCTAACCCCATTACTTAAGTGTAAGGGAAGCATGTATGACTGTTTTCTTTAGGACTTTGGGGAAACTACAGGCTTTTAGAAATGAATGGCTTGATTTGTACCAAAAGGAAGAGGAAAAATGTCTTCTGAAACTGACTGATGAACACTATTTGGAGTGTTTGATGAGCTCCACAGTGACACACTGAATTGCCATCTTCACTTATAACAGTAGATTCCCAATGACCATTTCGTACACTATAAAAGTTAAAATGGGTTTTATGTTTAGGAAACACTTGTTTCCACGAGAAAACTCTCCAGTGTATAGCATTTCACCATAAATTCATGAAATTGATAACTGTAAATGGTTATATTTTTAGCAAATACATACTGAGGTAGATGGTCATGAACCTAATATTATTCAGATAGAAAATTAGTGATGGATGGATGGATGGTTGGATGGATGAATGAATGGATAGATGAATAACAGATAGAAGGAAAAATAAATAGGGTGAATTTGTATAGGATAAAATGTTGATAGTTTATCCAGTAAAGGGCACAGATCTTTTCTTTGTGCTATTTTTATTTTTGTAATTTTTTAAAGTTTGAAATCATTTCTAAATCCAGCATTAAACATAAAAAAGACTCTAGGCCAGGGACTAAAGATACACTGTCACTTCCCAAATAATAACACATCATATAGAAAATACTACCTGCCCACAAGTGATATTATTTTTTATATTTATTTTAAATAGATTATATATTTACATGATTGAAAAATCTCAACACATAAAAAGGTAGATATACAAAATATCACTCTTCCTCCATCCTCATCCACTCAGTTACCTCTCACGCCTTGCGGATAATCATATTATTAGATTAGAGTATTTATATAAGTATGAGTATATGTCGTTCCTCCTTCCTTAGTGGGGTATGCCATACACACCATTCTGCACTTTGCTTTGGTCACATGGCAGTGTACTGTGTAGATCTCTCCACTTTGATACTACTTTAGGATGCTCCCTCTTTTATAAAGAGGTGGACATTATAGCTGCTTCCAAATGACACAGAATGTGTGCCCAACCCTAATATTTGGCTATGGGTTAAATTAAATGTGCTTTGACTTTATCTTTAACAGCTGACTAGAAAAGTCGTCTTCTAAGTTGTCCCTACAAAAGTCAAATTCAAAATGCCTAGACAGCTTCTTAAATATTCTGACCAGTTTTGAACATCAAAGAACAATAAAACTTCGAATAGTTCTCTTGAAAGAACACTGAGAAGATGGATTGGCCATGGTATTTACTTACATGCTTCTATAGACCCCATAAATAAGTAAAGACTGGAAAAAAACATTTCTAGTCTACCTAATATATAAAGAATTCCTTCAAATTTATTTTAAATGACAACCTAATAGAAAAAAAATGACAAAAATTTATAAACTGGAATTTCATAGAAGATAAAAATCAAATAGCTGATAAATATATTTTTTAATGATTAATCTTATTAGGGATAAGAGATATACAATAAGTTACCATCATTTTGCCCATAAGATGACAAAAATTAGAAAGATTGATATCTGTTGGTAAGGTTTTGAAGAAAAAGCCATTCTCAAACATGTTTGATAGAATTTAAACAGTTTTATAGGGCAATGTAGAAATATCTATCAAAATTTTAAATATACCTGACTTTTGACTCAGCAATTCCACTTCTAAGAATCTGTTAGAGAAATATAGAAAAAAAAAATTATAAATAAATATATATTTTACTGGTTCATACTTTTATACTTGCCTGAAATGGGGATAAATAGGACATGACCTGAATGTCCATTAAGAGAAAAACAGTTAAATACATTATGTAGCAAGTATATAATGGAAAACTGGGACACTATTAAAAAAATTAGATCTAGACACAATAAATTATATGAAGTAGATTTATAATATTTAAATATACATTATATATACACACACACACACATACACACAGACATATATATATATATATACATATATACAAATTCCAGTTATGGCATGATCCCATTTTTGGAAACAAAATACTAGAAAAAATAGGGATTTGATAATACACACATCATCATGGATAAACTTCAGATGCATTATGCTAAGTGAAAAAAGCCACACCCAAAGGCTGCATACTGTGTGATTCCATTTATATGACCCTCTGGAAAAAGCAGAACTAGAGGAACAGAAAGGCAAACAGTGGTTGCCAGGACTGGGGGTTAGGACAGAAGTCACTATAAAAGAGCACAAAGGAGATGTTTTGTGGCAATGGAGAGGTTATACCTCTCGGTTGTGGTGCCAGTTGCCCAGTATGTGCATTTGTACACCACAAAAGGTGAGTTTTACTATATGTGAATTGTACCTCAGAATATCTGACTTTTTTTTAAGTTCATAAAGATTCCTAGTGAAGCATTAATAAGTTACCCCTTGATAATGAGAGTGGGGAAGTACGGAAAGGGAAGAATCTTTCACTTTTTACACTTCTGTATAATCTGGGTTAATTTTAGCAAGCAGTCACAACTTTTGTAATTTTCGAAAAGGTTTGCTGAATATGACATGCTCAACACTATGCAGCCATTAGAAGTAGATTTATGTCTACTAACACGTAAAGGCATTCACAATCACTGTTAAGTAGGGGGGAAAAATTGTACAATAATATACAATCACAGTTTTTAAAAAATACAATAAAATTATGTGTATACATGTATGTTTAGGTATATATGTGAGTGACTCTGTGTTTGAGTGTGTATGTGTGTGTGAAAAATAAGGATATCAGCCAAGTATTTAACAGTAATTTAGCAGTATTTACTTTGGGAGAGTGGTAACATTGTGGGTTTGTGGAGGGAATTACTTTATTTTTAACTTTGGTGGAATGGTTGTAAGGGTACGTCATTTCTATAATTATTTTAAAAATTACGTTTCTTAAATTGCATAACCTAAGAGGTTGCTTTGACCAAAAGGAGGACTATTCATTCTCTGAGAGTGGAGAAGATCTGTACAGATATAGAATACTTTGTAGGTTGGAGAGTAGATAAAAGAGTCAGTAATTTGGGCCTCAGTTTTCTCAGTAAAACAGGTCATTTGGTGGGAATAAGGGAATGGGTGTTAGGGAATTTAAGGAAGGTAAAAAGTCTGGAATAACTTTTAGGAAATATGACAAGGAAAGACATTGAGTTTAACTTAAAAGTACTGTCAAGGGTAGAGGTTATGAATGCCCTCAGGAGCTGGGTCATTAGGCAAATGAAAGGTGGTCAGCGGGGCTTCAGCTAACTGCGAAAGGCAGTATTATCCAACATGGGTCCTGGTGACTACTACAGCCCAGTGTTCCCATGACTCCAAGAGAAAGCAAAAATGCAGCTTTTTAGATTAAATTATCCGATTGAAAATATTGGCAGATAATTAAATGTTTCAAACACTGTTCAGGCCAAAACAAAATCAAAGAGCCCATGGTTATTGTGGTAATATTTCTCTAATATTACCCCCAGGTATTTTTTTATTTTCCTATTTTTACAGCCCAATGCCTTTTAAATCACCAAAGCTTGTTTCAGGGGGAGGTGAGATACAGTTCCAGAAAAAAACAACAAAAAGCACTGCTCAGTTGTGATGTTCAAAACCTACCTTTTTCTATAAAAGGACATAGCAGAAACCATAGTTTTGAAATTCAAGATTTCAGTGCAAAGAGCTGAGTTCTTGAGAGAAAAAGGTTTTTCTGTATTCTAAAAATGTCGTCTTAGATATTTAGAACAGGTACTTAGCTCTCAGAGCCCATAGGAGAAGAAATGCTGCAAGATGTAGGGGCGATTTTGCCTCAAGAGAGTTTACCACTTGGGGCAGGGCACTTATGACCCACTTTCCTCCTGACCTCTGGGAGGAGGTGGCCTCTTCCAAGTCCCTTGCCAGCACTGTTCGAGTAGCAATCTCAGTAGGACAAGTCTAGACAGAAAGAGGACATGAGCTCGCCTCCTCTTTGACAAGCCTCTCTGACTCTCAAGAGGCCTGGAGGGTACCAGGATTTTCCGCAGGTCTCCAGGAAGGTGGAGAAGGTGAGCCAAGAAGGCTGGCCTGTAAGGCAAGGACTTGCCATGGTGAGCAATGAAATAGCCCTGTAGCTGAGGTCTTTGGAGTGGACTGTCCAGGTCATGGTCGACCCCACCTTATTTGTAACAAAAAATAAGAACAGGCATTTAAGGTGATTCTGAGGAATACTGAAGTCTGAGCACAGCTGGACTAGTGTTGGATTTTGCCTGGAGGTACATGTGTGCAGTGGAGATGAGAATATTTGTAAAAGAATGATGCCAGTGACCCAGCGAACAAACTAAATCTATACCTGAGGCAAAAATGAAAAGATACATATTTTTAAGAATATTATATTCTCCCCTGACTTCCTCCCTACTCCATCTCCAAAACAAACACTAAAGCGGTCACCATGAGAAACAAATCAGAAACTGGACTTCCTTCAACTTTTTGAATTACATCAAGGACGGACAGCACCAGAAGGTTTTCAGCGCCTAGGGCATCTAATCTGGCCCTGATTTTCAGTTGAGTAACTGTGTGATCCTTTCTGAATAAGCTAAGGAACAGAAGGTGCTGACACTGGGAAGAAAGGGATTCGCGGGTTGGAGGTCTCCACAGGGTCAGAGAGCTGGTGTGGCGGGGAGGAGGCTATGAGGAGGGGCGTGGTCAGAACCCCCTTGAGGATAGGCTCTGGGAGTAGCTGTGAAGATGCGTGGTAAGTAGAGCTAGAGAAGACAGATTGTTGAGAAGATCACCAGAATAAAGAGGGTTGTAGGATGGTGTCCGTCTTCACTGAAGGTAGAAAACCTCCCAACACTGAACAGATAATGCATGCTCTCAGTTTACTGAATGTAGCCTGTGAGCCACACATTCTCAAAACTGGACCCTCATCTAATGTAGCCACATTGGCATGTTACATTGAAAACAAGCTTATATGGAATACTAACATAATTACGCATTGATTAATATCATCGATGATATTTTCTCCTGTTTCTCAGGTTTTAGCAAAATTAGGATCAATGCGAAATATTAATTCTATACTATATTGCTTACTTTGTTTCCCATTAAACACACATGCAGACTTCTTCCCAGTTTTTCAGTTGATGAAGGTAAACCTATTCTCTTTTGAAAATTTTGTTTTTAAGCAGTTAAATGTGGACCCAAGATAACAGGACAGCCCATTCTGTACATTTTTACTTGACATTCAGAGTGAGGTTTTACAGAGAAAACTTTTTATTTAACATAAATACCTCTAAGTCTCCAGAGAAAATTACTACTCAGCAATGATTTTTTATAAAACTTGTTTTCATTTTTTTCTACACCAGACTACTTTCTCCTGAGAGAAAACAGACCTCAGGGAACCAGACTCAGTGCCATGATACCCAGTTCTGAGTGAATCGATATTTTTTTCTGCTGAGATGAGTACAAAACAGGCTGTAAGGGAATATGGGTTGACTCCTAGTTAATCTTTAGTTTTACAACACATTAGCCTGTCCTTTCTCTTTAATGATTTAAGTATCTGGTGCTAAGCTTTCTTGTCAAATAAACTAAAAGTCTGGCTTTATTCTCTCTTCACTTTTGTAGCTAAATATTTATCTATGGTCTGAAGAAAAAGGGCAAGTCGAGTTAGTTGTGTAGAATGCATTTCTTCACACATCATCAGAAACTGCTAAAAATGATGACGTAATTACTGCCATTTTAAATGCTCAGGTCTGCCTACTAAGGAAGATTCTTTTTGTTTTTCCAATAATGGCTACTTATTTTATCTAATTTTTATTTTCCTTTGCTAATTGAGACTCCTGCAAGATTTGAGGCTGCATGGGATCCAATCCAGGAAATTGCAGGGTGAGGGAAGTCCTTATGAGAATAAAAGCAGGCAGTTTGATAACCTTGATGAAATGAAGTACTCAATTATCCATGGAGAGAGAGCGGAAATTGTACCGAGGAAAAGCACAGGTAATATAGAAATCATTTTTATTTCCTTTGGACTCTTATCTAGATGCAAGCACATTTATATCCCACAGCAGTGCTTTGTGATTCAAATCCTCCCAGGGTCTGGTAGGAGAGAGTGCCAGGATCTTCAAAACTGGAGGGGTATGTTGTACGCGAAGATTCTTTAGGAAAAATTCTGAGAACTACTAACATTTCCTGAGCAGAAAGGTTTCTATTACACTTTAAAGTGTTTTACTATTGCTACTGTGACAAAGTACCACAAACTTAGTGGCTTTCGAAAAGAACACAGATCAATCTTCTCATGGTGCTGCAGATCGGATGATCAAAATGAACTTCCTGGGGCCAAATCAAGGTGTTAGCAGGGCTGTGCTCCTTTCTGGGGGCTCTAGAAAAGAATCCTTTTTTTTTTTTTGCTACTTCCTGCTTCTAGAAACCCCCCACATCCCTCCATCTTGAAATGGCATCACTCCAACTTCTGTTTCTGTCATCACATCTGTTTCTGATTTGATCCAGTTGCCTCCCTTTTATTAGGACCCTTGTGAATACATTGGGCCCGCCCAGTAATCCAGGTTAATCTTTGCATCACAAGATCTTAATCTCATCAGCAGAATCCCTTTTGCCTTGTAAGGTAGCATGGTCACAAGTTTCCAGGGGTTAGGATGTGACCATTGTTCAGCCCACCATATGAGAGCTGCACATGTTTCCTCAAACCTGGGACTGATCCTCGTCTTCAGCCACCATAGCAGGTTTAACCTGAGCCAGGGCTTATAAACAGCCCAGTCAGTGCACCTTCTGCTAGATCCTGACCCTCTCCACGACCTGCTTCTGCTCTAATTCGCTAGAGCAGCCAGGATATAGTTGCAGACATGTAGGAGAGCTGTCAATTTACTGCAAGAACCCACAAAATCATTGCAACCCAAAAGAAATAGATAAGATGAATAAGCATGAATTATGATATAATCAAAACATACTTTTGTTTTTGTCTTCTATTGTCCTTTAGAAATTTGTTCAGGGAGGGAGTGATCTTGTTTCTGCCTCCATGAGTACTTCTCAAGCAGAACAATTTTTAGGATATTTAGCATTCCAGGCCCTTGCCCTCTAAATGCCAGGAGTACCCTCCCTACTAATCATAGAGACAATCAAAACACACTCCTACACATTTCCTAATGATCCCTTGGGAAGTGAGATTGCTGGAAAACTCAGGCAGGCCCATGACTTATCTGTTCACTCTCAAGCCTTCAGGCAATAATTGTTTCATGGTCCCTTTAGGTCACACACATTGTCTATGTTAGTAATTGGGGTACCTGATTCTATGCAAAAACCAAAACTCTGATGGATTTAGAGCTGCTGCTGGGTAAATCAGTAACAGGGAAGAGGATTGTGGCCAACTTCCTCCTTATCCCCTCAGGGCCTCAGCTTGCTCACTTGAGTGGGGAAGGACCTGGGAAAGGAGGGCTAAAAGGTTTTCAAATTTCTTGCCAATGGCTTGATCGCAACAAATTTTTCCTTTTTTTTTTTTTTTTTTTTTTTTGTGGCAAGGAAGGGTGGGATTGTGGGTTCTTCGAAGATTCCCATCTGGGTACAACCCTTTGGTACAACTCTCAAAAAACATAGAATGTATTCTATTCTCAAGGCCACACTCCCTCAATCCCTAGTCCCCAGCAGCACCCCACTGCCACCGCCAGGCTTCATCTCCCTCTGGCATGAGCCATCAAGAGTCAGGGAACTGTTTGGTCATCTAGCATATGGTGATCATGGCCTCCTTTTGGAATGTCCCATCTATGGCATGTTGGTATCTAGTCGAAACTTCCATTTTAACATTTATTTTTTGTCAGAAATTGAGAGAATAATTTCAAAACAAATAATTTAGGTCTAGTTTCTCAATGGCTGAGAACCTCTGGGTCTTTGCCTTTTTACCACATTGTAAAGTACATACAATTCTTTTTTATAACATAATACCTTTTCAAGCTGAATTTTGAAGCTAGTACTCAAAATGTCCTTTTTTTCTAGAAGAGTGTTTAGGAAGTACTTTTTCTCTCCCATTAAAGCTTTTTTCTTCTCTTTTGTACTAATTCTTGAAGCTTTTAACCTTGCTGCTTTACATTCCAATCCTTTCAAAATGGAGGTTTGGGAACCCACAGATAACTTCTCATCCACATTCTTTTTTGATGTCCACTGTCAAAAGGAATATCTGGAACACAGAGGAGTAGCTTTATCAGATATGATGAAAAAAGAATGATCTGTTTCACAATAACAACTACCACACAGAGCCCTTCACAGCTTACAAAATACCTACACATAGATTTTCTCCTTTGATCCTTGCAAGGCAAGGATAAGGCAAGTCCTATTTTACAGATAAATAAGTGAAGCCCAGACAGAAAAAGAAAGGGGACTCATACTTTGTGAGTGCTGTTATATGCTGGCAGCCTTTTATACCTTTATCATTTCATTTAATGTCCTCAGTGAATATAAAAGGTAGGTATTATTACCTCCAGGAAACCTCAAAAAGGTTAAGTAATTTACCCAAAGTAACACAGCCAGTAAGTATGTATGCCTTTTTGCTGTACCATACATTTAGTCTCCTCTCTTGAACTAGAACTTGGTCAATTACCCATAAAATGCTTTGATATTCATCCCATACCAGAAAAAAAGGGTATAAGGTTGTTTCTGTCTGTTTTATTGGACTTTCACGCTAACAGAAGGCCAGATGGCCAGAAAGGGTAGACTTTTATGGTTCCCAATTTTGGCATTTAAGAGTGAGAGAAAAGGAACATGAATTTGAAGAAATAACAGTACAGGGCATTGCACATTTTTGTAAAGTGATTACTCTGAGATCAGTCAAGCCAAGATAAACACCGAATCATTTCAAGTGAGGCAAACACAGTTCTGTCTCTACCGTACTCATTAGGAGGAGCCCAGAGCCTAGAAATCAAGGGGCTGCTGGTGGAAGGTTAAATCTCAGAGCACTCGCGTAAACATTTCCAGGACCTCCTTCACCTTTTGCCAACAGTACATTAAACAGCTTCCTCAGCAAAAGGGGTCCTTCTTTTGTAGACCTCCTGCTAGGCAGGGAATTCAACCATGATTTCTTTCTTTCCTATCATTTTAGGAAAGCCCCATTGCTCCCTTGGTCCGGGTTCTGTTCTGCCCTCAGTACTCAGGCTCTCCCAGCCCCTTGTCCCCTGAAGTTTTATAGCTCTTGCGGGTTCTTCTACTAAGTGTAACATTTAATAACGCATGGTATTCCTGGTTGTCATTATGCATATTCAGGTATTGCTACGATCGAGGCTTTATAAATAATTGAATTGTGGCAAAGAACTGTGTAATGCGAGTTCAAGTAATGATGTTTTACGGGGCACAGGAGATTCTTAAGAAAACAAATAGCATAAATATTTAGCAGTGGTGACATGACTATCCATATAATAGTAACCAAAGTGGGAGAGACTGGTCAGCACTCTTCTGAGGACCCTGTCTAAGTGGATGACATGGTTATTATATGTAAATAATTGGAGAGAATTAAGAAAAGGATAAGGCAAGCCTCAAATCTAAAAGACTCCGCAAAGGGAAACCTCTCTCCTTTAAACTCTATAGCCTCACTTCAAAGCAATTTTATGGTGCCAATAATTCCATAGCAGGTCAGCATTCACATAGTGAACTTCTTGCCTTTCAGAACAACTGATGATGGAGTAAAGCACCCTGAGATTGTGGTAAGAACTTGTCCCAGCAGCTGTTCACCATCAAAGTGGTTAAAGCATAGACTGAGGGCTTACAGCACCAGGTCTGCACGGCGCAGGGATTGAGTTCACTGATGCCTGCTGGAGTAGGCTCTTTTGGATTGCCAGGAAAAAAGGCTCGGATGTCCGGCCTTCAATGAAGATGTTTATGATTTACATAGAAGAGTAAAAACCCAAAGTCTAATATGTAGTTAAAATCTCAGGCTCTAAAGTCAGGCTCTGATTCAACTACCCGTTCTCTCATCTCTGAGTTGTATGTATGTACGTACGTGTGTGTGTGTGTGTGTGTGTGTGTGTGTGTGTGTAATTTAACCTCCCTCAGCCTTAATTTTATCCTCTGTAAAATGGTACTCAAAACTAGGTTACTTTTTCCTCAAAAAACACTGTTAAGAAAACAAATCAACAAACCACGGACTGGAAAAATGTGTACAGCATAGTTATCTGAAAAAGTATCCATATCCAGAATATGTAAAGAACTGTTACACATCTATAAATAGATGAACCACCCATTTTTTTAAATGGGCAAAAAACTGAGACAGATACTTCACACACAAAAAGATACACAAATGGGCATTAACACATAAGAAGGTTCTCAACATCGGTAATCCTCAGAGGGATGCATATTAACGCTATAGTGAGATACTAATCACAGCCAATGAAATAAGTAAATGTTGGCAGTGGTGGCAGCAGCCAGATCTCTTGTGCATGGCTGGTCCGCATTTAAAATGGTACAATCACTTTGGAAAACAGCCTGGTAGTTTCTCATAAAATAAAGAAAACATGAACCCTATGACCAAGGAATTACACTCCTTGATACTTATCCAAGAAAATGTAAACATCTATCCCCCAAAATACTTCAGCATGCATGTGTGTAGTAGCCTTATTCTTAATAACTTCAAACTGGAAACAACCCAAGCACCCATCAACAGGAGAAAAGATAAATAATACACATCCTGACAATAGAATATTGAATACTACTTAGCCATAAAAAAAAAAAAAAACTATTGACACGGCATGGATGACTCTCCAAACTATTATGTTGAGCAAAGAAGCTAGACACAAAAAGGACATTGTGTACGAAGCACAAGAACAGGCACAATAATCGATAGTGTTTTTGGCGCAAGAAATATTGACCAAAAAGGAGTACAAGAGAACTTTCTGGGATCATGAAAATGTTCTATAAGGTTTTGGTTGGCGATCACATGGGTATACACAATTTTCAAAATTCATAGACCTGAGCATTTAAGATCTGTGGGTATTATCGTGTTAAATTGCATATCAGCAAAAAGATAAATGACTATTACTTTTTATTTTATCATTATTATAACAAATTGTCTCCTCAACAACACCAGAGGCTCTGTGGAGAACTAGAACACGATCTGCAGCCATCCAAAACTTCAGCATTTTGTGGTCCCTTCAGAACTGAGCATCTGGTGCTTCCTAGTGATTCTGTGTTCTTGTAACTCGGGCTCTGAGAGACTTCTCCTGCTGCCTCTATCTTTACTTCTTTTGGCTTCCATTGTAATTTTTCCTACTTCTCTCTCTTACCTCCAAAGGGAATAAGGTTTGCATCCCTACTGGTCTGCTTTCTCATATCCAGCCAAATCTGCTCTCCTTACTTCTAACATATAAAGTTGCTTTTGTCAGAATCCTATTTTTTGTCCAGTTTTACTGAGATATAATTCACCATAAGTTTAGTTAACATCTATCATCTCATATAAATATCCAAAAAATGGGGGAAATGTTTTTCTCCTTGGGATGAGAGTTCTTAGTATCTACTCTCTTAACTTTCAAATATACCACTACTGTCAATGTACTAACGTTATATCCCCAGCACTTATTTATCTTATGACTGGAACTTTGTACCTTTCAACTACCTTCATCAAATTCCTCCACCCCACCCCCTGCCTCTGGTAACCACAAATCTGATCTCTTTTCCTATGAGTTTGTTTTTTTGTTTGTTTGTTTTTAATACCATGCTTAAGTGAGATTATACAGTATTTGTCTTTGTCAGACTTATTTCAGTTAACTTAATGCCCTCAAGTTGTTGTCCATCCATGTTGTCATAAGTGAAAATATTTCCTTCCTTATTATGGTTGAATAATATTCTATGGTACATATATACTACAACTTCTTTATCCATTCGTCAATGGACATTTAGGTTGTTTCCATGTCTTGGCTATTGTAAATAATGCTGCTATGAACATGGAAGTGCAGATGGCTCTTCGATATAGTTTTTTTATTTGTCAGACCTCTATTTCAGGTCCTATCTGTATGGCCAGGTTGGCAGGATGTCACGACACATTTCATGGCAACTTGGGTAGAAGGCAGGAACTCAAGGGGCCATGGTTGATGGCGACTGGAGGTCCCCCATGCCAGTCATTGTAATGACCATGTTCTACCACAGGGGAGAGTCCCTGGATCCCCAGTTTATAAGTCTATGGCTCTGGTTTTAAAACACACATCACAAGCAGGAAGGATCCAAAAGAATGTGTTATACCTACAAGACTGCTCTAAAACTTGGCTGTCTTACTGCTAAAGTCACATATTACCACAGCTACATAGTTAAATATGTGCGAGCGTCAACTGCTAACTCTTCAAAGACCACCAGAAAAACCTGTTGACAAACACCAACTTGTAAGTTGGGATATATGCAGGTTTTTAGGACCTGGATGAGTGATTTGTTAAGCAGATCTTGCAAGGCGAGGAACTGGTTAGAATTAAGTGGAGTTTATGATACAATAGCTTTGCATTCACGGACCCAGCCAGGCAAGGTGAGGGTGTTGAGGGGAGTCTTGATGAGCGAATTGTTATTATTCACGATTGCGAGGCTGTTTAGTTGGCTCCTACTCACCTTCCAGGAGTAAGTCTTTCCTGGAGCAAGCACCTAATTTATTTCTGCTTGCTCCTAGCATTGGTTAACATGGGGCCAAAGAACTCTGTTGTTCAGTTCTCACTGATTTACTTGTAAAATTTTTAAACTAGTTCTCAAATCCATCAATCATAAAACAAGGTTTTGGTATAGTCACAGGTATTGGAAGACCTGGGCCAGGAGAGCAGTTGTGATAAGTGGCTATTAAACTATTATGAGTCAGTAGGATGCTTTTCATACTGTATCTGTTGTTTTCATTCTAAGTTTATGATCCAGTATGCCCTTTTCCATTTCCTCATTTGTAAAATAAAGATAACAAATGTATCTATCTATCTCATTGAATTGCTGTGAGAATTAAGTGAGTTACATAAGTACGAGGAGCTTAGAAACAATTACTATCACAGTACTATTATCTCTGTCCTCCTCCAGCCTGGACTTGGGCTCACAGCAATCTGTTACGCCATGAACCTGTCTTGGCAAGTCCTTCTGTGGCACCTGCCCCCTCACCTCTCACCCTCAGTAACTAGGTGCACCAGTATGACCTTAGTAGTTATTTAAAATCTTGAGATACTTCCATCTAGGTGTGCAAGTTCCTCAAGTGTCCCCCACCCCCACCGCCACTACCTGTCCCCGGGACACTCAATTTTCTGTCAGGCTACCAAAGGGTAAACACCGTTCCCGGGGTTCCAGAGAGGACCTCCACGGCGCTGCTCAGCACAGTTCTCCCTCAACTGCCCACCTCTGCTCTTGGCCCAACGCTCTTCTTGCTCCTTCCTCTCTCAATATTGACCTGTCCAGACATTAATGTGCAGCTTTTTAAAAAAATGTTGCTACAAGCTTTGGGGCTATAGTCAGGTGTACAGTTTTAAGAATCTCATAAGTTAATCACTTGAGTTCGATTCCATTTAAGAATCATTCACCGATCTTGGCGTTACTCTGAGCTGAGGGCTACCAATCAGCGAACTCTTCTCAAATCCTCAGCTGGAAAGTGTCCTCAGCTGGTTAAGACTAACACTTCAGGAGCCCAAAAGCAAAGGTCCAATAAGTCATCTTGGCCTCTGGGGCTCAGTCTACTCCTTTGCCCCCTGCCTGTTCCTACAGAAGTTGGCAACGGCCTTAGCATTAGCTCTAACGTGGTTTTATTGGTATCCAGACTCCTCTAGATTAAAGTCTTTTCTCTTCCGCTAGCAGTCTTCTCTGCTTTGCACCCAAATGGCCAGTTTCTCCTGCTTTTATAGGAATTAGATGCAGTTTGCTTCCCTGGAAGGGATAAAGACATTCCTTTTTTACCTACTTACTACTAGAAGCATGTGCTTGAAGGGAACCAAAATTTTGCCCCCCTGAACTTGCTTTAGGGGATGTTTATTTTAAGCTGGTTATTTAAAAATAAGACTCAGAAGGAACCTTTGGCCCACCTCCCTTTCCTGCCCAAGAGATTCATATTAAAACAAAACAAAACAAAAAAACCCTGCTTTAAGAATGGAGCCTGGGCTCACTCACCTTAAGGATCTTCACCCAAGCATCTGTCAGTAAGATTCCAAGCCTGTTGTCTAGATACCTGCTGTGTCCCATTGTTTCTGAGCTGCCTAGCAAGAAGAATTTGCCTGCCTGTCTGTTTCTCTTCCTCAAGTACCTGTAAATCGCCCATTCTCACTTCTGAAATCTGAGACCCCCCATTGCCCTTCCTTTTCTCCTTTGTCCAAAAATGTCCAATGTGTTGCCTCGTTGTCTTTGGAATTTTCATGCCTATGGGGAAGTCCCCATGCATATGTATTAAACACTCAATTGTCTCCTGTTAATCTGTCTCTGTTTATTTGATTATTGGCTCAGCTAGGACTTAGAAAGTGAAAGGAAAAGTGTTAATTTTTTTTAGATGTGGAAACTGTAGCATATCATACTTTCAGACCCAACCCCAAGGTGGGAGTTAGGGGGGGCGGCGGTGGGCATCACCACAGGCCTCCCTCTCTCTGAGACTTCCCCACTGGTCCAAATGTCAACAGCAGAAGTTCTGTTGACTCAGGAGTGGGAAGAGGCACAGTCTCTGTGTGAAGGAACAGATGGCTGCAGGGGGGTGGAGGCTGAGCCTTCTCCACCACCCCGCCTGGCTTGTCCTGGCAAGTTCGCCAACATAGCAGGGCCTGGGGATTGCAACAACCTCGTCCCTCGTCTTCCCACCTCTGCTCTCTGCCATTGCCATTTGTCCTCCACTGAAGCCAGCCTTCTCCTCTTCAACTGGGAATCCTGTCACATTCTGCCCTACAGCCTTTGTTGACTCTGTAGGAGGCGGATAAAATGCCAGCTCCTTAGCCTGGCCCAGGTCACCTCCCATGCTCTACTAATCACAGAGTGCTCCTGTCACATGACCCTCCTGTCACTCCTAAAGTTGTTAAGCATCAGCCACTCTCTAGACTGCCCAGGGCTTATGCTCTTCCTTCCACCCAGAATTGTAGGACCAACCCACCCACCAAACTCCTATGCGTCTTTCAAAACCCACTGTAATATCCCCTCCTCCGGAAAGCTTTCCCCAAGGCCTCTGTGGGAAGGTTGCTCCCTCCTCAGGGTCCCTATAGCACTGGATTCATCTAATACCCCATATTTCAGGTTTTCTTGTAATTTCTCTGTTCACATATCTCTCTCTCCCACTAGACAATAAGATCCTCAAGTATATGATTCCTGTCATAAGTTGATGTTCAACTGACTTAGTGAATAAATTAATGAAAAGTCTAATACACACTAATAGTTTCTTCTTAAGCTTTAATATGCTTCACAATATTATCGATATTATCACGCCTCCCCCTTTTTCCTCCCCATTCATCATTTCTGGGTCTCAGGAGTTCTAAGAAAAGGGAATTATAATGACTGTGAAGTGGGGCACCCAGGCTCTAGAATCTTCTATCCGCTCTTTTCTGATACCCTTTCCTTCTTTTGAGCTTGTCCTCCTCCGGATGCCCTGGGGGGAAGGGGGGCGGTGCACAGCCAAATACCAACTGTTAGTGCGTGGACCACGGGTGGGTCATTTAACATTCTAGATTCATCTGAGAAATGAAAGATTCGAACGTGGTGATGTCTCAGATTATCTGTAGTTCTAACAATCTGTAAGTCACAAAGTCATTGGAATCCTAGACAATCTTAAATAATTGGAACCCTGCTTCCGTGCAGAGGGCCTTTTCTGTGTTGCATGTCATGCCTGCCTGCTTATCTGAACATGGCCCACCTGGTGGTAGCGCCTTCCTGTCCTAGCACATCTCCTCCCACCACGTCTGACCCAAAGCTCCCTCCTGAGCTGCCAGCGCAGCACTTTGGAGACTTTATCTTTGACTTATTCACTCTGAAGCAACAGTATTTCAAGTGCTACGACCTGAATAGTCCAAACTCTCCATATCAAAAAAGTCTCGTGTTGCCCAATTCCTGAAGTTTAAAAAAAAAAAAAAAAAAAAGCCACATGCACATCCTGGACTATTTGCAGAACCTCTTAGAGGTACAGAGGCCTGAGCCCTTGAGTTATGTGAAGCTCTCTGTCAGGGACTTTGAATGGCTGGGCAGGAAGCACATTACACAACTCTAGGGGGCACCCTTCATACCAGATCATTGTAGTTTTGTACATGCACGAGAATAATTTTTTTGGAAGATGGCAGCAAGATATCTGAGGAAAAGGTGTCTTTTCTTACGCACACGAAGACACCTTAAGGTTAGCTGCAGGGGTGCCTCCTTTCCCTCTTTTTTAAGGAAACTATGCCAAAATAGGGTTATGCAAATTGTGGTGGAAATATAATGTTTCCACATAACAAATTCATCTTTGTTAGTTGTGGTAAAATATACATAACATAAAATTTACCATCTTAGCCATTTTTAAGTATATAGCTCAAAAGTGTCAAATACATTCATGTTGATTTACAACAAATCTCCAAAACACTTCATCTTGCAAAACTGAAATTCTATACCCATCAAACAACAACAATCCCCACTTCTCTCTCCTCACAGCCTCTGGCAACCACCATTCTACTTTCTGTGCCTATGAATTCGTCTTCCTCATACAAGTGGAGTCATACAGTATTTGTCATTTTGCGAACGATTTATTTCACTTAGTATAATGTCCTCAGGATTCATCCATGTTGCAGCATATGACAGAATTTCCTTCCTTTTTAAGGCTGAATAATATTCTATTGAATGTACATACTATATTTTGTTTAGCCATTCATATGTCAATGAACACTTGGGTTGCTTCTACCTTTTGGCTCTTGTGAATAATGCTAGTACAAACATACAAAAAAGTTGCATGATGAATAACTCCTTTGGGCCTTTCAGAGTACCTGTGGGATTGATTACTAATGTAAGCTCATTTCCTTCTGTGGGTTTGAGGCCAAGATCCTACTGTTCCTGCCTCACACCACTGTAGGCTCTTTTTATATGATCCCTCTAGCAGGGCTCACTTGCATATTTGGCAAACAGAATAAATAATTTTTAACACCTATCCTCTAACCAACAAAATTATTTTCAGAAATAGTTCTGAAACAAAATGAGTAATAATGATAGCCAGAAAAGAAATGGAGACAACATTTATTTTATTTTATTGAACTGTGCATTTATTGAGAACTGACACTGTCTACAGCCATATAGTTTACTGTCTATAGTAATATAACTTGACTCTTCCAGAAAATTCTTGATCAGGATTATAAAATCGAATTTCCTGAAAAACTGACTTATTCAAACAGTAGACTATCAATTTGCCCTTAGGTGGTATCTTAGTTTGGTCCGCTATAACATAATACCATAGACTGGGTAGCTTAAACAACAGATGTTTATTTTCTCCATCTGGACGCTGTGAAGGCCAAGATGAAAGTACGACAGATTAGATTCTTGGCAAGGGGCTCTCTTCCTGGCTTGGAGATGGCCGCCTTCTCTCTGTGTACTCACATGGCCTTTCCTCGGTGCGTGCACACGGAGAAAGCAAGATCTGGGGTCTCTTCCTCTTCTTATAAGGACACACAATCCATTCATGAGGGCCCGGCTCTAATAACCTCATTTAAACCTAATTACCTCCCAAAGGCCGTGCTTCCACATATCATCACATTGGGAGTGAGGCCTTCAGAGTATGAGTGTTGCAGGGGCACAAACGCTCCTTCCATAGCACTGGATAAATAGCTCCTTCTCAAAGCAATAGTCAGCTCAACTGTGCTTTTCAAATAACAGTTTACTTTTTGAGGATTCATTTCAAATCCTAACTTTTCTGTGTTAACCTATACTAAACTATTATATCATGAATTTTGTCCAGTTACAATCAAGCCTGACATTGAAAGACGCACCTTAAATCAGACCCCAGAAACCTCATAAATAACCCATCTCTGACCTCCCTTTTCTGAGACACTACTGAGACTTCATCAAGGTAGTGACCTCCACAGGGCATCAGCAGTCATCAGTATAATTAAGTCAGTAAAAAAGTGTTGTATTAAAAAACATATATATTATAAGACACAAAAGGAAATATATAATGGATCGATGCTTTAAAAAAAAAATTTTTTTTGTAAAGGGGGCAAAACCTTATAGCTACATTTAGTGTGTTGTAATGAATGGCATTACCATTTCTATTTTCAAGTCTTCACTTCTGCAGGTTTGTCAATGACTGTCAAAAGCAACCTTTACATGTTTAAAAGACAGCATAGCTCTCTCCACTCATATTAAAGAACACTTTTAATTGTTTTAAATTTGAACTTTTTCCAAATGAAGCGATACATACATAGTTAAGAAGAAACTTCCATAATAATGAGATTGGCAGAGATTCATTTACCCACTTTTACAGTAAATCTCAGAGATTGCAATACTGTCCGTGTCTTTTTTCTTCAGTTTGAATGGTAGCACTTTTCAAATGTCTCTATAGTTTAAAAAAATCCCCTAAAATATCTTCACCAAAAAATTCGTCATAAATTTTCACTGCATTTGGTTTAAAAAACTCTCCAATTTTTCTTAAAAAAAAAAAAAAAAAAGATCAGAGAAAGTGGCTGAATGAAGGTAAACATTGATTGTATTTGATCCTTTAGAATGAGGATTCAGTTTTTGGAAACAAGATGATACATATATACATATGCACATTAGAAAAAAGATGATACATATACATATATCATCCTGTTTCCAATATATCTTTTGAGATTAATAAAAATATGTTCACATAAAAGAGATACTAAATTCATGGTACCTTTTTTGTCTTTATGTATTTTTCTGTCAAAAGATGCTGAAAGTACAAATACTATCAACAGAGTCATGACTTACCTTTGTGTTTAAAAGATGTCCTCTTAAGGGACATTCTATTTGTCACCAAACAGCCATATCATCAGAATTTTCCATAAACCACTAGAGGGCAGTATAAACCAGCAAAAAGCCCAACTATCCAGTCAGGGTCAGCAAAGCCTTGAAAACACCTAAGCTGTGATAACCGGCCACTTCGTGAGAATGGCCAATTTAGGGAAACCCATTCAGGTCCTATTTTTTTTTTTAACTCAAAATGAAAATACTGGTACTAACTCTTATGAGAATTATGTACCTTCTAACCGATTAAACAACTTTAGACATTAAGTGCTCAGAGTCTAGGGTCAGAGTGACTGGGTTGAAATCTCACCTCCACCCAAGACAGCAGTGTGACCTTGGGAAAGTGTTTCTTCTACCTGTTTCCTTATCTGTAAAATAATAGTAAAAACGTAATCACAACAGTGCCGGCCTAGCATATTGAGCGTGCTCCTTTAAGGGTTAGTTCTTATTAAAAGTTAAGCATTTAAGCTCTGAAATTATACTGCCTGCATTTAAATACTGGCTCTACCAAGCTAAACAAATAGTTTGATGCTTTGGGCAAATTACTTGTCTTAACCTCAGTGTACTCACCTGTAAAACGGAGCTAATAATATCAACCCTATGGCAACTGCTTAAAGAGTAAGTGTACATCAGCACTTAGCACAGTGCCTGGCACGTAATAAAATGTACCATATGTTTGTTCTTAGTATTACTTTTAATATTCTTTTTGTAATTACTAATGATATTATCATTAGACTTCTAACGAAAAACTTGGCACTGGTATTTGTGCCATTTATTTTTTTCCCTTAAGGCAGATTTGAGAAATAGCAACGTGGGGTACATTTCTGATTCTTCCTGAAGCTAAATAGCCTCCTGCCCACAGCCTGCTCGCCACAGTTCTAAAGCTTTGCCTCTACCAGGAAACCAAAATGGGAAGTCACGCAGTTCAGCGGAGTTTTTGATTTTTGTCAACAGCCAATGTCTACAATTTGTGCCCCTTTAAACCTTCTTTTCTTTTCAAGGGGCAGAAATTTTTATTTTATTTGGATCATTTGAAAACTTTAAGTTTCTATCTAAGACTGTGTACAATATATACTTTCCTTTGTTTATTTCTGGATAGACTTTTACAGACCGAAGTGAGCCTCTATTTATTCCTCGAGCTGGCGACTGCCTATGTCTTGTCATTAAGGATGGCTTGACATTGGCAGCGTAGTTTACATATTCCTATTTCCATGTAGAAGCCCATCCTTAAAAAAAAGTCGTACTCCAAAATGATGCAAAAACATCATCACTCATTTTTACCGTTTTATTACTTCTGCTAGAAGAGTTTGATGGGGTTGGACGATTAGCATGTAGTCTTTGTTATTAACCATCCCCACCCCCCAAAGGAATTTTTTTAAGTTGGCAACAAAAAAGAATCGATTTCATAACCTTATCAATAGTATTGGAGGATTAGTAGTTTTCCAAAATGAACCAAGGGAGCCAAACTGCTTTGGCCAACCCGTAAATCGCACAGTTGCCAGCCAATCTGGTCAATTCTGGGTAACAGATTGACTTTTCCTGTCAGTTTTGCTCAGTCTCACCTCTGAATTTTCTATTCCATTGGACACCATCACTGCACAAATCAGCTCCATTGTGGCCAGAGCTCCAGCGATGGGATCACAGAAAGACAGAGAAAATGGCTGGGTTGGACTAATGTAAGCCCTGGACCACTTCCAGAAGACAACCGCCCCATGTGAGCCAATGAATCTCTTTTTACCAAGTTAAGAGTTCAAAAGACTTGTCAAAAAAGTCAGAACTTCTGTAGCTTGATGACTGGTGTTGCAGTGTAACCATGTCTGTCCTTTCCATGTAAAAACTGAAGTACGTTGTAAACCACAAAAACAGTTTAAGAGATTAAAAAGACACACCACCCTAAGGAAAAAAAAAAAAAAGGAATTTTCATGCACTGTAGAAACCATTCAGAAGCAAAACATCACATCCTAGTGAATATAATAGGGTCTTGCATCCCTCTCTTATTTGAACACAACTCTCATTGACTTAAAAGTGACATTTTCCAAACAGGCTGCAAGAATGATTTGTGCTTTAAACAAAGCAGGCTGCATTTGTTCTGGTAGAATGGCTTCTCTTCTTTGTCTCCAGATAATTTGATACAGCATTCATTCATTCAAGTGTGACTCTCATTTGAAAAATTTCTCAATGAGACCATTTAAAAAATATTTTTTAATCTGGAGCTTTCATAACTAAGGCTTCTTTCAGCCTTCACCCTTGTCCCTGTTAGCTTAATAGAATTGGTAAAAATTGATCTTTTGAAGTAAAATTTTCCACAGTAAATTTCAACTGAAAAGTGACCATTTTTCCCTAAAACTTTGTTTGGACTATGCATGTGTGGTTTGTGTCTATAATTTTAAGACTAGTGATTTTCTAAATGCTTCAAGATTTTTTTTTCATATAAAATGATAGGTTAGTAACCTTAAGACTTAGAAGGAAGGGAAATCACCAAAATGATTTTTTTTTTTTTTTGTCTTCCACGTGCCTTAGGCTATTTTAAGAGGAGTTACAAATCTCTGAGTGTTTAAAAACCGTACTGTGGAAACCAGAGCTGCAGAAAACACTATTTTCTCTCCTGGGAAATGCACCCATCCTTTCAGGGGCCAGTTTCCTTGCTACCCACCTTCTCCAGTCTCCTGCACTTCCTGGCCCCTTAGGTCAGAATTCCCATAAATTTCAGTCCCTGCCATTTTCTCAGGGCAGAGGTGAGACTGGGAAGAGGAGACTCCAAAATCACATCTTCATTAACTCAAACAAAGCAGACTTGCAGGGTTTATATTTTAAGCCTATGAATCTCCTTCGTGATGGTTTCCATGTCTCTTGAAATAAACAATGTGGAAAGAAAAATATTATAGGCTCTATTTGTAGCATTTTTTTCTGAAAATAACGTGCAGGAGAGGTGAACCAGTGGCCTGTGTTTGGGTGAAATTCTCTGACTTCACTTGCACCATCACCTCTTCCTAATAAACAGCCGGCTCATCGGTTATCCCAATGCTGGTGTGCACAGAACAAAGTCAAAATTAAAATGTCGTTTTAATACTAAAAATAAGATGGGAGTTAACTTCAGGACTAACCAGAGATTAGCAAGGTTAGCGGTTGTGTTTTTAGCATATGAACAGGGCTTATAAGAATGATGACTATATAAAGTCTATGTAGTTCTTTAACATATAAATAACTGAAACAATCAATGAGATTGTTAAATATCAAAGAGGTTTATTACCACATCCAAAATTCCCCCTTGAGTGAGAAGTGAATGATCAAATTCAGAAACACTTCATTTGAAAAAGCTAAATGTGACCCTTCTCATTGCTACGCGTTGCCTCCCAAGCTTTTGCTCTTCATTTGAACAAATTAACCGAAGGTGAACAGTGATCAAAAGAAAAACTTAAGAAGAGCAAACTCCATAAATTGCTGGTAAGTCTGAAACACAGATAAGGAAAAAAAAAGTCTTTCTGTAGTTAGATAGAAATCAGAAGCAAAAGACACAGAAAAAAGCAGGAAATATCCATTATAAAATAAATAGAGAGGAAACAGAAACAGGAAGATTTGGAGTGGGGTTGACCATGTCACAGTCACAAGAAAACTGTGGTGCTGGGCAGCTCCTCTCAGCCCTCTTCCTACTCCTTTCTCAGCAAGGAGAACTTGAACTATGAGTAACTCATGACACTGACCCCATTCACCCACACACCAGCCCCTCCTACACACACAATTTTTTTTTTTTATAAATAGCTTCTTGTTATATAGTCCTGCTGATTGTTTTCTGTGCAATGTTTAAGAGCATTACTTAAATGAAAATAATTTAAAGAAACTCAAGCCAAGATATAGACACTGGATACTAATACTTCTATACTGATTAGAGGGAGGAAATTTTATGAGGAGATAGATCTAAATTTCTCTAAAGGATAGATCTAAATAATTTATTAACTTTAAAGTATAAATCTAGAGTTGTTTCCTTTGATAGTTATTAAGGGAGTATGACAGAAAATTACAGAATTATCTGATTCTATATAAAAATTCTTAGCAACAATATTTCAGAAAGAGTTAATACATTTAATTTATAGTAGTGACAGGATTCAGAACATGCTACTTCAAATGACAGCACCATGGCATACTGAACATTTTAAGCCGAAGGAATTAGAGAAACAGCAGGTGCAGAAAGGACTCTCTGGCCTTCCCTTTTCCCCTGAAGCAGGTCATAAGACCCTCACATGAGAAGTTCTCTCCCTAAACCCAGGGAAAAGGAGCATTCTTATCTCCAAAGACAGAGGGACACTGAGAGGAATCTGTACAAGCAGATCTCGATAAGTTTCCCCCAGTTTACTGCCTTTAGCTTATACACTTTTGTCCAATTACATTTTTCCATATTTTTCCACTCTTCATCAAACCTAGTATAAAAACACTCAGGTTTAACCATTTCTTGGCGTAGTCACTTGCTCACTAAGGCTTTTGTATCACATAAAACATATTAAATACATTGGTATATTCTCTTCCTAATCTGATTTTTGTTGTAGAGCTCTGACCAAGAACCCAGAATGGTAGAAGTGTAGAAGGAAAATATTTTTTTCCTTCCCCTATAATAGAAAATGTTTTACTCTGATAGAAATGCTTTCTAAATATTATATGCCATAATGTATTTAGCCATTAGAATTCTTTAAGTATTTCAATTAAGGAAAAATAGTGATTAATAATTTGTAGGTAATTAACATCAAGATATCTTATAAGTCTAGACCCAACCTTATTCCAGAGAGATTAAGAAACCCTTTAACATGAATGTTTTATATTACCTTACACACAATTTCTTTTGGTCATAAAAATATTTCGGTTAATCAAAAAATTTACCCAGACATGGTTTGAACGGTCAACCAATACCATAAAATTTATAATAACAAACAAATAGCAGTGGCAATGACAACAAGACAACAGTTCTTGACTCCAGAATTAGATTTTCCCAAGGCAGAGGCGATCCCTAATCCAGTTAGCTCTTTCTCCCCTTACATTTAACTCCTTATTTTCAGTAATAATCTAATGCTGCTGTATATTGAGTAAACAATATTAAACATCATCTACTCACTTCCTACTATGGAAAAGAAGCACTTAGGATCCTTTTACCACCCCCCCCCCCACACTATTCCCTGCTTGTGTATTTTAATCACAGTTTTGTGTTTAATGAATATTCGGTTTCTATAATATAATAATAAATGCAAATGTTGTTCACATGTAAGCAATACCCTGCTTAAATTTCTTTTTTTATACACTCTTTGGTTTTCCTGGAGTTAAATAGTGCTTATTTATTCATTTTGTTTTATTTTGTGTATGTGTGAGTGGATATTATATGTATAAACTCATACTTTTCTAATTCTCTTCCCAACAACGTGGTTAAGTCCCTCAAGTATTCTCGTAGTTCATTTTTTTCCTAAATGGAAACATCTCTCCTGGATCTTTTCATTCTGTTTCTATCTAGATTGGTCGATCTCTAGATCTGCTACTCTTTGTCATTCTAAGACATTTCTTCATCATCACTCTAGTAATTCAACTTGCCTCTTTCTCTTGTTTTCCTCTTTTTTGGTTTATTCCCCCCACCTCTTGCCTTGTTTCAAAGAAAACAACATTATTGAGATTTTTTGTGTTTGAAAACATCAACAGCTTTTTGCTATCCTTGTATTAATAGTTTGGCTGAGCAGAGGATCAGGTTAGAAAGATTCTCTCAGATTTTTGAAGGCATTGCTCCATTAGCTTTTAGCTGCTAATGTTATTTAGAGACTAATACCGCTCTATGTCCTTGTAACCTCTCTTTTTCTATCTGATAGACATTTCAGAATCTTTTTATCCCTAATGAGAATTTTAGAGGGATGTGCCTTGGTATGGGTCATTTTTATTTCTCATTCTCCTGGGGACCCTTCACATTCTTTATTCTGGGATATGTTTCTATATCATATCTGCAATGATTAATTTTATGTGTCAGCTTGACTGCGCTACAAGGTGCCCCAGTATTTGGTCAAACATTATTCCGTCTGTGTCTGTGGGGGTGTTTTTAGGTAAGATTAACATCCAGTATAGAATCAGTAGACTGAGGAAAGTAAATTGCCCTCCCTAGTGTGGGCGGGCCTCATTTAATCCATCGAGGGTCTGAATACAACAAAAAGGCTGAGTAAGAGAAAATTCACTCTCTGCCTATTTTCCATCTGGGACATCGGTCTCCTGCCCTCAGATTTGGATTTGGACTAGAACTATACCATTGACTATGCTGAGCCTGCAGGTTGCTAAATGCAGATCTTGGGGCTTGTTGTCCTCCATAATCATGTGAGTCAATTCCTTATAATAAATTTATAAATTTAAATGTAAAAATTTAGTGAGATTTTTGCACGTGCGCGCACGCACACACACGCACACACACGTATATGTATCTTAAAATAAAAGCCAAAGTGAGAGGCAACAAGTGTTTATTTGAGATCCAAAAGAATAACTGCTCTGGAAGTACCAATTCAAGCAGAAACACAACTAGTGTTCCAGTTAGGAGGTGAAGGCAAGAGGTACTTATGAAAAAAAGAAGGGGACTAATTACATGAACAGAAGAAAGGAATTTCTATGTGTGTTAATAAGCTAAGGAAGGAACTTCTATAGGTGCAAATAAGCTAACACAGTGATACTAATTCTAAAGAATGTCTTTAATTTTCAGTCTGGTAGTCATAACAAACAGTTGCTTGAAATACAACACTGTTTTAGGCCCAGTCCAAAGGTTATTTTGTCCAGTTTTAACATTCTAAAAGTTTGAGGAATAAAACATGCAAGGCAGCTCCTCTGGGCTGTCAGCTCCAACTCCATTTTAAAGTGGCTCCGTTTATGTTATTTACATATTGGCTTTAAAAATGAGATAACAAGGACTTTAGCTAGCCAAAATGAGTTTATTCAGGAATAGCAGAGGAATTACAATTCGAGACCAGCAAACTATGGCGAACCACAGGCAAGTCTGAGGAGACAAAGGGAAGGTCAGCTTTTATTAGGTTTTAGGAGGAAATTGGAAAGGGCTGTGGTGGGTTTTTTATTAGCAGCAAGTGCTGGGCTACTAGGTGCTGGGTCAGAAGGAAATCTTCCTGCTGAAGTCTGCATGCTTCAGTGAGTGATGTGTACGAGAGCCCTCCCTTCACGGCTCCATTTTTGATTTAGGTTTCCTTTGTTCGTTTGCAATATATACATCTCCTATTGGTTCTGTTTCTCTGGAAAACCCAGACTAATACACTGTATTGGACAATTTCTGCCTCTTCCGTCTACTCCTGAAATCCCTACTAATCAGATATTAAACCTCTTCAACTGCCTTAATTTTCTTTTCTCTCCTTTTCTACCTTCTTTGTTTCACTTTTGAGGAATTCTTCAACTTTATCTTTCAACCCATCTATTGAATTTTTTACTTAAATCAACATATTTTTAATTTCTAAAGCTCTTTCTTTGGATATTTCATTGACTTAGCAAACTTTTTCTATTTCCTGGATCCAATATCATCACTATTTTTCATTTCACTATTTTTCATTGACATTTTCTTCTTCTCCATGCATTGTCTTTGATTCTTCTCAGTTCCTTCTTTTCTGTTTGTTTTCTTCCTATTTTTACTTGTCAGAGGCTTTCCTTTTGACTTTTACTTGTCAAAAGTCTGCCCATCCATTTTAAAAGTGAGATGCTAAAGGCTGATTAGAAGCTCTGGGTCCATGAATCGGGCTTGTTGACTGGTGGGTTTCACTGTGATGTAATCAAGTGGAATGTGAAAGTTTTACTGGATAAGGCTAAATGTCCATAGGTCTTTTTTTCTCGAAACTTCTCCAAAGAAGAATTTTCCAGTCTGCTGACTAAGGAGTGCAGTAAGCCTTCCTGCCAGCATTCTGGGGCTGAAGAGGGGGGAAAGCCTGGAGTGTCACCACGTGATATGTAGCCTTTCACTCAATCTCGCCTTGGGTTGTACCTGTCATGGTCCCTGAGTGTAAGGTCTCTTCAGCATAATTTCTCCATGAATCAAACCTTCCATTTCCTGCTGGGGTTGGGGGCGTGTAATCACCGGACTTCAGAGAGTGGGGTAGCAGTTCAGGGGGTCCAATTGCTCCTTATACAAACTCTCGACTAATTTTCCTGTGTTTAATCTCACATCTAGCCCCTGCTTTGTAGGTACATGTAAAAGAAATAGTTTGAATGTCTAAAAGAAAACTGAGTGCTTGGAAAGAATTGAAATAAAATTTCAAGTGAAGAAATGAAGAATGAAAAAATAGTTCTAACTGAATGAAAGATTTTTCAAAAAGCAGATGGATGATTCTGATAAAGTGTCTACCTGATAACCCACCGTGGGGGTGGCTGCAGAGCCCTAACTGATTCTGTGTACTCTTCAGTGAAGACAGAATGATTATGCCCTGGCACAGTTTTAAAAACAGGAAGAATGAGGTTTTAAATCACTGCTTTATTGAAGGGAAAACGTAGTCTGCACCAGAGGACTCAAAAAACCCAGGAAGTGAAGCGTAGCCAACTGCTGCCTGGGGGTATGGGGGGTGGGTGTCTGTACCTGGATCCAGACCAAGTCTGTTTCAAGTTTATTTGATTGACAATTTCACTTTGAAAAGAGTGTTTCAGGGGACCTTTGGGAGCTGTCAAACTCTGCCCCAGAGCAGAAGATTAACTGCTCTGTGGACCAGCAGGGAGAAGCCTAGTAAATCAGAGGCCCCTTGTTTGTGGGTCTGTAGGCTTACAGGTGGCAATGTAACAGGCTGTGCCTCTCTGTAGGCACCTCGGGGATTTCACAGTTTAGGGGTCAGAACCAGCCATGTGGATGAGAAGGAGCGTCTCAATCTATTCTGCAAACTGCTGATTGAAAAATGGACTTGAATGAGCCTACAAAAGGAAAGTTTCTTTGAATTATCTGTCTTCTAAAAGGATCCCCAGGAAGCCGATAACAGTGGTGGCTTCTGAGAAGGGGAACAGCCCTTTTGTGTCTTGTTGCAGGGGTGGTCAAGTGTATCAGTTAAGAGCATAACCCTGGAATCTTTGGTCTGTCCTGCAGTGGTTGTGAGGGTTTTCGACCTTCAGTGGTCTCAGCTGTGAAATGGGGATTGTAATGAGGATTAAATGAGGTAATGATATGGAAACAGAACAATGAACATAGTGACTGCTTTACAACAATTAGTTTTTTTATGACATGTATTTGCATGTATTATGTATTAAAATAATTTTTAATTTTATGTTTTTATAAATCATCAGAAATATTTCTATAGAGCAAATAATTATCTCATAATCTGTTTCCTGGGATTTTGTTTTTATAAATTAAACTTTCTTATTTAGACACAAGTATAATACCCTTCCTCCCTCCCTCCATCTCCCTTCTTTGCATTTTTTTCCTCCATGATTCTGCCCTGCCAAGTTCAGGGCTCCCTTTAGCTTTGTGGTGGCCTGGAAGAGTGAAGGATCATTTTCCTGAGTGGCCTCCCATAGCCCAATTCTCCAGTTATCACCTGATTGCTCCCCAGAGAGTTTATCAATAACAGAGAAAATGAAATAATGTCTGCTACCCCTCAGGCAGTCCCCTATATTATAGGCACCCCCAAAAGAGAAGAGAGCTGTCTTCTTCCATTTTATTTTACAATTAGTAAAGTAAGAAAATGCCTTCTCAAATTTGTGCATAAGGGCATAGACGTTGAACTAGAACCACCACCCTGCTTTTTTTTTATTAATTTTTTTTTCAAATATACAAAGAAATAGAGAGGATAGCCTAATGAACCCCCATATATCCATCACCTGGATTTAACAATATTAACTTTGCCATATTTGCTCCTTTTTTTCTGAATAGTTTTAGACAAAATTAAAGAACATGACTTGTTTACTCTTTTTTAAAACAGCTTTATTGAGGTATAATTCACACACCATACAATTTATCTATGTAAAGTGTACAGCTCAATTTTTTAATATATTACAGATATGTACAACCATCACTACAATCAATTTTAAAACATTTTCATAACCCCCTAAAGAAACGATGAACCCTTTAACTGTTAATCCCACTTTGCCCCATGCCTCTAGCCCTAGGCAACTACTAATCTATTTTCTGTCTGTTAGACATCTATTCTGGATGTTACATATAAGTGGAATCATACAATATGCGGCCTTTTGTGACTGGCTTCTTTCACTTAGCATAATATTTTCAAGGTCCATTCATGTTGTGGCACGAGTCAAAATGTTATGGCTAAACACTATCCCGCTGTTCGGATATACCATATTTTATTTATCCTTTCATCAGTTGTTTCCACTTTTGGATTGCTATGAATAAGGCTGCTCTGAACATTGGTCTATAAATAACATGACATTTTACCTCTAATTTTTTATGTCATCTCTAAGAGATAAGAACACTTCCCCACAGAGCCACAATCCCATCCAAATTAGCAGTCCACCTAATGACCCAATCAAAATACAAATTTCTTCAATTTCCTCAAAATGTCTTTTATGATTTGTTCGTTCAAATCAGGATCTAATCGATACAATGCTTCAGTAGATTGCACTTGGTCGTTATCTCTCTCAAGTATCTTTTAGGTAGAAGAGTCCAACTTTCCCCCCTTTTTTCCTGATGTCTCCTGGCAGCCTATGAGAAAACAGCAGACAGGCTTACAATAGTCTCGGGTCCAGTGATGCTCATTCATTCTTTTCGTAGCGAGTTTGAATCTAAATCCATAAAATAAGTGTAGCTCTCTTTTTCTGTACACAACACTTTGAGTCCAGCCCTTATCTACTAAGTGGTGGAAACTTCATCATGATCAGGCTTGGGGTTCATTTTCATCTTTCCCCAGATAGGCACCCAAATTCCTGGGTGTTTACAGAGTGTGGACATGTGTGGAAGGGTAAGTGTTCAGTCCCTAGATTGCCAGGCTTCCATGGCATCAGCTAAAACATCCATATTGCCCTGTGTCCACTCAGCTCATGTAGGTCAGTGCTAGATGAGTTTCTTCTCAGCCTGAAACCAGATCTCCTTGATCTAGTTATTCCGTGGTCTGTTTTCTGTCTGGTTGTCTAGCCTATACTGTCTAATATGGCCTCCAGCCATAGGTGGCTACTGAATACTTAATTAAAATATGGCTAATTCAAACTGGTGTATACATACTGGGTTTCAAAGACTTACTACAAAGAATGAAAATATCTCATTAATAATGTTTATATTAAATAAAATATAGTAATAAAATTTATTTCACCCATTTCATTTTACTTTCTTTAATGTGGCTACTTACTAGAACATTGAAAATTACATTCATGGCTCAAATTATATTTCTGTTGGACAGTGTGCTGGTCTAGAATTTCCATATGGCCATTTCTCCCCTACTCTGCTATGCCACGTTGAGGCAGGGAGAATTCTGGTGTTTTTTCAACTCCACAAGCTCTACTCCAGAATGGGGTTTAGTAGGGTGGGAGGTGATGCCTAGGCCTCTTTCTGGGGAACATGAACTAGTGTCTCACATGTTTTCTTTTCCTTGGCTATCCTTTCTTCTCCCATTTAGACCATATTTAGTCAGGGGATGGATAAAACAGCTTTGTAGCCAGTCTTCTAAATCTGTTGTTCATACCCCACCTGAGCTTTTGAAAGCCAAGAATTTGACTCTGAAGCTACTGTGTTATTCTTACTGTGAAACAGCCTATGCATAGAACTCCCTACCTGCTGCTGGAATGGGAGAAGATATGACTAAGAAGTGGGAAATACTAGAAATGAAAACTACATCAGTTATTTTATAAAACATTACCTATCACACATCATTCCAGAAACGGGTGCTAGGCAATGATTCTGTGTCAAATGCTGTGCTACAAGCTGGCAAACCATGGTGAGTGGACCCAGGTCCTACCATCAGACTACAGGCATAATGGGTGATTTAAGTATTTAAATCCATAAGTGCAATGAAGTATTAGAGCCATGTAGCTGAAATCTGTTCAGGACACAATAGGGCACAAGGGAAGGGCTAGACAGGGGGCAGAGCAACCAGGAAATGCAAGTCAGTGTGCTGTGAAAACCACTAAGTTCTATGGAAACCAAATACTTAATTATGGACTATTTTACTGCCTTGGGAAAGTTACTCTCTGAGACTTGATTTCCTCAAACGAGAATAATGTGGATGATTTTGGCTTATTCTCTCTACTTTAGTGAAGGAAAAATGTTCATTCAACAAATATATCAGACTGTTAGCATGGCTGATGTTAGAACATGGGGTGTGGGAGACTACTATTTTGTTCTATATTATTCACTTTTTATATAACAAACGAATATTACTTTTATAATTAATGAGAAAAAAAGAACAATTGTATTATAAATTTTGCCTTTGCTGCCAGCTCCTTGAACTCATGGTCTATACTGGCTCCCTCCACTTCCTCCCCATCCAGTGAGTCCAACCATTGTAATTTGGACTCCACCCCCTGATCCAAAGGTCTCCCATGGCTTCCCACTTGCCATAGTCAATGACCTCTTTTCAACCCTCATTCAAATTGACTTCTCCACAGCACTGACATAGCTCCTTAAGTTTTCTGAAAGCACTGTTTAAATTATAAAAGTAATATACCTGCAATACAAAAAAAATTAAAAACATCATCTACAATGTCGCTATTACAATACAACCAAGGCCATTTTGGTATATTTCCTGCTAGCGTTTTTACTTAAGCATAGCTTTACATCATTATGGTGTGAACGTATATCCAATTTTGAATTCACACCTCCCTCTTGAAACTCTCCTTATTTCCACAAAACATTCTTTCCTGGCTTTTCCACAATTCACTCATCTCTCAAACTTGCAAACTAGTGCACTTATGTGCATAAAAATTTCCTAAAGTGCTTATTAAAATTCAGATGCCTGGACCCCACTGTACCCCCTCACAAAGATCCTATATCATTAGGATTGGTTTCGGCTTAAGAGCCTACATTTCTTGCTTTCTGTAGCATGTGGCCCAGAGGCACTACTGAGAAACACTGCTGCAGACAGATCCCTCCATCGTGACCAGCTAACCAAGCAACCAAAAACCAATACAACCTTTGAAATGATCAGATTCTCTAGGTGGGAATCTGAGTATCTGTATTATATATGTTTAAACCTTCCTGGTGATGCTGATGGCCCGCTGCCTTATCTATAACCATACCAATCTATCTGCATTTCCCTGAACATGTGGCTCGCTTTTAAGTCTCAGTGCCTTTGTGCTGTTTCCTTGGCCTGGATTTCTACTCCGAACCTAACGTTCGTCCTTAAAGCCCAGCTCAAAGGTGGCCTCCTATGTTAAGCATCACAGAGACTTCTCTTCTAACTTTTCCATCTTCCTTTCCATCTCACAAATTAGAGTTAGTCATTTAAAAAATTCTGTATTTGGACTGCGCAATGAGCTACTTGAAAGAAAGTGTAGCAGATGTGTTAGCTGTCTATTTCTGAGTAACAAAATTGCCCCAAAACTTATTGGCTTAAAACAACAATAAACATTTATTATCCCCCAATTTCACAGTTTCTTTAGTTTGGGAATTCAGAAGCAGCTTAGCTGAGTAAGTTCAGACTTGAGTCTCTCATGAAGTTGCAGCCAAGGTATAGGTCAGGACTGCAGTCATCTGAAGGCTTGCCTGGGGCTAGAAACATTTATTCTAAAGATGGCACACTCGACTGACTAGCAAGTTGGTACTAGCTGTTGGCAGAAGGCCTTAGTTCCTCTTCAGGCAGACTCTTCATAGGGCTGCTTGAGCATCCTCACAATATGGGGGCTGGCTTCCTTCAGAGCAGGTAATTCAAAAGAGAGCAAGGTCAAAACTGCAATGTTTTTTATGACCTAGCCTTGAAGGTCCCACACCATCACTTATGCAGGATTCTATTGGTCACGCAGGCCAACCATGATATAGTACAGGAAAAGATTATGCAAAGATGTAAATACCAGAAGTGAGGATCATTTGGAGGCTGGCAATCACAGTGAATATCTGTTATGTCTATCCACCTCTCCTTTCTTTATGTGTGTGTGTGTGGTGGCGGGGGGGGCACATTTTATTTTGTACGACTAGGGTACAACACCTTCTTCATCTAATGAGGAAGTGGATAATCCTGGCCTGGCCAATCTGAATACTCCACTCCCACGGTGAGTGGTCAGTTGAAGGGGCATGTGATCAACTAGGGCCAGTTAGAATCTTCCTTGATTTTCAATGCATGGATTCTGAAGAAGAGAGGGTTTCTATTCCTCTGCTGTTTTGAGCTCTAGAATGATCTAAACTGGAGCTTCTTACAGCCATTTGTTCAGGTCATATTGAAGAATGCTATCTTTAGTAAGAGAAAATGAGGCCAGCAGACAGAGAGGCAAAGATGAGCAGAGATGAAAAAAGTAAAGGGAGTCTTGATGAAATAATTCAAGCCCCGTTAATCCATCCATGACTGAAATTTACATCAGACTTTTCAGTTACATGAGTCAATAAATTTCTTTTTTTGTTTAAGCTGATTTAAGTTGCATTCCTACCTCCTGTAACCAAAACAGCTCTAACAAATCAGCAGGGTCCATATTTTATTCTTCTTGAATCTCCAACATTGGGTTCAAGTCCTAGTACTCCATTCAAGTTTGATAAGTACATTGATTACTTATTATGTTTTTAGATCAAAAACAATCCAATAGATGTACGCATTGGAGATTTTAAAAAGAATTGGTAACTTGCCAAGTAAGTAACAGTTACAAGAAGTCTAAAAATCCTAGATTCTGGTAAAGTTTGGTGACCTGGCAGCCCCCCCCCCCCTTAAGTTATTTTGTTAGTCCGCAGCACTCATGGTTGGTCTCCAGCAGTTCTGTGTGATGCGGCTGAGTGAATGTTTTATCAGGATCCTCAGTACACACAGCGATAGCTTGAGAAAAGAGGACTGCTCCAGATGCATGCCATGTTGCCTCGGGGACAGGGAAATGGGAAAAGGCACTGGCTGGACCTCCACGCACCCACTTATACAATATGTGAGTAAAATAATGTTGCAGGAGTGAAAGTGAGGAAATGGGTCAAGGACATCCATAGAAAGCTGGCTGTGGGGAAGGTGGTTTCTGTCCCCTCCAAGAACCATGCCCAGAGAGGAACTTTCAACAAAAAGATGCAAGGTCAGAATTAAAGTGGTACATAAAGAGTTCACCAAATATCTTCTCTAATAATCAGATTATTGCAACTCTTGCCCCAGCTGAGGGACTGAAAGGAATAGAAAAATACAGCTTTATGAAGGACTGTTTTGCTATGGCTTAGATCAGACACCTCACATATGTGAGCAGTTATTCTAGGATAGGATAATATAGAGAGATATAAGAGGAAGGAAGTCAAAAATGGGAAAGAAAGAAGCAGCTTGGCTGCTGCCTGCCTTTCTCTTTAAAGCCTTCTAATACTTGGCAGCTTTGTTGCGTCTAGGAAAACTGTTATACACATCATCAACCAAGTGACAGGTCTTTATTTTTAATTCATCACAGAAGCCCTGCTGCCCAAATGATGCCTGACAGAAAAATCTCTTGTTGGTAAGGGCTTTTTCTCAAGCCAAGGAAAACCTCAGAATTCCTTAGTTTTCCCCTGGGCTCTTATAGCAAGTTCAGTTTTCTTTAACTCTATAAACTCCTGTGGCTCCTGGTCACATACTGACTGCTATTTTCGAGAAAGGAATCTCTGGTGTCTATAACAGTAAGAGCTTGGATTCTGAGTCAGATTCCCCACTTACTCGATCTAGGACAAGTCACACTTTGTGCCTCAGTTTCCTCATCAGTAAAATGGGGTTAATAATATGATAATAGTATCTCTTCATAGAGTTGTGGCAAGTGTTAAATGAACATATATATTCATATATATACACAGAGAAAGAGAGAGTGCTTAGAACAGTGCGTGACACATAGTAAACCCTATATAGTTTTTTGATAAACTATAGACAAAACCATATTTCTTTATAAACCTTCCTTGAGTCTTCGTCATTGTATGTAATTATTTTTCTATTTGGCCCTTGCTTTTTTTCATTCGGTACATCTCATCATTACTATTTTGGACCAAATGTTGTTAATTGGCTTAAGCCAGTTTGATGGTTCGTGATTGCCGGCTTGGTGGGGCCTCTGCCAGTTTGTATCCTTAGAACCTGGGCCTTCTCATGTGCAAATGCCGATCAGCAAATAAGTATGTGTCAGGCAAATTGTCCTTATCAGCTGAGCTTGAGGCTCCCAACTGGAACCTTTTGTGAAATGTTCGTTGAGCAGAACACCGCAATTTCTAGCCACACTTCTCGTCAAATCAGGTGACAGAATCCTGAATTAAGTGGTAGACACAGGGACTAGACATGGCTAGAACACTGTTCTAGGCTCACTCAAAACTTATGCTTAATTCGTTTAAAGGCAAGGTGATTGTGTGGTACACGTTTGTCAAAATCCACACATTTCACCAGTGAAAAGTTATTTCTAACATCTCTTATGCTAAAAATAAATCCCCTCACGAAGCGGAAGAAACAAATAGTTGAAGGAGCTGTAGTAGGCACAGACTCCTAGTCCAAGGTCCTGATTAGGGTCCTTTAGTGCTCACAAAGCACCCTCAGAGTGTGTGTTCCCCATTAGACCATGTCAAATTTCATTAACAACTCCTGGGTTGAATACTAAAACTAACTTTCAAAGCACATATATATATCTTACTGTCTAAGCTGAAGTATGTAAATTGTGACAATAATTACCTAAGGTTTGTGAAACCCTCAGAATGTAGTTTGATTTTTTTTTTTTAGGTGTTAGCCTACCTATTGACTCTGATTTTTGAAGCTACTCAAAGATTCTTCAACAAAAATGAAAAATTAGAATAATATCAACTGACAAAAATGCTCTCTTTGCAAGGAAGCTCTTGATTTTATAATCACTGTAAAAAGTGTTTTCAGATGTGGGCGGGTCGGAAGTGATTCTACATGTGACTCAGGCACATCAGAGGTGACACTAACCAGAGCTCTTTAATACCAGGATTACCAGTGGGAAACAGTCCTCAAAGAAGTAGATTTTTCATGAAGCGAGTGGAGTTTCGAAACTTAAATATCAATGTAGTTACACAGGAGATCTTTTAAAATTTTGCTATCTATAAAATACAATTTTGGTTTACAGCATAAAAGCTGTGCAGCCAAAACAAAATAGAGTTTATTGACATGTTTATTTAGAACACACTTTACCACTTTATTTTTGAAACTGAACTAAAAGTAGGTCACAGTAGGCAAAATATTAAAAGGAAATATAGGTATTTATTTTCAGTGTCCTCGATGGTATGTAAGTGTGGCTCTAGTTAGTTGCACAGAGGGCAGCTAGGCGGCATAGATTTTCTGCAGGATAAGGAAGAGACAGCAAAAGGGAGGAAAGTTTAAGAAAGGCAATTGCCAGAAAGTGGCTTTGTCTAATTTGAAGTGGAGGGTGTGTGACTAAAAACCAGAACCGAACTGTTTTTGTTTTGTTTTTTTGTTGCTGTTGTGTTTCTGGGATGGGGGGTTTGAAGGAATCCTACGATTACTGAGGTATAGCAATTTACTGGACTGCAGGCGTGAAACTGCTTCACTGCTCCCAGCCTCCTAGGGTGGATTCCCTGGGCATCCTTAATATCTTAATGATGTCTCTATCTAGTTCAACTCCTCAATTCTACTTCTAATGCTCGGCCCGTTCATTTTTAAACTTTAATCTCAAAAACCAGACATCTAGTTGGCATGGGACTGGGAGTTGTGTCCGCTCTCCCTCCCCAATCTTCTCCCGCTTTGCTAGAGAGGACAAACCTAGGTTAGGAGGATAGTCTGAGAAGCAGGATCTCCTTACTCGACCCCTCCGGACAAGGGAGCCGTGGCTGCTACCACCAAGGATGCTGCTGCCTCTCTAATGCCAAAAGATTTTCTTCCCCCTTCATCGCTGTTTATGTCCCCAGGTCACATGTCCTGGGTCATAAGTTTCCAGGTCACATATCCTGGGTCATGGTTACTTGATATGAAGTCTGGCTCAGGCTGAGCTCTTCTCTCTCTCGGCCCAGGCCTCCCTGTACTCAAGGAGTCCTCCTCGGTGTGGTGCTGGCAAGATGGCTTCATGAAGCTCAGCTACTTTGTGTACTCTACTGACAGGAAATTCTGTCCCTGCAAAGCAAATGGTGGAAATGCAGTCTGGAGCCTCATTAAGAGTGAATTAGAGCACTTTATAGGAGACGAGAAAAACAATAGAAAACATTCTGTAATTAACTCAAAAGATTTGCAGTGTTCCTGGAAGTAATGTAATTCCAGGCTGAGGCAGGGAGTGGATAGAGTGAGCCCCAATCCATCTCCTAATTCTAACCATTAATTTAATAGCCAGTAAACAGTTGAAGAACATGTCAGACACTTTAACTGGTAAGAACAGATACCACACTTGTGTTTAGCCAATAGGTAAAGAAAGGATAAAGGTCCACTTAAGCCCACCTTTCACACCCGAGGTAGAGGCTGACACCTCCAGAGTTCCCCATATCTCTCCAGTGCTCTGAATTTTCCCCTGATATTGCTCTGACCTGATATAATACTCCTGAGGAAACATCTTTCTCACTGAAAATGATTAATTTTGATGTCTTCTTCCTGAGGCCTGATCCAGATACCTGCTTTGCGTAGTCATACTTACTAAACTTAATTGATCAGCTTCCTCCTTCGAGCTCCCATATTTTCTGTACCCTTTTGGGAGTCAGAGACAACTGTGGAACTCAAGTAAACAAACTATTTTTTAAAACTTTTTATTATGGAAATTTTCAAACATAAACAAAAGTAGAAAGAACAATATGATTAACTGGCCTGTATTCACCATCCAGCTCAACAATTAACAACTTATGCCTAATCTATGTCCCCACCTACTCTCTCTTCCCCCAAACCATGTATTTAACATATCTGAACTTTTTTGGTGTCTTAAACATAACCGCAATTCCATCAACACACCTAAAAAAATAACGATTCTTAATTATTATGAAATATCCAGTCTGTATTCAGATTTCTACAATGGTTTCATAAATTGGAATCCTAACAAGATTTATCTGTAGCATTAGATTGAAACATTTCTTGCACGAATACACTAGGTTATGCTGTAGTCTCAGACAACTCGAAAACCACAGTGGCTTATAACAATCCAGGTTTATTTCCTGTTCATGTGGATTTCCATTGTGAGTCAGCTTCACATCCTCTTCACTCCTGGCCCTGGACTGAAGAAAGAGTCCCTATTTGGGATACACCCACTTCCTGGCAGATGGAAAGAAGGAATGCTTGAAACATACAATAACTTTTAAAACTTCTGGGGAAAGAAAAAAAAACAACAGCTTCTGCTCAGAAGTAGCAGCCATCACATCTGCTCACATTTCATTGGTCAAAGCAAATCACATGGCGAAAGCTGATGTCAGTATGAAAAAGGGAAGGATAATACTCCCACAACAGAGGGCAGCAAATACTGGGAATAATATGATCTCTCACGCTTTGTAAATCCCTTTTAATTTATAGGTTCCTCTCCCCCCCTCTCCCCAATTTACTAGTTGAAGAAATTGGGTTATTTGTGCTATAGAATTTTCTAATTTCTGGGGTGCACTTGTTTAACATTTTCCTCTGTTTCATCTAAACCTCTACTTCTTCTAAGCCTGCAGTTAAGTATAGAAGCATTATCAGATCCAGGTTCAAATTTTTGACAAGGATGCTTCCTAGGTGGTTCTATTATGTTATGTAAGTGATCTCCTGCTCTGTAACAAATTATCTTCAAACTTGGTGGCTTAAAACAATAATCATGTATCATCTTATGTTGTCCATGGGCTAGAAATTTAGACAAGACACAAGGGGATGGCTTGTTTCTGATTTATGGTCTCTGAGATGTTAGAAGCTGGGGTCTAGAAGGCTGGAGGACTGAAATTATCTGAAGGTGTGACTGAAGCTCAAAGTTCCTTGGTTAGCAAGTTGGTGTTGGTAAGTTGCTTCTTTTCTACGTGGGCCTGTCCCCTAGGCTGCTTGAGCATCCTCACAACATGGTGGCTTCCCCCAGAGTGATCGATCCAAAAGACCAGTGCTGGAGCAGCAATGTCTTCTATGACCTAGCCTGTGAATTTATACATTGACACTTCCATTGGTCACAAAACCAGCCCCTAGTCAGTATGAGAAATCTATACAAAGGCATGAATACCTAAAAAAGAGGGTAACTGGGGGCCATTCTGTATCAATCAAGTAGCTTTCGATGTTAAAAAAGATAAGTAGAGACAATCTATATCCTGTTCTGTGGGACTGTGGTTTCCAGCATTTGAGATTAACAGTCCAGTAGAATTTCAAGGGGAAAATATAGGGCCTTAAAAAAACTACTAGGTCTTTATTGTGCCATGTAATGTCATTCAAAAAAGCAACCTGTTAATTCTGTTATCATTATTTTTTTACTTTTTTTAAAAAAGATCTTTTTTTCATACAGGAATATGTTACCTCAGAATGAAGACTTATCATTTTAGATGTGGAGCGATGAGAACTCGCCTAAACTGCAGGTGGGAATGTACATCGGCAATCTGCTTGGAAAACATTTTGTAGTCAGGTTGAGGAGTCGTGCACTCTGTCACCCAACGATTCCACTCCTATGTGTATTCCCTAAAGATATGTGTACACACACACCAGGAAACATGTACATGGCAGCATATCGATAATGGTCCTGAACTGGAGACCAACCAAATGTCCATTAACAGCAGCATACACAGACAAATTGATGTATGTTCATACTGTATGATTTCATATATTTAAAGTCCCCAAATAAGCAATACCAAAGTTTAGTGCTTTGGGATACATGCTTAAATGAAAAGACCTTTTTTAAAAAGAGTGAAATTGTGATTGTTATAAAGGTCCAGTGTGGTTACCTTTGTGGGGAGGGAGAGTTTTCTGATTGTGAAGAGACACAAGGGAGAGACTGCCGGGGTGCTAGCATGTCGCGTTTATCAGCCCTTGTCGTAGTTACACAGATACTGCCTTGATAACTCATTAAGCTGCACATTTTATGTTTTTTTCTGTTATGCGCAATATTTCACCATAAAAAGAGATTTTTAAAAAGAGAAAAAAAATTAGTCTTCTTAATTTAAAATTTTAGCTTTAGGGGAAAGTTTTTTATTTTAAGACTATCTTTTCTTTCTTGGCTCCATCATCCCCCTCCCACCCCTTTCCCCACAGGGAGTGTCAGCAGGATCTCTGCTAGTTCCAGCACTGGCAGCTTCACACTAGAGACTCTCACATGTCCCTGACTCAGTGGAGCAGGAGTGGATGTGGTTACATGATCGCACGCACGCGCGCACACACACACACGCACACGCACACACACACATTTGTGGGGCTTCCCTCCCCATGCTTCAGGAGAAAGAACTTTTGTTCTGCTTCCCACATTGGTGATAAGAGGGAACAGCCTCTCTTGAAGAATTCTGCAGCCTCCACAAAATGCAGTCACCCATTTCTTGCTCCTAGGCTTTACGGGCAGGAATGATGATAGAGCTGATGGCCCTTCTGACAGACACCGTCAGCCAGCCTAGCTAGCGGCCCCAGTGCCGGGCCATGCCCTAGTCTAAGGAAATGTGGTGCTTAGTATTGTAGCTCTCAGCAGTGGGCCCGAATAACCCATTCTGGTACTGGGCACTTTACACATCCTGTTATACCACTGTTAATGGGACATATATTATATGCCAGGGATTGTTTTACATTGTGAAATGCTTTGTAATTTGCAATATTTGATTTCATTTTCCTAACAATCCTTGAAATAGATAGGAGATATCTAATTATTTCCGCTTTTCAAAGAGGCCATTGAGGCTCCTAGAGTCACTGTAAAAGGCTACCCATACCTTTGAATACTTGCCATACCCCCGGCCTCTTGACAGAAAAGTACGCAGGGGAAGTTGCTCAGGAGTTTGTTCGACGGTGTCTCCTGCCCACCACACATCCCGGTTGAGAAGTGGTTATCTGACTCAAGAGCAGCCATGCAACAGGGCAGAGATATACATGGGCAGCTTTGAGAAACATATCTGCTCAAACAGGAATAATGGTGATTAAGTAGATGATTAGATTATCCTGGGAACATTATGTGAAAAATACGAGGAAGTCGTTGTTATAACAGGAAAAGCTGAAAGACACCAAAGATGAGAAAGTTGTATACAGATACCCTAAGGCAGTTGTAATTGTCAATAAACAGGGAGTATGAGTAAGAGTGAAGTAAGAGTGAACAGAAAACATACCCATTGGATACAAATAGAAGGTGAATTATCTAAATAGCATTGGCAGGACCACTGAAAGCAAAGATTTCAGGGTACTAGGTACCCATAATGACAAGGAGGCAGTACTCCTGCTGAGTGGGCTTAGTCCAGCCTATAGTTCAGTTCCCTCTCTCTCTTGTTTTTTTGTTTTTTGTTTTTTGGTTTTTGTTTTGTTTTGTTTTGTTTTGTTTTGTTTTGTTTTGTTTTGTTTTAATTTGAGCAGATGACCAGGCTATAAAGACAAAAATTGAGGAATACTGAGCCTACAGGCAATATATGTTATATCTTATCTGACGACAAGAATAAAAGCTTTTTTCTAAAATACTAATGAAAAAGTAGCAGAGAGAAAATAAGGAAGTTAGAGAATCAATGCAGCGAGTCTATCATCTTATTGACAGTATACAGAGAGATTTAAAAAAGAAAAGAAAAAAAGTAACAGAAAGAAATAGAGTGGAGGAAAGTATCAAAGGAATAATAGAAGAAAAGTCCTCACAACTTGACGCAGTGACTCTTTAGAGGATAAGGTCCCACTGCGTGCTAAGTGAAACAAATGAGACAAAAAGCTGAGGCATATTTTCATATAATTCCAGACCCCAGGAAAAAAGAAAAAAGCCTAAAAGCTTCAAGAAAAGAAAAAAACAGATGACACATAAAGAAATAGATAGAAAAATGACACCAGACTTCTCAACAGCAACACTGGATGCCAGAAGACGGTTTTGAGGGGGAAAAAAAATGTTTACTGATTAATATCCAGCCAAACTGCCAATCAAGCTTGAAGGAGGAATAAAAATATCTTTAGTCATGCAAGGCCTTGAAAGATTTACCTTCCATGTGCCCTTTCTCAGGTAGCCACTAAACATTTGGCTGCAGCAAAATAATTGAGGAAATCAAGAAAAAAGGTGGTATAGAAATAAACAAACAGGAAAACTACAAGAAGAAACCTCAGATAGTGCAGGAAGGCTAGAGAGCAGCCAATCTGCATTGACACAGGATGATGGTGGACTTGGAGAGGGTGGTCTTCAGGAAAAATGATGATTAACATATTTGAGAGTTGGGCAGAATTTATATCTTTATGATAATGAGTGTCATCAAGCTATTCCTATGTACTTCATTGTTTTAATTACTATAACTTCATGTATGTTTTGATATCTAGTAGAACATATTATTATTTTCCTTTACGAAATTTGCTCTTTGGGATAAGATAAAAACAACTTAAGTTGCAAAACAAAAATTTACTTTCGAGTCCATGAAGAATATTATTGGGCTTTTGATTTTCAAATTTTAATGGCAGTATATCAGGGTTAATATTTAGTTGGTATGTACTGTTTGGCTCTTCTGATTTTTTTTTACAGTTAGCATCCATTTTGATTGTTTGCTATTCATGACATACCAATTTTAAATATTTTAAAATCCCTGTGGCAGAGAAAGCTAGCTGGGTCTATAGTAGCCCAACTTTACCACATTTACCAGCATCCTTTGCAGTTCTCATCGATGTAATATGAGTAGAAGCAATAGATGCCACTTCTAGGCCTGGCTGATAAGAATTCTCAAACTCATCCCTTCACGCGCTTTCCTCCTTCACTGCTTAGAATGGCAATGGTGACAACCAGAGTCACTTTGGAACATCATAAAGGTGGTTGAGACATTACATGTGTGGATCCCTGAAGGAATGTATAAGTAGGAGATGTAGGAAGAAATACCTTCCATCCCCTAGGACCACTGCTACTGTCAAGGAAATCAGCCTTGAACTATTACAGAAGACGGAAATAAATTTATTATCTTTAAGTCATGGGAAATTTAAGCTCTCTTAATTCCTGCAGGTTAGCCTACCCTGACCAATATAATGACTAAATGAATATTGTTACACTTTTGGAGGACAATTCAATAGTACTCATCAAAATAGTAAAAATAGAAATGTTTTGATACAGCAATTCTACTTATAAGAATGTGTTATATAGAAATACTTAAACGAGCAGGTAAGGTTTTATGCACCATAATGTCCACTGCAATATTATTCACAGTAACAGAAATGATGGACAACCCAAATATACATCGTTAGGGAAATGATTAAATAAATTACAAGTTCCTAATGATAAGTTTAAATCCTATGCAGCTATTAAAAAGAACAAGGTATGTACTATGAGGAGAAATTATGTCTTTAAATTATTTAGTGAATAAAAATTTACATTTTCTGAGGATTTTATAAAACAACTATAAGTATACCTAAAAGATAAAATAATACGTAAATACATATGTATATCATGTACATATTTGTATATGCATAGAAAGAAAGGGTCCAGAAAGTTATATACCAATATATTGATAGTAGTTAACCTTAAAGACTAGGAGGGGTGTTGTGGTGTTAAAGGATATCCAGAGTCCTTCAGTGTCCCTTCCTCCTAAAGGTGGGATCTAATTTTCTTCCCCTTGAGTATGGGCCAGTGCCGGAGCCCCCCAGCAGAGATCGAGCAGCACCTAAAAGAGAGGGGTGAAGCCTAAGAAAAAAGAAGAAGATAGGAAAGCGCTTCGGGAGGGCATACAGTCACTACTGCAGCCCCGTCTTTATTTAGCACAGCCTTTATATAAGTTTTTGGATACAATAGCAAAGCACAGGGTATAATATAATAAAGTACAGGGAACAATAGTAAGGTACAGAGTATAATGGCAAAGCACAAAGTACATTACCATAGGAATGCTGACATTTACATAAGTTCCTATACATCCTTCTCTCAGGGTACCAACATCCTTTTCTGGGCTATAAAACATTCCACTATCTTACAAGGGTTTCTTTATGATGCAAGTCTCCCCACCAGGGTGAGTAATGTTTAAGTTAACATCTTGCTTCCTTGAACCATTGTTAAGCAGTCTCAGCAGCTGCTCTATGGCTATCAGCTACACGACTTCTTCAGTGTCTGTTAATGGCTCCCGACAGGCCAGATTTACTGTATGTGTGTTTATAATTCTAGAGATTAGGTCATAAAACACATTTAGTAGAATAATTGGCCTCCTCCTTGCTCTGCCTTTCAAATCACTCATGTTGGGCACAGCTAGCTTCTCTTGTGAAAACACCCAAAAGTCATATGGTGAGGTCCATGTGGCAAAGGACTGAGGCTTCCTGCCAACAATCAGCCCTGAGCGTGTGAGCGAGTGACCTTGGTTATGGATCCTTCAGCCCCAGTCAAGCCTTCAGATGCTACAATCCCTGCTGGCACCATGATTGCAATCTGTGAGAGGCTCTAAGCCAGGAACCACCCAGCTAAGCCACTTTGCATTTCTGACCCACAGAAACTGTGTGAGACAATAAATGTTTATTGCTTTAAGCCATTAAATGTGGGGAGTAATTTATTCTGCAGCAATAGGTAACTAAAATGAATACAAAATTTTTACTTAAAATTTTTTTTATATTCCTCTTCATTGTTTATATTTTTATAATTAGCATTTGTAATTTTTAAATGAAAACTTATTAAGTTAAAACAAAAAGGGCAACCTTTAAGGATAAATATTACTTCATCACTTGCTGGACCTAGAAAGAATAATACATATTTCAAAAAAAAACATAAGAAACTTCTTCAATGACTAGTAGTTGTGACTGTGTATATAGAGAAACAGGCCAAAAACATAGAAAATATTTGCTCCTAGTGACATAAAACATAAGACATTGCCGGTCATCAATCATTATTACGTTTTTCTGACTGATTATTATCCAGTCATCCCTGACTTCTAAAGGAGAAAACCACAGTTTATTTCTCTCTGTTGTATAAATATTTATGTTTGTGTTAACAAAGAACAAAGAAACCCTTTCTGATTCTTTTTCAGTACTTAAACTTGCAGTATTGATTGATAGTAAACCCACTAGACAAGACACCATTAGCAAGTTAAATATTTAACATCTTCTTTCTCATAGCTTCCGTAGCCTTTCCTGAATTGTACCCATTATAACTTCAGTATTTGTCTTTTGCTCATATAATTTCTTCTCTTCTACTGAATTGTCTTATCTGTGCACTGTTTGAGCAAACCCACCATATCAACCTAGCCAGTTAGCAGAGTAAGGACTTCTTAAAAAAAATAGCATTGAGTTAACAACTTCCCCTGTTCATAGTTACATTTAATTCCTGTTGAGCTAATGGCACCAGGGGACTGATGTCTGCATCCTTTGGCAAATATTCTCATCATTTCTTCCTCTCCACTTAAAAACATTCTTTAGCTCTTACTAAAGTTGAGGGCCCTAGAGTTCTTTGTGTGAGTATTGTATGTGCTGTTATATGGATTTTATCTATGTACCAGATTTTTTAAAAAGTGAATATTAATCTTGACTGTTATATACACTAAACATCTGCAATTTTCCATATGTAATGATACCATCAAGGGAGGAAGGAGTGTAAGAGAAGAAGGGGAAAAGTCATTAAAAAGAAAATGTTAGGTTAAAACAAAGGAATCTAGACCTAGACGAACTGTCTGAAAAGTTAAAATAATTGTTCAACTTGAATTACATCATCAACCCAACCATTGGGGTGTTCAGGGCATTCCAGTCAAGGCCAATCCAGCTAACCACCCAAGTAGTATAAAATCTGCTCTCAACCTGTTCCTGTTCATTTTCAGTATGCAGGCTTAATTGTGTTCAGAAAGGAATTTGACACCTATTTGACTCATTTAAAATATGTTAGTAAAATAATTGTCCCAACATCCTTCCCTAGTCCCCTCTGCTAACACAGTCAAAGCATCCACTGTAATATTCCCCAAAGAGAGTCAAGATCTATACTGTTTTGACTACAGAAAGCACGTCTTTAGGGTACGGTTTTATGATCTCATATGGATTGTGGTGGGCAAACAGGAGTGAGATAAAGTCCAAATAAACTGGCTCTGAAATTCCCATGCTTGTGTGGATTTATTTGGTCCTTTGATGTCTTTTTTTTTTCTTCATTGGAATGTTTCAAATATGCACTTAAGTCACCCATAGAAAAGGCTGCTAATGTAAATGAATGTGTGTTTAGAATGGGCTGTCATCTTAACCTTACCAGAGATGCAAAACACAGAAGATACAGAGGGTCAATTGGAATTACCTCTTCTGTTTCTTCTTTTAAATACGAGGGGTTGCAGAGTTCAGATTGCCCTCTCCTTCTGTCTCTCTATTTATTCAGGTGACTTAAATTTTGGCTGTTATAAGGAGAGTTTGACCCTCAACTCTGGGACATTCCTCTTAAAATTGAATTTCGACTTCCATGCCTTACTGATTATCTTAAGAGTACTATTTGAGTCTCTGATACTTTATCTCACAGTAATTTCCCTTTCTAAAAATCTAAGGAAGTATAGAAGTATGTAATATGAAGTACTTGTAAATGCTCTTCAGGTTTAAAAAATATTTTATCATAAAATAATGCTAAAGAAAAATTGAGAAGCGGGGGTGGGGGGGCGGGGAGAATCCTCTGTAATCTATAACTCAAGCATAATAACTGCTAAAACAGACCTAATCAGAGATGAGGTGGGGCCTTGACCCATCCTAGCACCTCCAGGTGGGGTATATTGAAGCTAGTGACTACTGCTGTCTGGCAGTTCTAGAATCGATGGTGCTGTTAAAGTGTACTTTAGGTTGCCTTTTACCCATAACATTTTTATCACAGGCATTTTTAGGCATAGTCTTCATAAGAGAAGGAATTATATTCCTTCAGGATTATATTTATTTTTAGAGTGTACTTAGAGAAATCAAAATCTAGCTGTATTATATCAACATCTTCAACTTTGGTTGAATACTTAAGGTCTTAATGTTAACTATGTGGTAGAAATGAGACACAATGTAAAAACTATTTTAAAAGCTTAAAGGATTAGGCTTTCCTTGCTGAAAATTACATCTGTCGTAGAAGCAGGTCAGGTCAATCGTCCGCAACCATGCTGCCTGACACTTCTAGACGGAATCAGCCGCTCTGATGTGCTCAAGGGAGTACTTCACTTCAAAATGTGAATCCCTCTCAGAATTAGTGTATTCGGAGAAATAATAAAAATATGCATAATGTTTTTAGTGAACTTCTCAAAATTTCAAGCACTCTTTAGGGATTAAAGGTGAGAATTATATAATAGCAAAGAGAGCTCTTTAAAGCAATTGGGCTTCACACTGAGTAACAGGAGACATTCAGAAGGGACTACTTGGAGGTTTTTGAGAAACAGAAATAGCATATTGCTACCTCTCAATTTGATGGCACTATCTGTCTGACCCACTTGGCATCCCTATTATCTCCTTCTTCATAATGTGGTTTTAGTCATTTTTGTTTCTGGTCTTGTGGGGCTCAGTTTCAGATCCTTGCTTAGGTTAGTTCTGTTGGTCGACTCATTAAACTAACGAGGCCAAGGAAGTATGAACCATTTGGCCTTGTGGAAACAAGTATTTCTTAACAGTAAACCCGTTTCTCTACTCTCTACCCTCCTATTCCACCCCATCCCTCAAGATTGTGAAGTTGTGAGGAGCATGCTCTACTAAGAAAGAAGCTTAGGGAAATATGGAAAAAGCATGGATTTTGGAATCAAGTGAAAGCGAAATCAAATCTCTATATCGGATGAGTAATCAAATTCTGTATATTCTTAGACAAATTACTTGACCTATCTAAATATCAGATTTCTTGTCAGAAAGTTAAAGGTAAACAATATAAAATTTTATTATGAGGATTAGATAACAAAAGCGATATGACACAGCTGGTATATAACAGGCACTTGGTAATGCTATTTTTTTCTAATGTCAGTGTGATTTGCCAACTCTTTCTGGTGCTCCCCTTCCCAGCATATGGTAGGACTACACTTCAATGCCCACTTTTGTTTGGGTGGGGCCGTGGGACTGGTTCTAGCAAATGAATTGTGAGCAAAAGCAACACATATTTGAAAGTACCAGGGCAAGGCCCTTTCCTTTTGACATGGTGACTGGCAACGTTCAAGATGGCGGCTGCTCTCTCAGCTTGGGTTCCATGGCTATAATCAGGACAGTGTCCCTCCTTACCCATGAAGGACGACTAGAATGAGCATGAAACAAATTTTGGCATTTTTTTCAGCCGCTGAAATTTTTACTTATTATTACTGAAGCCTAGCCCAACCTACCCTGTTGTTTTCCTCTACCTGAACAACAAAATACAAAAACTGAGAAAAGAAAAACAGTTTAATTAGTGGACTGTGGAGGCATCTGATACGTTTTCTGATTATTTCCTGGTCACATGGTAAAGTTACATTTCCGGAGTGATGTTTTCTGGTGTTGGGGATGGATCCACGTTTCAATCTAAGCAGACAAGCTTGGGGAAGCAGAGATATCAGGGAAAGCTATATATGGCATCGTTTACTAACTCCTGAGAAAATCTTGAGAAATCTCCCAGGGCTTTTATGTATTTCAAATTTATTCTTGGTTAAATCAACAAATTAGCAAATATTATTTTATTCTCCCTATTCCTCACTGCCAGTCTTACTTAAAAAGCATTAAAAAATTCTTGAATTCCAAAGAAACTAACCTATTATATTTATAAATAAAAATAAAACATCTCTTGGAAATGAACATTTCTTTCCACCAAATAAAATTTAATTTTGGGAAAAAGTAAATGTTAGTCAAAGTATTAAAATGTCCTATTCCCATCCCTCTCATAAATTTACTGGACTTATCATTAAAATCATCTCCTTGGAGGGCCAGTTGAATATAACCTAGCAGAAGAAACAACAACAACAAAAACTACTATAGAATGTCAAATTCTATTTTTAAAAATGTTATTACAGCCAGTGTCTCTTAACAATGAGAATGTTTACCAACCCTGGTTGAAAATGGGGAACTTTACGTATTATTTACTGTAACCAAATTTTAGTACAGTAATTGTGAACCTCTGTTAGTCCTCCGTGCAATTACAGCTGACTTGCCATCACGATGCTTTATAGAAAAATAATAAGGTAACGTTTATTAAGGTATTACTATTTGCAGGCAGTGTGCTGAGTGCTTAGATCAGGATTGTCTTCGGCTGCATATAACAGAACCTGGACCACAGTGATTTAGCCAAATAGAGTTCGCTTTTCCTTGTGTAACAAGAAGTCCTGAGGTATGTAGTCCACTCCTGGCATAGCTGCTAGAGAAAGTCATCACGGATCCAGGTTCCTCCTAGCTTCCTGATCAACCATCCTTAGCATGTAGCTTTTGTTCTCTTAGTTGCAAGATAGCTGAGGCATTTTTTTTTTCCCCCTCAGCTATCCTCATTCTATACAGAAGGAAAAAGGAAGGGCAAAGAGTGAAATATATATCCTGCTGGCTCTGTCCTTTTTTTTTTTTTAATCAAAATCTGTCACTCTCCCAAAAGTCCCTCCCTATAGAATGAAAGCATGACCACTAGAGCTGTAAGGGAGTCTGTGGAGGGAATATTTTAGCTGGGCATATTGCTCCCCGCCCCCCAAATTATGTTTTTGTGAAAAAAAAAAAAGGTAGAACGGATCTTAGGTAGACAACTAACAATATCCTCCAGTAAGCTTTAAGGGCATTATCCTAGATCTTTGCAACCAAACTATGAAGTAGCTGCTGTTATTTCCCCCATTTTATATATTAGGAAACCAAGACATAAAGAGCTGAAATAATTTACCTATGGTTACACAGGAGGCAGGTAGTGAAACAGGAATATGAAGCTAGGCACCCTTTGGAAGATGATTCTCAGGTCATCGTAAAAGGCAAAATTAAAAGTTGATCAAGTTCAGAGCTTGGTTCTCCCATAAGTCCTCGAACTGCTTAATCAATCACACAGAGAGCCAATCCAGGGCATGGCCAAGGTCTCTCAGGCAATCTGCCAGTTGGTCCCTATGGGAGGCCGTGATGCTGTCATACTTTCCCTGGTGAAACCACACTCTCTCAGACTCCAAATAGTCTTGACGCAGCTGTGACAAGCATCTGTAAGAGCCTGGTAATGAGGCAGAGTTCATGAGTCCAAAAAACTTGGCACATCATGATTTGGGGAAGCAACTTGAATTGTGGAAGGGGTGGATCAAAGTGTGGCCTTTTTGCCCTCCGGGTTTAGGGAGTTTTGTTTCAGGGATGGTATAAGGCACTTCAGCCTCAGGGAGAGAATAAATCGTTTTGATGCAACAAATATTTACGAAAGTAGTCATTAAAATGCTGGAGTATTTTTTTTTTTTTTTTTTTTTTTTTTTTTTTTTTTTTTTTTACTCACCCTGTTATCTTTATTCATTGCTGGAGTTAACTTTAACAGCTCCTGACCTGGAGTAAAATACATGAAGTATAGCAATAAGAAGACAGGCTGAGCTAAGGGCAGGAGAGCCAGCCAGTGTTCTCAGGTTGTAAAATAAAATCTCTAGACCAATTGGACACTGGCCTTGAGCCATGGCAGTGATTAATGCCCAAGCTGTAAAAAGTGCTATGGTGGGAAAGGCTAGGGAGTTGCAGAGAGTGTGTGTGTGTGTGTGTGTGTGTGTGTGTGTGTGTGTGTGTGTGTTTCTTCTTTAAAGCAGCTTACCATGAAACAAATAATCTTTAGTTGGTTGGGAATCTAAAAATAAAATTAAAGACTATTTAATTTTCTTTTTTAATTAAGAACTTAGGCAACTTTATAGAGGAAAAGAAGCCTAAGAAGCATTAAGTTCTAAACTAGTTACATCACTCCAAATCTTCCTAATCTTTGTTCATATACCTTCATACATTTTTATACAACTGTAATTATTGTAGTAGACATACAATTCTGGGTTGTACTTTTTCACATAAATTTATTTCATACAAACATTTTCATACTTATTTGAAATATAGATTTCTTTTTTATGAGCTTTTAAGTATTTTACTACATTAACCTGCCATGGTTTCCTTAATCATCTCCTTATTGTTTAGCATAAGGGCTATAAATGATGCCTCTTCCAACATCTTTGTATAAATTCTGTATTTCTTTTTGCCTTTAGGTTATTTCTTTCTGTCATGTTCCCCAAAAGGGCGTTATTTAGTCAAGGGGTGTAAAGTTATTTATCTCACTCTTCTGACTTATAGTGTCATCAGCAATGTAGAAATATACCCGCCTTTCCACATCATTGGATTTGCTGATTATTTACTTGTCTCCTAGCTCCATATCAATCCTTCTGTAACCTGCTTCAAAATGCTGGCTGGGGCTAGGAGCCTGCAAACCACATTTCCCAAGCTTCGTTTCTACCAGCTTTCTATTAGGTTCTGCCAATAGAAGGTGCCAACAGAAAATTAGAAGATAGTCAAAGAAAGAGGGGAGAAGTTATAGCTCCTCATCTTTCTGTTTCAGCCAGAAACTCTAGAAATGATTTCATTCCTGGATGCCCTCTCCCTGGTGTTCCCAACATCCTATTTAGCACTCCCAGTGATACAGTACAAAGTACAGTCCTGTTCTATTATAGTGTTTCCTCCTCCTTTGGGTTCCCTGAGCTATTTCCTGTCTTTCTGCCCTGCTAGTCTCAGGGTTACCTACTTTTCCCTTTTTGACCTTTCAGCTCTCCCAATAATATAGTTTCCTATATTAAATGCTCTCTCTTTGAAATAACCTGCTTGGTTTCTATTTTCCTAATTGGACTCTGACTTATAAGCTGGGTCTTATAATTCTAATACATATTTCATTAGGGTAATGTGCATAATGGTCCCCCAAAGTCCGATTTTGCATTTTTAAAAATTACTAGTGGAAATGGATTTTCTTAAACTAAAAATTTCACCCATTTGTCATCAACTTAATTGCATGTTTTTAAGGGTAGGATTAAAATCTGTAGTTCATGACATCTATGTTCTGTATGGCAAACATTAAACTACTTGAGTAAACAGAAAAAATAAAAATAGAACCATAAACATTCCATTAGTAAATATAATTGATTTATAAATTTAAATCTAAACTTATAATCTTTATTCAATTTTGTTAGCTTATTTTTCTGTTTTAACAAATAGTGTAGTGTGTTGAGTGGTGACCCCCCAAAAAGATATGTCCACTTCCAAATAACTGAAACTGGTGAATGTTACTTTATTTGGAAAAAGGGTCTCTGTAGATGTGATTAAATTAAGGATTTTGGGATTAGATTATCATAGATAATCTGGGCAGGGGCCCCAAATCCAATGACAAGTGTCCTTATAAGAGAAAGGCAGAGAAAGATTAGCGACAGACAGAAGACAGACAGACACAGACACAGAGGATGAGAAGACCATGTGAACATGGAGGCAGAAATGGATGTTATACAGCCACAAGCCAAGAAATGCTTGGAGACGTCGGAAGCTGGAAGAGGTAAGGGAGGATTCTTGCTCTGAGCCTTCAGAGGGAACAGAGAGCAGCACCCTGCTGACACTTTAATTTTGGACTTCTGGCCTTCCAGACTAAGAGAAAATAAACTTTTTTGTTGTCGTTGTTAGCCACAAAGTTCATGATAATTTGTGTCAGTAGCCATTGGAAACCAATACAAATATCATACAATTTCAATTTTTATCGTTAAAAACTTTTTTCTTTATTGCATTTGTAGTATTCAAAATATTACTACATTAAAAGGGAAAAGAATCACATAAGTATTGCCATTAAATGATTGGGTTTCAGATATTTCTTGTATCCATTTCTTATTTAGTATTTGTTCTCACTTTTTTTTAGGTATGGTTTATTACAAGTCGTTCTTATTTTGTTCTTTTCCATTTTGTTAATGACTGTAATAAGCATTATAATCAAGCCTCTGTGTCATTCATGTTCAAGGGGGAAAATATCTATTAGCTTCTTATTGAGCCATAACTCTTATAATTAATTTATCTTTGCCTATCTGTTTTTTTTTCCAGTCCTTTTTATTTCATTTTCAATTTATTATCCTGTTCACTTCTCTTTATTTTGCTTCTTGTTGTACCTGTGATTTCCAACCCTTTTTTTTTCTTGTTGTGATAAAAGTCACCAAAGATCCCCTTAATAATTTCTCCCCCATATTTTTCAAATTGAGAGGGCTTTTGTCTGTAACTCATATATGTCAATTGTGGTGGATTGGTTTTCTTCTCCCTAATCAGATATTCATTTGGGAATGTACCCTTTCCTGGTGTAGCCTGCATGTGTCAAGGCAAACTAACTAACCACCTCCTCCTCTGATGCCAGGGATAGGCCGTGATTGCCTTAGGCCAATCAATAATTCCAGTTCTCTATCCACTGTCATTGATTTAAAAGTGGACATTGGACATCAGATGATCCAGTCAAGGTGAATTTCAGGACTCTTGTTGAGAATGTTGGGACAGGAATGTACTTTTCTTTTGCTGGATGTAAACAAGGAAGCACACAGCCCATTTGCAGTTAGCAACTATGTTACATTGTCCAGGGCAATCAGCATTAAGATGAAGGGCAAAGCTCATGTTGCACATAGCTGAGCAGGGGATGGAAAGAAAATGGATCTTTGCTCTACCTATGCTCTGGCCTTGCCACTTAAATGAGCCAATATAACACTCTGCTACTGGCAAGCCCTTTAACCTGAGTTTTCTTTGATTCCAATCTTAACTGGCATATCAAGTAATAATTAATGACAATTTATTAAGACATGTAAATTTGAATCTTTGAGCAATAAGCTTAATACCTGATATTATTTATTATCTATTTTGTGCCCTTGTATTGAAAAGTAGTTACAATTACTGTCATTAAAAGTGTAATTCATGTCAACTATAGAGTGAGAAAGAATAGAACAGAGGACACACAGACGCAACACGTCATCACAAACAACTTTAAATGTAATAATAGGCAATCTCATTCTTAAAACGTCCTTTAGCCACCCCATTGTAGAGAACTTCTGGGTGGGGGCGGTCCTTCATCCACATTGCTTTGTAACTTTCACTATCTTACAATTTCCTTTTACCCCCTCTCCTCAGAAGCAAACTCAAATTCCTCTCCTTGTCACACCCAGGGCAGTCTGGCCCTTGTCTGTCATGCCTTGTCTCCTTACTCACACTCAGGACAAAAGATCTCACCTCCTGACCCAGTGAGTGTTTTCCCAGTAAAGACCTTCTAAAGGAGAATTCTAATGCCAGCTATCTTACTAATGCCAGCTAGTAAGATAGCAGTTTCACCTTGGGTTGCAAAGAGGTTAAATCACTTTGCTTAGGGCTCATAGCTAAGAAAGGGAGAACTGGGCCATGAATGCAGGTCTGCCTATCTCTAAAGCCCAAGGTCTTTTTATTACACCATGGCAACTTTTAACAAGAGCATTAAAGGTTGCTGTGTAACTTCTGCATCTAGGTTAGAAAAGGCCATGCAGCTTCCGTTGCCCTTGGGAACTTGCTCTGGGAGCTTTCAGCTGCCATGTCAGAGGTTTTGACTATCCTGGTGCCGCCATGCAGAGATATCACATGGAGCCACAGAGAGGCCTCAGGAGCCCCAGGTCTTCTGGGTCTTCCCAGTCTAGGCACCAGACCCCACCAGACCCCACATTCTGACTGCACCTGCGTGAGGGATCCTGAGTGAGAACTGCTTAGCTGAGCCCGGTCAAATCTTAGGTTGTTTTTATACAAAGACACTGAGTTTGGGGTGGTTTGGTACACAGCAATGGATAACTGGGGGAAAAAATGCACAATTTGTATTTATTCAATCATGCAACATGTTCCTTGTCCTCAATAGAGCTCACATTCTAACAGAAAAAGCTGTGAGACCCGCTATGACCAGCTTTAAGTCACTCTGCCAATTGGTTATCAGCTTTATTAATTGTACAGTTCACTCATCTCAAGGGCCTCTGGATGTTATATTTTAGTCAACATCTGGAGACAGTCTTTGCTTTTGCTACATGTTAAGCGACAATACACAGGACCTTTTTTACATGACAATTTTATCTATTATTATTTTGGTTTTTAGCTTCCTGAATATTTTTCACCATCTTTTTTTTTTTTATATATATATTAAACTTTTTATTTTAAGGTCATTGTTAATAACACATACAGTTGTAAGAAATAATCCAGAGCTATCCTATCCTCTCTTTACCTAATTTATCTCAAACAGTAATACCTTGTAAACTATACTATACTACTACAAGGATATTGACATAGACATATTCAAGAAACAGGACATTTCCATCACTAGAAGGATCTCTTCTGTTGTCCTGGCAACCACTAAACTATCCTCCATTTCTATAATTTTGTCATTTCAGGAATGTTCTATAAATGGATCCTATTGTATGTAACCTTTCAGAATTGACTTTTTTTTTTTTTCCATTCAGTATAATTCCCTAGAGCTTCTACCAAATCATGTGCATCCATAGTTTATTCCTTTTTATTGGTGATTTGTAGTATTTCATGACATAAATGTACCACAGTTTGTTTGACCATCCACCTGTTGAAGAAAGTCTGGGCTGTTTCCGCTTTTCAGCTACTACCAGTGAAGTTGCTACAGATATTTGTGTTTAGGTTTTCGTGTGAAGACAAATCTTCATTCCTCTGGGATAAATGTGCACGAGTGCAATTGCTGAGTCTTATGGTAGTTGCGTGTTTAGTTGTTATTATTGTCGTTGTTTTTAAGAAATTGCCCAACCATTTTCCAGAGTGGCTATATCATTTTATATTTCTACTATGAATCTATGAGTGATCTAGTTTCTCCAAATGCCACATGATTTTGAATAATAAGTTAAATATAGCTTCCCAGATAAATATTAGAACTATTCTTGTTTTTTGATTGCAGGTACCAATTCTTTGTCAAGATTTGGGTTTCTAACATTCCGGTTTACTCCTGAGGGAAGGACGAGGGCATGGAGAATTAAAGCCTAAGAAGATACCATCTGATTTTAACCCTCAGTGATTGCTGTCTTATTTTGGGTTCCTGATGTCTTGTTTTAACCTGTTTCTATTGTAATTGTATCCTTAATCTCTTTCCCTTCAGGTGGTCTTTTCAAAGGCCCTGAAAACCTTGAAGAGAGCCATGCAATAGATTAGCTGTAACAGCAAAAGGGGGCTTAGGAAGAGCTTTGAATTCAATGAAAGGTAACAGGGCTTTAGCTACAACTCACTAGGTAGTCAAATCAGTCTTTACTAAGTAGCTGTTTTTTAGAGCAAATGCTCTAGGTAAGAGGTGATTTCTCTAATAAAGCCCAATAGTTTAATTTCTCCTGATAATTACACAGTGCCCTATTTTCTCTTAGGCAGACATGACTCCTGTTAAAGTCATTGAAACATTTAGACATGACATACATGAAAGATATGGAGAACAAAAGTTTATATTTAAACATTTCTGCCCCAAATCTAAAATGTTCAGATCTTTAATAGACTTAGATAGAACTTCTAATTATTGTATTAAATTCCCAATACTAGTTTAAAAACTAGTTTTCTAAATGCAAGAATCCTGCATTATTCCTCATTGCTCTTTAGTGGAGACACCTCTCTCCCTTCTAGGAAATTGATTATAATCATCATCAATAGTATTAATATTCCTTATCCATTTCTGGACTAGGTTGTCCAATCATCAAAGGGGAAACAGCAAAATGATTTTTAAACAAAACTAAAGTTTCTATTTGTCTAGACTCTTTGTGTGTGTGTGTGTGTGTGTGTGTGTGTGTGTATGTGTGTATACATATATATATATATATGCCCCCCACCTTCTTAAACTCAAAATTTTGGAAGATGCTATTCTCTGATTTATATTTCTTCAAGTAAATATTCAGCATCAAAGGAGTTTTGACTAGTTCTCGGTCCTACAGAAAATATTTACATGGGTTGAAGCTCATAATTTCATTAATGTTTATCAATACTATTTCACAGAACTGGTTAGTAATTAAAACTTTAAATATGATTGTTGTGATACTTGCAAAGAATCTCAGCAAAAATTTTAAAAAATTCCTTTAAATCCATATATTGTGTAATTAGGAATTTCCATATGTCGATTTGCATAAAATGAGGTATATGTGTATTGCATATATACTACAATTTTCCTCTTTAACGTTAACAAAGGAAAAATATAATCCTGTAAATGGCTCCTGACTGCTACTGTTTGAGACAAGAACTGCCAATTTACCCCCAGATGAGCCTCTGAGAGCTTAATTGGAGTTATTATCTACTACTAAATCATCTTTGAGGCACTCTTCCTTTCTCATTTGGCAAATGTGGCATTCTGGACTGTTGCAATCAAGCCTTTAGGTCATTATTCCACCCAAAGTGGTCCTGGGTAATGGAGAGGAAAAAACATAGTTTATTGTCTAGTAAATAAAAGTAGCTTTTGTAGAGCATGTTCGCCTTACTTTATTTAATCTCCCTGAGAAATTTGTGAGTTTATGCTATCCTCCTTATTTCATAGATGAGGGAGCTGAATTGCCAGGAATTACAAGCAATAACTGCCAAAGTTGGAACTGGAGTCTAGATAGTAGGACTTCTATGCCATTGCCTTTTTATACAACTTGCTAAGAAGAGGAAAAGCACTATTCCCAGAGAAGAGAATATTAAAATGTATTCGTTATACTGAAAGTTAAATGGCACATTTCTTTTTAAGTCATCTTAGCCAGACTCAACAACATTTATTAGAGGGATTACTACCTGATTGCATTACTTCACCCTTCTTGATCATGGGAAATTTCTATTTCCCCTTACAGACCATTTTACCTTCAGAAGATTGGTTTAAACCTATATTTAAAATGCTGGTCGGATGGCATACCATCTTAAACCAGATTCTCTCAGGATTTTAGTTACTCCTACATTCTTGTAAGTAAATGTGAACCCCTAAATCTATTTCCTTACTTTCTTCCTCAGTGGATTTCTCATGGTAATTCACTGCATAGCCTCTATTAGATGAGTTTCTACAATATTGGCAGGCCATGTGATAGAGTTGCAGAGGAGTTTAAATGTCCCATTAGATGACTCTTTAAATTTAACTGCCTGGCTAACTGTACACAACTATGGTTGATGGTTGTCAATATCCCTGAATGAGTGTCTGCCATTAGCCCACATCTATTGATATTGGTATAAGTGTGTGACTGTGGATTGTTACACATGCTAGAACTGTTTAGGGGTCTGTAATTTCATTGCTTTTCCCAACTAATTTCTAACTATAATCCAACTATTTCATTATTCCCCATGCCTTTAAAAATTCTTTTCTTCCTCAAAATGTTAAAAGGGAAAGGAAGAAAGAATGAACCAAAGCAGAATGAATTCTGTAAATAAAAGACTCTCCAAAATAGGTGGAAATGTTTATGGGCTGAATTATTTTGAGTCTGGATTTCCTACTTTGATTTAAATTTTTTTAGTACTATCTCAGTTTTTGTATTTAACTACTACTCTGTTTTAAACATTTCACTTCTCACTGTGTATTCTATACTACACATACTATAATAAACACTGGCTATGATTCTAACTTAGGCTTGATTTAAAATAGAAGTACTTAAGAATCTGAGCAAGGGAAAAAACATTCTAACATGCACAAGCCACATTCTTTTCTCACGCCTTCCTTAGCCTATCGCCTTGGGCAGTAAATTGCACGGTAAAATAAGCAGTTTATTATTTGCTGTTTTCTTTCACTCAGCTGAGAAAAGCTACATTGCTGGCAAACTGACAGTAAATTTATAAATGGAATCCAGTATACTGTATGTATGTTTGGTGAATGTGTTCAACCTATAATATTCATGTGATCTATATTTCTCTTAATTTTTTTCCCAGCTGGAATCAACAAAAAATGTAATGAGTGAGCTTTTTAAACTAAATGAAATGAGCGGAAATATCCTAAGAAATGCAAGAGGTGATTCTTGCTTTCCCTTCCCCCTAAAATCATTTTTTGAACCTGTGCTCAGCTAATACTTCACATATTTAAATGGTTAGAAAGTGTTCAAATATTTTCTTACAGAATTAATCTTAATGGATCCCCTTTTCCCTTCATCCATGAATTTTTATTACTGTTTTTGGCCTTGTCTTCTATAAAATGTGCCAGTTTCAGACAACTTTGATGTTCTTAGTATGACAAAGTGTATGTAATGTTAGCTGTTTAAAGCTGGAGATCAGATTATGCATAACAACATATGTAGTTTGGATTACATAAGCACTACAGGAAGAAGGGGAGACATGGCCCTCCGTGTACAAATTTCAGATTGCTAGCTGTATGCCTGTTTTAAATGTTAAACAGTCCTAACGAGGCAATGATGAAGTTACTTCTTTAGTGACTGTGACTTCTGAAACTAAAAAGATAAAATTTTTTCAACTAAAAATAATCTAAAAATGATGTTGGTAATTAACGTATTTACTTTATGTGTTTTTCTATTTGCTGCTTAGGGAGCTCTGAGGATAGAAGAAAAAAAATGAATTTCATTGTCTTCAAAGCCCAATTTAACTAAGCAATTTTATCAAAAATTTGGCAAATATGGCTTAGAAGAGCCAAGAACAGAATGTGACACAAATTGTAGATTTCATCCATTATACATTTCACCCAGGAGTCTGATGCAGGGAATTGTACAAGTCTATTTCTCTAGGACTGTTTTTTTTCATATCTTAATATTTCAGGTTAGACTACTATGGAGATTTTTTTCTTTCATTTGTGTCATTAAGATTGCCGTCTGGCTTTTTCATCAGTTGTTGAAAGATTGCTAACTTTTATGCATTTCAAGAGACATTAAGTAAAATGTATTACCATGCTTCTCAGCAATGAGACATTTCAGAGTGAAGAAATCACTCGCTTTTCTGGTTTAATAAGTTTATATTTTGTTTTAAATATTTATATCCTGCTTTGTTTCAGGAAGACTTCAAGGCTGCTGGTATGTTTACTGCTCAAATATCAGCACAGTAATAATCAGGCCTTTGAAAGTATGGATGAAAAAATCCAGCAAATTTCAGCATCTTTTATTTATGTAGAGTGATCCTGTGGCATTTCAGTTCCTGCCCCTTTTCATAGGAACTTTAAATATGGACATTCCCCTCCCCGGATATCTTCATATTGGGAAGCTCTGTGTGAGGTTGAAGTTTTTATGGTAGAATTTGTTTAAAACAGTTGTCTTTAAAAGTGAGTTTGCCACAGAAAGGTTAGGGGTTGCCAGTAAATCCGTTTATAGTAACTTCTGTATTCCCTGCTCCAGACACACCATTGGGGTGACCCCCGTGCACAATTCCCGCAGGCCACACGAGGCAGCAGAAGTCCTGGTTGATCTTTCGATAACCAAGGTTGGTCTAAAAGGCTATGGGTGTGGAGTGGGCTGAGACCCCCAGCCTGAATTGGCTGCCTGGGATTCCTGCACGAAGCCGGCGAACCCAGGACTCCTGAAGACGTAGGCCCTATGCTGGTGTTTGCTCCGCTGGGGAATAACAAAACATTTTGGGAACTCGTGAATTTCATTTACTGTTACCAACCAAAACAAAAATAGTATCTTTGTGTTTCTACCCACTCCATACCTCCCGATCCCGCGGATAAAATCACGTCGTTGGCCCTCCGTGGACGTAGTACAGACAGCACAAGGCCAGCAGGGAACGGTCAGAGGAGACTGCGGACTCCGGGCCATGGGGACATCCCTAACTTGCTTTCGGGCAAAGAAAAAGGTAGCAGGCGAGATGCCCCTCTGGTCTTCCAACTAACTCCCTCAGTTCATTCTTGCCTCAGAAAGTGTGTGTGTGTGTGTAGTTAAGTGAGGCAGCGAAAATTCAAGACAGCCACACGTCACCCTAAAGCATCCACCAAAACTTCAGCTTGGTTAATTGCTCCCATATGTCCTCCTTGGTTGTTTTCAAAAACACAGCAAGGACAGGAGGCCGGGTCACTTCACTGGTTTTAAAGAGACTGAAAAAAACACAATCACCCATCTTGATCCAGTCCCAGAGGGGCACAGGGTCAGCCTCGAGGGACTAGCCCCACAAGGGAAAGCTGGGGATCCCGCCGGGAGAGCTGGGGCAGACAGGCGCCGCGCCCACGCCCCGCGGAAAGTTCGCGCGCCGCGCCCCAGCGGGTCCCGGGAGCCGCTGCAGCCCTCGGCGGGGAGGGGCGCGGGGGCGCGGCCCGGGCGGGCGCGCGAGAGGAAGGTGCCTTCGGGAACACGCGCAAGGGCGGGGATTCGGGCTGCCAATGAGGCCCCGGTGTGGGCCGTGCGAGGCGGGGGGACGGGCCGGATCGCAGGCTTCTCTGTGGCAGCTGCCGGAGCCGCGGCCGCCTCGGAAGCCGGAGGAGAGGCAGCCGCGGAGCGCCGAGCTGGCCGCGCCCCGAGGCCCGGCCCTGGGGGTGGGGAATCGCACCGAGGAGCTGGAAACTTTCCCGGCAGGTAACTCCCGCCGCCCTGGCGCCGCCGCGGGTCTCCGCGCGTCCGGGGCAGGGCCAGCTGCGGCGGTGCGGAGAAGAGAGGGTCCCGGGAGGAGGAGAGGGTGATGGGGATTGTGAGTAGGCATGTGGGAAAGTTTCTGGAGCCTCCTCCCCCACCCTTACCTACCCTCCTCACCCCCTGCCGCTGGCACACCCGGCGGGGATAAGCACAGACATGTTGGGCACCCCTGGGCCTTGGTCCTGGCGGCTCTGGAGAGTCTGCGCCTTCCCTTCGCCATCCCTTCCTCGCTGGACCGAACTGGCCCCGCGGCGGAGCTGGGGTTTAGGGGCACCGGGGACGCGCGGCGGCGAGCTCGGGTTTCGGGAGCACCTCTATCCGGCCTCGTTGCCCTCTTTCTCGCCACCCATAGCCCTCGGGCTTGGCAGGGGCCTGGGCTGCGCCCGATACCTGGCGCGGAGGAGGCGGCTGAGAGGCGCGCCTGGCACTGCGGGGTTCAGGGTGCCCCTGGAGTGTAGCGGAGCACGGGGTCGCAAAGTTGCCGGGAGAACTTAAGCCAGAGGGGGTTGGTGCGGTAATGCCCCACTGTGGGCTGAAAGTCTGTTGCTTTGCTTCCAACAAAACTGTGATTAGCATATCCATGGTCTTTTATTTGAGGGTGGGGTGGGTGAGCCAGGTAGGATTAGACAGGAGGGGGAGCTGAAAGAGACAAAATTGTATCAAGATTGTGACTCCCCCGTTCTTTGAAGAGTGGTCACTTTGGGAGTACTTATGTCAGAGCGCACCGTCTTCCTCAAGGACTGTGGGGTGCACAATGCTGGGGGTGTGCGAGGCTCCCCCCTTTGGCGCGGTAGCTTTCCGGAACAGCTGGCGAGGAAGGAAGCCCTAGGCATTGTGTGTTGTGTTTGCAGACAGGGACGTCTCTGGACCGGCGTTCTCAAAACTTACTTGACTTATTGTATAAGACTCCGGGAGGAAATGCGGCGGTGGTCAGGTTGAAATACGGCGCCACGGCCAGGGGTCGGAGGACGCAGGGCTCAGAGACAGTAGTTTTCCCACCCAACCCCCTCCAGCCCACTCTTGGCAGCCCCAGATACACGTGCCTGGAACTGGTTTCTATAGCGCTTTTCCCTGTTGGAGTCAACTCCAGTAGGTTAGGAGGGCACCTTCATCTTGAACTTGACCCGAGTTGCAGCGCGTTCTGGGCGGGTTACACGGTAAAGAGAAGCTGAATCTTCCCATGGGATGGGCCTCGAACTCTGACACGGAAAGGAAGTGTCTGGTTCAGAATCTTTAAGGAAAAGGTTTAGCACTGCTGAGGTCGCTAACTCGAGAAATACCAGACCACCAGTCTGCAGAAGTTAATAATATGTTTGGAATGGGTGGGAATCAGAGAGTAAAGGAGAAATCTGGTTAGTTGGTACAGAGAGTTGGTATTTCTCTGTAGTAGAAATGAGGGGAGCTTGCATATCTGCTTTCACCAGATCGGTTGCTTTCTCTCTTTTTCCTTCCTGGGTCATCTTTATTCCTGCCAGGCTGGCACTCCTGGCACTGGGGGAGGGGAAGGAGAAGAAAGCAGTTGTGAAGCTTCTCTGGCAGCTCGGAGGTATTTCAGATCTGCTACTAGGAAGATTCCTGGATTTTAACAGCTGCTTCTTAATGGCTGGGAATGAAAGAATTTATGAGGGACTGAGAGATGCTCGTTATAGTAGTGGTATGCACGTCTTACTCATCTAAGCTACTTAAAAGATCTCACCAGGGACCTTCCCTGGGGTATGCCAGTTTCTGCAAAGTTTGTGTCAGCCAACATGCTTGGTGGGTGTCAGTCAGAATGCATGGTAAATATATTCTGGAGGTATTAAGATGAAAAGTAAGCAGGAGAAAAGGAAATATGGTATCTGACATCCTCAGGACTTCCTCCTAGGGTTGTTCCTGTTACCTGCCAAATGAACTTGGTCCAGGCTTCCGGACTGTTGTAATTTGACAATAAGGGATGGGAAATAGTGTCATCGATTTTAGTGGAGGCAGGAAAGTCCAGAAATAAGTCTAAGGTCACTTTTCATGGCCCCATCTTTCAGCTGGGTTGCTACAAACTTAACTTTTACAGGGACTTGGAAACTATGGTTTTCCTGCTTTCTTGGTTTAACCACCAGAATGTCCAAATTATAATTTATGTCCACCATGGAACTAAAACATAACTGATTCATAGTCAGCCTTTTTCTGCTTCCCATAACAGCCTGTAGAAAAAAGAACATTTCTGTCTCTCTAACCACACACAATTTCTTTGGTGCCATAGTGGGTTTTTGATACTGGGTGATTGAAGGCACAATTTCAAGACAATGGAATTGTCTCCATTAAATGTACATTTTTAGATCAACATCCTTTTCTAAGTTGCTGATTAATTCTTTATCTCCCAGGGAACATTAAAACCAGTATCCCTGGGCTGGTAGAACTGTAATCCATATTATAACGTTGCCTGTCAGCATAGCTGGAGGTTAATGTTACATGGATGTTTCCATTAGCTTCTTATAACTCAATTGTAAAGGTTTTGTTTGAGTCGAGGTGAAAGTAGGCTGAGTCTCAGAGCCAGAGAATTGGCTTTATTTTATCTTTGTGATGCAAAGTTTAGTTTAACTTTTAAGTTATAGGAGTGAAGTCTATAAAAAGCAAAATAAAGTAGAGGATGTGTAGAGGCTTCTCGACCTAATGATGGGTTTACGTCCTGATAAACCCATCATAAGTTGAAAATATCCCATCGAAAATGCATTTACTACTCATAACCCACCGAACATGAACATCATAGCTTAGCCCAGCCTACCTTAAACATGCTGAAAACACTTATATTAGCCTACAGTTGAGCAAAATCATCCAACACAAAGCCTATTTTATAATAAATTGCTGAATATCCATGTAATTTATTATGTGTATCAGTTTCACACCATCATAAAATCAGAAAAGTTGAACCATTGTCAGGCAGGGACCCTGTCTGTTTGTCTGTCTGTCTATCTATCTATCTGTCTATCTGTCTATCTGTCTACCTACCTGCCTACCTACCTACCTACCAACCAACCTATCTTATCTATCTCTCTCCGGGGAGGGATTTGTTTTAGTCCTAGGATAGTTTTGTTTTGAACTATATAAATACATATTTCAGTGGTGGAAAAATTAGAACTTTTCCCTACCAGTTGACAAGTGTTAGCTGTACAAGGCACTTAAAACTTTCTGGGCTTCGGTTTTCTCATCATTATCATCCCTAAAATGCAAGTACCTTTCAATACTAAAGTTCTGTGACTCTCCAAGAATTTGAGAGATGCACACATTCTGGAGTCAATGCTGTATTAGAACAATGCTTTGGGTTTATAAAGGGCTTTACTTACATATTTTATCCCTGAACCTTATTAGGGGCAAGTTAGAACCATTTGCTCAATAGCATCTGTAAATGGTGGCGCTGAACTTGAACCTAGGTCTTCTGATTCTCCCTATTCTTCTCCTGCACCTCTCTTTATTCATGGAATCACCTGTGAGTTGGATAAAACCTGACAGTCTGTTAACATGTGGTATCTCTCACAGTATTTCATTTATTGGTTATCTTCGTTTCAGAACCCAGGGTTAATATCTGTGCTTTGATGTCAGAGATTAAAAATGGTACACTGATATTGGCAATAAAACTTTCTTTCCCAAGAGAGTTCAGAAATTCACATACCTCAAACTAATCATTTGTGTATTCTCAACTTCTTTTTATTAAGTCAGCTTCAGGGTAAAGTGTGATTTATAATCTGGACTAGTACCCCAGACAGCATTCTTAAGGAAATCACTTCTCAAATCTGTACGTCTTTTTTTTAAAAATAAGAGATGTACATATAATTTGCCTTTCATCTTGGTATCTCTCAGCTTAATTTACAAAGCCTAGATGAATGTCCCTTCTTTGGTGTCATCCTTCTTGTGCTTTTTTTTTTTTTTTAACTAGTGTCTCGATAAATCTGATTTTACAGCACTTTCTGTGCTAAATAAATTCTTCCTTTAAGGTACTATTGATTTAATGGTAAAGAAGTAGTAGGTTGCAAGTGACCCATTTTCACTCTGTTTATTCTGTATCCTGCTTGCCTACTTAAGAGCACTGAGTGCAACTTGACACTCATCTGGAAGCTGGTATGGATTGTCTTTAAAAGGTTCTAAATAAAATTATGTGCTAGACTATGTCTGAGTGGACCATCCATCTTCAGATTTTTAAACTTACTCTAAGAATGTTTTTTTCAAAATATTAAGCAGTGGTGTCTCAACCGCAAAAAGAGAATGTTATCAGTCAGTACCTACGGACTGACTTTGAAGGCTGCCACATCCATATGTGTGAGGAAAAAGCATTATGAAACAGTATTTGCTAATGAAGTTGGGAGATTTTGTTATCAGTGTATCTGAAGGGGACAATAGGAGCAAAGACAAAGAATGGCTTCTTGTTTTTTTTTTTGTTATCAAGAGAATGGATTTTGAATGACAGTAGGACTTTTGATAAAGAAGGCTATGTGGGGGAGGGAGTGGGGGATGGGGAGAACATTATCTTGTGGAAAATGAAAGGGGTTCTGGCCTGACTGTGTCACTGAAGAGGGTTGCCTCTCTAGGGTAGTTACTGTCTTTAGGGGTTCCTGCAGATGTGTGCGATCAAGGTGAATATTCTGGAAAGAAGAGTCCCATAGTCAAGAATGTCAAGGACAAGAAAAGTCTTGCAGAGGGATGGTATAGTCCCTGGATTTTAGCCACAACCTTGGGGAGTTTTAGTAAAAATCTTCCAGCCACAGCTGTATATAGATGTGAACCCAGGATGTTCACCCATATAGCCCAGAGCCGTGGTGACTCACCACCTTCCCTGCCCCACCCCAGCACACCTAGGGTTACTCGCCTATCAGGAGCAGTTGCTTATTGCCTCTGTGAGTTAGAGTGGGGTTGGTGCAGTCTCTAAGAAACTGGGCTATGATCTTTTTGTGCATATATAGTCATGCAAAAATGGGATCCTACATTTCATGTGCTTTTGAAGAAATATGAAAAAGATTTGACATACAAAGGTGCACATAGCATATTTGCACAGTTTAGTTACAGTATATACCTACATAATGTGCTTGTTACCCTGTCATACCATTGCATTCTCCTTTGGCACTATTTTAATTGCTGTTTTAGTAAATCTATTATAGACATTCCCATAATTTAGTTACACAGTTTATTTTGACATTTAAGTGTGTTAGAAGGAAATATCTCTTAGGCTATCAGAGCCCTTTGGCTCAAATGTGATTTACTCATTAAATCACAGGACCCAGCACCTGGCTACTACTGATAGCTTCATAACCTCACATCATCAAGAAACTAACTCTTTGCTCTTAGTTCTTCTATTACATGAATTCATGATTTATGTTACATGATTCGCAATTTGGGAAAACCCTGGAGATAACCTAATTGGCCTGATGCCAGCCAAAGGAGAGTTATGCTTGGCAGTCCAGGTTTGACCCACAAGATGTGACTGTGGGGAGACGAAGTGTCCCACAAAGAAGGGAGTTATTGTTAATGCAGGAGGGAAGGAGCTGAGTAAACAAAATGCAGGATGTTTCTAGTGCAGGATACCAGTATGCCTAAGGGTATAGACATTTTTAATGCTCCTGCAACATACACCCCATAGAGTTGAGAGTGGTGGACGTTTCTACATTGTGTGGGGATTTGAATTGCTGCATGTACAGGCACTTGCGTAACGGGGTATTGAATTACTGCAAAAAACTCAGGAGTTGGTTATTATTCCCATGGAACCCATTATACTCGCCTCTCTCTGCCATGCTTTATTCTAAATTACTTGGGATTAGTAACATCAATTATTAATGTTTATTGAGTGCTTGCTGACTCTGAACTGGATGTTTGAATTTAAAAAAACATCTGTGGAAATGAAACAGTGTAGCTTTTTCTTCCCCCATTGTTCTATACAGGTAGAGTGCTAGGTCAGGGATGGTTTGTTACAGCATTCCCCATCCTGATCTTTCCTTCTTGTGGCTTAAACTTAAAACTGTTGATTTGCTTAGGATTCAGAAATTGGAGCTGGGCTCAGCTGGATGGTTCTTCTGCCTGTGCCTAGGCTCATTCATGCTCTGATAGTTACATGATTCACTATGGGGGCCACATTACTTGATAACATAATCCTTTTGATTAGTTTTCCATTGGCCATGATCTTCAGGGCTTGGGTGTGTCCCCTGCCCCAGGAAATGAATTTCGATTAAGCCGCACAACTTTAGTAATGCCATTCCTTTTTCCAGTGACCATTGACTGGATAAATATGTGATACTTGTTGGGTCCTGCCGTATTGGGAACCTAAGGTTATCAGCAAAATAGAAGACGTTGACATTTTGAGGCTCATATGGTACAAGGATTGAAAGTGACTTTTTTTAGCTGCTGAATTAACCAATCCTAGAACCACTGTGATCTAGAACATCTTGTGTGAGAAAAAATTTTATTCTTGTTTGAGACAGTGATCTCCAAAGTGGAGTGTGCTAGATCCTTCAGTATGAGGGAAGGCAATATTAAAACTTTATTTAGCAAAAAGTTAAGCTTTATTGATGTTTAATAGATGGATCAACACTGGTTAGTATATATGAACGCTTCCTGTCACTCAGATTATTTACAGTCACTTCAGGGAAGCGTGGGCATTGCGCAACCTAGTGGAATTGACAGTGTTACTCTCATTCTTATTCTTGTCTTTGGTGGACTGTATCCATGTAAATAGACTTATGGATGATACTATCTACTTTTGAGTAAACTGACATCCATGTGGCTTAAACAGATTCTTGCAAATTGATAATAATGTAAGTATATAGGGACAAGAAAATGTTTTATTCGGAGATTAGGAAATGGGCTTTCAATCAAATTTAATAAGTTCGTACAAAAATTTTGTATAGATTCGTATTAATAAAAACAAACTTAATACTGTTTGAATCATTCTTTAAAAAATTTTTTAAATCAAAAAATATTTTTCAATTACCGTTGACATTCAGTATTATTTTATATTAGTTTCAAGTGTACAGCACAGTGATTAGACATTTATATAATTTATGAAGTGGTCCACCAAATTAGTCTAGTACCCACCTGGCACTATATATAGTTAATATTAACTATGTTATACTTGACATCCCAATTACTATTTTGCAACTAAGTCGTACTTGTTAATCCCTTCACCGTTTTTACCCAGTCTCCCAATCTTCCTTCCATCTGGCAACCATCAGTTTGTTCTCTGTATCTGTAGGTCAGTTTCTGTTTTGTTTGTTCATTTATTTTGTTCTTTGATTCCACCTCTAAGTGAGATCATGTGGTATTTGTCTTTCTTTGTCTTGTTTCACTTAGCATAACAACCACCTACTAGTTCCTACCATATTGTTGCAAATGGTAAGATTTTATTTTTTTATGGTTGAGTGATAGTCCATTGTATATATATTACCACATCTTTATTCAATCATCTATTAATGGGCACTTGAGTTGCTTCCATATCTCGGCTGTTGTAAATAAAATTTCAGTGAACATAAGGGTACATATATCTTTAAATTAATGTTTAGTATTTCTTTGGATAAATACCCAGAAGTGGAATTGCTGGGTCATAGGTAGCTTAAAAATGTTTCTAATGACTGTTTATAATGTGCACGCTACATTAGTATATACAGGTAATTCATAACTCTAATGTTTTAATTATAAGTTATATACAACTTAGAGCATATTGTGAGTACATGTTTAGCGTTTTTTTTTTTTTTTACTCTTAGGGCTGCATGATCAAAAAAGTTTCAAGACCACAGTTTAAGCCATTTATAATCACTTATTTTTGTTACTTGCGGCTGAAAGCACCGTAGCCGATGTAAGGAGAGAGAACAGCAATTGCTGTTACCCTTTTATTCATAGCTTTCAAGATTCTCTGTGATCCGGTTCATAACTTTCTTTTGCAGACCCACCCAGTTGTCCTCTCTGTGTCTCTGCAAATGCCACTGAGCTCCTGCCCATTCTATAACTGTCACATACTGTGTGTCAATTTTGCCTCTGAGGAGACTGTTCTTCCCTCCCCCACCACTGAAATTTTCATTGTTCTTCAAGGCCTAGCTCAGCTAAATACTGCTTTCTCATTAACATTTTTCTGATTTCTCCCTTCTGCATTTAAATGGTTCCTTCTACTTAACCTCTCTAGCACATTACTTGTACATTTATACCTTTTCCCTTATACTATTAAGTTGTTCACCTGTTTGCTTTGCCTGTGGGTTATAGCCTTCTTGATGATGCGGGTCCTGTCTTGCCTTGGTCATTTTTTTAAATTGCTTATTTCCCTCTCTGAGAGAAAGGAAGGCTGGCAGAGAACCCACAGTCATTGATCATGGCTCTGTGCCAGTTACTGTGGGAGTTTTTCTCACCTCCATCCCCTGACAGCCTTAGGAGGTCGAGAGCTTCTTAGGTATGTAAGGGATTTGAGGTCAGGGAGCGTACATGACCAGGACAGGAGGATTCAGGATCCAAATTTGGGTCATGTGTATTCCAAGGCTGTTTTATCTGCCTTCACACATGTTGCCTGTAGTTACACGTTGTTCTTCTTTCACTTGATAACTGACATGGATGAAAATGGGAAGCTCCCTAGATAGTGGTACAAAAACATTACTGGACAATGCTCTGCAGGTTCAGTGAGTTAAAAGAAGAGTCTTCTCTCCTTGTGGAGTGACAGAAAAGTCCTGGAGGATGAGCTGTATGAAGATCTAAATGCCCAAGGACAGTTAGCTGTCTGCAGGTACCACCAAGTAAAATCACAGGTGATAGGCCCCGGTGGTGGGGTCTGGCTTGAACATCCTTGTCAGGAGATAAGAGTGTCCTTGTTGGACTCTACACTGCTCAGCTGAATCAAATTATTTATGCTGATATTCTCTCCATGGTAAGGATAATTGAGGGTTGACAAGTTGTCGGCTTTCAAGTTGAGCCATGTTAAATATATGTTATCATGATGGAAAACAGACATCTCTCCAGGGTTTTAAGGGTCAAATGACAGAATGTATATAAAAGGGTTTTGAATGTTGTAAATTGCCTCCCAAATGCAAGGGAAACATCAAATTTGATTGTTTCTTTGTAGCAGTGACTTCTAGCTCAGATTTCTTTGTTAGCCATTTTTGTCTTTTAAGAATATTTTCAAAGTTTTAAGTATTGTATTGAGGCTCTTAATTGGAATAGGATGCAATTTTTCTAAAAAAAAAAAAAAAAAAAAAAAAAGACCCCAGACCTGATAAAATGTTTAGCCATGGAGTAAGTAGAATTTGTGATAAGGTAAATCTTTTCTTGGGATCTAGTTGTTCAAGTACCCAAAGAACCCATTTGGAAGAATTGGACCACTCTGGTACATAAAGATGGAAATCTGGGAGACTTTGAGGTAAATTACTGGAAACCTTTAAGTACCACCTATAAGACTGTCAAAAGAGTTTTGATTTCACATTTTGTTTTGTTTTGTTACTGTGAAGCCAGACATTGGAGAGAGTAGGGATAACCTTTGAAAAATCTCAAAGTAATTTTGAAAGTGAAATGTAGGTGTGGTTTGACAACTCGAATGAACTTGAAATCAATTCCGTTGTAGATTTCCAAGGAAATGGATTTTAATAAGTAAAATTTAACTGCATTTGAGGAAAATTTTGCAATGGTAATTTCATATTATAGAAAGAGTCTGACTTAAAATTAAAACATGTTAATTTATAGAATAAGCAACTACTTATAGATGCAAAACACACACAAAACAAAAAGTAAGTGGCATCTAAGTTGCAAATAGCTGGAATTGTGAATTTTTTATTATTCAGAGTTTTCAAAGCTCACATATGACTTAGCCTTACCTCAGAGTGGCTTATTTACATAAAGCAGCAATTCCCAAAGTGGGCTCTATGGGAAACCGATTCTTAGGAAATTAATAGATGTTATGCAGGGAAAACAGGTTCTGTGTTCATATAAATGAGAAACTCTGGGCCGACCAAAGTAAAAAGGTATTTTTGTTTTTAACTGCAGGACTTTTGAGCACCCTTATTTCTAATGTTCATTCTCAGTCTCCTTGAAGGGAAACAGAGTATTTAGTATTTCCCAAGTACATTGAACTGTAGAAACTTTTGCAAAGCATCTTTTGTCCAGAGAACAATGTTGAGTTGTTTAATTTGCTAAAATATTTTAAAGGAAATCCCATACATCATATAATTTCACTTGACAAACTTTAGTATACATTTCTAATTAAGGATTTATGAAAAAAATCATCACCCATTGTCAACTTTTAATAAAAGTAACAGTAATTTCTTAATATCGTCGAATTGTCCCCCTAATGACATTTGTCAACAGTTTTGTTTTTTGGAACAAAGATTCAGTCAGGGTTCACATAGTGTTCTATGGGTTGTTGTTTTTGTCCCTTTAGTCTTTTTTTAAGTGTAGAAAACTACTATCTCACCGCCCTTCCTCCTCTCTCCTTCTCTTAGAAGAAAACTGGTAGCAGGTCCCATATTCTGAATTTGTTTCCTTGTGTTGTTGTTTACCTTGTCCATTTGGCCTCCTGTATTTCCTATAAACTAGGGGTTAGATCGAAAGGCATATTTAGATTGAGGTTAAATATTTTAGGTAGCAATAGGTCCTAGACTATTCTCTTCCCCTTTAGCCCCTACTTGGGAAGAGGCATGAATTTAGCAATTTATAAGTAGCTTTTTTTTTTTTTTTTTAATATAAAGAAGAAATGGCTTGGAGCATGTTTGGAAATTAATTTTATTAGTATATTAAGGGGGCTGCAAATTTAATATATTCCACTTGTGGTTGGAACATGGTAGTATTCTGAATAGTCAGCCTGGTTAAATGGATATACATTTTCAGTGTATTTTAAGACTATAAACCATGTGCCTCTTGGATAAAATGGCTTGAGTGTTAAACATTTTTGGTGGTTGAATTTGATTTGGAATGACAGGCTATCTGAATTGTAATGGGAAAGCACTATTCCATAAAGATTTATTTCTAAGGACATTTATTTAGAAACGTGCATTAATTCTACTTCTATTTGATAAATTTGAACAGAATATTTTTCTGGTAAATGGTTATGCTAATCTGATATATGGCCATAAATCTAAGTACACCTTTAGGGTGATAATTTTTTTTCTTTTATTTCTTTTTATTTTTCAATTACAGTTGATGTACAATATTGTAGTAGTTTCAGGTTTACAACAGTGATTGAGTATTTATATAACTTAAATGACTCAGGTTGATAATTTCATATGTGCATTGTCTTAGAAACTCAGACATGTAAATAAAAATTCCTATCTGACTCTGCTAACTTAATTTGCTATTTAATTTTTTTTCCCCTTAATATCCTTCCAAGTGCTCGTTGGATGTCTGGGAAAAATTAAACTTAAAGGAATTTTCTGAGTCTTAATGAAGAATAGCATGGAATATATAAAGTAGCTTTGTGTGATGAATGGTAGCCATCATAGGCAGTGCCTAGCACATTCTTATATTTAATCCTTTAGCAGGCAAGAGTACTGTTTTTCACATCAAAATTCGCTTGTTTTGAATAATAAAGTGCCTTGGACAGAATAGGTACTTTCTAACTGGAGTAGTACAGTAAAAATAAACACATACACACACTCCTTTTTTCTCCTCCCCTTTTAAAAACACAAATGTATAGGGTATAGTGAAAAAAAGCATGATCTTTGAAGCCACATGAACCGTGGTTTTGTGTGTAGCTCTGGGCAGTTTACTTGACCTTGGTTTCTTTGTCTGTAAAAGGAGGTAGTTTCATAGGGTAATGCCAAGATTAAAGGTGAGAACCTATGTGATAAAATGCTCAGCACCATGCTTGTCTCATAGATGCCAAAAACAGGTCAATTCTCTTCTTTCTTCTCTTCCTCTTAGCCATATTTTAAAGTTCAACTTTCTGGATCAGTAGTTGAATGGAAGTTTTTGTTTGCATTGTGTGTTTTTGAAACTGCTAATTTTAAGGTACTTGTTACAGAAGTCAGATAAGACCTTGATTTCAAGATAATCTATATAGTCAGTTGCTTATGTTAAAACAATTAGATGTTTATATGAAATGTTTTGAACAAGTGGGACAGTTTTAGATGGTAATTTATAGAGAAAAAGGAACCACAGACAAAAGCGTATTTTGTTATTGGCATGAGGGTATTGCCAACAAACTGGTTTTAATGAAAATCAGTATTTAAAAAATGCATTTATTTAATAAGACAATGAGAACTTGAGACACTCCATGGACTTTTTTTTTGTAGAGGTTCGTTTGTGGTTTAGAACTTTAAACTTTATTTTATTTAGATGAAGTGAGTCTGTAGTGCCACACTCAAGTCATACATGTGTATTTATGACTAGGGCTGTCACCAACTGGGAGAGCAGTCTTCCCTACAGAGGAGAGGAGTTAGTTAGTGCTTTCCCTAATGGGGCTCACATCCTCTCAGTGGAGGAGGACAAGAGAATTCTCCTTACTGGCTTTGTGCCCTCTTAAAGAATTAATATATTTTCCCAAGAAGGGAAAATTAGTAGTGTCCTAAGTTTTGACAAGAGAAGTCAAGGAACAGAGTAGAGGCTGCTTCAGTAGACATTTGTGAGCCTCGCCTTCTTGGCATTTATGGATAAACCAAGAAATGCTCCCCTCTATCAGCTATTTCCAGTTGCAGGGCACATGGCTCTGTCGATGGCTTGTACCAGAAAAGGGCTCAAGGAGACTAGGACTCGCACTGCTCCCTGGCCAAGTAGGACCTGTTCTCTGAGAATGAACTTGATGCCCCAAGGACATTAAGTGTAGCTGCACTTGAGCTTTTTATGTTTTTTTTTTTTCATACCATTAAGCAACGGTTTATCCCTTCCTTTCTGAAATATTTCATTTAAACTGTCCAGCTCCTCATATCAGAAATCAAACCAGAATAATCAAAGAGCATGATTTCCCCCTCCCATCATAGAGTCATGGAAAAGTAAAGAAATACCACTTCTAGATGGATAGTGATTGTGTTTTAAGCCAATGGCATTTTTGAAGACATTTCACCTTCACAGGGCTTTTTTTGCTTCCTTCATTAAGAGCAGTCTTAGCTAGCTCAACAAATATAATATCCTGGAGTTTTAGAAGTAAAAAGTTACTGCGAAGGTGTTAACTGTTTGACAAATTAGAAACTGTTTTCATTTGTCAAAGGGTGGTGGAAGTCTTGCCCTAATTTTTTCAACAAATATTTCTTGAGGGCTGTCATTGTGCCCTTCAGAGTTTGAGGCCAGCTCTGTGTCTCAGTCTGAGGAGATAAGGGCATGCAAGTACACATGTTAGAGACACATGTGCAGCAGGAGAGTAGAGGAGTTAATGAAGGAAGGAGAGAAGGGGAGAAGGAGGAAGAAGGAGGAGTTTGTGACTTGGGGAGGGCTTCAGGGAGGAGGTGAAAGATGCATAACATTTTGCCAGGTGGGAAAGAGGGTGAGGGCCTTTCTATGAAGGCAGCACCATGAGCAGAGGCTAGGAGGCATGGAAATGCAAGTCATGTTTGGGGTGTTGCTACTAGAACAGATGGTGCTTGGCTTTTGGGTACAGTGGCAGGGAGGAGAAAGCCAGATTGCAAAAGACCTTGTATGCCAGGCTAAGAAGTATGGACTTGGTCCTGTAAAGCAAGCAATAGCTGTCAAAGGTTTTAAAGCAGGGAGATGATGTAATCAGAGCTGTGTATTGGAGAAAAGCTTTGGCAGTGGTGGTGGTGTGGAGAGATGGCGTGGGGACAGATGGGGGGCAGGGCTCTCTGCCATGTGGCTTTTGAAGTAGGTCAGGTGAGAGATGATGTTTGAGCCTGAGTTAGTGGGAGGAAGAGAACTAATATCGGTTGAATACCTTTTATTGTGCACTTGAGGTACATTAGCTCGTGTAATCTAAGCAAAAACTTTTCATAGAGTGCTATTGTCGTCATCCTCATTTTGCAGAGAAGGGAACAGACTCAGAGTAACCTGGCTCAGCCAGGATTTGAACTCAGGTTGTTAGTCCTGTACATTTAGAACACTGTGCCTTTAAAACAGAGGGAACGAGAACACAAAGAAAGCTGCACATGGGAGATGACTTCTGAAGTGGAATGGAAGCTTCTTCCAGAACAGAAAGGAATAGAGCTGGTCCTTGAATAACATCTTTTCTTTCAAGGTTGTTTTGTTATAACAACGATAAGATGCAGCGAGATGCAGCGAGATGCTGTAGGAACTTAACTCTTGTTTACATCAATTAGCCTATGGTAAACTGGTTTCCTCGTACATCCTTTTGCTTGAAGTTGCCAAACCTACAATGATGTTCAGTGAGGACTTAAACTGTATTTGGCATCTGACTAAAGGTAGAGAGCAAGGCTGTTTCAAGGCAATGTGGACGGTGAGTGACAAAAGTAACTGAGAACTCTCTCAGGAGGAAAGAGGCAAAGTTTGGGCCCCCACCCTGGGATACCGAGTTGGAAATGCCCAGTAGGCAGTTGGAAACTTGGTTTTTGGGGCAGCATCCCAGCCTTCTTGTAGAGACTCCTTTAAGTCCTCTGAGTAGGCTTGGGATAGGAGGGGATGGATAACTAGTTCCTATCCCTGGATTCCCTAGTCCTAAATACTATTGTGCATAGGAAACACCTGAATGCACACTTCCAGGCCCTGCCCATTGGCTCACAGGGTCTGGAGTAGGGGTTGGCAGTCTGCATTTTTATCAAGATCCAGGGTCGAACAAGGCAGTTTGTGACAGGGTCGTACTTTTGAGAATGTATGGCTCTGAATAGCCCAGGCTGTCTTTTAATTTCACTTCTTTCAGGGAGTGTTTAATAGCTCCTTGAACAATATGATGGTGTTGTCTGGTGAAAAGCAACATCTAGGAAAATTGCTTGTTTTTAGAAACTTATGTACATTCATATTTAATTTTGCCAAGGATGCTTTTTAGTTATTTGGATTAACACTCAAAAGTAGCAAGCCCTAATTGTTTGTTTTTGCTTTTTAAGTGGACCTTTGGCAAGAGATTTCTAGTGAAATTAGATTCAGAGTATTTTTCTTTCTTATGGAATAAGAGGTTGGAGGAGGGAACCTGGGATGTGGAGAGTGAGGTGTAATACCCTGGAGTTTTCTGTTTGCCCAGATATGACCTAGGTTATCCCAGAGTCACTGAATGGGGATCTAATATACAACATGGTGGTTAATTAGCAATACTGTATTATGTATTTGCAAGTTGAGAAAGTAGATCTTAAATGTTATCACCACACAGACAAATGGTAATTATGTGATGGGATGACTGGGTTAACCAACCTAATTATGGTAATCATTTCATAATATATGTGTGTATCAAATCATCACATTGTATACCTTAAACGTATATATGTTATATGTCAATAATACCTCAATAAAGCTGGAAAAGGTCACTGAAAAGTACTCTTTGGAATCTGTGTTTTAAACCCAATCAACCAACCAGTTATTAGACCATTTGCTTGTTATTAGTCATGACTCCAGCCTAGGTCACTCTCCCCTTCCTCTCTGTCAATTTTGCCTTCTTAAAACAATTGGGATATAATTGATATTAGTTTCAGATATATAATATAATGGTTTCATATTTGTAGCTATTGCTAAATGATCACCACCATAAGTCTAGTTAACATTCATCCCCTCATACGTATGGTTAGTTATAAATGTTTTTTTCCTTGTGAGGAGAACTTTTAAGATGTACTCCCTTGGCAACTTTCAAGTCTACAACACAGTATTGTTAACCATAGTTACACCATGCTATACATTACATTCCCAGGACTTATAAAATTGGAATTTTGCATCTTTTGACCCCTTCACCCATTTTGCCCACCCCCACCCTGCATGTCTTGCCTTTTTAGAGTTAGTGGGAGCTTTGAAGCCAAACAGCCTGGGTTCAGGTCCCAACTCAGCCCCTCAGTCTCAGGGTGACCTGGGCGGGTTACCCAGTCTCCTTTAGCTTGTATTCTGTGACTTCGGAAGGCAGGTACTTTTGAAGATTTTTTTTAAAAAATTAATTATTTTAATGGAAATGATTCAAATTCCCTCTCCCCCTGCCCCCCACCCTGGTCTGCCTCCTTCCCTGTACACTCTGGTAGAACTTTTGAAGGTGGTTTTGGGAGTTGGGTGACATAAAGTGAAAACACGTAACCCTGAACCTAGCGAATATTCCCTTAATCTTGAGAGGGAGGGTGAGGCCTAGAAATGTGCCTCATCCAACCACCTTAGTGCCCGCTTACTCCAGTCGGCAGTGTATTTAGGGCCGACTGCACAGTGCCCTTCTTATAACCATTACTTACCTTATTCTACCTTCCCTCCAGAATTAGCAGGCATTCTTATTTGTTCGTGGCTGATAATAGGAAACAAAGTGTATTTTTGGTTTTAGTTTTCAGCCTGTGTCTTTTTTGTTGGTGCCTTGTTACTCGTAGGGTACTTTTTGCTTGTCTCTCCTGATCAACAAGGTTTGGGGTTCGTTAACTGCTTGCTGCTGGCGAATTCATTTTTCTCATGTGTGGGAGGAAGGAGCGGCTTCCTCTTGTTTTTCCACCTTTGCTAAATGCCATTTCAACTTCCTTCGTCAATCACAGGGCTTCCCAGCTCCCTCTCTAGTCCTCGTCCTGGTGGAAAAGACAAGAGGTCAGCTTGCTCTCTGGTGGGTTTGCTCAGTCACTGCATAGAAGCTAATTGAATTGTTACTTAGTGCCAGACTCCGTGCTAGTGCCTTTTCTTAAATTATCTAATTTCATTCTCTTGAAGGCCTTCAGAGGGAGCAGGCGTTCTTACTACATCCAGTTTGCAGATCTGAGGGTCCATGCCCGGCCCCAGGTCTCACAGCAGGCTAAGAAGACCCTGTACCTACTCCTGCATGCTGCCCTTCCACCCCACTCTGCCCACTGATAGGTGCTTTCTGAGTGGCTGTGTCTGTGCAGAATTGGTCAACTTTGAAATCCTTTAAGGGTGCTGGCCCAAAGGTTAGCTTAAAGACTGATTTGGGAACTGTAGATGCTCTGGAGTTGGGGGCAGTGGTAAGAGAAACTTGGGCTCTAACCGACAGTGCTCAGAGGGAGAGCAAGCTGGTGGAATTAAGCAAGAATATTGCAGCTACTTAAGACTGCTTGTTTTTTTTTTTTTTTTAATGAATGGCTCCTGAAAGACTGCCTGGGTATGCTAAGTGCATATTTGTGGATGCTGTAGACAAGATTTTCTTTTCTGCCATTTTAGTCCTACATTCTAAGTTGCTGTGACTCACTTTTTTGGGGGCAGTACAATGCCCTTAGATTATCCACAGTAATTATGATGTCCCATCCTTAGGACTGTGTATGTGACTTCTTAACTTTCAGCATCAAAACATGTAGGCGAACAGCATGATGGAAAAATAAGTGATTCTGGAGTAAAGTAGACATGGTTTCAGATTTCAGCTCTCCCTTAGTGCTCTTTGACAAATTTCTTAACTTCATGGCCTTGGTTTCTTCATCCGTAAAATGGAGATCATTGTATTCAGTGAGAAATAATGTTTGTACAGTACATCTAGAGTAGGGCTTGGCACCTAATAGGTGTTCAGAGGTCTCCTGGTTCATTTCAGCATAATTCAACAGGTATTAAGTATATTTAGTGTGCTGGACTTTGTGCTAAACTCTGATAGTTACAGAGATTAGTAAAATATAATTTCTGTCCTGGAGGAACTTAAAAATCTGGTGGTCAGGGCTGACACAAATTCATCATGAGGTTTTTGACCTCATGCCACATCATCAGCTGTGACAGGAGCCAAATGCTGGAGCATTTCCTCTGCCCTGAGGGTTGAGAGATCCTCTCCTTCCAGAAGGAAGTTAGTTATACCTGAGTCCTCTCTTGAGGGACTGAGTAAGAATTAACCAAACAAAGGAAGGTGGGATAGGATGCAGCCAAAGCAACAGCATGAGCAATTGATGGAGCATTTAGGAGAACTGTACTCAGCCTGGATTTGGCTGGAGGCAGGGAGAACAGGGAAATGGGCCCAGAGAGCCTAGTATCTGTGAAGGTACTGGTGGGCCTGGTGTACCTTAGAAGATATAAAGTTTGTTAGGTTGGAACATCAAACTAAGTAAAAGTAATTATATACATAGTGTTAATATCACTGTCAGTCGTTTTTATACTACACAGTGTGATTAAATAAATGGTGCAGCCATACAATAGAGTGATCTGCAGATGTTAAAAGAATGAGGTAGATTTAAATGTGCTCTGATGAAAAAACCTCCAAGAATATTATTAAATGAAAAATATAGCTGTGCATAGAGTATCTTTCGAAGAGTCTATAAGAAACTACTTATAGCGATTGCCTTTGAGAAGGATATGGGGTGTGAAATAGATGATAGTCTTGCATTTTACTGCAGACCCCTTTGTACTGTTTGACTGTTTTTTACATGCGTTTCTTAAAAAAAAAAATACTGTAAAGAAATGACTAACGTACATTATCAGGTGAGCTGGAAACCAAGTGGCAGAGTGTAAAAATAACTTGTGCCATTGCACTGTAATGCTATTATGTGGAATGCTAGATTAGTCCATGCTCTGACAATAATACCATTCATGGGGGATTTTAGAGTTTCCCACTTTCACATACATTATTTTAGTCAGAATTAATCACTTCCATCTGTGCTCCCATAGCAATTAAAATATTTTAAGATTGTAAATGTTAAATGGTGGTCCGTACAGTTTGGAAAAGAGAAAAGAATGATACTATTTATTTAATACAACATCCATGTTCTTATTTCTTTCCATCCTTTGCATATGCCTTTGGAAGAAATATAATTATAACTAAAATATGTATTTAGGCATACCTTTCTCTGTTTAATATGATTTCATGCATTTTTCCCAGGTGTCTTATCTTTTTAAATGGTTGCTGTTTTGTGGAACATCTCGATTCCCTTACCTGTGACGCCTGTGAAGCACTCATGTTCATTTATTCTTGGTTCTGTGGGTTGATATTCATCTCTTTGTAGACCCTTGGGGCAGGGTGGCCTCTTTGTCACTAGAGTGCAAGGCACAGGGACATGGCTCAGCAAGTAATCTTGAAGGAATGGATGTTCCTTTTGGGTTTTACAACAGCATTTTAAAGTAGAGATGGTAGATATGTGCTCTTTTTCAGCCAAGGAAAAAGATTCAGAAGCAGTCTTTCCAAAGTCACATCGCAGCTACCTGTAAGGGCCTGAATTCAACCATGAATTCAATTTGCCTAACCCTAGCTCAGCAGTTTTTCCTGTGTTCTTGAAATCAGAATTTTCAGTAGGTTTTCCTGGGAAAGATATAGCATCTAGAGTAAGTGAACAGGATTTTGACCTTTTCGTGAAATTTAATTGCTCTGATGTGTAGAATCTGGTGATGGGTGAACTGGGTTCAAACCCCAGCAGTATCTTTCACAAGTTGTATGACCTCGGGCAAATTACGTAACATCTCTGGGTGTTAGTTTCCCATCAGTTAAATAGGTCTAAAGTTTTTGCAGGTACCTAAGCTCCATAGGGCTATCAGAATACACATAAAGCTTTTACGCTGGCACCTGGCATATGGTAGGGGCTCACTAAATACTAATCTAAGTCTTTTTCACCAGCGTTGGTAAGGGCGATGGGGAAATGAATGCTCTCAAACAGTGTTGGGAAAATAAATAAGGGAAAATCTTCTGGAGGGCAACTTGTCAGAGTGATCATTTAAAACATGCCAACAACCCTTTGACCACGAAATTCCAGTTCTAAAAATTTATGCTAAGGAAATAATCGTACAGACACATAAAGTTACATTACATGGATATTCATTGAAGTACTATTTAATAGCAAAAATGTGGAAAAGCCAGATATTTACCTCAAAAGGAGCTTGAGAAAAACTTTATCTTTCATGCAATGGAATAATAATGAGCTTTGTACAGGGAGAGAGGGAGCTGAGTGGGGTGATGTGGAAGGATGTCTTCTACCTACTATTAAGTTGAAAAATAACAGGTTACAGCCTGGCATATATGCTATAATCATATTTTTGCCCCCTCCTAAGTATATAGTAATTGTTTGACACATTTAAGGGTCTACTATGTGCAGGTTCTAAGCTAGGCCCCTTTAACTGTCTTTATGCACATAGAAAAAAAGTCTGAAAGCTCTTTTGTTGGTAGGATTGAATAATTCTTCCTATTCAAAAAATTACTTGTATATTATTTTTTATTTGTATATTTTATAATCCATATTAAAAATTTCTTTTTCTACTCTTAAAAAAAAAAATATATAGGCATTTCCTTTCTCTCCACCTCCAAATCTCAACTCTTAAACTTTCTTCTTAAAATTTAGAAAGTTAATTACTAAAATTCTCTTCTGTTTTTTCGTAAAGATAAGACGTCTTTTATCCTGAATTGCTTATACTCCATAGCAAATAGTATTTGAGTGTGTCCTTTGTGAATGAATGTGCTAAGGTTTGGCACTGATACTCTAAACATCTAAAGTGTGGATTTGACATTATCGCTCTAAATCATTTAAAGAGTACTTAAGAAATTAAATCATTTTTAATATGAAAAACTTCAGATGCTTGGGGCAAAGTTACTCTGATTTATCTAGTTTTGACTTTCTAGGGGGAATTCTTAAGACTACAGAGATGAAACTATCAGTGGGTCATAACCTTTTTTATTTCATGGTTTATAGATCACAGAATACAATTGTTTTTGCGGTTAATGGTAGAAGCAGAACCTCTTTTTGTGGGGAGAAGAGAGTGAGTGGAAGAGGAGGAAAAAAATATGGAAAGGAAAAGGGTGATATATTTTTGAACACAAACTAGATTAGTGCTCAATGACAATGAAAAAAAATCAGTATTGATGTTCATGTCTCAGTTTGATATCTTCATATTTCAAAAAAGTTGAGCTTTTAATATTTTACATTTGCAGTCATTTTAAAAAATCTTACAACTTGTAATCTATTTGTAGGCTTTGTAATATTATTTTGCTAAATTATAAGTGGTCAACTTTACTGCATTGGGGCTTGAGATATGTTTTTAGATTTTGAATTGAATTCTTGGCATCATATATGAATTATATTGTAAAAGAACTCTTTTGACAAAATGATCAATATTCTCCCCCTCCCCTTTCTTTTAGAAGTGATACTAAAGGTATATTTATGTCTGCTTTTGAGTTTGTTGGGACACTTGATACCAGTCTAAGTAGAAAGATGACAGTCTTGGAGCTTGACAGCTGAGTGTGAATTTAAATTTTGCAATTCTGAACCGAGTGGCCATTTATGGGGCTAACCCTTCCTTGCCTTGCTGATCGTGAAGACTAAGAGATGATATCTTTTAAACACCTGCTGCCTCAGCTGGTTCAATGTTTAGCAAATACCAGTTCCTCCTGAGCTCCTACAGTTGCAATGTGGACTCTTTGTTGCCACTGTGTTTGTGTAAGGTTGTCCTATAGCTCTCTCTGCATTTACACCTGTGGGATCTCTTCTGGCGGTGGCTGGCTGGTGGACACAGTGTTGTGCTTTGAAAGTTATGGCAAGCTGAGAGTTGGTCATTATTGCCATTGAAGTTTTCAGTGTAATGGACGACTACCTTATGTTTCTTTGTGTTATTCTCTTTTAAAAAGCACTTTTGTAGGGATGGAGTATACATTCCAATGTAAAAATGTTAATCTTTGAAAACCCAGAGTTAGGCTCCTGTTATCAGCCACTTGAGTGTTATCAAATCTGCTAGAGGCTAACCAGATCCTATTAGGTAATCCTCCCCACACTCACCCCTAAGCGCTTTGCCAGAGGGCTGATTGCCAGAGGGCTGGACACCTTCAACTGAAGCTCTCCTACGGATGTGATTGCTTAAGATCTTCCTTGGATTTTTACAGAATGAGATGATGAGAAGACTTCCAGGTAAATGGGTGGACTTATTAATAATGCCTGTCTCTATTGACACTGACTCCCCTCCTCCCATTGAAATCTTTCCTGTCCTTTAAGGCTCTGTCTTTGCCCCATATTTTTTAGGATGCTTCCCAGACAGCTCTCAGTTCCATCTTGTACTTCTGTCTGTAGTAAACATATCAGCATAGGCACCACTGTCCTCACCTTTTATATGTTAATCTCAGATTGTAGCTGACCTGAGGGCGTCCACCAGCTATGCTTTTTGCTTGCATTTCTTTGCATTTTTTACCTAGATGAGATGAGGTGCTCGGTACACAGCTGCCGATTTTCTTTTTTTCTCTTTGTCTGGACCAACACCTTCTGCTTTAGAAGATCCTCTGTAAAGTTACCCACACAGCAAACTATCTTCTCTCCTTTCATTTTCATTACAAAATAAGACAAAAAGGAACTAAAAATAAGTTTTATGTGTGTGTCTGTCCTTCAGTGTTTTCTTTTCATAGACATATGTGTATATTATGTATGTTAAATGATACGCTGTACTTTTCATAGTATAGCTTACTGCTTTTACATCACACACATATGACTTATATTATCTCATTTGTATGTAGTTTACAAATTATTTCTAATGATTGCATGTAATTCACCTTCCAGACTGCAGGAGTAACATAATTTTAACTAATTATCGAATTTAAATAACACTTCAATGAACATTCTCCTTCTACAGTTTTATTGAAAGACCTGTGGCAATTAAACTATGTTAAAATCAATGTAACATAGTTTAAAAAAATAAATTTGTAGAATCTGTTCATTAGTATCTGAGTAATCACTGTGGTCTGGGACTATTCTGGGTATTGTGGGGTACACTTGGAAGTAAGTATCAGAGTACTAAGGATAAAATAAACATGTATACCAATAGAAAGTTATGTCAGGTATTTAAATAGACTATTTTTTTTAGGATAGATAACCATTAAAGAATTTATGTGGACAACTTAAATGTCCATCAGCAGATGAATGGATAAAGAAAATGTGTGTGCGTGTGTGTATGTGTATATACACATACACACACGCACACACACACAATAGAATAACACTTAGCTTAAAAAAAGGAGATCCCGTCATTTGTGGCAAAATGGATGGACCTAGAGGGCACTATGCTAGGTGAAATAAGCCAGACAGAGAAAGACAGACACTGATTGGTATCATTTATATGTGGAATAATAAAAGGAAGGATGGAAGGAAGGACAGAAGGAAGGAAGGAAGGAAGGAAGGAAGGAAGGAAGGAAGGAAGGAAGGAAGGAAAGAAAGAAAGAAAGGTTGAACTCATAGAAACAGAGTAGAAAGTGGTCGACAGGCTGAGGAGTGTGTGGAGGAAGTATGGTTTGCTAAAAAGATAAACATTTTCAGTTATAACATGAATAAGGTTTGAGGGTCTAATGTGTAATGTGACTATAATTGATATCACTGTACTGTACAATTCAAATTTGATAAGGAAGTAGAATTTAAATGTTCTCAACAACAAAAAAAGAGTAAATGTATGAGATGATGGATTTGTTAATTAATGCAGGAGGAATCCTTTCACAATGTATATATATTATACATTGTACACTAGATATATCATAATTTTTTTAGTTAGACCTCAATAAAGCTGGAAAAGAAAAAGAACTTTTTGCAAGAACTGTAAAAATTAAAAACAAAAAAATGGAGAGGGATGTGTGTGCGTGTGCGCGTGTGTGTGTGTCCCGGGGTGAATGTAGACTATGACAAAGAATCTACCTGATTTATAAGTATGACAGAGCCTCCGTGAAGGGGGTGAGAACAAAAGGCATGAACCTAACTAACTTTGGAAAATGGTATATTGACCAGACATTGAAGGCTAAAGACAAAAGGAACTGTACATTTACACTGTATGTTAGCTGGTAAAGTTGTTTCTTATGGGAGTTAGCAATTCCGAAACTACTTTATATGTATTCAGGAGTCGAACAAATATGTAAATGAGTAGTGGGTGGTGGGAGTTGGATTTCCCACTGTTGGAAAGGGAAGTCACAAATAAGCGAGGGCAGGAGGCTCCAGTGAACCATGTGGTACTGGATTAGAGTTGGAGACATCACTATAAATTTATGTTTAGCTTAATATAGGTACAGAAATCGTTATAGATGTGTGGTCCATACATGGGTCAGTATACCTGCATGCATTTCCTACCTCTGTCTACTGAGAGGTCTTGGAAGTAATGACACCCACAAGCAACAACATACCTGGATCTTGGTGTCTAAATGCCATTCTCTAATAAAGGTAACCAGGGCTTCTTGTGAAACGGGTAATTGCAGGTCCAGGGCATCTTGTATTGCCGGAATATAAGGAAGTACTCAAAAAACAAAGGAAGTGGACATATTGAAAGACATAGGGGCCAACCTCAGAGAGCTCCTAATAGCCAAAGCTAGAATGACTTAAGCAAGCAAATAAACAATGTAGTTCTACATTATAACCCGAAGTATAAAATAAATATACATAAATTTATGTAAGGAGAAGAGTCATCTTTGTAGAAGAATTTCAAATAATTTATGTACATACTTCTTCAGGAGCTTAATTTCCCCCGCATATACTCCGAGCTACTTCACATGGTGTGCCACATTTAGTGTAACCACATTCAGTGCCTGAGGATTTAGCAGAGAGGATAAACCCTGCATCTTTAAATGAGAAAGTGTACAACTTTTTCCTCCTACAGCATGTCAGCATCTCAAGTTCATTTTTCAACCTACGATATAACAGTTTGTAATAAAGCCTTTATGAGCTCATGGAAAAAAAAAATGTGGGCTGAACTTAGTGACTCACTTCTACAAGATAGAGTATGGAAAGAGGTAAAGGTAAATTTAAAGTGGAGAAACCTGACAGACATTCCCATAACCAAATAAGGTTGACATCGCCAGCAATAAATTAAATCATGCTGTTAGCACGTACCCTTAATGTAATGTGATGAGAAGGGCACTTTATATCTGTGGTTTCTCTTCTAAAACCCATAACAGTCTGTGAGAAAAAGATCAGACAAATCCCAGTTGAACATAATACACAGTACCTGACCCCAGTATTCCTCAAAATTGTCAAGGTCATGAAAAACAAGGGAAGATTGAGAAACTGCAACAGACCAGAGGAGACTAAGGAGATGTAAGATCCTAGATATGTATCCTGGAGTGGAACAGCGACATTAGTGGAAAACGGGTAAAACCCAGTTGAAGTCTGGAAGTCAGTTAATTTTTTAAAAATACACTGAAGACATTTGATTATGAAAACATTAAAATGTAAAGTTGAAAGAGGCGTACAGTGAATACCCACATACCCATAATCTTGAGTCTATAGTTCAGATTTTGTAATTTCTGCTTTGTTATGTACCTGTGCAGCTCCCCATCTTATTTTAAAAAGTATTCCAAGGTAAGTTGCAAACATCAGTACGCGTAACCCACTTTCCCCTAAACAAACCCCCCAAACAAAAACCTCCTTAAAATGTAACTTCTGCCAAGGTTGCTGTCCAGTGCTGCCAGACGCTCAGAGTTGATAATGTGTTTATGGCTGTGCATCTTCCCGTTGGGCATAGAGGAAGATGAAAAGTTGGAGGATGTAGGTTATATTGGTACTTTCAGAGGTGATCATGGATGTATGTGATTAGGGGACCATGCTTGGCTGGAGTGGATCTGTGCTTGGGGGGTTGGGCCATTGGGGGGTCTGCGAGCGTTCCAGGAAATAGCAGCTGTTTTCTTGCTACATGTTTCCCATACCTTGAGTGGCATTAAGCGACGTGGACAGCTTTCAAGACAGCCAGAAGGGTTGGTGGGCCTGGACTGGGACAGTGCCGAGTGCTCAAGTTGTCATGTACAGCGCCTGAGCATTTATTTAGGGAGAGTCTAAGGCCTCCCTCCCCAGACCATTCTTCCCTCCCCTCTGATCCTCTGGGAAAATAAATAGAGCAGGAAGAGAGAGGCCTTAGTTCTGGACAGGGGGTAGGAGAACTGATCAACTCATCAATCAGAAGAGTGTAATTATGCGGAAAGGACAGAAATCACTCCCTGAAGGCCACAGACTTGGGGGTTTGCCCAGAAGAGGACCTTACAGCTGCTAACAGTAGCCCTATTCAGCTTGGGTGCATAATGATTTTAAAACTAATCAGGAACCAAAGCCGGAGGCTGGGGACAAACACAAATATCTTGTTGACAGAGCAAACATCTAGATTTTGTCGGATAGGAAGTTGCTGAGGAAGGTCAGAGTGATGTAATGGTGTACACCAAGCTTTCATCCTTAAACAGATGGGCCCCCGAGGTACCATCTGCAGCTCCCCGGGGCCCTTTGAAATTGCTTCCTATAAAATAAATCGTCATAAGTTAGTATCAAGAAATTAGGATGGAAGCCATACCTGAAGTAAAACTGGGCAAAGAAAGGAAATTTCCACTGGAGTTACCCTCTTCCTCTTCCACCCTTGCATTAGAAATAGACCTGAGACTTACTTTGATCATTTTTCTTGTTTCAGACTTGGGTATCGTTGCCTCTCCAAGTAGCGATCCAGAGTAAACTTCCCTTTCTCCTCTTCAGCTCGGACAACTGTACTTTTTCCTACCTAAGCCAGTGTCAGCGAGATAGTTTTCATAAACTGTCTTGCTATTTTGGGTGTTCTGTTTTGGCTGAGGAGGAAGTCATATTTTTGTTTCTGTTTTTTTTTTTTTTTTCTTTCATCAAAGGAATATTTGTTCTGGGAAGGCAGGGGGAGGGATGTTTCTCAGTCTAGGTCAGAGGAAGAAAATGTGTAAGTGGCTTATTATGAATCTTAATTGGTGATGTTGTTAATAAAACATTTAAATCAAACATTAAATAAAGCTTCAGAGCAGAAAGCAGGGTCTACTGTACTCATCCTTTGATTTATTCGACAGTTATTGGCACTCCAGTGTGCCAGGCCCTGAGGATTTGCAGTGGACCATGTAGCCTCTGTTCTTAGGGAGAGACACAGTCAGAGGAAATGGCAAAGTGAAATTTGCAGAGGTGAGAGGAATCAGAGGAGGAATGAGGGGAGACTTCCTGGAGGAGATGATTCTTGAGTTGCATCTCAAGGGAGTAGCTAGGTGAGGTGTGGTTGGGACGGAGAGGGGACAGAGCTGAGCCATGGAAGATAAACAGCGTGAGTGATGTGTGTGGGAACAAAGTGGGTAAGTGTGGCGGCAGCGTGGAATGTAGGAGGGGCCGATGGAAAGGTTGATTTGGAATAGCAGTGAAGAGGAAACGCTGGGGATGCATGCAGCCGTGTTGGTGGGTAAGGAACAAGGGCAGGAAGTTGGAGTGTTAGCATATCGAGCTCCCTGGATTGGTTTTCTGGGCAAAACAGAGGAAAGGGCATTTGCTAGAGCAGTGTTGTGGAGAATGGTGATGAAAGCTTGAGGTAGTTGTTGAGGGGAATGGGAAAGGGCCCTTCTGAGTCACAGACATTCAGGTATAGTGGCATCTCTCTGTGAATGGTGTGACTTCTCTTTGGGGACTTTGGGCCAGGGGTTCCGGTATGAGGGAAGCTAAGTTGCAGGGCTGATTCCCATGGCGTGGCAAAAGAAGAAGGTTTCAGAGAAGGATGATGTAGGCAACAGGATTGGTGGGATGATCAGTGGTGGGGGCCACATTGCTAGGGAATGAAGAGGAGGATATACTCCAGTGAGCGAGGGGGCTGTATGCACCACAAGGATAGGAGATTGTGGTCGTCAAGCAAGAGCACTAAATTGTGCCCTCTTACTCTAATGGATAGTCCTGAGAATGGCTAACTAGAGGCAGGAGCCAAAGATCAGAGGCCCAGCAGCAGTAATAGTGATAGTGATTGTGGTCACTTGGTCACTTCCCACATGCTGTATGCTGGGCACTGCCCTGAGCACTATGAACTGTTAATTCAACAGCAACTCTGTGAATAGGTACTGTTATTATCTACATATATAGGTGAGGAAATGTAACCTTTGCAGAGGTTAAATAATTACTCAAGGTCACACAGTTAACAAATGATGGGATTCTAATCGGGGGTAAATAAACCTCTCCCTCAGCCCTATGCTCTTGTTTCTTTTGGAGCTGACCTTTGGCTGAAGAGAAAATTGTGAATTAAGTCCCTCTCCCCTCCTTTTCCCCTGGTGAATGAGAAGTTACCAAAAATAGGTAGGTGACAGCTGAGAATTGTGAGACTCTCAAAGAAGGATGAATTTTTACATGAGGTTGTAAGAGAAATGGGCTTGGCCAGAACATTCCAGTGGAAAGAGGCCCTATTAAAGGGAGTTAGAGAGGATTGGAAATTAGTGTTTAATGGATATACAGAGTTTCAGTTTGAGAAGCTAAGAAAGTTCTAGATGGTGGTGGTGGTTGCCCAACAATGTGAATGTATTTAATGCCACTGAAGGGTACACTTAATAATGGCTAAAATGGTAAGTTTAATGTGTATATTTTACCACAATAAAATGTAAAAAAGTGATGAAGGGAGAAAATGATAATTACTACGATTTACAAAACTTTTTCCTGGTACAAAATGGGCACTTATTAAGCATATGAATGTATGCTGGGGATTTTGCTAAGTGCTTTCTGTGTATTTTTCTTTTAATGTTCACTTTCTGAGATAGGTCAGCCCTGCTGTACAGATGAGGAATCTCAGGTTTGAAGGGATTAGGCAACTCACCCAAGGCCATACCTCCAGAAAATGGTGGAGACCAGGGTCTCCTAGATCCCCCTGACTCCAAAGCCTTTATCAGGAACCTGTAGACAATTTAACAGTGGAAAGAAGGTTCCAGAGGCTTGGTGAAGAGGGAGAGGCAGGGGTTTGTTGGTACAGGGAGACCTGGAAGAGGAAAAATGCTGGATGAGGAGAGGAGGATGGGGGATAGGGAAGCAGCAGGACCACAGAGATGAGAGGTTGGATGCAAGGACGGTCCTCTTGTGTCCGTTTCAGGCACGAGCTGTGATGGAACTGATGAAAAGTCCAGGTCTCAGAAGGGGGTTGGAGGTTCCAGAGAAGCATACGGGCGCAGGTTGGGGGGAGGTGTCTGCTGTCTTTAGACAGTCTTGTTGGTAGAAGAGTCTTCCTAGATTGGGAGGAAGTGGGAGGAAGAGCTAGAGGCCTGGACAGTGCAGAGATGGGGCTTGGCCTGTACCCCCTTTGTCATTTTTCTTCTGAACTTCCTTCCATCCTGCTGCCCGTTAAGTCTGAAGTCAGCAATCTGATAGCAAATCTGGGTGAATGAATATGAGGAGGCAGTGGCAGTGCTGAGGAAGAGTGACTATTTTTCTAATGCTGACAGCAAATACCAAGGGTGAGGTCAGATCATGGCCAACACCCTGGCTTTGTAGCTCATCAGCAAATTGCAAATATTTTGTTGCAGGTTTTCTTTCTTTTAAGCAGAATGGTATTAAATACGTATGTTAGGAAATGGATTTCACCTACCTTTTCCCGAAGATTTTTTTTTAAGGTTGTAACGTAAAACTCAAGGTATATCCTGTCTTTAGTGGTGGCCAAAGGCGTTTGTGATCCCATAGCTGGAGATGCAGGTCTGTCTCAGATATTGGATTTAGAGAGGTGTTTGTGAAGTGATCTAAGCTGTTTATGAGGGGAATGCGCTCTTGAGAGTTTTGTTATAATTTTATTTCATGTGTTTACTTTGGATTCAGCAGAATTCTTTTATTCTCCTGCTGGTGGTTTTAATTCTGTACTAAAAGGCAGGTTGCTTGAGCAATCAATACTTTCTGTATGATAGTGGTGGCTGTGGAGAGCGTGACCTGCGATTGTGATTATATATTAATTGTGAATAAATAAGGAGATGTTCTCATGACAGGCCCTGGAATGGCCGCCTGCAAGCTGGCATCATTAGGTATTAAGTTACACTGCAGGTAAATTTTGCAGCTGTCAGATGCACTGCAGCACCTCAACCATGACCTCCAGGTGTAAATGGACCTTCATCAGCATCACCAAATGTCAATTCTGGGAGGATCGGGGTGCAGCGGTATGCTATCCATCAAAATTCCGGAACCTTGTTTCTGGCCATCATGTGTTTTACTCCCATTAACTGGAGGGGTCTAAAGAGCTTACAACAATTCTTTTCAAGGAAAGGTAGAGAGTGTCTATGCTTTCTAGTGCCAAATTCTGGTGAATCATTTAACTGTCCCCTTCTGTACCCTATTTCTCTAGCTAAGAAACATTTGGGGGCTAGGTAGAGTAAGGCAAATGAAATTTACCTTATAATGAAAATAGCACTATGATAGTGATAACTAAAGTAGCTGTTATTTTGGGGAAATAATAATGGCTAACATTATAATGAGTGGTTTATCTTCTGGGCCAAGTGCTTTTCTGGTTTTATCTAATAGGGTCTTTGAGAACAGGATCTTGTCTTTCATTCACTTCTAGGTCCTCCAGCCAAGGACAGTGCCTGGCACAGAGTATGTGCTCCAGTGAATGAACTGAATGCAGATAAGGATTCTGAGGCACAAAGAGGTTAGATTGCCTGCCCAGTGCCACACCATTAAAAACTGGGATTGTTTGACAGTAGGTACATGAAGAAGGTGGAAGGCACAGAGAATTATGTCTTAAGAACCTCTTTACTGAAAATATTCTTTCCTGCGATTTTAGAGGTCTCTTGAGTTTTGCTAAAGTAGATTTCTCCATCTTCTAAAAATACTAATTTCAATAGTTAATTTTTATTAAAAATGAATATTATATGATATAATTTTATAATTATAATGTTATGAAGTTTAAATGAGAAACAATTTAAAATAGCACCTATACTTTGTATTATATGTTTAAAAATTTGTCTCGAGTGTCATTTATTTTTAAAAGGATATTTGATTGTTTACTTGGTTTTAATTTTGAGGACAAATTTTTTTTTTTTAAACCATGGAGACTGTCTTTAAGAATAGACCTGAATGAGAAAATAAAATTCAGAGATATAATAGGAAAACCAAGAGTGAGGTCTGATTTTAGCAATATGTTACCATCTAAACACTACATTAATACAAAATATTTCATTAGCCAAACAACTAGAATATAACATTTTAGAAGGAATTGTCCATAGAGCACCAAGAAAGTTTACTATAAGAAAGTATTATTGTATATATGAACCATAATTTCTTTATTCAGTCCTCTGTTGATGGGCATTTAGGTTGCTTCCATATCTTGGCTATTGTAAATTGTGCTGCCATGAGTATTGGAGTGCCTAGATCTTTACAAATTATTATTTTGGTTTTCTTTGGATAAATACCCAGAAATATTTATAAAAAAAATGAAATGCTACCATTTGTAACGACATGGATAGACCAAAAGATATTATGCTGAGTGAAATAAGTCAGACAGAGAAAGATAAATACCATATGATTTCACTTATATGCAGAAACTAAGGAACAAAAAGAAAAAACTAATCAAAAACAGATTCACAAATATAGTAGACTATTTGGTGATGGACAGAAGGGAGGAGAGTTTGGGGACCTGGGAGAATGGGGTGAAGGACTAAAGAAGTAGAAATTAGTAGTTGAAAGTTGGTCACGGGGATGGGGAGCTTGGCAGAGGGAATGCAGTTAGCATTAATATGATGGCTAGGTGGAGGGCCAGGGGAGGGAGGGAGCAATTAGAGGGATTGTTTTATGAACTATATAGATGTCTAACCAATGTACTGTATACATGAAACTAATTTAAATAAATTTAAAAAGAAAGTATTATTGTTTAGTTCAGTAGTCTAAACACTTTTGACATAGCAAGCCTATTGATAAAATATTTTTGCTCATATCTACAGCATTTGTGTATTTATGAATTATCACATATTTGTTAACTAATAAGCTATTTACATTATAAAATACACAAGAATAGAGATGAAAGAATGAAATAAGTAAAAGTGATTAGATATTCTAGTATTTTCTTTCGAGATCACCTTCTACCCTTCTTTTTCGATTTGGTTTAGAAAGACTGAAAGTAATACAGGAGAGAAAGCACACAGCATTTTTGGTTTTTTTTAGAGTGGTATGTGGATGAGAAATTGACAGAGAGGTAAACTGTCAGGCAGATTGAGTGTAGGCTGTTTTGGTGAGTAAACTTAAAAGCTGTCCCTGGCCATCTGCTTGAAAATGTTGGTGAGGTGGTCACGAACTACACTCCTACAGATTAAATTGTCCCTGTTAGGGTGGTCTGATAACTTCCTCATAGCTGATTATGCTGGACATGCTGAAATAGAGGAAAAAATATAGTTCATATACAAGGCATGCAATATTGCTTTTAAATTTGGTATTTTAGCTATTTCAAAGGAATAGAGCTGAATGGAGAAGTAAGGAAGTCTCGTTAATCATTAGGAAGTAGGTAAGTAGAAATAAGATGAAATCACTGGACTTGACTTTAGCAAGAGCTGTGGTCGGATGGAGGGGTAGTGAGGAGGCGACTCTGATCATAGCCCACAGAAGGAACTGCTGAAGTCTCTTAAAGGCAGGAGCAGAGCCTAGAGTGGGACACTTATTATCATTACTGTAGAATATTTGGTGGTAAGTTAGCCTTAGTTTCCTCACAAATTAACATTTTCTTAGATTGTCAAATGCTGTACCTTTCTGGATTTACAAGATTACATGAAGGGGAACTATCAAGTTAAGAAGATACTATTTGCTTATCTGGGGAGAGTCCTGTAGTAGACTCCAAGGAAGAAGTCCTCAGGCTGGCAATGTGAGTGACCATGAATGTGACTATTTGGGACGATGGTTGGGTAGATCGATTTCTCTCTTGGACTAGATTTAACTACTGCGATAAATTGGGAATTTCAGATAGATGTGGAATTCAAAGTATTGTTTCTGGAGGAACTAAAAGCATACTGGGGAAATAAATGATAGATTGCCCAAAGCTTCATTTTCATTTGAGAGTGCACAAAATTATGTACTTAATATAGAATGGAAAGTGGAATTTGATAGAATTTCAACAGTGACAGCATTTTATTGATTATCCACAAATAAAATCCTTAAGTGTTATTGGAGTATTTTTAGCAGAGCATTTCACAACAGGAAAGAAAAAAGTCTCTTCTGGAAATAGGTGGGCCAGTTATTAAAAACGAGAGAAAGTAGCAAATGCAGACCCTCAGCGAGCATCTTGCATTTCCCTAGGCGCCTCCCTGAAAGACGGCACAGGTAAGGACCTAGTTTTTGACAGCATTCAGCTCTGGAGAAGATTTCTTGAGTGATAATTATAATATCGTTCAGAGAACACTAGTAATAAATATTCCTGTCCTTAATTTTACATAAAAGACGCTTAGTCACTCTCATAAATAACTGGTTGATGTGTTTGTGGCTCAGATGGGGAATCTGAGAAACTGTGATAGTTGGCAGATACTTAGAAATGGCATGGACGGAATTAGAAACTGATAAAATAAGAATTTGGGGTTTCTGGGAGTCCTTGAGAAAAGTGACCTCACTAAAAGGGTGACTCAAGGAAAAGCTGTAGTGATCCCAGAAACATTGCTCACTAGGGGAATGCAACCGTGCCCTTCCTCAGCGTTGGACCCGGAAGCCGTGGGAGCAGCGGTGTAGGGCTGGCTCTGTGGCAGGGGTGCATGAACCTTAGAGTCTGCCTCACTGTTAACACTAACACATGGCTTTAGTGGACAGATTATAATCTGCCAATTCTATTTCAAGGATGTGGGAAGGAAACAATATTCAGAACTATGTGTTTGTAAATGAATGAAAGCTTTTAAGTTTTCTCCGAGTGACCTTTGGCTGATCACTTGTTTACATTGAGTCTCAATTTCCTCATCTAAAAGTAAAAGAATGGTTTATTGGAATAATCTCTTAAAGCCCCTTCTGGTTCTAAATGAATGTGTCTTGTTCTGAATAGATGAGAGAGGGTGGTGACATACATTTAGTACTACCTACTGTGTATGTTTTAGGTACAATACGTGCACTAGTTCACTTAATACTCATTATTACATTCACTCTATAAATCATACCCATGAGGTAGGGGTGTTATGATTCCCATTTTACAAATGAGGGTGAGTAACATGGACATGGTCACTCAGCTACCAGTAGTTAAGTGGCCGAGCTGGAATATGATGAGAAATGGTCATAATGATAGCAACACTGATTCATCTATGTTTTGAATGAAATGAAAACAAAGTTAGTATTTGGGATATTAGAATTGTTTTATTTTCTCACAGTTTACTTAGAAGCAAAATAAACCTTTTAAAGATAACAAGATATCGAATCCTACCCCTTGAAGAGAAAGAACTCGTTTTTTTTTTTTTTTTTTGATTATTAGGATGGGGGGGGGGCAGTAAATGACCCCCTAGTTTTCCTGTCAGTCTGAGTTCTGAACTGGTTCTGATAGAGACCAGAGAAACAAGACATCAGGAATTCAGATTGCACTGTTTTACCTACAGAACTAATATTGGAGATTATGACTTAAATATGTGTGAACAGTGGGCCTCCTCCTGCTGAACTCCTCAGTAGTCCGTTTGCCTGGCTGCTCACAGGCAGTGCTGGACCATCAAGGTTTTCCCACATGGAGGCCTGCTTGGAGAAGGATAGCCAGAATGTTGAAGAGGACTGTGTGCATCCAGAGGGTAGCTTGGCACCCAAGAAGAAGTGGGGAGGAGCTGGGTGCCTGTCTCCAGATTCTTTTCCTTAGCTTCAAGGATTAGACAAATTACTAGGGCTTCTAGGAAGGGGTGAGTGAGGGGCAGGAGAGAGGTCCAGATGGTAAACCAGAAGCTTGCTCTCTGCATAAAAGGAAACAAGAACCAGGCAGGGCCCACCCCCGCTTTGCTCCCCACCAGTAGCAAATGCTATTCTGCTTCCCAAGGCCAACAACATTCTAGATAAATTGTTTTCTTCTACTTGAGAGACTGGCTTTTGTAAAAGTGAAGTTGGATTTAAAAACAAAACAAAACAGACTCTAACTATTGTTTTTGCTGAGGCAAATGAGGATGTTGTTTCCATTTTAGTAGAAGTCAAAGTAAGATATTCTGGCATGTATTATTCACTCCCATGTTCTAAGAAAGTCATTGAAATTGATTGTGCTAATAGCAATGTCTTTCAGGAAGTAAATTCAGACACATACGGTTGTAACTTTAAAATACCTTGGTACTTTACATTTTTTTTGAATGCAGGTAAGTAGATTGGAAGCTTCAGGTAAACAAAATCTGCCCCTTTCTATATGGCTGTTGAAGTCTCTGCTGTGCAAGAGACCCAGTTTTAAAGTTGTTCTTTCACCTCGTGCTGTTTTTTCCCTAAGAATAATGGAAGATATTCAGACTGAAAATTATTGCGGGCAACTGGCTTGTCGTTGTCTAAAGTAACATTTTTATTCAATAAGTAAAACAAATTTGCCCAACTAAATTATTCATAGGAATTATAAAACTTGTCATTTAGAGTGGATGTCGGAATATTCAGGTCATTTAGAACGCTGCGGTTAAAAATAAAATGACCTAAATATATAGCTCTACTTTTTTTTTTTTTTAAGGGAAATTTAAGCTTTTAATTTTTGTTTGACATTGGTCCTAATTCTATTTCTATTGGGACTGTAAGTAGCTACTCTTTCAGTGTTCTAAATAAAGACAATTCTTTTTTCTCTTCTTGTTGGTCGTTTCTCAGTATATATGGCACCATATTTCAGCTAGATTGTATCAGTTCTGTATCCTTTCTGATATGTGTTGGGTATATATGTGGGTGACAGAGAAACTGAAGGTGGTAAGCAAATGACTCTTCAGAGAAAATTGAAGACAGTCGTTCCTTATTCTGATCACTTTTAAACTTTAAAAGAAGAAGCACTCGAAATATGAACTTGTCCCAGTCTGCTTTGGGGCGGTAACTGGAGCATAAAATGCTGGAAATCAATTATGTATTTAGGGAGATGAAACAAGCTGACATATTGAAGGCATATTGTATTCTGTTTGGTGGACAAAGCAGGGCAGTTATGTCATATTCCTGCAGTAAAATTGTGTCCCAAGGGGGTGAGACACAGAGGATAACACATCCTGATGTCTCCTAAATTCACAGAAAATGAAAGTATTTATGATGTACTTGCCATTTGTCCTGGGAAAAAGTCCTATCTTAAAATTTGGCTCCGCTTTTTTGCTTGTTGACCGATAAGTAAAGAATTTGATTAAAAAAAATACATTCTTGGCCCTGATTTATAATAGCATGGTCATTTTGCAATGCATTATACATTCTCTGTGCTAGTTAGGTGGTAAGATCTTTGCAGGAGAGGGCAGAGAGTTTTAGATTTCTTCTGTAACCCAGTGTGCCGACACAATGCTGAACAGTTACATAACTGTTCATAGATTTGGGGGATCCTTGTATGGGTGTTGTCCCATGTTCACTTGATAGCAGAGGCCCCTGAGGACTGGGTTGTGTCAACTCTGAGGCCACATATCTGATAAATAGCTGTGTTAGTCAGCTAAGGCTGCCGTAACAAAGTACCACAGGCTGGGCGGAGTTAACAACAGAAATTTATTGTCTCACAGTTCTGGAGGCTGAAAGTCCAAGACCAAGGTGTCGACAGGGCTGGGTCCTTCAGAGGCTTGTGAGGGAAAGAGGTGTCCCAGGCCTCCCTCCCTGGCTTGTAGACGACTGTCTTCTCCCTGCGTCTCTTCACATCATCTTCCCTCTATCCATGTCTGTCTCTGTGACCAAAATCGCCCTTTTTATAAGGACACCAGTCATAGTGAATGAGGGCCCACCCTGATGGTCTCATTTTAACTTGGTTACCTCTGTATAAAGACCCTCTCCTCAAATAAGGCCCCATGTTGTGGTGCTGGCAGGTAGGCTTTCAACATGAATTTTCGGGAGGACATAATTTAGTCCCATTACAGCAGCACATCTGGGGTCACACTCTCTTTTCGTCTCCTAATTTGATAACTTCCCTGGCACCGTTTGGTATTTGTTGTTTGGTTTACATACAGCTGGACAGGGAAAGCCAGACTTTCTACTCATGGAAATAACAGTTACTCTCCTTGAAGTTTCCTGCTAGTTTACAGACTGAGGCCATTTCTTAGATGATGATAGTTTTTCTTGAGGCTGTTTCTTTAGAGAGTTTTAAAAACATTTATCTTTTCCTCCTTTGATCCCTGGAGTATGAAAATATTTGTCATTTGATATATACATTGATTTTAAAGAGAGAGAAACTGCATTTTGCCTACGATCTTCTTTAGCCTTTTCAGAATGCCTTTTTTTTTTTTTTAATCCTAGCAGGGGAAAGTGATCATCAATATTTGAGGGTTTAAATATAGGACATATAGCCACCTGGGCAGTTAGTTGGTCTCTTAATTACCTGGCAGCAGTAGAAATCAAGGTACCAGGTAGATCTCCCACCCTAAGTTTGGGTTGGTATTCAGAATGCAATATTTAAAAGATAAAATATATTACTATATCCTATTATTTTGTATTTCCAGTAACATTTAAAGGGTTCTTTCCTGCCCAAAGGCATCAGTTTAAGAAGTATAGTGCAGTTCTCAAAGAGCTAGGTGCAGTTTGTCTGACCCCTGATTGTAAACTTGTAGGGGATAGGCCAAAAATGTTCGGAAAGAAATATTTGCAGTGGTTCTCTGTTGGAAGACAGCAAATGCATAGTAGATATACTGTGTGTGTGTGTTAATACAGTTAAAAAAAGTTTTAAATTTGCTTAATTTTACAGACTTTTTTTTTTTTTTTTTTAAATGAAGGACAGATACCATAGAAAGTGGCAGTATGTAAAATTTAAAAATAAGACTCTGATTGAAATGGTTTGGGACATTCTCTTGTGGGTGTTGATTATAGCCTGGCAGGATTTGGGGGGTGGGTGGGTGTGTGTGTGTATGTGTGTGTGTGTGTGTGTGTGTGTGTGTGTTGAATGCTATAATGAAACAGGTGTGGCGATCAAAACCTCTTGTCATTGTGGCCCAGCATCCCACAGTTCAAAGGCAGCCAGTTACATAGTGCTTGACAAGAAGCCTTCCATTTGGTGTTTGTTGAGTGAAGAGGTGTCTATGTGGAGCATTTTGTGTTGAAGGAAGAACAGCCCGACTACTGCAGGCAGGCATTAAAAGTTTGTCTCACTGGCCTCACACTGTATTTGCTATCGATGCGTTCCCACAAGGCGTCCAAATTAAGACGAAGACCTATTGTTATGCTGCACAGCTGTTAAAATAGTTAATGCCGTTCTTCCTAAACTATTAAGGGAAATGCAGTACGTATTTATTCGGCTTTTGAGAATATGAACTTGTAGTGTATTTGGGGTCTTTGCAATCATTAACAACTTATTTCTAACAAATAGCAGTGGAGCAAATTAGTTTGGCTGTATTACTTCCCTTAAAAAAATTGTGCTAAAATATGCATAACAAATAGAGATGTCATACTAAGATGTATACCTGAAACTTACATAATGTTATTAACCAATGTCACCCCAGTAAGTTCAAAAAAAGAAAAACAACAGGCATGTCATGCACACAAACATTGAAAAAGTAAACTAAAACATACATAACAAGATTTACATTTCAACCATTTCTAAGTGTATAGTTCAGTGGCATTAAATACATTCAAATTGTCGCACTGTCATCAATCACTACCATCCATCTCCAGAACTATTTCATCATTCCCAGGAGAAACTCTGTACCCATTTATCACTAACTCCCCATTCTCCTCTTCTTCCTGCCTTTCTAACCTTTGTTCTGTGTTCTGTTTCTACGACTTTGCCTCATATAAGTGAAATCATATAATATTCGTCCTTTGTGTCTGGTGGGTCTGGTAATTCTTAGGTTTATCTGAACAGCTTGCACCATATGCCATTTTCTTTCTGATCATAAAATACTTTAGTAGATAACTGTAGAATATTAAAGCTCTAGGACAGAAGTTCAAAACGTATATGCCTTCAGGGACCAGAAAGTAGTAACATCTAATGTTTATAGAGCAGTTGCTAAGTATCAGACACAGATCCAAGCACTTTGCAGGTAATAACACATTTCCCCTTCCACTAGCTCTGTGAGGTAAATACTATTAATATCCCAGTTTTGCAGGTAGAAAACTGAGAGGTAAATTACTTGCCTAAGATAACCATGGCTTGTATGAGGCAAAGTGGAGATTCCAGGAGGCTCTGCTCCAAGAGCCTGAGCAACTAGGCAGCTCCTTGATTACGCACAAGTGGAATGGGCAAAGGAAAAGGGACCTGAGCCAGCAAGGGAGTAAGCCCATGGCAAATGGTAGCCCATCTTCAGCTCCGGTATCAGGGTTTGTTAACGGAACAGTGGAGTTTGAGGTGCTACTCAGCTACCCTTAGGTTGTTGCTGAGCCGAAATGTGGCCTTGATACTGCTGGCACTTACAAATTTCTGAGGAGCCAGAACTCATTTATGTATATGACCTCTTGTTTAAGTGTTTGCAGCCTAACTCAATTACAAACAAAAGCAAAGCCAGTGGGCCAGACTGGATATCTGTGGCAAACGAGTTTGAGACCTTTGCTCTGAGGTTTCAGCATAACCTTTTACTTATCCAGGCCACTCCACGGTTTGTACTCCTGCACCACTCATGACTTGTTTGGACCTGGAGTCAGGGTCTTGCCGATCTTTGCTTCCCCCGCTTTAACTTTCATATAGCAATTTTCAGTAAATGTGTGCTGAGCGAGTGAGTCTTTACAGCTTTCATAATTTCTTCCCTCATGCTGCCAAGAGTTCACTGAAAGTCTAATTTAAAACAAAACAAAGCCAGTCAATTTTGAGAGGCTTATATCCTTTCATGTAGAGCTTCATAATTTATTGTTTCATTCTGGGTTCCTTTGATTTAACAATGCCGATTAAAATAGGACTTTAAAGTGTGTGTGTTTTTCCTTTAGAAAAATCTCACCAAAGAAATGCAGATATATGCTGTGAATAACACCTGCAAATCTGAACCTTCTTATTTTAATAACAGCTGCCAGCATTTATGACATACTTACTTCATGTTAGCCATTATGTTAAGGATTTTACATGCCTTATTTCTTTTAATTAAGAGCTAATCGGTTAAGAATATATGGATTTAGATTGAATTTTAGAATTGGAAGGGCTTGAACACATCTAATCCAGTTGGCTGGCTTTGCATATGAAGCTGGTCAGGGCCAACAAATTTAAGAGACTAATCCAAGGTCGTACATCTGTTTTATGAGACAGCCAGAACCCTTTGGACAGACATATCTGTTGAGTGGTATAGACATAACCCTCTTGAATATACACATCTGTGTGTGGTATAGCAAGTGTCTCCTTTTTTTCTGGGCTCCTGTCTAATAAACTTTTTTTAGACACTATAGTGTCTCTACTTTTATCTATCATCTGTGGGAAAACAGGGTTTGTTAACGTGTAGTAATGTGTTATCATTCATATAAACAGCTTTTGAGCTATGGATTATTACCAGGATATTTGAAATGGTTTGCTAGTACAGAAGTGGTTTCGGATCATCCATTGTGCTTTGTGAGATGCCTAGAGTCTGGAGTTACAAGATACTAAGAAAAGAAACTCAAGTTCTTACTCATTAGCACAGGACCCTAAACTAAAAGATCTGATCATCTTATAGATAATACTGTAAATGAGGATGTTAGGAGAATATTTAATTTAAAACAAGTAATTTACATATTGAATGATATCATCACATTCATCTAATATTTGACCCTTTGCCCACACTTTGGTAGATGTCAGGGGTTCAAATCCATGTTCGAAGCTGGAGGGCAGGGTTTGGACCCTTTTCACATTCAACTGAAAATTATTAAGGCTTTTTTTTTTTTTTTTTTTTTAAAGAGTTATTTTCCCAATGACAAAAGTAATTGGTGCTTTTGGTACAAAAAAATTTTTTTTAAACAGAAAGTGATTTTACCATTTAGAAATTTACTGTATACATTTAAAATGGTAAATATAATTTAAGTTGAACAGAATATAACAAATTAAAACTGAACGAATTGCTGAACTTAAGATAATTTTTTTTTCAGATTTAATGTCTCCCACACTCATTCAAAGAAGCTTGCTCTAAAGTTAAAGTGTATGAAAAAATTGATAAACCAGCATAATAATCCAGATTATTGTGACCTCAGAGTTCCTGTTTTTTTTTTTTTCTCCTTTATCATATTGTTCACATGCAAGAGAAGCATAAACAATACAGAGCGATGTATAAAGACTAGAGCGTGTGATATGGGCCATAAGTCAAAGTTTGAGGAGGACTGGAGAGGGGACTTATAAACTCTCATTTAAAAACTAAAAGCTGAAGACAGCTGAAAATTTTTCCTAGAGAAATTAATAGAGAGATCAATATCTGTTTCATCATTTCAAAATTGTTCAAGAAAAGAGTCCTGTTGAAAAGTAGGTTTGAAAACCCTGGATGTACTTTATTTTCCTTGCTTACAATAGCGTTTGGCAGTATTCCTGCTTTGATCATTGAAGACTTGAAGGCTAATGGAGGGAAAGTTATGTGACTCCCTTGAGGTGACATTCTTTTTTAGCTGGTGCTCTTAGTGGTCTGCTACTCGGGTAGGAGATGTAGGTATTGCACAGGTATAGTTATGCTCCACCTGGTAATCTTGCTATCTCGAGCACAGTTACAATCTTGGCATTAAGCAGAAAAGCCCTCTGCACAGTCCAGAACAGATTGTTCATGTGTGTTACATGCACCTTTCTCCTCAGTGTGTGCCCAGGGTCTTTTTTCTCTTATCTGTTGTCCATTCGAACTGTGAACATTGATGTGTGTTCAGGGGTTCTATCCATAAGAAAACCATATCTGGAAATTAGAAGTGGAGGCGGGCTGTGGAAGTTGGCGTGTTTGAGTAAAGATAGCTTGGGGAGAACACATGCTGTGTATCCCGATAGGCCTTCCTAAGGTCCCTTGGCCAGATCCCTTGCTTCACTGGGTTTTTGTGATGACTCCAGGTTAGGTCTTGTTAAATTTCCAAAAATTTATCTAGTGTATGCTATGTTTGGGGCCTTGGACATGTGATGATAAATTAGTGTCCCTTTCTTACAGATTAGGAAAGCAAATGGTTTCATATGCAGATACAAGACTATAATGAGGGATACAGAATAGAAATGAATGGGATGTAGTGGGAATAGAGGGGAAATTTAGACCTCTGTTCTGGAGTAGAAGGAAGGAAGGCAGCTCGGTCTTGGGGAGTAAATAGTTGTTGTACAGGTGGAGTAAAAGGACATTCCAGGTAGAGAGAGGTCTTTATATGCTAATAAGGTAGCCGGAATCTGGGTAGTAAATGTTAGGGGTAATTTTACTCTAAATGGCTAACCTGAGGCTTTTAAAAGTCATTATAGAAATTGTTGAAAACAGACAATTGGTAAGGCTTATAGTGAATATATAGGGATCAACCAGCTTCATAGATACTAACATTTTGCCTATCTCCTTTTACTAACCCTGCATTGTTTTTTTCACTTGTAGAGTTCATATGCATCTCTAACTGGTAAGAAAAGATTCCCACCCTACCTTCATGCCATTATCACACAATAAAAAAGATAATTCGCTAATACTGATCCAGAACTAGTCCATGTGCAGATATCTCCCTTTAATACAGGTTTTATACTCAAAGGGAATAGTTCCATTATCTAAAATATTCATCTATTTAATGTATCGAATTTTCAGGAATGTTGGATAAATGGGGCATTGCTCTAATAGCATATTTTTATTCCTTTCTTTAGAAATATTATACAATTTATCTGGTCTTATATCGGATTATTTTAACTTAGATGGGCCCTGATGGAAGGCCGTGACTTCATATTATTTATTTATCATCCTAGCCAGGCCTTTTCTGGGCTTCAGAAAACACTCAAACTCTGAGCGCTGGATTTTAAATGGCTTAGGGTACTCTGCCCAGTTGCTTTGGTTTTGCTTCACTGTTTAGCTGTCAAGGTTTAGCTCATGAGTTGGAAGTGTGGCGTTTGTTCTACAAACTACTACCCTTGCGGCCTTTGAAAGCTATTTGCTAGCATTCCTTCTGGGCTTGTGTCTGCACTCAGAAGGCAGGCTTGCTGCAGTCTCCACAGGATTAGCTTGATCCTTCAGGGGTTGGCCTGGATGGCCCTCCTTTTTGAGGCTTCCTCAACTACTTCAGCCTTCTTTGGTTCCCTCCCTGTCCCCTCTCCATTCTTCCTACCTCACATTCTAGCCCTTAGTTATATGCTAATCTATAGTATATAACTATATATCTATGTCTATATATTGTTTATACTTCTCTTGCCTGTAAGGCAGTATAAAGCAGAAGAAGAAAGGAAGGGGTCTTTGAAGTTAGCATAATCTGAATTCCTAAGCCTGTTTCCTTCTTTAAAAAAAAATTTGTGATTAAAAAAAATATGTAACATGAGACACCTACCCTTTTAACAAAATTTTAAGTGGATAGTACAATATTATTAACTGTAAGCAGGTCTCTAGACTTTTTTATCTTAGGTCACTGAAACTTTTACCCATTGAACGTCACCTCATTTCCCCTTCCTTTCAGCCCCTGGCAACCAGCATTTCACTTTCTGCTTCTATGAGTCTGACTGCTTTAGATACCTCATCTGAATTGTAGTCATCTAGTGTTTGACTTTCTGTGACTGGCTTGTTTCACTTAACATAATGTCCTCAAGATTTATCCATGTTGTAGCATGTGATAGGATTTTCTTTTAAGGCTGAATAATATTTTATTGTATGTACCACATTTTCTTTATTCATCTGTCAATGACATTTAGCTTGCTTGTACATCTTGACTACTTTGAATAATAGTGCAGTGAACATGGATGTGCAAGTATCTCTTTGGGATCCAATCTCAATTTTTTTGGATAAATACCTTTAAGTGGGATTGCTGGATCACATGCCTATTTTTTTTTTTTTTTTTGGTTTGTAATATGGAACTTGTACTCTGTGTAATTCATGGCGTACAGAGTGGGTCATTAGGCATCCCCTCTCATGTATATTTACTGTGCTTTATCATAGATTGTACTTCTTGCATTACTTAGTGCCTTACTATTTTCAATCAGGTGTTCAATAACTCTGAGAATTATTTTGGACAGAAGTCATCATTTTTTGGAAAAAGAAAGAAGAAACCAAACTTTTATTCAGTGGTCACTCACAGCAGCTGTGTCATTGAGGAAGTGTTGACACTGCTTTTGGTTTTTAAATGACTGTGTGTTATTCCTTCCCAGGACTGAAAAAATTGCAAGGTTGGAAATCTTAGGATTGTTAACAAGATCAGAAAACAAAGACAATAAAACCAAGGAAGGGAAATCTTTCTACAAAATAGTGGTGCAAAGCATAAAATGCTAAAATTCTATAGAAAATGATAGGTATTGCAAAATAAAGCTCTGACCAGAAAATGAAGTTTGCTGTTTTCCATGTTATTTTGAAATAGGAGACAGTTTAGCTAGCTAGGGTTTTTAATGTTGTCTGATTTTTTGTCAAAAGGATATTGATAAAAATGTACATGTAAATTTAGCTTTGTTAATAAGGTTTTAGAAGATGACTTGATTTCCTAGGAGAGAAGAATTATCTGGTTATTTTCATATTAATAATTTCAGGAGCTCTAGGTGTTAACTTTGAAGGGGTTGGTAAGAAGCCCTCTGATTCCCCTCCATCCAGGGAAGACATAGTTGCGGTCATCTCTTTGATATTCCTTAGGTTTCACCTTAGAACTAGTGAATGAGGGTGCCCTGGCTTCAGTGTGCCCTATCGACATGGCGATGTTGTTCTTAAGGAGAAGATATATCCCATTTCCTCTTGCTTGGTTGATGTTTTGTTGCTGGCGTTTTAATTTTCAATCGGGTAGGATCCAGATCTTGTGACTCATTTGTGTTCTGGCCAGAGGACCCTCAGCTTTTTACTATCTGAGTCATTTCCTAGTGAGGCCCTGGAACTCCCTGCCCAGGAGTGGGGACCTGTGGTGTGGGCAGCAAACCTGGCTTTTGTTGCAGGGAGGAAGTCCAGTGTGACAGGAAGAAAATACTAGTGCTAGTGGCCTGTAGATTCTTAATGTGGCCCAGGGTATCAGTGTGGCCTGACATGGACACCCATATACCCTGACCTGCTGTGGCCATGTGGGTTCAGGGTTGACCTGAAGGATTGCCGAGACAAGGCAGCACTTCCACCCCCAGGGATTTGCAGGTGATCAGGAGAGAGGGGCTCGGGCTTGGTTATCATAACTGAGTTAGAGGGTGGAATGGTGAGGCCTGTGGAATGCGGGACAAGGCAGCTGAGTAATATATTAGACACAAGGTCAGCCTGTTAAGCAGCAAGAGCAACTTGGCCTGAGCTGTTTAAATCTATTCTAGAAATTCCTGCTGGGTTGAGCCAGTGAGGGGAAGGTGGGGGCAAGGGTCAAGAGGCTTCAGCTGTGGGGAAGGAAGGACTATAGAAGCTGAAAACCGCAGGCCAGGCCTGGGAATCCTGGACAGCGCAGACCTAATGAGAGAGGTTTCCAGTACCCTGGTGGCCACTGTAGCCTGTTTGTAAATAAATCGACCTTAGAATACAAGTGTCATACTCAACAATGAGCCTACAGCAAGACTGAAGATTACTTTTGGGTAATTCTCATAAGCATATCAGTACTTTTGAATGCTGTTACTTATCAAGACAGGAATATGGAGTTACCTAGTATCTGTTCTGAGTAGATGAGTGATAGAAGCTGTTTGAGGTCAGATTGCTTTAAATCAAGGAAAAACCCACCCTAACCTTTGTGGTTCACAGGGGCGCACACACAATGGTGCAGAATTTATTCCCTGGCTCTATGTACCATACAGATTAGATTCCAAAATAAACTGAAGCTTGCCCAGCAGTTAGGGAGATCGTTTTATAATCTATATAAATGCCTAACCAACGTACTGAATACTTAAAACTAATAAAATGAAATATAAAAAAGCAAAAAACAAAAAACCTCAAAACAAACAAACAAAAAACAAAAAAATCCCCACACTTGAAGATTGACCAGTGATCACGAATCTAACATTTAAACCTATTTAAAAAAAAAAAAAAAAAAAACAACAAAACTCCATAAGAAAGCAGGAATACCTTTCAAGACTGTAGAAATGCTTGGGCTATTTTAAAATACACTCATTTAAATGCCTCCCTTCTTCAGGTCATCTGGCTGTAGGGCTTCTAGACAGAACTGGTGAAGGGTCATCAGGCATCATTTACGAGTTGCAGAGCTGGGGGCATGGTGTTCATGCAAAGGTGCAGTCCTTTTGCTCAAGGATGTTTCTGATCTGGTGTGGAGCTTTACTCACAAACCACTAGAAAAGGCAGATGAGGAGTGATGAGTGTGTAGTGAGTTTGGAGGAGCCAGATGGAAAGTTCCCAGTCAGCATAGCAGTGCTGAGGTTGTGTGCCTGCCTTCGGGAGTCTGTCCCTGTCCAGGCTATTGGAGACCACGAAGAGACAATGCAGAGACAGCGTGTTGCAGTTGGTTACAGTCCCCTTCCTTTTTTTGAGAACACTTGGGTCTTAGGGACTGAGGTTGGCCATGTAGTGGCTGTAGAACCACTGAAAGTGAAATAACCTTTTCTTTGCCTGGGGTAATCTCAGAGCCACTAATTGTGTTGTTTTGAAAAGCATTGTTTTGGTGTCCTTGGGCACTTTTGGGGATGAAAGGCTATTTAAACTCTAACAGCCTGTAATCTGTTGTTTGGGATTTATAAATTATTTCCTGTCAGTCACAGCTTCTCAGGGCTGTCATTGTGCCTTGATCTAGCTAGCAGTCACTCTCCACCTTCTTAATGTATGGTAACCTGGGAAACCAAATATTTCTCTCCTGTTAGAAGTGTATCTAAAGGAGGAGTAGATAGCTCTCCAGGGAGGGCCTGGAAAAGAAGTGTTGGATAGAGGTGGGGAGAGGTTGGGAAGTTCTCTTCTGAATTGTGCGTGAATTTAGTTGCAGATTTTGGCAGTTCGAAAGACTAAATTTTGGTTCCCAGCTGTCTGTTGGGTAGTACAGGTTGCTTAGCTTATGACTTCTGTTTTCTCCCTTGTCCCCACTAGTATGCACATCTCTCCCACCCTTGGCAATTTTGTTATGGAAAGGAGACAGTTTCCTCAGGGAAAATGAGAAGAAAGTGAATGAAAGAAACCTGGGACTGAGGCAAGGACTTGATTTGTCGGTCAACCACTATTCTTGGAATCTCAGATGTACTGAGCCCTGTGGAAGATCCAGAGAGATGATGTGGATTCTGCCTTTAAGAAATTTAATGCTCAGCCAGAAGAGAACTAACAGTCTTGAAACCTTTAGTTGAAAAGTGGTAGAGAAGTTTTGCATTGAGTGTGAGTTCAGAGAAGAGTGACTTGAGTCAGGAGTGTGGAGCCAGCAGTGCTGGGATCCAAGTGGTATTTAAGTGGACGTGCAGTATACATGGGAGAGACCAAGTTCATTGGGAGACCAAGGAGAAGGGTGAATTGATGAGACCCCAGTTAGGAAGTGGCAGAGGTTATGGAGAGATTTAGCAGCACATCTGACAAACCCATTTCAAAAGCAGAATTGATGAGAGTTTACGACTGGTTCACAGACTGTTTGTTGTGTCTGTGTGGTTGATTAAACTGTAGACTCTTGGGCTCTACTCCAGATATTATGATTCCCTTCTTATTTAGAGTGCTGTCTAGGAATGGCCCAGGTCATTCTGGTACAGATGGCACAGAATAAATAAGACAAAGCTGATTAATTCCCCCATGAAAGACAGAAATTGGAAAGAGATATAGCCAAGCCTGCTTTTCGTCACTGTTACAGAACAGGTAGAGATCAGGTACCTCTAAGATTAAGGAACATGGAAGTGCGAACATAATTAGCTCCTCAGCTGGAGACAGTATTCCCTTAGTCCTCACTTTTCTCCCAGGTAGGCAGGTTCTCTTTCTTATCCAGCCACTCACTGTCACATCTGAGGTCATCATGATGCTAATTGAAATCAGGTTCTGGTTCAGCGCTCATATGAGCCAGCTGATTTGATGCTTGGAAAAGCTCTGGTCTTTGGGCATGATAACTCTAGGCAGAAATCCTATAATGAGTGTGCACTTTCTCAGATTTGGCGAGCAAGAAAATATAGATTGTCAGTCAAAAGAAACCTGTTAGTACTGTTATTAGTAGAACCAGGAGAAATCATAGTGGTTAACTAGTTTGGCAGTTTCTTCACATGTGAAAACCATCATACTATATCACGTCTCACATAGTAAACACTTGACATAGGAATGTTCTTTACAGATGAGCTTTAAATTGTTACCTCTTGCCAGCTCAATGACAGGGGCCATCCGGGGCTTACTGAGGGAAAGACCCAGTCTGTCCCCACTCCTGTCTTCCTTCAGGGAGGCTAGGGTTCACCTCCAGGCCACACTTTGCACCCACCCTAGTGATCACCTGCAAGTTGTTATTCAGCTCAACTACCTCCAGCTCTCCTCCGGGTCATTTGATTTTCACCTCTCACTATCCTTTTTAGGCATAAATATTCTGCACTGCACCCCACCACCTGCACCCCAGGACACAAGAAAACACCTTGGGAATAGGCCAGGGGTAGTGGTTCACAGTCCTGGCTATGCATTAAACCAGCTGGTTGGCTTAAAAAAATACCGACATTTGGGCTTCATCCCCAGAGATTTTAATTATTCTGGGCATCAGAATTTTTAAATCTCCTTGGGAGATTCTAGTGGGTGGTTAGGATTGGAAACCACCTCAGTGTAGTTGATAGATGCAGTGATACTAGCAGTACACCTATCTCGAGGAAAATGGAAGCCGCAAGAATTGAAATGGAAGTAGGTATTTTTAAATGCCAGTTTATTTTTTTTCATACTAGGTATACATAATTTTTTTTTAACATTTCATTTTTTATTTTTCCCCTCCTGGTAACCAGTACTCCATTGTCCATGTCCATGAGTCTCTGTTTGTCCTGTTCATTTGTTGCTTTTAGGTTTATATCCCACATATGTGATATCATATGATTTTTAGCCTTTTCTTTCTGGCTTATTTCACTTAGTGTGATTATTTCAAGGTCCATTCATATTGTTGCAAATGGCAGTAAGAAATAGGTATTTTTAAATAATACCTGTTGCCCTTCGGGTCTCAAATGCAAACCGGATTCCCACAGAGATCTCCTTCTCCCTATCTTCCTCCTTTATTGAAGCCTGCTTTCTACAAGAACTAGCATTGAAAATGAAACAAAACAAAAACTAGAGTTTTATTTGCTTTAGGATGTCGATAGTGTTGTTTTCCACTCTGTCCTCCCAGCTGAGGATGACCTGAGCCACCTCATGCATTCTCAGATGCAGCGGATTATGACTGAGTGGCCTTCTTCGCTCAGTCTGACCTCTCTGAGCCTCACTTCCTAGTGGGGCATTAATCAGTGCGGCAGAACCCGGTACACACAGAGGGTTTGGACTGTCTCATGAAATGGACGGTCACATGCATACAGCAGTCTTTGTTTTGTGGTCTGAGGAGGCCCAATGCTAGATTTTTTAGGAGGCTACTTGAGAAAAAACATTTTTTTGGTGATTACTTAATTTCCGTTTGATAAACAACTTTGAAGTCTGTTTATCTTTGAAAGAGAGTGATGACCAGGAGGTAAACCCTAAAAATTCTTCACAAAAGCATATTAAGGTTTATTTTTTAAAGCCATTTGGAAATTAGATCTGAGAATAAAAAGCTAGTGATGGACAATTGAAGGTCAACTAGTCTCTCAACTTCTGTGTTTAGGTTCCAGAAAAACTTCCTTCAGCAAGTCTGTTTTGTCATCTTTTGCATTTTACATGAGGATATTTTATGGTGTAATGCTTCTTTTTCAGAACTTTCTTGGGTCCGAATTTTGGATTGCGCATTGAAAATGCCTTTGAGTGTAGGAATGCCAAAAGAAAAAACTTAAAAAGTTTCATCCTTTTGCTAATTTAAAATTGATTCTGGAGAACAAAAATGAAAATTCAAGGCCGTGCGTTCTCCTTTGAGTCCGGTCAGTGAGCTCACCCTAGTTATAAGTAACTTCTCCAGTAGCACTCAGTTCTTCTGGTCTCGTTGACCTCCCTTTTTTCCTTTCTGTAATTACTGAATGTTGCCCTTAAAACCCATGTAGGACCAAATACAGAATCTAAACTCTGTGATCTCATCACCACAAAAACAGGCTGTAGAGACAGTCCTTCTTCTCACAGGAAGCCACCTCCCCTTGAGACCTCTGTAACTCTGTAATTTATCGTGGTGCCTTTGTAGTCTTAAACTCAAGAGGATTTGCCCCCTGCTCTGACAGAAGCAGTGTAACAAGGGGGTTGCTCTAGGTGGAGAAGAGGCCAGCGAGAAAATGTGTGCATAACTTGTCATAGATTTCATTTTAAGAGCACACACGTCTGTGGGTCCTCTGGGCAGAGGGTCTGGCTGACAGTGGGCACGGTCACGTTGTGGGCTGTGATGGATACTTGCCTGTTGGTTGTGGTTGGGACAAATGAGAAGCCTGCCTTTTCTGCTGAGGTATGCTTTATGAAGGGCTCGCAGCAGCTGTGAGGTGGATTCTATCCCTGGCTGCCAGAGCCCTCTGTAATGTGGCAGGTGATCCTTTTTATGAGCGAATAATAGGAGGACGCCTCAGATATTTGAGCTGCTGTTCACCAGGTGGTGCTGTCCTGCAGTGAATACTTAAATACTACCCAGTGAGGTGAGCAAGCTGGTGAAGGAAGAACCTGGGGTGCTCAGAAGCCTTGGGAGTATTTGTGGGCTGTCGCTGACCATGAGATGAGGCCTTTTTTGAGGACATGTTAAAACATTTGACAACAGGTGACCACCTGGTCCATGGAGGTTTCTCCGCTTTCTGCTTGAGAGCTCCGTTTTCTCTGAACTGGGGGGAACACAGAACCTGTCCCCTGCATCACCTGGTTTCGTCCAAGAGAAAAACTGTACTGTTGTCATCTTTGAAATTCTGTTGGGTGAGAGGAGCGTGGCTTCTCCATCTTCCTAACAGACTTAAGTGGAGAAAGGCCTTTGCATGCAAAAACCTACTGGTCCTCTGGTACTCTGCCAAGGTGGTTTGGTTGTCCCAAACGTGGCTACCCATGATTTTGTCCTTATTCATCAGTGAAACCCAGTAGCACTGCTGGACAGAGGAAATTGACCTGAATGACAGTCTGGTTGTCTGTGTGTTTGAGCATGGATAGCACCTTTGAAAAAGAACACTTTGCAGGATTAGTGTAGAAGTAGAGAGAATATTTCCCAGGGAAACAGACTGAGCCAGTGATGGAAAAACTTCTCATTGGAATTTTTTAGTCAACAAACATGAACTGAGCATCTGCCTCTACTTCTGGTAAGTGCAAGAGAGTGGTGTAGGGGGTGGCAGGTGAGACCAGCCCTTGAGAAACTGGTAAGAAGGGAGGTCAAGGCAGAAGGAAGCAAATGCTAGAACACAGGTACTACCAAGGGGTTCTGAGTGCAGAGGAAGGGCTGGTGAGTTGCTATGGGGGTGGGGTGCGCCATGCAGGTGATATTTGAGCCGTTCGTAGAGAATGAGTAATTTCCAGAGTGGGAGAGAGGTGTTTCAGGCTGAGGGAACAAGGAGAACAAAAGTGTGAAATTGGACGGTGTGTCGGGAAATGGTGAGTTGCATAGAGAGCTGGGATCTGTGAGGAGTGAGGCAGGAAATATGGGAAGGAGGTATTCTGGAGAACTTTAGAACCCTAAGTGTTTGAGAGGGTTCATGGCTCCTTAAACCTTTCATTGTGCATTGGGCTGCAAGAGAAAACCTGCCATGGAGAAGGTAAATGGGACACTCAGTGCCTTGCTCAAGATGAGGGGCTTCCAGTAAATGCCCCTGCTCAGCTGGAACAGAGGGTATCAGAAGAAAGGAGTTCCCTTGGGTTTGCCAACCAGTCACGCTGCTTTTCCCTGGATTAAGGGAACATATATATATGCTCCTGTCTGTCTTGTCCATCATGGCTGCGTTGGGGTTTTTAGGGAGGTTGGAAATGGTTTTGTAAACTGTACTTCTTGTCTCACCCTGTGAGTGCACTGACGGATTTTCTTTTTTCTAGTTCCCCGTCCAGCTTTCTGTGGCCGGCTTGTCCAGAGGAACTTTGCTGGTGCTCCCCAGTGAGACAACCCCTTTCTGTTGCACGCAAGTGGAGTCTGGGGTGAGGTGAGGTGAGGTGAGGTGAGTGAGATGTCTGAGGTGAGGGAGAATCTGTACTCTGACGTTTTTCCAAGATATGCTATTTTCTGAAATTTTTGAGGGCTATGAAGGTAAATTGCATTTTTATTCAAACAAATTTAAGGATAATGTTTAAAAAATCAGTGTCTAAGGAACTATGTTAAAGCACTCTTAAATAATATGGGTGCTTCAGTACATTTTTTGAAAAATTCCTATTTTACTTCCAAACCACTTCAGGGTTTCCCCTCCCCCTCCCTTTTCCCTCTTTTTTTATGGTATCTAGCACAGTACTTTTCCCCTGAAAACATTTAATGTCGCGTGAATGGCTTAATATTTTGGCTTACAGTTTGCAAACGTAGAAGTGCAAGTGATAAAATTCGATTTTTAATGTCAGACTGGCTGGCTCTTCTTTATTGTTGTCATTCTTCCGTTCCCCACGAAAAACTTTGTGAAGTTTAATTACACACCTCCCTTTAGGTTGCCAGGAGACAAACAAGGGGACGTTTGCAGCCTGACTTTTCCGACTGCTCTCCCTAGGTTGGCGTTTTAGGGTCACGCCGCTTACAGCTCTGACTTAGGTTCTGTTAACTTATTCTGAGTTGTGCTGTTCCTTTCCTCTGGGTTTCAAGGATTTTCTAGTTGTGTGGCTTCAGGAACTTTAGGAAGTTGCTAAACTGCTTCTGTACTATAATTTTCCTGTACTGTAATCTTACGTGTAAATTGTGAAACAAAAGTACCTACTCGATTTAGTGAGGCTGGAGGCTCCTGATGGTTAAGGTTTTTCTTTCTTCTTTTACTTGTATGTAGTAGGACTCAAATATTCCTCTTTCCTTTAAGAAGAGACAGAATTGGCTGAGAAGTCTCCGGTCCCATCTTAAGTGAGCACAGCTTGGAGGATTGCTCTCGGTTATGCTCAGCTGCTCACAGTTGAGACGGTGGAGCAGAAAGCCACAGGAGGCCCTGGACAGAATGGTTGACTGGGGGCGCTGAAGCCTCAGCCCTGGATCCTTTCTCTGTGGGTGTTGGAAATGTTCCTCCATAGGAGATGGGGGTCAAGGTTAAAGTTGTTTTGAAACCTCAGAATTCTTGAACCGTCCATGTGATGTGCCAGGCACACTCTGCCATCTGTCCGGTGTGGCGTGTTAGCAGGATTTCATATTCTCCACTCTCCCCTCCCGCCATGCCTTGCTAGTCCATGTGGAACAGAGTAGCCACATTGCCCTCCCCCCAGAAAACACTTCGGGGGATTCTTCCAAAAGCAGAACTTCTTAACAGAAATATAGCAGGGAGTACACATCAGAATCGGCCATGAAGCTTTAAAAATTAGGATACTGAGACCCAGGTGTGCCCACCTAGAATTTCAGGGATAGGGAGAGAATTTTTGCAGTATGTGTTTGTTTTTAAAGCTCCTCAAAAGGCAGTGGTGTGTTAAGTTCTTGAAAAATATTTCTATATGGAGTAGACTTAAAATCAAAAAATTCTTTCTTAGGCTGAGCAGATGTTTTGGGGGAATTATTTTTGAACTTTCCTAACTAGTTTAACCAGTTTATACTGCCAACCCAAACATTCCCTTGTTGTGCCATAATTTGCATCGTAGAACCATTTTATAACTCTAATTTAAAATTGTCTGCGACAACACTTTCTACGGTTGTAAGTAACAAGCAAGGAGGAAAATGACATTGAAGAACAGTTTACTAAATTTAACAAGAGCTTAGGCTTATTTAGAAATCCAGGTGGGAATCTGTTTAAATGGAATTTTACCAAAGTATGCAGAGATTTGCATATTGAAACCAAAGCCTTTCTAACTGTGATAACACATTTCTCAAAGTAACATTGAAATAGTAATTTAAGTGTATTGCCCTTAGAGATTCATTGGACAGGAAATTTATTAAGTTATACATTTTTTTTCCTTCTCCAGTTTTTGGGTAGAAGAGAATTAGCTAATTTTTCTCCTTCCCTGGGACCAACTTCAGGAGGTGGATAGGAACTTAATAGGAAAGATCATTTTAAACAGCTTTTGTGGTTTTTAACTCTTTTGAAAATTCCCTTTCTATGAAAGAAAACCTTGCAACCTGCTATTTGAGGTTTTAATAATTCGATGGGTTTAATGGAGAAGGGGGAGTTTCTATTTTGAAATCATTTACTGTTTAGAAGGGACTTTACAGATGACCTGTCCTCTGGTTTCCATTGCTTTAATTTCCCAGAAACAGCTCGTGTTAAGGTCACAGATGGGCTCTGAGAGGACCCTTGACATTTCTGTGGCTCTTGATGCTGCCGACCACTCCTCGTTTGCAACTTTCTCCTCTGGGTGAATTCCTTTGCACTATCCATGACTGCTTTTCTTTCCCTTCCATTTCTTCCTAGGTCCTGCCGTGTCTGCCCGTAAGTGTTCCTGTTCCTTGGGCTTTCATCCTTGGTGGTTTTCTTTTAGTCTGCTCAGCCTTTTTAGGGGACCTCAGTACTTCCCATGACTTCAGCCACCACCCACATGTTAATGTCCCATAAGTCTCTGAGTTCACCCTCATCTCAAACAATCTTTCGGGCATTTCTACTTGGATGACTCATGTACTTTTATCTTGGGATATCCAAACTGAACTCATTTACCTCTTAATTATTGCCTACTTCTTGCCCCCCTCCCCCTCCCTAGGTCCTCATCCCCATGCTCTGTCTGCTTTCCCACTTTGGTCATTAGCACTATTCAAGCCAGAAGTGTGATTCATCCTTCACTCTCCTTCAGTCAGCCCCATATTTTAACTGGTGATTAAGTCCTGTCATTTTACTATCTTAAGTAAAAAAAGGAAAAAGCCATTCTGACTTTTTTTTATTATTATTATAGACTTTAAAACTTATATTTGGTTGAGCCTATATAAGCAGATACAATAATATGAGACAGTTATGACCATTTATTTAATCTACATTTCATGCTAGGCATAGTCCTAGGTACTTACCATGTGTTATTTCTAATTTTCATATCTATTTTGTAGTATATCATCTGTTTTAAATGAGGAATCTAAGGTTCCTAGAGATAAATGTACAGGCCCAGGATCACAGGGCAATTAAAGCACAGTGGAGTTAGGATTTGGGGATTTTAAACCTAGGGGTTGGTCTGCCTGACTCCAAAATCTTTGCCATCATGTCACTGTCTTGCCTGTTCCCATAATGCCACAACATTGTTTTAGACTTCTAGTGAGTAGGTTGACTTTGTTGAGGGCAGAAACTAGTTTTATTCATATTTCTGTATCATGGTATATTTTTTTCTTATGCAGTAGCTGCTAAGGACAACGCTCTTAATGGCAAAACCATGGTCCGTGTCTTTGGTGGTTTCATCTGGGCTCAATCCCTGGTTTTCTATTAGCTGAGCATTAGCTGAGTAGGCTGAGATTAGGACAGTGGAGTCATGCTGCGTATCCCCATAGAGTTTTTTATGAGAATCAGATGGGATGGCATGAGGAGAAAGTGCTCTAAAATTCAAAGGCGTTTGTAAGAAATTCTTTGTAGTTGTGGAAGTCAGTAATTGGCTGACTCATACGCCTCTCTTTTTTGTTTATAAATGACAGTGTGAGGAAGTATAAACTCTTCTGGATGTTTGATCATGCTGATTGAATCATACCTGTGCTGGCAGTTATAAAGGGAGAAAAGGCTCTTTCAAGACCTTGTTAATAAAGACATAGATAGATCTAGTTTTTAGTTCTGAGCATAACTTTTAGAACTGATAAGGATATGATCTACAAAATGAGATGGTTCATATTTAGTTATAGTCTAGTGAATTAAAGCAGCGTTTACTGAAGTTCTTTATTCTGTTCAATTGATGTTGGGAGGGTAGATTTGGAAATGTTTTGCACTGCACCGAAAGGAACCCTAAATGGTGGCACAGATTATTCTGTATTTCGTTTCCTCATAGATCTTTTGCCCATCCTGAGAAGAAAATGCTATCTTTCATAGTTAACCTTCCCCATCATTTTGATAACAAAGTTTGTTGGAGGAGAGGGTCCCTTTTGATATTATGTGAAACTGATTTGTCATTGTGGAATTTAGAAATTAACCTTTCTAAGTCTTGAGATATATATATATATATATAAAAAATATTTTGTACAGAAATGCCCTCTAAATTTGGGGCTATGCTGTCTATTTTTGCATGGTATTAACTGCAATGTCACAAAGATAATGTACCTGAAGCATATAGGTCCTTGGTAAGTAGTAGCTTTTATTGTCCAAATTTAGTTAGAGAGTCCTAAATTGTCAGATTTAAAAAGGTTAAGTTGGTCTATGAGGAAAAGAATTCATGTGAGATGGAAATGGAGGGAGGAGAGTATAAAGCAGTGGTTTCGGGAGTGTGGACCCTGAGGAGCGGCATCTCAGCTGGGACTTGTTAGAAACATTAAGGCTCAGCTTCATCCCAGCCCAAAAAAATCAGACTCGGGGGATGGGGCTCAGCAGCCTGACTTAACAAGCCCTACAGGTGATTCTGATACACTTTAACTGGCCTGAAGTTAGAGAAAACAGGCTGCAGGCTTTTGGAGTAGTTGAGGGCTATAGTGAAGACCTCCCCAGAATGGTGGGAAGGAGCGGAGAGGTGATGGAACTGGTGAGACTTACAGTAATTTGACTGGCTGTTTAACAGACGGGGAGGCCATGAGGATTAGGGGCTTAGAGGCGGGCAGACTAAAAGGGTTTATGCTTCTCAGCAGGAACTTGGAATGCAAGCTTTGGAGGTTGGGAGGAAGAGGAGGATGAATTTAGTTCTGGACATGTTGAGTTTGTGTTGCCAGGATTGGTGTCAGCAAGTGTCTGTAGTGCAGGTAAAACTGGAGATTTGTGAGCCGCCCTCATGGTTGAAAACGAGGTTTTCAGATTATTTTTCCAAGGAAAATGGTGCAGAGAAAAGAGAGCCCAGATTAACTGGTTTGGAATTGCACATTTGGGATTACGGCATCCAGTTTCTCTTTCAGTAAAATAAGTATAAATGTTTAGGAATACATGGTGATAATTTGTTTTTATTTAAAACCAAAACATTATGTTGCAGTTTTGTCATAATGCTACCTTTAGGCCTCATGGTTGTGCAATAGAGGGTGGGCTGTGTACATCATTTAATCTTGAGAGCCAAGGCTTAGTGTGTTAAAGTCAGCGTTCTAGTGTGTCTTTCTTTCCTCCAGCCAAGAGAGGAAGTGGGGTGCGGTGGTCAGAGCGAAGGTGTGGCCAGGGACAGGCTGCTGAGTTTCTCTCTCATTTTCTCTATCTGTCTACAAGGACAGTTGGAAAGTTATAGTTCTACCTCCTGCTCGTCTGAGGACTAAATAAGATAACTTCACAGTGAAAAACCTAACAGTGCTTGGCACAGGGTATCTCTGCTTCTATTATTTTCTTGGTGGTTTGTTGGACTTGTGGAGTAAAGGTCTATTTATAACAGATTTACCATATTCTTAAGAGGAGATAATTATCAGAAGTCAAAATATAACTGAGTTGGAGATGGATTTGCAATTCTGAATGAATTATCAGTACATTGAAATATGGGCTTTATTAGGTTTTTGAGAAGGCAGAAGCAAGTTAGCTTGGGATTTTTGATTACATAAAAACAAGAACCAGGTATTTAAAAAATTATTTTATATCCACCTTTGTTGCAAACTGAGTATTTTGCTGTATCATAAAGATGTTTCACTGAGGCTATGAAAACTTAGTACATTTGTGCAACATCCTCATTATGTCTAGAACAATTTCATATCCACTACCTCTGAATCAAAGTCACTCAAGAAACATGTGTTCCTGTTTTTCACTGGGTTTTAATTAGACTGTTTTTTTTTTTTTTTTTAAAGGAGCCGTTTGGATTACACACTTATATTTAGGAAATATGTAATGGTGCTACATGTACATATGTAAGAAGCCTTCTCAGTTTGGAGACTGTAGCTTCTGAAACTCCTCCTCCCCTCACTTGGGAGAAAAGTGATCTGTGTGCGTGCGTGTGTGTGTGTGTGTGCACGTGTGCGCGTGTGGTTTCCATACCACTTCACAGTACAGATTTTGTTGCTTGGATCTGAGCTATGTTTCATACTGTCTCTGTGTTAAGAGAAGTGGTGACAGAATCCATGATCAAAGGTTTCACTACAGAGTTACTAAGGGCTTTAATTGAACATTTCATTGAGTTTTAGAGGGAAAAAAAAATATCTGACGTTCTTACGTGGCATGTCACATAATTTCAAGTGTAAAGTTTGAACCTCATAGATTTGATTTAAGTTTTATGGGACTTCTAAAAATAACATTTGTTAACTCCATGTATAGGAATTAATTCTAATTCAGAATTTAGTCGAAGCGTTTTTTTGCTGTTGGGTCAGGTTTGAATGCCTCCAGTTTAGTTCAGAGCTATCATCCCAGCTCTTCTAGAACTACACAAGGCTTGCATCTTTCTGGGAAGTTTAGCTGTTGCCACAGCTGAAACAGTGAGCCAGACTTAGGTAATTTTATTAGTTCAGAAAGTCTTATGCTCCTGCAGCTGTTGTTGTAAGTCCTAACCATGAAAACAAAAACCATCTCAGTTATCCAGGATCCATGAGAAACTGGCAATGACCCAATGTAAGTCCATTTATTTTGGACTCCGGATTATATTTATCTTTATACGGGCATCCCCTGATTGAGGGCATGTGACTGGGGGATGGCCTGACTGTATGAGGCAGTGGGGATAGGAAAGGCCAAGCCTTGGCTACTACCTCACTAGAAAGCCTGATCCCGTTAATTTGAAGACTGATTGCTGGATTTTAAATGCTTTGAAAAAGGATAAGGAGAGCACCCAAGAAAGCAACAAAACCAATGTAAAATACCAACAAAACCAATGTAAAATACACTTGTCTCAAATATTCAACCTCTTGTTTTTGTGTGTCTCACGGTAAATTTCTACAGGTCTTTCTCCTTCAGGGCCAGGCTAGTTTTTGGGGGTTTGTAATTTGGCAGTGATGGACTTTTACTGACTACCCTGAAAACTGGTCATGGGACTCAGCATTTGATTGCAAGGAGTGGTACAGATGTGGAATACCCATTCCTGCTAATGTTTGCCAATCAGTAAATTGCTATTTAATTTTCTGAATTTCAGTGGTTCCATGAGCTACTGTTTCTCTAGAAGGACCTGAGCTATTATTAGCAGAGCTCTTGGCAAGTCTGAGTAATCGTTCTATTGAGTCTGACTCTGATTCTCTGGGTCAGGGTCCCTCACCTTTGAGGTCACTGGATGAACTTCGGGGTTTCTGTAAACTCGAATGAGTGGAAAAAAATTTACATATTTTCGCTAAACCCTAACCAAACTGACCTTTCCTTCAGTCATGAAAGTGGGACACAAACCAGGTGCTATCAGTAGCACCTGTGTCTTTGGCACGTAGAAATTACAGATCTTTGTCGCATGTTGTTGGAGATAGTTTAAACTCATTTATGCCCCTCATTGCTTAGAAAACTACACTAGCTATTAGACCTGCAGCTGTATCTTGTATTTTATGCATTAAGAAGCACACATTAATATAATCAGATTTGTTTTTTAAATATTTTGATCTCTGCTTAAATATAATTGATTTTCTTTGTAATCTTATTTTCAATGTCGAAATCTTTCAAAACACTGATTAAGAGGGTCTAGATTGCTGAAGCAGTTCATGGTACTGAAAAGGTCACAAACTCCTGCCTTGGACAGTAGTACCCTTGCGTCTTTTCCCTCTTGCTTTGAGATTGGGTTTGCTAATGTTAAAAAAAAATAATAATAATAATTAATAAAGTCCTAACATATTTAGCTTTTGGTTCCTGGCCTGACTTCTATCATCTGGAGCTCTGGTATTCCCCATTATTGGAATTCATTAACAAAGGCATTGCCCGTTGCCATGTGACCTTTCTCACAGGCCCCTGTGGCATTCTCTTTTAAAATTTGCCTGTTTATTGCAGCCAAATATGTATGGTCGAGAATGATTTTCCTTACAAATTTCAGATAAGAGCATAGTGCTACTCGTGTTATTATTTGCTTTAGCTATGGGAAGAGATGATAGTGTGTGGCTTGTATGGATTTGATTTAGCTGTCCACTGTGGGCATACACTAATTTATTTATATGACTTGATGTCCAAAGTTAAAATCTTATTATGTCTATCGGGCTTTGTAAAACTGCCCAGAGGAAGAAAGTTTGGGCATCAGGTCATTCCTTGCCTCATCCCATCGCCTTTGAACAAGCTTTTAGCCATTCATTTAGTGAGAAATGGGGTGGTTTTTTAACTCTTCTTTCCCATAGTTCTACTTTTGGGATAAGTATTAGGAATAGGGAAAGCATTGCCCATGTGACACAGAGATCCCAAGTAATCTTGCCCGTTGGCAATATGGCTCAACTCCCAGTGTTCTCCCCCTGCGAGCTCATGGATTGAAGTGCTTGCTCATGCTAGCGTGCATTTTGTTGCATGATGCCTCCAGGTCATGTACATGAACAACACTGTATAGTTTGAAATAACTCTAAGTTGAGGGAGTAGATAGTAGTTGTCTCTCAATAGAGGTAAATTCTTTTTCTAAGAATGGAGCCATAGATGATTTTTTCCCCCATACTTGGCAGTTTTGTCTGTGTATGACCATCTCACCAGGCCCCTGGCAGCTAGTCTCTCATTTTCTATTCAAAAAAGAGACATGGGGTAGGGATTGCATGGTCAGACTCTGGAGCCAGACTGCCTGAATTGGTACCACAGCTCTGCTTCTATGCGCTGTGACCTTAGGCATGTGACTAGCCTCTCGGTGCATTTGTAGAATGGAAATATTTATAGTACCTACTGTAGAAGGTTGATGTGAGGATTAAATGACTATATGCTAAGTGCTTAGAGCCGGGCCTGTAATATAGTTATTGGTAAATTAAGTGGTGGTGGCCACCCATTAGAATCTGGGTGAGTTTTAAAAAACCGAAAATAAAACTATATAGATATTGAGAACTCCCGTTCTAATGAAATTAGGGCCTGGGGAAGTTAGAACTTTGTTCAGAGCATCATAGCAAGTCACTGACAGAAGTGGAGGAGAGGTTTTGATGTCTTATATTCTAAGACTTTAAGTGAAAGATGCATCTGTCAGCTGCATAAGCAAGAGATCTTTCTGTAATGAATAGCCGCCTTTCACCAGGCATCTTTGAAGTTGTCTGACCTTTTTCACTTTGAGGCCAGATGCAGTGCAATTTAAAAAATTTAATTTCTTTAGATTTATAATACCAGACTTCATTCAGCTAGCATTGATTGATTGAGTGCCTTTTAACACTTTTTGAAAAATGGACTTTCAGAAATGTCTTCAAGGTCTCTTCTCCGTTCAGACTGAAGGCCTGTCACCCATAACGTAGACCCCTCCAAAGGGCATTTTTTCCAACTGTAGTGGTTTGTCTGCTATTGTGAGTAGTTGTCTTATGGGGGAGGGGGGGGGAGTTTCCTCAAAATTATAACACCTACAGGGATAAAAGACCTAAATTTTTTTTTAGTCTAGCAGAAAAAGGAGCAGTATTCCTATTAGAGGAGTCACGAAAGGCAAAATCACTTGCCCAAAGTCATTTTGTCTTACATCATGCCTCCTCCCGTTATTAAGGGAGTTCTGATTATTACATGTCAAGAAGGTGGTCAGTGTACGTTGGAGGTCTTAGCTCTATTGTATGGTCCAAGTGGAAAACCTAACAGGAAGGAGAAGGGAAAGAGAATATAATCAGAGTGCAGTTATTGATTGATATCCCAAATCCTGCTTCCTGTAGAAGCATCCGAATGACTCTTACCCAACCAAGAATCAGGTTCCTTGACTTCTTGCTTCCCATAATGCTCACTTGAGGACGTTCTACTTTACCAAACCATGCTTAGTCATTGTGTGGGTTTTATCATTGGTAGTATTTCATATTCAAAACTTCAAAGTTCATTTAAAAGGACCAGACTCATTTTCAACTTTTTCATTCACTTAGTCTGACTGTTTGCTCTTTAATCTCTTTGAGATACTATTCCTGTTCTCTCTGGCTATCATACCTCTAAAGGCCTCACCCTTTTTCCTGTCTTGCCTTGATTCTATGTGCTGTACATCGTGTAAAAGCCACAATTTTGAGCATAAACTTGGAAATCAGTACATGGTACCAGAAGAATTCTTAAGTTACTAGTCCAAACCATTGTAGGAGAGAATTGCCATTGATTGGTTTCCCTTCCGTAACAACCCTACTACTGATTCATTTAAGGCGATTTCTTTAATGTTTGTTATACTTTATAAGGTACGTTGCTAAATGTTTTGGGGAATTGTAGAGTTCAACATTTTTCGCTGTAATTTTGATTGGTAACCATATATCAGTACAAAGTGGGATGTGGAGTTAAAGAAACCTTTTGATTACCATTGGTTGGGAAGGCTTTATGGAGAGGGTTGTGTTAAAATTTGTACTGACAGATCCCTTCACAATACACAAAAAATGGCTCTTGTAGCCAGAAGGAAGTGGCTTCTTTGTATTTTCCTCCAAAAGTGGAATGTCCTTTTAGCCAAGTAGTTATCAAAATGAGAACTTCTGTAAACAAACTTGGGTATAGTTATTTTCTAGCAACTTGAAATACCAGCTTCATGAGAGTCAGATTTTTTTAAAGACACTTTACCTGAAACAATTTGTAAATCTTAGTACAGAATATTTTAAAAATACATTGCAATGGTTTTAATCTAACAGGAAGTTTCCATTTAATTTTGTACATCAGAACTTAAACATTTGAATTCAGACTTTATGCCCAGATGATATTAAATTTGCATTACTTGTGACTAAATTTACTATGCTTTTAATAACTCAAATCTGAAGTCTTTTTGTCTTAGACAAATTTAACTGTAAAGAACAGTGGACTTAGAAGTATAATTTGTAGATGTGTTTGAGTCAAGAAGACAAAAGAGTTGGGCCTATGTATCTTAGGGCAGGGGGTCCCTAACATCCCCCACCCCAGCTACAGACTGGTATCTGTCTGTGGCCTGTTAGGAACCAGGCTGAACAGCAGGAGGTGAGCGGCCGGTAAGTGAAACTTCATCTGTATTTGCAGGTGCTCCACAGCACTAGCACCACAACCTCCGCTCTCCATAGGAATACTGGTTTCTGGTGCTAAAAAGGTTGGGGACTGCCGTCTTAGGGAATAAATTATAGGCTAATGATGCCATATTCCCTCAGCTATGCAGGTTAAGGAAAACCAAAGGCTGAGTCTTTTTGTTATTATTGCTTTCTGGTTGCTTGATCGGTAGTTCACTCTCCTCTCCCCCAGGTTTCTGAACAAAGCATCTAAATCCCAGGAAAGTTTAGTGACTGGTTCCAAGTCATAATTCTAGGATCAGGGCTATAAAACAAGGTCTCTTGATTCCTAGGCTTTTCTACTACAGAGGGGGAAAAAATGTGAGAGTACCCTCCTGGAATTTCAAGTATTCATCAAAGGTTAGTTTTCCCTATCCTCACGGGATCTTTAAAAGAATGTTGCGCTATAGCTCTTGCTTTCGGGAAGCTTCTATAATGCAGTTTCCCGTGAATTTCCAGGCAACAGCCTCGCCTCCTCTCCAGATCTCTTTGTTTCCTTATGAGGTTTTTGTTTAGCTTTTTTTTCTCTTATTTGCTCTGTTCTTTATTATTTATCTTGTAGACCACGTCAAAACCCCCACTGCCACCACACATTTCCTTTCTTTTGATACACTAAAAGTTGCTAATGCAAAGAAAAGTTTAAATGTAGTCCTACAGAAGACAAGGCAATTATTTAATGTGTTATACCTTACAAGGTTGAGAAAAAAATTTTCAGCCCCTAAAATTGAGGATGTTTTTGATGTCTCTCAAAAAATATATATTTCTTAAAAATGACATCCACCTTAATTTCCAGTGTTTTCACTTCTAAATATTGCTACTCTGTATATTTATTTTGAGAAAAGAGGCCCCTTCAGAAACAGTTTTGGTTTGAGGTCTGATTGATGGTTCGATGGGAGAAGTTCCTTCAAATGAAGTGTGTACAAAGCATGTGTTTGGTTTATCGGGATAACGGGATAATAAGATTTTTTATTATCTTAAGATGTTAAGGTTAACTCAGGTGTGGACATGAAGGGATGTTATGAAATGCAGCATTTTCCTCTGGTGGTTCATTGCCTGATGACACATGGTTTTAACTGAGTTTTCTTGCATTCCTTGTGAATAAGTATGGGAATGTTCTTTGTAACTTATAAAGTTTGGCTCACTTCTGTGGCAGGAGAGTATTTACCCTTTTCAGGGGAAAAATGACAGTAGTTGAAGTTGCTGTGGGAAGGGATGTGTGTGTGATTTTGCAGGTGTCATTCAGACAGCCTGCTGGCTGCCCTCACAAGACAGCTTCATGGTGGCATTTTTTACATTCAAGAGGTTACCACTATCTTCCTTTTGGTACTGAAATTGGGCTCAAACTCGCTATTCTCCGTCTCTTAAACGGATGGTACGTGGCCAAGTGACTCCCTTTATCAAAGCTCATGAGAACTTTTATTTAAAGCCAGAACATCCGTTTATTTATTCTCAGAATCATATCCGTCAACAAGCCAGACTTGCATTGAGTTGAGACTAACACGCACTCTCCCCACTGTTGTTAGGCAAAGGAAGGAGACAAATTATAAGGTGCTTCTCAGTGGAAACAGAATCAGAACAAGGGAAAGTAGTTCTCTGATGCCAATTATATACATACAACACTGGGCTCCAAAAGCCCGATGGGTCCATTTCCAGAATTGGATGTGGTATGTGTGTTTATAAGTACATACTGTCAGGCGTGCCTTATAATTCTTTTTGGACTATACTGTCAATGTTGGTCCCTCGTTAATATTTAATAATATAGTTGCACTTTCTGACAACCCTACCTTCCTTCAGATGGGCATAGTCTTGAGGACTATTCGTGAAAATCAAGTTCCAGTTACATCTGTGGGTCATGGATAATTGAGACTCCTGGTGACTTTGCACATCTCCAGTCTGATCAGAATTTTAACTTGTGTGTGTTTGGGGCAGGGAGAAAGGGAGGAAAGAAGGATGGAGGGGAAAGGAGAGTGGGGAAGGTAGAAGAGGGAGGGAGAAGGAGATTCCTTACTTTTGCATCCAGGTACAATCAGTTTTCCAGGACACAGTTTGAATAGCTTTATAGAATATAAATTTAAGCTCTTTGCCTTGACTCACTATTGATAGAGGAAAGCAGCAACTGAAAAAATTACAGCAGAAATCTGATAGCCTCTTTCACTTTTCTTGAGACCACTGATGTGGAAGATGTGATTATCCTGAAAACAGCTGAGCTCCTCCGAATAGGCATCCGAGTTGCCTGGGATGAGATAGCCAAGTTAGTGGTTCCTTAGTCCTTGTCCTGTGGGACGGATATTTCATGTGGCACAGTAGATGGGCTGTGGATTGTGCTGACTAGGGCGATTAATCAGGATTCATTCGAAGAGTTCAAAAGGGACCTTGGACGTGCTCTGTTGGCATGGCTCTGTTAATGTTTTTGTTTTATTTTAAAGTGTGTAGTCTTTACTAAATGAAGGTAGATTGATTATTTGGAGAATAAAGAAAATGTGCTTACTAGGCATCTGTTTATTTATTTACTTTGCCTACCATTCTTTACAACACGACATTTTGCATTTTTTCTTTAAGTATGACTGTCAGGAGAAATTTGTGTTTCCACAGTTCCCTTATGGAAGCTCATTGTGGCCCGCTTCCAGATTCAGGGTTTGCCTTGTAGGTGAAACCTAAGTCTTTTCACCAGGGTTCATTCAAGTAGCTTTTTGTTAAAAGCATCAGACTCTAAAGCCATGCCCCTTTTGTGTGTAAAGACTTGTTGGTAAGATAATTTAACCCTCATGAGCATCACTATAGTTTTCTCTAAATTCTGCTTAAGATGCTATCCTCCTGGTATTTCTCAGGTTTGTTTGTTGAATTTTTTTCTTTGATGGCTGTTGCCCAAAGCTTTCATTGCTCTGAGAAGAGGGACGGGCCAGGAAGGAGGAGGGCCCTCTCTGGGAGTCTGCAGATTTGGATTCTGGCCCTGCTTTAATTAGCTGCATGACCCCTGAGTAAGTCAGCCTCCCAGGATCTCTGTTTCTTCATCAAGAAAACAAAGAGCTTGGAAAAATAAATACAGGCCCGGACCCAATGATAAGAAAGGTTACCCTGTGTGCTTACATTGTGGGATTCTGAATGGCAGCTTGTTGGGAATCTTCTTCCTCTCAGTTGCCCCCACAAAACCTGTGCTTTGGGGTTGAGAAGTTGGTGGAATGTGGCGGGGAGGCAGTTTTCAGCATGAGAAAATTAGGCAGGTTTGGGAGCCCTGCTCTATGTAGGAGTTTCTTCCTCCCTTCCCCTCCCTCTTGTCTCTCTTCCTTCGTTCATTTCAGAAGCAACCTGCTTGCTTTCTGCCTTCCCCTCCTTAGTGCATTAGAGACATTGAGATGGGTAACACAACCCACTTGGATATTTTACTGCTTGGAGTTGTCCAGCCATCTCATCTCAGTTAGTGGAGGGAAAAGAGAGCTAAAGAAGACTGCTGGGATGATGAAATAATGGTCCTTTTGTCTGTCACTTGCTGTGGGGATGGTTTCATGTTTCATCTTAGGCCTGGGCCATTGTGTTGTTTTTACATGCTCAGTACAACCCCACTTAAAAATACAGCTCGTTTATTGCAAGGACTCAGCTGTAATGCCGCAGGCCTGTTCTTCTTTCCTCCCCACCGCTCAAGAGTCATAACTAAACGTAAAAACCCATTGTAGTGTGTGCTGTTTGATCAGATCCCTTGACATCAGGGCTCAAATGTGTTCCCAACTGTATTTATTTTGCAAATGCTTATGCTATGTTTTATTGTGATAACCTTCCAAAATGTTTTCCTTGTGGTTATATAATCAGTAGCACCTGTAAAACAAGTCTTTAAAACTATGTAGTTTCCTTCTTAACCATTATATTTTTGATTGTTTTAATGTTGTCTTTTGACAAACTGGGCTGGGAAGACACACATTTCTATGCTAGACACCTTACAATAATGTGCCCAGATTTACCCTCCTAACCTTAATTAGATGTGGAATGCTGAGAATTCACTGTTGCGGATTTTTTTTTTTTTTAAATTATAGCAAGACAATGCGGTTCTGATCACTTCATTAAAAGTTATGAACCACTCCTTGTGTCTTTAGCATTTGGTTTCCCATCTTTATTCATAGAAAATTAATGTAAAACTGAAGGCACCTTTCCATTATCCTCAGCAATCTATTTGTTTAAATGTAAGTTACTGCTGTCGTCAATAAGCCGGTTATAGTCTAATTTACAGCCATTAATTTCTCTTCCCTCCCCTCCTTCTCTCCTTAGAAGCAAAGGAGCGTTGAAAATGTTAAAGGCCGTGCTGAAGAAGAGCCGGGAGGGAGGAAAGGGAAGCAAGAAGGAAACAGGTATGTGTGTGAGAACGGGCTGAGCGAGCATGGGGGGTGGGGGCAGCAGGACCCCGTTCGGGGTCTCGGGAGCCAGTCAGAGGAGTGATGTGGGTTAGAACGAACAGCACATACTGGAACCAAACATATTTCTGAACTTTCTTCTGAAAAGTGCAAGTTGAATGTGGGCTCTGAACCGAATCCTTCCCTAGACGACGTGGAAGGTTCGTAATTTTAACAGGTCATTCGAATTGAGAGTTCAATTTAGAGACTTGGAGGGATAGCAGGTGTGTCCAGAATTTGGTTTCTAGGAAGCCCTTTCCCTTTTCCCACATGCAGTTACGTTTTATATGCTTGACCAACTGCTGGCTGACTGGTTCTCATCTTCTGAGTATCAAATTTTCCCCCTAACAGGTGTAGCCCCACTCAGTGCCAGACTGCTTAGTTTTCGTTATTATGAGAACTACTTAATTTGGCTTGGATTTCATTTCTGTTTGCACCTTTTTTCTCTTTCTAGTAAAAACTACATATTGTCTACCTGGATTGCGCAATAAAATTTTGTTAGCATGGATTAATTTCTCTGAAATGTGCCATTTCACTTTGTAAACTCATGTTAATCCAGGGTTGGGGGATGGCTGGTTTTCTAAGTTATCGTATACTAAATAACATTTCAGTTTCAATTTCTATTAAAATATAAGTATGCTTATTTTATTACCAATATATCACTGAATTATAGTTAACTCTTTAATTCAAAAGCTCTTATAATACCCTGTGATGATATTGTCAACATCTCTAATTTCTGTGCTTATATATAAAATGGACTGAAAAACTTGTATATGGAACCTAAACAAATTTTCTCTTTAAACCAAGTCTGCAAAAAGTAGAGTCTTTGTTGTAAAGTTGCTCTTACAGTTCATTAGAAGCTTCTCATTAATGCCTGAGAAAATGGATACAAAGAAAAGAAAACAGTTTTTAATGATAGAAACAGGAAACCATACTTAGCTCTTAACCTTAGAAAATCAACCCCTAGCTTTGAATATTTAATTAGAATTATTACTATGGAGAATTTTCAGTTCACATAATTTCTGTCCAGGTGGACATTCACCCTCTGTTGGGTCATGGCAAAAATATCCCTCTCATTTCTCTGAAAGTAGTTAAAAAATTTTTTTTTCTTTGCAGTTTTGGCTCATCTAATACTAATCTCAGGAACTTTGTTTGCTTCTTTAGAGGCCTTTGTAATTTACAGCATAATGTTAGATCCTATAGCATCTGGCGAAGCTGCCAGCCAGTGGGCAGCATCTCCAAGCCAAAACTCTCCACTTTGAGTGTTTCACAACAGACCTACCATCCTTTTTGACCAGTCCAGACTCATGTGAAATAACAGTGTATGGAGATTTTCGGTGTCCTGCCTTTCAGATGGGCCAGACCATGAACATATCTTGCATTTGAAATGTTCTCAGTTGTAGAGCATGTGATTTTGGGTTTAATCCCTCTTTTGGTTTTTAAGAGCAACTATTGTTATTTTCTGAATCATTTCTTCATAATAATTCCCATTCTATGGCTTTTTACTAATGCGAAACAACTTGAAAAAGCAGTGGGAACATTTCTCATAAAACATCTGTGTGGTATGTGCCTTTTTCCTCTTAACTAGAACCTAGTTGTATTAGTTGGGGAACAAAGCAGATGGAATTTTAAATCTTGAAGTTATGTCACAAGATGATTGGGAAAAATACTTGGAATTTGACCATTCATATGCCGAGCTCTGTGCCAACTCTCATTATATAAGTAAATCATAGCTAAGTTCCTCTGTAAATTGAAGCTGGCTAATCTACTGAGACTGCTCTGAAACTTGGGTAATAACATCTCCTGCAATATGGAAAAACTTTGCCCTACTGTTTCCAATTAAAACCAACCTTTGTTGCAAACACAAAGGAAAATTCATTTTTATGTACTTGAACTCACAATCATAGAAATTTAGGAAATATTTTTCTAAAATACTGAATTCAGCTTTTCCTATCCTTTGTAGATTGTTTTTATAGAAAATCTTGAACTACACTTTTACGTTGAACCTCTTTGAGAATTTGAATAATATAATCACTGAGTTAAATTTAGTATTCTTCAAATGAAAACTATTTTTCAGAAGTATTGACAAGTTATTTTCTCAGCTCCTACCTCTAAAAGATAGTACATGTATCTACTTTAAACTACAGGTAAACTTTTAACAGGTATTGAAATTCAAGTTATATGTAAGGATATAATTTAAAATGTTATGTACAGTGAGATGTTAAACTCATGAAAGCCATTAAATGTCCTCTAAAATAGCCAAACTCTTATGATTGTACTTTTATTTTATTTTATTTTATTTTTTACCTAGGAGGTGCTTATAGCTGAGCAAAAAAATGTTTTGTAGTGGTTTTAGAATCATATCGGCAAATGCAGTATTAAAAATTTTAAGATGTGTTTTGAGAAAGTAAATTTACTTTGTCCCTGCCATTCCATCAGTACTAATGAGCACTGTCTTTCTCTTGCCCTTGAGTTAGACCTAAGGGAGCAAAAATCAATGTTAAACCATAATGTGGGGAGTGCCAGACGAGGGAATCTATTTTTTCTCTCCCTGTTCTTATGTTAGGGCCTTAATCTAAAACAAGCAGATGAGGTGTTATCTTTATTTTGAAGCTCTCCAGAAAGGTCTCCAACCTTCTACCACACGTTTCTTTAAGTGACCTTTATTATTAGAAAACTTTGTTATTATTATTAAACTTAATTTGAAAATAAAACAGTTATTGCACTCTAAGATTGAGAGTATTCTGATATCAAATCTGGACCTAATAAGAATTTAGCGGGAATATAAGAGCAACATAGGAAATTAATCCGTTCTCTACATTCAGCACTGTTTAGAAAATGAATAGGAAAAAAGGTCCCATTTTATAATAAATGCTTTATTAGAGCAGAATTGAAAGGAAGGTAGAGATATTTTTGTATGCTCCCTGCCTCCGCACGTACATAGCCTCCTCCATTACCACCATCCCCAACCAAAGGGTATGTTTGTTACAACTGATGAACCTGTACTGACACATCATAATCACCCAAAGTCCATAGTTTACAATTAGGCTCACTCTTGGTGGTGTACAATCTGTGGTTTTGGACAAATGTATAACATATAACATTATTATAGCGTCATATAGGGTATTTTCACTGCCCAAAGAAGCCTGTTATTTTTCTTAATACAATGTAACTAGTTAATTTAAAAATTCATCTTGAAGGGAAATGCTTAAGAATAGCTAAGGAAAAATTGAACGTGTGGGTCAAGTACATTTAAAATGGCTAACGCCTGGGTTCTAACAGTAAGAGAGGCTAGACAAGTGTATATTTTGTACTTCTTAGCTTCTGTAGGGCAAGGTAGACTTTACTTTTTACCAAGACACACATTGCAGGGGATTCTTCAGAATAGATATAGGGCACGTCTTCTCTATTTCAAAACTGAACCAAGCACAGAGATCTAGTACAGCTCATTATAATAGCTACTGCTTCCATTTAGCAAGTAAATGGCTTGGCTAGCATTTTGGACTTTTTTCTCCTGATCTCCAAGAAATGAAACATAATTTTATCTTACATCTATGATATAGTTTAAGCTCACAGCTGATAGTGTTTTTTTTCTTTTAACCCTGGAGATATTGGAGTCATTCTGGAAGCAATGGATAGGCAAGGCCTCATGCCCGCCTAAGAGAAGGTTGCAATCCTACTGCGAACTGCCAGGCTTGAATCCATAGTCCTTTACCCTATCCAACTCTCCTAGTTACTCTATTGGTGTGGTAGTAGCTTCAAGTTGAGGCAGAAGAGCAAACTTCAGTGAACTTGTAATTGTGGTACTGCCTCAATTAAAATATAGACTGATTAAGGAAAAGTTGTTTAATATGCTAAAATAATTGTTTATTAGTCTTTTCCTTTCAAATTAATTACCTGTGTTCTTTTTCCAGTAGGAGGGCTTAATTTGAAACAATTTATTTTTTAAAAAATTTGACCTTCACCTTTCATCGTTAAAACCCAGCTGGTTGCATACATACTCTTGTAATGGTGTTAATTAAGGTATCGGATAGTCTCTAAGCTTGAGTGTACTGAATTAATCTGTTAGCTTTGCATCTAATCCTTTACTTTGAATTTTGTAGTGGAAGGAAGCTGTTTGCCTCTAAAGTTTAAAAGCCATTGATGTGATTGTTAAATGTGGTATTTTAAGCCGTTCCAGTCTGCAATCTGGTTTTCAGTGGTACCTCCTAAAAATGCCACAATACAAATGATGCTTTGTTTTATCTGGAAAATATGAAGCTGCTTTTGATTATTCGGTGCTGTGTTGCCCACTTTCTATGGTTGTGGACTATTTAGGAATTTAGTACAGCGACTGTCTTGCAGAGCTCTAGATATTTGGCATCTTGTTAACTGATCCCAAAAATGTTTCCCAAGCAACAGAACAAGCAGAAGTAATTCAGACTAAAGGTATTGTGTTTCTCTTTACCAGGACATTTAAACAAATTCTGTAAAATATTAGAACATGATTTAAACATAGAATGAAACCAGGCTGGGGTTTAGTAGGAGCAGTGATGTTGTTCTTTCTAGTTTGATTGGTCCCTTCATCAGTTTTTCTCTTTGTGGTCCCTTGTACGTGTCACAAAATATGTAAAAAGCACAGCTTTTAGAATTACAAGATTTGGATTCAAATTCCGGATTGATCACCTCCCAATTTATTGGAACTTCGACAAATTTCTTAATGTAGCTAAACTACCTTACAGGATGTTGAGTTCAGAGAACCTCTGCAAAATTGTCTCGCTTGACATCTGGCTTTTGCTAGATATTCAGGACAGCTTTGCTTTCTTGAGAAAACTATTTGGTACCTTAAATAACAAACAAAACCCTTCTAAAACTTCTCATTCTTTTCTGTTGAAGAGAATGCAGGATTTTTCTCAGGCTGAAGATTGATGTTTTAGAAGTTTCTTTCCATAACTTGCCATCAACTTTAGATACTAAAGACTCTTTTGCTATCTTTACCCTTTCCCTTATAACAAAAGTAGGAAAGCTCTGAATTTTTTGTCTATTGTATAGTGGTTAATACTTTTAAAATCATTTATTTTACCTTTTAGCTTATATCAAGTACTTGCAGTTTTTTCCTCTTCTTTTGTGAAGTTAAACTGAAAGTCTTTTTCCCTTCCAGGAGTCAGCAAGCAGCTTTAAGAATGGATTCCTAACTATAGTTTATAAAGTTTCTGAGATGTTTCATCACAACACATTTTAATTAACGAAGGTTTTTATATGTGTAAGCCCTTGTCCCCCATCTTCTCTGTAGCTTTCTCACAGGTTTTAGGAAAATTTGAAGGATGAAAGAGTTAGAGAAGAGAACAAATACTGAGCATTTATCATGTGTTAGACACCTACACATAATGGACCAACCTGGTCTGTCCGGAATTGCTCGTTTCCTGTGAGGGGCATAATTAGAGAAAGCTCTGGACTGAGAAGGTGAAATCAAAGCTCATCTTGGGTCTTCCACTTTTTATGGCCAATAAGACCTTCAGCAAGTCACAGCCTATCTGAGACATCATTAAGGGTGTGGCAAAATTCTCAAACAACTTATTTGACTTACAGGACTTATTGGCTTGGATCCCTTTTTGTATGCATATGTGTAAATGGATTAGGAAACTTAATAGGGAAATATAAATTGACAAGTCGGAGTCCATTTTTTGGTGAAATCTAGTTTCATGTCACAAATAATATTTTTCTTTAATTAAAGCTGTTTTCCTTTAACAAAAAACAATGATCCTCTTTTGCATAGACCCAGTTTTCTAAAAAAAAAAAAAAAAAAGCTTTGCCATGTCTAGCTTCTTAATCCTCATAAAAAAATTCCATTGAATTTTTATGTGACCCATTTACATTTCCTAGAAGAATTCCAAGGTTTATTTCTCTTCTACAGAAATATAAAGAACTTGATATAGAATCTATTGGCAAATATAGTTACTGAGAGGAGAAGTGATCCGCAAAGATTTTTAATTTTTACCTGGATTAACTTCTTTCTTCTGTGGAGAATAATCTAAATTTATTCTTCTAAAAGGGTTGAGGACTTTGTACAGTTGTCCTATAGGATGGCCATCAGGATTAACAGTTGGGGAGCCCTAGTCCTGGTGTACAGAAATTCTTCATATCCAAAGTCATGGAGTTAGAAAGTAGGGTCTATATCTCTTGACTTTATCCATTCTCCCTTTGGTGGCAGGCTAGTATAACACATCAGCCATCAAAGGTACCAATGTGGACTCAGATTTTTGCCTTATGTTCTGAGGACTGCAGCACTATCTTAGAGGTAAAAATAAAACAGAACCTGAATAGCTGTTTTTTAATATTTAATTCAAGTTATTTTGTGTCATAGAGCTGCCCATTTTTTAAGGGAGTTTGAGGACATCGAACTGCTAGATTTGGTACATGATTCTTTGTGCCCTGAGACTGTCCCAGAGCACAGATTACTGAGGAATGATGATGTCTCTGAAATGGGACATGCACATAGGTGGCTGTAATGGTTTGGGCACTTGTCCAGAGATTTTATAGTTGATGGAACCGACTGGTAGCAGAGGCTGAGAGCTGGATGCAAACTCCATGTTAAGAATGGAAGAAAGCCACCTGCATGCTGCTGGCGTGCTGATTATACCTTTATTCCAGCTCTCAAAATTGAAAAGTTCATATGTTAATGCCTTATATTTTTTGTAAGGGTTTGTTCCCATTCCATCCCTGAGCAGATTTTCAAGAGAACTTTAGAGTTATGTAGAAAATTATTTTCAAGTACCAGATATTAAAAATATTTTGATTTTTTGATGGTACATTTTGTCTTAGTTCATGCTGCCGTAACAAAATACCATAGACTAAGTGGCTTAAACAACAAATTTATTTTCTCACAGTTCTGTTCTGGAGGCTGGAAGTTTGATATCAGAGCGTCATCATGGTCAGGTTCTTCCTGGCCTGCAGACAGCTTCCTTCTCCCTGTGTACTCAAATGACAGGAGAGACAGACAGCATGCTCTTGGTGTTTTTTATAAGGACACTAATCCCATTGTGAGGGGCCCCACCATCACATTGAGGGTTAGGGCTCCAACACAGGAATTTTGAGAGGATGCATTTCAGCCCATAGCACTTGTCTTTATTGTTCTGTTTATAAATGTGATACCTTATTTCATTGATAATTAAACGTACCATTTTATGTACTACTAAGGAAGAAAGAACTGCTGTCAATTAAACTGACATAATACTTTATTAAAGTTTGTTATGCTTACTATTTTCCTTTTTTTAGTTATTTTTATGTATCTTTTTCATAAATAGAAGGGTAACATAAGTTTGTTGATATTTCAGATTTATATTCACTTCAGAGCCGCATTCTTCTAAATCATTTTTTATTATCTAGTTGTCAATATATGTTCCCCCCACCCCACATCATCTTCTCTGCCATTACTAGCACTGATGCTGCAGCAGTTTTTGAATCCTTCTGTTTTCTCGAAGACTTTCTTCTAAGCTGCAGACATATATCCTGCAAGTTTGATGACATCCTTTCATGATCTCAAAAGGAGGTTTTAATGGAAGGCAGTGATGGAGGATAAAATCCACGGTTCTTATTCTTTCCACAATAGACCTTAAGTGGTTTGTTGACTGAAACCTATAAGGGGTTACAATTGTCTAGTCACTCCACTCGATGTAATAACCCAGGTTTGCACGGTCACGGCCTTATTGCAGCTGCTGCCTGGGTGGTAGCGATTTTAAGATGCCATCCACTATTATGTACAACTGGGCTTCGGAAAAGTTAAAGTGAGAATAAATGTCTTTGAATCAATGTCTAATATAGTAGTATGTGCTCATTGTAGAAAATTTGGAAAATACTGTTAGGAAAAAAAAAAAAAAAACCCTGGGTGGAAGGGGGGAAGGAAGAAAACCCATGATATTTTTTATCTTTCGATTCATCTTTTTTAATGGTGCTATTCTTTGAAAAATGCCTGATACTTCATTGTACCAATATACAGTTTCGTTTGGGTGCATTATAATTGTTTCCATGTTTTTCTCATTTTTTTAAAGCCTGGAAAATACATACCTTTTTACAATAGAATGTTTCTAGGCAAGGAATTAATGGTGAAAGGAAATGAACTTTTCAGTAACTCATGATCCTCTTGCCAAATCGTTTTCCAGAAGGATCGTGTTGGTCACCACCTGTGTAAGCAGCATGTGAGCGTGCCTGCTTGCATGACTCTTGCTAGTATTGGGTATTTTTGGATTACAATAATCTTTGCCAGTTTTATAGGTTAAAACATGTATTTTTAATTGGCACTTCTTTGAGATTGATAAGCCTCTTTAAATATTTAGTGCTCATTTATATTTTCTCTTCAACGATTATCTTTTTATGTCCTTGTACATTTTTTTCCTGCTGGAAATGTTTGAGTCTCTTCAGTCTGATTCTTCCATTTTCCTAGTGTACCCCTGGTGTGGAGCGGGATTTCCTTATAAAGTCACTCAAAGGGGGATTTTCATTGACGTTGCTAATAGTGAAACTGCTTGTGTTCCATGGGTCGAATGAAGTGTGTCCTGCAGTGTTAAAATTTCATGTTTGTGCTGAGGTTAGAGATCTGCTAGTCTGCTTGGCTTATATTTAAGAAGCTTATTTATAGAGAAACCAAGTAAAAGCATAAAACCAACTTGAATGAGTCATCTGGTTTTCCACAGTACTTGATAGCATCCTGTCTCTATGCACAGTCAAAAAGTCTAAGTGCTTTCTGTTACCTGGATATGCCAGAAGCTTGACTCCTGGTGAGTTCCTCCTAACAGCAGGCAGCGATAGTTCCAGATAAATAAGCATCTCCTTAATTACTGTGTTTTTAAGTGCAAAAAAAATTTTTTTTTCTCCATGGCTCATATTCTTAGATTATTATGCAGAGGGATTCTTTTTCAAACTAAGTTAAATCGATAAAACAAAAGGCTTTAGATCTAGGAGGATCTTAGAAACTGAGTTCAGTGTCATCATTTTTGAGGAATAGTTGGAAAAGAAGCATTGAACAACCGCCTAAGGTCATGTAGCTAAAGTAATGATGAGATCAAAGTGCAGTTTTTGATTCCAGACTAGGTCAGTTTCTACCATGTCTCTGCTCACTCCCTTATTTTTTTATCTCTAGCAATGAGTAAATATAAAGGAAAACATCCCTGAAGTAGACAGTAGATTTCCTTTATGTATATAATGTGTCTCTCCAGGGATACTTATTTTGATTTATTTTTTCTCTAGCAATATTTTCTTTTTTCTTCACTACGATTGTTTCTGAAATTCTTATGAGGTCTTATTCTAGACTGTCATTGTAATCTCTTTTTCTGTATCTTAAAGCCTGTTTCTGTTTTGTGTCCTTGAGACTATTATAAATCCATCCCGTTTTCTTTTCTTTGTAAAGCCACTCGAACGCAATAAATGTAATAGTTGATATAACATACAGTTATTAAAAAGAGCTATATAATGATATTAAAAGTAAAGATACCCTCCCCACTTCTTCTCTGCTTCCCTTTCACTCCCCAGGGCAATTAACGTTAACGGTTTCTTATTTGATCTTTCTATATATGTTCTATTCATATGTGTGTGCATGCACACACATATATTCATGTGTATATCCTTAAGACCCACATGGTTTTTACAATGTGCTTTATTTTATATTACTGTGTTGAATGAATACATTTTTAGACATTTTCTCATGTTAGTACATACTAATATGTAGGTTTTTAAAAAGCTTCTCAGTGTTACAGTGGACAAATATCCTATAATTTATTTCATCTTTGTCATCATTACAGTTAATACTAGAGTGAATCTCCTTGTGCATACCTGCCGGTGCTTTCATAAGAATAGTCGTAAGAAAAACTTTTGGTTAACAAGTTTGTTCATTTACATAACATTCCTAGATTATATCAAATTGCCCTTCAAAAAGGTGGCATTAAATGGATAAGTTCACCTTCAGTATGTGAGGATGCTTGCTTGTTCACATTCTTACCAACACAGGTTATAATCAAACTAGTTCATCTTTGCCAGGCTGATAGAGAAAAATTGTATCTCATTGTTGTAATTATGCAATTTTTTTTTAGAATGAATTAAAACACATTTTTATGTTTATTGGCCATTTGAAACCATACTGCCTGGATTTGTACCCTAGCGCCACAGTTTACCAGCTCTGTCAACTTGAGCAAATCACTTGACCTTTCTGTGCCTCGTAGGTCACTCATGAGGATCAAATGGGTTAATATTTATAAAGAGTTTAAACCCATGTTTGGCAACTAGTGTATGTTTTTTAAGTTTTTGTCAAAAGTAAAGATTTAAATTTTTCTCTGTTCTGCCTGTTCATTTTAACTATTATTCTGTTGGGTTCCATAGCCATTTTAGTTATTTTCGAAAGGTTAACCACTGATCGTTGACTAGCTAGAATTCTAATCAAATCAAGGATGTCATGTTTAACTTTGAATTATGAAACCTGAAAAGATTCACCTAAGTCATCCTTCATTTCTGATAGGATTAAGCGAAGGGTTTTGTTTTAATTCTTTAAGTTTCATGTTGAAAACTGCCTGAGAGGTTACAGATCATTATTTCAGGGAGGTCAGCATTTCCCCCCTGCTTTGTGTGAGAGTTTTGATGCTGCTAATCTGATTAAACGTCTTGGAGCTATGTCCTTAGCTCTAAAATGCCGAAGATTAGAGATTCTGGAGTTTTCCCCTCTCTATCCATTAAATTGTTACCAAGATTATTGGACTTGCCAAAAAGTACTTCAAATCCCTTCTGATTTATGGAAGCAGCATTTAAAGATGAAGAAGCATTCTGTTGGTTCGGCTTCAGAAAACTTAGAGTTCCAGTTTGAACATACCTACTTGGTCTCTTTGAACAAGTTGTTTCATTTTTCTGAACCTCAGTTTTCTTGCCTATAAAATAAAGGTAATAATCTCTTATTTGCATCATATAGTAATCATAGCGGGTCAAATAGGATTTTTTTTTGCCTTTTTTTTTTTAACTTTCGGCATGATAATGTTGACAATGGGAAATTTGTTTTTACCCCATGGTATCCTTGGTTTTGGTAAATGCCCATTAAGCAAGGAAATAAAATATACAGATATTTACATTTCTATCAGGAGTTTTTGATACTCAGATGTTGTGAGGGAGGGATGAGATACTTCTTTTTCTTCCTCGAGCTAGTAAAGAAATTAGAATGTGAAACCACTGTTTGCCAGGAAGTGAATCCATGAGAGAAGATATGGCATTACTAGTAAAAGTTGCCTTTTGAATGTTTATTGTGCATCAGATAGTGTGTTAAATGCTTATAAACAGTTATAACCTCACACAATCAATAGCTTATTAGTGTAGGTTAAGAACTAGCTTAAGACTACACAGGTACTAAGTGGCAGAACTAGGATTCGAATCCAGTTTGTGTCTCTATTTCCAAAGCCTATGTTCAGGGCAGTATAGCCACCAGGTGGCTCAGGTTTAATTCCCAGGTTAAGTTGCTTAACCTCACTGTTTCTATTTTGCATCTATAAAATGGGGATGCTAACAATATCTGCCTTCTAAGATTATTGGTTGTCCTGAAGATGCATTGACTTAAAGTGCTTAGAAGAGTGCTTGGACTATATATAGTAAAAATTTTGTAAATGTTTGCTCTTATAATTTGTGGTAATTTCTATACCCTTCTGCCTTCTTTGCTTTTCCACCCCATGACCCTCTTCTTCAAGCTTTAGTAAATAGTAGTGTCTTGGACATTTTTGTTTTGTTCATCCCCTGGTCCATGCGGCAGACATGACCCTGGCCATTCCATCCGGAGCAGGTGGAGGAGAGAGCTGTGGTGGTAAGCCTGGCTTTAGTGGAGTGCTGTGGGTCAGTTGCTGTAAATAGAATGGGAGGGCACGTGTTCACTAGAAAAATGGAGGGGAAGGAGAGGGAGAGACAACACTGAGCAGTGTGAGGCCTTAATGCAAGGATCCCATACCAGAATTCTGCGTAGAGATGTGTGTGCACTCAAACGTGTCGTGGCTATGTGATTTGGTGTTCACCGGGGCTTTACAAGAACCAGCTCTAGTTGTCTGGTGCAGTGATTCCTAGATCTGGCTGGATCACCAGAGCCACCTTGTGACTCTAGTTCCCATCAGACCTACTGCGTCACTCACTGGCAGTGGGGCCCAAGATTGTGTATATTTTTAAAATGATTTTTGAATGGGTAACCAGGTTTGAGAGCCTCTGGTGTTCTGTTCGTTCATGTGTTTATGCAGGGCCAGCCTCAACAAGACATGGCAGAAGCCTGTGTATATGACTTTGAAAACTCTTAAGAGAAAGAGCTCCCCACTACCTAGTAAACCCTGTTCTTAGCAGCCCTATAAAGATGAATTTGAAATATATATGTACAAGCAGATGAGTTCGAAAGGATTTCATTACAGAAATAATAAGGGACAGGATTTGATTGAAGTAATTTGTCAGTATATCTTATTTGGTTCTTGTATTTATGCTGATTCCTCATCAACATTTGCTTGTGTTCACGCTTGCAAGTTAAATACACAAAAACTAAAAGCTAGCGAATATAATTTTGATGTTTAATTTACATGCAACTATATAGAAATTGTTAGAGGGCTGTTTTGCCAGCCATACTCAGAATGAATGAAGTGAGTAACTCGCATTCCATTTTATATTTGAGAAATAATGATTAGTGCGGAATGTTAATATGGTTAGCTGTAGTGAGACAATATTGACATTGTTGCTAAGATATTTTACCAGACATGTCATTGAGGCTGCTGTGTCGAAAACTGAGCTGTGATTTCTTTTTGTGGCGATGATGACAGGGGAATATAGCAAATAAAATGGCAAAGGCAGAAAATGTAAAGTCATCTCATTCTGTCCCACTCCCTGTCCTCCCCCCTAATCAGGCCTGAAAAGGATCTTGTTGAATAGCCACATGTACACAATTGATTTCATCTGCTTCTTTCTAGAATGTGCATTGAATTGGTTGTGTTGCATTTTTAAAGTGTTTTTTTGTGGAGAAGAAACTTTAAATACTGCCTAGAAACTTTGAGGCATGTTTCCCTGAATGTTTATATATCCCATTTTCCTTGTAAGGAGTTGAAATAAGATAAATGGTAGCAGCTCCCTTTTATTCTCCTCTTGTAACGAGGCCTGTTGGCAGGCAGCTTTGCTGATGGGACTGCCAGAGTTTGGATTTGAGTAGTTAGTGAGGGGGTGGTGTACTGGTTATGGTATTGTTCTAAAGCCTTTTCCCTCTTATTTTTCCACCCCCAAAATGTCAGCATGTCCAACGTGACAGAATGTTCCTGATGATTATCATTCAGAGCAACATGACTTGCTAAATTATCTGTGGGTGATAGTCAGAATTTCTCAAGCACCGAATAGTATTCCATGCTCAGCATACACCTTGGTTAGTGGATCCGCGTGGTGTGGGAAGGCAGGCCAGTGTGATGCCATGGTTAAAAATTTTGGCTGTGGGCTCAGACTGCCTGGGTTAAAATCGGGATTTGCCATTTTATAGGCTGGGACTCCAGACAGCTTACTTAGCCTCTCAAAGCCATAGTTTCCTCATCTGTAACAAGGGGACAATGACAGCATCTACTTTAAATGGAATAGGTGGTATAAATAAGCTAATGAATATAAAGTGCTTATATTGTTGTACACAAAGTAAGGTTTTAACTGCCAGCATAATCACCTTCATTATTAGGGCAAATATACTCGATGAGCCTACATATACACTTAGAGAACTCAATATGAATCCCGATGTGCTACGTGAGTACTGAGTGCGAAGCCTGGGGTAAGTGAGCTCTAGCAGTTATGGTGGGGCTGAGTACGTGATTGCAATGGAGAAGGCTTTAGGAGTTGGGTGTCCAGGGTGTAGGTGCGGTCCCCAGGGCTGCCCTATTGCAGAGTTGAGTTCCCAGGCATTGTTCTCACAGATGTAAGATGTGCGGCATGATCATCCTACCCTCATCATTCCCCACGTCACCACTCCCCCCCTCCACCACCACCCTCAAAGTTCTTTGGAACAAATGGAGTTCTCTGTGTTGTTATAAATTCAAAGGGTATATGGAGGAGGTGGTTTTGGAGGGACTTTAATGTTAAGAGAAAGATTAATTGGTTGGAGGTTGTAAGTTAAAAGCAGAAAAATCAGTGAAGACAAAGCCAGGGCAGCGAGGTTCCTTTTAATTACTTCGGAGTATGTATGGTACCTTGGACCACAAGGTGATTATAGGAGGGAGCCAGTCTAGAACTTCAACAAGGAGGACTGTGCAATGTCAGAAAGACCTGGGGGAAAGATGACTATGGACAGTTTGAGCTGGATGGACGAGGCAAGGTGGATTGAGTAAAACCAGTAGGCATAATTAGAGGTACCTGGATATGGAAGAGTGAGTCCTTCTTCCTGGAGAAAGGGACCCGTAGGTACCCATGGGAGATGGGGATGTGGGGGCTTGCTGGGAAACCTGGAATTAAAAGAAGATAGACACAAATTTGTTTCAAATAAATGTTTAATAGACATTAAAGTGTTTTATAAAACATTCTTGTAAAAACGTTACAACATACATCCACCTTAAAATGTAAAGGAAAAATCCGTCGATACTTCCACCCTCTTGGAATAACCACCCAGTGACATTTTATTGACCTTCCTTCTAGCTTTTGGTGGCACATGGTATATTCCCATCATCATGTGGCATGTATAAATTTGACTATACTGGCTTAAAGGTTTATTCCACGTTTTAAAAAACTTTGACCATATGGTAATCTCATTTTTTTTTTTTTTGTAATTTCAGTTCCTTGGGAATGGAAGTGGTCATTGTAATAGTCTCTGTTACTCTGTTTGCTCAGAGTGGAGAGGGGTGGAGAGAGCTTTCTCTGGCCAGTGTCACAATCATGTAAAAAATATTAGCCATTGTTAGCAGGTTCTGGCACAGGGTGCTATCGTTTTAAGAGGTCACCAGATAGAGATGCTTCCTGCACTACGTGGTGAAAGATATGGTCCAGAAAACATTTCCAGGACAGTAGTGGAAGTAGAAGAGGATCATTTGAGTGAAGCATTCGAAGGCTGGGCTTGGGCGATAGCTTATATTGCCTTTTTTTTTTTTCTTTTTAATCATAATGTCCCCACAGTTGAGTAATTAAATTTGATTAAGTAGCTTTTTTCTCAAGGATAAATGGGCTGTGCATTCTGAGTCTTCTTTGAGTTTCTGAGAATGTTTTTTAGTTAATATTGCATTTAATGAAAATGTGGTTTGGTTTTATAAGACTCCATCCTGCTACCTGCTGCTTCAGGTGCTGTAGGGGTTGATTTTTGACTTCTGGCAGTAAGAAATGTTATGGATGGAACTGTGTCTTCTAAAAAGATGCCATTGGAGTCCTAACCCTCAGTACCTGTGAGAGTCACTGTATTTGGAAGTAGGGTTCTTGTAGAGATAATCAAGGTAGAATGAGGTCGTATTTGATTAGGGTGGGCCCTACTCCTTTGTGACTGGTGTACTTAGAAGAGACATGTACACAGGAAATAATGCCCTATCATTACGGAAGCAGAGATTGGGGTGATGTGTCTAGAAGTCCAGAATCACCAGAAACTGAGAGAAAGCCATGGGCCAGATTGTCCCCTAGAGCTTTCAGAGAGAGCATGGACCCTGTCCAATAACTTGATTTTGGACTTACAGTCTCCAGAAATGTGAGGATACATTTCTGTTGTTTAAGCCATGCAGTTTGTGGTGCTTTGTTACAGCAGCCCTAGATACTAATACAAGAAGTCTGAGAGCAGTTGGGCTCTAAGTGCTGGTTCCTTTGAAAGTCTCTTTGGTTGATAGCCCATTAATTGTTATAACTATATATTTACCTGAATGCTTGGTAGGATTTTTTCTTAAACTGTCAATTTAGTTTTAGCAGGATGTGGGGGTCTCCCTTCAGGGGAACAGTACCGAACATAGTGGGTCCTTTTTAATCTGCAAAACTCAATTCAAAAATGATTGTGTTTGAGTTTTTAAAATTAATATCATGTCCTTATTTCTTCTCAGGAATACATTTTGTTTTCCATACCTATAATCATTTTCTTATATCATGAAACTGTTTGCCCCTTTCCTCAGCATCCTGGGGACACTGCCTCAGGCTTATTCTTCATCACTGAGTGAACTTTCTGTAGTGTTAATTCTAGTCTTTATGCCTGAAATGTGGATCGTAATTTGGCTTTTGCTTTTTCTTTCTCTTTAATCTTAGTCCAACCTATAGATAAAGTAATTAAAACAAAAACACCATATGAAAGGTAAAGAAGCCATGTTATCCCGCGTTCTATTGAGGGTGCCAAACAGTTTACTGAATTTTTTTTTTTTCTCAGTCTTTTTTCTTTGAGTCTTCAAGAAGATATTCCCTTCCCTTTCAGGAATAAGTGGTGTTTTCTCAGTCTCCCACCATTTATTATTTTGGGGGTGCTTAGGGGGCTGGATTTTCATTCTATATTTAATAGGAAAGCCCAGTTTACTTGCATGAATCTCTTGGTTCCTGCTGGTAGGCTGGGGTGGATAGCAGAACAGACATCAGGGTGTAAGGGACGGGGTGTCTTCCCCACCTGGTGGGCTCATGTGTGGAAGAAAACAGATGCTCCATTTCCATCCTTAAAATTACTGAGAATTCTTTTCATTTCTGGCACTCGCTTTTGGTATATAGTTTTTGAACTTGTGAGTTTTTATCTTTTACTTTGTAGTTACAGGTATTTTATGAGATTCTTAGGAGTTTTGTGAGGACTGTTAGCCAGAGGCAGTTTTCAACCGAAACAGGAATTCACATCCTACCTCTACCTTACCCCCCTACAATAGTAGTTATTTCCCCTCTTTTTTTTTTTTTTTTTAACCTCTGTCTTCCTTGCTCCTGTCCTGCCTCAGTCCTTCTCTTTCCCTCTTTCTGCCTTCTCCCTGGCAGACCTGATGTTTCCCCACGGCTCCGTATTACCCTGTCTGAGCTGCATCCACAAGTGCTCCCACATTCCACCCCAGCAGCAGACATGACCAGGACTTGGGAGAGAGCCAGGGTGAAGAGTGGGCAGAGAAGAAGCATATGCCTGCACAGGGCCCATTGATGATGAGATCAAGTGCACTCAGTGCTGCCGGGAATCAGAGTAGGGCACTGGTGCCCTTCTTACTCTTCTATCCTGTGTCCACCTCAGCCAATTGGAAACAAGATCACCTCTGAGCAGTCAGCACCACACATTGTCACTTTAAACGGTGTTCGTGTAGTGGAACTTCCTTTCATTCACTTGGCAAGTTAGGCCATTGCAGGTGGCTCATTTAGACTTAAGATCTTCACCTCTATACATGGTTCAATCCTAGGGAATGTAAATTTCAAATATTTATAGGAAACGTACGCACATGGAAAACAATATAAACCATATAAAAGCATATACCTCCATCCACGCTCCCAGTTGGTCAGTTTCTGTTCCCAGAGGCAGCCACTGCTCTTGGTTCCTGTGTGTCCTTCTAGAAACCCTCCATGAACGTGCAAGTGTGTATGTTTACATATATTGATGTATAAACACACGATGTATCTGCACGTGTGTATACACAGATACTTAAGGAGTACACAATTTGAATAATGGAAACTTAATCATCTGATGATTGAGTATGAAGTTTCTTTTCTTTTTCACCTCTCTCATCTCTGTCTTGTAATAGGAACACAGTTGTTTCAGATCTGTTTAACCACCTTCTTTTTACCGTGGTTCTCAGTCTGGTGAGCTTTAACAGCCAGTGCCTGCGCTGGACACCAGACGATTTAGACAGTCTCCCTGGGATGCACATGCTCAGCCAGCCTTCTGTGCAGGGATAGGAACTAATCATGGGCAGTAGTGGCCGGCGTGGCCTATCTCAGATTCTGAGTGTGGTGTGTCTGACAGTTCTTGGGTCTGGAGTATGCCTGACAAGAAAATGTAGAGTAATGAATTCCATTATTTCATGAGCCCCGCCGGGTTGCTTTTTCCCGTAGCTGCTTCACTACTTCATTCACCTGGGCCAGGCAGAGTGGCGGGATTCTTCGTTCTATGTGGCAGCAGAGATGGCAGGCCCAAAGGCTGCAGGAGTTAACGAATTTACAGTGCCAAGAAACATGAGAAGAAACTATTTAGGGTGCTTGATGACTTAACATCTATCTCAGATGAACTTCACTTGTACGGTGACAGCATAAGGTGTGACTGAAAGAAAAGTAATGATCCCCGGGCCCGAGTGCCTCCCAGATGGAGTGTTCCAGGAGCGCTGGGGAGCTAATTAACCAGCACGAAAAGTGAAAATAGATGACGGGACAGGTTTCTTCTCACAGTGGCCCAGTGCTGCGCGTAGACCTAGATATGTTTTTTGGTTTTCCTATTGAATATACAAAACGACGTAATGTTGAAAGGCCCGTGTTGGTCGCCTTTTCTCAGGGGAGTGGTGGCGAGAGAATGAACTCCGGTTGGGACTGCCTGGCCTGGGTTCAAGTTCGACTCTGTTATTTGCCAGTTTCCTGTGGCAAGATACTTGATGCTTTCTGTGCCTCAGTTTCCTTATTGAAGGAGAGTCATGCTATTAGCACCTACTTTATAGAGCGGTTATAAAGATATGAGTTTATAGATAGGAAGCACCTGAAACGCTCTCCTAACACATAGTGAGTCTAAATAAAACTTTTTTTTATTGGAAAGTGCACCACCCTAGGGCTTCGGAGTGGGAGTTTTTCTGAGGTTATGTAGTCTTTAAGCTCAGAAACTTGCATGATGACATGCCTTAGAGGGAAAACTGACAATTAGAGAGGAAATGCCAGTCTGTTTACTCATTATCTGTTTCAGGGTAAAGTACATTTGGTTCTATAATCGTTGAGTATTAAGAATAAAACCGTCTAGATACTATTTACTGATTTCTGTTTAGAACCTGCTTGGGAGAATTTTGAAGACAGGGTAAACTTAATCCTATTGACCAGGTTTTTCTGTGTTCTGGAGGTTAGCTGCTTTGTTTTCTCTTAGAGGGATTGTTTGGCAATTAGTCACAACTGTGTGAATAATGTTTTAGAAAATTTCTTTCTTGGATATATTAATCTTTCTTTTTTAAAATGCATATTAACAATCAGTCTGGATACTTGGGGAGATCTTATGAGATGTAAAATGGTTTAAAGTGCTTTCAGTTACAGAGACAGCCTTCCGAAGTTTCCAAAAATGATACCAAATCTTGTGGGAGGAAGTCTTTTTCAATTTTCTAGGTTTCTGTAAATATAAATGAGTTATATGGTTATAAAACCTTATGTTGGAAATATGCTTAAGAAACATTAGTGCCCTCTCAGGCAGGGACCACACCAAAGATACTTAACACATTTAATGCCCTAGTTAAGTGTATTGCACAACTCCCGTTTTCTGGAACTGGATAAACAGAACATCTTTCCACTTTCTATTCTGAGCTTCCATTTCCCCCCCTCCTCCACCTAACGACACAATAAATGGAAATCTTATTTCCTGCATCTGCAGACCTATTTACCTGAATGTCTGAGCTCACCCTTGCTTTTCTCAGGTCTACTTTTTTTCAAATATGCTTTTACTTTCATCTCCCGGGCTTCGTTGCCCTCATTTTTTAAGCCCTTTCTAATCCTACACTCCATGTACTTGAATCTGTGGTGGACATCGCCATTCTGCCTAGCTGCCTTTAAACATGCATTATCTCCCGGGTTTGCGTTTTCTGCCAGTATGCATTTAAATCCCTTTTCAGTCTGTGAAAAACTTTGTGATAGTGGAAAACTTTAAAATGAAGAGCTGTAATCAAAAGTCATTTCTGCCAATTTAAAATGCCTTATTGAATGGCTTTATCCCCTTTGATAATTCCAGTTATCTTCGCAAACTATGACTTGGATTTACAGCTCTCTCGTGTGTATGTATGTGTGTATGTATTTACTTGCATTTATTACAAACAGGAGCCTTATGCCACCATGCTCGTTATAGTCTTTTATTTTTGAAACTCTGAATTGGTGATTTTAAAATAAAAAAAGATGTATGTGCTCATATGAATGACAGGCCATAGGCAAAAGCTAAGCTATTATAGCAAAAACATGCTGACCTTTTATAGATTTAACTTATTTAATAACTTGTCTGTTTGGGGGACCTTCATTCCCCACCCCCAAAGTAAAGTTCTTAATTGCTGGCTAGTTGGGGGGAGGCTCTAACTTCCTCATGGGTAATGCCCATGCCCCAGCTTCCAGTCTGTGATACAGTGTGACTGGACTAGATGCTGTCTGAGAATGAAAGCATGTTGGGCTGGATGTGAGTGTCTATGGCATGAAAATGTTCCATGGAAAACACCTGCTGGTGGAACAGGCGGAGGCCTGGTAAATCATTTGTGATTGATACGGTTTTCCGAACTTGAAGAGAATGCATCATCCTACCTGGCCTGGGCGTTTCTGCTGCAGCAACAGGAAGGGTGATTGAACTGTGTTTCCCATCACTTAGTTGAGGCTAAAAGCAATGCGCCAGCCACGGTGGTCATTGCAATGAAATGTTTTTCATTCCTCTTAAACCTCTTTAAGTATCTGCTGAGGCACGCTAATCAACCGGAGCATCTCTGGTGTTGTGTTGCCCACACCAACATCGCATAGTTCTCATGGACACTCCTGAGAGATTTTCGCTTTCTGCCACCGGCGTCATCTGAATCTTTGTGATACTCTTGGACTGATTTTGACTGGAATCCCTTTGCCACGCTCCACAGTGCTATCTTCAACTTCTAAACCACTGGATCACCACACTATTTGCTTTGTGCTGCCTCTTCATACACAGAACTTCTCTCCCTGCTGTGTGCCTTTCAAATAAAAGGAGGCTGGAAGTTTGGGATTTTTAACTGTGCTTGCAAAACAAACCAACAGAACAGCATGTTTGGGACTGATATTATAGTGAGATGTCAAAGTAAACTGGAAATAGAAACCGTTCCTCCCCAAACACCATCTCTAAGTCCTATTTTATTGCCGATCACATAAAATCAAAGTGCTGGACCACAGCTGCTCCAGGGCTGAAGGTCCTCATGGTTACGGCATGCTTCGGAAACTCACCCCCACCAGACTTGCAGTTAATGAAAATATTTGCTTTGCTTGCTATAAACAAAGTTTGTGGGCAGAATTTGTAAGTAAGAAGCTCTTTTTGTCTTTTACCCTTCCTTGAATCCCCAATTTTTCTTGTGTCACGTCGGAGGATACTAAGTATTTAAGAGAATAAACTCTTTCTCAGTAATGAGCTTTACTTTTTATTTCCGGTGTTGTCACAGTAGATGCATTTCTCTCTAATTTTGTATACTTATCCAAAGTAAGGGACTTGAAGTCTGGGTGGCTTTTTTTTTGGATAAGTCAGAAATACTGTGTGAGTAGGAAAGACAGTGCCTTGTCAGGCCATCCCACAGCCATTTGACTACCCAAGTCTGTTATTTAGGCAGCATAAGGGCAGCCACAGGGTAATGTGACTCTCTTTAAACCACATGGAAAGCCAGTGTCACCTCTTAAAGGTCCCCCCAAATGCTATGCGTGTAATACCCTGAGCTTTTTGGCTGTGGCCTTAGTGCTTTCCAACTTCTTGTCCATCTCCTACTGTTTCTTGCCAAGCATCCAGGTATCAGGTGGCCAGGCATCATTCTTGTAAGCACAGCACCTGTTTACATTCCCAAATTGACACTGATGTGGTTGTTGGAACTGGTCTTGAGAGAACATGACCAGAGAGAACAACTGTCCCTTCTACTTTCACAAGTCTCAGTGTGGTAGGCATTCAGTGCGGGTTGGCCTTATGGTGCACCCCCAGCTGTGCCTTAAGATCTGTTTCATCACCAGACAGTTGGAGGGGAGGCAACTGGGAAAATGCATGTCCTGGCTCAAGACCTCAGAGAGGTGGCTTTGAAAGATTTCAGGCTTGACCATGGTGGTGTATGACTAGCTCCCAGGTCCTGGATATTGGAGGTAATGGCATCTTACAGTGCAGGCTCAGGAAAGAAGGTGGGCAAGAACTGTAGGAGGACCAGAGCAGTGACAGTAACTCACATGGACTTAGGATCTAAGGCTCTCCACTAACTCCCGCTTGCTTTCTTTCAAAGACGGAATGGTATTTGTCTTTGGTGTTTGCGTGTATGTTCTTGTTTTTGAAAATTTTAATGAGGGTTTCCTGGTAATTTTTTTTTTTTCAAATATCAGTCATTTGGGCATTTAGTGATAAATATTTAGTTTTCCAACTTTATTAAAACCCCTTCAAGCCAGGCCAGGTGAGACCAAATTACCTTTCTGAATTTGCCATCTCACCCACTGCAGAACCCATGGCTTTTCTGTTGGCAGGTACCCTGGGTTTGGGTTGCCTTTGAAAGTCAGACACGAGCTTGTTTGTGTGTTTTAAACAGCACCCCCTCCAGGTCTGTGGAGCGGGGGACTCCCTACTTCACCACACCTACTCAAATGAGAAACAAGCACCACGGTGCAGTTTGAATGGGATGGTTTGGCTCACATCCCTTTGAGCCTTGTGTACATGATCTACAGAAATTGAGTTTCTGTCTGCCTAGACAGTTTTCAAATCCAGACCTTGATTTTTTGGAGTCAGAGAGGCATGGTAAAGACCAATTGAATAGCATTTCTCAGAGAGACTAGTTTGCTTGTAGAAAACTTTCTAAAGCTTTCCAGTTTTGCCGTTTATTGTTTAGAGCTTGAAGATGTTTTTAATAATCATCGGGATAATGATTTACCCCCTATGCTTGCACTCCCTCAGTTGCTTCTTAGTGGGGGTGGAGGAAGGTGATGGGTTGGAGAGGAACAATAGGAGAGCATGGGATCTGAATTCTTAAGGGTTGGCTGTTTTTTTTTTTTTTTTCTTTCTTTCTTTCCCAGAGAGGGTGGTCTTGCCTCCCTTCCCTGTGTACTCTCTTCACTGTAATTGCTTCCTCTGTATTTTTTCTTTGGATCTGCTTACTCTAGAATGTTTAATTTTATAATAATAAACTTGTTTGTCCTTAAGTTCGCTTAGGGGCTAAATAACAAAGAGAACCTGCTCAATAAGTGAGCTGTGGTTCTAGTCTCATGACTAATGGTTTGGCTAGTTAAATTGTAGGAGGGCAGACTCCACACCATGGGGAGCGTGGAGTAGACCAGCTGAGAGAAGACATGTATGAAGCCGGGGAGGAATATTGAAGTAGGCTAAAATGCTCCTTTGGACACTTTTATTGGAGAGAAGTGGTGGGAGGCCAGGGAGTTATGGAATGGATCTCGGTGTTTGGATTTGTTCTGCTGATACCTGTGTAAGGCCAGTAGCTCCGCCTCCCCCGCCCCCCTTACTTCAGCTTGAAATCAAAGCTTCTTGTGGATCATTCATACTTGTTCTTGATTAAATCTCAGATCTGTGGCTTTCGGGACGCATTGTTTTGAATGAAACCAGACCAGCTGCTATGGTGCAGAAAGGGGTACGAGGAAGAGTTCATTGATACTTGAGTGGTGAAACTCGAATTTTCCCTCACAGGGTAAAAAGTTATAAAAGTGGTAGAGGAAAAAAATCATTAAAAAATATATTCAACACATACACATGATATATGGGAATTCTAAGAATATAGTTCCTTAGGAATAAATTTGCATCTACTTGTGATGGATGGTCTAATCTGAGGTTTTCTTTCTCCACTCCAGGAAGTGACTTTGGTCCAGAGACTTCCCCGCCAGTCCTGCCCCTTAGCCATGATGGTGACTTTTCCATGAGCAGTCTTTCTGTAGCAGAGGACACCTACAGAGTGAGCTTGGCCAAAGGTGTGTCAATGTCTCTGCCTTCATCACCTCTGCTGCCTCGACAGTCTCACTCGGTGCAATCAAGATCAAACAAAAAATCCCCAGGTAAACGAGCAACAAAACAGCTCCCAAACCAGCTGTCTTGGTTGTTTACTTAATAACCGTATGAAATTAAGCAAGACTAGTGCTTAAAAGAAATTCGGGAGAAGGTTTTTCTTTGTTACAGTAACTTCTGGGTAAAGAAAATATTTTTTAAAAATGATTGTTTGGATAGACTTATTTAGTTCAACCTATGCATAAACTATTGCTGAGGCTAAACTTTGACAAGATTCAAGGTCTTGTTATAAATATTAATGTTAATCATCGTTTTTGGTGTTTTCTTGCTCATGAATTAGGGAACACTTTAAACTCATTGTGGTGCATTTTAGGGTTTGGGTTTTGGCAAGTGTAACCTAATTACCAGTTATTACTACCAAATGTTATATACTGATGTATTTTTCTGGTTCACACAGTAGAGCATATGAATGGCTATAAAAGTTAATTGTTTGTGACAATCAGACTTGTGAAGTGATGGGGGCAAAGGACTTAATAGATTACTTGTTCAAAGTATTTTTGCTTCCCTCATGCTTACCAGTCTTTTATATTTAAAGTTAGAAACCCAACATTACTTGGAGAGGTTATGAATCATATGAGGAAAGGCCTTTCTAGAATGCTGATACCTGGAGTCATAAAAGTTCTCTGATCTTTTAGTTTTGCCGAGTGTTTGTTTACTGAGGGCATGACAGTTTGGGGCCTTATTGATCATATGGCTAGTGCAAGGATTCTTCTCATTTACATATAAATATGTTTGGAATTGGTCTAAAATGTATGCTGGTGCTGTAAAATTGGATGTTTTTCTGGTTTCCTAAATATATGTATTTCTTGTAAAGTCAGATGCATTACTTCTGATTCTTTTAGTGGATATTTGTAGTTTTTGGGGATGGGGATGAAATTAAGAGAGCAACTCTCAAGGCTTTGAGTGTTAGAAACAGTGCTATGAATTGATGAGTGTCCAAAATATTTTATTATTCTAGAACTTTCTTATTTTGGACAACATTGTTTACAACCCAGTCATTAGTTGGAACTTGGAAACCTTTTCGGTATGAAATGATTTCCTGTGCCAAGGAATTTGACCTGTTTATCAGTGTTTGGGGAAATTCCTGGAATGTCCTTTCTTCCTCCTCTTTGCCCGCCTCCTACTGCTGTATCTCTGTCAGCTTTCTTCTTTGAAATCATAGTTTTCACACTGCCTTTCTTGTCAGTTACCCCCATTAGAATCACTCCCTTTTTATAAATCGTGTGCAGCATTTTACTTTCTTTATCAGCCACATTGTTTGTCCTTTTCCCTTGAATTAGTTTGTCTGTGTGCTTCCTATGTCTGATGGTTGAGGATGGGCACAGTGTCTTTTCCAAGTATACTTCATCTGTATTAAACAGATAATAGAATTCTGAACCCTTCTGGATCCTTAGGGACCTTAGCTGAGGGTGATGCCAAGTGCAGAGGTCTGACCTTTAGGACGGTTTTCTTTCCTCCAGTCTGTGCTACTACAAAGGACTTGTCGCCTGGGCCTTGAGAGACTAGGGAATACTGCATTTCAGATATAATTTTATTATTAATAACAAATTCAGTATTTGTTTTAGTGGGACTTACATCTTTTAAAATGTATTTATTGCTTTTTCCAGCTTTATTTGAGATACAGTTGACATATTACATTGTGTAAGTTTAAGGTATACAACATAGTGATTTTACATATATATATATAGACAAATTATTACAATAAAGTTAGTTAATACATCCATCACTTCACATGGTTACAGTTTATTTGTTTATTTAGTGGCATTTTAGTAGGATGCTAGGTAGCAATGAGTGATATGGCGAGCCTGGGAAGTGTGGCTATCCAGAAGGGTCTCAGGCTACAAGCACACCAGCAGGGAAACCCCTGACAGGGCCTTGTCTCCTGTGTTCTGACCACAGTAGACATCGTTAGTTTTGAGAAAATATCCTGAAGTTTGTTTTTCTGCTGAATTCTTTGAAAGACCTTATGAATAGAAGGGAGTAGTGCTGCAACATTCAACCTTTTAATGGATTGAAGAATATATTCTCCATATTAGATGCCTTTGGTCCAAATGATATTTAAATACACTAAGCAGTGCTTGCGTTATGCCCAAATTTGCGCCTCAAATTAGTGTCTCACAGTAGTACTTTGGCTTCATTGTCTTCATAATTTTAATTTGAAAAGGAAAGTTGAGGGCAGAGGTGTTTGCCTAAAAATGGCATTGACTCAAAATACATCAGAGAGGAAACACTATCTTTCCCAGTGTCTAACTAACGCACACAGACTTCTGCTTAAGCCATATTGTTAGGAAACTATCCAGGGCCCTAATGTTCTACCTGTGTATAAAAATAGCTGACGCATGATTGAGAACGTGCACTGTATTTAAAAATAGTCATCTATTTAAGTAGCTAGCACTGTTGTTGCTAACAGTACAGTAAATGTGGTGTGCTGTGCGAGCAGCACCCGCAGGTGTGGCACACTGCCCCTCCACTCCCCCAAACCTGGCAGTATCTCATCATATTTCAGACTCAGCTCTGAAATCACCTTGATGACTTTCGTTCTCATTTTTAAGATAAGACTCTTTTCTTTCTCTTTTGTTTAGAAAGGTACTTGAAAATAAACCAAACCTGCTTTACTTGTTTGGATAGAAACACTTCACTAATTGATGCTAATCAAGAAACTGTCAAGGACTGAAACTATTGTGCTAGCCAAGGTCAAATACTATAAACCCCTGTTAGAGACACTCATATAACCTGTAGTGATGAAAGTTTGTATGCTGATAGAATTGGTGATTAGCTCCTGGGCCATGGAAACTTTGGGCCAGAGAGTTTAATTATATTGCTAGTTATTACTGTTTTACTCTCCTACTGCCTTGCTCCATTTGTTTGTAATTTATTTATTTATTTTTTTACCGCTAGTCAGAAGATGCAATTTTATGAGTATTTCAATTTTTTTTTTTTTTCTAAATGGGAAATACATTTTCCGGTAATGAAAACAAGGACTGGTATCCATTAAAATAGTTCTGTGGCTATTGCAAGCCTTTTTGGATTAAGAGTTCATTAATATTTGTAATGTATCTTTTTTGTCTTCCAGAGAGGAGCAGAGCCCAATTCCTGTGGCTTATTTATTAGTAATATCATTAGTTACTTTATATGTGAATTATATTTACCAGATCACTTTGGGCACAAGGTAGAGCACACACGAGAAGCCACCTTTTAAAATATTGTGATGGCGACAAGTGGGTGATGCTGCTTTTCTCATCCTTGCTTATTGGGGAGACGGCTTGTGCTGGCCTTTTGCACCTTTGCTGCTTATAGTTCCAGTTCTGTCTCAGTTGACAGAGCTGATTTAGCAGTTTTAAAAACCCCTCTGGCCGTCTGTTTCTTTAAGGGAAAAACCTCAAAGCTGACAGGCCATAAAGTGGAAGTCATTCTGCCCTTTGATTCTTGGACCATGAGTTAATGTCTGCCAGGACTTCCCCACCCCCACCTCGCCTGCAAGCAAATGTTCTTGTAGAAAATTTGGAAATCCCAACATAGAGACAGAACTATTCTTAGCGTTTTGATTTTCTAGTCATTTTTTAAATCTACACCACCTATACTGGAGACCACATGCGATCTGCCTTTTTTCACTTAATATCATGAGCAATTTCCACTTTGCTTGAAGAACATGTTTAATGTCCATTGTTTTAATAGTCCATAATTAGTTTTTAACTAATTTCCAGTTTGGAGATATTTGTTAATTTTTAAGTTTAAAAAAAATTGTAGCATGGGCCAAGATGTTTTATTTGTTTTTGCTATTAAATGCCTATCAATTTTTAATTTTGGTAAAATACACCTAAAATTTACCATTTTAACCTTTTTAAGTATACACTTCAGCAGTGTTAAGTACATTCACGTTGTCGTGTAACCAATCCCCAGAACTCTCGATGGGAATGTTTTTGTTCACTAATTTTTAATACACAGCTGACCTCTCAAGAGTGGCAGGTTCCCAGAAGCAGAATTGTTGAACTAAATGGAGTGCAGTTTTAAAGATTCTTGATACATACTGTCCAGTCACTTTCCAGAAAAGCTGTATTGATTTCACATTCCCTCCAGCATTCTTTCAGAGGCTTCTTTTTGAAGTCAGCATCTTCTGGGAAGTCTTAAATTGATGCGCTGGTAGTGCTTTGTCAGGCCTAGTTGTAGACTACTGAGAATTAGTGAGAGGAGATGACAGAAGTCATCCTGCATCCTCCCTCTTTTGAATGTCCTTTTTTGTCTGTGCTTGTCAGACAATTTCCATTTTCTTTTTTTCCACAATATATCAGGGTAGTTATTGTAGTCGAGTCAGGTGAAGTTCATGGTCAGAACAACACTCAACTGGCTTCGAATTTCTATAACCCTACAGTCTTGTGGTGAGGATCATGGAGAATCCTAGACATGTTAGCATTGGCAAGGCCTCTAGGGCGCATCCATCAGGCCTCTTTGCAAGTATGGAAGCAAAGACGACTCATCATTATGGAATTTGCCTCATTGTACATGTTGTTGGTGGAGCTTGGCCTAAGCCCAGGCCTCCCTCTCTGTGCCCAGCACATTCTCCTATGCCGGTCTGCATTTTTCTGCCTCGCCATTGTTGACACATGAGCTATAAATGATATAGCTTCGTGTTTCGATTGCATGTACATGGAGAAGTCTTAGGCTTGAGGTTGTGAACATGTGCATCTGTGAGTCTTCTTGGGGGCAGTGGAGAAAAACATAGAAAATGCCCAGTTGCCGCACAGGTCTGCTTATAGAACCAACTGGTACCAGGCCCTGCTTTCACCGCAGAGTGGTCAGGGCCACAGCCAGGGCTCTGACCTTCACAGGGACAGTTCCTTTTTTTGTGATAAATGGGAAAACACTCTTCGTTTTCTCCTCGAGGATTGTTGTATGGTAGCCTCCTTTAAGGAGTAGGTAACCCTGCATGTTCTTATTTCTATGTGCATCCATGACCAGGACACACATACTCTCTTGTTCTGTGTTCTCATAAAGAGCCATGTGCATACGTTTGCCCCACTGTAAACCTGAGGACTTTGAGTACCATTTATTCCCTTGCCCATGAGTCCTGGTTCACCCATACACAATCTGGCTGTACCTTGGAACCCCCCTAGAGTTTTAAAGAATACTGATGCCTGGGTCATACATACTTTCAGAGATTCTGATTTAATGGATATGTGATATGGTCTGGGCATTGAGATAATTTAACACATTTTCCATTTAGGAAAAAAAATGCAGCTTGTTGCCAGCGTTAATTTAATTTTACATAAACATCCTCTTTGAGGCTGAGGCAAATCTTACTGGTTTCCAATGTGAAAATAAAATATAAAAACTTGGGGTTATTTCTAAACAGAACTTCTCTCTAATCCTGATGTAACAGAAATGTATACATAAATTGGATTAATCAAATGGATCTTCGGCTAACAACTGTTGGAGAGCAATGTTTAACATCACTCATAGGACTGCTCCGTTTTCTAGGATTTGCCATTTTCAGTGATGGAGAATTAGTATATTTCGTAAACGGAAATACCACTACTAAAACCAATGCTATAAATAGAATGATATCATTTGTTTCCAAAGGCTATTGCTATACCAGAGTGATGTGAAAATAGTAATAAAAGCGAGATATTTTATGGCAAATTTAGAGGTAAGGTTAGGACTGTAATCTGCAAGTTACCTAAGGGTAAATGCTGTAGGCACAAGCGCCGCCAGTGAGTATTCTCGGGGCAAACAGGAAATAGATTAAAAAGCTTCCCAGGTGATTCTAATGTGTAGCAAAGTTTGAAAGCCACTGGTAAAGAGTATGTGATTATCTTGTAATTCCTTTTCAGTGGAGGTCCATACTAGATGTTATCTTTTCTGAATTTTAGAAACGATATTTGAGGAGGAAAGTACATTATAATTTGTACAAAATAAAGATACATTAATCTTGGTTCCCGCCATACCCACAGAAAGACAGCTACTTTTGACACTTGGTTGAATGTCTTTCCTGTCTTTTTTTTTAGTACATAAACACAATGATGTATTTGTCAATTACCACAAGCATTGGACATATAAGAGGTTCCAGGTTTTCCTTTTATGTGAGGAAAGAATAGTGGAAAAACGTTCATCTATAGTAATATTTAAAGGCATCTCCAATATTTTTATTGATTATAAAATGGGATTACTGGGTAAAAACAATGTTGAAAATGAATTTTTATATACTTTTTGGTCATTTGTATTTGGAGATTTTTTGATAATATTTGTCCTCTTTTACTAAGGCAATATGTATTTTGTACTGAATTACAGCTTTCCTGTTTATTTTAATGCTCTCAGTTATGTATGTTACTAAAATATTTTTCTAGTTTATCATTTTCCATTTAATTAAGTTTATAGTGTTTTACGACTTACAGAATATTTTGTTTTCTCAGTTCAAATTAAAATATTTTTCCATTGTGATTTATCCCACCACATTTTTAAAAAACAGCTTTATTATTTTACATACCATATAATTCATCCCTTTAAAGTTTACAGTTCAGTGTTTTTTTTAGCTTTTTCAGAGTCGTGCAACCATTTTTACAATCTAATTTTGGAACATTTTTATCTCCCTTAAAAAAACCTTCCCATTAGCATTCTACTCCACCACATTCCTACGTATCCCCCACCCATCTCCTACTCCCCAACCCTAAGTAACCACTAACCTGCTTTCTGTCTCTATGGTTTGTTATTTTGGGCATTTCATATAAATGAAATCATGTAATATGTGGTCTTTTGTGACTGGCTTCTTGCATCTAACAATATTTTCTAGGTTCATCCATGTTGTACCTTGTGTCACTACATTCCATTTTCTTACCTAGTATTTTATTTTATTCTTCAGTTTATGGACATAGGGGTTGTTTCCACGTTTAGCTATTATGAACGATGCTGCTACGAATATTTGTGTATGTATCACTTTTGTGTAGATGTGTATGGATATATCTATTCATTTTTTCTTGGCTAGTACCTAATGGTAGAATTGCTGTATCATATGGTAACTCTATGTTTAACCTTTTGGAGTACTGCCAAATTGTTTTCATAGTGACTACCCCATTTTGTATTCACACCAAGAAAAAATGAGGTTTCCAATTTCTAGACACCCTCGCTAATGCCTTATTGTCATTTTTGGATTATAGCCATTCTAGTTAGTGCATGTAAACTGGTATCTCATTGTAGTTTTATTGTTAAGATACAAGAATTTTTTTTTACATTCTAGATACAAGTTATGCAATATGCAAATATTTTCTTCCATTCTGTGGGTTGTCCTTTTCGTATTCTTAATACTGTTGTTTTAATGAATAGGAACCCAAATGAATAGGATTTTAGCAGTCTGCATTCATCAGCTCCAGGTGATTGGCTGAAAAAACGAATGGACACATAGCAATTTAAATGTTCCGATACCTTACATTTATAAAGCTAGGAACACACTTTCTCCTTATCCAGAGAGCTGGTACTTTAACTGAGGTCCTACCTCTGAGGGCCTTGCTCTCTTCAGGCAGTGAGCAGGGGGTGTATGTTTTAAACTGGGTTTGTGAGCAGCCCTCTCGGCCCTGCTTTTCTATGCTCCTGTCACTCTTGCATCTTCTCAGGCTTTTGGCATTTTGGCTGCAGGTTTCCCACCACCTGAGGTTAATGATGACTAGAGGTTTTATCTAGTCACACTTTACAGCAGTGTCAGCTGCACCCTGTGGTGGTGTCAGATGGCGGCTAGAACAAACCCAACCCCGTGTTCAGAAGTGAGTGTTGTTACCTCAAGAAAATTGATGGGGGCAGGGGCAGTGGCAGTGGCGGTGGGAATCTTTTTGATCATTTCTGATTCACAAAGAGACACAGAAGGCCATGGAAGCTATTGTATCTGTATCAAACATTAATGAGCACTACTGTAAAGTAGAAATAGAAGGCAAGATTGTTGTTCCAAGCTTGAATCTTCAGATTTGTTGTGAAACAACCCTGTGTGTCAGCAGAAATGGCTGGCTGTGGTCCAGGCAGAGGGGCAGGGGTGTGCAAAGCCTGGAGTGGGAAAATGAAAGTGAGCACGGAACGGTGATCTGGTGATCTCTGGAAGAGAGGTGAGCGAGAACTGAGACCATTGGGAGAATATTGGGACCTGGAGCTTTGAAACCAGTAAGCTTTGCCTCTGGGGGCTTATGTGGAGAAGCTAGGGCCCTTCCTCTGCACAAGGGTTCTGAGAAATACAATTGAAGAAACTTCTAAGGAGGTGTGGCTTTCTTGTCACTTTTATTTCCAACAAAACTCTCCTTCGTTGGTCAGGGTCCTAAGTGGTAGATTATGAGTTCACTTTTTTAAAAAATAGATTTTATTTTTTAGGGCAGTTTTAGGTTCATGGCAAAATGGAGTGGAAGGTACACAGATTTCTCGTATACCCTCAGCCCCTACACATGCATAGATGGCCTCTTCCATTATCAACATCCCGGAGTAGTACATTTGTTAAATCAGTGAACCTACATTGACACATCATTATTAGCCAAAGTGTCTGTAGTTTACCTTAGGGTTCACTATTGATGTTGTACATTCTCTCACTTTGGATGCATGTATGATGTGTATTCTTCATTATGGTATGACACAATGAATATTTTTACTGCCTTAAAAGTCTTTTGTCCTTCCCTTACTCATCCTTCCCTCCCCACTTCAATCTGAACCCCAGGCAACCACTGATCTTTATACTGTCTCCATAGTTTTGCCTTTCCTAGAATATTGTATAGATGGAATCATGCAATATGTACCCTTTTCATATTGGCTTCTTACTCTTAGTAATAAGCATTAAAAATTCCTCCATGTCTTTTCATGACTTGTCAGTGCATTTATTTTTAGTGTCGAATAATGTTCCAATGGTCTGTATGTACTACAGTTTTTCTTATTTTTTACTTTTTATTTGTTGACCTACTGAAGGAACATCTTGATTGCTTCAAGTTTTGGCAACTTTGAAAAAAGCTGCTATAAACATCTGGTATAGGTTTTTATGTGGACATAAGTTTTTAGTGCCTTTGGGTAAATACCAAGAAGCACAATTGCTGGATTGTATGATAAGAGGATGTTTAGCTTTATAAGAAATTGCTAACTGTCTTCCAAAGTGGCTGTACCATTTTGCATTCCCCCAGCAATGAATGAGAGTTCCTGCTGCTCCACATCCTTGTCAGCATTGGGTGTTGTCAGTGCTCTGAATTTTGGCCATTATAACAAGTGTGTAGTGGTGTCTCGTTTTAATTTGTTTCTTTGATGACGTGATGTAGAGCATCTTTCATATGCTTCTTTGCCATATATAATCTCCTTGATGAAGTGTCTGTTAAGGTCTTTGGCCCATTTTAAAAATTAGTTTTCTTTCTTATTGAGTTTTAAGAGTTCTTTGTATGTTTTGGATTATTGTCCTTTATCAGATGTGTCTTTTGCAAATATATTCTCCCAGTCTGTAGCTTGTTTTCTCATTCTCTTGACATTGTCTTTCACAGAGCAGAAGATTTGCATTTTAGTGAAGTCCAGCTTATCAAATATTTCTTTGGTGAATGTACAGAAAATTTACTAAAAAGTCATCACCATACCCAAGGTCATCGAGATTGTCTCCTGTGTTACCTTCCAGTGGTTTTGTGGTTTTGTTTTACATTTAGGTTTATGATTCATTGTGAGTTAATTTTTGTGAAGGGTATAAGATCTGTTATTAGATTTATTTATTTTGAATGTGGATGTTCAGTTGTCCAAACACCATTTGTTGAAAAGACTCTTTTTGCTCCATTGTATTGCTTTTGCTTCTGTGTCAAAGATCAGTTGAGTATATTTGTGTCTTTCTGGACTCTGTATTCTGTTACATTTGTCTATTTGCCTATTCTTTGGCTAGTATCACTCTGTGTTGATTACTGTAGCTTCACAGTAAGTGTAAAAGTCAGGAAGTATCAGTCCTGTAATTTATTCTTCAATATTTTTTTGGCTATTCTGCGTCTATTGCCTTTCCATATATCAACTTTAGAATCCGTTGTTAATATCCACAAAATGCCTTGCGAGATTTCGATGGGGCTAGCATCGAATCTACAGATCAAGTTAGGAAGAACTGATGTCTTGATAATATCGAATCTTCCTATTCATGAACATGGAGTGTCTTTGTATTTATTTAGTTAATCTTTGATTTCTTTCATCAGAGTTTTATAGTTTTCCTCATATAGGTCATGTATATATTTTCTTAGATATATCTAAGTATATCATTTTGGGAGGTGCTAGTGTAAAGGGCTTTGTTTTTAATTTCAAATTCCATTTGTTCATTGCTGGTATATAGAAAATTGATTGACTCTTTTATATTACTCTTATATCCTGAAACCTCGCTATAATAATCCTTTGTTAGATCCAGAAGGTTTTTTTTTTTTTTTTTGGTTACTTCTTCTGGATTTTCTACAGACAATTATGTCATATGCTAACAAAGACAATTTTGTTTTCTTCTTTCCAACTCTTTACAGTAGTTTCCCCTTATTTGTGGTTTTGCTCTCCATGGTTTCAATTACCCAAGGTCAACCATGGTTTGAAAATATTAAACGGAAAATTCCATAAATAAACAATTTATAAGTTTTAAATTGCATGCCATTCCAAGTAGCATCATGAAATCTTGCTCTGTCCCACTCTGCCCCATCTGGGACGTGAGTCACCTCTTTGTCTAGCATATCTATACTGTATATGCTACCTGCCTGTCAGTCACTTAGTAGCTGTCCTGGTTATCTGATTGGCTGTTGCAGTATTACAGTACTTATATTCCAGTAATCCTTATTTTATTTAATAATGGCTACAAATTATAGGAGTAGTAATGCTGGTAATTGAGATGTGCCAAAGAGAAGCCATAAAGTGCTTCCTTTAAAAGGAAAGGTGAAAATTCTGGACTTGAGGAAGGAAAAAAAATCATATGTTGAGGCTGCTAGATCTATGACAAGAAGAAATCTGTCTGAAATTTTGAGGAAGGAAAAAGACATTCGTGCTAGTTTTGCTCTCATACCTCATACTGCAAAACTTATGGCCACAGTGTGTGAAAAGTGCTTAGTTAAGATGGAAAAGACATTAAATTTGTGGGTGGGACATGTGAACAGAAAACATATTCTGACTGATGGCAGCGTGTTATGCCAGAAAGCATCGAGCCTGTATGAAGACTTCAAGGGATCCCCTGAAACAAGTGACACCAAGCCATTTACTGCAAATAAGGGACGGTTACACAAATTTGGGAATAGATTTGGACTGAAAAATATAAAAATAACAGGAGAGAGCGAGTGAACACATTTATATAACTTTTATTACAGTCTATTGTTATAATTCTGTTAGCTTTATCATAGATATGTACATACAGGAAAAAATATACAGGGTTCAATATTATCTGTGGCTTCAGGCATCTACTGGGGACCTTGGATTGTATCCCTCGTGGATAAGTGAGGCTACCGTGTACCTTTTATTTCCTCTTTCTTGCCTTATTATATTATGGATACTAGTACCTATTGAAAAGAAGTGGTGAGAGGGGTCATCCTTGCTTTTTCTGATCTTAATGGGAAAGCTAGCTTCTCACCATTAAGCATATTGGCTGTAGTTCTTGTTATTTTTGTTGTTACTGTTGTTGTTTTCTTTTTTCTTCCTTTTTTTTTTTTTTGACAACTTGAAGTTCCTCTCAAGCCTGGTTTATTGAGAATTTTTTCATGAGCTAGTGTTGGATTTTGTCACATTCAGTTTCTGCATCTATTGATATGATCATGTGATTTTGCTTCATTACCTTAACTAAATTAGTTTTCAGATATTGAACCAGCCTTGCATTACCTGGGAAATAGGTTCTGAGACTTGGTTTTCAATGAGTGTGTAGTAGGATGGGGGTGTGTTTCCCACACAGCACCAAGTAATTCTCGGGGTATGAGATGGGTGTCCTACAATTTAACTCACTTCTGACACTATCCTCCATCCCGGGTTTGATTAATTTGCTAGAGCAGCTCACAGAACTCAGAAACATTTTACTGACTAGATCATCAGTTAATGATAGAAGGATGTAATTCAGGAATAGCCAGATGGAAGAGATGCACAGGGAAACATATGGTGGAGGCACAGAGCTTGCAGGCTGTCTTGGACAGCCACTGTTCCTGCAACTCCACATATTCACCAACTGAGAAGCTCTCGGAACCAAATCCTTAATGGGTTTTTATGGAGGCTTCATTACATGGGCATGGCTGATTAAATTATTGGCCATTGGCGGTTGATTCAGTCTCCAGCTCTTAGCCTCTCCCTGGAGGTTGAGGGGTGGGACTGAAAGTTCCAAGCCTCTAATCATAGGGTTGGTTCTTCCAGCAACCAGCCCCTATCCTTGGATGCTTTCCAAAGGTCACCTCATTAACGTAACAGAAGATACCCTTATGCTCTCATCATTTAGGAAATGCCAAGGGTTTCAGGAATGAGGACAAAGACCAAATGTATGTATCTTAATAGGAGTCACAGTATCGCACCTGGGATAAATCTCATTTGATCATGACGTGTAATTTCTATACATTCTTGGATTTTATTTGCTAATATAATACTTTGTCGAGGATTTTTTCATGTACGTCCATGAGAGAAATTGGTCTGTAGTTTTCTGCAATGTCTTTGCCTGGTTTTGGTATGAGAGCAATGCTGGCCTCATAGAATGAGATAGGAAGTCATCTCTCTCTCTATTATCTGAAGTGATTGTAGAGAAATGGTGTAATTTCTTAAGTGGTTAGTAGAATTCATCAGTGAACCTGTCTGGGCCTGGTACTTTCTGTTTTAGAAGGTGATTAATTATTGATTCAGTTTTTTTGATATAGGCCTATTCTGGTTGAACTCACTTTTTTGAAGAGCCTAGGAGAATCAATCATCCACCATTGAGTCAGGGATCTGTTGGCTGAGACTCAGGATTTAGCTAACTGAAATGTTAATGATCCTGGTCGATGTAAGTCTCTGTCCACCCCAGTCTTGAGTAAGTTGGAACTGGATTCATGTCCCACTTGGTTATAGATATTTCCTTATCTGGAGGATGGGGGTAATAATGGTGCTTCTTTAAATTTAAGCGAAAGTTAAATGAAACATAGACTGTAAAGCATGAGGCTTGATCCACAAGTTCTGTGGTGATTGCCCTTTCATGTAACCATCTGGCTCCGAGCCCATCTCCAGCTTCCTTCATCTGACTCGGTGTGAATGGATTCCCACAGTCTCCATGCTCTTGATTCTTTATCCCCAGCCAGATATCCTCCAGTGGGATTTCACCCTCAGATCTTTATGTATGTTTTCTGGCAAGTGTATGTCTTCTCGATGTGCAGCACACTTTGTTCCCTGTGACTAGGGTATGAAAACAGCATTAGCACTATGACTGACCGACGTCTGGGTTCTAATTCTAGCTCTGCCACCAATTACTTGTGTTACTCATCTTTGTTGGGTTTGCAAGTGACTTGTGAGAAGTGATTAAAATTTTATGTCAATAAAATTGCCCTGTAAAGAAAGCTGGCTTTTAGAATTAGCAATGCAAGTGCAAAGGTTTAAGAAAGCAGTAGTTCTTAGCAGAAAAGAGAAATTTAGATAAAGTAAAAAGGTGGGATGCCTGATGGTGCTCTGCCTCAATAATTTGAGAAGCTCCTATGAGGTCTCTGAGGAAATGAGAGTGATTCATGAAGTTGATGGAGAGTAAGTGCTCCAAAATTTGCTCATTAGATAATGAGAGCAAAACTCTAGTGGAACTCGAGCAGTTATTGTCTGAAGCTGTGCATGACAGCACAGATAGTGTTGTTCCTTATGCAGGTAAGTGATAAAGTCAGCAGGTGAGACAGAAACCGTTGTCAAATTATCTTTGAACATTCTTTAAATTGCCCATAAACACCTTATGCAGACATACTGTCTCTGGATGGCAGAGCTGTTTTTCTTCTGCCATTGACATAGATTGCTGTTTATCTGGATGAGCACCCGATGAAGTAGATAGCTCCTACTTAGATCTGCACTGTACTAGAAATACGTACCTCATACACCAGAATCCCAATATGTGAGGGGCAAGTGGGAGCCAGGACTGGCTGAGGAAGTAGCAAATGCATGCCTCCCATCCTCTAGAATTGTCCGCCATCTTATAGAGCACATGTAGTTAAATGCAAATGAGGCAATTATGCCCAGGTTACAACTCCACTGTAACACTGGTGGCAAGTTTCATTTGAGAATATAGTAATATTATGGCAGTTTTGTCTTGGGCATTTTAATGTTTCACAGGGAATCTGGATGTTGAGGGTCTTCAGTGATCAAAAGAAAATATATGCCTGTCATACATATCGTAGAATCTAATGTTGATGTTTGATTTGGAAATGTTTGATATGAAAATTAGAAATCTTGGAGTAAGGCTTACAGGCTATTGTGTCAATCAAAAAATGGAAATTTCTGCCCTTTTAGCAACAACTCAATAGAGTTTATTAAAAATAGTTTACAGAATAATTTACAACATTTTTTTTCCCGGTTATACAGTTCCTATTAGAGCCAGATGCGTGTACTCTAAAACTGAATGAATGTATGTGTGCACTCATGTATATGCATTAAAATTTGAGTGTATGCATTGAAAAGATTCTCAGAGTGTGACTTTTATTTTATATATTTTTTAGAAGGTATAAGGTTTAAGCAGATCTAATCTGCGTTAGAGAAGCTTGAGCTTCTATATGCTACCTTGTCTTCCTTTGCTGTCTGCTACATGGAAAATTCTACCCAGGCTACATGGTGTCATGGGAAGCATCTGGCCCTAAAAGATGGACAGCCTGGGTTCGATTCCTTACTCCGTGGTATTTGTAGCTCTCTGTCCATGGGAGTTACTTGGCAACCTCTCCGGTGCTTTCCTCATCTGGAAATGAGAAATTACCTACCATTTAGTTTGAGGATAGAGGGAGTTTCTGTAAAGTGCCTGGCTCCTAAAACACGCTTGCGAAATGCCACCGTCGCCCTTAACTTCTGAGGTTGGGTAATTTGCCCTTTTCCCCCTTTGTTGATCTCTCTCGTAGTTCATTCTCTTTCAACTTCAGTCTTTCCTGACTTGAAGGTGGGGATAGCACTAGTGCTTCAATGCGGGGACTTTTAAAGACTAATTGTTGATATTTGGATTGGACTTAGTACATGTTGAAGAAACCATTCAAAGCAAACTGTTAATATTTGTATTTGGGTTCGTAAGTTCTGGGCATGGTTTTGTGGACAAGCTGACCCATTCACAGCTTCTGTGGAAGAGTCTCATCAGCCATTTCATTGGTCGCCATTTCCTGTAGTGTATGTGCTCCAGCCGAATGCCTTGTTTGTTTATTCTTGGTCCTATTGTAGCTCTAATTGAAAGTGATAAAGATCAACCAGTGAGAAACACCAGTAACTGAGTTTTACAGGAATGTGAGAAGCAATTTGCAAGGAAGCAAACATACCAAAGATTTTGGAAGTAAAGAAACTGTCCAGCAGCTGTGTGATGTCTTGAGGTAAGGATTGATTCTGACTGGCTGAAAAAGATGCCCCAGAATGGCTCCTTGAGCCCTTCTAAGACTCTCAGAAAGAAATGATGTCAGGCGGCTAGGTGAGGAAGATAGATACACATTCAACAGTTTCTGAAGAGTTGATATTTACTTGACGTTAGCTTTTACAGTATATTTTTCTTAAGATTGTGGTATTTTAATAGCTATTGAGGAACAACAGGTCCTTCTAAGGCAGGAAAAATCTCACTGTAGCTTAATACCTGTGAGTCACCTTGACTTATCCTCACTGTTTCTCGTAGATTTCTTCATGATACACAGTAGGGAAAGAATAAAGATTGTTGAGTCCAACATGTTTTTCCTGAAATGAGAAATATCTTGCCAGACTGCTTAAGAAAATCATGTTTTTATTTGTATTTTGACTCCCTTTCATTATTTTTGTGGCTTAATTTCCTCTTTCTTCCTTTTAAACTAGAAATTCTTAGTTTGTGTGCCCTTTGACCTTTAAAAATAGTTCCTTTTTATGGACTAGAGCTCTTTCTGCCCCTAGCTTCCTTGGACTTGTTGGCAGCTAAGTTAGCAAGAGGTTTTTCCAGGATCCCTGTCATCAAAGGATACTGTATAGGTGAAAGTGACATTTTTTTTGGTGGTGACCTTTATTTTTCTCAATGGCCTCAGAGGCACTTTGAGTTACTTCAGTCTTTTTTTCACTGAAGCTTCATAAAAATTTGTTTTACGCATGTTTATTGATTGTCAGCTGTGTGTTGGGCTCTGGGCTAGAAATGAGGTAAATAGTTGGCCCTAAGCTTTGGGGAACTCTCGAGTTACTGAGACAGGTGATGACAGTTAGGACATTGAGGTATCTACAAAGTGTTGTGACATCATGGAGGAGAGCAAGACTCTCTGGGGAAGCTGAAAAGGTTCTAGGTGTGTGTGGTATTGGCGAAGGTTCTTAAACCTTGAGTTAGGGGTTACTCAGCAAACAGGTGCCTCGAGGGGTCTGGTTGGGCAGGAAGACTGTCCCATAGGGAAAGAACAGCCCCACAGGAAGTCTGGTGGCCACGTAGGAATGTAAGCGAGAGGCCTGCAGTGGCTGGAGCTCAGAATGCAACGCAGGGCAGGTAGCATTAGAGATGAAGATGGAAATAAGTGGAGCCAGGAAGCATTTTATTCTTTTGGCAGTGGTGTTCTTTGACCATGTTTAAAATACAGAGATGAGCTAAACAAGTTTGGGTTTTAAGATGGTGACTATTTCATGCAGGCTTTCCTAGAGTCGAGACTGGTTGAGATTCAAATGAGGTAAAGTACCTTAAATCTCTGCAGTGGTCGAGGAGAATGGAGGGAGGTGGAGGTCGATTTGTGAAAGTTTTAGGAAAAGGAATGAATAAGTTATGGTGACCTGTTTGTACATGAGAATTGGGGAAGAAAGAGACGTGCACAATTGCTCAGGGCCGGGGCTTGCTAGCCCTTTTCATATCATGGAACATAGAGGAAATACTTGTCCAGCAGTTGATAAGCACACTGTCCCGTGGGGCACTGCCCTAGACTTCAGAGCGGTCCGGAGAGCTGAGGCATCCACATCTCCTTTCACCCTGAACTCATTCTTTGCACACCAGTTGGGAAACCTTGCTAAGGGCTTTGGCTTGGTTTTCTAGCTGGATCCAGATTCCATAAATTGTTGCACTAGTGGCTTTACATTTTCCCCCACGTAGTAGTTATCGGATGTCTCCAAGGTGGTCATTATTCCTGTATCGTAGGTAAGGACACTGAGTCTCTGATAGGTGGAATTCAGCCTTAGTCCTGGGATTCCCAGGTAATGAATGATGTTTCTGTCCAGTCCCAGGTGTAGGTGCTGGTGTAATTAACTACAGTGTGGAATGCAGAAACGGGTTGGTCAGCTAGGGCAGCAAATTTGAGTATCTTGAACCTTGGATGTTCTACAGATCACTAGCTTCAAGGGAGGAGGGAAGATTTCAAGACATGGTATCTGTGGCAGATGCTGTGAAGGTCAAATATGATAAGGAATTAAAAGTGCCTATCAGTTTTTGAGAAGATGGTCATCAATAACCTTAGAACAGAGTCTATAAGCTTTTTCTGTCATGGGCCAGAGAGTAAATATTTTAGGCGTTTAGGGCCATCTGCTCTGTGTTGTAACTACCCAGCTCTGCCACTATAGCACAGATCAGCCATAGACAATACCTAAATGAATGGTCATGCCTATGTTCTGATTACATTTCTTATAGAAAACATGCAAAGGGGCAGAATTGGCCCCTATTCCATAGCTGGCCAACCTGATTTTTGCCTTAGAGGAAAGGAGGAATGGAAATAGTATTTATACAGTACTTACGATGTACTAGACACTTTAGAAACATTTTTAACTCTGGGTAGAGATAATAGCCCCACTTACATACAGTTGCTGGAGAAAGAGTTTAGATGACTTGCCTGTAGATTCACAGCTAGTTAATGACTGGCTGGGATTGGAACTTCAGTCCACTTTATTCCAAAGCTCCAGGCATTTCCACTTCACTTCACTGCAGCCCAAAACAGCAGCCTTAGGACAGAACCCTCTCGAAGGTACAGATGGTACAGAAGCCAGTGAGCTCTGCATTCCTGCCATTGTTCTTCGCATGACCTTCAGTGAAGCTGTGTTTTTTGCTTCACCCTTGTTTTAGTCAGCTCGGGCTGCCATAACAAGGGTACCACGGACTGGATGGCTTAAACAACAGACATTTATTTTCTGATGATTCTGAGGCTAGGAGTGCATGATCAAGGGGTCAGCAGATTTAGTTTCTCCGGAGACCTTTCTCCTTGGCGTGCAGATGGCCACCTTCTCACTGTGTCCTCACATGGTCTTTCATCCCTGCTGTGTCTGTGTGTGTAAATTTCCTCTCTAAAGGACACCACACCACAAAGATTGAATTAGCGCCCACGCCAGTGGCCTCATTTAAGCTTAATTGCCTCTTTAAAGGCCTCATCTCAGCCACTTTCTGAGATACTGAAAGTTAGGACGTCAGTATATGAATTTAGGAGAATACAGTTCAGCCCACAACCGCCTTCCCCGGTGACGAATGTCAAAGGACTGTCAGAAACACAGCCTAAATTCCTCAATACATGAGATAAAGGGAATCTCCTCCATGTGAAGCCATCTCTTAATTACCATTTGAGCCTTGAATGACCTTTTTTCAACATAAACTTTTTATTTTAGAATAGTTCTAGATTTCTAAAAAAGTTTCAGAGATTGTTCAGAGTTTCTGCATACCACCGTAACCAGTTTTGCTTGTTCTTAACATAGTGCATGGGTGTGATACAGTATCACAATCAATAACATACTGATATTATTAACTAAGGTCTATACTTCACTCACGGTTCTTTTGTTCATTTCTAATATCCAGGATTTTATTCAAGATATCACATTACATTTTCTTGTCACTGTTTCTTTGCCCCTCTTGGCTGAGCCAGTGTCTCAAGCTTCTCTTGGTTTTGATGACTTTGGCAGTTTTGAGGTGCACTCTTAGGGTATTTTGTAGGATGCCACTCAGTTGGGATATGTCTTATGCTTTTCTCATGATTATACTGGAGTTATAGTTTTAGGGGGGAGGAAGACTGCAGAGGTTAAGTGCCCTTCTCATGTTGTGTCAGTAGTACATACTAGCAATATGACTCATCACAGTTTATAATAACTTTGGTCACTTGACGGAGGTAGTGGTCGTCAGGTTTTCCCATGGTAAAGTTACTCTTTTTCCTTATGTCCTGTCCATACTGTGCTCTTTGGGAGGATGTCCCTATGTGGAGTCCATCATGAAGGGTGGGGAGTATGCACCTCTCTTTGAGAGTAGAGTATCTACATAAATTATTTAGAATTACTCTGCATGGGGGATTCATTTCTTCTTCCCCATTTACTTATTTATATATCAGTATAGATTCATGGGTAGATAAAATTTCAGTCTTGCACTCTGAGACAACTAACTCAGGGATACTTGGGCCCTTTGACCACACGTGTCACTTTGTTGGCTCTGAGTGAGGCTGATCAGTGTTTGCAGGGGCCAGACTTGTTGGAATTTTGTTAGATCTAGAGTAAAATGAGGCCAGACAGTTGTTGCCTCAGAAGTTTAATTTCACCACATGGACTGTTAACTGTATGAGTGTTACATGATACCTTAAAGAAAACACATTCTGCATTTCACACACCTAACTTCTAAAGGGTGCAAGCATTTGTTGTCTTGTTGGTAAAGAAACTCGCTTCTGGGTTTTGTCTGAAATGCGCATTGAAGCAGCGCCACCGTGTGTTTGATGCTGAAGGACCCGTATGTTCTAGGAAGAATTGCTGCAGAATTCCATGACTCTTCTGGCTTGCACGCTGTCTAGTAAAAAGGGCTTTAACAAAGAATACTTTTCAAGTTCTTCAAGAGAAGCTACCTTCTGACTTGGCATTTATGCAAGCCAGGGTTTACATAAAAAGTAAACACTTTAAAGTTAAAATCCTCCCCCCCCCCCCCCGCTTTTTTTGGACATTTTAACTATTAACTTTTAATACGTATCTTAAGGTGAGCTCCCCCCACCCCCAATTATTCAAATTGTTTAATAGCTGAGGTATAAGAGTTCAACAGGTTGAAATCACATCTTCTGGAGCTATTTTTCTCTAGCTGTAGGCAGGCTGGAGACTTAATAGTTTCACTCTTTACCCAAACATTTACCCAAAGGTTTGAAGATATTTTCACACTCACGCTTAAGATGTTTAAGCCTGTGTGGAAAGTAGCCAGGAAGCCCACTATTGCCCACCATGAAGTATGAAGATGCGGGGTGGGTTCCGACCAGCGGCTCTGCCTCCTAGAATGTTTACATCCACAGGAGTTGTCTTTAGAACGGGAGAGGTGGGTAAGTTGGTGAGATCATTTAATATGGCCTTGTGGTTGACCTGGGTACATGTTCGCAGGTGCGAAGCTAGAGAGTAATGTGACAGCCTGTTAAGAGCTGGTTTTAAAACATCAAAAAGCAGCCACCCTTTTTGTTGTAATAAATCAGTGTTAATCAGGAATTCTAAATTTATTGTTTATCTTGATCAGCTTTTGAGAGTGAGGCGAGGTGAAATCGTAGTAGCTTTGGCAAACAATAAAAGTTCTAAAAGAACCTGGACGGTAACTCGGGTATGTGGGAGCTCTTCTGTGTTGTGTCCTGAACCCTGGACACTGACGGAAGTTAAATGTTGCAGCTGAGAGGGCAGGTCCAGGTCTCTGCAGGAGGTGGCGAGCTACGTGAGGAAGTGAGGAGATGCTCTCTGCCTGCGGCTGTGCCTGTGGCTCTTCATCTGGTCCCTTGTCAGTGATGTCATGGGTTACCTATGTCATCTGTGAGTACAATTTGTCCTGTTCATACTTGAAAGAGATAATGACTAAGCCCCAAAATATCACTTTTCTACTGTTCTCTCAGGTTCCTGATATTTTCAAGAGGTATTTCAGATAATGAAAATCACATGTTTCAAGTGTGACCACCAAAGTAGTTAGAGAAAGGTGTTTGCCTCAAGCTCAGAAGCACAGCCTAACAGACCTGTTGTGGGGCTCTCTGGGATTGTTGAGGCCACTCGTGTGTGGCCTGACGCACCAACCCTCTGACAGTGCACAGAAAGGTCGCGGGCTGCTCCTGACCTCAGAGGCAGTGTGTCAGAGCAGAGTGGCTCCTCTGTGCAGGTGCCAGGAGCACGGAGGAGTGCATCTGCTGGGGAATGCTGGCAAGTGGACAGTGATGACAGCGAGTCCGAAGGACTGTGGTGGCACAGGGAAGGTTCTGGAATTCGGCAGAGGGAGGGGGATAGGCTGTAGACACTGGTGGACTTGGGATTTTTTCCCCTTTTCTTTTTTTTTAAGATAAGAGAATCTTGAGCTCCTGTGAGTATTTCGAAAATGAGAAAATTGACTTTATACAAGGGAGAGACTTGTTAAAATGAGCATTCTGATATCCGAGAACAGCATTTTGTGTATAGATGGTAAGATTTTCAAATTACTGTTAATGTATGACAGTTAAAATTTTAAAATATGGCTTTCTGTCAGCCTTAAATTCAATTTAAAAATCTTACATTTATAATTAAAATCATACATTTAAAATGAATTTCACTTAAAGCTAAAAATTACATATTTCAAATAGGAATCAAAGTCAGATACCCTGACATGCTACATTTTAAGAACATTAAAAATTCTCTGTTGGATATATTATTCCCTGATTATGTCCAGTGATGGCAGACTTATTCCTAAATATATCACAGCTAATTTCGTGTTTGGGATTTGACTTCTTTAATCCTTTATGTAATTCTCAATCTTGCTGAGATTGCAAGACAACCAATGTTATAGATCAACTCAGGCAAGATGAAGTTAGGGCCATAATTCATGGTCAGAGTATATTATTTTATGAGGCTTAGGTTTACTTTCAAGTAATAGAGTCAAGCACTACATAACAGCTTAGACAAGGTGAACATTTCTTTCTCCTGTTAACAGTCTGGAGGTAGACTTCATGGTGGCATCAGGAAACCAGGCTCTTATATTGGTGTTCAATATCTGAATTAGTTTCCTGGGGCTGCCATAACAAATTACCACAAACTTGGTGGCTTAAAACAAAAAGTTCATTTTCCGACAGTTCTGGAGGCCAGAAGTCAGAAACCAGGGTGTTTAGTGGAGCTGCCCTCCCTCCGAAGACTCTGGGGAGAATCTTTTCCTTGTCTTTCTGAGCTGCTGGGTGTGTCCAACTGAGCCTCGGTTTGTGGCTGCATCACTCCATTGTCTGTCTGTCTGCACACGGCCTTCTCTGTGTGTGATGATCTGATCTCCCTCTGCCTTTCTTTCATAAAGTTATTTGTGATAGCATTTCAGGAGCACCTGGATAATCCAGGGTGGTGCCTTTACCTCATAATTCTTAATACATCTATGCAGACTTTTTCTAAATAAAGTAACATTCACAGTTTCCAAGGATTTGGTGGTGGACACAACTTTAGGAACCATTAGCCCACCACACCCTCCTCCCACAAGGCCTGCCTGTGGTCCAATACAATTGTTGGAGCAACATTTCCTGCCAGAAAGAGAAAAGTGAGAAGAGCAAAGGGCCCTCTCCTAGTTAGGTCAGCTCCTTTTAAACAGTCTGCCTTGAAATCCCTTTTTCAGTGGCTTCATTTATGTAGCTGCAAGGAGGCCGGAAAAATGCAGTCTTTATCCACTTAATGTGCTATACTGCTAAAGTATAATTTTTCAAAAAGGCAAAAATATGACATGCCAATAGAGAAAGGTCATATGTCAACAATTTTATTTAGCTCATTAATTAAGGAGTGAATGAGCAAGATGTTAAGATCAGTGTAAATAAGAATTCAGACTACAGAGGTTTATATTTTCTTCCAGACAAAATTCATTTGCATCGCTATCAGTTTTTTCTTTTTTCTTTTTGCTATTTGCAGAGCTTATATAATAGTCCAGTTGATAGAAAGTCAGTCAAGAGTACACACCGATACGATGAGATCGTCCTGGATAGTCCGCTTTCCATAAACAGCCCCAGCATCCCACCGAGGGGACACCTTATACTCTCTTTCTAAGTATTGGGTACTTTTTAAAAACAGTGACCAGTTAAAAATTAGGGCTCTCTTACCAAGGTGGAAGGGGGTGATCTATGCTTGCCTCTGGCCGTTTCTGCCTCTCAATCAGAAATATTTGTCCAGGACGGAGGCTTCATAGAGCTGGAGTGATCTCCCCTGCATAGATGGACACCCTAAGTCAAGCCCTATTTTTTAAAATTTTTTTTCACTAAATTTTTGACTTATGTACAATAAAATTCTTTTTGTTGTGGAGATCAATGAGCTTTAACAAATGCATAGATCATATAACCACCATTACAATCAAGTACAGAACAGTGTTCTCGTCCCCAAATATTTCCTCATCCTGATCCTTTGTAGTCAGTCCCTATCCCCTGGCAACCACTGACCTGTTCCCTCACTCTACAGTTTGCCTTTTCCAGAATGTCATAAGTAGAATCACAGTATATAGTCTTTTGAGTCTAGTGTCTTTCACTAAACACAATACATTTGAAATCCCTCCATGTCGTAGTGGGTTATTCATACCTCTCTCCTTTTTCTTGCCGAGTGTTATTCCATTGCATGGATACACCATAGTTTATTCGTTCACCAGTTGAAGGCCATTTGAGTAGCTTCCAGTTTTTGATGATTATGAATAAAATTGCTATAGACATGTACATATGGATGTTTGGATAAATAAATATACATTCTCATTTCTCTAGGGTCACGTCCTAGTTGTGGAATTGCTTGGTCTTATGGTGTGTTTAATTTTATGTGAAAATGCCAGTGGTTTTCCAAAGTGGTTGTCCCATTTTGCATCCGCAATGTAGGAGAGTTCTCACTGATCTTTATTTTTACCAGCAGTTTCTAATCACAAGTTTTGTTTCTGTTTTTGTTTTATTTTTAGCCATTCTACTGGGTGGATAGTGGTAGCTCATTGTCTTAACTGGGTCCCCTTAATGGTCTCAGTGCCACCTAGTCAGATTGTAACATCCATGGCTAACCTTTTGACTAAAATGGATTAAATGGATAAATCCTATCCAGAGCAACAATTCTTACAGATATTTCTCTATAGAGTTGGGTTCTGCATCTCTCGCTCCTTTACTTGCCCTTGACATCCTGAGCAGAGACGGAAGGATTAGTTTTAGTGGATGTGACAGGATGAGAACTATTGCAAGTGAATGTGAGGGTCGAATTAAGGAACGTTTCCTTAATTGGGTGAGGATGGGGTATGCAGTGTGTGTAGCAGAGGTCTGTTTGAGAAAGATGGAGAAGTCTTGACCTAGCCGCTGTGGGGAATAGAGAGATCTGATGAGTGAGACATAAAACTGCTCTTCTTCTGTACCCTCCAGGATGGTTAGGGAGGGGTCATGGAGCATCTACCAACAGATGGGAACCTTCGGATGGACTGGCATCCATGCTTTTCCCTCCCACCCCTTCTCTTCCCTTCAAATCTCCTGCCCCCAACGGAAAGAATGATGTTAGAACAGAATTCCATAGTACTACTGTACTATGAATATTTGAAAAATATTCTGAAGTCCTTAAAAGTTATTAGTTTATAGCAAATAAGTCTAATTCATTTAAAAAGCAGAAAGAATCTCTTTCTTATCGAATTAATAAATTATATGCACCTACTGAGTGCACAGCACTGTGCTAGGCACTGTCAGGAAGCCAACAAGAGGCAAGATTCTGTTCCTCAAATTGCAGGAATGGAAAGTGTAAAACATTCCTGCACAAAAGAAAGGCAAACACTCTCTCCCCACCTCTGTGCACTCCCTCTGGGAGTGATGTCACCCCCACCCCATCCTCAGGCCCATCTCGGGTCCTGCCTCTTGCCTTCACTGCTGCTGTCCTTCCCAAGTCACTTGACACTGGGCCATGTGAGACTATTTCTGTCTGATCTTCGTACTCATTTGTCATCAAGCTGCTTCAGAGAATGGGCCAGGTCTCATGTAGCCACACCAGACCGGCTAACCCAGTTTTCAAACCACAGTGTGCACCAGAGTCACCCAATGGTCTGGGCTCAGGTTGAGGATGTGCATTTCTAATAGGATCTCAGGTAATGCCATTGCCACTGGTGTAGGGACCACGCTTTGAGCACAACTGATCTGAACCTACAGGAAAAGAAGGCGCTGCTTCCTTCCCTTTGGAGTTGGTTAACTTTATCATGCAGTATAGGGCTTATCCCTTGCTAGTGTGAATAGCAGAACTCCTTCCCCTTAATGGCTTCTTCCCTAGTTCCTTGGAGAAACTGATGTTTCCTTTCCAGGAAGGACTCAGATCTTAAGGGACATCTTAAAACCAAGGTTTGTGGTTATTCATTTTTTGTGTGTGTGTGTGCGATGGTTCATTTTATGATTCTTACCAACATAATGAAGGCAACTTCCGGTATTAGATTCTTTATGGTAAATTGTATTGACTACCAGAGTTAGAGGAGGTGAGGGCTAGAGATTTCATTCCTATAAAGTCACTGAGGTAAGAGTGAAAACAAGGCTCAGACAGTTCTGCCCACACATGGAGTTATTAGCAGATTGGCACGATGCAGCCATATAACTCGTTTTATATGTCTAGGAGAGTTGCAGCTCTGTCGGGGTTGGTGCCCTGACAGCACCTTGTATTCGGTGTTTACCTGTAGCAAGTCTGACTGTATTTCATAGACTCTGTATTCATTTTCCATTGTTGCCCTAAGAAATTACTACAAACACATCAGTTTACGACACATTATTTCATAGTTTTGAGGTTAGGAGCCCAGGAACAGCATGGCGCAGCTGGTTCCTTGCTCTGGGTTTCACAAGGCTGAGCTGAAGATGTTGGCAGGGCTGCTTTCTTTATGGAGGTTCAGGGGATGAAACGTTCCCAGGCTCGTTCAGATTGGCAGAGTCAGTGCCGTGCAGCTGTGGGATTTGAGATCCCCATTTCCTTGCTGACTCTTGGCTGGGGATTGTTCTCGACTTCTAGAGGTTGGCTGCATTCCTTTGCTGGTGGCCTCCTTCCTCCATCTTCAAAGCTAGCAATCTATCAAGTCCCAGAGGATTGAATCCTCCTCACCACCTGCGCCATTTCTGCCTCATCTCCCCTTGAACACTTTGGGTATGGAAAAGGTCATATTAGTAATAACTCAGATTACATGGACTTGCTACCTTTCTCTTTTTACACATGGCCCCTTAACCACTTGCAAAGTGTTTCTGGAAGTCCTCCAAAGGGCATGTCACATGTGCTCATGAGATGAATACTGACTCTTCAATCTTCTGCTGCTTTTAAGGGTTCATGTGATTGCATTGGGTCCACTTAATGATCCAGGATTATCTGTCTAGTTTAAAGCCAGCTGATTAGTAGCATTGCTTCTTAATTCCATCTGCGGGGTCCCTTCACAGCAGTACCCGGGTTATGTTTGAGTCAGTAACCAGGAGATGGGCACTCCACAGATAGAATTCCCGTCATCCTCCCGTTCTGCATCAGGGGCCTAATAGTTCCCTGGAATCAGCAGCTGGACTTGGGGCCATTTACTTATCAAGCCTAGGGTGCCTTTCTGAAGGCCTGCTAGGTGTTTACACCTGGGTCATACAAGGGCCAGAATGCGTCTGTGGTATTTCTAGTCAGTCCTCTTGCTGGAAATACCATGAATTTCACCACCGAAAATAAATTTCCAGCCACCATTATAGTAATTAAGAAAGGGAGTAATATAGTTGGTGTGAGGTTGAAAGTCCACATCTAACCTCAAATGTGACAATTAGCATAACCTCGGTGGTGGTTGGTGATGAGGATGGCTAGCTAACCAATTGTGGTGGCCTCTTTTGAGTGTTGCTTTTTGAAATTAAAAGCTTTTTCACTGTTTCTGGAGTCAGTATTCCAGATTAAGACAGCAAATTGCCTTTAGGTGATAAATTAAAGCCAACTGACAACATTTATATCACACTTCTTATGTCGAAGTGTTTTGAAATAAAAGTCAGATGAGGTCATAAAGACTCTTTCCTCTAAACTGAAATCCACAGAAGAACACGGTCACGTCTTCTTCTAATCCTGCACCTGGCACACAGTGGGCTAGCAACGGATACTTGTCAAGTAAATAAAGTGAATTGTTTATTTGTATATTTAATATATGCAAGCAATTACATACGTTATAGTAAAAGCATAACAGATCAAACTGCATTGGAAGGAATTGCAGACATGACTCATTATTTTGTGGAACTGGGAGATGCTTGTACTCATAGTGTTGTAAACATGCACGCTACGAACGGATACTTGGCAGTCTTCGTCAATACTTATTTTATGTTGCCTCATTGAAAGGAGCGTGACTCCATTTAGATATACTATTTTCGTATTAGATTTAAGCACCTAATGGCAATGGACATTTACATTCGCACAGCGCCTTGTGCATTGTGTGAGTGAATAAAGGCTGTCCACTCTTCTCAGTGTGTTTAAAAAATGAGGTATTCGAAGTAAGAAAAAGGAGGCTTATCCGGAGTAGTGTCAGGTAACTTTCCTATTTCATTCACCATCCACAAGTGACCTATATTTTCCCCTCTTGTGGCCTTTTTTTCCCACCCCCTAGAATTGCCATCTGAATTTCCCCAGACCTCATCTGCTTTTGGGAATTGATGAGGTTATGTTCGTAGTAATAACTCAGATTGCTACTCTCCTCTCCTTACACAAGGCCCAAGGCCCTAGTTAAAGTGTTTCTGGAAGTCCCTGGGGGTGTGTAACATGTGCTTATGATCAGGGAAGCCCTTGCTTTGGGGCAGCTGGTGAACTTTTCTCTTGGAACATTGCCCCATATCAGCTCCCAGTACCCAGGTATTTGGGCCAAAGGAGCCTGGTGTTGCCTTTTGTCATTCCTTGGAGTAGAGCCATCTCAAGTAGCATTTTAGGTTTTTATTTACCGGATCCCTCCTGCTCCTCCTAGGAGAAATCCAAGTGATGGACAACACGCTGTGGTTGAAATTGCCTTTGCCTTGAATTGAGGCATTCTGACCGAGTCAGGTCATGGTCTGGCTCCTTTTTCCCTCAAAGTGAATCTTGTCCAGAGGCTTTCGCCCTTCACAGACAGGGTCATGGGCCATCCCACCTGTTCACGCACCTGCCTCCGCTCACCGAGGGACCAGTCTGTTGGGCCAGTCTCCTTTCTCAGTCTCAGATTGTATGTCTCTCCCTTTCTCCCCACAGTACTTTCTTTTTTGGGGGGTTCAGTGAGGAGAGAGGTCTTACTTTAGAAGCCTGGGTATCATGTTTTTTAAAAATCGAAGACTGTGATCTGATAGTTTATGCAGTTTACCATTTGGAAATGGCTGTTTAATGACATTTGCTTTAGTGATAAAGGTCCCCCACTCCAAAAAAAGAAAATCTTCCTACTCATCTCCTTTTTATTTTTCCTATTGTGTTGTGAACATTTTCCAATGTGAAATGAAAACCTAGACCTGATAAAATTGACAGGAACCTTTACTGTGAAAGTTCAAGATGCTAAAAAAATGTCTAAAATGATTGATAACACAAATTGTCACTTTTCATAGTATCCAGATGTTGTGACAAATATTAAGTTCTGCTTTAATGCAGTAAGTGGCCTCAGGTATTCTGTGTTCCAAATAGTGTGTGTGTGTGTGTGTGTGTGTGTGTATAAAATTATATTTAAATGAAACACTCAAATGAAAAGTAACTCCTGACCTCCTCTCTTTCACTGACTGGAGATAAAGCCCAGTTTGGTTTATTTCTGCCATCTCTTTAAAAAAAAAAAAAAAAATCCTTATATGGCAGTTTCTAAGCAGCAAAATAGCTGTGTGATTAAAATGCCAAAAAGAGCAGGAAAACTGGCCGCTGGGAAAAGTATGTTTGGAGATTTACATAAAGGCAGGAGACTGGATGGGGAGAATGCTGTGCCTCCGAGGTTGTGGAAGTAAGCGATTAAGGACAGACTGATAAAGGGCAGAATGCGCTCCCCTCCTAGACTGACTCAAGGCCCTTCTCAGGGAAAGGAGCTGGCAGGAGCTCTTCCCTTGCACTTGCGTGAATGGGTACCTGTTTAACCCCTTCGGGGCACATTTTGTGTTTCTCTTGATCTTATGAGCCCTATATCTTTAACTTGGAGACCCTCCTTAGGCAGTTTTCACTTAGAGAATGGGGCGCGAGGGCAGGGAGGGCCGAGTGGGGAGAATGAGGGAATCGGGATGAGGAAAGGGATGCAGAGTTGCAATGAGGTGGATTTAGTTTATGATCAGGAACAATCTACATTTACGTAAAGTGAGGAAGTTGGCACTCCAACCACAGCCCTAGACCCTGCTTAGACCCTGACAGGGAATGGCGGTTTTCTTTAGAGGGCCCGCCTTCTGTCAGCTGCCCAGGAGTGACTGGGAGGCGAGGCAGCTGTGACAATTAAACGTGTTGGCTTCTGGATGAGGCGATTTTCAAGCTAAAACCTGACAGTCTTGTCTTGTTTTTAAGTGTCTTTCTTTAAAACATAGCTAGTAGCTGAAATACCATGCTTTCTAGGTAATTACATAGTATTACATTCTGGTTAATTTGGGGGAGATTATGTAAAAAAAGGGGAGCTATTTTGCTTTAAAGTAGCTTATGGTTGGGAATGTCGAGCATTTTATTTTAAACGAAAAGCTGTGTGGAAAGTTGCAGTAGTTTCCTCTGAGTAAGAGGGTGTTGGATTTTTAAGTTTTGATCTCTGTCGATCACAAGTAATGTGGCCATTTCAGTTAGGGAGAGTTTTTCATTTCAGTGGCATAGAAATCAGTGCCACTGAAATAAAATCAGTGTAAGATCAATGCCTCTTGATTTCAGTGGCTCCTAACTGATGTGGCCTCCAGTTATTCTCATTCTGCAGTTAGTCAGCTCAGCCGACTACCTCACGGACCCTCATGCCCCTTGTCATGCACGTAGTTGCTTTTCTCATCCTGCGTCATGGATGCAGTTGCTCTTCTCATCCTGGAGAGCACTCCTCCCATTTTCTCTGATTCCCGAGTTCCTTTTTTAACTTGCTTTGGTGGCTATCTTTCCAGGGGTAGGGTCTTCCCTCAACTGTCTGATGATTCTAGTTTGTATGTGAGTATGAGGTGGTAAAACGCTGATTAAAAGGGATGAGTGTCTTGAGCACAGGTTTGGTGATAGCATGATTGGTCGGGATCTATCATTTCTTTAGGGGCACTTCTTGTGTTTCTGTGATTATTTATAGGTCTTTGCTCTTGTGATTATTTATAGGTCTTTGCTCTTGTCGAGTTTCCCCAGAGAAGAATCCTCTAGTCTCCTACCATGGTGGGCAAGCTTACTGTCAGTGTTCTTACAGCTTAATGGACGGATACATTTATCTGGGGCCTTCTAATCTGCTATAGAATTTCTCTTAATCCCAGTGTGTTAGTGTAGCTCTCAGGAGTTCAGCTCAGGAATCTCCATGGTCTTGGCATTCAGCCTTTCCAGAGGAAAATCTCCGCCTCTAGGATGACGGAGGGAATGCCACTGGTTGTGGGTGGGGGAGGGTGTCTAACTCTCCCTTACATAGAATTTCAACCTGTGGTTCTGTGCTTGGCCCCACCTGTGCCCCTGGCCTTCGAAGGTGTCCGGTCTCTGAGACTGAGCCCGGCGCTCTCCCTCCTAGCACTCACCTTTCCTCATTGGCTCCACCCGCTGCTCTTTGGCAATCTGTTTCCCACTTTTTCAGAAGTTTGATTTCTTGCCCGTGGTTGTTTCCTTTCCCTGCTGGTCTCTGAAATCTCTTGACTGCGACTTCAGTGGTGTTTTGAAAGGGAATGAAGGCAAATGAGTGTTCGACTGCTATGTTTAATGGAAAGTGCACATAAATTCTCTAATGAGCAATTGAGAAGGGGAAAGAATAAAACTTCTATGGTTATAAATTCATCTTGTTTTATAGCGTTTCAGGTTCAGCTCTTTGTGAAAAGGAATTTAAATAAAAGGATCATGGTGGGGAGTAGTTGTTTATATTCACCTCATAATGTCTCAACTAGTAAAAGTTAGGGTAGATTAGAGACAAGTGAGTGTGAATAAAAGATTCGTGACTACATAGCCAAGACCTATGGACCATTGTGCAATGGAGGGTTCCACTACCCTGGCCTTTTCTATAAATGCATGCCGAATCTGGATTTCCTAGTTTTATAAGTGCTAAGTGATGGTTTAATACATGATCTTCAAACCTGCACAGACCACAGAACTATTTGAATTCCTGCTTTGCCACATGTGAGCCGTGAGCAAATTGTTTTACTGTCGTATAGCGTACATCTTCCACTTAAATTGTGAGCAACATTCTCCTTCTCCCCACCTCCCCCCATAACCATTCTATTTTAACCTTTAAAAAATTCCCTTTCTGACAGGGTTAAATAAATTATGAAGACAGCCACATGATTAAATACTACATTAGCCACTTAAAAACCATAGTTTCTAAAGTTTGTAATAATAATCCCTATTTGTCAAGTACCAGAAGCTTCTTTGATAACATAGTTTAAGATGCAGCACATTATAGCTGGCTGGGAATTGGATTGTTTTTATGGTGGTATAGACACTTTTGTAGTAAACCTTTAGATGGCAGCATCTCTCACCGTAAACCACATTCTGAGCAGAATTTTTCAGATGTGTAAGATGTTCGACACAGAAGAATGCTCAGAATCTGCCTGGCTCAGCCGTTCAGTGTGTGGTGATAGAACCGAGGCCCCAGAGGGTCAGGGCTGTGGCTCAGGGCTGAGCTGGTGGGAGAGCTGTGGACCCCTGTCTGGCCCTCTTCTCCCCACTCTTTCTCTTACTGACGTGAAATGTTTCCTGACTTCCTGGCCTTGTTAAAAGCACACTTTCAGTATTAAGCAGCCAAGGAAAATGACATTCCAGTGGGTGATTCTAGACCAAAATGTGATGTGTGAAAGGAGTAGATGGAATAGGCAGCCTGGTTTTTGTGTGTGTGTGTGTGTGTTTTTTTTTTTGTAAGCAGATTTATTTAGATATAATTCTCATATCATACAATTCACTAATTTAATGTGTACACTACAACAGTTTTTAGCATATTCCCAAGGTTGTGCCACCGTCACCACAACCTGATTTTAGAACTTTTTTTCCACCTGCCAAAAAGTCCCATACTCCTAAGCTATCAGCCCACAAACCCGCACATCTCCCAGCCTTTGGCAACCATTCATGCTTCCTTTTTATAAATTTGCTTATTCTGGATATTCCATATGAGTGTAATCATAATATGTGGTCTTTGGGAACAGGCTTCTTTCACTTAGCATAACGTTTTCAGGTTTCACCAACATTTCCCCATGAATCAGTTCCTCATTCCTTTTATTGCGCAAGAATATTTCATTGTATGGCTGTATCACATTTCGTTGTCATCAGTTGGTGGCCTTTTGGCTTCAATGCATAATGTTGCTATGAGCACTTACGTACAGATCTTTGTGTGAGTGTATACTCACAAAGAAGTGGAATTGCTGGACCGGGTAATAACTCCATTTAATGTTTTGAGAAACTGCCAAACTGTGTTTCAAAGTGGCTGCTCCTGTACGTTAAATTAGCAATGTGTGAGGGTTTTATTCAGTTTTGTTCAAAGTTCCAGATTTTCTGATAAGTTGGGGTGGAGGGAGAGGTCAGAGAGATGGCTCAGGCCCTCTTGTGTCCCTGAACCATATGCCGGACTGGGTGCCGTGCCTTTTGGAAGGTAGCTGTGTCAGCTGCCAAGACACCAGTCATCTGCTCTGCCCCACACGGTTGCCGTGTGTCACCAGTCTGATAGTCAAATGCCTGTGTTCTATGGCTGCTTAGCGCATGTTGTTGTTATAGGCTGGTTGTTTGTTTTCTTTGCCTCCTGACTTCAGAGATACCAAGCAACCCAATCGTCTTTGTCCCAGTTAGAGAAAAATTCCAAATAAAAAAACCCTTTCGCCACAAGCTGTCCAGGTTTGAACATGTCAAAATCACTTACTTGACAGACACCAAAGACAGCTGTGGAGACTTTACAGCGAAAGAGCAGCTTTTGTTTTTGTCAGAGTTTATATTCTCGAAAGTGAGCTTACCCATTTCTTCTTTGGCAGCCTGGTCTGGACATTCCCGTGTCTGCACTGAAATGACTGTGTGTTTAAGGGAGGGGCAAGGACCGGCTCTTCCTTTAGGCATATTTGGGTCCTGGTGAGGACACACAGTGTACATTCTGAAGCTTTGTTTGCATCTGGAAAAAATTAGCCACACTCAGATCTTTCCCACTGCAGGTCCCGTCAGGAAGCCCAAATATGTGGAAAGCCCCAGAGTGCCTGGAGATGCAGTTATAATCCCTTTCAGAGAAGTGTCCAAGCCAACAGAGCCTAATGAGAATGGTAAGAATATGTTTTCAATGATTCCCCACCCCCACCCGCTAAAGATTTTACATAATGACGCTTCATTTCTCTGTGAAACTTGAGTGCCTCTTGCAGGAACGCTTTACTAAACTGAATGTTTTGGGGAGATATTTTTCCTCAGGCAGTTACAGTGATCTGTTTAACTAATGTAATTCTTGCAGTTATATATGCAGTGTAGGCATAGTCATGTGGGTGCATATGTATTGTTTAAGGGTTGACTCTTATTTCCTCTCAATCTTGACCTCTCCGGCTTGGGGGGATATGAAAAGCCAGCCACTAGACTGCTTCCAAGACTTTATTTTGTTTTTTAGTACACCATTTTTTTAGAATATTCAACAACAGCGTTTGGCTGAAAAGCTGAAACTTTAACTGGGTATAGCTTCTAATAACTAGCTTTTAAAAAACCACTTGGTAGCTTTTGAAAGTTTCTTACTTTTTAACATCTAAAGATTTTCTTTAAGGAATATAGCAGTGGGGCAAAAACAAATCCAAATTGAAAACTTTTCCATAAAAACATTTTATATTTTACTTTTTTTTTTGGTATCTGAAAGTTTGTAGCAGACATTACAAACTAAAACATGTTCTGGATATATCAATAGTATTTTATTATTTTTTTTAACTCAAGAATTTACCTATTTGTTCCTTTCTCAAGGTTGGGGGGAGGTGTCACAACTCATCTCTGTGGTCTTTGTGTTTTGAAATTACATCCTGTTTTCCTAAAGAAACATGTGGCTAGGAACCCTGGCCTATGTAGGGAAGCCTCTTTCACCCTCATTGCGGACACAATCTTAGGTAGTAATGTTGAAAGAGAACTTAAGAAAACATCTGTATTTCACTGTGAAATACTTGACACCCTTTTCTCCAGTGCTGCGGCGGGTGGGAGTACAGCTCCTTTATGTTCTAACCACCAGCTGTATTCGGCGTTCCTGCTAATACGTGATGGGGAGTGGGTACGAAGTAGGACGTGGTAGGAGAATGGAGTCGGGTAATGGTGGTGAAAATAAAGCTGAAAATGAGAAAGGAGGGATTGGCAAAAGATGGAAGTCGGGAGGAGGAGTTTAGGGTGAGTGGGAGATGAGATGGGACCTGGAGGTGGGCATCTGGGGCAGGAAAGAGGGTCCTGTTGCTGCCTTTTGGCATGAGAGATTCCACCCTCTTCTCTTCCCGCTGTCCAGGCACCCAGTTGTTAGGTTTAAGTAAGAGGTTCATACTAGGATTCGTGCTGCTGCTGAGGAGGGGCAGGGTGCTGGATGTTTGGAGGTGAAGAGGGGAGAGCCCACAGTGGTATCTGATCAGGACAGCCATCCTGCATACATGAGGACCCTCTTGGTTGTGAATTCACGTGTGCAAGGTGTCTGCATGTTGATCTGTTCTCTCATTTCTATTGTGGGTGTCGAAAGGAAATTAAAAACCTGTTCCTCTGAAGTGAATACGTAATCGAATCTACAAACTGTCTGCCCGTTTCAGAATAAGCCTGTCAGCCTTTACCTTCATCCCTATTCCCAAAGCTTTGTAATCCTGGGGAATTATGCCCCTGGCATTTTGGCTGGCCCAGACTCCATTACTTAACCTCTTCCCAGTAGAGAGTATTGTTGAGGTCCTGTTTTGAGTTTATGACTACCCTTGGGATTAGGGAGAAATTTAGGATTTCTATTGGGCAAAGAAAAGGGTTTATAAATAGTTCCGTTATCAACTTCCCTTGTCTGAGCCAGGTGGGAATGGGTTGTCTTCCCTGGAGCCAGGAGGCATTCTTATGCCTGGCTGCCAGTTCAGCTAAATTCAAATCTAATGATCAATATTGCTGGTGTAGCTTGCAGTTCACGTGCACACTCGCTTCTGACACCCAAGTTCTTGGATTTGGCAACATCAGTCTCTGTGGGGACTGAAATTATGTCTCAGCTGGGCTGCAAATATGGATGAGAAGTTTTGCCTAGAATTAAGAAACAAGGGTACATTTTCTCCTTTTTAGGTGTCGAGAAAGGAATGTAGTTCATGTTGGTGGGAGCATGGTCATGATGGATAGCCATGATGGTGGTGAAGCCCCAGTAGAGTTATCTGTTGGTTGATTACAGGTGGTTGCCTAACAAAATTCAACTTGATAATTAGTAAAGGATGATGTGTTGTAATTCCCATGGAATCCTTTAAATTTCAGTGGGGTTAATTAAGTTTACCATATTAAAGTGTACATTTTATGTCCAGGTCATTGAACCTAAAGGAGAGGCCAAGGTGAACTAAAACTTAATTCAGTTTTAACCCAAGCATGTACAGATGCATGATGGACAAACCCCAACTTAAAGGTTTTCATATCAGCATTATCACTAAAGTTTTAATTTAAAATTTGGGCTTATTCTTTCTGTATTTCCTTTGGGCATTAAAAAAAAAAAAATCTCAGATACTTTTCCGGGTGCTGTCAATAATAGTATTTCAGTATTTACCAGACTAACAAACTCTATTGAAAACAGCATCTTATGAAGTGCCTTTGAAATTTCACATAGACTCGTGAAATATCAAGTCATTCCCAGACCAGACCGCCTTACTTTAATGGTCATGTAGCTCCATAAATTCTTGATTCTTAGTTCTCTGTTTACAATTTAAATCAAAATAAAATAAAATCAATGAGCACTTTGAATTTGTTCATTAATTTATAAGTAATTATATTTACGTGTAATTTGAATATTTTAACTGTCTGGGAAGTGGGTTATAGGGGCAGATGAACATTTTTAACGTAAGCAAAGAACCCGTTAACATGCGTTCACCTGGAAACATCTTTAGGGACAGACATTCTACTTTATTCAGCATTTTAAAATATTTTTGAAAAGCATTTTCTATTGCAAAATTAACAACAAGAAAATAATGACTCAATGAGAGACTCAAACAAAATACATTCCCCTCTTTCCTGTCAAATGGTCCTAATAAACTGTGTGTCACATAGAATAAGTTCTTCACAAATAAGCTTCCTATTGCTAAACCAACGTTTTGTTCAGGGGGAAAATGTCATTTACCCACAAAACAATACCTCTACCTTAAAGAAAAGTAAATCAGATAAATTAGAGAAGATTATTAAATTATAATGGGATTCGCAGCTGTGTTTCTTTGAATTAGGGGCAATATAATTTATTTAGGTTTGCTTCAATCTATCATTAACTACTTGAGCAATGTATCATTAACTACTTGATGGGGAGGGGTGAGAAAGTTTTAATTTTGTGAGTCATTGCTCAGGTAAAGATCAATCTCAAAATATGATGAAACTTTTTCCCTGGCAGTCGGGTTAGCAGGTAAAACTAACACACATGAAACAGAAAAATAATTAAATGCAAAACTCTTATCAGGAGAAATCCAGTCTTTTTTAGATATATGTTCAAGTATCAATGTCTTATGTTTTTGGTTTCTATTTCAGACATTCAAAAAGATGTAGAGAATGAAGAACATTGGCACTTGGCTGCCCACTACTTAGTTTAAGAAATAAAACATAACTGCATTTTCCCCTGATAATATTCCTCTTCCTTTTCCAAGAGGTAACCTTGTTCCTGCTATTTAATTTTCAGCTTTTTAGAATGGTGATGCACTATAGGATCAATGGTTGAATAATGTTTTAGTTAAATGAAAGTACAGAGCAAGGTCATACCTGGTGTATTTGGTGAAAAGAGACTAGAGGTAAGAGTATTTATTCATTCTGTATTTCCTTGATTATTGATTACATTCCTATGCTGTGAAAAGCCCTGTGTTATATGCTGTTTGAGATGAGTTATCAAGCATAGGTCTTTTCTTCACAGAGGTTTAGAGCTTGGTTGGGGACTGAAGGCCTGTAGGCAGAGTGACTATAATACGAGTTGGAGAGGGGAATAGTGTTGAATGATCCAAGCTGTGCAGATGGAGGTGCTTAGCCAGGAAAGAATTACTTGGAGCTATGCCTTAAGATTTACCTGGCGACAGTGCATAGGATAGAGTGAGGAAGGAGATTCAAAGCAGGGAGAATGGCTAGAAAATTATTTCAGTAGTTAAGTAAGAGAAAAAAATCTCAAATTAGAACAGGATTAGGAAAGAAGAGGTGATGAATGGGAAGATGCCTGAGAGATCGTAAGGATGTGGAGCCATTAGAAACAATGATGATGACTTCAAGGGTTTGACAGTACATTACGAGGGCACTGGAGGAAGAAAACTGTCCATTTTGGTTTGAATTTAGTTTCAGGCATGTTGAGTTTGAGGTGTTGATGGAACATCTAGCAATAGCTTCCAATGCTCAGTTGGAAAATCAGTTGGGGGCTCAAGAAAGAGCTCAGGATGTCAACTGGGCAGCCAATTGCTTAGAAGGAACATGATGAGACTAGATGAGACTAGGTGAGACTAGGTGTGTTAGACTAGGGACAAGATCATTGAGAGAAAAGGTCTGGAAAACTTTGGTATTTTATTCACGAGCTATGAAATAAGGTAGAAGTACCAGTGAAAGGGTAGGAGGAAAACCCGCAAGACCACACAGAATCCCAGAATCATAGATTTTCCCTCTCTGTGTCTTTTACGACAGTTGATAATTTCTCCCTTCCAGGACAGAGTATTTGCAAGGTTGACTTACAGGAATGTCAAAAGAGAAAGTAGGCTGTTTTAAAACAAACAAACAAACAAACAAACAAACAAAAAAACCCACCTGTGTCTAACAGGGCAGTTTCAGGAGAGTTTCAGGGTGACTGAGTCTGTTGTAGGTAGGCGATAAGGAAATGGAATTGGTGAGGGTAGAACCCTTTTGACCTTAAGGAGTTGAGACGGTGTAAGGGAAGATGAGAGATCATTTAGTAGCATAAGATGTGTATGAAACCATGACTTGTTACAATTGTTTTTAAAAGAGTATTTAATACAATTGGGTGCTTAAAGCAGAGGTTCTCAAAGTATAGGCTGTGGATGTCCGGGCATCCCCAGGACCCTCGCAGGGGTCTGCGAGGTCAAAACTCTATTCACAATAACACTAAGAAGGCGTCTCCATTTATCTTGCATTGATATTTGCACTGATGGTATAAAAGCAATTACTGGTAAAACTTCTGATGCCTTAGTACATACCAAGGTAGGGATACCTGCTATTCAGGGTCACAGATGGTATTTTCCACCACCACTCACTTACATCAAAAATAGTAATCCACTGAAGACTGTCCTTGAAGAAGCACTGAAAATAGTAAATGTAAATAAATCTTGACCCATGAGTACCCATCTTTTTAATGTTCTGTGCTGATGACATGAGAAGTTCACATAAAGCACTTTTGCATCTTGAAAGATGATTGTTGTCTCTGGAAAAGCACTTGTGGATTCTTTACATTGCAAGCTGAACTAGCCTTTTTCTTTTCTAATGGAACATCATGCTTACTTGAAAGAATGACTGACAAACCAAGGTTATTTGAAATTGAGTATTTGATACACATTGTATTGAAAAGGAACAAAATGAACATGTCTCTTCAATTAAAAAAAAAACGGACAAGATTAGTTGCCAATGATAAAATTTGACCTTTCAAGTGAAAATTAGATTTTGGGGAATTTGCATCTGTCACATTGAGCTTGATGGCTTCCCTGGACTTTTTAATTGAGATCTGTGGTGATATCACATTAATGAATATCAGATTAATGAATGTGATATTTTGGTGTTGTATAATGTGTCAACATTTGCAAAATCTATAAAACCAGTATTTTCAAAATGACCCAAAACGTGATGTTACAAAATCTTGCATGGGTAAAAGTCCAATTTTACTGTAATAGAGTACAAAAAAATTCATTGGTATGGATTCAGAATCAACATTGGAACTAACCTTTAAGAACCAGGTACGTGTCAAGTTTGGTGACATATCAAAGAATATTTGGAATTAACTGAAAAGATTCCTCCCTTTCCCAACTACACATCTATCTGAGGGCACATTCTTCACACACTTCAACCAAAAGAAAATATCAAAATAGATTGAAGGCAGAAGCAGACATTAGATTCCAGCTGTCTTCTATTAAATCAGATATTAAAAAGAGATTTCCAAAATTTAAAACAATGGCCCTTCTTAACTTTTAAAATTGAAACTTTTTTAAGTGTTATTTAACATGCAATTAGTTTTATTAACTTAAAATGCATTAACATACTTTTTTAAGTCTTATTTTTAATTTCTAATACGATAAATATCAATAGTCATAACCCACATGGGCCTTCGGAGCCCTCAGTTTTAAGAAAGAGTCCTGAGACCAGTAATTTGGAAACCACTGGCTTAGAGGAATGGAAAGAAGAGAGGGAGAATATAAAAATAGATGAGAAAATTGATCCAGAGGCTCATATTTATCTAGACTTGAAGAGATGAGGACTTAGAGATAAATGGCAGTATGACTAAAGAGAAAAAAGGCTAATTCAGGACATATTTTGAAAGAAGAAATGGTAAGATTTATTGTGGGGTGAATGAGACGAAAAGCTTAAAAATAATGTCTGTTAATTTCATTTTATATTATAGACTAGAAACCAATTATTGACAGAACCAGAGTAGGAACATTTATAGATGTTTCTCTATAAATATTAGTTTTGGAGATCCACGGAGGAGGGAATGGTGATGGCTTAGGAGAAAGGCAGCCAGAAAGAAACAGAAAAATGCTTGTAAATAGAAGGTGGGGAAGGCAAGAGGTTAGTCAAGAAGCAGGACATGGATAGGTAGAGGCAGAGGGAGGGGGTCAACATCAATTAAGACCGTGTCTCATATAACAAACTTGATTCAGAAGTAATATCTAGGAAAACGATACTAAGTCAGGTTTCAAGGTCACATAGCTAGTAAATGGCCAAACATTTTGTACAATGCCCAATGCTCTGTAGAGTTTGAAGAGGATGAGTGTGAAGAAAAGGCTTCTCCTGATAGAATGATCATTGGTAATCTCCTGGGACCATCATCGTTCTAACAGAGTCTGGCTCTAAGAAGAGGGAATGATTAGAAGGGAAAGGAAAGCAGTAAATGTGGGCCAAGCTGGAATTGTTTGGTAATCAGAAAAGGAGGGACTTTGTTGTCTTGAAGGAATAGTGAGTTCAGAAAAAGTTATTGAAGGTAGAAAAACTATAAACAGAAATTATTTTAAGTTAAGAGAAATGTAAACACATTGAAAATAGACTCAATCCATGAAACCAGTGAAAAAAATGGGCCCTTGGTGTCGAAGTTGGTGGAAATAATGACCAACTTTGATGCATCATCTTAAAGACGTTTGGCTCATAAGATTTCTCACATTTCTTGGAGCCTCACGACCTATAAGAAGTGGGTCATGGCTGCTTTCCTAATGAGGAAAACAGGTCAGGGATAGTAGAGGGCAGAGGTAGAGGGGTCCAGAATAGCTTCGGTGTGGAGAAGTCTCTTTGTAGAGCAGGGTGAGGGGATGATAATAAAGGACACAGATAGATTTGAAGTGAGGTGGTGGTAATTGGAGAGCTAGTCCATGGACTGCTCCTAAATGTTCGAGTCCTAAACGTGGTCCAATAGGTGTGAATAGCTAAAAAGAGACAGACAGGAAGTTATTCAAGAAATTCCCTTTGCCTTCCTCCACATGATTATTCCACAGTGGTGTGATATCGAAGCTTCCTTTAAAAAGTTATTGGGAGGAATATCTCTGCCTGCTTGCCTAATGGATTCCTAGGTAGTGGGGCCAATTATTCTCCCAACTCCAAATACAGCTATCATAAATTCTTTGGATAGTTAAATCTGTGGGGTGTGAAGCATTGCGAAACGATGAGGTCTTTCTAGCTCTTATCCCACTGGTATTGGGTAAGGTATGCCCATTATTATGAGTGATTTAATATTAACTATATGAATGAAAATAGACTTCCTTTAAAGTGTCCCAGTGGATTTTTGGTTTAGGGGTCATTTCATAGTAAGAATTAGCTTAAAGAAAATCTTATCTGTTTAAATCTCAATATTTGTCATCAGCTATGAAAGTAGAAATGCATTCCTGTTTCACAGTCAGGTGTATCAGTATAAGTTCCCAGGCAACTCATCTTTTCTAAAATGGCACTGTCACACTTCACCCAGGTGTCCTTTCTGCCAGAATGAAAAGTTCAGTGAGAGAAGGTTTCGTGCGTTAGGAATGGAAAAGATGTGGATGGCTTGACGTGGATTAAGGAATTCAGACTGAAGGGGGCTTCTGAGTGGAAGGTCACTAGGATGACATTTGAGAAGAGAGAATAATATGAAAAGATAGTTAGTTGGGAAGCTTTTGGAAGAAATAAAATTGTAATGGCTTAATGGATGCAAAAACTGAAATAAAGAATATCTGCCCGGTTATTCTGAACCTCAGTAGGGTTTTGGAACGTTGGTAGCAGCAGAGTCCAGGTTGTCCACTTTAGAGAAGTTAATCATGAATTTGGGTATCTCTTGTCAATTCAGGCGTTAAACCTGGGGTTGCCACTGCTTCCCAGCTTGTCTGAAGGGGGTGCCGTTTGGATGACAAGTTGTCTTTGGATATGCGTAAATATATAAATGAAATATGTGTATGTACGTGTGTGTGTGTGTATATATGTATATACATATATACATATATACGTGTGTGTGTGTGTGTGTGTGTGTGTGTGTGTGTGTAGTCATTGATGACAATCCGGGGTATCTGTCTGCAGATGCTGTGTGGAGATGGCAGTGACTGCTGGGGGCATCCCTCACTTCCTGCTGGACCTACACAGGATACAGGATTTTGCAGTGAGCCCCAAATGAACCATAGGCTATGGGCTTGTTTGTCTTCAGGGTGAATCTTGTGACGGCCAAGCCTGTGCAGCTGCTCTTTTTGTCTCCACAGCAGATGCCAACTGGGAGTAGTTTCTGGCTCTTTCCCCAGAGTGTTTCAGGTTGAACTAGAAGCTACACATTCTGGGACACAGTTGGGTAGCAGTATAGGGATTGTTTCGAAAGGAAAGGGGGCATGGAGTAGAGAAACTGCTGAGTTCTGCCCCCTCCCCCACTTCTTCCCCTTTTCATTTGCATCCTGTTTTCTCCCTCTGGTCCAGCCAGCTGCCACCTATGATAAAGTAGCTGCCCTGCCTGAGCCTAGGGGTGCAGGTAGGCGGGACTGATCCTGTTCCGAAGTGGTTCAGACTTTGGGTGTGCCTGGGTTGTGCCCATTTGGTTTGGTTCCTGTATTCCTTACCCAAATGCCCCTGAACCTTGAGAATCAAAATGTGATTGGAGATCTCTGGTGGGAAGGGACCTTCTGTAGAGTGGCTCCGAGGGTGTGGTTGACCCGCCCTGGGGTGGCTCCCTAATCCCAGTTGGCTTGGGGCCATTGTCCCTTCACGTTATGAGTTTAACTCAAAGGATCCAGAAATATTGGGGCTCTCTTAACCCAGACAGTCAAGCCTTGGTTATTTTACCTCTACAGTTTTCTAGAACAACTGGAAAACATCCACACTTGTAAACAGCTCTTCTTTCCACCCCAAACTTTTGAGAGCAAGCGAGTGGTAGGGTGCTTTTTCTACCTTGAAGATACAGCTACCTAGTTCCCTTGTAGCTTCTGTCTTGAGAGCTTGACTTAGCAAAGCTGATGATATGTGAGTGAGGGTAATATAGTTGGTCTTCTCAGCTCTGCTTGCTTTAATTTTTGTGCTTCCTTGCAAAAGGCAAAATTAGTGTTAAGCTTTGGCGGTGACATCATAGCTCAAAGGTAACATCACTATTTTATTGTTCTTCCCTCAGTGTATTTTTCTAAGACTAGTATCTGCAGATTTCCAATCTACATCTAGGGAAAATTGGTTCGTGAATGTATGGCTCTAAGTACCTAGACAATTTAACAGAAAGGAACAAAACATTAAGACAAGTGACTACATTACAGGTTGCATATTGTTCTTAAGTTCTAACTTCTGTAAGCATCGTTTACTTTATAAATTATTTCATTTCCTGATAGATGCTGATTTTTAAACTGTAAGAGAGATGTGTGAATAATGCAAATATTTTGTGTATCATAATTAAGTACATACACTTAGGCTTTTGGATTCAAGGTTAACCTACAGCTCAATATTTAAATCAAGCCCAACAATAAAATACTCAACTGAAAAAAGCAAAACGACTAGCTTTAGGGAGACCAGAGAAAGAGAAGGTTTCTGAGCATGTCCTGTGACCTTTAGGTAAAAGGTGCTTCCGGCATTCCTGTGGAGTCTGCTGAGAGCACAGCCCAATTTTTCTACATCTCTAAGTGGACAGCGGGGTGTAATACCGGGTCCTGCCTCTTGCGACACATTTCACTGGGATTTAAAATCATTTCAACATCGACTCCTGATGACTGACCCTTGATTTGGGATCCCGTTGTCTTTCATTGCTGTGCGATGGGCAGAACAGGTTTACACCAAAGTAGCCATTGCCTCTGTCTTGCTTAACGAGAGCTTGCATTTCAGCTTCACCCCAGCATCTAAGTAGCCTGGGCCTCTGCCAGCAAGCCTTTTGGGCTTTACTTTATTTCAGCTTCCTGTGGGCATTGGCCACACTGTGCTCTTAAAGAGGAAGGTGAAGGGTAGGCCTTTTTCTACTTTTGGTGTCTGAAGTACTCGTTTTGCACATGACATGGAAACAGGAATAGCTGTCGGACAGTGACACTGTGTTCTCCTAATTCAGGTCAAATATTTCACCCATTGCACTTGGAGTTTCTCTTTTATTATTGTCCTAACCTGTCACAGTTGCTTAATTAAAATGTACGGCTAGAGGACAGGCAGCATTGTCAAACTTTGTGCGTTTTATAAAATTACACAAAAACACCAGAGAAGCAGCTGTGGTGCCAACTCCTCCAGATGCAATACTGAAACTCCCCAGAGGGGCATCTTCATTGTTTTCTTTCTTTGTTCCAGAAGCAAAGGCCGATAATGAACCGAGCTGTTCGCCGGCAGCTCAAGAACTGTTGACAAGGCTGGGATTTTTACTGGGAGAAGGGATCCCAAGTGCCACACACATAACCATTGAAGAAAAAAATGAAACCATGGTAATGCCCGAGGAGGACACTGCGTCTTATACCTGCTCAGAGGATGAATGAAGGGATAACCAGCCATCTTATTTTCTCCTCCTCCTTGAGTGGGGAAGTCGTTGTGCACTCAGAGGAGTTTGGGCTATTGTTGTATATTGAAATTTATTTCAACCCTTATGCGTTTTGCGGTGGGGTGGTGAGGAGAAGCGGAAAGGTGCAGAACTTAAGAAAATGTCCACATTAACCTTCCAGGCACCACCCGAGAAGAGTGGCTAAATGAATTAAAGTGGCTGAGAGAATTTCATAGTAATGATTCTACTTTTATCTTTATAGCACCATTCTTCTCATCTGGCTGCTTTGGTATATGCTTTCCTGTGCTTTTTTAGCAGCCGAGATTTTGGAGGGTCAGTGGGGTGATGAAAAGATTGATAGGTGATGAGGCAGAGACAAAATGAGATGAGATCAAATGGTTCATCTACCAGAGAGCACGCCTCATTCTAGGGAACAGCAGCCTGCCGCTTCTGAGATGAGATGTGTCCGTTTGAATAGCAATGAGGGGCCCGAGCTTCTGTCCTCGGTGGGGGTCTCTGCATGGATATCGTGCCTCAATTGAGATTGCAGTGACCACCAGGCTCCTTCCCCCGATCCCAGAGCCCATAAATCTTCAGGAATTGAATCAGGTTGCAGTGCTTGTGAAACATTACAAAAACAGAGTTCCCAGATTTTCCGTGCAGAGGTCAAAGAACCCATTTGTCTTCCGCAGACTTGAAATGAAAGGAAGTCTGCCTGTTTGCTATTTCTGTTTTACAAATGTGCATTCCTTACTAAATTATTTCTAAGGCTGCCCTTTCTATATTAGAAAAAAAAAAATCAGAAGGGAGGGGAACGGAACAAGGATGTTTCTCTTAAAATTTGCAAGACCATATAGACACGAAGCTCCCGAGGTTTTAAAAACTGTTTTCCACTTTCCTGTCTTTAGTTTTATCGTTTTAGCATCAAAAACAAAAGAATGTGTAGAAGCATCCTGTGTGAGCCCTGCTAACTCCTCCTTCCGTTCATCTTACAGTGCACAGCTCTGAGCCAAGGCATCAGTCCTTGCTCCACACTAACAAGCAGCACCGCATCTCCTAGCACCGATAGCCCCTGCTCAACCTTGAATAGCTGTGTCAGCAAGACGGCAGCCAACAAAAGTCCCTGTGAGACCATTAGCAGCCCTAGTTCCACCCTGGAAAGCAAGGACAGTGGAATTATAGGTAAGAAGCATACTGCTCGGTAATGTAATGGCTCAATGCACATCAGCCAGAGCATTCATTCGCCAGGCACTTCTTAAGAGGGTTTAGCATGGTCTGTGAAGGTCGGTCTGCCAGGGCCCGCCCTATTCTTTGCAAGACAGCACTGGCTCCGTGTATACCCAAGAGAATGAAGCATCGGGTTTTACGTTCCTTGGCGTTTATTTTATAAAGCTGGACTCATTTGGTTAAAAATTTTCCAGATCAGATCTGGCCTGTGAGGTTACAAAAATTTGCCCTCCTCACCAATGAATTGCATTTGTTGGGGAGCAGGTCCCACTAGGACACATAGCAAGGCAGTGAAATCGCAGTGTATTGTGAAGTGTCCCCGGCCCAATCTCAAGGTCACTTATTTCCCCACTTTTTTCCATGTGTTTGTTCTTCAGTTTCTTGTAATGGGACCTGAACACTGCTTTGCAGCCAGGATTTTCTAAAGCTGGCCCGTCCGTGTCGCGCACATCCACACAGTAGGTGTGGTCTTCCTGAATTGAGGGTCTGAAGATGGGGATTCTGGTCCTGACTCTTAGACTGCTTAGCTAGGTGACTTGAGCAACCTTTAATTGAGTCCTCTCTGTAAAATTAAGGACTCCGATTAGTTCAGTAGTGCCTAGTCCCAGGTGCACATTAGAATCATCCAGGGAATTGAGAGCCCTTATTTTTACATTCCATCCCAGACAGACTGTGTTGACGTTTCCGAAGGTGGGCCTGGGCGTCTGTGTGTCTCGGGTCTCCAGCTTAGCACCTTTCCGAGAACAGATGTGTGGGACCACTAGACAGATTGTTTGGGTCCCCCTCTGCCCTAAAATCATGCTACTGTCTAACATTGGTGTTCTGCTGAGCAGTTCATCTCCCTCCCTTTTGCTGAGTTACGCACATGTCTTTGAAGAATATTGTACATTTAATTATGGATTCAACCCCACTTACTTCTACATTAATGTGTAACCAAATGGAACAACATTTGAGCTCCTATTTTCTTCAGTGACCTGCAGTTTCTTTCAAGTAATTCGAAAAACCAAGTTGCAGGCTCCCCCAGTTTGTGTCGTGGAGATTGCCTCGGAAGGTCTGTGAGACTCCTGGCACTGGGTTCTGGGCCTCTTGGCATCAGCCCCACCATCGCTCTTGTGAGGGGCCCTCAGCCTAAGGAAGGTGGCCTCCTCCCTCAGCTTTCACTTGGATCAGGCTCTTTGGCGGGTTTTCGTTTCAGTAATTGCTTTATTGAGACACAGCTCACATACCATAGCATTCACCCATTTAAACCATTAAATGTGTTGGATATGTTCAGAGTTGTACAACCATCACCACAGTCTGATTGCGGAACATGTTCATTACCTCAAAAAGAAACTCTGTACCCGTTAGAAGTCACACCCCATTTCCCTCCTCACCTCTAGCCCTATTCATTCTACTTTCTGTCTCTAGAGATGAGCTGATTCTGGACATTTCATACAGATGGTGGGTTGAGGTTTTTGTAGGCAATTTAAATTCTTCTCACTCAGCTTCAAGCCCCTCCAGTGAGCTTATTTGGCTAATTCTGAATTCTCATCTCATTCTACTTCCTTACCTGCTGTTTAGTCCAACTAATTTTTCCCTTCTCATGCCCCATCCGTCTCTGAGCTGTCCACCATTGATAGATCTCTGGTATTAATTCTGTGATAGCCAGATGACTTTCTTTACAGCATTCTTAGCTTTTCTGAAATTTCTGACAGCTTTTTACCTTTCATTGTATGTTCTAGCATTGGCATTATGTACCTCTTACTATAACCAAGTTAGTTTTTTGTTTGACAGTTTGAAACTTTTTCAGTAATGAAAAATGACATTCATTCATTCTTCTCTTTCTCCTTCTTTGGTTGAAATATAATACTGCAATTTAAAAAGCGTTTTAAAGAGAGGAAAGAAAAGTTGCCGGTTTGCTTTTTTGTATTGTTAATGAAAGATTGAGCTGCAGGAATATTGAGGTTTTTAATTAGGATTTGGTTGAATACATTTCTCAGTCTCAGGCTGGTTACTTCCCTTGTTATATGCTCTCCTTAGCACCTTAGTATTTTTCTTCAATGTACTTAACACTTGTTTTATTATTTACTTTCGTGTCCATGTGGAGAGAGATCTCATGTATATTATTCCAGCTATCTACTGGGCTCCTAGCATGGTGTCGGAAATGAAAAATCAAAGAAAGAGAAATGTTGTTACTAGCAAGCTGCATTGAAAGAAGGAACATTAATTTAGTTTATAAAGAAGCTATGCAAGATTCCCCATTCCAAGTTGGCATTATTAAATCTTTTAATGTCATCTGTGTTTTAAGCTGTGTCTTGTCCTCAAAGTTAAATGACACATTTCATGTCATTAAGACTTTCCTTCATTTCTTGACTCAAGTCAACATGTTCCCTTAATTCAGCAGATGAAACTGGGAGGAATGAGGATGTGGTACGTCCCCCTTCATGGGAGACCCCCAGCCTCTGGAGATTGTGTTTCATGTTGCTTTAGCTGATCTCTCTGCAGGTAGCTGAGAGGGAAACGCTGTGCTGGTGACAATGTTTCTCTGTTCCATGACTTGCAGAATTAGAATCTGTTGCCAAGGAACACATTGGGGGTGTGGTAGGGAGGAGAAGGAAAGAAAGCAAGTATTTCCTCTCCAGACAGACTGTAGCTCCAGCTCTTCGAAGAGGCAGGAGTGGTGGGGCCAGAGGATAGAAAGCACTTCCTCCTGAATCAATGCAGGGTGTGCAGGTTCCATTGCCTCTTCAGAAAGCAGGAAACTGTGACTCAATTGTGGTTTTTCTCCGTGCAGAACAATGCTGGTTTTCATAAGGTGTAGCCTGGGAATGGGCATCTTAAACGTTCAACAGAATAAAATATTCAAGAACACAGTGATCCCAGTGGGCAGAGATGAAGGTGCGATACCCTGGCTTTCTGTTTTGGAAGGCTTGGCAGCTGCTTGTAAAATAGGCTGGTTCGGATCCATGTTCCAAATTACTCAGGACCTGGAGAAGGGAGGGAGAGACTTTAATTTTCCATTTTAAGTTTTCAAGATTGGTCAACCCATGGAGCTCAGGTTGGAGTAGCAAAGGTTTTGGAGGGGTGGGGAGGGGCTGGTATAAAATGCATGACATTGCAAGCTTTGGGAAAGTAGAGGCCCCCATCTCAGACCATATTTCCATGTACAATATTAACAGAGTTTATTTGGGACATTTAGGGGAAATTTCAAATAGTGTTAACCCATTCTTAACCATTCCTGGACCTCCCCTTCTATTTAAGCTGATTTCCATCGTGCCGTTAATATTTCACCTAAACGTTTTTGCTGAGCAGTGCCTGCAGAGAAGCGTGTGCTCCCAGACACCCAGACAGCCTTCTCAGGGCTGCCGCAGGGTTCCCTGCCTGTGTCTGTTTCCACCGTTTTGACATATTGTAAGGGAAGAGAATTTTCTTTTTAGGAACTGTTTGTAGGAGAAAGAGCAGACTAATGACCATTAGAAGAATTTATTGGACCCCTTCCAGCCTTTCTCTGTGGAGGCCAGGGCTTAACAGAACCCTCCTGCCCCGTCTCAACTTTACGGTGTTATACAGAGGGGAGTCTCACTTTATCCTATTTCAGGAGGCCCAAGTTCTGCCAACATAAATGTCTTTAGAAGTATAGTAATTCTGTCATGTAGAAATACTATCTAAGCTGGATGGGATTAACTGAATTCCCTGGAATATCCTTTTTTTTTTTTTTTAAAGTAAAATTCCTTACTCTTTACGTATTGAAATCATTGGCATTACTAGAAGTTAGTGTCCGATTTTTCAAATTTGCAAGTTGAAAACCTTTTAAATGTGAAACCCAGCTGTACACAATCACCATAAAGTAGCTTTTCATTTTACTTGCTTTGAAAAGGAAAACTTTATATAGTGGCTTTTAAAGGTGTTTCCTCCCTGCCTGAGAAAATATTTTTTCTTAGTGATACTCCCTTGATATAACTTGTTTCCAGCTGTTGCAGATGGAAATCGTAAACTGTATTAATCCCAGCTTAGAAAATAAGTATGTGCTTTCATCAGAATCTGTGTGAAATCCAGTCTGATTTATAAAAACCAAAAAACAAAAAAACCCCACAAAAACCTATCACTGAAAACAGTGGGTTTTAAAGCACCTTTTTGTTTATGCCCTTATTACGGTCATTAGTGTGTGTGTGTGTGTGTGTGTGTGTGTGTGTGTGTGTGTCTTCAAGAAAATGGACTTTTTAGGAAGAAAGAGGATGGATATTAAATGAGAAACAAGCAAAACCCAGCTTTCCTATTAAGATTTTTAAAAATAATAAATCCTTTCTATTAACAGATGTGTCTAGAGGAAGGACTTACAGGTAGCAATTAGAACAATTCTGGATGAGAAGTAGGCCCTTAAAAGTCAGTCATCCCTTTCATTCTCTTCTGTCTGTACCCGCTGACATTAATAACCTCCAGAAGGCTTTTGCAGTGTACTTCCCTTTGAGAGCTAGTGTTAAGGATAGCTCCAGGAAGGGAGGTGAGGGAATTCCAAGTGAACTGTGGCCGCATCTCCCCCACTAGGCATGTCTCCCACACAGAGCAGCTGTGTCATTCACCTGCTTGGCTCTTCAGCACCTGAGCCACCAGGCCAGGTTGCTTTCAGGATGATCAAGTGCTCAGAATTTGAAAAGGGTAAAGCAAGAACTTGGGCTCTTCCTGCTGCCTTTCCTTTTTCTTTGGGGGAGAGGGGAGAGACTAACATATACTTTTGTCCTTCTCGCTTTGAAGCTGGGAGGCAGGTGTAAATTTAGTCGGGGGAATACCTTCACAGATACGTTTCTCCTGCAAAAGTGACTTACAGTGAAGTAGTGGATACCTGAATTAGTATCCTGCTGGTGCTCACTAGAGTTTGATGATGTTTGTTTTTCTGCCCGCTTGCATAGGACATTAAAGAGCTATTGTGGGCTGACTTTCATCTTGTGTGTCTCTCTTCTGTGCTCTCTGCTAAGCTTATAAAATGAAAGTGATTCCAGAGGTAGCTTTAGACCTTTTATTTCCTGGACTTTATGTCCCAAGGGAGGTAATCAGATGCAGAGAGAGGGATACAAAGAGGAATGATTTGCACTGTATTTTCATTTGTAACTTGAAAATCCTGCCCTTTCTATTTCATGCTAATGCTGCTTTGTCGTCACGTGGCGCCCTGCTTGCTACCAAATTGAAATGCTTTGAAATTGATTTGGTAATAACTATTTAAAAGTGTTTCAAATCTGTGTTAATATTCATTTTACAGCATTGCCTGCAATTTAAAAAATCATCCTTAATTATAGACGCTTTCTTTTTTTTTTAATCTCTCAGGCGAAGGAGAAAAATTTGCCTTTACACGTATAATTCTGTAATGTACTTGATGTGGGAAAGAAATCCTTAGTGATGATTCGAGTCAGCAAAGCACCTGCTGTACTTTTAGTCAGACTGTAGTGGTTCTGTCAGTGTAGGAAGCATTTATTGGCAGCTGTGTACCAAGAGCAAGTTTGTCTAGTACTGACACAAGGGACAATAAAGATAAGGCACAGAATCTATTTCAAAACTTGTCCACCTGTGAAACCAAAGAATGATTTCCTGTTCTGTGGAGCGTCTGGGCAAGGTGGACATGTACAGCCTCTTTTGACCTAATGAAATAAATTACTGAAAAGGGATTAAAACATGGCAGTGGTTGACACCTCTGTTGGGAGATGTGTGTTGTAAGTGCATAATAATACTAGCCCCTAATAGTGCCTTGTGCTCATTTATGGAAGATTTCAGAACGTTGTGGAGTTATTTTACTATATCAGATGCTCCAGCGTCTGTGCCTTCAGTATACAGGTTATGGGAAGCTTTAAACGCTGTGTCATACACTATCGATAGAAAATGCCATGTTTAAATCCACAGGCTTTTCTCTGGAGGCTGTTGTTACCTGCTCTGTCAGAGTGAGTTAGGGCAGTGTGGCTGAGCAAGGCTGGTCTTTCCTACCCCCCCCACCCCCGCCCCCACCCGCTCCAGCTGATCCTTTAGGTGTTTTCACAATCAAAAACCTGCAGAATTATGCTATGAATGCATGGCTCAGGTCCCTGGCCTTGCTGCATGTCATAGCAGAGCACGCCTTGCGCAACACAGTGAGCGCTGAGCTGGAGATTTGGTACAGAGATTTGTCTGTCACAAGCCAAAGCACAGGGCCCCTGCGCAAGGCCAGAAGGGGAGTAGGGCTTTGCTGTGCAGGGCTGGCCAGAAGAGCCAAGCTGTTGTCCATGGAAAGTCGCAGAAGGAGAAGCTAGAAAGTCCCCCAGAGCCACAGGTAACTCAGGCCACCCTCCCTGTGGCATTCCAGGGGAGTGCAAGTTAGCCTGAGTGCCTTCGCTGGAGCCCTTTCCTTGCTATGCTGAAGAAGTTAACAGCAGTCACTCCAGGTGAGCCTCAGACTCTGTTCCCTGTGTGGTTCTTGAGCTGGTGGGTGGGGCGGAGGGAGAAGCGTAGTCTGGCATTTCTACTCAGAAGGGTTCATGCAGGCTGGTTTTGTCCATGTGTCTTTCCCTTTGTCACTCAGGGAAATCCAGGATATGTCATGGCAGCCGGAACCACGTGTGGTATGAGTGCAAAGGAAAAGAGCCGAACTTTTGTCAGGTTGAGGACCAGGGTATCTGCACGTTGCTTCCTTGACTGGCTCTTCGATCTTTACCCATCCATGTATCCCTTCTCTGCTGTCCCTTTTCCAACGTTGTTGCTGATCTTAGGTCAAAGGAGGTCGTACCTGCAATAGTTGTGTTTTCCTTTCTTATTCACTTGTACTCTTCTCCTACTTTCATAAGCAGCCATTAAGTTTCTTTCTTGCTTGATATTTAATTCACTGGTCTAATGTTTTAACTTTTAAACTCTTTCTGTCAGCCATTAGGCTGAATATAGAAGTTTAAAAATGTTTGTTTTTTTTAAGGGCTACATCGTTTAACATATGCCCTTGTATCTGATTTTCCCTACAACCCAGAGAAGGACAAAGGGTTCCTTCTCTGGGTTGTAGAACCCTGGTTTTGAAAATGGAGAGTAAGACAGTTCTGGAGTGCTTGAAGAAGATTTCAACTTACGGGTTTTTTTTTTTTTTTTCATCCTTTCAACATGTGTATTTTTGAGTGTAATTTGCATTATAATCTATTAGAGTAGTACAGGTACATAATTTGTAAATGCAGTGGAGGGTGTGTAGTCTCAAAATTTTCTCATGGTGTGGCGTGATGAGAGCAGCGTGGGGCATCCTGGAGCACAGCAAGGCTGCAGGTGTTAGGGGCTTTCCTGCCCGTGGGGCTCTTATGAGTGTTCCCTGAGTTGAGACGTGATGAAGGTTTCGGACAGAGCCCATGTGTTGTAAGCATGATTATAATGGTCACATTAGCCACTCGTCGTTGGTCTTTCCTAAGGATATTTGTTTGTTTATACTTAATAAAGACACAAGTAGACATTTAGTAAAACAAGATTTTTCTTTTTCAGTGACGATATGAGTTGGGAAAAGGAAATAAGAGAGTGAGGGTTACAAGATTTTATTCACTACTTATAAGTGGGCAGAAAGTTTTACTCTTATGTTTCCTAGTAGCCAATATATGGAGAGAAACAATTGAATACATAAGAGGATATCCGTAAGGTAAAGACAAAAGTGTACCTGTTCCTAGTAGCGGGCCCTGAGAGACATCCCCTCAGGACATAGCCACACCCTGGGTCCTCAAAGGGGAGAAGCCTAGGCTTGACCCCAAGCCCCTTGCATTTTTCACCTCATCTTTTCTGTGGCTCAGAAAGAATTCAGCTCTATGTGGTATACGTTTGATATCAGTGGCCCTTAGTTCCTAAACAATTCTGGACTACTGATGTAGTCAGTTTAATTTTCTTCTTGATATCCCTTTTAACCTAAAACTTGATTTAGATCCCATCTAAGTACTTTTTGGGCTCTGGACTTAAACTGATTTTTTCCTCCTGATTCTATTTTCACTGTACATTCAATGTAGACAGAACCTTTATAAGGCAAAGAGGAGGTGAAGGAAAATTGGAAAGAAGGAACATATTTTTATTGCAGAGTTTTATATGGCAAAACATTTGATGACTGAGTCCATCCGTCTCTCTGCTCCTCCCACCTCCCAAACAGTGGCTCTCTCTTGGCTGCTGTGAACCCATGACTGGCCTCTCTCAACCAGCTCCTGGCCCAAGGGGCTGCTGTTTTCAACAAGCCAGACTACATGAACTGCAAAATATTCCTTAGCCACAGATAATTACAGAGCAACTTTTACATGTTGCACACTGTGCAAGGCAAAGGAAATTTTAAAACACACTGCAGTGTTGGATATTTGGGGGTGGGGGAGAGGGAGACAGAGAGAGACGGGGAGAGAGAGACAGAGAGAGACAGAAGGGGGGGAAGAGGGAGAGGGAGATAGATCAGTTTCTCCCTAGTCTGTTTCCATATCTATAAGGTAGGTTAATGGTTCTCAGCTCATCTACCTCTTCTAATGGGTTGTGGTGGTCATGAATGTATCCTAACATATTTTAAAAGTGCTTTGTGCACTAGTATAGTATGTCTGGTTAAATGTGTTGTTACTTCAAAGCAGATAACTGTCTCTGGCTAAAAGGAATTTCAGACTACACGGAGAGTCAAAAGCAGCACATGTGAATCAGTGAGCAGTACCAAACCTACTTTAATGCTACATTGTGAGGCACGGCCTAGCCTCATAGCTTCATAACAGTTAAGGCCTAATAAATCACTCATTAACAGAATCCTGCATGTTGGAAGAGTATTTGAGATGCAGTATGAGTATGATGGCAAGTCTTAATTGACAAAATCTAATTAAATTCTAATAAAATCAGAATTTTCTAGTTGTTTAAAGATTATCTAGTCCTTGGAAGATGTCAAATGATACACTTTAGGTTGTTTTTTTTTTTAAGTCGTCCTAGTTAAGATGCCCCATTATGTGAGTGAAGGTGTGAGTATGTGTGTGTGTGTGTTAATTTGAAGGTGACTAGGTTAACTTAGGAGTTTGGATTTCTGTTAGCCTGGAAGAAGAATGGGTATTTTTGAATAACCTCTGGTTTGTTGTAAGGACCAGCTTTCGCTTTTTGAAGACTGTGGAGCTGCCTGTTTGGTGTGCTGCTTAAGTCGTGCAGGGAAACTGGACATGTTGGGCCTTTACCTGCCCCATTGGATCCACCTGAGGGCTCAGTCTTACCTAAGCTGAGATGAAAGTACACTGCCTGGGCTTCCAGCCATGCAGGTGGATCTGGTGTTGGATCCCAGGGAGGAATAATGTGAAGTGGGGCAGTCTCAGTAGGGCATCTTAGTGGGCGGGTCCATGCCTTAGAGCTTCTCATTACTTGTCTATCAGGGCCCTGGTGAGTGTGGGTGGTGGAATATGTTTCTTATCTAAACTCCACGAGGGCATTGGGAGAGTCTCCTACTTACAAACATATTATAAACTTACAACATCCTGCTTTTGAAATGGTGACCCCATCTGGGACTTTCCATCGCAGCTAGTATTCCTGCAGCTGGGGGGCCTTCCTCCCCCACCCACTTTCCTCCTCCTCACTGCCAGGACCTGAACGTCGCCGCTCCTCAGGGCCTGGGCACTGTGGCTGGACACTGAGACTGGAACCTCAGCCTGTCCTTGCAGTCCAGGAGTCCCTGAGCAGCCTGTCCCTGCTCTCTTAGCTGCTTCGTAGGACCTTGAAGTCCTGCCTCCAGTGCTGTCCTCATAATAGGAAGTAGGGATGTCCTCTGTCCTTGTTTCTACTGCTTGAGGTCAGAATCCTGGGGGGGGGGGGGACGAGGGGGGGTTTGATCCTGAAGTGCATGGCACCTAGGGAGAGTAAAGGAGGAAAGACATCACTTCGACTTTATTTTTCGCCTTTAGAATGTGTGCCTTGTAGAAAACTATTTGGTTAAAACTCTGTTCCACCTTTCATAAATACCCAAATTATCTATTTAAAAAAATGTGCCCCCAAATAAAACAGTCATAACTATAAAACTGAACAAATCACCCCCAGCCCCAATCTGGAACTTTCTTATAATGTATTGGGATAGCCTGGGAATCTAAGTATAACATATCTGATGGAAAAGCATTCTGAGTTCAAAACACTAGACTTATAAATGAAGGTTTATAACACAATCACAACTTAATAATAGGGCTCCAAGTAATAATTAATTACCATTAATAAGCAATAATCTCATTAACAAATTAGAGCATTGCTGCGAAGCACTTAGCACAGTCCCATGGTAACCTTCAGTAAATGTTAGCTGCTGCCATCACCACCACCAGCATTTTTAAGATGGAAAGAGTCACACTTGCTATACTTACGCTTATATGAATGGTCTTTTAAAAAACACAATGAAGGCTATGATTGATTCCAAATAGATGGAGAGAGGAGTATTAATACTCCTGATAGAATACTTGGAGATACTGGGGGTAATAACAGACACTCAAAAGGAATGTCAGGCCCGACCTAAATCAACTTACACTTCGGTTAGAGACATAATACCAACAATCCTGAACCAGTAACAATGAGATTAAATGTAGTGTCTGACCATAACTGGAATAGATGTTTAATTGAATAAGTAAACATTTATTGAGCACTTAGGATGTGTCAGGTGCTGTGCTGTTCAGAAAAGAAAGAGATCAGCTAATTGGTAGATCCTCGAAAGAGGGAGGCTTCAGTGTGTACAGGGATTTTTAAATAGAAAGAGGAGCAATGGATAATAAGTCCAGACCGGAGCAACAATACTACAATTTTAAAATTGTGACAGAATGCCCTGTGGTCACAGTGAGGAAATTGTTTTGTCCTTACTGCTAAAACTTCAAAGTGCGTTGAAAAAATGAAAAAGGAAAACTTCAGAGCCTTTGATCCTGAATGACAGACTCCATTGGAGCTAATTCACCAGCCTACTGATAAGTGTGTGTTCTCATGGTATGTTGATGAAACAGCTTAATCCAGGTGACTTGGTTCCGAGTACACTCCGACCCAGTACACACCCATTTAAGCTGAGCAGTGAAGGATGTAGGATGCTGGGATCTAAACAGGAAACACAAAGGGATCAGGGGATAGGGCCCCTCTTCTCAAGGACACAAGCTAGTGTTGGGTCCGTGGTGACCTGTGCTTGCAAGGGGATCACGAATGGCTCAGTGCCTTTAAATTGGAAGTGACTGTAGAAGCTGCATAGGGTGAATATTGCTGCTTTTCTTCATCGTCTTTCTCTTTGCTTAGATATTCCTCTGTGCTGGTTTTCTTGGAGATTAAATTTAATTCTGAAGTTGAGCATTTCTTCCCACACTTGTGTTTTCCTTGCACTGTTTATATAGAGGCTCCTCATTCTGTGTTGCTGAAGGAATAAAGTCAAGTCAGGTTTCTGGATCTTCTTTAACAAATGTTATAAAATTTAATTCTAAAGACCAAATTCTCTGCTTAACTTCGTAATTGTATTTTTGTTTTTACACATTTTTCTCCTTTTCTGCATTAACTATTGTGCTGCCCTGCCCCCGCCCTCATACACAAATGTTATTAATTTGTAAAAATTATTTAAAGGTTCAAAGGAATTTAATGAGATATGAATTCTTTTGTAAGCACTTCATCTGTGTTTACTTCAGGCAAATCGCATAGATATACTGTTAACTCAGATACTTTTAGATAGCTTATTCATTATCTTCTTATCGGAGGTTTTCCTCCCCTGTAGAAATATTTAGCAACTTATTTCCCCTGATAAGCAACATTTTTCTAATTTACCAAAATACATTGCATATAACATACTTTGATAAAAATCTGTGTGGACCAGAAAACTCTCTCTGGATTGTGGGGAGGGCTGTGTGTGTGTGCACGCATGTGTTAACTCTCAACAGCCTCAGCTATGCCTGGCCTCCTTCAAAGTATTTTGGTCTCTCATTTCAGCCACAATTACAAGTTCATCTGAAAATGATGACCGGAGTGGCTCCAGTTTGGAATGGAATAAAGACGGAAGCCTAAGGTTAGGGGTACAGAAGGGCGTGCTTCATGATCGCAGGGCAGATAATTGCTCCCCAGTGGCAGAAGAGGAGCCCACTGGGTCAGCGGAGAGCGTGCTGCCAAAAGCTGAAGCCTCAGCTGGAGATGGTCCGGTTCCTTATTCTCAGAGCTCCAGCTCACTAATAATGCCACGGCCCAACTCAGTTGCAGGTAAGGCCATGCTTCTCCATGGAAGGGTTCTCGCACTGGGTCTGAGGTGCCCCATTTTCACTCTCTTCACTTGGGAATCTAATCCAGGAGCCAGTTTTGTGATTGTGAGTCAGGCAATTACCTGTTCTAGGTCTCAGTTTACCCATGTGTAAACATGAGAAGGCAGCATGTAATAATGGTCTTTAAGTAATTCTTCCCTTCTGGAATTCTTATCTAATAGTTAGACTATATGGCTCTTCATAGATGAGGGAATAAAGTACCAAAAACTATATTCTTGTTTCTGTTATTTTAAGCTTGAGTAAATTCATGACTTTTTTTTTACATCTTGGTAAATAAGAATTGTTGTTTGGAGTGAGTTAATAGCAGCTCAAAGAGTTTTTTATTGTTCAATTACAGCTGACATTCAGTATTTTATATTAGTTTCGGTGTACAGCATAGTGGTTAGACATTTATGTAATTTACAAAGTGACCCCACCTGGCCCCATACATACTTATTGCAGTATTATTGATTATATTCCTTCGGCTGTACTTTACATGCCCATGACTGTTTTGTAACTACCAGTTTATACTTCTTCATGCCTTCAGGTTTTTACCTGACCCTCCAAACCCATCTGGCAACCACCAGTTTGTTCTCTGAGTCTGTTTCTGTTTGTTCGTTTATTTTGTTCTTTAGATTCCACATATAAGTGACATATGGTATTTGTCTTTCTCTGACTTATTCCACTTAGCGTAGTACCCTCTAGGTCTATCCATGTCATTCTAAATGGTAAGATTTTGTTCTTTTTTACATCTGAGTAATCAATCGTGTGTATGTACCACCTCTTCTTTATCCATTTGTCTGTTATGGGCACTCAGGTTGTTTCCTGATCCAATTTTCAAACTTATTTTTGTAATTGAGGCCCGTCACGCAGATGGTAGGTCCAGTTTTTATGTAATTCTGTTATGAGGGGTCTCACAGATTAAAACGTGAGCAGCAGAAGTGAAAGCTATCAATTGAGGAAATGAGAACAGGCAAGACAGACATGAGTTAGCAAGATGGGGCACTTGGAGCTAAGAAGAGAAAATGGAAGTGGTGACTGGCAGTGGCTGGTCGTCAAACAAGGAAAGCAGTTTGGGGTGGAGGGGCAGAAGAGCTCTGCATCTGAGCTGTCATCCTGCTTTTAGATTCTGAGTTTATAAACTTTGTGCCCTTGGGTCGAATTTAGAAGAGGAGCTTGTTTCCGTCTTTCTTTGTTGCCAATATGATGCTTAAAATTTCTCCTCTGCTATCGCATGGACTCAGGTTCTCTCTTCCTACATCAAAGGATTTTTCTGTGATTTATGCTGCTCCTTTGCAAAGGCACAGGTCACTCTGGTTGTCGTTGGGTGTTTTTTACCGTGGAACTCTGAAGCAGCTGATAAATAAATGGCCCTAATGGAAAAGTTTGAGGCACAAGCCTAATTCGCTTTCAAAGGAAATAAAATGGCATTGTTCCACAAGTGGGGTTTGGTATGTCTGCCAGAGAGAAGTACTGGAGAGCTTTATGCGAATTGAGTGATGGTTCTTCTAAAAGCTTTTGTGTCTTTCAACCACCATCCCACTACCTATGGCATAATATGTTGCACCTAAGGCATTTTAGACTTGATTTACCTAGTTCTAATGAATGGTTCATTTGTATTTTCCAAGAACTTAATAGCTTTATTGACTTCAACAAAATAGCACAATTGTATTTAGCTTCATGAAGCTATTTTAAAATTAGGAAACAAGTTAATAAATTAATTCAACAGCACTAAAAGCATCCCATTTGGGGTGATGTTTTCTGCTTGGCGTTCTTTTATGTGGTCCCCTGCCATGTGAAGTGACAGTGGGTGTGAGCTGAGCTTTTCCAGGAGTCTGCGATGATTATGGAGCAAGGCTTTCTGACTTCCGCTGTGCTCATTCATTAGCTTCTACGTATGCACTTGAGCTAGAATGGGAGGATTTTACCTCTGGGTTTGAGCAATGACTGCCTGGCCTAATGGATTTACTCATTTCTTCTGTGTTGCACATTTTATAAACTAAAAGCACACTTTGAAAGGAAATAGGAAAGTGCCTTACCTCATGGTATCTGTTGACAAGCTAGGAGTCTGGTAGATTCTTCATCGCTCACCCTCCTACCCTTAAAGCTAAACCTGAGTTAAGAGGAAATGGCAGGTATCACTGAAAAGAATAAAAGATTCAGGTTGTATAGTTCATGAGCACTGTTGAGTGATTAGAAGGCACGCTGCTACAAACAGGGCAGTAGGCAACATTCAGTGTTAGGATCACAGCAGTATGTAAAGGACGATACACTGCAACCTCTCTGAAGTATTTGCACGTGAAGATCCGTGTAAACACAAATTGCCATTTGATAGGAAATATCAAATGGTTTGGTGTATCCAGATTAAGAACCGGCAGGTGAAGGAAGGTGATGCCAGGCCTCTGTTTACTCTGATGCCAGCCCCAAGTGACCCAGTCCCCCAGGGGAGTGAGGGTATGGAAACAAGTTCCTAAGCTTTCCAGCTGTTACTGTCAGTGAGCCTGTTGCAAAGACCTGCAGTTGTCTGTTTACTGTTAATTGTCTAGTACAGTGGAATTTTTATGTCAAAGATAATAAGTTGGCCAGGTTTGGAGATTGTTTCACTATACATAGATTTTCTTTATAAAGGTAATCGTTAGAGTGGAATGCTGCAGTCAAGTCATTACTGTATGCTACATCAAAATATATGGCACAGACACCTTATTCCTTTATTAAAAACAGAATGAGAAACCTTTAAATGCAATCTCGGATAATCTAGAAGTTAGATAATTAGATTCTGCTATTTTACCTACTTTTTTTTCTTCTTTTGAAATATTTCCTGAATGAATCACAGAACACTGTATTTAGTTTTCCAAGAAAACAGCAAACACAATTACCAGCCAATTTTCTTGAAACTCTAACTGGTAATTGCTTGGACTTAATGACATTTACCTTTGATAGGTTAGTTCATGATGTTTCAACAGATATTTCTCTTTGAGAAGACTTAGAGAAGACTCCCTCTGCCTCCTCCTGCCTCCACCCCTAGCCCTGTACTCTGTCCTGTTTCATATTACAATGATATCCCATTGTGCCTCTCACACAGATGGTAGACACAATGTGTGTGTACAGTAAGTGTATAATTAATTGTGGAGATGTTATCAGTAAGTTTATTGTTGGATGAAATTATTGCTTTACCTCTGGTTTTTCTTGACCCTGAATTGTTTAGCATTTTGCAAAGATTCATTGTTAAATGCCAAAATTGAGTCTGATTCTAGTACTGGTGGTGTCCGAGACTCTCCCATCGGCACATGTGAGGAGGCAGAATGGGCTCCAGACCACCTGCTCTTTGAAGTGGGGAACACCTGAGCGTAGGGCTAGGCAGCTGAAGCTTCACTGCTTCTGCTCTGCAACGTCTCTGTGGCTTTGAAAACAACACCTTAGAAAGTGGAGGCAGCAGCTGGTCACTTGCAGCCCAGCTTCATTGTGTTTAAAATAGACACTCCGAGCTGTGGAGTTGCTCAGGCGGGTTGTGGCATACCTGGAAGCTGATGCTTTGGTGGCTGGAAATCTGAAAACAGGTTAGAAACATCACCAACTCCTCCCTCTACATCAAGCGAGGGCATTTTTACGGTTCTTTTTTTGGAATAACGTAGCCCTTTACAGTCTCATATTCTTATTCCTTGCAGTTGTTACAAAATTAAACAGAACGTAATGTTTTAAGGGGTCAGAGGGAGAAGGGAAATAGGAAACCCTGTTGAGATTTCAAGTATCCTTGTGTTCCCGTGCCTGTTCCAGCTGTGAAGTGAACTGGCTTTTGGGTTGCACTGTGGCTGTCCCTTTTACCTCAGCCTTGGACACGTGGGGATACTTATGTTGAGGCACGCCAAGGAGAGGGCCATTTTCAGAGGCCCAGGCCCCAGGCAAGAACCTAGACATTCATTCCAAGCTATAGTATCATGGGAAGCCAGGGAGTGGTCCTGGTGGCCCTCCAGGAAGTTTCACAGGGCCTGGTTGTGAAGGACCTGGAGAGAAGCTAGAGGCTGCCATTGGATTCCCATAACTTAGGCCCCTTTGTATATCCTGCATAGGGAATTAGCTGAATCTTTCTGCTGGGAAAGGTTCTCATGGAGTATTGACATAAATATGTACACAATGTGTAAATAGGCTATGGATATGCAGCCAAAAGATACAGAAGCATTAAACATCTGCCGTTGTACAGTCAAGGTGTCAGATGTTTCTCATGGACTGGGAAGGGGAGCAGGGCACCTGGTCGATCACCCTTGGAGAATGCAGCAAGAGGGGACGCACCATCACCGAGGCAGGCCGCGCAGCTGCCTACGTCCTTGTCGAATGAAGAAGGAGAGGACTGGTGCTAACAGTGAGGAGGGAAAGGAGCGAGGCCTGAGAAGGAAAACTAGGAAGGGCCCAGGTCAGGCAGATGGCGGGGTCGGCAGCTGGATGCTGTGTCAGAGCCAGAAGGTTTTCAGCAGACAGATGGCCCAACTCGACTTCTGTCCCTCAAAACTAGGTCCCACTAACAATTTCTCCAGTCCTTAAAAGCCTTAGCCCTTGGAATGTGACTCCCTCTTCCTTCTTATTTGCCCTCAGATGACATCTGTGTTTTATTGTCCTAGAAGATCATCATATGTCTAAGAGCGACAGTACTTTATGTCAGACCACTTAACCCATAAACCAAATTAGGTTAATTTTATTTAGATTTCTCATATTGTGACCTAGGATGTATATGTAAAAGATTATTTTTAAGGCAAAAACATGTACTGTATATTTACTTCTAATATTTGCTGAGTATTAGCAAAATTATTCTGCATTGGTTATTTTTATGATCCAACTCGCGTATGTGTTTTAATGCTTTTTAAAAGGTATCTATGTGCTATGAATCTTACTGATTTGATCAGAAATAAATGTGATTACTTAAAAAATTTTTTAAAGCAGTACCTACGTATCTAATACTGTATAATATATTAAACAAATTTGAAGCTTAGGAATATGTTTATTTCTAATAAAGTCCACATGGCTACTTTTACTGCCAAGAGCTGACTTTTAGGGTTCTGAGCACTGTGGAATTTGGTACACGCAGAATCTGCTCACTTAATTAACAAGGTTGGAATTCTAGAAATAGCAGGAGGTTCTCTGGGCTGCAGAGAAGATTCTAGTACCATGCTGCATGTTTGCAGTAAGTACCGAAGCTTTACTGAGTGACATTTGATTGTCAGATTTCTTCATAAAAATTTGTAAAGTCCAGCTCTTTCCAAGAAGAATGGAGAATTTTAGCAACCATATCAACATGACTTTGGTTTAAGAATGAGGAGCACTTGTTTTTTGTCACTTTTCAACTAACAACATTGCCAGAAATACAAGCTGGGCCAAGCAAACCAAACCAAAATCACCTTAAATTTTGTTGAGAGCCCGAATGGAATTGCCTTATAATTTATACGAATGGAATTGCCTTATAATTTATAAGTTATAGCAGTTTGAGTATGATATTAAACTCAATTTTGTGGAGACTGAACTTCAGTTTAATGTTACAGCAACAAGCTCAACCAAATTGGAAGACCTGAGTTACTTAGATGGGCAGAGAAATGCTCCTCTTCGAACATCAATTAGATTACCATGGCACAATACGGCTGGAGGTAGGGCACAGGAAGTTAAAGGTATTTATCCTTGCATCTGCTGTGATCATGGGTATGATGAGCTTGTTCACTAAACGTTGAAAGTCTGTGATAACCAGTATTTTAAATCAATTGGTTTTAAAACATGATGTGAAGTGTGTGTGTGCTAAAAGTTATCTGTAAGGTGTGTTAAGGAGCCATCCTTAACAATTTTGGGCTTTTACCCTAAAATGAGTGATTAACTTGCTTCTGGCGTTGAAAAATCCTGCAGTATGTTATTTCGAAGTGAGGAGTAGTTTAACACTCCCCCAATTTTTTCGTCATTAACAGGATCAGCTTTGTTTCAGTTCCTTGGAGTACATTGGCTTACATCTAACTACAATGCAGTTGTGTGGTCGAAAGCATCACAATAAATTGGGGCAAAGTGCCGTGACACCCAGATGAGAGCCAGGGCCCTGTCTCCAGGGAAAATGCATTTCCATCTATTTCACTCATACAGTAATGGAAGAAACATGTCTTAAATACCGTGTCAAATAAACCAATGAGATGTGGTTTGGTCCTTTGCATCACTTTCTTTAATCCTCTGTGTGTCTGCCTTTAGTCATGAGAATAACTTAGAATCACGAAAAAACTAGAAAGTCATTTTAATAGGACACTTTCTAGGACCATGATAAATGAGATATTATAGAAGTATTAATAGGATCAGATTGAAAATACTTAGGGATCTCTTGGGTAAAACCTAAAGGCTATACTAAGTGTATAAAATTATGACATTCTTCTAAAATGATCTTTTTTTTTTTTCCTAAGCACGATTTGCTCCCTACAAGCCACAAGACATTTTGTTGAAACCCCTGTTGTTTGAAGTACCAAGCATAACAACAGACTCTGTGTTCGTGGGAAGGGACTGGCTCTTTCATCAGATAGAAGAAAACTTGAGGAACACAGAACTGACAGAAAATAGAGGAGCCGTGGTTGTTGGGAACGTTGGCTTTGGGAAGACGGCAATCATTTCTAAGTTGGTAGCACTTAGCTGCCATGGAAGCCGCATGAGACAGATTGCTTCCAACAGCCCTAGTTCATCACCTAAAAGTATGTCCATGTTTAACTACTTGTCTGGTTTATCATATTAATATAAGATAGATGGAGGAAATTGCTGTTTGGATAGATAAAAATTTCAAATTTTCCTTAAGTTGTTCCAGCTGCTGTATTAGGTTTCTAATATGTTAGAGAACTATTTGGGTGCCTCCATCTATCATAGGGCCTATGTGGCTGTAACCTGGGGTGAGGCCAGCCTTCCCTGGTGTCCTCCCAACTATAAGGCCTGCCTCCCTCTTGATATAGGCTCCTGGCAGAACAAGCCAGAAGGAATCTCTGTAGAATTCTTTTGTACCCTGTTCTCTGAAGCCTTTATATTCTATACTAGATTTACCAAAAGTATAAAAACTTAGAAATGGGATGGAGTAGCCAAAGATTTAACTATTGATGGCTTATTTTATGTGTAGTAAACACATTAAGAGAACCATCTCTACCATAGTGAACCAGGAACAAGTGAGCCATGCAAGATTTAAAAAAAAATAAATTAATGAAGGAAATGAGAAACAGCAGTTCTCCCGGGAGGACAATTGGATGAATGCAAGACAGGGCTGAGACAGCACTGGTGTTCTCATTTAGACCTTCGCATTTGGTGTCATGTTCACTTACTAACCTTTCAAAGTGCCCCCTGGGTCTAATCAATAAATATATTCATGTTTCTCCATACCCCCATCCTGATATTGTAAATCATGGGGCCCCAGCCCCAGCCCGAGGACCAGTACTGGTCTGTGGCCTGTTAGGAACTGGGCCTCATAGCAGCAGGTGAGCGAGTGAAGCTTCATCTGTCTTTGCAGCTGCTCCCCAGCGCTAGCATCACTGCCTCAGCTCCACCTCAGATATCAGGCATTAGATTCTCATAGGAGCACCAGTCCCTGGTGCCAAAAAGGTTGGGAGTCCGCTGTTACAAATAATGGCATTGGTCTCTTTTCTCCGTAGCTTCGGATTCCTCCCCGGATCTTCCTTTTACTCCATTGCTTTCACCGAGTTCTTCAGGTGGCACCAACGCCACAAAAATGCTCAGTGGCTCTGGGCCTGATACTCCGGAAAACCAGAGACCAAGGGAGGATGCAGTGAAGTACCTTGCTTCTAAGGTAATCTGCGCCCTTTCTGAAAAACGAATTATAGAGGAGATCTTAAAACAGAGACAGCAACTGCCTACTTCAAAAGTATAACTTTTGATAAAATTGTGATAGAGTACTGCAAATAAAAGGTATTAACGAAAACAAATATCTTAAGACACGGGCAGTGGACTTTTATTCGTCTTAAACAGTGGCTTGAAGGAATTCCCGAGGCAGCAGGAGGTGTCACTGTGCCCCCCCCACAGATCCACCCTTACATTTGGTAGGAGAGCAGGAGAGCGGGAGCCTCCAGCATGACTGGGCCGCCTCCACCTGTGCTCTGCTGCCCGGGGCCTTTGATTCCCTGCATTTTTCTGTCAGAAGTTTCTCGTGATGCCGTAAAAGAGATTTGGCTGGCTTTCCCTTCCTAAATGCGTGGTCATCGAGGTCTTTCTGAAATTTTTCCATCTGCTCAGCATCCATCACAGGTTTATAAGCCATCCTCCTGTGTTAAATCTCGCTCCTGGCGAGCCGCTCGGGTCTTCCCGGTGGCCGTGGTGTGAGTGGTGGAACTGGAGAACCACCAGAGGTGGGCAGTGAGGAGGGGCATCTAGCGAGGAAGCACCCCCACCCCCACCCCCACGCGTGAGGTCGGGGCAGGGGTGCTGAAACTAATGCTCCTGTGACACAGATCCCTGCTCCTCCCTTCTGCTTCCCGGGCATGGGCGGCCCTGATGCCCTGACCAGTCCTCTGTCCGTGAACAAGTGATCTGGGATGAGGGATGCGGTGCAGACTCAATCGAAAGCCACCCTGCTACTGTGATTTTTCACACCATTTTGTGACCCGCAATAAGAAATACATCTTACACTAGCGGCCTGGCGTTCCCACGCATGTGATCACACGTGCAGTTGAAGCAAAAGCATTATAAAACTATATACTTAGATCCTTTGAAATTCACTTTATTTAAAAAAAAAAAAAAGAAAAGCTGTTTGGCTCGGGATCGATTTCATGGCGAACTGCTGGATTGCCAGACTTCCGTGCTAGAGAGACCGTGGTCCAGGCTGTCTCATTGGTGGTTTGTACCAACTCAGTGGTCCTCATGCATTCCTGCTAATCTCTGTCCAGGTGAGAGTGGGAGAGCAGTCAGCTTTCATCTGAGTGCCGATGATGAATTTAATCTGAAACAGAAGTCAAATGGCGGTTTCAAACTGGCCACATCTCCTCTTGACACTTGCTTTGCAGATCTGGGCATTGATTATCTGTGTCACCCGGACAACGCATTGAGCCGTGTGCCTGCTGCCCACGGCCGTCCACCTAGCAAGTGGTTCTTCTGCTTTTGCAGGGAGTGTAGAGCTGAGTGGGACGGCGGGGACGCGGACTCGTCTGAAAAACATAAGGGCCTTTTGACCTTTTTCACCTTCTTTACCTCATGTTCCTCGGTTCATCCTCATTTGGGAAAGTCATTTATTTGCAGTGTACCTCTCGCTCCCAAGACAGTTCCGCATCTAGCACTTTCGTCGGGGTCTCTACTGAATGACCTGCTGCCACTTTGTCTCTGTGCCGGTGAAGGGAGCACTCATCCCTGTCTTCTCCATGCTTAGGCAAGACCCTCTCTCCTCCTCTGTGCTTTCACAGGAAGGTAGAAACTTGGTTAATTTCTTATTTTGATTCTTCAAACGACATCGCTGTTGAACTTCTTCGTGGCGTCATCGTGGGGGTGTGGAGGCTCGTGCGGGTGCCGGCCGAGGGCTTGAACCAGGCTGCCCTGCCTGGCCCTCCTGCCGGGGGGAAGAAGCAGCTATGACTTTACAGCCTGGCCTTTGTAGCCACCAGCTTTCTTATCTGCTTTACGGGAGCAGCACATGAGTTTCCCAAGGAGATGCTGGTGTTTTTGAAAACAGAATCAGAGTGCATATGGCACTTTTGGATGTCGAGAACATTGGGATTCCTTGAAATTGCTTTAAGCTAGCGTAGGCTTTCGGTTTTATGAATGACTTTTATTAATTTATATTCAATACAGAGTAACTTGTACTGATCTTAGTGCTAATCAAAATGGATTTGTGGCTGCAGTTAAAAGTCTGCCTAGAACTTGGCAGACCATGCGAATGAATGAAAGAATAACTGAATCAGTGAAGCTCAATGATGTCTCAGTCTTGGGACTAGAATCAGCATACTTTGCTATCTCAGTGAACGGGAGAATAGAAGGAGCCATGTGAAGAGAGCGAGGTGATGCTGATGCTCTGCTTCCCCCATAGGTCGTGGCCTACCACTACTGCCAGGCTGATAACACATACACGTGCCTGGTGCCTGAGTTCGTGCACAGCATCGCAGCTCTGCTGTGCCGGTCTCATCAGCTGGCTGCCTACAGAGACCTGCTGATAAAGGAGCCCCAGCTACAGAGCATGCTGAGCCTCAGATCCTGTGTACAGGACCCGGTGGCCGCCTTCAAGAAGGGAGTGCTGGAACCGCTCACGAGCCTGAGAAATGGTACTTCCCAGCAGTGACCCCGAGCCCCCTCTCTCAATAGGGTCCTCAGGGCTGTCCTCAGAAGGAGAGGGTCAGCTTAGCCCTGGGGTGGGAGTGAGGTGCGTGTAAGGAGAGTATGTGAGTGAGTCAGTGCAATCTCATCCCCTTCCTCAGAACCATCTCCCCAAGGTCCTTCCCAGATGGTGTAGTTTGAAATGAAACATCTCTAATAAGAATTAACTCCAGAGTTGAACATTTCCAGAGTTGCTAATTTGTAACTGTAGGTTATTTAGATGACTTACGCCCTAGAAACTGAATCTGTTGCCTGCATGTTTTACACTCCTGCATAGCTAGGGAATAAGTTGATTGTTTAGGGAACTTGCCAGCATTTTTTTTTTTTTCCTCAAGTCTCTGCTCAGTTGAGTGTAAACCTAAAGCCATTTATTGAAGCGTCTGTTTGATTTTGTTGCCCTTAAATAGTCTACAAGGTGGGAGGCATTAGTGCTATCATGGGTCCTTTGGCTTTTCATCCTCACCTTCCTCCTCACCTTTTGAGCCTGTTTACCTGCCTTCTGAACACTTCTGCCAAAAGATGCTAGAGAGGAGGAGTTAAAACAGATTATGTCGTCATTTCGCCTTTATTCCCTGTGCAGAAAGTTGGTGCTAATAAATAGAAAACAAGATTTAGCCTGTGGGTGTGAACCCTGTTCTAGGAGTCTGTAAAGCAGAGCTGTCCCCCCCAGCTGACTGCCATGGGCTTGATGCTTTGCCCTTTGGTGGTCAGTTTTCCTCCACAGAAATCCATCGAGGGTGTTCAGTTGCTGGGGGAGGAGGGGCTAGAGTCTTTTCCAGATTTCTTCTCTGTATGTTATCTTTGCTGTACTTAACGCCAGTGACAGGAGTTTATGAAGAACTAATATCCCTGTACTGTACCATATACATAGTGAGATTCTGCTAAGTATGTGTAATGCAATATGTTTCTGAAAACTGTTTTATGAGAATTGGTTTTCTTTCGGCTCTGTGCTCCAGTTTTCATGATAGATTTGATAGAAAATATGCTTCTGTGTAAACCATTTCTTCTACCATTTGTAAACCTTTTTAGTTTTTCCTAACACTTTAAACTGTACAGTAAAATAGACTGGGTGGTCCCATCTTATAGAAATGTATAATTTCTTAATTAAAAAAATATTGTATCCTTTAGAGCAAAAGATTCCTGAAGAAGAATACATCATTTTGATAGATGGCTTAAATGAAGCTGAGTTTCATAAACCCGATTATGGAGATACGCTTTCTTCATTTATTACCAAAATTATCTCTAAATTTCCTGCCTGGTTGAAGTTGATTGTGACTGTAAGAGCCAATTTTCAGGTAAAAAAGAATTTTCAAATCTCTCTTCACATTCCTGTACTCAAATTTTACATTGCTTAATACTGACAGTTTAAACTATTGTAAACCATTTTGCTGCTGAATTGAAAGCTATATTAGGACTTTGAAATATTAGTGCAGAGAGCCCCCAAAAGGCTAAGCTCTGACCTTTTTAACCCCTGAAGACACATTTATCAAAATGTTGGTAAGTTTCCTAGTAGCATTGCACTATACTTGTGCTTCTGAAATGGAAGTGTCCAGCCCTGGTTTGCCATCATTCAGTTGTGGAGAGCGGTTCGACGTGTCCAGAGAACAGGTCTGCTAGAGCTTAAAATTATTCTTACTAGTAGTTATTTGTGTGGATTTGCAATGGGACTCCCCACGCCCCCTCCCCCTTTTTTTACGAAGGGGATAGGGCATGGGTGAAGGAGAGAACTTTTTAAGGCCTATTCTGAAAGTCCATTTTTTCATAAAACTTAAACATGAGGTAATGTATGTAGTAAGATAGTGATTTTTAAAAATTCTCTTCCTCATCTTTCCTCTCATTTGAACCCAAAGTGCATCATAACAATCAATGATTCCTTCCTTCTACTCTGTTCATTTTTAGTAGAGACATTAGATTTTGATTTTTGTGCTTTTATGATGATATTTACTTAAAAATAGCATTTGGATTTGTTCTTTTCTCATTAAAAGTGGCATTAGACTTCAGCCAAACTGAAGGTTTTTTTTGGGGGGGGGGGCCGCGTATTTGATTCTTATCCTTTCAGTCATTTGTCTCACAGTAAACAGAATTTGGCAGTTGATGTAGCACAAGAACAGTACTAGCTAGGTAAGTTCAGAGTTTTAGTTTGCATCCATGTAAGATGAGAGTAATCGTACTTACTAATAGCCCGCCTCCTATAGCTACTGCATTTAATGAAGACAGAAGTACTTCAGAAATGATAGTGGGAAATTTAAAGAAAAACACAAAACTCATCTCTGCTATTAGGTGTCAAGATGTGCTTCTCTTCGGGATGGAAGAGAGACAGGAAGGGGCAGGGGTTCCGTGAGCTGGTGATGCTCTGTTTGGCTGCTGGTTGCACGGGTTTTGTGAAAATTAACGACACTGCAGTCATGATCAATTCACATCTGTATGTATATTATCCTTCAATTTAAAAATTTACTGAAAAAATAGCAGCTTAAGAAAATGACAGCAGTCTGTATTGGAGGAGCCAGCTTTGCGCTTCGTGAGGCAGGCTGTCACTGGGCACAGCCTGGGGGCAGTTTGAGGTTTCCTGGTTCGGTTATGCAGCCCCAGTATCTGATGCACTGAAAGGGGTATCTTGATGTCTGCCTTGTTCTTAGATGTACAGTGTTGGTTCGTGTTTGCCCTTGTTATATAACCAGTTGCACGATGTGAGGATTAGGGGTATCAGGTCCTCAGGGTCTCACTGCCCCTCTGTGGCTATGGCTAGGTCGCATTGTCTGCTGGGGCTGTTCCGTCTCACTTGGCTCTGAGCCCTCGGATCAGGGCCTCGGGAAAGCCTTTACTGATTCCATCTCGCATCAGGATTTCTTTCACATAAGCTTTTTATCTTCGTCTTATCCTATTACAGGTTTTAATACAAAACAATGAGCCCCTGTAATCCACAAAAATCCTCCTTGAAAGAAAACTAGTGAATCCGGTTTGAAATGCAGACATAAAGAAAGAAATCTCTGCAGAGTGACACTGTGGGTTTTGTTTTCTTTTTTAATTTTGTTTTTTGTTTTTTGTAGGAAATCGTGAGTGCGTTGCCATTCGTCAAGCTTTCCTTAGATGACTTTCCAGACAACAAAGACATTCATAGCGACCTGCATGCCTACGTCCAGCACAGGGTCCACAGCAGCCAGGACATCCTCAGCAACATCTCCCTAAATGGCAAGGCTGATGCCGCCCTCATTGGGAAAGTGAGCAGCCACCTGGTGCTGCGGAGCCTCGGCTCCTACCTGTACCTCAAACTCACCTTGGACCTCTTCCAGAGGGGACACTTGGTCATCAAAAGTGCCAGCTACAAGGTGGTGCCTGTGTCTCTATCCGAGCTCTATCTGCTGCAGTGCAACATGAAGTTCATGACCCAGTCCGCCTTTGAGAGGGCACTTCCGATTTTAAATGTGGCCCTCGCATCCCTTCACCCCATGACAGACGAGCAGATTTTTCAGGCTATTAATGCTGGCCACATACAAGGGGAGCAGGGATGGGAAGACTTTCAGCAGAGGATGGATGCCCTCTCCTGCTTCCTCATTAAGAGGCGAGACAAAACTCGCATGTTCTGCCACCCGTCCTTCAGGGAGTGGCTCGTTTGGAGAGCAGATGGTGAAAACACAGCCTTCCTATGCGAGCCCAGGTATGACAGGCCGCTTTCTGTCAGCTCTTTGCGGGAAGTCTAATGTGCATTTGGGGAAGGAATTTCAAGCACGATTCACTTTTTTTTTTTTTAATGGAAAGGCAACGCATAATGAATAATTCAGGAGGGGCAATGGAAAATTCACTCTGCTTCTAAACAAAAGCCAGTCTTTTAGGATTCTTCAGTATGTTTAGATGAAAGAGAAGCTAGACAATGACAGGGTGCTATTTCTTTGCCATCCATTCTTTTCTAGACTCCATCCCTGTCACAAGGGTCACATGAGATGGGAAAGTATGATATCAGCTCCAGGGAACAGCAAGCTTCTCTAGAGGCTGTCCTCGGTTCATTTTCTTCAGCTGGGGGGTCTGTGGGACTGTCTTGGACCCCCAGCCCCACCTATCACCTGCCGTCTCTTAAGCACGTAGCATCTTGTCCCAGGACTCAGATGTGTCTATGGGCCTAGAGGAAAGCACAGTGATCACGTCTGGCTGCCTCGTTTTATATTTGTGGTTCATCGAAGTGTTAACAGACTGGGATCTGGGAATAAGTGGATTGAGGTTCAGGTCTCTGATGCCCTATTTATGAGATGGTAGTGGGGCAGCTTCATTCAGGCAGTTAAAGGTTCCATTGAGGATTCACAGCACTTTGGGCCTAGATGCTCTTCTCACTGTCCAGTAGAGGGGTAGGGTAAGCCTGCCTGCCACACGGCCCGGTGCTAGTCAGAGTGAGAGGTCGGGGAATGTGAGGGCGTGGGTGCTTTTGGGTTAGGGTACGCTCGTGGTCACCACTTCTGCCTGAGCCTGGCGTGGCCTGCATCTTTGCCCTCTTGAATAGCTTCTGCTCTTTCTAAGTCAGAATTGCTCTTAACTCTTGTAAAAGGTCTGGCAAGCTGCTAAACTGTCCCCTCTGGGCGTTTGACCAGTTATTGGGGTCCAGAAATGAATAAGAACTTGTGAGTTTCACATCACCTCCCTCCACAAATATCAACAACGTTGACCTAATAGTTTTACCTGCCATTTCCTATGGTGGATATTGTTGTTTTCTTAGGTGACACTGGGCTAAAAATTTATCTTTTGAACCTGCTTTGGGGTAATAAACCGTAACTCCCAGATTATTGGGCCAGACCATAATAACTGGGCAAACTGCATGTTCTGACACAGCCAAGTCATTTTCTAGGAAAAGTCAGATCACTTTCTGGGAAAAGTCTGTCATTGGGTTTGTAGAGACATAAAAACAAGTTGAAAGACTTAAGCAGTAGGTGTAGATGTGTTCCTGGAGTTTGAGGCAGTAGGACTGTAGTCACAGTTAAGCTTTGCTCCAGTTTGGGTGGTAAGTGGCAATGAGGTTATGCAGCCTAGGGCAGAGCTGAGTGTGGGTGACTAATGGGTTGTTGCCTGCAATCGCGTACTCCCGAGCACTGATGTGTTCCTATAAGCAGGTGTGGGGACTTACCAGGGGGAGGGCCAGGACTAGGCTGTGGCGAGAGAGGCACCTGGAGTACAAAGGAGTTGTTGCTTCCTGAAATTGTGCAAGTCAGCGTTCACCTAAAATATCTATAGTTCTTGAACTTCATTTGGCAGACAGAGAATATGTAGAACGATGGTGGAAGGAAGCTATTGCATATAATTCCGCAATGACTTTTGCAGATCAGCAACGTGCAGGGTCCTGTGGCAGATACAGGCATTCCTGTGACAAGGGCGCAGTTCTTGAGGGCTTCCCACACAGAAGGGCGGGTGAGGCCGGCAGTGACAGTGCTGGCAGGGAGCCACACTGCACACGGGCCTGCAGGAAAGGGAGAGAAGCTTCTGCTGGAGGAGACAAGTTCTAGAAAATGTTTCACATGCATTGGAACATTTGGGTTGGGCCTTGAAAGATGGGTAGCATTTCTCTTCCCATCTCTATTAGTTGTAATTTACCCCAATTAGAAGAAGAAAAAGAATTCAACACCCAGCAATAATGACACTTCGTTTTTTTGTTTCTGCCCCTTTCCGTGCATTTAAACATTCTCCACATTATCTTTTCTGTATTGAAATTCCTGTTCTGCTTGTTTTGCTTAACGTATCGTGGACATTTTGGCAAGCTGTCTGTAAATCTTAGTAAAGTGTCATTTTTCATGGCTCTGCAAACCTCCTAGGAGGCAAATGTTAATGTCCTCCACCCTACCCACATTGTGGGGCCTTTATGTTGTTTCTGAGTTACTTATACACATACGAACCTATTGTAAATATCTTGGTGCCTTATAGGAAAGCAGCAGAGTATAAGGGAGGTCTGGATTTAAAATCCTGTTTCCAGTAGTACCTTGTGTAATTCTTGTGCGCAAATTATTTTAATTCTCCAAGAGTTAGTCTTATCTGTAAAATTCAAGTATCTCCTCGCTTTATGACGGTGGCGGTTTCATGAGAGAAGTACTTATGAGGTTTTCCTCCCCTTCTTCCTTCCCTTCCTATTTTTAATTATTTCTTAGGTCAGAATCCAGGAGCAGAATTACTAAGTTAGAGTAGAGTTGCTCAGAGCCTTCATTCACATCACCTAGACTTCAACATGATTCATATTTTGCAGTATTTGCTCCGTCTGTTATTTTTTTGCTGAGATAAATTATAGACTTCTTGACATTTTACCCTAAATAATTGATTGTGCACCTCTAAAAAAGAGTACGTTTTCATACTTAACTGAAATACCATTACAACAGCTAAAATATTAATACCAATTCATTGATATCATCACATCTATTTCTCCATCAGATAAGGGCCATAAAATGCATTTTATCGTTTCCCTTTTAATCTACATATTCCTTTCTCTCTCTGGTTTTTCCTTGCATTTTATTCGTTTAAAAAGAGCAGCTGGATAGTTTGTCCTGTTGATTTCCCATAATCTGAATTTTGCTGATTGTGTTCTCATGGTGGTTTATAATGTGTTCATCACCTCTATTTCTATAGATTGGTAGTGAGATCTAGAGGCTTGATCAAATTTTATTTAAGAAAATGTCTTTTGCAAAGATAATTAATGGGCGGCAGTGAGCACTTTCATCAGGAGTCAGTTCACGTCTCACTGTCCCTCAGAGCCATTGACGATTTCCTGGATCCATCGATTCGTTAGGGTTACACAAGAACTCTCTTAATCTAGAACAGTCTCCCATCCATTGTGTTTCCCACAAGTCACTGACTTGAGGAATGAATGGTTAGGATTCCAGTAGGTGGAATAAGGCTATTGCAGACAGGAGGAGCTGTGGAAGGCATCACATCAGAATGAGCAGGCCGTGTTCTGGCAACGACATATCTAGTTTGGCTGGAGCCTTTGTCGTGGAACAGAGGAATAGAAAGAGCTAACAGAAGGACGTGCTTAGGGGGCCTGGCATCTCTGGAGAATCTTCGAAGGTTCTGGAGTGCAGATCACCTACATGGACAGGAGCGTGGCAAGTGTGGAGCGTGAGAACCACTGTGACAGGAGTGGACACTAGCTTTGGGATAGAACAGTGAGGTGGAAACAGGCTGCGCTGATGTGAGATAGATGGGCGTGGCTTGGCCTGGGGTTTGCAGAGCAGGAGCTTGCTTTTGTTTTCTGCAGTTTGAGCTTGTGGGGTCAGTGGAACCCCTAGGTAGACAAGTTCCAGTGCCAGGTGGGGTCTGAAGGTTGTGGGAAAAGTTGGAGTTGAAGATTTGATATCATTGGTGGAGATCTGGCTGTGGGACTTGGTGAGAAAGGGTAGTTAGAGGAAGGGGGTGCTGGCCTGCTGGGACATGGAGGATTTAGAGTGTAAGTGCCGTGAGAGGTGAAGGACTATGAGGATTGAGAGGAAGCCACTGGCTCTTCAGTTCAGGAGAAGGTCCTAGATCCTTAGGAGACGCCTCCCATTGGGTCGTGAGGAGCGAGAGAGGAGAGCGCCAGTGTCCTGGATGAACAGCGAAAGGATAGAGAGGTTTGGGGTTGTTTGAGTCCATGGGCAAAGGTTTTGTTTGTGTTTTTAACACGAGAGTGTGTCCGTTGGAAACATCATGACAGTGTGAGGAAACACAGTCTGTAAAGGAGGAGAAATTGGGAATGCAGGGGAATTGGGGCTGAGCGACGGGGCAGCCTGCCGCCTCTGTGTTGCCACTGAGTCTGTTCATAGCACCATCGTAGCAGGATTTCATCTTGTTTACGTGCATCTCCTCCAGTCGCTGAGAGCTCCTCAGGGGAAGCACCTTCCGGTGTTCCCCGTGGAATTTCCAGTATCGCGCATGACGCTGGTTATGAGGGGGATGCTGATGAACAAACGAATGAATAATCATGTTTTGCTGGTTAAAAGCATGGGCTTTCACACCGAGTAGACTGAGATTCAAATCTCTGCTCAGCCATGTGATTTTGGGCAAATCCCCTACCTGTCCAGGCCTCTGTTCCATCATGTAAACAAATGGGGCGTCAGTACTTAGTAGCTCACAGGGTTGTGCAGATTAATGAAATAATTCAGTTAAATTTTTGCATCTGGCATTTAGTACATCTTGATACATAAGCTTTGGAAATGGACAGACTCATGAATGCCCGTAGACTTAGAAGGGAGCTCGTGATCCCAAGACCAGGAGAACAGGAAGAAAAGGTAGATTGGATATAGAGGAGCACAGGTATTCAGTGATTGCATGGTGAATTGTCTAGCGAGAGTGAGGAAGCCGTGTACTTAGCTGAGAGCACTGGAGACCTTTGGCCTGGCCACCGAAGGGTGCATGGTCATTACACCATAAGGGCCAGGCATGGCACTTAGCATCTTTTTGTTGTGGATACAGTTGGCGTGACCACAGAGTTCAGACTGAGCAACTGAGGATGGCTTAGCTCGTGTTTGGGACCATGGTCCTGCCTGGAGCAATGTGAGCCAGGTTGAACCCTGGAACCAGGCCATGGATGGGGACTAGGGAGGGTGTGGGAGCCTGGACCACTGGAAGGTGGTGGAGTGTGATTTCTGTGAGAGCATGGGAACAGGAGAGGTGGATTGCGAGAGGCTCTCACCTGAGAGGAGAAACCCGAGCTCGAAGTTTGGGAGGTGGAGTACGTGCATGGGGCACTGTGTATGTGCTCATGGGAGAGCTCCAGACCTTTATAAGCCAATGGACTAGAGACTCAGTAGCAACGTGGCCTTAAAAGTCCTGACTTCCCCTGTAGCATAAAAATCAACCTCTTCGTCTCCACCTACCTATATTTCCTCATCTCTGACTTCATTTATAACCTGTTTGAGAAACAGGCACGTATCTGGACAAACACCGTTGCTATGATTCATGCTTTTAATCATCTAGATTTAGCAGCTATCGGAAAACACATTTAGGACAATGAATTTCTTTCTATAATGTTTATCTTTTCCTTCACAATTACCCGCTTTCCACCCTAAATTCAGCACTTCACAATTGTCAGGTTGATAGAAATGAAAATAATTATCACTGTACAGAAGTCACTGCTATTGGAGTAAGCAAGCCTTGGTATCTTTTCCAAAGAAATTGGCTCAGACAATGGCATGGAGTCCTCAGAGTGAGTCCCGCAGGCATAAAGAGAAAAATGGGTAGGATGGCTCTTCCGTGAAAGGATTAGTGGGGGATTCATTGGTGGTGACAGTTGGATAGCCACCATGTGCCCACATGTAGCAAACCCCCTCATACATCTTAGTTTTTTCCTCCCACAAGGGTGTGTAGTCCATTCACGCTTAGAATTTAGCTCTTTCTGGTCATGAGTCATTACTATCCACGGTGTGGTTTTTCTTCCCATTATAAGGCCTTGCCTTTTGGCCCAGGTCTGCTCCACAAGGTGATTACCCTGAGGGGAGGACTGAATGCCAGGTCCAGTGCTGGTTCTGCTCCATCTGTCCATCTATCCATCCATCCGTCCAAAAAAACATATTTTTGTACTAAGTGTTGGGCACTTGCTAGGTATGGTGACTGTATCTGTAACTTAGACAGGACCCTTAGTCTCGTGGTGTTTACATTTTTACGACAGACAAATCAAGTAAGGTGGTGAGAGAGAGATAGATGAGGAATAGACAGTGGCTGGTTCCAAAGATAAAGACCTGCCCTGCCCTGGGGCTTCTGTCTGGGTCACGCCACAGAGGGGGGAATCCAGAGAAAGCCCTTAAAATGATCTGAAGAATAAACAGCACTACAGCCATCTTTTGTAAAGGGTCAGCTTTCCCGCATTTTGTGTGGCGATGCCAGAGTGTCAGGAGGAGAGTGATTCAGGGGTGGCGTGGCGATGTTCTTACTTGTGGGTCTTTTGTTACCAGCCTTTGTGTTGCTTGTCCTAGGAATGGGCACGCTCTCCTGGCATTCATGTTCTCTCGGCAAGAGGGCAAGCTGAACCGCCAGCAGACCATGGAGCTCGGCCACCACATCCTGAAGGCGCACATTTTCAAGGTGAGACACGCGCCGCTGTGAGGAAGGGTGTCTTTGTGATCGTCGCTGTCTTTTGGAGTTTTTGGTTTTGGAGATTTTCCACAACCTCATCAGTCTTCTCAGAGCCCTCCAAGGGCTGCATCCCAAACACGACCCCCTCCCTTCTCCCTGAAAGTTGTGACTTCGAACCACTCAAGTGTGTGTCCAGATGCTATGGTCAGGTTTTACTCTCTCCCTTTTAAATCTTTTAAGCTTCCTTTTACCTAAAGTTTCCGCTTTATTCATTCCTTTTTGTCTCCTTGACCTCTAGTTTTGTGCCACCTGGATTTTGATTGTGTTCCTGTTTCTCATGATCTAGTTTAACATGTTCATCTCTCCTCTTTATTTCCTATCATTTGTTAATTGTATCCAGAAGCTTAATCAGATTTAGGTTTGATTTCATGCTCCTCCCCCCCCCCCGCCCCCCAGGGTATCATGATTACTTTCTAGGCATACTTAGAGTTTAAACTCTATATAAGTCTAATATGGGGTTTCTTGCATCAGGAGACACAACGTTTATGTTTGCTTCTCTGGGTGTGATGCCATCAACCACTCATTCATTCATTGGTGTTACAGAATTGTGATACTCTATCATTTATTCTTCCTCTGATTGACTGGAGAACTTCTATAAGGAGAAGATCATTTCTCCTCATCTTCCGTGTTTTTCCCCAGACATGTAGTTCATGTAGCGAAGGCAGGCTGGTTCCTCAATCCTTGGTTTTAGGAAGGGAAGGCTCACAGATCCGGGTATTCTTTGTATGCGACACAGCATTTACCATGCGTGACCTCCTGTCTGCACCCTCTGGGGGCACAGCCAGCTGTGGGTGGGAAAGCCGCTCTTGAGGCTGATTTGTCTCTAATTGCTTCTAGGGCCTCAGTAAGAAGATAGGAATCTCTTCGAGCCATCTCCAGGCCCTGTGGATCGGGTACAGCACTGAGGGGCTGTCTGCTGCCCTCGCCTCTCTCAGGAATCTCTACACCCCCAATGTGAAGGTAGGCAGCCCCTCTGCACGGAGAGCCAGAGCCCCAGCCCTGGCGCCTGCTGCCATCCCTCCAGCAGTCCTGCCCTCCCGCTGCACTGGGTGGTGGCCACAGGAGGCGGGGGAGCTTCTGACGATGCCTTTTCCTTGGTGTAAATCACACGGACTTGAATGTTCTATTACCATTTCTCCTCTAGACGGTTAGCTTTCGCTCGGGCAGAAAGATGCAGGGGGTCGGGGGCTGCTATGTGAGCACATGGAGACTGTTTGAGAGCGGATGTGATAAGGAAGCAATTCACAAAGGCAACCAAAGGTCAGAGGGAGATTTCCCAAGAAAATTGATTTTCAGAGTGTCTTGTGTTTCTAATCTGGGTTATCTCTTTATGGTTCATAGGAAATGAAGCACTGATGAGTGACACAAAGCAATGGGTACACAGAGGAAAACTATTACTAAAGCTTTCATGTACACGTGTATTTATGACCATGGGAAGCATGTCGGGGTCAGCCCACTGCTGAGCCAAGAGCTTCCTCAGTCTTGATTAGTTGTTGTCATGCCACAGTATCGTGCTGAGCTTTTTAGTGTAGGTTTTCTGTCCTCTTTTAATACAGTCCAAGAATCCAAAGCACACAGAGGCCAAGTATCTGGTTAAGGCAACAAAGAAGGGTTAACTCCCACAAAGAGTGTGGGAATTACTGGTTTCAGTTATAGCAGCTTGCAACCGTCCTTTCCAACGCAAAGTAGAATGAGATCATAAATGTTTCGCATTCTAGATTCCTTACCTGCTTGACATATCTGCTAGACTCCAGGCCTTTCGGCCGCAGGCCCTGACAGGCCTGGCTGCCTGCAGAAGCTCTGAGGCGGATTCTGAGGGAGTCGGGTCCTCCCCGTCAGTCACCTGCATGAAAAAAGTCATACCTGTTCGCCTCTTAGTAGCACGAGGATGGCCTGATGCGGTCAGGCAGCAAAGGACAAACAAAGCCCTGGAAGTTTCTGGGCATATGTCTTTTTGTTACTTTGGTTCATCAAACCAAACCGAACCTGGGAAGGGGGCCACATGCCCCAGAGATGGTGCTGTGGGGGACGCTCCCAAGAGACTTCTTTGCCTTTCCTTCCCTTTTGTCTGCGCACCCTACCCTCAGCAATCGTACCTTGGATGCGTGTCTGGGGATTTGGGCTTCCCAAGCACTTCCCGTGTCTGGTAGATGTTTGCTCTGCCGTTCTTCTCCCTTTCCTGCCTTCCTGGTGTATTTTTTCACCCTTACTCCCTTTTCGTTAAAAATTCAGATATAATTGACATATGACATCATATTTCAAGTATACAGCCTAATGTTCCAATCTTTGTATATATTGCAAAATGATTGCCACAATAAGTTTAGTTAACATCCATTACCACAGTTAGAAATTTTTTTATGATGAAAACTTTTAAGAACTCTTTAGCAACTTTCAAATCTACAATACAGTATTGTTAATTATAGCCACCGTGCTGTATGTACATTAGATCACCACTTCCTGAGGGGAGGGTGTAACAATGCTGACTGAGGATCCTGGATGTCAGAAGGACCTAGCAGGGCTCTGGCTTTGGGGGCAGCTCATCCAGAGCCCTCTTGTCTAATACCGGCCTCGGTGTCCACCTCCTGGTAGACGCACACAGTTTCTTTGCAAAATATAAGAGCCACCTTGTGCACGTGAACTCAGCCCCCTGTTAGGGTTCAGGCTTGATGGGCAGGGGGCACGGCACATCAGATTTCAGCCTGACACACCTCTCAGCCAGGTGCCCGGGAGCAGAGCACCACCGGAGGGCCGGTTCTGGGAGCCCCGTGCTCTGCCCTGCTCCTTCGCACATTTGTACACTCTTCAGACTGAGTTTGAGTGCTTGTGCCCCACCTGAGCCCCACCTATAAGTTCACGGGGTGGGTGGACGGGAAGTCGTTTCTGTAGTGTAAGGGGAGCTACGTTCGCGCTACTTCGACTGACGAAAGGGAGCTCTTCCGTTCTACGTGAAATTACTCCAAAAGCATAGTGGAGAGCGCAGCTGAGTTTAGACTTCGTGTAATGGAGAAGTCACAGTAAGAATTTTTGTTTCACTTAGATTTTATAGAAATTGGGTTGAGGTTATTATAATTGTTTTATCTTTCACCTAAAAATATATTTTTTGGCTTCTTTATAATTATTATAATTCTATAACGACGGCAAGGAAGAAAAAATAATGGCAATATCTATTTTCACTTCTTTAATAATTATGGGCACAGAAGTTATTTTTAATGTGGAAAACAGTAAATGAGAAGTGTCATACTCTTTTGAATATGAGTTTTTAAGACAGAAAATTAAAAGGTACAGCGTCATAATGTAGTAAGCTTGACCCTCCTGGGATGATAAACTTTCTTCTTTAACATACATGTACTTTTAAGAGTCATTCATCTTTGTTTTATAGCACTCCAATGTCACCTACGTCTACACTATTCCCCACATTCTATAACTTGGTTATAAAATTTTAAGGCTTTCCATTATCCTTCTGTTTCTTTTATCTTTCAAGAAGAAAATAGAAAGGGTTTTCACAGAATCTTGAACAAATTACAGTAATTTAAAATTATGCATGCAATTAAGGCACTTTTTAAAGAGAGTATTAAATGTTGTCATACAGGAACGGATGTCATTTTGAGCAATAATTGCAGTTTGCCACTTTGGTAAATTAAAGTGACTTGCTTGGGAATGATTACTTGGTAGATGAATTTTAATTTTAGTTAGTAAGGCAGCGACTTCTAATAATGGAGTCTCCTGTTACCAGGCCAGTATCCCGCCAGCCCAGGCCCTGGCCGGCCCACTAGGGCCCTTGCCACCAGTGACACCAGGCTCCCGTCCAGCTGCCTGTTGTGCTCACACTGTCCCATTGGACTGGCTGCCAGCCATGGGCTTCCCAAGGCTGTGACCGAGGAGAATTCAGGTTGTGATTCTTCTCTCAGCCGTAGGCGGAGAGGGGAGGACACAGAAGTTAGGCATGGACTTCGTTCTTACTCCTCTGGGCTGATAGGGTCCAGTCACATCCTGCATAACAGGCAGCACACATTTTAAATCGGGTATGTGGGTGTGAACCTCCAATATACTACTGGGAAAGCTAGAATTTGTGCTTTGCGAACATGCTGACCACTGCCTCTTCTGTTTCTCATGATCATACTGCTTTGCCAAGCCCAACCCCCTGTTTTATTTTCTTGCATTCATTATATCCAGAAGTTTATAGATAATATTGCCATTTCCAGATTTTATCCAAGGAGAGTTTCTGTGGTGGTGATGGTTGGAAAATTTCCATGTAGTTAGAAGAAAATGTAGAGGATGAACTATTTCCACCCTTTCTTTGAACACAGAGTGATCTTAGCTAGAGCTCCTACTTCTGCCTTGGGACTGCTCTATGACAGTTATTAGCTTTGTGCCCAGAGCCGTTCTGTGCTTTTTCCCCTCTGAGCCTGTTTTCTCACTTATAAAATTAAGGGAATAAAGATCTTGTCTCATAGCAATGGGAAATCTGATGTTAAAGCTCTTGGAAAAATACTAGGCATTTATTACATGGTCAAGCGAGTTATTTTTATTACTACCTTGTCTCCTTTGTGGAAGCCAAGACTCTGCTGTAGGCACCTGAAGCATTCTGGACAGGCCTGCTGGTGGTGAAGGAGAGCTGCCTGAGTTTCTGGTGGGTCCAGGTGCTGTCAGAAGCTTGTGGGTTCCTGCTGCAGTGTGCTGGTGGACAGCCCGGAGAGGCCAGACTTCTAGGTGCCAGGTCTGGCAGAGCACCCTCCTGTCTAGGGTCAGGGACCTGGGCTCTTTTCCCTTCTAATAATTCCATAGAAGGCAACTGTAACAATAGCAATATTAATTTAGCATTTATAGGATGCCGAGGGCTGTACTAGTGCTGTGTGCGCGTGTGTTGTACATTCATTTTTAATCTTCACAGCAATCCAGTGAGATGAAACTGTTTTTATCTCCATGTTTCGGATGAGGCTGAAGGCAGTTAGCAGCTTGTCCCAAATCACAGCTGGAAGGGTACCTGGCACGGAGCAAGCCATGTTCCACAGGTGCATCTATCACCTGATGTGTTTACGGCCCTGGCTGCCAACCAAGTAGAATCACTGGGGAGCTCAGAGCCCCAGCCAAGTCAGAATCTCCAAGGGTGGGGTGCCCGGTGGAAACTTTGAAGCTCCCAGGTGGTTTCAGTATGCAGCAGGGTGAAGAACCATGAGTTAGGGAGAGATCCACAGACCAATTGGGGTTAAGTGGTAAAAATACCTACAGCATTGTACCAAGAAAGGAAATGTTTTTCCCAGGAAGCAGATGATGTGTGAATTGCATACATGTTTAGGAAAGCTTTGCCCTTAAGCGCCTACCGTCCAGGTGGTGTCTTGTATCCAGCGAGACAGTACTGAAAGTGCACCTTACAGCATTGCTGGCAAGGAGTGCTTGCCAGGTAGATTGGGTGGTGCATCTGTTTCTCTTAGACTTGATCCTCAAGAGGGGATGGGATTGATAAAAGAGGCGAGAGGGTAACTGGCTGTCAGAGTCACCAGGGAATTTAGTCCATTCCTGCCTGTCCTGTGGTGACCTGAGCCTGACATTCCCCTCAGTGACGAGATGTTATGTGTGTTTTGAAAACACCACGGGGTTCTTCCATACTCTTGCTGAGAATCGATTTTTCCTAGGTCTTGATGAAATCTCCAAGTATTTCACCAGCAGTATTAGCCTGTTCTTTCCATACTCATGGTAGCTGCTCAAAGGGAAGTGATTTTCTAAAATCTACTACTTTTGTATAGCACCTAACAATTTTAAAATCGTTTCAAGTCATAATTTGAGATTGGTGTTCATTTAAGAGTGAACCTATGTACATTTGTGGAGCAGGCTCAGCAGGTATTAGGTCGTGCGTTAAGTGTCAGTGTTAGGACAGAGACACCTTTTCTGACTTCTCATCCACGTGTTCTCTGCCTTTCCATACGTAAGTGCCGGCTGGCAGTGGGAGAATGGAAGCCGGGTTGGTGCCAACCTGGGTGGAGCTCAAAGACGGTCCCTTCCGATGGGCGGGCACTGGCTCATCAGCACTTGTACACGATCTGTCATGTAGCTGGGCGGGGGGATCTGACACATGGGCCATCCCGTCATGGAGGGCCTTTGTTTGCCACTCTTCTCTGTGAACTTTGGACTCTTACAGCCAGCGTCTGGTGCAGTGGGCTGAGCTGGAGAATGGAGTGTGCGGAGGGGATGGAGGGTGGCCGGGGTTGATGTATGCGTGGGGGTGTGGTCGTGTGTGGACAAGGATGTGCGTGTGAGAGGAGTGGTGGGAGTATTTTTTATAGGGTGGGGGGACTTCTTTCTCTCTGGTGTCCTGTAGGAAGTGATCATTTGCCACCTGTATCTGTGGAAGGGCATTCTTGGCAGAGGGAATTGTAAGAGTGAAGGCTGAGAGGCTGGGCCCTGCTTGCTGTGGTTGCAGTACAAACACCGGGCCCAGTGTGGCTACAGTGGGGGAAGTGAGGAGAAAGGCGTGGGAGAGGCGGTCAGAGAGGGAGCGGGGGGATCACGTGGGGTTCAAGCTCCAGCAACAGCCAAGACTCTTCAGATTTCGTGCTTGTCTGTGTGCCGTCTCACTACTCCTCGTTGTGGTCTTACCACCTAATAACATTAGTTTCTATCAGTTTGTAAAAATTCTGTCAGCTATTCTTACGGACTCATGTCACTGAAATAACTTGAATTTTATATGACTTACCATCTTTCTGTTTCTTTAAATGATCCCATTGTGTCTCTAGTCAAATGAATGACACAGTCTCTGTGGTTTTCACACCTAGTGGGCAGCCCGGGAGGCCTGCCAGGGTCTGTCAGGGGCGTGATTGATGCTGGTCGAGACTAGTGAAGGGAACTGTTTGAAGAAATGCAGTGGGCATCTTGATAGGTGTTAAAGGAGTATTAATTTTTCAATGATATGGAGATGCAGAAAATATTAGTATAGCTACAATTTGCATAAAGTAATCAATGATTTTATTTTAAAATCTTTAGATAAATTTCTCCTGACATCTGGATCTAAGGAGTTACACGGGTAGTGGATGTAGAAATTAGAAAAAGCAGATTATTTTCTGGGAGTCTTTTGCTGCTGACAATCGCAAGGGTACGCAAACATTTTCATGTGTCCTGCTTTTATTTTTAGGTACGCTTTCTTGGGAAGAAAAGAGAGTATTTTCATTTACTTTCAGCCTTGTTATTTCACTGTTAATTATTTAATCCTGTGATTATTTCCTTGCCAGGAAAATGAGTTTTCTATTTTTATTAAGATTAAGCAGTGATTTTTCAAAGTATGGTACCCAGAACATCAGCATCAGTGTCAGCTGGGAGTCATTAAAAAGGCTCATTCTCAGACCCCACCCAAACCTACTGAACCACAAGTCCAGGGGGTGAGACCTGAGAATGTGCTTTATAAATTTTGGTAAAATAAAAAATAACGTGAAATTTACTGTCTTAACTGGTTTTAAGTGTAGAATTCAGTAAAGTTTATTTATATTATGGTGTAGTAGATCTCCAGAATTTTCTCACTGTAAAACTAAAATTCTGTACTTCTTGAACAGCTCTCACTTAGCCTTCCCCCTGGCCCCCACCATGCTACTTTCTGTCTGAATTTGACTGTTCTAGGTACCTCGTATAAGTGGTATTATATCGTATGTGTCTTTTTATGACTGGCTTATTTCATTTAGCGAGTCTGCAAGGTTCCTTCTTTTTAGAGCATGTGTCAGAATTTCCTTCCTTCTAAAGAATGAATAGTTTTCCATTGTATGTGCATACCATATTTTGTTTATCCATTCAACCATCGACGGACATTTTAGTTTGCTTCTGTCTCTTGGCTGTTGTGAATAATGCTACAGTGAACAAGGCAGCGTCGATATCTCTTTGATGATTGATTTCATTTCCTTTGGTAATATATTCAGAAGTGGGATTGCTGGCTCATGAGGAACCTCCACACTCCTCCACTGCAGCTGCACGACTATATTCTAACCAACGAGAATGTGCATTTTCAACATATTTCCAGGTAACACTGGTGCACATTCAGGTTTGAGAACCACCGGATCAAAAGGAGGATATTGCCCTTCTCAACGAATGTAGTTGCAAGTGTTGTGATATTACATGAGAAATTAATCTCGTTGGGATGTTATCCAACAGGTAAGCCGTCTCCTGATTTTGGGAGGGGCCAACGTGAACTACAGGACAGAAGTGTTAAATAACGCCCCGATCCTGTGCGTCCAGTCTCACCTCGGCCATGAGGAAGTGGTCACTCTGCTCCTGGAATTTGGCGCCTTCCTGGAGGGAATGTCAGAGAATGGCATGACCGCCCTCTGCTATGCGGCAGCTGCAGGCCACATGAAGCTGGTGTGTCTGCTGGTCAAGAAAGGGGCAAAGGTAAGCAGCAGCCTGCCCCAGTGGGTGGGGAAAGATCTTCACATCCCTGCTTTGCTAGAATTGTCAACTGGGCCAGTTTTCCTCGTCTCCGCTTTGTTGAACTGCAGTGAACAGAAGTCACCACATAAACAGAAAGGGTAGAGCTGCAGGCGCGGCTCAGCCTGATGTAGGTGCGCGAATGCACAGCTTTGGAGAGCGAGAGGCCGTGTGGTTTTCTCCTAAGCTCTCACTCTGATTAAAGTTGTCAAAGGGGGAGGCAGGATAACAGGGAGACCCCTGGCCACCAGCGGCATGAATAGTAGGGCAATCCTTTCAAAAGCCTGGAAGTGTACACCTAGAAGTTATTACAGAATTTAACACAGCACTGATTGGTTGAAAGATTTAAATGTTTGATAATTTTTCTCTCCTTATCCCATTTCTTTTAAAGAATAACATGAGTTCTGTGGGTCTAGGCAGCCTGAATCCTTCATTTCTCCACGTGCCAGCTAGGATATTAGCCTGTTTGCGTCAGGCTTCTCATATGTAAGATAGGCACAACAACAGTTATCTACCATAGGGCTGTTGTGTGAGCCTTAAATAAGTGAATGTGTTAACACTAATATGAAGTAATGGAATATTTTTAAACAAGTTATCTAGGACTGTCAGTGTTAATGGATTAAATGAGAACTGTGCAAAGCTCAGAGTAGCTCTGTTTAGTTTTTTTATAAGCATTTAATTGGGAAGGTAGAGAATAATAAAATAATAATAGAAATAAATCACTGATATTTGTCTTTATAGTTAATTAGGATATTTAAAGTTCAAAGAGACATTGGGAGCCTTTTTGGTTTTTCTCTCAAAAATACAGTATTTGGGACTGATGAACCTTAGCTCATGGAAGAAGGAAACCGTTGCAGATAAGCCTTCCCAGTGGGCACGTTCGCACATCACCATGCCTCCATGTCCACATCCACACTGTGGCTCGGCTTTATTTGGGGGCTAGCAGGCTCCTGCACATCACAGCTGTACGCCCTGTAGGCGAAGGGAGATGGTCACGTAGGTAGCTGGTGCAAAGCCTCTGGGCAGGGGCACAGAACATCCCCAGCATTTGCAAGTGAGGAGAGGCTGGGCCCTTTTCCAGCCCAGTAGTCCCAGGTGTAGACAAGGAATGACGTGTTATCTGCTGCCCTCGGACCTTTCGGAGGTACACAGGACTCAGACACTCATACTCTGTGGCTGGCTGGCCATATTTGACATACCGACATGTGCCCAGTTGCCTGCCTGCACGTGGCCTCCTTTCTTCCTCAGTCAGAAGCCACTCAGGGTCCATTCCTGCCTTTCCTCGGTTCAGAGCTGGGTTTTCCAGATTCCTCTCTTCACTGGCTCTCCTGGCTCAGTGACTAAAGAACTGCTCTGCTCCCCAAATTGTAGCTTGTCACAGCAGATGTAGAATATTACACTCAGGGGACTAAAGTTGAGAAGCACAGGGGCTTTGGCCAAAGGTTTTGTCTGTGTCCTCACACATGGTCCCCAGAGAACTCGGAGTGCCCAGTCATTTGCTAGATGACACTGGGAGTGAAGAGGGTGTCCTGTGATCACTAGTTATACACAGTGAACCAGAGGCCTAGAACAGTGCATTCATTACAATGAAGGAATTGAAACAGAGCTCTCCAGAAAGATGCACTGGAATGTGGATATGCAGTGGATGGGGTATGCCCTCAGCATTTGTAGTACAGCCTGTGTTCTCAGAGAAAAGGTGATGCTAAATTGACCTTCCCTACCCCTGCCTCCCAGGTGGACCACTTGGATAAGAAAGGACAGTGTGCACTGGTCCACAGTGCACTGAGGGGCCACTGCGACATTCTCCAGTACCTACTGACCTGTGAGTGGTCGGCAGGCCCTCCCCCGCCAGGCATACTGAAGAAGAGCCAAGCCCTGCAGCAGGCGCTGACAGCTGCTGCCAGCATGGGCCACAGCTCGGTGAGTGGGATGGCGAGGTTCCTTCTTGGGTAACTGAATGCTGTAGAGCCCAGTGGGGTGGATGCTTAATGCCAGTCGCCTTCTTAGTTGCTAGCCTGTGATGCATGGAAGGAATGAAAGAAAATGAGGATTTCAAGAAATTGCAGTTGGTTTGAGCATGGGCGAAGATCTGTTGGCATCACACCTTTCCTGTGAGTGAAAAACCACCATGGCAGGTGCACGTGCGTGCTCACATGAAGGGGGCAGGCCGCTCCCACATGGAGCCCGTTGTGATATTTGTGACGTTCATTCTCTGCTCTTCCTTGTCTGTTTCTCTCTCCTTTCCCTTTTCTACTTTTACCCTCTTACCCTCCTGTCTTACTTTTATGCTGCTTGGTTCATTCTTTTGTCCTTGTGTTCTTTTAAAAATAATCATACGGAATCCCAATTCTAAAATCGTTCTTGTGTATTTGAAGGATTTTTAAAAATAGAACTTTAATGCTCTGATAAGCATGTAAGAATGCTTGTCATTCACAGTTCTTGCACTGAAGGAAAACTTCATGCAGTAGTTAGAGCACTTAATTCTGGTAATGTCGTATTCCTGTTTGAAGATTTAATTGTCATCTCCTGACCCGTGTCTGTGAATTTAATAGTATTTTAACCTCTCCCTTCCATGTATTTCTCACTCTGTACTTAGTAAAATTCTTTCCTACAATGATTTAAAGTAAATTTGGTCACAAAACTGGCTGACTTTTGGCATTTAAAACACAAGGACAGACACATGCACACACACACACACACATGTACACACACATATGTACATGCACATATATGTACTGCAGGCTGGCTAATTTTTGGCATTATATTGCAACAAATTGAATATAGAAATGTTTAAGAGAGTGCAGCTAGCTATCTTAGGATAGACATAAAGAGATTTATAAAAATAAGACACAGGGACATGGTCAATGGACTAGTGGTTACCAGAGAATAGGGGGTGGGGGAGGAGGGAAAAGGTAGACAGGATAAGGGGGGTCCAACATAGGCGGGTTGTGAGAGGGTAAAGTGAGTAAAGGGGATCAAATATATGGTAGCTGAAGGAAACTAGACCCTGGGTGGTAATCACACAATAGACTATATAGATGTCAAATTATAATGTACACCTGAAAATTATATAATTTTATTAACCAATGTTACCCCAATAAACATAAAATAATAATAATAAAATATATGAGGCAATGCCAGTCAACTGACCTGTATGTTTTAGTTTTGGAAAAACTACTCATGTCATTAAAAAAATACACATTTCGTAAAAATGTTAAATGATACCAGGTAACAGCTTCATTATTTTTCCTTTAAAATAAAACTATAAATAGTTTTTAAATCTCTTCTTTCCTCTGCCCTGGTTCTTCCTGTCCCTCTTATAAGGACAGCTGTGATTATGTGAGGTGTGTATGAGATATGCACCTGGGTAATTTAGAATAATCGTCCCATTTCAAGAGTCATAATCACACCTGCACATTCTCTCTTGCCATATAAGGTGACATTCCCAGATTCCTGGGACAAAGGTATGGACATATTTGGGGACCATTATTCACCCTGCCGCTAAAAGTGTAGATTGTGAGACTGAAAAATGGCTTTTCCTGTCGCTGCTGGTGCTCGGAGCGAATCCTGGCTCTGGCTCAGGGCTCAGACACTTCGTCTCCCCACGAGCCAGCACTCTGCCTCCACACCTGTGACCCAACCCGCGCCTTGATGGGGAGGATTCCTGTACGAAAAAGAATCTTACTATTTATTTTTTTGAAAAGATGTACATCGCCTCGTTTTCTTTACTTGTGAAAATGGATTCACCGTCTTCCGGCGATTTATGCAGAAACTGCTCTTTGTATGATCTTCCATGTCCTTTGTTGATTAGGCTGGCATATTTGGGTCATGTTGGAACTCATTAAAATTCTGAGTACCTGGTAATCCTGAATGGTGTTGCTGAAATCCACTGCTTTTTTTTTTTTTCTTTTCAAAGTGGAAGTGTGAATAGCATACGAATTATGCTTGAAAACAGTTTTCATTATATTTTCTCTCCTTGTGCAGCATGAGATAATCATGTTTAAAAAACAACACACTCACTCCTTTGATACGTGGGCTATAATAAGGACATATGGCTATGAGAACTCATTAAATCACCTTGCCACTTCCGACAGGTGGTCCAGTGCTTACTGGGACTGGAAAAGGAACATGAAATAGACGTCAATGGCACCGACACGCTGTGGGGAGAAACAGGTAATTATAATTCCGCTGCTTATAGGCTGGGCCGGCTTGGTGTTTCAGCCCTCATTTTGGCCTAATTGTTTTAAGAATGACTTGGGATGCCTATAGTCCCGTTGTTATTTTATCAGGAAGCATTAGAAGCTTAGAGCTTTTAAAAACTTCCGTAATGAATAATAAAACCTTTCTAGAATCATGTAAAATTTGAATAATTTTGAATCAGACCAGCGGTTCCTGTACACCTGGTGATCATCGGCTAGAAAGTACCTAAGTAAGGTATGCTCTTAACCTAACCAACCTGGTCTTCCTGTGAGCAAGGCAGGAGCTTCCAGCCCCACGTTCAGAGGAATCAAAGGTGCTCTGCCTTGTAGAATGAGAGCAGGATTCAGGCCTCATGGGGTCTACTTGAAAGCTGAATACGAGTTTACTGAGTCCATTTGCATCAGTGCGGGGTGGGGGTGGTGTGTGCTTAACGGTAGTGTGGGAAGGAGGCCCATGGGGAGCGTATCTTAATGATCTCAGTCCGTTACCTGTCAGCCTAATATAGACAATGCTGCTTTGGCATTTTCCATTCAACTGAACTGGTATTAGGAACGTTAGACTCTTAAGTTATGAGTAGTTGTTTAATAGATATAGCATATGTTATATCAAAGAGTGTTTAATATGCATTAAATAAGAAGTTAATATGCATTTCCAGGCTGTGTCCTGTGTATGTCCTTACTATATATGACTTCCATTTCTCTTGCAGATTTATTTCCAAAAGTTTCTTAATTGTTTCTTATCAAAACAAATGGTAGTGTATACAGTTTATCAGCTAACTCATGCTTAGGAAGAGCCTCAGAGTTTAGGGGGTAGGGTGCACTTCAGAGCCTCTTGGCACCCTCCCTCTGGGGCAGCCACTGTGTGTGGCTTGCAATGCTAGCTGCATTGCTAAGGAAGGAGGTGGCCTGGCCTCCCTGGTTCCAGGGAGAGCGGAGGACCCAAAACGGGGTTGGATTACGGTTGGGCCTTAATGTGTGTAAATTTAAATATTGCCCTTAATTCTTTATGGATTCCTTCCCCCACCCATTTAGATAGTACAGGCTGCTCTATAATTTGGTGAAAGAAGTTTCCATCCACTTCTATACCGTGTCATGGGCAGCAGTGTACTCTAGTGGGTCCGTGCGTGGCTTTGCTTTGTGCTTGCTGGAAGGTCTGAATCCGCCTTTTCATTGCCTACTTTAAAGCACTTTTAGACGAGTAACTTTGACTTCTTGTCAAATGAGGTAAATATTAGCCACTTTCTAGGATGGTGTTGAACATAAGGAATCTGGCTCAAATATACCTAATGATAAGAACTCCTAGGACACTTGTACCTAGATTGATTAGGTCTAGAGGAGCCCAGGACTCTTATTTCTTTAAGAGGCATCCCAGGTAGTGTCAGGTGGCTCATGGCTTGAGGACAAATAGAGAGCCACTGTGACAGCTGTCTAATGTGTCCAACTTATGGTGACACTTAATGATAGGTGCCCATGATGGTGATGGGGCTTAGTGCTGCTAGTGGTAACGGCACATATTCAGCTCGGAGGGGACTCTCCAGCCTTTCATAAGGAAGGTGATTTTTCCTTCTGAAAGAAAAATCCAGAGAAGGACTGCATTTGTGATCCGCTATGTCTCACAGTGACCTGTCTTGAATTTCAGTGCCCCACCACCCCTCGAGAGTCTGCTAGGTTGATAGCTAAAGAGACTGTAAGGGAAACCACTGACTTCCCATCAGTCTTAATGAAAAGATGAATAATAGCTCAGCCCCACCCTTCCAAAGCCTCACACAGAACCTTCAGACCACTTTGCGGCCTGAGAAGCATTTCACACCCTTCCTCAGCAGGCATCAGGGTGGATTTCCTCGGCTAAGAGTTTGAGAGACTTTTTAAAGAAATTTAAACCAGAAAAAGCTAAGCACTTCTTCTCAGGCTTAGAGGGCCCCAGTGGTTCTCTGTGGACTCTTTGTCGATAAAATCCGTGTTCCCTTCTCTGCATTTTTTATCTGGTACCTTTCTCGTGTGTTCTTCAAAAATGACCAGTGTTGTCTGCTACCCCAAACTCTCCTAATTTCCAGGTCTGTGGTTGTCAAAGGAACACGTTGAAATCTTGCTGAGGAAGTTTTAGATGAGAAAATGTGTGCAGATTTGGGCTTTGCATGAGTATGCTCTACCTTGCCCAGGCCATGAGGTCTGTGTTTGGGATTCAACCTCGTAGAATCAACGTTACCTGACCCGAATGCCTCCTGGAACAGAGGCCCCAATAATGAGAGCATGAGCTGGTGGGTCAGCTCATGGTCTTCGTCCTCACCAAGCAGTAACCTGGAGGCTCCCCAGCCTGTGTGGGCTATGCTGCTCCGTGCACTGCTTCTAGTTGCTAGGGACCCTTGGAAGTGAAAGCAGTTGTCTCACTTCCTGGTTTTGTTTGGTCCTCCTCATTCCTGGGTGTGGTCAATGGTGGCTCCTGCCTCAGACACTAGAATAGAGCTTATCTGTCTCGGCCACAGTTTAAGGGTGTGGGAAGATGACAGAACAACTGGAAGCTTTGTACGAATAATGCCATTCATTATTACTCTTTGAACCCTTGTACAAGTTTATGCAAGCTGTGAACAACTTGCCTTTAAACCACCAGCCGATAGGGTTATAAGGCAGGGTCTTCTGGGTCTGTTTTTGGCTCACCTTGACCTGCTTCGAAGGGCCTGTTTTCCATGCAGTGATTCTGTCCTATTTGGAGCACAGCTACCTGCCCATCTCTCCTCTCACAACTACGTTCCAGAAGTGGGGGTGCTAAACCCTGCAGAGAGTCCTTCACTTTTCCACCAGGAGAACCCCTGCTGTACATTGTGAAAGTGTGGTTTTCATGCCCCGTGCTGATTGGAAGAAGCAGGCCATTGGTGAGAGGTGGTGACAGCTGATAGCCAGAGAGGAGGGGGCACAGGAAACAGCAGGCTCATGTGAAGCCCCTTGTCACGCACGCCAGTCCACATGGGGATGCCAGGAGTGGGGACAGTTGTGCATCTGTAGTATACCTTGTGTGTCTCCCCGCCGATGACCCAGAGTCATCAGCGTCATCACAGAAAGGAGATGGTTCCTATCTTAAGTTTAAAGTGACAGAGTATATAATAGATTTTTAAAACACTAATCTAAAGCAATAAGAATTTTTAATTTAAGGTATATTGCAGTAAGCTACAGCTTTTAGAAAACTTAGAGAATATCTCTGTTTTATAGAGCAGAGAGCTTAATTTACGTAAGTATCCCTTTTCACCAGCATCTGGGCCTATTTGTTTTCTACTTCTATTGGACATTTCGTGTACAGCCCTTCAAAATCATTCTGTAGTCTGGTAGCTCTTTAGTGCGTCTCGTGCTCACTCAGGCGGAGAAGCAGTGGGACCCACTGGAGTAAGCTGGGAGCTCCTGAGAAGTGGCCTATTGTATCTCTCCCCCCAGCAGCTCTGCCCTCCAGGCTGCCGAGGCCCTTTGCTTCGTGACATTCACGGACTTGGTCAGACAGGCTCAGTCTCATGGTTTCTGGGCGGCCTGGAACACAACAAGAACCCATCAGATGCTTGTGTTATCTGTGTTTCAAGGCGTTCCATAGTCATGACAAATCAGTGCTGGCTCCTGCGAAGTCCAGCCCTGAGTTACTGTTTCCATGTCAGTGTTCGATGTGAATTAGCCCAAACTGAAATGATCACAGATGCCTACCTAACTGGTGACCTTATGCGGTTGCGAATTGTCAGAGGAACTGTGTTTCCAAACTCCAGGCAACTCTCAAGTCTGTGAGGATCCTGTCTGTTTCTGGTGAGACCTTCTAGCTCTTCACAGAGGAGCAGAGGCCTTTCTAGTTCATCATTTTCCATTTTACCTGCAAATGTGCCTTCCCCAGCCCTGCCCCTTTAGGCCATTTTGCACGTCCATTCTTAGCACTTACCATTTATAAATTTGTCAATGTTGCTTATTTGGTAAAAGGCTATTTTGCCTAAATTGTGGGCTTCAGGAGAACAGAAATTACTGTGTCTCTTGTGTTCACCTATGTGTATAGTGACTGTGTCTAGTCTGGTGTTGTCCAGTAGAACTTTCTGTGGTGATGGAGATGTTCTCTGTCGGTGCTATCTGACCTGGTAGTCAGGAGCCACTGTCCTGGTCTGCTGCTTGTCACATAGGTGTTGAGAGGAGAAGTGGTTTTTTTTGAAAACAAAGCCATGTAATTTTTAGGGCAGGTAATATTCACTTTGCAGAAAAATTGGGGAGAAATTGGTGGGGTGGAGGTGGGGGGCGTGGTGAGGAGCCCCTTACCAGCTGTCATAAGGACCAAATCTGGTTTCTTTGTGTCTGTCTTAGCACAGGTCATGTCCTGCTGGATTCCAGGCCAGCTTAAAAACTCTCGTCCTGGTTACCGATGCCGCACATGGGCTGTGAGTGTAGTTGGGGACTAGACTGCATCTTTGGAGCAGCTATTAGCTGCCAAACCTGGTGTGGTCGGTCATGACTGACAGGACAGAATGGCTCGTGCCCGCCCCTTCTTCGAATCCATAACATCTTCCTCCCTGCAGTGTCAGGCCAACCACCTGCCCCAGGATGTGCTGTGCCCTCACACCGGCGCCCCCTTGGAAATTCTTCTTACTGCTTGATAGCTGGTCTGCCAATAGGCCTGGAGTCCTCGGCTTCACACACAGATAGGATGCCGTTCTGCCCATCAGCTGACCGTTTCCTAGGGCTGCCCTTTCCTAATTTCTGAAAGCGGATGCCCCGTCAGACATAGGTAAAAGTCTGACTGAGATACTTCATGTAAAATGTTCCTTTACGTTGTCCATGCTATTTTAGTTGGTAAAATACTTTAGTTGGTAAATACTTTCCAAAAAAGTTTAATCATTGTAAATACTGTGTTTCTTCTTGCCAAAGCTGTTAAAAACAATAACAACCAACCACCTTATTTGGCTCTATTTCTAAAAGGCTTAATTTTCTCCACTGCAAATTGAGTAGGTAATTTAGCTACAAAGCCCGCTCTTTCTGTAGTGCGCCGAAGCTGTTCGGTTCAGCATCTATGCTAATCGCAGTCCACTGTTCTCTAATTCTGGACAGGGTTCTGGGTAGGACCTGGCTACCTCTAGAACTTGGGTCTGAGGCCTCGCCCTGCAAGCTGGAATAGGGGGCATTTCCAGGCCAGTCCTCAGGGAGGGTGTCCTCTGACCTCTTTCCTTACTGGGCCATGAAGCAGGGTAGAGGTGCATTTCATCCTTGATGTTTTAAGTTTCCCTCTTGTCTCCACGGACTTTTAATTTCCCACTCTGTGGTTCTGCCTGCCGCCCTGGAGATGAGGTGTCCTTCAGTTCTGAATTGCAGGTGGACCCAGGCTGTGAATGACTGAGCCAGTCACACCCAAGGCTGCCCCACAGAATGGTGCATGCACCCCGGGGAACAGGATGGCATATGGTTGGTTTAGAAATGACCCTTTATTCATTCGTATTTTGCCTTATTCATTTTTTTGAGAGAGGAGGGCTGTTATTTGGTAAGAATTTAAAGTAAGTTTAAAACTTATTGGATGGAGTGTGACATTCACACATGTATGTACGTCCAGGGCAGAATTTCAGGTGAGAAAATGGAAGGAAAGGTGTCCATTGCTTGTTGGGGCATGTGGAGAATCTGTGTTAAGGAATTTGCTGAATGTATCTTGTGGAGAAAAGCTAAGTGACTTGCCGTACTATACCTAAGGTTCTCGATTTTTTGGAGGTTCCAAGTATCTCACTGGCACTATTCTTGGAAAATCCTTGTCAAGGCATTCCTTCCTCTGCTAGTGTTTGTTTTAAGAAAGTGCAGAAAGATGAGTAGAAATCCAGGTTTCTGTCAGTCGTAACAATGGTAGAAATTCTTGATTGTCCTTGGCATTAAAGCACAAAAAGGGATCCTAGGACCCTAGAGAGTGTGAGGGAGAGGATTCCCCCAGGATGTAGCGGGGAATTGAGGATCCTCTATGGTCGAGAGAGGGAGGGAAAAGTTAGGGTAACATATAACTCCGGGGAGTATGGGAGAGAGGGCATAGGTAGAGTAACTCAGGACCCTGTAAGGGGAGGAATAAAGTAGGGTGATGTGGGACACTCGGGGAGGGGGTTACCCAGGCTCTGGAAAAAGTAGAATGGGTGTGGGGGTCACCCTTAACTGTAGAGGGGGTTTGAGGTTAAGAACTAAGTGGACTGGGTTTGTTCAGACCTTTTTCACTTTCTGCTCGAGCAGACTGGGGTTTGCCCCTGACACGGGAGCATTCTGGTGACCACTCCTCTCTGCCGAGAGGACAGCGGAAATCAGGGGACCTTTGTGTCTCTGCCCAACAGTGCAGGCGAGGGGCAAGGAGCGGGGTGTGTTGAAAGCCCACAGAGTGCATCTCAGGTGCAAATGAACTGGTGGTACCTTGACCCCTTAGGAGGACTCAGTTCATACCTTTATGTTGCTTTTGCTGTACATAGAGTCTGTCGTTCTGGTGAGTGGTTCCTTCATATTCAGTTTTGAAAAACAGACTTCTGCTTTCACCATAAAGAGTCAAACTCATCTATATTTTGGTAGCTATGGGCATCTTTACCTACAAATACTGTTTCTTGTTCTTTCAATCAGTTGCTCCTAGATGGACAACAGATAGTACATTTGCACTCCCAAAGAAAAACCATAATTGGTTCCTTCAGATTCTTATTGAAATGATATTTAGATTCTTTTTCTTTTTTTCCCTCTTTTGGGACCAGATGTGAGATTGTATAAAATGGTTATGTGAAAACGCCCCCTTTTTACACTGCCCCCCTGCATGGTGTCCAGCACATAACTCTGTCCTCCTCAGCACATGCTCAGCCCTTTACGGAGAGAAAGAAGAGTGGCACGTTACGTGTGCTTTAAATAATTTGGTGTGTAAGGGGATCAAAAACGTGAGCATTCTCAGCACATTTTAGAAGTGACAGCTATTCAAAGCTGCGATCTTCCGATAGATTTTTAGAACGAAGTCTGTGTGAAATGTGATTTATGTCATGCATGTTTTAGGAAATTGTTTTTAAATTGAGTTTACGTTATTTATAACACATCACTCTTCAAAGGATTTGACGAGGCTTATTTGAAATAGTACATCTAAGACTAGGAAAAAAATAAAGTCCGGGGAAGGACACGTGGAGCAGCACAAACATTCCTGCCATGGTGTCTGAATGTTCGCGGGGTTGAGCTACCGTTCTGGCCTGAGGATGCTGTGCTTCCAGAGTTAGAAGGGAATGTGGTCATTGTAGATTATTCTTACTGTTCATGGGAGAAAGCTTAACCGTTCCTCGGGAGAAGAAAAGTGTTTTCTGACAGTCTTGTTCTAAAACAGCATTTGTAATCTGATTAGCTGGACATTTTTAAAAAGGACTTCCTGAGGGCAACAGGGTGGGAGCTAAGAACTCCCGACTCCAGCCCCCAGCCCGAGTCCTTGATGCCCACACTTCTCCCTGCCGCCCACCAGCTATGTGACCTTAGGCGAGTGGTTTGACTTCCCTGAGCCTTATTTTCCTTATCTGTAAAACCAAGGTGAGTGGTACTTGCTCATAGAAGTTGGTTGTGTGTTAAATGAATTTGTGAATTAATTCGATGAAGCCTCATGCTGGAAGCACTCTACAGTGTCATCATATGTTATTAAAATGTCAGGATTTTTCCTTTTTTATAGCATGGCTCCAGGTTTATTCAGCTGCTCGGGTTTAATTCCTAACTGACACTGACTGGCTTAATGATTTGGGGCAAATGATGTCACTCTTGTGACTCATTTCCTTCACCTCAATAAAACAGACATATTAATTACTTATTATGATTTTTATCAAAGGATTCTTGTCGAATTTAAATGAGAATTCGCCCATAGTATTTTACCCAGAGCTTGGCAGTTGTGAGTGTTCAACAGATGTAATATGCTACAGGGGTTGTGATAAGTTGTTAATATTAATTATCATTGTAATATTAATTTATGCCATGCATTTGGTCTTGATAGAGTATTGAAATGAATGCTTAAATGATAGAACCTTGATTACTTTGCAATTACTTTACAGATATGAAGGATCGTAAAGAGTTTTGGACACACACACGAAGTCCCATTTAGTGGCATTTGCACATTTTATGTCTTTAAAGAATTCCTGGGCAATTTGAGGCTCACGGGTAATCTTTAGTCTATGCGTGAGACTGGCAGTGTGTTTTCACAGTAGAACTTATGTCAGAAGTGTCCTGGTTCCTCAGATTTGAGTCCTGCCTTGTTCTCACCTCTCATAGGTAGCACGTTGGGAAACGGGCTGATGTGGTGGACGAGCCAGTATTCTTGTGTGATGCTTGGTTGCTGCCTATCGCTTTGTAACACAGGTTCCCTCTCCGTGACCTCAGCCCGGTTTGCTGGCCTGCCAGTCAGTGTAGGCCCTCTGGGGAGACTTCTGCCAAACGGGAACAATAAGGATATGTGGGCAGTGCTGGCTTCATGTTCATGAGGTCGCTGAGCAGCTGTGCCCCTCCCAGCACGGGCTTCATCCAGGCTGGGGATGCCGGAGGCTTCCCAGGGTTTCCTCTCCCAGTGCCATGACGTTTTTAAAGTAAGAGCAGGCTTTATTGTGTTTCATTTTATGTTTCACATTGTTGAGGGTTAGATCAAATAACTGCCCGGTCTTAGTAGAGGTGAATTTATAACTGTTGGGAAGGTGGTTCTATCTGATGGAAGCCCGCCCTCCCTTAGCCGTGGAAGGAAATGCCTGACAAAGTGAGGCTGTGAGACTGGCTTTTATAAATCTCAGCCCTGTACCTAGAAGTGGAGGAGGGGATGTTGTCCAGCTTTTTTTTTTTTTTTTTTTTTTGCTGGGGCGGGGTGGGTATTCTTATTCAGTCAGGGCTTTGGGGCCAGCCTCTCTGCAGCCCTCAGCGCAGACCCAAATGACGGCAAAGCCAAATGCGGTCAGCTTCTGTTCTGAGAACTTCTTCAAAGGTCAGTTGTTAGAAATTTGAGAGGAAGGGGCTGCTATTCCCAAAGAGTTTTTTTTTTTTTTTTTTAAATCACAAAATCACTAATTACATTTTACCTCTTAGATAAAATAGCTGCTTTTTAGTCTCGTTCTCCTTTCCAGTCGAGTCGGGTTTGTTCATTGAAGTTCAAGTGTCACTGCCTTTGCCATGTCTCATGATTTCCGTCTTGGTCCCAACTAGATCACATTTATAAGAACCCTGCTGCTTACTGCTAATATTATGGCACTTCCATTTTTTCCATTTTCCATTCATTTTTATAAGAGATGAGAAAAGCCAATATATTAGTCAATAAATTGCACAAATAAATGTAAGTATACAGGCAAAGCTGAGCCTCCTTGCTGCCATCGCTCCCTCAGCCACCTCATCAGCAGGAAGTGCCCTTCTGCGGGTGCATCTGTTTTGGCTGATGTGCTCAGCTCTGGACTTGATAGGTGGTTTCCGTCATCAGTGTATGATATATGAAAAGGTCGTTATCTGGAATCCGGGCACCGCCTCTGTGCGTACTGACCTGTCTCCCTTCTCTCAAAGTCTAAATCGGGGACAGAAGCATATTAAGGGCTGGGGGTTTAACAGGTAGTGCATCCCTGTGTCTTCAACTGACAGATCTGCCATAAAATGTTATAAACAGCCCTGCTTCTGGGATGACTGTGTTTCTGGCAAGTTGACAGTTGAGTTTTTGTAAATCACATCTTTGCCTAGGGAACTTTAATATGAAAAAGATTCCTGCAAAGGATCCATTTTACAAAAAACCATATCTTACTGATATTTTTGATAAGTTCATATTGTTTAGTGTCAGTTGGGTTTTCTTAAAATGAATCATCTGCCAGAACAAATCTACTCATGTACTGAAGACAGAGGACAGTATTGCTGAGGCAAAATTACTCAGAATCGTCAGAGAAAATGATCCATGCTTTCATGGAAATTTAATTATGAAAGTGCCATCCTGTTAAGGATTTTGCAAGTTAAAAGAAATCGTATCCAGTTTGAGTTCTAAAAAGTGCCATGTGTTCATTTTGATTTTAGTGTCTCTATTTCATACCCTCTTGTTCTCTGTCTTCGAATATCGTTGGCCAGTAGACAAGACATTGCCCCACTGCCAGGGCACACTCTCCTGTCCAGGTCCCCTCTCCTGTTTACTGGCCAGGCCGAGTACAGTGACCCTCATTAGAGTCTGGTGGTCAAGTCAGACCCAGTGGTCAGCCTTTTCAGCAGAATAGTTGGAATTCCTGAGCAGAGTTTTGCCCTGAGTTTGTTTGCTTAAGCATGTAGTTGACTAGTCTTCAGTCTTGCTTGTTTCCGAATATGGTATCCTGAAATCCTCATGGCTGCTGAAACCTGAGATGCAGCCTAGCCTCTGGGGTCCTAAGGGATGCAGCCAAAAATATTTAATCTGAATAGAAAAAGGAAAACACAGGTCCTGTTGTTTATTGGCATCATTTGCAAAATGAGAGCCTCATTAAGAATTTGTGTGCAGAATGTGGTCCGTGTCAAGCCTGAGAAATTTCTCTGAGACCCTGACAGCCTATGCTTTATCACCTCAAAAGGAATTTTATCACTAAACGCACAGGAAGTCAGGCCATAAGGGAAGAGGAGAATGGAATCCAGCCCTGTCTCCAGGCCTAGGGTGGTACTCTCGTCTGCTTGCAGCTGTTCCAACCTCTGGCTTCTCTGGTGCTTTCTTAAGCAGCTTTCCACATGTACCGCTTAGGGTCCTGTCTTTAGTGCTGGGCTGTTGCTTCTGATGTGCTGCTGTTGCAGAAATTCAGTAGCAGCTGCAACAGACATTCTGATTTAAGACCCCATTTATAATGCAGACAAAACTTGTTTACCAAATAGAAGAGAACGGACCTTTATGGTGGATCAGCTGCTTCAGACCTCATCAAATGGAAGAGCCCTGAGTTTATTTTCCCATGGTGTCCTACATCCATGGCTGGCCATGTCCTTGTGTGTGTGTGTGTTCGTTCATTTGTTTGTCCTTTGTCATACTCAGCTGCAGCTGGTGGAGTGGGAAGAGGAGGCCTTTCCTAACTGGAGGAAGGTTGCAGAGGAGAGCAAGTCCATGTAGCGGCTCTCTGCCCACATCTTCCATCTCATGAGCTACCCACAGGGGTCATGTTCAGATCCATCCAGATAACATATGTAAAAGTGCCCCAGTGATGTAGCAATCATTAACATCATGGCAGAGCGGAACTGTGATGGGCATGGCCAGGGTAGTAAGGACCAGGACCCACTAGTGTCGACTTTCATTGTAGAGACAGGATCGCCTTGGCCACTGGTTTTCAAACATTTTGGTTATGAGAACCCCCACCTCTACCCCAGTGCATCCTTATATAAAACTGATAAAAATTCTATTCTGTTAATGGCATTTGTTTATAATTTATTTACAAGTTTAGATGTATGATCGCTGACAATGAGATTGTTTACACACAGACAGGAATGGCACTGCAGTCGAGATCAGCCGTGGCTTCTGGTTGCACTGTCTAGAGAAAAACAGTAATACAGATGACAACTGTTGTTAAAAGTGGCTCTTCTTGCAGCTGTAAGAAATTCTTCGAATAGACAGATGACAGGAAAGCATTATTAAGATTGCCCAATGACAAGCCAGTCTGGTCACACATTCCCTGCCTCAGGGGCACTGAGAGCCAAAAGTAAAATGAGAGCTAACTTGCCTTTCTGGAAGGGGAGGCTTTGCTTCCCCCCATCTTTCCTGGTCTGACCTTTATGTCCTTAGGGTCCCCAAGAGTAGGACTGTGGGGCGTGCTGGCTCACTCCCACACCCCTTCACTTCCCCAGTGTGGGAGGCCCCTGGCGTGGAAGCAGTGCTCAGGTCATGTGAGCATCTCTCTGTGACGTGTGAAGAGGTGCAGTCTTTGGCCCACCATACCATGACTCTCGGGAATGTCTATAGAGACTTCCTTGTTCCTCTGTCACAGGGAGATCGGGCCTTGATGTCAGTTTTGCGTCCTTTTGTGTGTGTGGCTTCTGGAGATTCAACCATGGCCAGGCCGACAGGAAGCTGGAGTGGGTCCGGCTGTCTCTTCTGAGAGGGGGTCTGAGGAGGACAGTGGGCCTAGGGGTGCGCGTGGAAAGCTGCGTTTCTCAGCACTTGGCTCTCCTGGTCTGAGGTGCCAGGAGAGCAGGACACAGACCCAGGGACTCGCACTGAGCCAGGCCCCGCCCTCGTCTGGGCCTTTTCCAGGATTGCTTCAGCATTGCTTTCTGAGCCACGTATGAACAGTCACCCTGTGTCCTCTCGTGTTTTGTTTCTTGGAATCGATGTTGAGTTTGTGAGCCTGGCCCGTTGTACTGCATTTAGCTGCACAGTGTTTGTTAGCATTGCTATGTAACATTCCGTTGTTTGGCTATACCACAACTTACGCATACTACTGTCGATGGCCATCTGGGTTGCTTCCAGTTTGGGGCGGCTGTGAGCACTGTTGGATATGTCGCTCAGGGCACTCCAGAGGTACCACAGGCGTGGTCTGCAAGCGGCATTGCGGGGCGGTAGGATATTTCCATCTTCCACTTTACTCAGCAGTGTCAGGCTGTTTTTCAGAACGAGTCACTCAGTCTTCACTCTCTCCAGTGGCACAGGACCATTTCCGTTGTTCTACATTCATTTTTCAATTACTCGGATGACTACTGAGGTTGGGCAATTTTCCTAATAAATTTATTGGCACTTGGACTTTACCTTATGAAGGTCCTTTTCCTGTGTTTCCCCCCTTTGCATACTGAGATGTCTTATTGGTACTTGTAGGAACACTTGATCTGTTGTGAAAGCTGGAAATCTGTAGGCCCGAGGCTATATCTAGAAACAAAGCTGTCCTGTGCGGGCACCAGGAAGAGGGCAGCATCACTCTCAACCCTTTTCCTCCTCTATGTCATAAATGCTCCCACTTGAGGTGTCTCTGTCCCTCACCCTCAGCACCTTCTCCTTCTCTTCTCCATTCAAAGCTTGTTGTCAGGACTGGTATTGTCCCGCAGCCTGCTGCTCTCTCTGGACAGTGATTCATGTGGCAGAGTAGAGACCCCTCTTCTAGATAAACTCCTCTTTGTGTGTGTGTGTGTGTGTGTGTGTATTTTTTATTAGTTTCAGGTATACAGTACATTGGTTAGACATTTATATAGTTTATGAAATGATCCCCCTGATTATCTTCCCTCAGGCTCTACACCTAGTCATTACCTTTCTACTGTCCACATTGCTCATGCCCCTCTGTCCATCACGCAATTGTCCTCTATATTTGCGGGTCTGTTTTCAATTAATTTGTTCTTTTTTCCCCTTAGATTCTGTACATAAGTGAAGTCATATGGTATTTATCTTTCTCTGACTTATTTCACTCAGCATAATAACCTATAGGTCTATCAATTTTGTTGCAAATAGTAAGATTTCGTTTTGTTTGTGGCTAATATTCCATTGAATATATGAACCATAACTTCTTTATCCAATTGTCTGTTGATGGGCATTTAGGTTGCTTCCATATCTTGGCTACCTTTTGACCCAGCAATTGCATTTCTCAGTATTTATCCAAAGAAAACCAAAACAGTAATTTGTAGAGATCTGTGTATCCCTATGTTCCTGACAGGGCTATTGAAACCCCTTTTTTCATCAGCACCCTCATTAAGAGTCACGACTTTGGAGTGGAGAAGCAGTCACCGATGTGAGTGCATTGTAAGAGCCCTTGCTCCATATTTTTTTCCCTTTGTACTGTTTTTATCCTTGGCTGACCTCCCCACAACACCGCTGCTACCAGCAGGCAGCTCACTGACTCCAGGATCACACTGGGCTGTTCTTCTGAGCACTCAAGGCCCTCTGTAATCTGACCTCCCTTTCCTGATATCCTTAATCTGAAATCAGGACTTGTTACGGAGGTTCTAAGCTTCTTAAAGGCAGGAGTGATGCGAAATGCTCTTGACTGCTTCGATAGTTATTAGTTCTTGTTGAATGAAGGTTATGGCTTCAGGGTAAAAAGCCGGGCTGGACAATAGTACTGATCTCTGTTTGTGTTGCACTATATTCTGGTTATCTTTTGCTGTGGAAAAAAGCAAACAATAAAGCAGAAACTTAGTGACTCCTAAATCTGCAGTTTGGGCCGGGCTCAGTAGGGTTGGTGGCTCACCTCTGCTCACACTGCTTTAGCTGTTTTAGCTAGACTCAGTCTGGGGGTTCATTTACAGGATGGCACACACACGGTTGACAATATATTGCTGACTCTGGGCCGAGAGTGCCTCTGAGACTGTCAGTCACACACAAGCCTCAGTTCTCCCTATGGGTCTCACCACAGAGCTATTTGGGCTTCCTTACAGCATGGCATCTGGGTTCCAACCACGAGTGTTCCCGGGGAGTGCAGGTTGCCTATCTTTTAGGACCTGGGCCCAGACGCTGGCTTAGTGTCATTTCTGCTGTGTTTTGTTGGTCAGAGCTGTCACAGGGCCCACCTAGATTCTGGTGGTGGTGGTGCTGGGAGGCGGATATGTAGACCACTTCCTCTCAGTGACAGGAATGTCAGAGGATCTGTGGCCCCTTTAGCCACCACACTCTAACAGACTCCTCCCCTGTGACTTCCTTTAGCCCTGACGGCCGCTGCAGGACGCGGGAAGCTGGAGGTGTGCGAGCTGCTGCTGGAGCGTGGAGCTGCCGTGTCTCGGACGAACAGGAGAGGGGTCCCACCTTTGTTTTGTGCAGCACGCCAGGGGCATTGGCAGGTACCCAGAGGGCCCCTGAATGCGTCAGAGACAATGAGTGGTGACAGAGTTCACTGTCGCCCATCTCCCCTGGGCCTTGTCTTTTTGATGTTTTTGGCTTCTGCTTGTGCCGTCAGTTCTACTTGATAAAGGCAAACATTTGAGGCGCTAGCAGTCAGCCGTGTAGGCTCATAACAAGGTCAGAGCCCCACAACTGCTTCCCGTTAGCTGGGGAGGGAATGGGAGCGGGTGGCCCCCTTCTGTCATGAGAACAGACTTGCTGAAACATCCGTTGTCGGTGTCATTGTGTGACCAGTTGTTTAACATCATTGGAAGAAGAGTGGTTCCGTTGTGCTCTTTGGCAAGGACACACTTTCCCTCTGGTCCAGCCCCGTGATTCAGGCTGACTTCTTTCACTCCGAAAGACGTGTTGCTGTCTTTCATTCGAGGGAGCAGGGAGTTCTTGAGAGCAGCAGTTCAGTGACTTATTTCTTCATTTTTTAAATGATGGCCATGTGGCACCAGGTTACACATAAGCAACAATTGAACAAACAGATCTAGGAAGAATTTTCTAGACCTAAGTGTACACCATGGTGTTGCTTCTCTCCTGATTCCTGGTAGCTCCGAGTGCTTCCCACCAAGATTTTGACTTTTCTCTTTTATCTCTCCAAGAGCTTGGTTTGTTCAGTCATTCCCTCTTACCCTCACAGCTTCTCCATGGTGCCCTGGCTAATCCTCTCTCCCAGTCTCTTTCCTAAGTCATGGGGAAGTTTGGAAAGCATTTGTTTGTATATGAAGAATGAGAAAGCAATGAGAACATGCCCCCCTCCCGTTGTGGTGATATAACGAATATCGTGTCAGAGAGAGACCATGCTACCCCCTGGATGAAGCCATTCCCGCCGGGCCAGCAGTTGTATGAGACGCCTCTCTGGTTTCTTGTCTTGCCCCCCAACCTCATCACATGTACTGTTTAAAGGCATGGTCCTGAGCTGAGAATCCCCTCCTGGAACCTTTGCAAAAAATTGCCCGCTGTGACGGTCAAGCCATCCACCAAGCCCCAAGTCTTAGAAAGGCAGATTGCTTGGGAGTGTGGTGGGTAAATGCTTTCCTGCGCCCCACTTCCCCTGCCCTGTGCCCTTCACTACGGGAATGTCGCTTCAGTGCCAGCGTGGGGACCCATGATCATTTCTCACTCCCCCTTTACTTCTGCTCAGTTATCCCATATGTCTCGTTGTGGCTGTCTGTTCATTACTTGCTGGTGATCGGCACCCCTATTCCACATTCCTGTCTCTGCCTGGCTTAGTCACGTTAAAAAAATACACACACACACACACACACACATACATACACACACATTTGGAAGAAGATTTTGTTCAAAGAAATATAATAGGAACATTTTACCGTCCCCACAGATTTCACAACTAAGAGCGGTTTTTAAAACAAGAGAGTCCTTTTATTACTTTTTAAAGTGGGAAACCCCGCCTGGGTATAGAGAACATGTTATAAACTAATAGCAGAAAGATTGTAATTCTGAGTGTTTGTTTCAGATTGTGAGACTGCTGCTGGATCGCGGCTGCGATGTGAATCTAAGTGACAAGCAGGGCCGGACGCCCCTCATGGTGGCTGCTTGCGAAGGGCACTTGAGCACTGTGGAATTTCTCCTTTCAAAAGGTAGCAGCACTGTCTGCCCCTGCAGAGGTTTCTTTGTATGGACAAAGAAAAGAGCTTTGGCAGATTCATTCAGTGCTTTCCGATTCAAATTTTAAGTCTTTGTGTTGTGGAAATTTTCTAACTTACTAGCGCAGAGAGTAGGTAATGAAGCCCACACACCCCTATCGGCTTCAGCCATGATGGTCACGTTCCCAAGTCAGCTTCAGGTTTCGCAGCGCCTGCTTGCCACATGGTCAGGCCGGGTGTTTGCAGGTGTGAGATGCTTTGCTCCTGGGCTCAGTCTTGCAAAGTTCATGTTCTGTGATTTGGGCTTTTCTTTCAGGTGCCGCTCTTTCTTCTCTGGACAAAGAGGGTCTGTCAGCACTTAGCTGGGCTTGTCTGAAGGGTCACAGGGCAGTGGTCCAGTTTCTGGTTGAGGAAGGAGCCGAGATAGACCAGATGGACAAGAATGGCCGCACACCCCTGGACCTGGCTGCCTTCTACGGCGACGCAGAGACCGTAGGTACCGCAGGTGGTCACACTGCTCCACCCGCCCTGTGTGCTGGGCCAGTGCCACAGAGAAACCCTGGACCCAGAACATTTCCAGAGAGTGTGAGGGGCTGTGTCTGAGTGTGGTCAGTGTGTTCGTGTGTGCTGCGGGGTATCTTTCATCTTCCTTTAATTCCGCGACGTACAATCTGTCATAACTGTAGTGAACATTTTAATAGATTCATAAACTTAAAAATCAATGAAAACAAACTATATACACAAGAGACACATAGATAAATGTGCATCACACATGCATGAGTAGTTTAATTTTCTTGTAGTAATCCATATAAATAGAATTTCTGTGGAGATCATTTAAAAGTCACTTCTATACATATGAGAAATTGCTAATCAAATAATTAGCTGGTGTGTTTTTAGAGCTCTATGGCGTTGTCTAGACATAATATAAAATGCTTTGGGTGCCATCTTTCTCTCTGACCCATACCTACACCTAGTTGAGGTATGAAGGGATAAAAACCTTAGTAAACGAAGAACTGCAAAATGTCTTTCAGGGTAGAAACAAGGTCCTTGTCAGGACCCAGATCTCTGGTGCTCAGCTGGTCCTAGAGGAATATTCAGCCCCTTGAGAATGATCACTTTTGAATATTTAATTATGTCTACTGCTAGGATTAGCTAGAGAGACATGTGTTGTGTTGCTAGAGCTATGTACCTTGAAGTGAAAGCCACCATCACCCTGCATATCTGTGCCTCGACGCTTTTAAAAGGCAGTGATGTTAGAGGTAGTCTCAGTTTCCTGGACATTGTAAACTGCTTAATACTGATTTTTAAAAATAGCTGTTAAACCTCACATATCCACACTTTTATTGTTCAGCTTATACTACCTTACGAAATCTTGTAGCTTATCAACATTAGGGAAAAGTAAAGGAATTTACCATTCTAGTACCTTTTTATAAAAAAATGTGATAGATTGCACAACATAAAATGTATCAACCATTCCTAAATGAAGAATTCAGTAGCATTAAGTATACGCTAACACTGTTGTGCAGCCAGTGTCTGGACTTTCTCATCTGGTAAAACTAGAACTCTTTACCCGCTAAACAATTCCTCCTCCTTCCTCCCCTTTCCTAGCCCCTGGCAGCTACCATTCTACTTTGTGTGTGTCTGAATTTGACTGCTCTAGGTACCTCATACAAGTGGGATCACCTCGTATTTGTCCTTTTGTTTCTGGCTTATTTCACATAGCATAATGTCTTCCAGGTTTAGCCATGTTACAGCACGTGACAATTTCTTTTTAAGGTTGAATAATATTCCATTGTACGTGTCCACCACATTTTCTTTATCCATTCATCCACCTGTGGACGCTTAGGTTTCCTCCACCTCTTGGCTATTGTGAATAGTGCTGTTACGAACATGGGTATGCAAATATCCCTTTGAGATCCTGCAAATTCTTTGAGATGGAGCCATATTCTTTTGGATGTGGACCCAGGAGTGAGATTGCTGGATCGTACGGTAGTTCTGTTTTTAATTTTTTAAAGAACCTCCATACTGTGCCCACGGCGGCTGCACCATTTCCATTCCCACCAACAGAGTACAGGATTCCACTTTCTCATATCTTCACCAACATTTATTTTGTGTTTTTTAAATTTTATTTTTGTTTTTGCTTTTTTTTTTTTTTAGTAGCCATGCTAACAGTATGAGGCAGTACCTCATTGTGATTTCGACAGATGATGTTGAGCATCTTATCATTGGCTTATTGGCCATTTGTATATCATCTTTGTAGAAATGTCTATTCAGACCCTTTGACCATTTTTATATTGAAATATTTGGAATTTCATTGAATTGTATGAGTTCTTTACATATTCTGCAGATTAATCCCTCTAGTGCCATTTTGAACATCAGGCAGACTGATAGAATCTGTCAGATCCACATGAAAATCTAAATGGACTACAGGCCTCTTTTCCAGTAAATATAGCAATTTGAGTGGCCAGTGTTGTTCTCTATTTAGTCCAAGTGACAACTATTTTATCACATCAAATTCGTCATAATAGGGTCTCAAACTTAACATCTTTACAGTTTTACAGTCCCAGGTCTCTTTACATTCAAGTCTCAATCCTAAGCCTTAATATGACTCAAACTGATCCCAAGATGCTGATCTGTCCAGCTTGCTGTTCCCAGGCTATGCGGGCCTGCGTGCTTCTGAACTACCCATTGACATAGCCTGGCAGCACACTGCAGCTATTGCACGGTGTGCCTCCTAAGTGATTGGAGATGAAAATGTGACCTTGTCTCATCTCTGTGGCCTGGGGGTGGGGTGGGAGACAAGACAGATGATGACATCTGTGGTATATCAGTGCGTGTACACAACATGTCCCTCCCTGGGAGTGTTCCTCTGCCTCCCTCTTTGCCGATATGAACACTTTAACAGAGTGGGTTTTAGGTATGGATTGCAGCTTTTCTTCTGTTTTCTTTCCACTTCATTTCTATTCTAGGATTCATAATGGCCAGAGACGTGGAAGATCAAATAAGGCTAAGACTGCCAGCTCCTACGCCAGAATGTAGGGGTGGGCATGGGCAGTGCTCCTACCACAAGCTGCTCCTCAGGGCCTCTGCTCTCCACTGCAGGTGCTGTACCTGGTTGAGAAGGGAGCTGTGATCGAGCACGTGGACCACAGCGGTATGCGTCCTTTGGACAGAGCCATTGGTTGTCGAAACACATCTGTAGTGGTTACGCTGCTGCGAAAAGGAGCCAAATTAGGTCAGTAAACATTTCAGCAGTGAGAAGGAGGTCAACTTCAGATTTTAGAGGACACGAGGGACCATAAAGACTTACCTGCCCCCAGGATAAGATGTCAGTTGTTTGGAGAATTTTCTTTTGCTCCCTAAGACTCATTTAATCACAGTCTTCTAAAATGTTTAGCCCATAGTATTATTGCCTGGATGGGTGGGAAGCAGAGGCCAATGCTGAATGAAGGACAGTCTAGAACTGCGGGGTGTCAGGGATGTCTGGGAGCTACCCCAGGGAACAGTTCCATTCGACTCTGGGTGGGGGAGCTGAGTAGGAAAGCTCACAGGCGGTTCTAATGAGCGGCCGAGTTTGAGAACTTCTGTTCTAGGTTACGCATAGTCAGCGGGGTGGGGAAATGGCAGCCCCAGCGGTTTCCATGGAGGAGAGTTCACGTCATGTACTGGAGACAAGATGGGGGGGGGGGTTACGTGAGGATAGTGTTGGGGAAATAAAGAGATCTGAGAGCCCCTTCTGTGTGGCTAGTTGGAACATGACACAACATTGAGAATGCGCGGGGAAACAGCAACCAGAACAGCTGTGTTTGGATTTGCTATGGCAGAACTTGGGCCAACAGCAGTGCCGGGGAGGGGACTATAATGAAGAGGATGATATTGGCTAATATTGTTAAGCAGTCGACTTAGAAAAGCATAGGGAACTTTTCTAAGCAGTTCCATGTTTTACTATATTTAACTATAAGTAGGTGGTGACCATACCATCACGTTACAGAGGAGAAGACAAAGTCACAGAGGAGGCAAATAGCTTCCTTAAGGTCATAGTCAGGGGCAGAGTCAACCTCAGCAGTCCTACATCTGAGTCAGCTCTCGAGTACCACTCACTGCACGTGTTTAGAAGAGGATTAGAAAGAAGGTTGTGGCCTTGCTGTAGGCTGGGAGAAGTTGGACATAGATGTGAGCAGGGAGGGCCGAGAGCATGAGTGGTGGGAAGAGGGCCAGAGGGCCGAAGGGCCAAAGCTGAGACATCTCAGAGTAGATCAAATGGTAGACAGTGCAGTGGATGCAAGAGGATGCTAAAAACACACATCGCCAGCCATCACAGGCACTGCAGGAAACTGAGATAATTCTGAAGCCTTGTTTAATCGATTTTACCCTAGACCTCCATTGGAAGGGAGGGACGGGGCATGGCTGCTCTAACGCATTGGTTTTCCAGTACTTTTGCACCAGAATAACCATAATTTGTGCCGGGTACATTTCTCCTCCTCGGTGCTTAGTTCGGTGTACAGCAGATTAGAGGAGAAACCCGCTCACTGTGTCCTCCCTTTCCTTCGTTGCGTGGTCATCTGGAGGCCCACAGGACGCAAAAGCAGTGGTTCTCTGCAGCTGGGTCTCTGCCGTTTATGATCTCAGCTGTGCTGGGGCCACAGAACTACTGAACTTCTTTCCTCCAAGGCCTCTGAAATGCCTCTGAATGCGTGTTTATTTTGCAGGAAATGCTGCTTGGGCGATGGCTACTTCCAAACCTGATATTTTGATTATACTTTTACAGAAATTGATGGAGGAAGGAAATATGATGTACAAAGTAAGTGGTTCGCCTTTTTCTATGATGCTGTAATGGCCTACAAGCAACCTCTGAGTTTGTTGTATAATGGGCGTAGCAGTGCTACTGCACAGAATCCATGTAGCGTAGCTTTAATAGAAGTTTCAAGAGATGCTAACCTGGCCTCATGCCCAGGCTTTACTCTCTTAACAGCAGAATCTCCAAGGTAAAAAGCCCTGCTCACTGCGTTCGAGAACCATTATTTCTGAGTGAATCCTTGTGGCTGTAACTTTGACTTATGGCCTGAAGCCTTGGTGTGAAGGCAGAGTCGTTTCTAATTTAACTAATACATCATACAAGCAGATTCTTTAGCGCACGGAATCATGAGACACATGGGAAGGGGACATTCAGGAGACATTTTCAGGAGAAAAGGGGTCATTAAGTCTCTTAAGGCTTGATTATCTTAATATCTATGAGCTTCTGGAATTTAAAACTGTTTCTAGAGATATTTTTATTTAAAATAGTCAAGTTATATGTAATACTTAGTTACTCAGGAGACTGAATTAATTTTTTTCCATTTGCTCTTAGAAATGGAAATATGACTTACAGATTAATAAATTGTTTTATTAAATAAGCTCTAAGTTTAGATCAAAAGCAAACTTTTACTGGACAGGGCCAAATAGTAAATATTTTAGGCTTTACTGTGTGGTCTCCATCACAACTACCCAGCTTTGGTGCCGTGACACAGAGGCAGATACAGATAATGCATGAACGAATGAGCATTACTGTGTCTCAATCAAACTGTATTTATAAAACAGGCAGTAGGCTAGATTTGGCCCAGAAGCTATAGTTCGCCTAGTCACCTAGTTTAGACAGATGCATAGGTCATTTACGTAGATCATGATGTAAATGTGATCTATGACTAGACAGAATGAAAACAAAAACCTAGATTATGACCATTTTAATCCTTTTTACCATGAGGCTGCTGCACTTGTTATGTTTTAGTTTTTCCCTTTTCTTTTTTAAATAAATAAATAGGCATATAGTATGACCCGGCAGGGTTCCTGGCTTGGAATCAGTTTGCAGTTGAGTTCAGAGTGTGTATTGTTGAGGCTTTGAAGTGGTTTTAATGTGAATTTTGGTAGGCAATTATGTTAGAAATACTAAGCCATTTCAACAGACTTCATACCTGCTGTGCGACGGAACTGACTGAGCAAATAGATTTCTTTAGCCTTGAAAATGGCTTGTGGTGCTATACTGATTTTTAAAGCCCATGCTTTAGTTCCTCTTAAAAGAAAAATTATCATTCTATAGCAAGCTCTAGGTTTATCCACAAGACTCTACTTGCCTTAGGAACTGCATCATCTTCATGTGATTTCTATTACACTTAGCATTTAAATATCTCTAGATGAGAGATCCTTCATGAAAAGGTTTTTGGAAATGTATAACAGAAAACAATCTGATGTGGTAAGATGGGTAATTATCAGTTTGGCGATTTACAGACGCCTTCCATTAAAACTGGCTTCTTTCTGCGCAAAGCGCGCACACACACCGCAGAAGCCTGTGTGAACAGCCAGGCCGTGTGTTCACGCTGGTTAGTGTTCTAGTTCTGGCCACGCGCTTCCTCATCAGGGTCCTTTTAATGTGCTGTCATGGTTTTGGCGGTGGAGGGAGGATAACCTCTCCAGGATCTTCAGGGTGTGGGAGATTATTCGTCTTGGAGCTTCTAGTAAAGGATAAATGTGATTTTTCAATCCTAGAAAGGGAAGATGAAAGAAGCAGCCCAGAGGTACCAGTATGCCTTAAGGAAGTTTCCCCGAGAAGGATTCGGAGAGGACATGAGACCGTTCAATGAACTGAGAGTTTCCCTCTATCTCAATTTGTCTCGCTGCCGAAGAAAAACGAATGTAAGCTGTGTCCCTTATTCTAATCCGTCAGCAGTAGAATGTTTTCGCAGTGGTGAAGGCCAGCCCTTCCATAGACCAGACCATGGAACCTCCTGCCTGATTTGTATATACGTTTCTGTGAACCGGGCTTGCAGGAAGCTGCTGCTCTCTGATGACCATCATTTGATCACTGTCACTACCTGCCTCTCAAGATGTTGAGAGGAATGCACTTGGGCATAGTTTTCTTTGCTTCATTGATGACAGGCAAATGCAAACTGCTCCTCCTCCCCTCCCCAGCTGTGTATGGCCAACAGCGTCACCAGTGGCCCATTCCCAGAATCAAAAGGAAAGGGCATGGTAAAGTTCAACTCAAATGCGTTATAATCAGCCTAGTGCTTATTATGTTTGCTTAGAGGGTATGCCAGTTTAATTTGTGATAAATAGTAGCTAACTCATAGTTAATTTGTAAGGAATAACTAGTAGATTTGTTTTAGTACTTCTAATTTTTTTTTAACTTCTTTCTCCCACCACATCTATTGACCTGCCTGTCTCTCTGCCCACATATTCTGCCCTCCCTCCTGTCGCAGAGGGTGAAGCCTCTGTGCCGTTCTCTGAGTCTGAGGCTGACTCGCCACTGCTGCGCTGGGTTCTTTCTGCCCCAGCCTTCTGGCGTACTGCTTCTACTACTGTTCTCCTCTCTCTTGAATCGTCAATTCTTGCTTCTCTACTGGATTCTTCTCTTAAAAAATATTAATGAGCTTTAACTATATCCTAGCTTTCAAACAAAAATAAACAAACTTACCTTGCCCTTCGTCTCTCTCCAGTTATGTCCCATTTCTCGGCTAACCTTCAGAGCAAAATTCCTGTTAAAAAGTTGCCTGTAATCATGTTTCAGTGCTTCTTTTGACTCATGTATTTAAATATTGACACCAGGACTTTGGCATGGCAGAAGAATTTGCTTCCAAGGCTCTTGAGCTGAAACCAAAGTCCTATGAAGCCTTTTATGCCAGGGCAAGAGCGAAGAGAAATAGCAGGTACTGTCTGGGCTCGGATACGTGGCTGGGGAAGCCTTCTTGTGCTTCTGTGGTATCGAAGCTGCTGGTTGACTTTGGGGCTTCTGATTCATAAGCAGTACTTAGATGCCTCTCGTCCCTTTTAATACTAAATTGGTAGCTTCCAAGAGGCACAACAGTGGATATTATTAGCAATGGCTAAACATTTATTTCCTCCTGACATCTTGACTATTCTTCCCCTGCAATCCCAGTTGACACTTATTGCAACATAAAGCTCCCGGAGTCGTCCATGTTATCAATGAAAGCTCCAACTGTAGACATTAAGAGGAGATGGTGGGGAGGAAGGGAAGAGTCACGTAAGACTTCCTAATTAGAGGTGGGCATGGCGAGAGGGGAGGGCGAAGGGAACTTGATGAGGATTTTGATACCCACTGATTGATGCCTGTTCTCACTCCCAGTCTGGTGGTCTTTACAGAGACAGCAGGGCCCTGGAGTCACACAGATTAGGTTAGAATTCAGCACTCCTTTGCTGAGTGACACTAAGCTAGTTAAATGGGTTCTGTCCTCCTGAGTAAGTGTTCAAAATTCACTCAGCTACCTTCTCTTCCCTTTTAGAAGAGCTATTTTATGAACAGCTGCATTCAGAGCACATGCTTACATGGCTTCTAACTATATCTACTCTTTTAATATAAAGGCAGTTTGTGGCAGCTCTGGCTGACTTGCGGGAAGCGGTGAAACTCTGTCCCACCAATCAGGAAATCAAGAGGCTCTTGGCCCGCGTAGAAGAGGAATGCAAGCAGCTGCAGAGGAACCAGCAGCAGAAACAGCAGTGCCCACCCTCAGCCCCTCCCAATGACTCAGATAACGAAGAGGACGCCCCAACCCCTGGACTAAACGACCACTTTCATCTTGAGGAGGCCGAAGAAGAGGAAACCTCTCCACAGGAAGAATCCATTTCCCCGACTCCCAGGGCCCAGCCATCCTCATCCATCCCCTCCCCGTACATCCGAAACCTTCAAGAAGGGTTACAGTCCAAAATAAGGCCAGCCTCCCCGCAGAGCAGGCCGGGAGTCACCAAGCCGCTGCGGGAGCCCGTAGCGCAGCCCGGGTTGGTGGTGCAGCCCACCAGGCAGGCACAGATAGTGAAAACCAGCCAACATCTAGGTTCCGGACAGGCTGGTGTGAGAGATGGTAGCACAAAAATTCAGGTCTCTTCTCTGAACCCTCCCCCAAGTCCCATGCCAGGTAGAATCTGTGCAACTTCTGGCAGTAGAAACCAGCATTCAGAGGGAACAGGTCTTTTCACTGTGGGGGCAGGCTCTGGCCGTTTTGGAGAGCGCCTGGGCCCCAGCCACGGTGTCCAGCTGCAGCAGGCTGAGAGCGGTGCTGTGTATCCTTTACCAAGCAAGATAAAAACCGCAGAGAGGCTTCTGTCTCACGCTTCCGTGGCCGTGGATGGCGCCCCTCTCAGCCAGGGTGGGCCAGTGAGCTACAGCGACACGCGACACCCAGCTTCCCTCACCAGCTCAAGCTCTTCTGGTTCTCCATCTAGCAGCGTAAAGATGTCAAGTTCCACCAGTAGTTTGACTTCCAGCAGCAGTTTCTCAGATGGCTTCAAGAGCCAAGGACCAGATGCTCGCATTAAAGAGAAGGCTGTTAACCAGGTTCAGAGCGGTACAGCTGAGCACAGACCACGCAATACTCCCTTCATGGGTATCATGGATAAAACTGCAAGGTTCCAACAGCAGAGCAATCCTCCAAACCGCACCTGGCACTGTCAGGTGCCAGAGGGGTTACTGACAAACACGTCTTCTGCAGCTGGCCTGCAGCCCTCGAACTCTGAGAAGCCCTCTCTGAAACAAGCGGCAGGATTTAATAGCCAAGCCAAAACCTCTTCTGTTTCTACCCTGGGTGGAAGTGTCCACAATGGGGCACAGGTGAAGGAGGTAGAAGATAGGAAGTGCCAAATTCCAGCCCACTGTCAGGATAACAGGATAACTAAGACTGTTTCTCATCTGTACCAGGAAAGCATCTCTAAACAGCAGCCTCATATCAGTAATGAAGCCCACAGGAGTCACCTTCCTTCAACAAAACCAAAGCGATCATTCATAGAGTCAAATGTGTGAGCCTTAAAAGAGACCCATTTTTAGAGTTTGGAAAACTGCATTGGCTTCTGGTGGTAATTTAATTTCTTTTTTTTTTTTTTTTTTATGAGAAAAAATTACTTTTTAGCCACATTTTTTCCCTTTTTTCCTTAGGGGTGGATAAGATACCACTGATTTATTTAAAATGTGGGATACACTTCCTTTGATAATAGCCAGAAGTCACTATAAATAAAAATGCTAACCAGAATCAAAAAGTACAATTAGTTATGCCTATTAAGTTAAAAATTTAAGATAGCCGAGGTGACATTAACTCATGCTTTTCTCTTATGAAATTGTTTGGGTTTTATCACTTTTCTTTTAGCTTTTGCTATGTGGTAAAATATTTCATAGAGAATATAAATGTCTAGTGATAGGTTTAATTCATGATACACTATCCAGATGATATATTCTGGAAAAGATGGGATTTTCAAGTTATAGTTTGTTGAGTCGGATCCCAATTTATACATATATATACACACACATAAAATTAAGATCCAAGTGATTTCTAGCCAAATGTGTGACTATAAATGGTATATTGCTGATTTTTTTTAAAGCAAAATATGAGAACATGCAAATATTATTCCCTTTATAGCAGCTCCCTGAAGAGGATTAGGCGCTTATTTCCATGTTATGGTTCGCATTAAACACAATTTTATAGCAACTTTTTGGAACTATATTCCCACTTTAAGGTGTTTTAATATTTGGAAACAGTGGTAAGCCATTTGGAATCATGATTGGTGGTCACGTTAGGTTTGTGCTAAAATACTAAGAATATAGCATTCTTGCTAACGTGTAAATTAGCTCTCAACTGCTTTTAACAATGATAGCACTCCTGGAACAAGCCTTCCAAAGTCCTTTAAGGACAGTGTTTAATTTGGATATTTAAGGTCTGGTTGGTTGGTTGCTTCTGTTATACAGTCATTACTTTATAGTCACATGTTGTACATATTAAATAGCCAAGTTGTATTCAGACTTGTAAATATAACTATTTCAACCAGTTAAAAAAAAAAAGTCATATTTGCATGTTCTTTGTAAGCTTCATCCATGCTGGTTATTGCACTGAACAATATGTTGTTACGGCATGTTAACAGTGTACCAGTAACAGCACTTTATCTCATTTTTTATGAACACCTTTGAGGTGCTAATTAAGTCCAAACTGATGTATTATTAATTTGTAAAGATAAGGTACAGGAATGAACCTTGGTTTAAAGGTATTTTTTTATGAAAATGGTGTGCTATTGAAGGATGTTAAAATGCTAGTTTTGAGAGCGGTGGGAGTGTATGTTTTATATGTTGGGATGTGAAATTTATTTTCTAGAATTGGGGAGAAGGAAGTTCTATATTTACAGAATGTTTAAAAATGAGTAGTTGTAATGAAGTTCCTGTGAGCATCATTATGGTTTTGTACGAATAGGAATTTTCCGGTGTCATTCTTTAACATTTGTTCCCATTGTATTTTGTACAGCTTTGCCATTTTTTTTTATCGGCTTTTCCTAAGTTCTGCTATAACTACTATGGCTTATTTATTGGTTAATATTTTTGAAAGTCTTACTCTTTTTGTTATGTAGTTTTGTTTCTGCACAACTACTGTACTTTTCCATATGGAATAAAGACTATTAATAGAATTTGTTTTGCATTACATGAAACCATGGGTAAGGACAGAATATCCTGATGACAAATACCTGCCTTGCCTTTATCCTGGGCGATCGCGTTCCCCTAAAGAAAATCGTGAAAAGCCTATTTTTATAGTAATACTACCAAGTATGTATTTTATTTCATTTAATAATTTCAAACAAGGGTGACAGCTTCTAGAAATCCCCAAATAGTCAAGGGTCAAAAGTAGTCTTTTTGCCTGAAATAGGAAGAAAGCACAAAAAAGAACTTCGTCTAATTATGTTCCAGAAATTTTGGTCTTTTTACTAAGATATCTTTTACTAACAAGATATCTTTAGTAATTTAAATCTCAAAACATTTTGACAATACCCTGAACACTGTTAATACAAAAGTTTGATCTTCAGCACTTTTATTTCAGTTAGAAGTGTGCATTTGTCTTTATACCCACATATTTAAAAGTAGTATGAATGAGCGAATATTAACCTGTGTTGTACTGTAATACAATCCTGACTTGGAACCTTAAGCCTATGAATTCCCTAATACTACTGCAGGTTATCTGGTTACTGCTATCACTAGAAGGGCTAGGTAAACTATTTTTAGTCCTTCTTTTAAAGATACATATTTAAGCTAAAGGTTAGGAACAGTAAAGTGGGAAGAGAAAAAGTGTTATTGGCTAATAGATGATTCTTATTCAATGACTTTTCCTGTGAAGCTGCTAGTGACTATTAGAATTTATTATATATTACATGATTTTGATATATTCTTAGTAAAAAGATATTTGCTTCAATAGTAAAGTATCCTTGGGAAGCTACTGGTCAGTCCTGAGGCCTGGGAAGCTGGCAGGTGAGTGCTGCTCCCGTGCAGTCCTGAGTGAACGGTGAGGCCGGGAGAGTGCGGCAGGGGGGTTGTGTGCTGTCCCTTCTGATGGGGTTTTGGATCTGGCTTGTCTACTTTTTGTTTGCTTGCTGCGGGGTAGGAGTTTGTTTGGCTTTGGTTTATTTGTATACAAAACCAGAAGTACTTCATTTTGCTAAATTATTTGGCATCGTAGTTTTCAGCCAGTTTGTTTAACAAGAAAGTTTTCTGGTGGAAAGTAAAAAAGAAGGTCACCATGAACACATTTAAAAAATATATATATTTTATTGATTTGTATAAATGACTGGTTTCTAGTAATTTTTATGTAAAACCAGCCAAAGTCTTTTGGAAAATAAGTCTTTTTATCAAAACAGAAGATAGTTGGTCCAATGGTGGACTATTAATTTTAAAAAATCTTATGTTAGAATTATGTTAGTATCCTTTCTCTACAGACTGCAACAGGAAAAAAAAAACAAAAAACCCGAGAACATGTTCCCAACCACTTTTTGTCCTCATAAGAATGTGAAAAGCACATGTATGAAAAAAAAAGATACTCTTGTAGAATCAGATTGTGAATTCCAGCTATGACACAAAGGAAGTAAAATTCAGTGATACAGTAGGATGACTAAAATTGTATAAAGCAGCAAATATAAAGAAAAGGCATTTGGAGATTTCTGTGGTCACTTGGCTTTCTACCTTTCTGTGAACATATAGCTTATTAGCTATAAGTTTATAAAATATAGGAAAAGACTAAATATATAAGGTAATTAACATTGCTTTTCCCCTTTTATTTCTGAGTTTTGAAATTTTTGAACAACTACGACGACAGTTTGGGGAATAAACAGGGCCTGGGGCCTGCTTCCCCTTCCTAGTTAATCCTAATAAGCACCCCTCACGAATGGCTTCCATTCTGGGAAACAGCCTGTGACAGGTATGTAAAGTCAATACAGCTTCAACTTCCTGAAGTTTTCTTCTAAGTGAATGCTTTCAGGACATTGTATTAAATATTAGTCTACTGTGTAAAAATGTCTAGTCACCCTAGCTTAGAATATTATGTGAGAACTTTAAGTCTTCCACATCCTAAAAAAGGGCTACTCTGCCACTTTGTTTTTTAGCAAAGTTGACTTAATGTATTTGTGATAATTTATTCCACCTAACTTGTATGTAGGTTTCAGACAAGGAAGAAAAATTCATTACCACTTAAATATGTCAAAGTTATTTTCTCAATTTAGTCATAAATGCATCTAAAATTATTTTGATACAGATTCTCCTTAGAAGGATTCCAAAGAGTTATCAAATGAATGGCTCTTAACTAGGATTTAATTGTTATATTCTAGATTATTCCAATCTTTGATTGTAATGGGATATGACCTATATCTAATGAGAATAAATTTGAGCACTGCAATTTAAAATCAAAGTAAGACTTTATTTCTCTACAGGTACAAAACAGTTTTCACGATAGAAACAGAAAAGAGAGTAGATGTGTTATTTAGCCCATGTATTTTTAAAAAATTAGTAGCTTTTTATAGGTAACTAAATTTAAGAAGTTTACCTTTCTCCTTCTGTTTTGCTTTTAATAACATCTGATTACCTTAAACTCATTCAAATGAGATCACTGAGAAAACAAACAATTTTATTTTTGATATGTCTCTAGCCATCGATTGATGGCCATTTTCAGAGTCCTATTTGGGGTAAGTACTGTCGAAGGAAGAACAAGATTTGTCATTGGACTCGTACGTTTCTTTTTGCTTATCCAATTTTCTATTGCTTCCTTTTCATATGAATAGCCATCTAAAAAAAACACACACACACAAATTATTTCCAGTGTAGGAAAGAGAAGTTATGATTAAAATGAGTTAGGTATAAAAACTCCATTGCCAAGGCTTTTATTGTGATTTAAGTGGTACTCTTGTACCACTACTCCCACCACAACACCCTAAATTCTACCATTTAAGAGGCATTAATATTGCACAAGTTACCTTGGACACTGTCAATATTTTCTTGCCTTTTGAAGACTACAACTAAAAAAGAACCCTGCCAATAATTCACATGTAGTAGAGAGGAAGATAAGGCAATGAGCCAGGTTGAGTGGTACTAAAAATACATTAGAGCTCTTAGCTATGTGTGTAAATTAAAATGGCTAAATATGACAGGAAGAAGCCTTAGGGAATAACTTGACACAACTTTCCAACACACTGAAAAGTCAGGGAAACAGATATGAAGAGATTATAGAACTCACCCCACTAAGGACCTGACAGTAAAGGGATTTATGATACAAAAAGTAAAATTAAGATCCACTGGCTAAAATTTTTAATACCATGTTCTTGAAAATTCTTTGCACATATAAAGACTGGAGCTTTTGCTTCACTACACCTTTTTTATACTGGTAGCTCTTTCCCAAACTGAAAGACTTCCTAATCATATGTACACTTTAACCTATTTGCTTTAATCTACAATGCACACAATTGTTTCAGACTAACAATGGCAGTATATTACTAACATAAGAGATCCACTGAAGTTGTCTAATTACAATACTGTGTTTGAAAATCACTTGTAAAAAAATTGTCCTGTTTGATTATGTTACCAGCTCGACATACAATTTGGTCCATTTGCTTCCCTTTTTATCCTAATTTTTAGAGATTGGTTTTCATGATTTAACTAAGACATTTAAGTGCTTTTGAAGCCAAAATTACAAAACAAGGTACATTCAGAGGAGTCTATCTCTTAACACGTTTCCTCCCTTCCCTTGTAAGTAACCCTGTATATTAGTTTTTATCATTTTCTTTTTGAAAATACAAGCAAATGTATGTGTACACACACAGTATATACGCATTCTTACATAAAAGCTAGCATGCTGTAAATATACTATTTTGGATGATTTTCTACTTAACTGTGCCTTGCATGTTTATTTCTTTTGCATTATTTGCAGTATTCTACTATATGGATGTATTAATGGACATCTGGATTGTTCCCATTCTTTGCCTTTTACAAACAGTACTGCAATGAACAGTCTTATTTTGGGGAGATTTCAGAAGTAGAACTGCTGTACCAAAGGGTAAACATATATAATTTTGCTACGTATGCCAATGTTCCATAGGAATTCTCCCATTTTAAAAAAATTCCTACTAACAATATTGATGAGAATTCCTTTTCCCTGGAGCCTCACCAAAATAATATGTTGTCAAACTGGATTTTTACCAGTCTCTCATGAGTAACGGTATAGTATATCAGGTGGTTTTAATTTATTATGAGAGAGAACATTTTTCATATGTTTAAGAACTATTTGCTTTTTCTTGTCCTATTAACTGACTTCTACTTTTGGCCTATTTTTCTACTGGGTTGCTCTTAGGAAGATTTTTTAATTGAGATATAATTGACATAACATTGCATAACAATGATTAAATACATATAGTGAAATGATCACAATAAGTCTAGTAAACATCTTTCACCACACAGTTACAAATTTTTTCCTTTTTTCTTATGATGGGAAACTTTTAAGACTTCTCTTAGCAACTTTCTAATATACAATACAGTATTATCAACTGTAGTCACCATGCTGTACATTACATCCCCAGGACATACAAATTTTATAACTGGAGGTTTCCCAAACACTCCCCTAAACTCCTCCCTACCACCAATCTATTCTCTGGATTTATGATTTTGGTGTCTTGTTTTGGACTCCACATATAAATGAGATCCTATGGGATTTGTCTGTCTTTATCTTACTTAGTTTACTTAGCACAATGCCCTCAGGGTCCATCTATGATATTACAAATATTAGGATTTCCTTTTTCATGTATGTATACATTTTTTTATCCATTCATCCACTGATGGACACAGGTTATTTACATGCCTTGGGTGTTATAATGTTGCAAGGAATGGGGGGTGGTGTGCATATAGCTTTCTGAGGTAGTGATTTTGCTTCCTTCAGATAAATACCCAGAAGTAGAATTGCTGGATCATATGGTAACTCTATTTTTTTAATTTTTTAAAAACCTCCACACTGTCTTCTGTAGTGGCTGCACCAATTTACATTCCCATCAACAGTGTACAAGGGTTCCTTTTTCTCCACAGCTTCGCCAGCACTTTGATAGCCATTTTTGACAGGTGTGAGGTGGTATCTCTTATGGTTTGATTTATGTGTATCTTTAGAAAAAAATGTCTTTTTTTTTTGCTCTTTGCTGTTGAAGGATATCCATTATATGTACATATATAGGATATTAACCCTTGTCAGATATGTTATTTGCAAATATTTTCTCCATTCAGTAAGTTGCCTTTTCATTTTATTGGTTTCCTTTGCTATACAGCAGCTGTTTAGTTTGATGTCATTCCCCTTTATTTTTGCTTTGGTGCCTTTAAAAAGACATCACAAAGACCATTGTCAAGAAGCTTACCACCTATGTTTTCTTGTAGTAGTTTTGTGATTTCAGGTCTTATATTCAAGTCTTTACTCTAATTTGAGTTGATTTGTGTATATGGTATAAGATAGCAGACCAGTTTCATTCTGTTCCATGTGGCTGTCTAGTTTTCCCAGCACCATTTATTGAAGAGACTATACTTTCTCCACCGTATATTCCTGGTTCTTTTGTTGTAACTTGACCTCACATGTGTGGTTTATTTATGGGCTCTTTATTCTGTTCCATTGCTCTATATGTATGTCTGTTTTTCTACCAGTATGATACTGTTTTGATTCCTATAGCTTTGTAATAAAGTTTAAGATAGGAATCATACCTACAGCTATGTTCTTTCGGAAGATCACTTTGGCTATTTGGGGTCTTTTGTAGTACCATACAAATTTTAGGATTGTTCTCTTTCTGTGGAAAATGCCACTAGAATTTTAATAGGTATTGCATTGAATCTGTATGTAGCTTTGGGTAGAATGGATATTTTGATATTCTTATCAATGAGCACAGGTTATCTTGCCATTTATTTGTGCCTTCTTCAATTTCTTTATCAATGTCTTATAGGTCTTTCACCCTGGTTAAATTCTTAGGTATTTTATTATTTTAAATGTTATTGTAAATGGGACTGTTTCTTAATTTTTCTTTTTGGTAGCATACAGAAATACATCTGATTTTTGTATCCTGCAATTTTACTAAATTTGTTGTAAAAGTCTTGTGGTAGAGTCTTTAAGGTTTTCTATATGTGGTATCGTGTTATCTGCAAATAGGGAGTTTTAGTTCTCTCTTTCCAACCTGGATGCCTTTTATTTCTAGCCCGATCTGACAGGACTTCCAATACTGTGGTAAATAAAAGTGAGAGTGGGTCTACAGCCACGCTACCCTGAACAAGCCTGATCCCGGGAGCTAAGAAAGGTCGGGCCTGGTTAGTACTTGGAAGGGTAACCACCTACGAAGACCTGGTGCTGTAGGCATAAAAAATAAAAATAAGGGATTGTAAACTGACAAGGTCCTTGCAATCTATCAGATCAACCAAGGGTTGCCTTGCCAAAAAAAAAAAAAAAAAGGTGAGAGTAGGCATCCTTGTCTTGCTCCTGATCTTAGAGGAAGAACTTCTGGCTTTTCAGTGTTGATTATGATGTTAGTTTTGGCTTGTCATATATAGTCTTTATTATGTTGAGGTATGTTCTCTCATCCACTTTGCTGAGAGTTTTAATCATTTGTTTCAGGTATACTTTACAGCTATGTTTCATAGTTTTCGTCATGTCTGGTAAATTTTACATAATTATGTCTAGGGTTGTCTTAAATCTTCCATTTACCTTTTAAAAATTTTTTGTTCACACACACGAAGGCTATTTCTCTTTTGCTAAATGCTGATTGGCTCTCTTATGCTATTATCTCTCAGCTTCCAAACTAAATGATGCTGAGAGGCATGCTGAGGCCAGGGGATATTGCAAGCCACATTTCTGCTTTGCCAGCTGGCTCCTTGTTAGATCCTGGAATAGGATCTTCTAATGGGAGACAAAGACAGGGTGAAGGGTCTTCCCATTATGTGCCTGGCCATGGCCCTTCATCTGGCAGGGACAATTGGTTACATTCCAGATTTGCTTCATTGTTGGCACTGCCTAAAATTCTTATCCTCCCCCCTTTAGAGAAACTAGCACCAGCTGGGCAGTTCTCCCTTCTTAGAGGCCTGGTTCTGAGATTCATGTGAAACTCTGTTATGCCTTTTAATAGTACTGTGAGAGTTCAATGCCCTCTAAATCATTTCCAGTAGGCTTAATAATAGCATGTTTTTAACTTTCCAGGTAAAAAGGACTCACTTTTATTTCTGCCGGTGGTAGTGTTTAAATATGGTTATGAATGGCTCGTGTTCAAAAAGATGTATTCATGATCAAGTCTATGACTGTGCTTTCTCACATTGTCCGTAGTTTCACTTTATGAAAATTGTTGCTGTGTTTAGAATTGCCTAGCTAAATGGCTAACTTCACTGAGAATCATGGTCTTTTTAAATTCTGGGACGGTCTTAATTCTACTTTTGTCGGCAGGTATGTTACCCCTTTAGTTGCAATTGTCTCATTTTCGCCTATCTCTAAACTTTCTGAATCCTTGTTTTAGCTTGAAGCACTTTGTTAGCTAATCTTATTTCTAACGTCTATTTAGGTATGGGTCAAGCAAAAATTGTTCAAGATTACCAGTATGTTTGGTAATAGTGCTATCATTTCTTATAATTCCTTTTTATAGTTTTATAAATTACAAATGTAAATTTTTTCTCTATAATAGAAGCTGGTTTCATTTATTTTGATGCTTAGGGAGGTTTGTATTTTTGAACTACTGCTTACCTTTAAAGACACCAAAAAATTAGTGTACATTGGTTCCTTACTATAAGCAACATTCAAATTAGCTAGTAGTCTAAATTTGATATAGGCTTTTCTTAGTGAGCTTATTTGATTTTTCATATTCTCTACTCTCCATTTTTAATAGGTAGAACATATTATATAGGATTTTGTTACCTTCGATTGAATTCCCTTAAGTGAATTTTCCCTTGCCTGTTTGTGGTAGCAGTAAATAAAATGTCAAACCACTCTGGAAGGTGCAGGTTATCTACTGTAGGCAAGTCAGTTACAACTTACACTGGCCCTAGTTTACCCCAAGTTTAATATCACCTTTCCATGGTATTATAGTGATTCTTTGAAATAATCAAGTTTTTTACTGGTGACAAATATATCCTGTGAAACAGAAAACAAGAATTCTAAGTGGACCTACAGTACTGCTAATTGAACAATTTGAGACTGTTCTACCAAAGTTCATCCCAAAGCAGCAGGAGGGATTATCAGAGATACAGAACCTTTTATGTATGAATGAAAAAGCACTGAAAACTTATTGCAGCTGACTCAATATGGATATGGATACTCCTGGGTTGTTTAATCACATATGAAGTTTTCTGCAACTAGTTAGCTTATTTGAAATCAAATGTCACTATGGTAAAATTTAACAAAAAAATATGTAGTGCATATTACATTCAGTATTAACTAAGTTTGCTTGTTTTTCATTACCTTATTTTCATCCATTTACTACCAAGAACTGTACCAGAAAGTTCTAGGAAGTAAACAATAAGCTCCATTCACAAAATTTTACTTTAAAAATGAGTTTAATATACTCAGGTAAATTGGTTCTGATGGAATTCTAAGATATGAAAAACTTATAATAGGTATTTTGGTATTCTATTTCTGGCTACACTAAACTTAATACTGACTAAAAGAGTCAACTCTTTACATGGATTTGAAACTTCCAGGTTCAAGGGAAAAATATTAGCTCATGGGCCTGAGCTCTGAATTTATGCTACCTCTGCTGCTCAAGAAAAAAAGTTTGGACAAAGCAAACCTAACAGCTCTGGAGCTATATACTCTCTTCCCACAGTAGAAGTCCACAGGTGATACTCAACTGAAGATGAGAATACAAAGGGAACACGCTCAGACAACAAAGAGCAGAATCAGCATTGCACATACCTCAGAAAAAATACAAACTGTAAGTACTTCTAAAATCTGAGAAACAGTATACTATGAAAAAATACTTAATACTCAGCTGAGTATGTCTAAACTGTGCCAGGGCGCTGTTACCTACATTAACTCAATCTTCACAACCTTAGGGAGAAATGGATGCATGGGCTGAATAAATCCAAGGCCATAGTAGGGAGTGACAGAGCTGGGGCATAAACGCATGCAGTCTGGCTCCAGTGCCTCTGCCCTTAATCAGATTTCCAGAAATAACAAATACAGCCATAGAAAACATTCTCAAGCTTTAATGTTAAGAATAGATGGCTTTTAGGAAGGTCTGAGAAAGAGAATGGCTGAAGGTTTTCCTGAATTGATAAAAAGCCTTAAATTCCATTCAAGTGGCACCCTAAACAAGAAATATGGATCAAAGAAAAAAAATCAGCGTGAAACTGACATTGCACTGCAACAAGAGAAGCCAAAGAGTGTGTCCTTGCTATATAATTGAGACAAAATAGAGAAAAAGCAAATTGGTCAAATTTTAAAATAATGAATTGACATTTAAATTGTTCAGAATAGACCTAAAAGGATAGATGAAATGCCTCACTGGTTGTCATTTCTACCCTTCACCCCCAAATTTAACATTTAGGTGTTCTGTAATTCTAATCAAAATATTGATTTTTCTTTTGTTGGATAACAAAACGATTCTCAAATGTATCTGGAAATCTAAATGAAAAAAAAATTAGACAATGAACATAATAAAATTAAAAAATACAGCTGTGCCTAAGTGTACCTGTATATACCGTAAGGATTTCTTCTACAGAGTTACTTAGAGGACAATGTCTATTGACAGTAAATTTATGGCATAACATACCATGAAATAGCTGTCCTATTAACAGAGAATGAAGTAGTTCTGAATATATACTGACAAGGTATACTGATATATTAAAAGCAGTTTTTCCCAAAAGTCTGCCCATTTTCAAAATAGGATACTGTTTTTCAACAAGGATGTGCTCCTTTCATACTTTAAAAGGATGAATGAATAAAAATACTGTGTAGGAATACTAAACTATAGGCAGAAACAGGTCTTGGAAAATTTTGAGGCAGCCAATTCAATAGATAAAGTACAGGGCTTCCAGAATACCAAGGGGAAAAGGAAGCTAGAAGAAGGCAAAATAAATTGGAAACATGCTAGCAGGAATTATCTCAAACATATATCACAATATAGAGAAATCGATTCTCTTAAAGATGAGGACTTTTTAAAATCACCCATGTTTTCCACAGAGAGAACACCTCTAAAGTAACACAGGAAAGCTAAAAATAGTGACTCTTCTAGGATTTTGCTAAGTGAAACAAGTAGTCCCAAAAGGTTATTTACAGTATGATTCCATTCATATAACACTTTTGAAATGACAAGATTTTAGAAATGGACTGGTGGAGGTAAGAGAAGGCAGGTGATATGGGTATAGTTATAAAAAGGCAATAGCAGGGGTCCTTGTAGGTTTGGACCTGTTCTGTCTTTACCAGTGGGTTGATGCTCAAACCTCTAAAAAGGGACAAAATTGTGTAGAACTTAAAATCCATGTAAAACTGGAAAAATAAGATTTGTGGATTACATTGCCAGTGGGGTAACTGGATAAATTGTACAAGTCTGTTAGAATTGGATGTGAATCTACAATTGCTTTAGTAAAAATAAGGTCAACATGAAAGACACAAAGCTATAGAGCAACTAGGATTCTCATACACTGCTGGTGAAAGTGTAAAACAATTCAACTGCTCTGAATAACTAAGAATGTACCCAATAAAAATGCGTATGTATGTTCACCAAAAAACAAGTTCAGGGCAGCACTGGTTATAAAAGCCAACAATGACTATCAATGGTAGAATGGATAAATTGTATATTCACACAGGAGAACAATTACTGCTTTGGGCACAAACGTGGCGCTTAACGACCTAAAGGAGATAGATTAATCAGAAGCACATTTTTAACTATGGTAAAAGTCAGGGTAGTGATTATACTTGGTGAAAGACATTCACTATGTGAAAATTTAAGATGCACATTTATGGTTTAGAAAAAGATTGCAAGAGAGCATACAGCTATCGAGAACCAAGATTAAAACAAAGACAAAATACATTAAGTGATGCCAACAAGACTATTTTAAGGTCATAAAAAATGCAAACATCCAAGAAAGAATATTCACAAATATAATTTGATAAGCCTATTAAAAGCTAGATATGAATTCATAACAACGTGAGGTTAAAAACTCCTACAAAGAAACCCACACCTAGATGACTTCACTGATAAGCTTTATCAAATTTTTAATGAAAAAAAAAGCAGCACTATATAAACTTAAACTATGGAGGAAGGGAAAAATTCACCAAATTCTGAGGCCAGAATCACCCTAACAGGACACTTGTTACAAGAAAGCTATAGCTAATATTACATCAAGTCTAGCAAAACCTAAAGACTCCCCCCAAAATGTATAATAAGTTGCAGGATGCAAAATCACTTATGGTTCCATATACTAAAGGGAAATTAAGGAAATTCCATTTACAAATAGTATCCTAAAGAATACTTAGGTAAATAAGCGAAAGGCTATACGCTGAAAACTATAAAACACTGCTGAAAGAAATCAAAGGTACAAAAGTAAAGATATCCTGTGTTCATGGATTGGGAGACTCAAAATTTCATGTTATCCAAAGCAATTACAGAGTCAATGCAATACCTATCAAAATCAATGACATTTTTTTTGTAGAAATAGTAAAATCCATTCTGAAATTCATATGGATTTGCAAGGGATCCTGAACACCCAAAACAAAGTTGAAGACTCACTTTCTGATTTCAAAATTACTGCAAATAGTAATCAGAACAGTGTGGTACTGGAATAAAGATAGACATGCAGACCAACAGAATACGGAGTCCAGAAACGAACCCTCACATGTATAGTAAATGTTTTCAAAAAGGGTGCCAAGACCATTCAATGGGGGAGAAAAACACTTCAACAAAGATACTGGGAAAACTAGATATCTATGTACATACGAAAAAATGAAGTTGGATCATTATCTTACACCATATACAAAATTTAACTCAAAATGGATCAAAGACCTAAATGTAGGAACTAATACAATATTAACTTGGGAGAAAACATAAGGGGAATGCTTCATGACACCAAAAGCACAGGCAATAAAAAGATAAACTGGACTTCACCAAAATTAAACACTTCTGTATCAAAGGACTCTAACAGTGAAAAGGCAACCCATAAAATGGGAGATATATTTGCAAATCATATCAAATCGTATACCTGATAAGAGATTAATATCCAGAATATACAAAGAACTCCTATAACTCATTATCAAAGAAAACCAAACTGAAAAATGGGCAAAGGAATTCAATAGATATTCCTCCAAAGAAAACATACAAAGCAGCAGCTAAGCGCCTAAGATGCTCAACAATCTAATCATTAGCGAAGTGCAAATCAAAACCGCAATGAGAAAGACATCTTAATAGGTGCGAGGCATCATGAAAAAAAGTATTGGCAAGGATGTAGAAAAATTGGAACACACTGTGAATTGCCAATGGGAATATAAAATGGTGCCGCTACTGTGGAAAATGGTATGGTGATTCCTCAAAAAAAAAAAAAAAATCAGAATTACTGTATGACCCAACAATTCCACTTCTGGGTATATATTCAAAAGAACTGAAAGCATGGACTAGAGCAGATATTTGTACATCCATGTTCACAGCAGCATTATTCACAATAGCCAAATGGTGCAAACAATCCAAATATCTATGGTTAGATGATTACATAAACTAAATGTGGTATATACATACAATTGAATATTATTCGGCTTTAAAAAGAAAAATTCTCACACAGGCTACAGTGTGGACGAACCTTGAAGGCATTATGCTAAGTACCAAACACAAATACTGCATGATTCCACTTATATGAGGTAGCTATAATAGTCAAATTCAGAGAAATAAAGACTGGTAGTTACCACTGGCTGGGAGAAGGGGAAAATGGCAGCTATTATTTAATGGGTATAGTTTCAGTTTTGCATGATGAAAAGAGTTCTGGAGATGAATGGTGGTGATGGTTGCACCACACTGTGAACGTACTTAATATCGAGGAACTGCACACTCATTGTTAAAATTGTAAATTGTGTGTGTGTGTGTGTGTGTGTGTTAGCACCATTTAAAAAATCAATGAATGGAATTGTGGCAGGTAGAATAATGGCCCCACAAATTTATCCATACTAATTCTGGAACTTGTGAATATGTCACATGACAAAAGGGAATAAAGGCTACTAAGCACCTGATTTTAAGATAGGAAATTATACTAGATTATCCAGGGCAGCCCAATATCATCTCATGCGTTCTTAAATACAGAAGGGGAAAGTGGATCAAAGAGATGCAATGTGATGCAAAGAAATACAACCCATTATTGTTGGGTTTGAAAGATGCAGAAAGGCCACAAGTCAAGGAATTTGACAGGCTTTAGAAGCCAGTGGATTAGTTCCCTATTGCTTCAATATCAAATTGGTGTCTTAAAACACCACAATTTATTATCTTTTAGTTCTGCAGATCAAAAGTGTGAAATTAGTTTCACTGAACTAAAAATCAAGGTGTCAGCAGGGTGGCATTCCTTCTGAAGGCTATAGGGGAAAAATCTGTTTCTTTGCCTTTATCAGTGAGAGACTGACTGAATTCCTTGGCTCACATTCCCACATCACTCCAATCTTTGCTCTTGTCATAACAACATTTACTCTCCTACCTCCCTCTTTTACTTATAAGGATTCTTGTGGTTACCTTGGGTCCACCCACATAATACAAGAGAATCTCCCCATCTCCAGATCCTTAGTCACATCTGCAAAGCCACTTTCTACCATATAATCTTTCATATGCTGTGGGGATTAGGACATGAACGTCTTTGGGAAGTCATCATTTTGTCTACTAGGGCTGGGAACAGTGCTCAGCTTATAGTCAGTAAACAAACAAACAAAAACAGGGCCCTCAGTCCTACACTCACAAGGAATTGAATTCTATCAAACACTTAAATAAGCAGGAAATGGATTGTTCATTAGAGCCTCCAAAAAGGAACAGAACCTCCCAACACCTTTCTTTTAGCCTGAGAAACTGTACTGACTTCTAACCCACAGAAATTCTGCTCTAAGCCACTACTTTTGTGATGATTTTTTAAGGCAGCAACAGGAAATGAATAATACCGCAATCTATTATTGTATAGGCTAAAGGAAAAAGCCATATTATTTCAATGGATAAGTATTAAAAAATTCTCAGCAACTCAGGATAGAAAGGAATTTCTTTAACTTGATAGAGGGCATCTAACATACTTAATGGTGAAGACTGAATGCTTCCTAAGAGCATGTTAAAGAAAGAATGTCTATTTTCACCACTTCTTTTCAACATCATACTGGAAATCCTTGGCCAGTGTAATAAAAAGGGGGAAGCAGCAGGGGGAAAGGACTAAACAATACAAAAACCTGATCTTAAAAATGGGCATAGCACTTGAATACACATTTCTCCAAAGATGTACAAATGAATAATAAGCTTGTGAAAATATGTTCGGCCTCATTAATCATTAGGAAAATACAAATTAAAACTACAATGAGATATCACCTCACACCCATAAGAATGGCTGCTATAGAAAAAATGAAAATAACAGGTGCAGGCGAATGGAATGTAAAATGGCGCAGCCACTATGAAAAACAGTATGGAGGGTCCTCGAAAAATTAGAATTACAGTGTGATCCAACAATTCCATTTCTGGTTATATATTCAAAAATGATTGAAAACAGGATCTCGAAGAGATATCTGCACAGCCATGTTCATAGCAGCACTGTTCACAATAGCCAAAAGGTAGAGGCAACACAAGGGTCCATTAGTGGAAAAATGGATAAACAAAATATGGTAGTATACACACAACGGAATATTATCCAATGTTAATAAAGAAGGAAACCCTGATATTTGCAACTACCTGGATGAACCTTGGAAAAGATGTTTTTGTTTTTTTTTTCTCCCACCCAACACACACCTGTTACACTTTTCTGTAGATGATACGAAAGTGATTCTAAAATCTATATGGAATACGCAGTTTTGAAAAAGAACTGAGATGACTTACACTATTTGATGTCAAGACATAATACACGGCTAAAATAATCAAGGCACTGAGGAACAAGAATTGACATGAAGATCAAGAGAATATTAGAGAAAGTCTTGAATAACCAGTGGTAGATTCCACTGATTTTCAACAAAGGTGCCAAGATAATTCAATGGGAAAAGATTTTTCAAATGCTGTTGGAACAACTAGATATCCATTTAGGAAAAGAAGTTTACCTCGCACCATATAAAAACGGTTTGAAGTAAATCACAAACATAAAATTTTAAATTGTAAAACATTTAGAAGACAACATAGGATAAAATCTTTTGCAATATTGCAGTAGACAGATTTCAATATGCTACTAAAAGTGTAAATTATTAAAGGAAAAATAATTGAGCTATCAAAAACCTTAAATGTTTGCTCTTTAAGAGACATCATTAAGAAAATGATGAGGTGCTTCAGTCAAGATGGCAGAGTAAACACCGTGCTCATCTCCTCCCACAAGCACATCAAAATTACAACTAAATTTCAGAACCATCACTGAGAACCACCTGAACAGAAGCTCTATACCTAAAAAGGCAGTCTTGTTGGATGAAGACATCAAACAAGCAGGCCCCATGGTGTGGAGATTAAGAATCAGGGTGTATAGCTTGGCTATGGAGGTCCCCCGTGAAAAGCAAGGGGTCCCAGACCCACACTGGGCTTCACAGTCTAGGGAACCAGCGCTGGAAAGAGGAACTCCCATAATGTCCAGCAGGAATTGTGTCCAAGGTGAAGGGCTGCTGGAGTCCCAGACTTTCCTCTTGAGGGGCCCACGCATAGACTCGCTCGCTCACAGACTCGCTTGCTCTGGATTCCAACACAGGGACAGCAGCTCAAAGGGCACCAAAGACATACTGGGAGGAACTTAACTGACGGGCTTTGAGGCAAGGGCTGGAGGGACAGGGATAAAGGCAGCACTCTCCAGGAACACAAGTGCTAGCAGGTGCCATTCACTGTTCCTTTGTTGAGAGCTTCTCTCACCCAGCCAGCAGGTGCAGATGAATGCCAAACCTGTGTTCTCCATTAACCTGACTAATGACATCCACCCCACTCTGGTGATTCCCTGAGATTCTGGTACACAACTTATGCAACCAGCCTAAACCTCTTGTACAAGCTTTTCCACAAAAGCACCCTGCCTCTGTGCTGCAGACTTTTCTAAAATCTCTCAAAGGTCCACATACCCCAAAGGAGCAGTAGTAGCAAGCTTTGCTGTGCCCTGTACCTCTTAATAATACGCCCAGCCCAAGCAGTGACCAGTCTCAACTTGCACTGTAACTCCTATCAGGTGGCCCAAAGCCTGGCATAAGCTACGGCTAGTGTTAGCTTGGAACGTAGCTTCAATTAAGCAGCCACAAGCCTGGCACAAGGAAACAGACATACAAGTCCAGGAAGCACAGAGTCTCAAACAAAACAAAGCCAAAGAGGCCTATACCAAGACACATCATCATTAAAATGCAAATGTTAAAGACAAAGAATCTTAAAATTAGCAAGAGAAAAGCAGTTAATTATGTACAAGGGAGCTCCCATAAGACAAGCAGCCGATTTCTCAATAGAAACTTTGCTACAGATTGACACAAAATATTAAAATGATGAAAAGCAAAGACCTACAACCAATATTACTTTACCCAGTGAAGCTTTCATTTAGAATCAAAAAAGAAAGAAAGAACTACGCAGACCAGAAAAAGTTAAAGAAATTCATCACCACCAAGCCAGTATCACAAGAAATGTTAAAGGGACTTCTTAAGAAGGACTGCAGGGGCAGAGGAGGGGGGTGTGAGGGGAAAGGTGAAGAACGAATATAATAAAATGACAATAACTGTACCTACTGGTAATCACTTTAAAAGTAAATGGATTAAATGCTCCAATCAAAAGACAGAGTAGCTGAATGGATAAGAAACAAGCCCCATACATACGCTATCTACAAGAGACCCACTTCAGATCAAAACACAGAGAGACTGAAAGAGATGGAAAATGATATTTCACACAAATGGAAATGAAAAAAAAAAGAAAGCTAAGGTAGCAATATTTATAGCAGACAAAATAGACTTTAAATCAAAGACTATAATAAATAGAGACAAGGAAAGACATTACATAATGATAAAGGGGTCAATCCAACAAGAGGATATAAACATTGTAAACATTCATGCACCCAACATAGGAGCACCTAAATACACAAAGCAAATATTGATGAACATAAAGGGAGAGATCAATAGTAACATAGTAATAGTAGGGGACTTTAATACCCCATTGACATCAATGATCATCCAGACAAAAAGGACAGGAAATAGTGGCCTCAAATGACACATTAGAGTAGATGGACTTAATTGATTTTTTAAAAACATTTCACCCCAAAGCAGAATACACATTCTTTTCAGGTGCACATGGAACATTCTGCAGGACAGACCACATGCTAGGTCACAAGTTTCAATGAATTTAAGACTAAAATCATATCAAGTATATTCTCCAATCACAATGGTGTAGAAATCAATTACAAGAAGAAAACTGAAAACACAAACACACAGAGACTAAATAACATGCTACTAAACAATGAATGGTTAACGAGATCAAGGAAGAAATCAAAAGACACCTCAAGCAAATGAAAATAAAAACACAACCAGAAATCTATGGGACACAGCCAAAGTAGTTCTAAAGGAAATTTAGAGCTATACAGTCCTACCTCAAGAAACAAGAAAAATTTAAATCTAACTTTACACCTAATAGAACTAGGAAAAAAAAAAAAACATGACTAAAAAAGAACAGACGAAGCCCAAAGGGAGTAGAAGGAAAGAAATAATAAAGATCAACAGTGGAAAGAAATGAAATAGAGTCTAGAAAAACAAAAAAAATCAATTAAACCAAGAACTGGTTCTTTGAAAAGATAAAATTGATAAACCTTAAGCTAGATGCATCCAGAAAAAAAGGAGGATCCAAATAAAAACAAAAGAAATACTACAATTTTATGCCGACAAACTGGACAACCTGGAATAAAAGGATAAATTCCTGAAAATATTTAAGCTTCCAAGACTGAATCAGGAAGAAACAAACTCTAAACAGAGAGATAATGACTAATGATATTGAACCAGTCATCAAAAAACTCACCAACAAAAGTCCTGGACCAGATGGCTTAATATGTGAATTTTACCAAATAATCAAAGAATACCTATCCTTTTCAAACTGTTCCAAAAAATTGAAGAAGGATGGCTCCCAAGCTCATTTTATGAGGCCCGCATTATCGCAACACAAAAGACAAAGACGCTACAAAAAAAGAAGATAGGCCAATATTCCTGATGAACATAGATGCAAAAATCCTTTAAAAAATATTAGCAGTTCTGCTCAGCAAAAGAAACTGTCAACAAGGTGAAGAGACAACCACCCAAGTGGAAAATATATTTGCAAGCAACGTCTCCGTTAAGAACCTAATATTCAAAATATACAAAGAACTCATACAACTCAATAACAACAACAACAAAAATGATCCAATCAAAAAATGGGCAGAGGACCAGAAGAGACACTTCTCCCTAGAGGACATACAAAAGGCCAAAAAATATATGAAAATATGCTCAGCATCTCTAGCTATTAGGGAAATACAAATCAAAACCACAATGAGATATCATCTCACACCTGTTAGAATAGCTATAATCAATAGGACAAGTAATAACAAATGTTGGAGAGGATGCAGAGGATAAAGAATGCTCACACACTGGTGGCGGGACTGCAAATTGGTACAGCCACTATGGAAAACAGTATGGAGGTTCCTCAAAAAACTAAGAATTGATCTGCCATATAATCCAGCAATCCCTCTACTGGGTATTTACCCCGAAGACTTGAAAATCCATATCCAAAAAGATATTTGCACACCGATGTTCATAGTGACATTATTCACAGTAGCCAGACATGAAAGCAACCAAAATGTCCTATGATAGATGACTGGCTAAAGAAGCTGTGGTATATATATACAATGGAATGTTACTCAGCCATAAAAAGAGATGAAATACTGCCATTTGTGACAATATGGATGGACCTCGAGATAATCATGCTAAGTGAAATAAGACAGAAAAAGCTGAAAATCACATGATATCACTTATATGTGGGATATAAACCTAAAAGCACTAAATGAACAGGACAAACAAACAGAGAGACACATATGGACAACAGACTAATGGTTACCAAAGGGTGGGGGGAGAGAGGAGGTAGACAGAATAAAGGGGGTCAAATATGTGGTGACAGAAAGAAATCTAACTATGGGAGGTGAACACAGTGTAAATAAATATATGCCTCACTGTTAAAGTGTACAGCTGAAACTTACTGGATTTCATTAACCGATGTCACCATAAAAAAATAAAAGTAAAAAATTAAAAGTATATATATTAGCAGACTGAATTTAGCCATACATTAAAAATATTGGACACCATAATGAAGTGGAATTTATTCCCATGATGTAAGTCTGGTTCCACATCCACAAATCAATTAACGTATACATGACAAAACAAAGGATAACAATCATATGATCATATCAGTAGATGCAGAGAAAGCATTTGACAACATCTAACATCCATTTATGAAAAAAACTCTAGCAAAGCGGAGACAGAGGGAACATACCTCAACATAATAAAGGCCATACAGGACAAATCCACATAACAGTGAAAAGCAGAAAGCTCTTTTACAGTCAGGAACAAGACAATGATGTCCACTTTTACCCCTCTTATTCAAGATAGTATGAGATGTTCTAGCCACAGCAATCAGACAAGAAAAAGAAAAGGCATCCAAATTGGGAAGAAGTAAAAATGTCATTATTTGTAGATGATGCAATATAATACACAGAGAAGACTAAAGAGACCACAAAAAAAAAAAAAAAAACTTATTGACTAAATGACTTCATTAAAGTAGCTGGATACAAAATTAACATTCAGAAATCAGTTGCATTTTTATACACCCATAACAATCAGAAAGAGAAACTAAGAAAACAATCCCATTTACAATTACATCAAAAAGAAGGAAATATCTAGGAATACATTTAACCAAAGAGGTAAAAGATCTCTATTCGAAAAACTAAGACATTGAGGAAAGAAACTGAAGAGGATACAAACAAATGGAAGGATATACTGTTTTCATGGATATGAAAAATTAACATCATTAAAATGTCCATACAACCCAAAGCAATCTTTAGATTCAGTGCAATCCTTATCAAAATTCCAATGGCATTTTTCACAGATCTGGAACAAATAATCCTCAAATTTATATGGAACTACAAAAAACTCCGAATAGCAAAAGCAATCTTGAGAAAGAAGAACAATGTTGGAGGTATCAAGTTACCTGATATCAAACTATACGACAAGGCTACAGTAATTGAGACAACATGGTACTGTCATAAAAAACAGATATAGCGGTCAATGGAACAGAATAGAGATCTCAGAAATAAACACACACCAATATGACCAATTCATATATGACAAAGAAATCAAAAGTATACAATGAGGTAAAAACTGACTCTTCAGTAAATGTTGAGAAAACTGAAGATATATACAAAAAAAAAAAATGAAACTAGAGCATTTTGTTATACCATATACAAAAATAAACTCAAAATGAATTAAAGACATAAATGTAAGACCTGAAACCATAAAACACCTAGACGAAAACATAGGCAGTAAACTCTTTGACATCCCTCTTGGAAATATTTGTATGGATATGTCTCTTCAAGTAAAGGAAACAGAATAAAAAAATAAACAAATGGGACTACATCAAACTAAAAAGTTTTTGCACAGTGAAGGAAACCATCGACAAAATGATAACCTACTAATTGAGAAAAGGTATTTGCCAATGATACATCTGATGAGGAGTTAATGGCCAAAATTCTTCAGGAATTCACACAGCTTAACATCAAAAAAAAAAAAAAAATCCAATTCAAAAATGGGCAGGGACTCTGAATAGAAATTTCTTCAAAGAGAAAAGATGGCCAACAAACATAGGAAAAGATGCTCAGCATTAATCATCAGGGAAATGAAAATTAAAACCACAATGAGATATCACCTCATACCTGCCAGAATGGCTATCATTAACAAATCAACAAACAAGTGTTGGTGAGGATGTAGAGAAAAGGGAACTCTTGTACACTATTGGTGGGATTGTAAATTGGTACAATCGCTATGGAAAATAGTATGGAGGTTCCTCGAAAAATTAAAAACAGAACTACCATATGACCCAGAAATTCTACTTCTGGGTAGTTATCTGAAGAAATAAAAAACACATGTTTGAAAAGATATATGTACCCCTATGTTCACTGCAACATTATTTACAATAGCCAAGATAAGGAAGTAACCTAAATGTTCGTTGAGAGATGAATGGATAAAGATGTGGTACATATGTACAATGGAATATTACTTAGCTATTAAAAAAAGAATGAAATCTTGCCTTTTGTGACAACATGGATGGACCTAGAGGGTATTATGCTAGTGAAATAAGTCAAACACAAATACCATATGGTATCTCTTATATATGGAATCTAAAAAATAAATAAAAGAGAAACAAACTTACAGATACAGAGAACAAATTGATGGTTGCCAGATAGCAGGGTTGGGGAGATGGGTGAAAAAGGTGAAGGGATTAAGAAGTACAAATCACCAGTTATAAAAACAGTCACAGGAATGAAAAGTACAGCATAGGGAATGTAGTCAATAATTTCGGAATAACTATGTAAGCTGTGAGATGAGTTCTAGACTTATTGGACTTCGTAAGGTATATGTCCAATCACTATGTTGCACATCTGAAATTAATAATATTAATGGCCACTGTAATTAAAAAATTTAAAAAAAATTTAAAAAGGAAATAACAAGACAAGCTGCAGACTAGGAGAAAATACAGGGCATACCTTGTTTTATTGCTCTTTGCTTTACTTCACTTAAGAGATGTCACATTTTTTATAAATTGAAGGCAAGAAGCTCCACCAGCAAAAAGATTACAACTCACTTTATGGTGATGGTTTGGAACTTAATCCACAACATCTCCGAGGTATACCTTTATATGCAATACATGCATCTGACAGAAGACTTATCTAGAATTTTAATGAACTCACACAACTGAATAATAGGACAAACAACCCAATACAATATGGGGAAAAGATCTGCAGGGACACTTTACAAAAGAAGACAGATAATAAGCTCATGAATAAATGCTCAACATCATTAATAATCAGAAAAACGCAAATGACAATTGCAATGAGACACCAATTCACACCATTAGAATGGCAAAAATTAAAAAACTAACATTAACAATACCATGTGTTGCCAAGTATGTGGAGAAATTGGAATTTTCAGTTAGGAATGTAAATGGTACAACCATTTTGAGAAACAGTTTGGGCAGTCACTTTAAACATTCACTCTCAGTCATTCCACTCTTAAATATTTAACCAAGAGAAATGAAACATGTCCTTAGATATGTACATAAATGTCATAGTAACTTCATTCAGAATAGCCAAAAAGTGGAAAAGACATGAAAGTTCATTAAAAGATTAATGGATTAATATATTACGGTATATCCAAGCAACGGAACATTTCTCAGCAATTTAAAGGAATGAATTACTAATACATTCAATGAGATAAATGAATCCAAAATAATCTTCTGAGTGAAAAGTCAGACACAAGTGATTCCATTTATATCATATATATTCCACATATAGTGCCAAAAAGCTGATTATATAAGGCCAGGCGTGGAGGAGGATTGATTGTAAAGCGCATGAGAGAACCTTCTGGGATTATAATATTTATATCTTGATTGTGATGGTGGATGCATAGTGAATACTTTTTAAAAACATCATACTGGATACTTAAAAAGAGAAATTTTTTTATGTGAGTTATACCTCGATAAGTTTTATCCCTAAAAAATAGTTAGATGTTAGAGCTGTGGTGTCCAATAGGACACATGTGGCTGTTTGAATTTAAATCAATCACAAATAAAGTGAAAACGCCACATTTCAAGTGCTCAAAGCCACATGCGACTAAATGGTACTATATTGGACAGCATAGATGTAGAACATTTCCATCATCACAAAAAGTTCTATTTGACAGAAATGTTTTATGGAGGATTTGAATTAGACAATTAACACTTTGATATCTTCACCTATCTATATATCAATATATCAATGTTGCAAAAAATTTTCTAAAGAAAAATTTTCATATGCTCAGTGAAATTTTATAAAAATTAACCATGAACATACAAGGGAAATCTCTAACTTCCAAAGGAAACATCTTTCCGTACTCTTTAATCCCTTACAAAAAACCAGACACCCATTTCCCCCAAAATATCCTCAAAACTAATTTAAAAACCTGCAAACTTTAAATAGTTTCCTAACAATCTTTGGGTAAAAGAAAAAATGTCAACTGAAAATGTATATTACTAAGAAATTGAAGACATGGAAAACATGGAAAAACCTATGTAGCGCTATTGTTTGGTTAGTACCCCTTTTCTGTAAACTCTTTCACCACTATTCTTCTTATGCCATTACCCCATTCATATACAACCCAACTCTCCACAGTCAGGCGACTCCGAGTACTGCACCTCGTCCTCTAGGGACTACCATTGGCTCAGGTTAGGGCAGTGAGTGAGTCCTTTATCTGGGAATTTTAGAGTTGGCACTGGAAACAAATGTATTGATCTGTTTTTGGTGGGTGAAATGATAAAACGTAAAATTTGGAACCCATTGTTGGTCATGTTTCCCTACCATGTGGAAAAAGGCACATTGACTATCACAGAACGTGAATGTTGAGAAGCCTCTGATAGATAAGAAAACAGAACCCTGACTGTACCCAAGTCTCTGGTGCGAGCTTTTCCTAAGATTCACAATAACTTTCAATAAATTAATTGCCATTTCTGCTTACCCTAATTAGAGATGAGTTTCTTTCAATTGCAAACAAGGGTCTTGATATAACATACCAAAGCCAAACATAAACAGCCATTGCTATAATCATAGAAAAGTTCATATCCTGAAATAAAAATAGCTAACTGATATTTATTAAATGATTATGTCTGGGTGCTCTTTAAGTATCTAACATGCATTAATTCATTGATCCTTACGAGAATCTCATGAGGTAAGTACTAGGAAAATGAGGCACAGATCAGTAATATGGCCTCTCACAAGGTAACACATCTAATAAGTAATGGAACCAGCCAGTCTGGTTCTTCAGAGCATGTGCTCAACTACTAGGCCAAATGACCTCCCAAAAGTATATTTCTTATTAAATAATAAAAACCGAAGATAAAGTAACTAAACTTGAATTAAATGCTTATGAAGAATAAAGTCACATAAGAAAATTATAAATGGTTAAAATTATTAAAAAGTGCTCAAACTTATTATATAAGGATTACAAATTGAAATTACTTTTCACTTAAAATGAGAAAGAGGAAAAGATTGCTAATAATAGCATAGGCAAGAAATATGGACCCCTTATATTAAGAGGATTATTTGTCAATATCTTTCAGCAATTTCAGTTTTAGGTGATTTATTCTACAGAAACATTCACATTAAGACTGCAAAGCTAAATCTGTGCAATGTTTACTGCTATAGTTTATAATAAAAAAATATCAATAGGAAATGAAATAAATTATAGGGCACAGATACATTTGAATATTAGGCAGTCTTTAAAGTAAATAGCATGATGCTTTCTTCTTTCCCTGGGAACTAAATAAAAAAAAAAAAAGCATTTAGGGATGACTACATACATAAAAACAGGAAAATGCCCATGAACACTTTACGCACACAAAAATGCAGGACAGAAAATAGTATAAAATGTAAAAGACTAGTTTTGTAAAACTATCTTGACACTATTGGTATTAAAAATGTGACATTTAAGAATATACGGAGTAAAATATTTAGAATTATATGCTAAACTGGTATAAGTTCTTATGTTTAAGACTTTGGACTTCAGACCAAATAGATGACATGCCTCACTTTATATACCTCTGTGCTGTTTGAAAAAATTTTATACAATGTGACTATGTTATTTTAAAAGTAAAAGAAGATAGCTGCAAAGAATACAAACTATGTTCTTGGTTCAATCATATCTCAGAGCAAATATAAAATTCCAAATATAGCATTTTTTAAAAATTAGAAGGAACTTTTTACAGTTGTGTAAATGAAAAATGCTCCTGCCTACAAAAGTTCAGAGCAAGTAGAGACAATCAAATATATTACAATGATATTTACAAAAAAAAAAAAAAGATTATATGACTAGTTTCACTAATAATGTGGACACAATATATAAGGTCAGTATTTAGGCCCCTCAGTAATTATCAAAGAAGATGAAAAAATATTTTATATCGAAACATACTCAAATGGTAAACTGCCACGTAGAAAAATTTATTGAATGCTTATTATGTCCATAATGACATAAGATCATGCTGCATGAGAAGACCTTTTAGTTTTTCCCATGAAAGTTTCAACAAGTCAGACAACCATAATTCAACACAGGATTCCCGGCTCAGCATACGAATAAGTCTGAGAGATCTGCACATTGAGACATCTGAAGGTGGCTGTATCTGAGCTAGCAGCAGAAGGAGGATGTGGCAAGGAGAGAGATGGGAGCAGTAGACACAGTCTGGCACTTGCAGTGGCACTTGCTGACAGGGTAGTAATGGAGGGTTGGACTGCAGTATTCACCTGGCGACCCAGAAAGGATTACAGGGGCAGAGGTAGCCATCCAGCTTTAGTGGCTGGTACATATTATGGCTGAGCCAAGTGATGGGGGTAGAGACGCAGCTGAAAGGTATGGTGGCCGTGGTGGAGCAGCAGCCATCACCAGGGAAACAATAAATCTGCAGACACATGAATCTGCCCCTCCCTACTTTCCCATCACCTGCCCAGCTTCAGCAGACATGGTAGCAGTGGAAGTACTGGATTAGAGCCTTCAATGGCAGGTTGTAAAGGGGAAGAAGCAACATTCCAGCCTGAGTGGCCAGTACACATTGTGACGAAACCCAATGGAAAAAACAAAATTGCAGAAATGCAAACTCATCTCCCCATACCTAGCCACCCTCCCTCCCCCCAATCTACTTCATGGAATCTCAGAGACAGCCAGGACACCTCCGATAGTACACTGAGGCTGGCAGCTTCTGAATGCAGAAAAGCAGTGCTGGGAACTTACAGGCCTGGAGCCCCATTGCCTGCCACATCCCACCGAGGGTGTGGTGTGCTGAGACAAAGGCAACCTAGTAACAGAGCGGCGCCCAGCTTGGGAATATGGGGCATTTTTGATGGCCAGATAATTTATCATGAATAACCAGGTACCAAGGTATCTCAGAAAGAAAATGAAAAGTCCCCAGAAAACAAATTCAAAGACATGGAAGACTGTCATTTAAATGACAGAAAATTCAAGAACGCAGTTCTATAAAACTCAATGAGATACAGAACTCGGGCAGTTCAATGAGTTCAGGAATATAATCAATAAACAAGAGGAGTACTTTACCAAGGAGACTGAAACTATAAAAAAGAACCAAACAGAAATTTCAGAGCTGAGGAACTCGATAAATGAAATGAGGAATGAATTAGCTTAAGAAATAGAGCAGACCAGATAGAATTAGTGATCTTGAAGACTGACACCTAGAAATGACCCAGTTGGAAAGAGAGCAAATCAAGAGTTTTAAAAAATGAAAGGAAAAAAAATGGAAGGAGTCTACGAGAACTATATGATTCCATTAGAAAGAGGAATACAAGAATAATGGGTATACCAGAAGGAGAAAAGAGGAAGATGGGAACAGTGAACTTATTCAAAGAAATAACTGATAAGAACTTCCCAAACCGACTGGAAAGAGCTGCACACTCGAATCCAAGCAGCTAACAGAACACTTAATTATCTCAATGCAAAAAGACCTTCTTCAACACACATTATACCAAAACTGTTTAAGGTAATAACAAAGAATTCTCAAGGAAGCCGAGGGAAAAAGACTATTACCTATAAAGGAAACCCCATTAGATTACCATCGGATTTTTAAGCAGAAATCTTACAAGCCAGGAGAGTGGAATCAAATATTCGAAGTTTTGAAATAGAGAAATCACTAGCCAAGAATACATCTAGCAAAGTTATTTTTTAGATATGAAGGAGAAATAAAGGCTTTTCCAGACAAACAAAAGCTGAAGTTTACCACCACAAGACCTGCATTACAAGAAATGTTGAAAAGAGCTCTTCCACCTGAATCAAAAAGACAAAGTGATACAAAATTGTAAGATGACAGACAGAAGCAGGAAACTGCAATTCTATTTCATAATAGGGTATTAAACACTTAATTACGACATAAAGGTTAAAGAGGGCAAAAGCAATTTTAAAAATACTATAGTTTCTGCATTCGGGAACAAATACACATCATAAAAAGGGGTAATTTGTGACAACGAAAACATAAAAGGGGAGAGGGGAAAGGACTGAACGTGCATAGACAGAGAAAAGATATATCAGAAGAAAAAGAACTACTATACGTATAAAAGTTTTGCATAAACTTCACAGTAACTACAAAACAAAAATCTAGAGCTGAGAGATGTAACATAAATAAAAAGGGGAAAAAAATAAAAGAACACCACCAAACTAAAATAACAGAAGCACAAGAGAATAGAAATAATGGAGATACAGAACAACCAGAAAACAAAAGAAAATAGCTGTAGTAAGACCTTGTCTATCAATAATCATCCCAAATGTAAATGGACTAAACTAGCCAACTTGAAAGGCACAGAGTAGCGGGATGGATTAAAAAACAAGACCCAACTATATGTTGCCTTCAGGAGACCCATCTCTGCTACAAAGATAAATACAGACTCAAAACGAAGGGTTAGAAGATGATACTTCAAACAAATGGCATCCAGAGAAAAGCAGGTGTAGCCATGCTTATATCAGACAAAACAGATGTAAAGATAAAAGGCAACAAGAGACCAAGATATTTTATAATGATAAAGGGGACAATTCATTAAGAAGACAACACCTATCAATACATATGCACCCAACATGGAAGCATCAAAAGGGAGAAGCTGATAAATAAATAATTATAGTAGGGGCCATATATACCCCATTGATAGCAATGGATAAGATCAACCAAACAAAGTCAAAAAAGCAGTATCAACTTTAAGTGCCATATTAGGCCAAATGGATATAATAGATATTTACAGAGCTTTACATCCCAAAATGACAAAATATACATTTTTCTCAAGTGCACATAAAATATTCTCAAGAATAGATCATACGTGGGGTACAAAACTAGTCTCAGTATATTTAAGAAGACTGTAATCATACCAAGCATATTTTCCAACAATAATATGAAACTGGAAATTAAGAAGAAGAAGAAAACTGGAAAACCCGCAAATATGTGAAGATTAGACAACATGCTACTGAACAACTACTGGGTGAAAGAAGAAATAAAGAGATCAAAATATACATAGAGACAAACAACAATACAACATATCAAAATTTGGGGGATGTAGTAAAAGCAGTACTAAGAAGACAGTTCGCACCATTACAGGTCCACCTCGGGAAAGAAAAAAAATATCAAAAAAATCTAATACTTCACCTTCAAAAACTAGAAAAAGAACAAACAAAGCCCAAAGTCAGTATACGGAAGAAACAATAAAAAATACAGAATTGAACAAAATAGAGAACAAAAAGATAACAGAAAAAAATAATAAACAAAGAGCTGGTACTTTGAAAAGATAAATAACGTGACAAACCACTGGCTAGACCCACTAATGAAAAAGGAGGAAAGATTCAAATAAATAAAATCAGAAATCAAAAGGAGAAGTTACAATGGATACCACAGAAATACAAAGGATTATACAAGAATACTATAAAAGGCTATATGCCACTAAGTTAAATAACCTAGAAGAAATGGACAAATTCTTAGAAATATACAACCTTCTTGGACTGAACTATGAGGAATTGGAAACCAGTAAGGAAATTGAAGTAACAATGAAAAACCTCCCTACATAACAAAAATCCAGAACCAGATGGCTTCATTTGTGAGTTCTACCAAACATTCAAAGAAGATTTAATATCCAGCCTTCTAAAACTCTTCCAAAACAACTGAAGAGAGGATACCACCTAACTATTTTACAAGGCCAATATTACCTTGATACCAAAACCTGACAAGGACAACACAAAAAAATCAAAATACAGGACAAAATCTCCGATGAATACAGACTCAAAAATCCTCAACAAAATACTAGCAAATCAAATACAATACATTAAAAAGATAACACATCAAGATCAAGTGGGGTTCATTCCACCGACGTGAGGATGGGTCAACAAATAAAAAATCAACCAATGTGATACACCATATTAACAAAATAAAAGATAAAAATCATATGATGTTAATAGATGCAGAAAAAACATTTGACATAACAGCCATTTATGATTAAAACACTCAAAACGGATATAAGAGGAAAATATCTCAACATAATAAAGGCCATATATGACAAACCCTCAGCTAATATCATACTCGATGGAGAAAAACTGAAAGCTTTTCCTCTAAGATCAGGAACAAGGCAAAATGCTTTCACCACTCTTTCATTAAAGTACTGGAACTCCTAGCCAGAGAAATCAGGCAAGAGAAAAAAATAAAAGGCATTCAAATTGGGAATGAAGAAGTAAAAATGTTACCATTTGGAGATGCTTCTATATACAGAAAACCCTAAACAACTCCACCAAAATATTAGAAATAAACATAGTAAAGTTCCGAGATACAAAATCAATGTACAAAAATGTGCTGTGTTCTTATATACTAATAAAATATCAGAAAAATTTAAGAAAACCCCATTTGCAATTGCAACAAAGAGGATAAAATAACCTAGCAATAAACTTAAAGGACGTGAAGGCTCTAAACACTGCAAACTAAAAGACATTATTGAAAGAAATTGAAAAAGATGCAAAGAAATGGAAGAAATTCTTTATTCATGGACTGGAAGAAATAACAGTTAAAATGGTCATACCACCTAAAGCAATACATAGATTTAACGCAATCTCCCATCAAAATCCTAATGGTGTTTTCCAAAAAAAACCCAGAACCCTAAATCCTCAAATTTGTACTAAACTACCAAACACCCCGCATTAACAGAGCAATCCTGAGAAGAACAAACCTGGTGGTATCAATGTCCCTTACTTCAAATGATATTACAAAGCTACAATAATCAAAACAGCATGGTATTGGCAGAAAAACACACAGATCAATGGAACAGAATTGAGAGCTCAGAAATACACCCACAAATGTAAGGGTAACTAATTTTTGACAAAGAAGCCGAAAACATACAACGGAGAAAGAAAAGTTCTTCAAAAAATGGGGCTGGGAAAATTAGAAAGCCACATGCAAAAAAATGAAACTACGCTGCTAACACCATACACAAAAATTAAGTCAAAATAGATTAAAGACTTGAATACAAGACCTAAAACAATAAATTACATACAAGAAAACATAGGCACCTAACTTATGAACCTTGGTCTCAGAGAGGTTTCTATGAACTTGATCCTAAAGGCTAAGGAATTAAAAGCAAAAATTAACGAATGAGACTAAATCAAGCTAAAAAGCTTCTGCACAACAAAAGAAACCATCAACAAAACGAAAGAGCAACCAACAGAATGGGAGAAGATATTTGCAAACAATACCTCTGATAAGAGGTTAATGTCCAAAATATGTAAAGAAGTCATAAAACTCAACAATTAAAAAATGGGCAGAAGATCTGAACAGACGCTTCTCCCAAGAAGACATACAGACGGCCAACAGATACATGAATAGATACTCAACCTTACAAGCTATGAGGAAAATGTAAATCGAAATCGCAATGAGATACCACCTTATACCTATTTGAATGGCTATTATCAATAAGACAAGAAATAAGTATTAGAGACTAGGTGGAGAAAAGGGAACCCTCGTACACTGCTAGTAGGAATGTTGAGAGTATCATGCTAAGTGAAATAAGTCACAGGGACAAGAACCATGTGAATTTACTCATGTGGGAAATAAAACTGAAAGCAGCACACACAAAACAAATTCACAGACACAGACAATAGTATGATAGTTACTAAAGAGGAAGTGTGGTGGGGGGAGGATGAAGAGGGTAAAGGGGGTCAAATACATGGCGACAGGAGACTAGACTTTTGAGTGGTGAGCAGACAATGGCTATACAGATGTAAATACAATGTACTATAGAACTGTATACCTCAAAGTTATAGAATGTTATTAACCAATGTTACTCCAATACATTGAAATAAAATAAAAACTGGAAGAAAACATTTACAGTTGTATAAATGAAAATGTTCCTGCCTACAAAAGTACAGAGAAAGTAGAAACAAATACATTAAAATGATACTAACAAAACTCCATATTAGTTTCAGTAATAATGTGGACACAATATATAAGGTGGTATTTGACTTTACATTCTAGTAACTAGACACTTCACAAGTGTAAGTAAAGCTGGAGAAACTTATTCCTTTTGTCTCTCATTCAAACCTACTCCATCCCATTTTATTAAGAAATAAAACTCAATCTAATGAGTTTTTAAGAAAAAAAAACAGAATTACTTATAATAAAACAAGAATTTTTGAAACTTTTTACATTTAAATAAATTTCTGTGAACTGTCTACATTATTCATTTAGCACATAATATGCCCTGTAGCTTAGAATAACATCACACATACCTGATGCGATGACAGGATCTTGCATAAGCTCCCTAGTGATTGGACAAATAAATTCATCAGGAATTTCAGAAGAAAGGGTTTTCACCTTTGTCCTGAGCTCTTCAATTTTCCTCAGTACTTTATTACGCAGCCCTAGAGATTCTAAAAAGAAATTATTCTGTTAGAACTACTGGTAACTTTTACGAAAGTCTTTAGCAAATACGGGAAGATTTTATCTACAAACAAAAATCTTCAGACATACTGTTTTACCACATAAAACTGTTTTCTTTATAAATTCTTTAATGAATTTTTGTAATACAGAATACTGTGTAGTTAAATCAGCAACTAATAGTTTATTGTAAACAACCTTAGATTCCGAAAGTTCTTAAGAATTAGATTGAACACTAATATACTACACAAAATCAGAAAAAGCTATTATTGATTATTTAGACAACAAAAAAATTACCTAAAAATCATTTTTAAAGATGTTCAACTTAATAATGTAAAAATTTCATCTTTTATTTTGAAACTGTATGAAATTGAATATATTCGCTAATTCTCATATGAAACACAATCACAAATAAAGTTTATCTAAGATTGTACACAGTTTCATTCTACTATATTTTTATTTTTATCCTGCTTAAAAAATTACCTTAATTTTTAATTTTGGGAAGTTTAATACAATTAATTTTAGGATGTTTAGTGTTATTAGCTGTTTATGTGTTTAAAATTAACTAACGGTTCTACTTTAGGTGCAGGTGTTTAGAGTACTATGGGTAGAAGAAAAGAATTACATTTCGGAATGCCTAATAGTTCCCATAAAAAGCCAAATCGCCTTTTTTACTCTTGGAAGGCAATGCTCCATGGGGTTTATATACACCTCATGACACATTTTGTCTCTGCAATCTTTTCAAGGATGTTTGCAAACCTCCTCGGAAGCTAGAGTGTCTCCCTTCCAGTCCGAGAGTAGATCTGTTTCCTGATCTAGTACCCAGATGTCTTCCTCTTGGGATGGTTTGCTAGCAATAGTCTTACAAGACTGGTGGGGATGGGTGGGAGTCATGGGCTCAAGGTTCCTCAGGTGTGACTCAAATACAAATTGCACCCCCTCCCCAAGACTTAGGATAAAAGGGAAACCAATTTGCACATGAAGCTCATTCTGCCTGTTGTGTCATAAGCTCTTTAAATCTATCTGGACTCTTTAACCATATCTAAGAAAATAGGGCAAGTCAACTTAGCAGCTGCCACCTATTAGGGACTACTTCATTGCTTTCTTGTGACTTCTTATGCAATTTACTGAAATCAAACTGAGGATTTTTAAAATAATTTTTTAAAAGTACTACGACATGTTTGTAATCAGACAGTAGCCATCTCATTTAAAGGGATAGTTTACAACATATAATAAGGGAAGACTATAGAAGCATTTAATAGTCTGAAAAATAAATAAATTTCCCACTTGGTCAAAATATTATATGTTCACTAATATTTAGAATGTTTATAATATTTATAACACAGAATACAGAAAGCCTATTTCAAAATGCCCCAGATAAGAAAAGGTTAAATTAGGTGTTATCCTTGTCCAATTTTAATGTCATTTAAAAGAGTCAGATCCCTTTGCCCTCAGGGAAGCAGTTACTAAGTCAAATCCACAGAACTTGGCCAGAAACAAACACCTCCTTTTGTGACTGGGGGTCAGGAGTGAGTGTTATTAAACTTAATTGTTCAGAAAGAAAGGACCCTTATCAGCTGAGGCCTAGTAAACCCTCAGTATGGGTAAAGGGCAATATCTGGCTATACAGGCATACCTCAGAGATACTGTGTTGAGTTCCAGACCACAGCAATAAAGCGAGTCATAATCTTTTTGCTGGTGGAGGGTCTTGCCTTCAATTTGTAAAAAATGCAACATCTGTAAAGTGCAATTAAGAAAAAAATACGATAAAATGAGGTATGCCTGTATATACTATATCCCTGAAAAGGCATCTGGTTCTTAATAAGATGCCAAGTTAAATAGGCCACCAACTCATATACCCTCATTCCTACTGCTTACTCACCTCTGGAAATGCTACATAATTGAGAACTGATGGCTTCTAGACACAGACAACCATCAAAAATAGAAAACAAAACTCTGAAAACCCAAGAGGAAACAGAGGGAACTGGGTTCCAGAGTGGGTAATGGGAGATGAGAGCTTACAGCAGAGATCTGCATACACAAAATGGAAGAGAGACCTTTCTACTTGTACCCTTCACTCTCCCCAGTTTTGTCCTATAAGATTGTTGCCAAAGCAGCAATGCCAGCACCAGCTGGCAGCAGGTAACAAGACAGCCCAACAGCCTGAACCCAGCAAGCACAGCCCATCAGGGTGGTCACTTTATTGTCTCTTCATTGCTTGAGAGAGAATATCACAACCAAAAACTAGTTTCGCAGGAAAACTAAAAAAAACAGCTTAATATTTAAAATAAATTTTATTTAAAAAGTAGCTTCTACCTAGAATAATCAAGAGAAAACAAATACATAAAAACTATATTAGGGAAGAAAAGAGAAATGCAACTATAAGTTCAGTAGGGAGCTTTTAAAGGATTTGGAGAAGATAGTGGTAGGACAATTATAGTTTAACTCCTCTGAAGCCCTACATATAAAAAGAGAAACTAGATAGCAAAATCAAACCCCACATATAACATTTCCAACAAAGCCAGGTATCCCATGAACTCCACAAGATGAAGAGGTGACAACAAACTGCCAACATCCGTAAGACCTGAAGATGACACCTGTGTGGAAAGAAGCAACAGGACATCTGATAGGCCTGAGGAAGAGAGATCCCGCAATGCCCAAAAAGGATTCACTGGAAAGTGGGGTTGGCTTATTTAAGGACGGCTGCTGAATTGTAAGGGTTATGCCCACTCCAACACCAAGTCAGCCAAAAGTAACTAGATTTGAAGGAATTGTTTCACTTTAATCATGTATAAAAAAATTTACAGTAGTTATTAACGCTATATGCAGTTAGGCAATAAGTGAAAATATACATCAGAAAGTACTGTATTACTAGGAACTGAAACATGAAACTTTCAAAATCTGAGGATATTAAGACAGTTGTATAAAGTTTCAAAATGCATTTGATGTAACTTGATAAAATTTTTAAATTAGAAAATGATTAAAAAGGTCTTATGTGATTTTACAGTTTCTTGGAAACACAAGAGCAAAAGGCAAAGAGAACTCTGAAAAAAACCTCATTCCCAATTAGGAATCTACGATTGATAAATATCTGAATATAAGGACTGACATGATATACAACAGTTCCCTGGCATTTGTCATTTCAAGTTTCTACTACTATCTACAGCAATTCCAAACTCCAAGATCAGTAGCATTTTGCAATATCTCAGAGGTCCAGATATAAACTGAGGCCGATGTGCAGATGAAAGTTATGTGGCTAGTTAGTGGACTTCCTGCTTGCCTGGCATCACATCTGAGAGGGACTTTCTCGTGCTTCACTTTTCATACTTTGTGTCTTTTGAATGAGAAAGTAAATGCTATAGTAGAGTTCACAAATGTCTTAAGACATTTCTCAATGTCAAGGGTATTTTGTACCTGTTATCCGTCTGGACATTCCTTATGGAAATGTAGGAAACTATATATAAGGAGTTATTTCCTACTTAAAACTGTATGTTTACTGTACCCTTGTTTTCATTAACACAATCCTAGAAAATGACCATTATGCTAGGTTAAAGCACCAGATTCCAACAGGTATTTAAGTCTACAGAAAGCTCCTTTATTGTGTATTTACAAAATACGCTGAAAAAAAGTTTGATGGACTGCTTCATTCCTTAACAATAATTTTTTTAAGTGTCAAATACCGATATACTTTGGTCTCCAAAACTCCAATATACTTTACTGCTCAATTAATCAACTTCCTCCATATGATGAATGTTAAGCAAATTCATATTTATTCATACTGACATAGCAACCGTTCTGACAGTTGTACCACTAAGGCAAATGCAAGTAAAATAGTTCTGCATGGAATGAGTAAAAATTCATTATCATATATTCATCAATTTACTTAACATTTTTTTCTAGACCCAATTTCAATTTTTTGTTATTCTAATTTATTGTTTAGAGGAAGCAAATTTTCTTAAAACTCAAGACAAATTCGCTGTAGCTTAAAGTAGTACTTGTAGAAGACAAAAGTTAGCCTTTTGATCCTTTATAATTTTGCAAAAACTTTAAAATATTTTAGAATGATGTGAAGAAATAAATGTGCTCATCTATTTACTAATTTATTTCGTTGAATTTGCAGACTTTAGAAATCTTAGAACACAAACACAAAGCAGATTTCTTATTTACTAGAGAATGTGCAACACTGTTGTCTCCATTCATAATACTGATTTTCCTAATTCAGCTATTAGAACACCGCAGAATTTATCTTACATTTCAATTTTGGCTTGGGACTGATACTCTCAAAACTCATTTCACTTAACTTTAAAATGACCATAACTACTAAACTTGAGACTCATCCTTCAAAAACTATTTCAGGCCATTAAATCCTATAAGAATTTCTTATTCTTTATATATCTGGTTATCAGAATAGAATTTTATTACTATTGCTTTTATTATGCTTCTCTTGTGTTTTCAAACATCCACTGTTGAAATCTGAAATTATTTAACATTGTCAAGTGTTCCTGTATGATAAAGTACTTAAGAGTTATTGTGAGACAGTAATGATAAGTCACCTAATGAAGATGTTAAATTTACCAGAACTTAAAAAAAAAACTACACTCTATTACCTACTTTCAGGAAGAAAGAGTAAATTATAAAGAAAATAAGTTATCAGAGATACAAAAGTAACTTTCATAGTATGGCCTGTGTACAAAAACCATCCGACCCTAAGTATTATCACAAAATTATCATTCTGTTAACTTTTTAAAATGCCATAAGTTTTTGAGAAATTTAAATAGGTTCATGTACTATATTATGGAAAGTGTAATACTATACTTCAAAATGGTTTTCTATAACGAACTTTGACTTTTTATTAACAATAATTCCCACTATGGATATCCTATTTCCTCAGCTTTCTGATTAAGGATTTATTATTGCTTATTGATAACAGTGTCTGGTTATTTTTATTAGAGTATAAGACTAAGACTTCAAATTGTTTTTTGCTAAGGATCTAGTATCCAGAATCCAAACAACTCTTATAACTCAACAATAAAAATAAACCAATTTAAAAAGGTCAAAGGATCTGAATAGACATTTCTCCCAGAGAGATATATAAATGGCCAATAAACACTTGAAAAGATGTTCCATATCATTAAATACAAATCAAAACCACAATGAAATACTTCACATCTATTAGGTCAGCTGTAATCAGGAAGATAAGTAATAAAGAGGTGTTAACAAATATGAAGAAATTGGAAACCTCGAACATTGTAGTGGGAATATAAAATGGTATAGCTGCTTTGAAAGATAGTCTGGCAGTTCCTCAAAATGTTAAATGTAAAGTTATTCTACTCCTAATCATATACCTGAGATAAATGAAAACATACGTTCATACAAAAACTCATACATATATGTTCAGAGCAGCATCACTGATTACAGCCAAAAAGTGGAAGCAATTCAAATGTCCATCAAGTGATAAATGGAGAAACGAATTGTGGTATAGCCATAGCCATACAATGGAATATTATTCAGCTATAAAAAGGAATGAAGTACTGATACACACAAAAACATGGATGAATCCTGATAGTTTTATGTTAAATAAAAGAAGCCAGATACAAAAGGCTACATATTGCATGGTTCCACATCTAAGAAATGTCAAAAACAGGCAAAGCCATAGAGACAGAAAATAGATTAGTGGTTGCCAGAGGGTAGGGAGAGAAGAGACCAGGGTTCTTTAGGGGAATATAAATGTTCTGAAATTGGATAGTGGTGAAGACCAGTAAATTGTACACCTAAGAAAAGATTACTTGTACAGTGAAAACTACAAAGGACTGTTGAAAGAAATAAGGCCTGAACAGAAAAACACCCTGTGCTTTGAGACTGGAAAATTTAATATCATTAGGTTGACAATCCTCTAATTGATCTACATATTCATTACAATCCCTATGAATATCGTGTTTTATTTTTGTAGAAATTGAAATTTTGCATAAAACTCATATGGAAATGCAAGGTACCCAGAATAGCAAAATATATCTTGAAAATAAAAACAAAAACAAAGATGGAGAACACACACTTTTCAATTTCAAAACTTACTACAAAGCTACAGTAATTAAGACAGTTTGGTACTAGTGTAATACACAAATAGACCAATGAAATCGAATTGAGAGTCCAGAAATAAACCCTCAAATCTATGGTCAATTGATTTTCGACAAGGTGCTAAGGTAATTCAAAGGGGAAAGAATGGTCTTTTCAACAAACAGTGCCAGAACAACTGGATATCTATCTGAAAGAATGCAGCTGGACCCCTATCTCATGCCATATACAAAAATTAAGTCAAAATTTATCACACAATTAAATAGAAGAGCTGAAACTATAAACATTGTAGAAGAAAACATAGGTATAAATCTTTGAGACGAGATTAGGCAATGGTTTCTTAGATATTACACCAATAGTACAAACAACAACAACAAAAACAGATAAATTAGATTTCATCAAAATTAAAAATTTCTGCGCAGTAAAGGGAGAAAATATTTACAAATCATACATCTGATAAGGGTCTAGTATCCAAATTTATATATAAACAACTCAGCAATAAAAAGACAACCCAGTTTTTAAAATGGGCAAAGGATCTGAATAGACATTTCTCCAAAGAAGATATGCATTTAGCAACAAGCACATGAAAAGATGTTCAACATCACTAATCACGAGGAAAAATGCATGTTAAAACCACAATTAGAAACCACTAGGAGGGCTATAATTTAAAAAGCAAACAAGTGTTGATGAGGATATGGAAAACTGGAATCCTCATATAGTGCTATTGAGAACATAAAATAGCACAGCTGCTTTGAAAAACAGTCTGGCAGTTCCTCAAATGTAAACACAGAGTTACCATATGGCCCACCAATTCCATTCCTAATTATACACCCAAGAAAACTGGAAACATGCCCACACAAAAAACTTATGCATGAATGTACCTAGCAGCTATTCGTGATTGCTAAAAAATTTTAAACAATCTAAATTCAAACAACTGATGAACGAATCAGCAAAAAGTGACAAATTAGTACAATGGAATATTACTCAGTCACGAAAAGAAATGAAGTACTAATTAATATATGCTACGACATGGATAAACCTTGAAAACATACTAAGTAAAAGAAGCCAGACACAGAAGGTAGTGTGTTGTGTGATTCCATTTGTATGAAATGTCAAGAATAGGCATCCTTAGAGACAGAAAATAGGTTAGGGTTTGCCAGTGACTAGAGAGAAAGGAAAGAAGGACTGCTAATAGGCATGGGCTTTTTCTTTGTATTTTGAAGCGATGGAAATGTTCTGGAATTAGTGGTAGTAGTTGTACAACTTTGTGAATATACTAAAAATCACTGCACTGCATACTTACAAAAAGGTTTTATCATATGTAATTATACCTCGACTATTAAAACATTTTTTTTAAATTACACTTACATGGTGGCCGTAAGTTACCTAAATACCATGTAGCATTTCTTTTCTGTAATCTAAAATATACTGTCCTATACAATCTTTCATTAATCTTACCAATTTTCAAATCATCAGCCAGACATTCTTTTGTAAGATTCAATAGTTCTCTTCCATCAATGTTATTCATTTTGAAAATATCAACGAGATCTTTTAAATCTTGTGCACAAAGCCACGCTGAGACGTCATCTTCTGACCAATCTTCAGTAAAGTGCTTCAGATGATCTTCTGCACTCCTTGCTTAAAAAGCACACAAACACAAATAAAAAGGCAAGTGAAATAATGAAAAAAAGCATTTCTTTTATAGTCTTAATTTGAATTAAAAGGTAAATAAAATGTCCTAAAATCTGTGTCTTACTACTTCAACGTCTTTTTAAGAAATGTCAGAAATTTGAATAATAGTATTTATAATATTATTTAATACATTAATTACTACTCTTTGGAAACTTTTATATTTTACTCAAAGAAGACTTTTTTTATTATGTAAAATTCATATCATTAAAAATTCTATTTGTTCTATCATCCGCATATCAGCACCAAAATTTAGTTAACTCTGACAGTAATAAGAATTAAAAACTCCTAAATTATATATCGTCATATCTTGATGAGGCCAAAACAAAACCAACAAAATAAAACTATAATTACTATTTTGTTCTCAGGCTATAATTATCTGAAAAATGTGGAGTATAAATAAATAGCTTACAAAACTATGGAAGGTGTGACATATATGAATGTGTACCCAAAAGTATTTATCAGTAGTTTTAACATAGATCAACTATTTTAACACTGTCTTCTCTAAAATTGTTTTTAAATTATATTAAATATTGATGTATATGTTATATTGAGAAAAGCAATGTGAATAATTTGTCAAAAAATTACTGAATTTCTTATCTTAACGGTGAATGGGGTTGAACTGGGTTAAATGTGATGCCCTTACTAACCTTGGCAAAGTGTTTCCAGATCAAATTGCCAGATGTTCACTGTTTTGTCCATTGAACCAGTAGCAAGTAAAAGAATATTGGGTGCAAATGCACAAGTTGTGACATACCTAGTTAATAAAAACAACTATTATGTATCTTCAGACTAATTTTTTAATTAATATTAATACAAAGTGAGGTTAAGTTCAGACCTGGTATGCTGAGTCAATGTGTGAAGTATATTCTCAGTATTCTGAAAACAAACAAAAACAGCTTTACAATTAGTCAGGCGAGAGTATATTTACTACTAAAAACTTGTTTCACATATATAGTTTATATGGCATATGTATTTAAACATTATGTCATTAATATAAGCTGAAATTTTACCCAATGAAAAATAGCATCTATACCTAATATTATCAGGTGGCTATTTCATTCTTAATTATCAGCACAGTTGTCTAATGACCACTTTTGTAGAAATTTTAAGTATAATAGACGCTTGGCTTTTGTTCATTTGTTTGAAATTACTAATAATAACCTAAATGTCTATTATATGAAATAATTTGTATTTTTGCTCTCGTATTTGACTTGTACTCATTGCAGGACTGGTGAGTAGAAAAAAAGTCACTTAGATTTTGAGTATTCGTAGCTGGCCATCCAGCATCTAGATGTATATAACTGAGACTCACATATATACTTTATGGAGAAAATGTAATGTTATACCTATTGTTGTAAATGTAAAATCTCATGAAAATTTCATCAGAAATATTAAGGATCCACTTCACCTAGTGTAAGTATTCTTTCCCATTTCCTGCCAAGACTATCAGTGGTTTGAACTTCTATACGAAGGACTAGTTTAGATTCCTTGTTTGTCCCACTACATTTTGATGATCTATGTCTCCATTTCCTATGCTGGAATTGCTACAGCCTGAATTCAGTCGTCATTAAGCTTTACTCAACACTGATTTCTCTTGGAGAATATTTTCATCAGTTACATCTTTACTACATATAAAAAGTTCATTCATCTTCATACTCATGCAAACTGGTCTTTATTTATTCACACGGATCTACCCCAAACTTCCGTTTTTCCCAAACCATTATAACCCCTAATCTTCCTTATACTAGTCTCTAGATCCAGCCAAAACTCTAACTGTGGTAGGCCACATTCAGCTATACCATTCCCAAACCTTGGGATAAACATTCATCTTTTGCTGTTTTGAAAAGGTCAGGTAGAAGTTTAAGAATAATTGATATAAACTGATACTTTGGAGAGTGGTGCTCTTTAAATTTGTATTTTCTTTGATCAGATGAAACATCTGTCCATCTTAACATCATTATTGAGCCTTTTAAGAGTTTGGCTTGTCCCAGAAATACCTTACTTGCATAACTATTTTAGCATTTCTGAATGTATATATTATATTCTCGGGCACCCTAAACAGAAAAAAGGTATATATTTTTTTCACCTTGCCTAACTAAACTTGAAGTTCAGTAGCCTAAAAACAATTTACATAGATCACACAAAGATTTTGAAATACTTACAGTATCATACACTATGACGGACTTATCCACTGATCTTTAAAAGAAAAATGTTATGAGTGTAAAGTTCTACAAAGTACAGCATTTATTTAATTAGCATTTCAAAATCATTTAAATAACTTTTTTAGAAAAGGCTGAAATATTGATATACATTTAGCATGTAATCTCTTTGTTTGCATGTATGATTTTTTACTCAAAAAACTATATGCCATATATGAAATTTAACAAAAATTATAAACTTTATTAAACACTAGCACATGCTATTTATACTATATAGCCATAAACAGAATAAGCATTTGTGATGTATAAATAAGATACAATCCCATATCAAGTCAGTAACTCAAAGAAAAAAAAAACACTATAAGGAAAAGCCATTACTTGCTACTTGGTTTTAGTTTCAGGTAGCAATATGCTTTATCATCGACATAGCTGTGCCTTAATTACATATGTGTGTGTGTGTATGTTACACACATTGTTTTGATCATGATTCAGTTTTGAAAATTACAGCTCTAAACTTGATCTGGACTCTATATGGGTTCTTTCAATGGTATAAAAATTAAAAACAACTATCTGGGATTAGTCTAGTGGTGAAAAAAATCAAAGAAAAATTCATTGCTATAATAAAGTACATAATTAAAAACAGATAAATATGCTTCTATATTTCCCCCCCTTTTAGAGACTGTATTTATACCACCATGATACATGCTGCAAGGAAAGAAAATATATCAACAATACAAGTGTTAGCATCCTCTGTAGAACTTTAATAATATTTGTACTTATTGCAAGGTAGCTGATTACAGTCTGACCACAGAAGTCATATCTACTGGAAGCCTTAAAATTCTTCTCAATAAGACTGTCAAGAACCATGATTTCACTCAAATGTGGGATATAAAAATGAAAGCAACAAACAAAACAAAAACTCATAGACACAGATAACAGTTTAATGGTTAACAGGGAAACAGGGAAGGAGGGAGATAAATAAGGGTAAAGAAATTAAATAAATATAAGGTGACAGAAGGAGATTTGACTTTGGGTGGTGAACACACAATGCAATATACAAGTGATGTATTACTGAATTGTACATGTGAACCCTATATAATTTTATTAAGCATTATCACTCTAATAAGTTTAATTTAAAACAAGAAAAAATAGAAACTGACTGCTAAAATTGTAAACTGTGAAAAGGCAAATCTGCTGGGTAAAAAAAGATATTTGCAACACATATAACCAATAAATGGCTCATATAAAGAAATACAGAAAGCATATGTGTGTGTATATATATTCAACAAATCAATAAGAAAAAGATAACCCAGAAGAAAAATGGGCAAGAGACCTGAACAGCCATTTCATTAAAGAGGCAATACATATGGTCAATAAAATTCTGAAAAAGTTCTAACTTGTTTCTGGAAAATGCAAATTAATGCCATAGTAAGGCAACACTTTACATACATCAGAATGGTTAAAGTTAAAAAGATCCATAAGTATAGGCTAGGATGTGAAATAACACTACTATAGAAGTATTCAATCACTTAGAAAACAATTTGGTGTTACCTGCCAAAGCTGAAAATATAACTATTCTATGACCCATCAATTTCATTCCTATATATTTATCCTACAGAAACACATGAATGTGTGTACCAAACTGGAAATAATCCATATGCTCATCAACATTAAAATAAATAATAGTATATACATGTAATGTAATATTACACAGCATTAAACCACGGGCATATGCAGGAATATGAATGAATGTCACAAACATAATGTTGAGTAAAGGAAGCCAAAAATAATTCACATTGTGCGATTTGTTCTAAATCCGTTTAAAAAGAAAAAAGCAGCACTGCTTATGACCTATGGTGCTGTCAGCAGAAAGGTGCACGGGAAGCAGACGATGTCTGGAACAGAACCAGCAATGTTCTATTTCTTGCCCTGAGTAGTGATTACACAGGTTTCACGGTAATTTATCAGGCTATTCTTACATTTTATGTACTTTTCTGTATATCTCTTCTATTGCATATCGAAATGGTTTAAGGAAATTAAATAGCTTACCCGGACACGAGCAACTGCCCATTATGAGAAAAAGCACAAGCCAGAACAGGAGCACAATGCCCATGCAGTGTACTTTTGTATTTTAATTTAAAACCTGCAAATAAGAAGGCAAGAAACCATATCAAGCTGACCATGCTTAGAATTCATTCTTAAATCAAAATTATTTCACTTAATCAATAATCTTTGAGTGCCTAAAGGACACAAAAATGAAAAAACTCTTCATGCAACTCTGGTATTGGAATGTAGTATGGTTAGGTAGATGCTAAAGTTCAGTAATAAGTAAAAAGAGTGTGTCCAGCAAACATTAGACAGGGATTGTAATAATTATCAAACTTTTTAAAATATAAAATTCTAAAGTAATAATTTAAACTATACCACAATCTTGGTATTTAATTTTTATATATATTTTAGTTACGATATATACACAGTAGTTGCCCCAATGCCTAAAAAGAATCAAATACCTGTAGTTTTTAGACTCTGCTACTAAAAAATAATTTCTCATTCCATAAATAAAAAGTCGATAGTAATTTATATATCTTATAATTCTAACATATCTTATAAAACTTTTACCACGTACGGCAATACTAAAATACTTCTTATGCTTCCTATGAAAAGAAATATCACAACTATTTTAAAGGTAAACCAAGGGAATTCAACATATTTTAATGATAACCTTTAAAAATAATTATTAAGAAGCTGGCCTGGGGAAACAAGGAACTAAGTGAAATCTATAATTTTTTCAGACCTAATAAAAACTTTTTAAAAGCATTAATGGCTCTTAAGATGACAAACATTTAACTAAACAAAACAGTCACATTAGAGCAAGTAAAAGTTTCAACAACAAATAGAAGAAATATATATTTAATTTCATTATTATTAAAATGTATCTTATTTCTATTCAAAATAGAAAAAATATATATATATATTTTTTAATCTGGGAAAACAGATGTGGGCATTAAAGGCTCTGTGTAGAACATACAGATCAAGAAGTAAGCACAATCGAACAAAGCTAAAATGTTATGTTGCAAACCAAATGACCAAAAAACTTGCAATATGACCATAAGAATAGGTTACATGCTCAAGTATAAGAGCTATGTCTATCTGCTACTCCCTACAAAAAAGCAATTAAAATTAGGTATGAATAAAATAAATGCTTTGTAAAAAGGCGCAAGGAAGAGGTAGGATAGAACAGAGAGGTAAAGGAACTCACCCTCATCACCATGTCATTGAATTCATTAAAAGAATTACTAAATGTAACCTAATTGGCAATGAATTAAATTTCCACAAAAATAAATGTATTTATTTCCTGATAACAGGCCCTTCTCTACACACTGGTATAATGAAAAAGATTCTCTCCCTGACCCAACTCTAGGCAAGCTATTCTGAGCCCTCCTTTCAACTAGGCCTTGACCTTGGCCTACAGAGACTTTAAGAGTTTCTAAGAGCTCAAGGCTGCATCCTCGGGATGAACCTAGCCCCCTTAAAGTGCCTGCCTGAGAAAACCAAAGACTTCTCCCCAAAATCTACTGTTTCTTCCCACCAACACCTTATAGGGCCTTTGACTCCCAGGCTCTATGGGAGGATAGGCAATTAACTTCTCCAAGTGCCAATTGGCAAACCCAGAGGGGTTTCACATGGACTAGAACCCCTTCCTGCTTTTTGTAATTTTTCACAGAGCTCTTACTTACACCCTTCCTAATTTCCTCATTCTCCTGTTCAAACATTCAGTCACTTCTGTATTAACTGAAGCTGCACTCAGTTCATACTGGACTCTTCCTTACTGCATATTCCCAATTACAGTATATTCCCAATTAAAATCTGGCCTTAACACTTTAATCCCCAGCTCTGTTTAGCTTTGACAATAATTCTGAGCAAAATGTAATCTGATTTAACTGATGTTTATTAGATAACAAATAAAATATTTTTAGGCATCTAAAGATCCCCAACTGACCATATTTCTGTTTCCATTAAAATGATAATGAAGGAATAAAAATATAAATTCATATAAATAAAGAGAATAGGAAAGGGGCATCGCCAAATCAGAAATTGAAACCAGTGTGGGGAAGGCAGAAAGCTAACTGAAGCGGCGTAGTGGTGGGACAGCCCAATGCCAAGAGACAGCTAATCTGCCCTAGAAAGCCCCTCAAAACCTTCAAACAATTAACAACCGGGAAAAAGCAAAGTCTGAATGACATAGATATGGACCCGGAAACAGAAAAATTAACTAAGTCTCTTTATGAAACACTCCAAGTCTGCCTCCAGTCCCTCCCTGACCCCACTACAGTATGTTGGTCAAAAGCCAGATGCTTCTCTCCAGGCAAAACATTTCGAAGGAAAATAGCTACTGCCTGGGGAGCTTCATGGCAGTTCCAAAGAGACAGAGCACCCAAATTCTCAAAGCCCACAACTGCTCCCCAAGAACCCACCTCCATATCCTAAACAGAAGCCAGCAACAACAAACCAACATCTTACTGTTGTCTAATTCTTAAATGTAAATGAAATACTAAGGTTCACCAAACACTTGAAGGTAACTATATCAAAGAGAAAGATCAGGGTAAACAAATAAAGGGCCCAAGAGCAAACAAAGATGATAAGGAAACAGAAGGGAACTTCAAAAACAAAACAAAAACAAAAAGCTTCTAATTGGTATCCTGAGAGTTTTGAGAGGATCTTGTATTCATAAAACGAGAACACTATGAAAAAGAGAGAACACGAGCCTCTGAAAATTGAAAATATAACTGATGGGATAAAAAGTTCAACGGAAGGTTAAAAGATAAAGCCGAGAAATTTTTCCATAAAGTAGAAAAAAGGATAAAGAGATAAATGGGGGGGATGGGGAAAGATATAAGAAATCATGTCGGGAGGTCCAACAATTAATGTGAGTTATAAATAGAGGAAGTGGAGAAGAAATTTAAAAAACAACAAAAGAATGCTATATTCCAGTATTGTTTCTTGACTGAAGGGTCACCTGAAGGGAAAGATCCACACATTATCAAAAAACTGTAACTATAGTGAATAAATTTAAAAAATGGTGGTATAAACAATATTTATAGAAACTGTGAAAACCACCCAAAGAGTAGATAAAGTACAAATTGGTGACCTTTGGTAAACAAAATTGTAGGTAATGAATCAGCAATGAGCTCACAATTTTTAAATTATGTATATGTATTACTCTAATTAAAAGTTCTTAAAATATATTTTCATAATCACTTTTAGATATTTAGAGTACTTCAGGTAAAAAGAGTAATTAAAATAGAAATTTTGTCTGGATCACAAGTAATTTCAGAGAACTACTTGTTGAATACATACCTAAGATATGGGTAAAAGAAACAACCCAAATTTTGATCTGGCAATCCTGACCACATGATGCTAATCGAAAAAACTGAAGATCTTGTTCTCCATCTAAAAAATATAAATTTGTTAAAAATACACAAGTATTGATAAAACATTTAAACAAAAAGTTTTTAAATTTCTTATACTGAGATCTGTTAATTCTATTTAAAACAGATTCACGAACAATATTAATTACCTTATACCATAGAATAAAATGCCTGTTAAAGAAAAGACTTTTTTTAAATGGGTACTTCAAAGAATTATAACTTTAGCCTCCAAACTGCTATAACAAAATGTCTATCATCCACTAAGGATATAACCGAAGGCTGAAGGGGCAATATTGGGCCAATAAGCCTAGGGCATCCTCCAGCCCAATTTTAGAGTCCATAAAGTTAGCACTGTTAGAAAAAATTAGGAAGAATAGCTTTGAGTGTTAAATGCTTAATTATTCCCAACTTAACTTTTTAAAGACTATATCCATTTCTTAAAAGCTTAGTCTATAATTCATATGGAACGAGAGATTATTTCCCATTTGATTTAATCAAGACAAAGCCTGAAATTCCATAAATTCAAAATAACATCAATTCGGTCTATTTGATTTGGTGGAAAATACTACACAAATTAGGATATGTAATCAGTTAGAGTTGGTGTTTCAAAAAAAACCTGACTAGTTTTTATGCTTAGATAATTTCATTATATTATTACATACCTGCTAGATAAGTTCCTAAATACTTGTGGGTAATATAAATATTGATATCATCAACTCAATTTTACATGAGTTCCACCTAATACCACAGATGGAGTTTCATCAAAGAAAGTTCTGTCACTCATATGCAGTAAGACACAATTAAGAAAACTAAAATCCATCTTAAGAATGCACTCTAGTTTTGCAACTATTCAGTATATGGTATTTAATTTATACACCTGAGTATATAAAATAAATTTTTTTCTGTGGAGTTTGTCTTATTGAAAGGACATATACTTTACTAACATACAACAAAGTAACTACCTTCTCCCTCAAAGTTTTTCTAGCTCCACATTTCAATAACATTTTTGTTTTTGTAGCACAGGCTCAGCCAAAAGGGAATCCTTTCTGAGATCTTGATGGATGCTAACAACTCCTGATAGTCTTTTTAAAGCAAAACAGAACTATTTTACTCAAATGGCTAATAGTAAAATATTTCAGTACTCGATTCAATTAGGAAAACATTTTTTTTCAATGTTTCTTGACTAAATAGACCCTTTGAAGTTATTTCAAAATTTAATTAGTGAGAAGACAGCTAGGACAGTGGAAAAATATGGAGCTTAAAATGTGTCTATGTTCAATATCTAAATAAAAATATACTTTTGTTCAGGAAGATATTTAAATTATAATAATAACCTAATTCAAGTTTTCTTTATAATTTAAAAACTGGAGAGAATTGACCATTTGTTCTCAGGCACAAATGAGATTTTTTTTCCTTATTTGAGTAAGATATCACCAAGAAAGAAGAGTCAATGTGTCATAAATACTTAGATATTAATACCAATAACAAAATTACTTATCTTTAAAGAAAATATAGCAGTTCCCACAAATTCCTACAATAATCCCTTTTAAAGCATGTATCAGTTTCAGGAAACTTAATCATAAGTTTAATATTTCAACAGAAGTTGAACTAAAAAATCTCAAGACACAGATTAGAATTATACCCAGAAATACCTTGAAATATATTTAAAAAGCACGTTAAGGCTGTGGATACTATACTTATTTTCTATTTTTATTTTTTATTAGCTTTAGGTGTGCAGCACAATGATTAGACATTTATAAAATTTACGAAGTGATCCTCCCAATTACTCTAGTTTCAATTTTTCATCCAGCTCTATATCCACGCCTTTTTTTTCCATCAGAGTTGACATCCAATATTGGTTTATACCAGTTTTAGGTGTAGAGCATAGTTAGACATTTATATAATTTATGAAGTGATCCCCCTGATCTAGTCTAGTACCCACCTGGCACTATATATAGCCATAACATTATTGACCATATTCCCTAAGCTATACTCCACATTCCCATTGCTATTTTATACCTACTAATTTGTATTTTTCAATCTCTTCGCCTTTTCACTCAGCTCTCCAACTCCCTCCCATGTAGCAACGATGAGCTTGTTTTCTGTATCTATGAGTCTGTTTTCTTTTTGTTTGTCTATTTTAGTCCTCAGGGTCCACATATAAATGAAATCATTTGGTATTTGTCTCTCCATCTGACTTATTTCCCTTAGCACAGTATCCTCTAGGTCCGTATATGTTGTTGTAAATGGTTAAGATTTCTTTATTTATGGCCGAGTAATATTTCATTGTATGTATACATACATATATCTCTATCTACACACACACACACACACACACACACACACACACACACACACACACACACACACCCCCCCCCCCCCCCCCCCCCCCCCCCCCCGTAACTTCTTTTTCCAATCACCTATTGATGGGCACTTAGGCTGCTTCCATATATCTTGGCTATTGTAAATAGTGCTGCAGTGAATATATGGGTACATAAATCTTTTCAAATTAGTGTTTTGGTTTTCTTTGGATAATACCCAGAAGTACAACTGATAGGTCATCAGGTAGTTCTATTTTTAATTTTTTGAGGAACCTCCACACTGTTTTCCATAGGGGCTGTACCTCATAATGTTAAAACATTAAAAAAATTTTTTCAACAAATCACTAAAAGTAATCTTATTCATCAATCCACATTTCAAAGTCTTCTATGTACCAGGCACTGTGAATAAAACAGACACAGGCCCTGCTCTCTCGGAGATTTAATGATGTCTGAAAATCATTAAACGTGATCTATATAAATATATAATTAAAAACTTGACACTTCTCTAAGTACTGTAAAAGTATGCAAATAAAAGGTTATCAAAACGCTTTAGATTGAGCACACATGGTAAGAGTAAGGGAGGCTCACCTCAAGCGGTTTTTTTTGGGTTTTTTTTTTTTTTTTGGAAATGTTCTTTTTCTTTAAGGTGAAGGGTCCACTTGTAAAATCCTTGGAAAAACCTTAGAAACATTTAAGGAATGAAAGGAGGCCAGTGAGGCAAAAGAATGCATTAGGCCAAGTGTGATTAGAAATGAGTCAGGGAAACAGAACATGTAAGGTACTTACAGGCTTTGTGTTTTGGATGTGCTATTTGATCTTACTGTAACGTTTTTTTTAACAAGTTATGATGGGTTTGAAACAGGTTGTGCCAAAACCATTCTGCTACTCTCTGGACCTGAGCTGTCCAATATGGCAGTGACTCGCCAAACATGGGCTACAGAACACTTGAAATGTGGCTAGTGCAAACTGAGGTGCGACATGATATACACACCAGGTTTCAAAGATGTAGTACCAAAAAATAGTAAAATATCTTATTTTTATGATCAATTATTGAAATAGTTTAGCTATATTGGAAAAAATACATAATTAATATACACTTCACCTACTACTAGAAATTTTAAATTTACATATGTAGTTTACATTATATTTCTATAGGACAGCACTGGTCTGGCAACAAGATCAGAAGAGGACAAAAGCAGAAATTTCATCTTAACATAGATGAAAAGGAAACTTTCCAATTCAATGTATGTATTTAAAACAGAGTCTACATTAGGGAGTTTTTTATTCTTTTGCTAAAAACTAATTGTGATGCCAAACACCTTATTTTATAAATTTAGCTTTTGGAATATTAAATAAGTAAATGGAAAATGTAACTGCTGTTTCCAATTTTTTTAATTTCACACTTCTATTTGAATATCAACACACTACATTTAAAAAATCACAGTACAACCAATAGGGTTAAGTCCTCTAAATTACCCTATTTAATGAATCCAGATCTATTGTACCAAGTTGCATCATCCCCTACATACACCGAAGAACCTGATTTTCCTATATAATATTTCTTTGTAATTTTGTTTTGACCAAAAAAAAAAAACAAAGGAGAAAGATGATTTCTTAAAAGAAATGAATTAAAAGGGCATTGTTTTACTAATGATGAAGTGAAAATGAATAAAAGAACCAAGTCATATACAAATTACAAATAGGATTCACTAATGCTTCAAAGAATAAACTAACCAGAAATTGGCTGTGAAGAAAAGTCGCAGCAGGTAATTCCAAGATCATGTGCTTTTTCACTATGTAGACATCTCATTTTATCATCCCACACGGTTAAATCTCCACATGAAGAGCCAGTGACAAAGATGATTCCATTAGGAGAAAATGCGCAGGCCACCAAGGAGCCATCCTTAACACTACCGGATCTGGAATAAAAGCAGAAAAAAGGAGGTTTTCACTTCAGAGCGTCTTTTACTTTATATCACAATCTCTAAAAGCAGCTTGATAAATGGCTGTCACAGCACTGGAAAGAAAGGGCAATAGATGACTATAGAAATAAAATATAATTTATATGTTATAAACTGAGATGTGCTTTCTATAATTAATAGGATTTAAACATTATCTCACCATGTTCAAGCCTAAATTATAGGGATCCAAACCAAAGTTCACATATGTTCATATTTTTCCATGTAGCAAGTAAGTATGAACACATTAAAATCTTCAAAACTTAACGAAAGCAATAGTAACCAACAATATCAAGTATAATCACATATTTAAAAAAAAAGATGAAACTATTTTAATTGAAAAAAACATGTTATTGGGGTCAAAAGCACTTTCAGCTTTTGCATTAAAATCACCCAGAAGCAACAGTAAGGCCTTCCATTCTCAAATATAAATTCTTTATGAAAAGAAAATGCTGTGAGCAAGTTAAAATTATCTTGGGAAGATGAAGAAGCACTATGATACTGTGCTAACGTATTATTTCCTCAATTAGGAAAAATAAACTAGTAAAAAACCAACAATTAGTGCAGTGTCCCATCCGTACTTAAATCTATTGCAGGGTATCACTTTACACCAGTAATTACATACATTTGGGTAGTAATGCCGTAGAGGCAGAATTTATCACCTGATAAAGATTCCTTAGCTGACAGCTGTATTTCATTCAAATATAATTTAGACATTTTCTTTGTGCTCTTTAAATTGTTTATTAACTACCACTTGAAACACATCACCTTTTAACCAAAAACCTAAACCTAAATGAGCAACAGTTGTACTCAGAATGGTATTGGGGATTAGGAGAGAAGGTACATTAAGCTATTTTAATTGGTAAATTTAAATGTTTAGTTTTTAAAGTACTTAATGTCACTGAACTGTATACCTTCTCATTTAAAAATGGTTAAATTTTATGTTATAAACATTTCACATATACAAAAAAGTATGTAATTTTAATGTTGGTAAATTGTAACAAAACATACTCATTTAAATCAATTGATGTACTTTTATCCAAAGAGTTTTTCAGGTGTGGTGTTTGTTTTGGAAGTGATAATACATCACCACACTAACCACAAGGTTCTTGCTTGTGGGCTTGCTCATTCACCCAGCAAGAACTCTCATCAGGAAATAGCTGTGTCTCTTAGGTGAGACTTACCTACCATTACTTCATTATTAAGAACACTTGAGCCACAAGCTACAAAAACAAAAACCTAAAATTATTAATCTTATTCAAAAGACTTTTGCCTCTCACAGTAAAAAAATTCATAAAAGTCTAACAAGATTAATTAACCCTTATTTTACAAAAGGTTGAAAATTCTTAAAACTCTCAGAGCCAAGCAAATTTACTTCAAGAATCATACTAAACATCTGTTTTTATGACCATCAGAAGACAGCTCAAAATATTTTTCCTTGTGATGTCTGAAAATTATCTGATTCTTAAAATCATCAAACTATTCTTCCTGCCTTTTTTTCTTCTTTTTTGGTAGACCAATTAAAAGGACTGAAAACAGGAATGGTTTAAATATTCATACCTATGTAACTTGTATGACTGCGTATTCCACAAAACAACAGTTCCATCAGCTGCCCCTGATACCAAACGGGTGGAGTCTGGAGAAAACCGGCAAACTCTCACAGGGCTCCCACTGGGCTGTTCCATCGCTGCCAGCATCTGTCCATTTTGAGTATTCCAAAGGGCAGTGGTACCATCTGTTGAACATGAAGCCAAAATATGTCCCGAAGGAGAGAAACAGCAGCAGTGGACAGCATAGGTATGAAACTTCAATGGAGAGAGTGGCAGTTCCGTAAAGTCACTTAGAAAGTACAGGCGAATTGTTTTGTCCAAGGAGCAAGTAGCCAAGAGAGAAGAGGAGAAGGCACAGCAGTTGACATCATCACTATGGTCAGCTAATGTGTGAATTAGTTTCGCCATGTCCTTTATTTGAAGTAAAATATCCTGCAATTTTTAAATAGATTAAGGTTACTTCATCCTAGAGAGCAAATAAATTCAACTCAAATCCATATTGAAATGCCAAAGTCGATTTAAGAATTTGCTCAATAAAAGCTCCTACATATTTTTAAAGGACAATTTATTACACCAGGGATATTGAGAAATAAAATTTATAAGACTACCACCTCTGATAATCAGCCACCATTGCCACACCAATAAAGTTCTGTAACTCCTAAAGAACTTTGTCAGATAACTTCAAACTGATTTGACAATGAATATCAGAAACCTCAGGTATTTATTTCATCTTTGAAGCCTTTCCCTCAACTCATTACTTCTCCTTACTGCCTCATTCCAGATCTGCTCAGCTGAAAAAGATTTTTCACTATTTTAACAAACTGTCTTAGTGGCTCCTTCCACAGGTTGGAACCAAGGCTATTATTGTTGTCTTAAAGATGTAGAACTGTAGTGTTCACTCAGAAAAACTAAGGTTTCATTCAAAATTTAAGTGGCAGTGTTGTAAACTATCATGTCATGGTTTGTCATCTTGTGTGATAAAGAATAAAATGACATGAGATCTGAGGTGAAGAACCAAATTAATAAATACAGGAAACCAAGACAAGGAAATCAAAGACAGTGGCAAAATGGACTTAGCCAGACGGCATTTAAAAACAAAAGTTACAAGTTCAGAATAAAATCCAAACTCCTCACCATGGTTTACAACATCCTCTATGATTTGGCCCTTGCCTGCCACTTTCCCTCTCCCTCATTTATTTCCAGCCTCCCTGGTCAAACAGATTCCAGTCCTCCATTTCATAAAGTGTTGTTTGTTTTTTTTTTTGTTGTTTTTTTAATGTTGAACTTCTCTTTCCTGGCTTTTGGGATCCTATTTCTCTCAGATCTCAATTTCAGTGTCCCGGCTCAGAGAGAGATTCCCAATATAAAGCAGCCACTCTTTAGCCTAGCACATCACCCTATTTTAATCCTCAGCATAGCAATTACCACCAGCTGGTGTACTTATTTGTCTACCCACCTGCCCCCGAAAATGCAATCTCTAAAGGAGCAGAGATCTTGTCTACCTGGCTCATTTCTGTACCCACAGCATGTAAGACAGTGTCAGACGCCTACTGTACTTAAATATTTGTTAAATATTTATATTTTCCCAAATCCAGTTGGGTTCTGGTCTTTAAATTTTATATAAACATAATATGAGATGATTGGAAAATTTAAGCTAAAACTACCACTATTTAAACAAAAATCTCACAGTGTAAAAATCGTGTAAAAAGAGGTAATTCATAATCAGCCCTGAAGATAGTAGGTATAACTTGGGATTGTAGAACTCACGGGCTGTTATTATAATCTTATTTACAGAAATCTCTAAATACAAAAAGATGGGAGCCTTTTCCCATTTTCGTCTTACCACTAAAGTTCAGTCTTTTTTTCAAACAAGCTCCAATTAAGCCTAAAACACAAAAATACGCGACAAACTTGGATTATCGCCTGTATTATTGCACTGAAAACAAGATCAGGTGGTGCTTTGTAGCGAACTCCCAAATCCCAACTGTGCAAGTGCACATAGGTAATTTTCCAAACTAACTTCGGCGTCCACGCCCTTGTGGAACCTAGCTCCCTTTGCAGTTCGAGGCCATTTTATTCTGAAAAGCACTCAAGCCTCGGAGTGTGGCCCTCCACGAAGGCCTCAGCTGTCGCGTCAGCCGCTCGATCCCGGGGCAAACCCCGTCAACTCGCCCGTGTCAACACACGCACCCTCACCTAATCCAAAGCAAATGAGAAATGTGCCAAGAACCCCAAAATAAATTTCGCGACTTACTCCCCCCGCACGCAGGGATCAAGACTTTGCCCAACTCTGAGAGCCAGACGGGCCTCTGCGGTCCGGTGACCCAGGCGGGAAGGCGGCCGCGGAGCCCGGCGCTCACTCCACGGCCGGCGGGGCGCCGGGCCTTCCCAGGCGCGGGGCCGCAGCACAACCGTGCCTCGCTCCAGCTAAGGTCCGGGCTGGTCCTTATCGCGCACTTAAACCCAGAAGCAAACAAAGTAACCGAGGGCTCAGACGCTAGGAGGTGGGAGTTTCCCCAGTTGCACTCCCCACCAGCGGCTGCCGCTGCTAAACTGGCCCACGGGCGCAGCCTCATTCACTTCAAAGCCAAGCCGCGCTCGGGATCCGCCCTCAGGTGCTCCGCGAGCGGCGTGGGCCACGTGACCCGCAGGTGAGGCGGGCCGGGCTGGCGCCCGAGCAAACCCTGAGGCTAAAGGACAGGCCCCGCCCCCTAGGGACGGACTTCGCTGCAGCGCATGCGTGCCCTCCACCTCTTTAATGGGGCTATGTCTAAATTCTGGCGCTAGGACAAGGATGAGTCTAAACGGGGGAAAAACCTTTAGCTGCAAAACTTTCCAAGTTGAGGAAACTGAGGTCTAGCGAGTGCCTGAAATATGGTTTTAAAGGGAGCATTGTATCAACTATCCGGTTATTCCAGCTCAAACTTTGTGAATGTCCTTCCTCTTCCATAGTCCTCCGCCCTAACCTGTCTGTTCCCTTACTAACCTCTTTGATTGGTCTTTTCTGTTTAGGCTAGCTCCGCCCGCAGTAGCCCTTCACTGGATGTCTTCTGCCATCACCTTTATGCTCAGGTTTCTCAAATCTCTATTTCCGGGGCAGGCTCCTTGCTCCTGGGTCCCACTCCTGAAGTTCTCTCCATCCGCTGAATAGGTTCGAATGGATATTCTGATAAATGCATTTTTTTCCAGCCTTTCCGATTGTGTCTCCTAGGTTCACAGGCGGACTACAGTTTCCATGTGTAATTGACTACAAAGTGGTCTTGCTAATCCCTTTTGAAATTAAAAATTGTCCAGAAAAAAGTTCTAACATGCTAATGCTTGTTAACTAAGTGCATGACAGAATAAAGGACTATCTTCGGATGAAAATCAAAGATACCGATAGTTTTTATTTTTAACCCATGCAACTTCAGATTTTAATGTGGAAACATCAAAAAATTATCAAGCTGAAGAAGCCAAAGTCATATGTGAAGAGTAATAACCTAAAATACTCAAATTTAGAGATGAAATTGAGGTAGCTGGAAATGATTTATAACGAAAAAAAGCAAAAGGAAAAGAGGTCAAAATTTATGATTTTGAGACCTATCGTGGTTTTTAAATTAACGAGTGCTTCATGATTGAGACTTTGATTACATGCCACAGTATTCTCAAAACAGTATTTTTCTAAAAATCATTTTGATTGTGAAAATAATAGTTCTCCGTAAAAAATATAAATAAGAGAAATAGCCAATAACCACACCACTAAAAGATAACCGACTCAGAGCATTTTCTTTCAGTCTTTCACTCAGATAATTATTAATTTTACGAAGTCCTGCAAACTGCCCTTTAAAACTTATATCCTGAGCATTTTCCATGTCTAAAATTTCTTCAGTATCTTATTTTTTCTGCCTAATGGTCCACACTTCCAAAAACATAATTTATTTGACATTTTTCTTGTTAGATGGTTGTTTCAATATTTTTGTGATTATAAATGATACTGGATAAAATGGCTTGGTACATAAACCTTTATCTACATTCATGAACATTTACTAAGAAAATTGTTGAGATGGAATTATTGGGCATATGAGTGTAAAGTTTGATAAATATTACCATATTACTATTCAGAGAGGTTGTATGGTTCACACTCTCAGCAATACTTGGTTGTACCTATCTCTCCATGTTCTTGACAGATGAGTAATTTTTTTAATCTTTACTAATTTAATGAGTAAAATTGGTCATAAGTCTTTAAGTAAAATATGTAAAAGAAAACTCTGCCTACATATGCCAATAGTTTAGCATGGAGACATCAAGGCCAATATGGTCAACTTTGTCCTATAGGGAAAGGCAATTTCAGAAAGGGAAGCCCTATTGTAGTTGGTCTCAGGTGTACGAGTTCACAATTTGGGAGATGTTGATTAAAATATCCTGCCAATATACTGGAGAAACATTGTAAGAATTTATAGATATCTTTGATCACATCGGTGAACTGGTTACCTTATCTCACAGGACAGAATGTTAAAATAGTTGGAACTTTGACCCAGAACATTAAAGATTTGAATATTCCTTGTTTAATTAGGTAACCATGGTCAATAATTAATCCTATTTTATTACTACCTTCTGTTTTTGTTCCTGTATTAATACTAAAGAATATAGAAAACAATTTTAAGTGGTATATTTAAAGAAAAAGTAACTTGCTCAATTAAATAGTAAGCAATACATGTTCTCAAAACTCAATTGCAATGAGAGCAGAATAGGTGTGAATCAATTAGTGAGTTTAGAGATTACTAAAATATGTGGTAACCAAGAGCTCAAAGAAGAGCGATGATAGGCACTGGAGTAATTAGAAAAGGTGCCTGTTAAGAGTGGGTCTTAAATAGGCTTGAAGCATGGACCAGCTGAGGAAATACAGAGTTTTCACAGTAAATACTAGGATGTATCTGGGTGCTTTTACTTTGACAGCAAACCCCAGGTCAGAGTTTCCAGAACAGTTGAGCAGGGTGGAGTACAAAATATACTAACTCCCTGGCGTGTTCATTCTCCAAAAATGCATCAAGCTGAACACAAACGATATGTGCCTTTGTGTGTATTTATACTTCTAAAAAATTTTTTAAAAAATATCCATAAGAATGTCGCAGGGATTCTCATACTAATGCAATCGTTCACTCTCCACACCTGGTATCATCCACAGCGCCACCTCCCAGCACAGAACTCTGAGAATCTGAGACGCTGTGGCTCGGGGAGTATGCCGTTACATTCTGTATAATGGAACAATCTCTGAATTCCCCTTGTCCTTTTCCAGTCAATAACTTTTACATCCTCTAACTGGCCGTCTTTCCACTAGTAAGTGATGAGAGTTGGGCGGAGTTCTTTGAGTTAGTGTTCCATACAGATAAAGGAAGGACCCTGGAGCTGCCAAGTAGAATGAGGAAGGCTCATGCTAGGCCGGTAGGAACTGCCTGATGGTAGAAAACCTACATGTGCCTGGAAGTAAGAATACTAAAAACAAATGTGATGACATGCATGACATTTGGTATTTGGTATGTACTAAAGAGATTTTGCAGTTCCAACAAGGCCCTTTTGTTGCCTTTGATACAAGACATATTTTTCTGGTTTACAGATTTCTAAATTCTAACTTCTCATAATTTAAATTTATTTTGCTGCCTCAAATTCTTTATTTCCCTTTATTTTCCACTACTTATCATTAATGCTCTTCTAGAGAATTTGAGATGTTAAAAATGCATTTTGAAAATAAACCCCACATTTTTTTCAGATTCACGGTTTTTAATTACAAAAGAAAATATGACATTATCAAATCGATTCACTTAATAATAGCCCAACTTACAGAATATGAGAATCGTGTTTCCTATTCATTGTTCATTGTAGTCTGGAATGCAATATTTTGGTGATGCCAGTTTATGCCATACTGTAACATCCTAATGTGGCAAATTACATTTTTCAAAAATAACTACCACAGTATTTCCCATCCCACATGCCCTTCCAGAACTTTGACACTCACCCATCAAGAGCGGAGGCTATGTCCCTTCCCCTTAATTTGGAGTACACCATATAACTTCCAAGACTAGGTCATAAAGTTGATACAGCTCTTGGGTCACTCTCCCTACTCACCCAGCCACCATGCTGTCAGGAGGCATCAAGATTCATATCACTTCCTTTATACTCTATGGATTTTTCCTAATTTTTCCCAAGTGTTTTAAATTATTTGATTACACTGAAAAACAGAAGCTCTGTTGCTAATGTGTGTAATACAAATGAAACCATTTTTATTATTTTAAGGCAGGTATTTGAAATGATATTATGGAAGATTTACACGATGAAACAGATACCATGATGTCATGGAAAACTTTTATCAATAGAAGACAATTTAACCAATATAGAAACTAGTATCCTAAGGCATGAAATATTTTAAAAGAAAGCTTTCGTAAATATTTAACAAATATTCAATACATAATCGGTGGATTCAGGCATACAACTTTTATAAGTACCCATATCTTTCATATACTAAAGAGGTAGTATCACTCCCTAATGCCAACTATTGTTCTTTTGTGAGCCATTTTTAATCAATATAAGTCAATGTTGATTTTGCTCCAGAAAGCTCTGAAATTGACCTTGAACAGTATATTAATTAGATTCTAAAGCAATTCTGTACTCAAACCAGAACATTTACTCCCTAATCTAGTTCTGGTTTTAAATTATGTGCAGCTGTATTGTCCAAGTTTGCTTATGAATGGTTCTGCAATGATTAAATGACTAAATTAAGATATGGCAACAACCAAATGACCAAATTGTGAATATAAACTGCTTCTTATTATGAACTCTGAAATCAAGGACCAAAGGTTAAATCTTCATGAAAATTTAAATCCAAAGTTATAAAAATTCAAAGGAATTTAAGTTACATCAAATTCTCTTGCCCAAGGGAAAATAACCTAGCATTTGTTTTTCTGATTTGTCTAGTGTTGTCCATGGTCATGTTTTCTAGGACTGCCCAAAGCATTCATTCATTGTTTAAACATCTTGTCCGACTTGGCCTATCTAGGAAAATCATACCCAAGAGATAAATAGTCCTCTCTAAGTACAATGTGTAACAGGCTTGAACTGTTTTTGTTCTGCTTGGGAACTTTTTAATATGCCTCACCTGTCCCGTGACTTCCTAATTTCTCAGGCATATTCCCTCAGGAAACAGACAACATGTGTCCACACCTACAATAAATAGCTGTATCACCTTGAAACACAACAGTGAGCCATTGAGTGTTTTTAATCAGTTTGACATAATTTACATGCCATTTAATTCACTCATTTAAAGTATAGAATTTAACTTTTGAGTATATTCATAGAATTGTGCAAATGTCACAATTTAATTTTAGAATGTTTTTGTTGTCTTTCCACTTTTTTGAAGGTATCATTTGCAGCATAAATTTTTAATGTGATGAAGTCCAATTGATGTTTTGTTCTTTTGCCACTTGTGGTATAGTACATAAGATGGCTTTGCCTAACCCAAGGTAACTGAGATTTATTCTATGAATTCTTTTAAGAGTGTTATAGTTTTGGCATTTACATCTAGGTCTGTGATCCATTTCGAGTTAATTTTTGTATGTGGTCCAACTTTATTCTTTTGCATGTGGGTTTCCCGTTATTCCAGCATCATTTGTTAAAAAGATTTGTTTCCCCTTTCAATTGTCTTGGCATCCTTGTCAAAATCAATTGGACATAAAGATGAGGGTTTATTTCTGGACTCAATTTTGTTCCACTGATTTATATGTCTCTCCTTATGCCAGCACCACACTGTCTTGATTAATGCAGCTTTCAGAGAATTTTTAAATTGCAAGTGTGAGTCCTCTAATTTTTTTTTTTCAAGATTGTTTTAGGTTTTTCTTATAAACTTTAGGAATAGCTTGTCAATTTATTCCAAAAAGCCATCTGGGATTTTGATAGGGATTGTGTTGAATCTGTAGACCTGAGGATTACCATCATATTAACAATATTGTCTTCCAATCCATAAACATGGTGTATCTTTCCATTTATTTAGGTTTTCTCTACTCACTTTCCACAATGTTTTAGTCTTTAGGTTACTCATTTGCACTTCTTTTGTTAGATTTATTTCCGAATATTTTATTCTTGCCGATGCTATTATAAATGTAATTGTTTTCTTAATTTCATTTTCCAATTTTTTTATTGCTAGTGTGCAGAAATACAGTTGATTTTTGTATATTGATCTTATATCATGCAATCTTGCTAAACTTCTTACATAGATATAATAGTTCTTTGGCGTGGATTCCTTAGGATTTTTTAAATATATAAGATCATGTCATCTGCAACTAGAAATAGTTTTTACATTTCTTTCCCATCTGGGTGCCCTTTCTTTCTTTTTCTTGCCTAATTGCTCTGGACAGACTCCACTGTGCTTTGCTGTACTGTGAAGGGCTGGTTCACCTGCCCCCACCAAGACCTGGATAAAACACTCCCAAGTACATCTCATTCTCATTGTGTCGACTTTATGCTCGCCTGGCTTCTTCCAAGTGATTCAGTCTCTTTCCCAGAAATCATGACATTAGAAACCTGGACATGGTACCTTTGTCACTGGAAAGCAGACAGGGTTAGCTACAATATCTACCCCTACATAAAACAAAAACTACAAAAAGGCAAATCAGAATTGAAGTTGCTAATATGATTAGCGAATCTGCTAAGGTAGATATTTTTCAAAACGTAGTATTCAAATTCAAAATCTGCAATAAATTGTTAGTGAGAACTAATCCAAACAAATACTGAACACCAGTTAGAAGACAGGGATAAAAAATTTTTCCGCTGCTGGCAGGAGTGTAAACTGGTGCAGTCAACTGGAAAGTGCAGTCTCTCCAGACCCTACAGGAACTTCTCCCACAGCCTATTAGTTATTTATTGCTGTGTAACAAAATACTCAAAACCGAGTGGCTTAAAATAATAATAGACATTTATTATTTCATAGTTTCTGTGGTTCAAGAATGCTTAGCTGGCAGTTTTGGCTCAGGGTCTTGTGAAGTTGTAGTCATGTTGGCAGGGGTGCCAGACATCTGAATGTTTAGCTTGGGCTGAAGGATCCACTTCTACGATGCCACAGTCACATTGCTTCTGAGTTGGTGCTAAATATTAGCTATCCCATAAGGCTGCTGTGGTGTCCTCACGACATAGTAGTTGGCTTTACCCAGAGCAAGTGATCCAAGAGAACAAGGTGGAAGCAACATGGAATTTATGACCTAGTCTGGGAGTTCACGTATCACCACCCTGACATACCATGTTTGTCACACCATCTAACCCTGATATGGTGTGGGAAGGGATTATACAAGGTGATGAATACCAGAAAGCAAGAAGCATTTGGGGCCACCTTGGAAACTGGCTTGCATACATAGGTCCATAAAGGACATGTATGACAACATTCAGTGCAGAATTATTTGATAAGGAGTTGCAAGCCACTTAGGTTTTCATTCATAAGAAATCTGAAAAGTAAAATGTGGTATATACCTGTGATGGAGTACTTTGCAGCAATCAAAAGTAATGAACAAAATTTATACACTCTTTTTCAACTCAAAAGAAACAGAAATAGACTAAAAAACAGAATGAAATTGAGCATAATACAACTGACACAAGTTGACACTGTGTCTGTGTGTGTATATATATATACACACACACACACACACGTACATATATACACACACATATATAACACTATACATAGATACATATTGCTAAATAAATATATAAAATGTTGTCTGGAAAGTTAATTAAAAATGAATGTATATGAGAGGAAGGGAATTGAAGAGAACCAGGAGGAAGAAGTAAAAAAAAACAAACAAAAAAACAAAAAGAGGAGAGTTGCAAATATGATGTGAACAGTGTGCCATTAGTTGAGGAGAGACATTACCTCAATTTTGTGTAGTTGAGGTTTAACAAAAAAGTTTTTTTTTTTTTTTAAGGTAGAGTTGTAATTTGGTCTAAGCAGGCCTAAAAGATGGTACTGAAACAAAATTTCTAGTAGATAAGGTTCTACTAGTTCTCCTTGTAATTTTTATGTGATATTCCTGTGGAATGGAAATTTCAATCCTCTTAAAATACTTCCCTTATCTCCTTGTTGGAATAAATTGCTTTAACAGGACATGAACATCTTTCACTTTTCAAATGGAGATATTCAAGATGCAAAGAACCTTGAGAGAGAGAGTTCACAAATAAAATTTACAATAAGGAGTAAACAATTGATATCAGATTTCCTTGTTGAGGATATGTTTAATGGAAGACTAAATTAACACAATTTTAAATTTCTTGAAAGGGTATTGGGGTGGAGGGGATGGAAAAGAGAAGGAGTACAGAAAGGGTGCATTAAGGTAGCAAGAACGGGTTAGATCTCTTAAAATTTTGATTAAAATTAGCATTTAACAAATTTCACTTTTGGTTAAAACAAGAAAAAGAGATCATCTTACATTTATGGTAATTTAGTTCTTTCGTATTCAAGGTGTACCCATAGATTTTCACTTGTTTAGTTTTCACTATGGTTAACACTCAATAAATGTTAATTTACTCTCTATATATCGTTTCAAAGTAAAAATTATTTTCTGAATTTAATAGTAGTGGATTGTTTGGTTATCTTTGATTGGTCACTAACTGAGTGATAATCTGAATCTCAATTTGAGGGCAGGCCAGTTTTTATAATTTACAGAGCAAACAGGACTAAAATGGAAAAGGTTTACATTAAAGTTTAATTTACCTTAATCAAATTATATTGTGTATACGTGTAATTGTGTGATGATACAGGGTTAGGAAAATTTTTTATATTTGAGGAGAACAATGATACAGGCTTTACTGAAGATATATCCAACATAAGGCACTGTGAATGCAAGAGACAAATGAGCCACACATGTAAAGTGGCAAGTGTTACCTAGATGAATTGCAATCCTTTTGGGATCATGTTCACTACTTCTTGAATGGCTACTCCTACGGAGTAACAACAATAAAGACACCAGTCCAAAGTAGCCAAAATTTACCAATCTTTACAGGGATATCTTATTTTTAAAAGAAAATTATCATTCTTGAAAAATTATTTGTGTGTTTATTTCTCATTATGAGCCCCTCAGACACCAGACATGTTAGCAAATAAGTCACTTACATACCATCTAATGTAAATTACCATAAGCATGTATCTTCCCTAAGGCAAAAAGCCCCCACGAAGAAAATGCCCATGGAGCATCTGGCAGTTCTATAAATACAAAAACTACATACTTTATTCACAGCACCACCTTGTTCCCTACTCCACATGGTAGTTTTGATTAAGCACCAGCCCCTTAAGGCATCACTGCAATATTTGGTTAACAGAAACTGACATATTTACATAATAACAGCTGATTTTCATATAAGTCTTCATAAAATCAAGGGCTTTTGAAAAATACTCTGTGGTTTTGAAGCATTTTAAAGTCAGAGATATTTTCTTGAAAACTTTCCTATTCTCCCTTCACAATTAAAAGGATTTTCAAAAGACATTATCTAAGGACTTTTCTACTAGGTATAATAATAAGCCCCATGAAGATGGGCCTGGTCCTGCCTTGTTCACCAGTGATTCCTTAGAGCCCAGCAAGTCTTCACATCACATTACATTTCATAACTGCTTGACTTTGTATCTTATGATTAGACTAATTTATAATAATGATCAATTTTCCTTATTGCCCACTGTGTTATATGTCCACTGACAGAAACATTTCTCCTATCAGAATAAGACCTTAAAATGTATTTTAATATTTCTATATTGAAAATGTGAAATAAGAAAATGTGGTCTGAGAGGTTCTGACTCATGAAATTCATATCACTTGACCAAAAGCCAGTCCAGTTATTTTTGAACCATACTCTACTGCTTCTCCTTTATAATTTTCTTAAAAAAATCAAATTTAAATTCACTCCTTTTTTGAAAAGTCTGTATTTTCAGGTTAAGAAAAACTAAAAAACTAGTTTGTAAAAGTCTTTTATTGTATCCGTGCCACACATAGTAGTGAAAAATAACACTCCTAAAAAAAAGAATGCTACCTTTTCCACAACATTTTATTTTAAATAAAACTTCAAGTACTCTTACATAGGTACAAAAAAAATTCTGATCTATTTGCCTCCAACAGACCACCACGACACACAGTAGATAAAACACAGTGGTTACAAATGTCTTTTAAATTTATTTCTGAGGCAAGGCAAATGGGAGGAAAATGTTTCTATGAAAAAATACTGTGTGTGTAGGAAATTGTCACAATTTTATTCCACATGGATACAAATGATTATACTTTAATTTAGGCCCTGTTGGCTTAAAATTATATAACAAAATAGAAAAATGGAAAACTAATATCCCCTACACCCTGTTTCAAAGGCAGGCACTACCAAGATCAAGGAGACGCCACAGTGTTGGTAGAGGATAATTACTGTACAAGCTGTATAGCTATAATTACCTTCAGACTAAAATAAAATGCTACAATCCTAAGGCATAAACAATAATGTCTGCAAACAATATATACACATAATACATATTTAAAACAAGACAATATAAACAATAATGAACAGTATATACATGTCAATTTTTCTTCACTATCTTGAAATACAATTTACTACACAAGTGATGCAGCAACATATATATATATGTATATATATAAATGTACTTGTAACTCTACAGTAAAGTTTATTTTTGGTGCTTTAATAGCACGTCAGTGTAAACAGTTTAACTTGGCTTTGTTTTATATTTTAAAACATTCCTTGTTGTATTTTCAAGATTTAAAGCAATTTTCTAGTTCTTCCTTTTCACAGAAAACGAAGATTCTGGATGTGGTTTAATCATAAATAATTCATAAAATTAAATACATTCACTAAAAAATAAACTACAAAGTAAAAAAATGAAAAATAGATATTTATTGAGAGGGAAAGGAGAACCATTTCCCACATTAGAGCTCTGGTGTTGAATATTCAGTGCGATTTGTTATATTTTAATTGCTATTGCACTATAACACCCTTTCCTTTGAAAATTCTTTGGGTGTGCTTCCCTGTTCTACCTAAAGTAGCTGATAAATCACACAAACCAATAACCAAGGGCCTTGGTTGCTGTAGGAGTGAAGCCTTTAAAAACAGTATCATTCTTCTGATATTTTTTTTTGTGATACTTAAGAAAAAAAAAGTCATTATGTATGTGCCTTGCACATTTACGTAAATAGAGTTCACACTGCTGGTCTCATTTGTCCTTGTTTAAAAGGAAAAAAAAAAGATTATTATAACTTCAGCTCACTTTGAAAGTATCTGCCCACTTTTTTTCAAAATACTTCCTCATACTGTGGCCAGCTCTGCCTATATCAGAATCATCTTCATTAAATGTTTCACAGTTGTCAAAAACAAGCCTGACATCTAGAGCAAAGGAGTCAAGGTTTGGATACCTGAAAGAAAACACATGATAAAGAGGTTGCTTTTGTAGGGTGTTTTTTTTTTTTTTTTTTTAAACAAATGAAACGGTAATAAAAGGTACAATAAAAAGTAAAACTGAAATGAGAAAGAAAAATATCAGGATAACTGTATTTAAAGTTTTATAAAACATATTATTCCCTCTTACAAATGGAACATTTAAAAAACTACATGTGCCCTGAACCATATAGGATTTAAAGACAGGTAAATGGAAAAACATATATTTCTCTGAACATCAAGATATATTTCAACTAACTAGCATTTTCCCCACATCCAATTTCCTGTTTGACCTATATCACAATTCTATTAAAAGCCTCATCCCACTTGACTAGTTTATTAACCTCTCTGATCAATGGTATCATTTGGAATACTCCTATTACCCACATTCAAAAATATTTAGTTGCAGCAGATAAAACATAAATGCTTCCTATGCACTATAAACATTAGATTTGCCCTGTAGCTTTTAAAGACATCCCAGGATATGTTACTGTGTTAAATCTTCCTCATTTCCCATTTCCCTTCTCTCTTCGAATATGCTCTTTTGCTCAAGTATTGAAATATGATGACCCAGATCAAGAAGAAGAAGAAAAAAAAAGCATTTGCTATCCCTTTATCAGAGATAACATTATGGGGAACTGCCTTTCAATAAGAAGTGCTGTGATTCTGTGCTTTTTTGTTGGGATAAGCCCACTTCTCTTTCTCTGTAAGAAGATGAATAAGATAACAGAAAGGTGAATGAATCTGTCTAAACTTATTAGTAAGAAAGGAATGGTTCATTTCAAGCCAACTCAAGCCAAATCAATACATTTTGAAAGAGGACTTTTGGAAATTCAAATTTAAATTAATTCTAACTTATGATAAGATGGAAATGGAAATAATTTACCCATTTGAAATACCCATGAAGCTTGCCCTGAAGCTCTGAGACCTGGTAATAGTGAAATTATTTCCTTGATGTAATACCTTGTATAGTCTTCACTCCTTCCTTCTAATACGATCAATAATAAAGAATAAATAAAATTTTCTTTATCTGTAATGAGCTCACAGAGTTAATGCAACCCTTAAGTAACCTCATCCATTTTCCGTTCTTCTGAGAATTATTATTTTTTATTGAGGTAAAATTCACATATGATAAAATTAACTATTTTAAGGTAGACAGTTCAGTGGCATTTAGTATATTTACAACATTGAATCACCACCTTTATCTAGTTCCAGAACATTGTCATCACCCCAGAAGGAAACGCTTTATCTATTAAGCACTTTCTCTCCATTCCTCCCTATTCCCACTCGTTGGCAAGCACAAATCTGTTTTTCTGTCTCTGTGGATTTACCTATTCTGGATATTTCACATAAATGGAATCATATAACATGTATAGGAATAAGTTTTATAAAATATTTAAAGTTACTTTGAGAAATATTTGTCTCTTTAGACTGTTCTATACTATAAGAAAAGGTTAATGATTAATGCTAGGAAGACTGGAACTAAAAGAGAATTCTAGGTGAGATTCTAGGTGAAATAAGTGTAACACACACTCTGTCCCTTCTTTTATAGAAGGATGGGCAGCTAATGGAACCCAGAAAGATTCATTAATAAAGTAGGTTCTTCCTCCCCTCTATTCTATAAATTTCAAGATTAAAATTTTGAAATACTGTGAGTTTTGGTTCCAACTGATTAGTTTGGGTTTAATCAAATACCTCTAAGTTAGAGGAGCCAGGATCACTGAATTATGCCTCCCACACAAGCTGGCATCACAAATATTTATAAAGAACTGCTTTTCTCTCAGCCTGTTTCCACTGTGATCCCCTCCGTTCACGAAAATTCATTCTGAAAAGGGAACTTCAATTTTACAGCTCTTTTGCTAATTCTGTATTACTGTCTAAATCTGTTCTTTTAGGGATTTGGGGACTGAGGATCCTCCTCTACTCAGGAATCAGAGAATCACGACAGTTAAAGGTAAGAGTGAATTTAAATATGGTTAGGTCTTCCTGCGTAAGTCTTTGTCCTGACCATGTTGTATATAAAGTCCATCGTGCTACCCTTCTAAACCTCTGATTATTTGGACAGAATAGCAAAAGAATTAGTCTATATCTGGACAGTAGTTTTTGCTGTTTGGTTCACATTAGGACCAATAATTTTAATGATTATAAATGTTTTCTGAATTTGGGCAGGTCCTTTCTTTAATTTTTAAAAAATAAAACGAAGATATAATCCTTTGAAAGACTGAAATTTCAGCCTTCTAAGAAATAAATTAGTCATTTGGTCAATCTAATAAGTCATTTGGTATATGTGAGAGGGATACGGATCATTGAGTTGAGTTCTACTCAACTCTTCTAAACTGAATGTAAATTATAGAGTATGGTGATTTTCACCAAAAGAATGCCAAGGAAGAACTAAATATATGGTATACTGATGATAACAACATCAATAATGTAATTAAACTATATTTTATAGTTATTCTTTCAATGTAAAGTCCCTTCTTTCTCCATATTATCTGTGACTGCCTAAAGTGATAGGCATGGACTACATTAAGCTACACTGGGATGTAGAAAAAAAGGAGCAGGGAAGAATGGAGAAAAGCACAAAGCTCCCCAGGCTCCTGGCCATTCACATGTGGAATGCCTTTGTGAGGGCTTGATCTTGTAAGTGAACAGCCTTGTTCTTGAGGCTCCAAGATGGGCCAGTTTATGGAACCAATTAAATTCCATTAACTGTTAGGACCTTCTCGCAGGAGTCTGAGGTCTAACAAAGGTCATGAACTGTGGTCAGGAATTTACCCTTTTGCTGGGATCACAAAGAGGATTTGATAGAGAGGAACAAATGATAGATTCCTTCTACATTAAAAAACACATTTTCAGTATCCAACAATTCATAATAAAGCTTTTAATATTAAAAATTTCCAATTATCTTCTGTCTAGATATTGTAATGATCTGAAAATATTACAGAATCAGTTTTCATTAAATCTACATGAGATGATGTCAATACATCATCTGGTATGCAGAACAAGCTCCAGCTTACCTGTTGCTTGCTTACTTTGGGGGGCTTCCCTGACATTTTCCCTCACCCTCCTGGCTGAGCTTGGTGTGCCTCCAATGTCAAAAGCAGCATTATCACTCTCTTTTATAATGGTTTAAATAATTTTGATTGACTTGTCTTCCATACTATACTACCCTAACCAATCACACGTGCATATACATAATCATGCATACACACACTCATGTGCACACATACATCCTCTCCGAAGGCAGGGCCTCTGTCTTTGCATTAAATTGCTGTAGTTTTGGCTCACTAAAAAAGTATCTAGCACATATAAAGGCTTCAATAAATACTGAAGTGAAATACTTTACTTACTGTCCACTACTTAACTTCTCTCTAATTGTGGAAAAATCCATAGGCTTCTTAATAACTTTCTTATAACCAGGAACAAGTTTCAAGTTTACAGGAAGTAGAAAAGGCCATGCATCCTCATGAGTTTCCATTTCAGTAAGGATCATGCTAAATAAAATAATATTTAAAATAAATATCCATGCTTCAGAATGATCTATTTTTATTAAAAAATTAGCTTTCATAATCTTTCAACAAAAACAATGCAAATTTATTTAAAAGGATAAAAGTATACATTTACTTATATACTTTACATTTTCCTATTACATAAATTATTCAAAAGTCGCTTTTATTTTGGTAGAAGGTTTCTAAACAAGTAAAATGGGACATTTTGAATATAGAGCATATGAAAGCTAAAATAATACCTGCAAAGAGCTAAGTCCTTGGAGTCATCTCTTTTAGGTTTCTTAACAGAAGTAAAACTTTCCGGTTTTGACAAGTTAATAGAAGTGTTTTCTTCCATTTTTCTTTTTTTCAGGTCTTTGTTTCCTCTTTTTAGTGAACTACTTGTAGATGCAGAGTCTTCATCTTCAGTATCCCCTGTTAAAGCTACTTTCTTTCCTTTCTTTGAATCATTAGTCTTTTTTCCTTTGACATGAAGTTTTTTGAATTTTAGAGTTTGACCACTTGCCTTTAATTAAAAAAAATAAATGAGCTATAAGAAAATTACTGCCTATAGACCTATTATTTTAAATTATGAAAGTCTGACAGAACAAAAATATTATCTCTGATTTAGAAAGTTGATTATTTTATTATTTCCAAGAGAGATCTATGCATATGTTCTCCCATAATATAAGGCTAAAACCTAAAAAAACACGCAAAATTTATCTTAAAAATCTTTAAAACTTAAAGATGCTGATCTCATTGTAATCCATCTTTGGTACTACAGCACTTATCAGCAATATTCCTTTTGTCTAGGTCACTAATCACATGAATTTATAGATATAAAAGGACTATCTTTTAGAGCACAATATAATTAAGAACAAAGGTGACTATAAACAAAAATATAGAGCTTATTAATAAGAAAGTTAAAGAAGTAATTAAAAAGCTAGGCCAAAACATGAAAAATAGTTCACGAAGTATTAAATAGAGAAAATGTCCTTTTAAAGATCGAATCTACTGAAAATTGACTTTTTTTTTTCTGAATAAAGAAATAAATCATTTGCTATAAGAAGAAAATTCCACAAACATGTGGTTCCCATGTGTGAACAAAGCAGTGAAAGGATGAGTGACCAAAAAAAAAAAAAAAAAAAAAAAAAAAAGGAGAAGATGTCTATTTTGAAGAAAACAAATAGTATAAAAGATTGTATTTGGAATCAAAGGTTATGAATTCCAGCTATTACTCTGTCAGTAAGTATGGAACTTTGTACAAAAATATCTATGAGGCCATATTTTTTTCATACATAAGATAAACAACACAATTGGTAAAGTCAATTAATCTCTAAAATTACATTTAAAAAATCTCAATGTGGCCTTATGTAATCTAACCACAACCTGCAGGGAGTAGCAAATTGATATAACAATGAGCCCACCCTCCCCAATTTGAAAATGGAAAATAAGTCAGAATTTGAACTTAAATGTTATAATAAATATAATAGATCACAAAAGGGTAGTAAGCAAAGTCACTGGTAATGTATGGTTTTTGTTTTGATTTTTCAGAATAATGTTTACACATTTTTTTTTTTAGAAACTTCATTTCCTTTCTTATCCAAAATGTTAAGAAATTTTAGATGCCAAAGACAATATTTAGTCTAGCCATAATTTAAAGTTAGATATATTAGTGAAATAAATTTGGTCAAAACCATTTCTTTGGAGTATTTCATGTCAACTTCTGAGATGATTTCATGACCTCTTCTAGCAATATTTTTTTTTAAATTGCTATTAATCAAGCAATTAAAAATATTTGGTTCTCAATCTGGTGATGGCCAGAGAGGAGGGGATTTGGAGGCTGAGAGAAAGCAGTGAAGGTTTAAAGAAATACAAATTAGTAGTTGATAGAGGGTCACAGGGATGGGGAGCACGGCGCAGGGAATGCAGTCAGCGGTAGTGCAATGGCTAGGTGTAGACCAGAGAAAGAGCAATCAGGGGGAGAGAAAGAGCAATCAGGGGGATCGTTTTATAAACTATATAAATGTCTAACCAATGTACTGTATACTTGAAACTAAAAAAAAAAATTGGTTCTCTGTTGGCAGACTAAAAGTGTAGCTGAGATACTTTAATTGACTAAAACAATAAGGCATATCCTAAATCTAACACCTCCCCGAGATCATTTATAAGAATCATTACTCCTTGTTACTAATGGAAATAATTAAAATATTTTACTAAGTCTCTTCCGAAATTAGTTTATTAATTTTTATTCATCAAAATCTGATTATTTTTTCATATTACACTAAGCTTTTAACATTCTGAAATCATAAAAAGAGAAAAAATGCTTAATATAATGAGGAAAGTCCATTTTAATAAAGATTAATTTAAGTTAAGTTGAATACTTATATTACTTAAAAAAGAAAATATTATGAATTATAAGCCAAAACCTCTAGTTCCAATCTGAACTAAAATATTCTTGGGATCATTTGCTAACAAATTAATATTCAAAGTAAGAAAACATGAAATTTTAAACCACCAAATCAAGACTTTTTTGGTATTTTAAAGACAATGAAATCTCTTTATGTATTTCTTTAATAAATGACATTTAAAGCTTTGCTCATTAAACTGTGCACACATACATACTTTCAAAAGCAAGTTTTCGTACAATTACTCTGCTACCTCATTACTTTTTTCTTGGACAGAGAGGCCCCATTCCCCACCTCGCCCTTTCTCTCTTGTTAGAATCTAAATTCAAAGAAGAACTTCAGGATGTCTTAAGCAGAACCTATCAGATTATGCATACAGGGGCACATTTCTGTTATGGTTGTATATTTACATATCAGAAGTTGTGAAATGGCAGCTCACAGGCTGTAAATAGTTCACAGAATGTGTTCTTTGGCTCATATAATGCTTGTAGAAATTCTGAATTTGTAGCCAACATTTAACATTTGGGAGGACATGCACAAAAATCCCTAATCCTGAAAAACTAGGAAGTCCTGGAATACTGGCTCACATGTCTACATGACGATTGGCTGGAGATGAGTGATGACTGGCACATTTAAATAGGGGCATAACTTTCCTGTTTGCCGTCCTAACTCTTATGCTATTTGCCTGGCTTTTTGTAGGCAACTGAGTTTGAAACTTCGTGTGTGTGCGTGCGCGCGTGTAAATGTGTATGTATACACTCTGTCTTTTTGATTTTGTGGTCGTGTGGTATTTATAAATATAATAAGGTGTATATAGACATACACCTTACTATATTTATATAATATCACAGGCATGCATATACACATACACATAGAGTAAAAATACTTAATCACAATGTTGTATGAGGAAATAGCCATTTGAGAGCAAGATGTAACAGTATAAATATTTTTAAATAATGAGGAAATACTGAAAAGATATTTTAAAACCTTAACTTTAAAAATCCTTATATAAAATAATCTAATATTTTTAGTTGCTGTAAAAAACATAACATCTAATTTAGTACATTTAAAAAACAAAAAAAGTAGCAGCTTAGCTGCATTTCCATAGAAAGGCTTGGATGAGATCACAGATCTTGCCTCCTAGTTTACTCCTTGAATGACAGCCAAAATTCTAATTTCAGCGAATCTACAAAACACAAAACCTCCTATTGCCTCTCAGATGATATCCCCAACACTTCAAACACTGACTTGTTAATTCATAGAGTATTAGAGAAATTCTCTATAACTTGATAGATATGAAAAGATAGTTTATGTACAGCCAGTGAAGATTATTAAACTACATTTAACTATTATAACAAAAATGATGAAGTAATTAGAAATAAAAAAGCAATTATTAGTGACTAAGATGTCATGTGGGACTCTCTGCTATTTTGTAAAATATAGCCTAATACAAACATGTCACAGAATTTTAAAGTTATTAAAACTTTTCACCCATGACTGTATTTAATCCTCACAAAGCAGATACTGTCCCATTTTACATAAGATAATTCTGAAGCTAAGAAAGTGTGCCAATGTTGATAGATCAGGGAGGTGATAAAACCAGTAAAGGAGACTGAAAAGGAGTAAAGGTAGGAAGAAAACCAGGTGAGTATGGTATCCAGAAGCCAAGGAGGAAGGAGTGTTTCACTCTATCTAATGTAACTGATAGGTCTGATGAGGTCTAAGCAATGATCACTGGATTGAGCAATGTGGAAGTCATTTATGGCCAAGGAAATAGCAATTCTGGAGAAGCTGTGGAGGTGAAAATTTGACTGGAGTGTAAGAGTGAATCAACGGAGAGAAACTGGAGAGAACCAGAACAGAAAACTTTCCATGAGTTTTACCATAAAGAAGAATGAGGGAAGCAAATCAAGGAAGAAATGAGGCCAGAAGAGGGTTTTTGTTTAGTTTTATAAAGGAGGGAGAAAGTAGCATGTTAGGGGGCTGATGACAGTGGAGAAGGAGAAATGGATGCAGGAGAAGAGAGAACCGCTCAAGTCACACTCCTAAGGAAGGAGTGGCTGAGATCCGAGGCGCAAGTTAGAGAATTGGCTTATTTAGGGGCACTAGCAGCTCATGGCAACATGAGAGAAGGCAGAGTATGTGAGCCCAGATATAGGAAGGATGGCAGTAGATGTGGTGGAGGATTCTTGTGATATTCTCTTCTGATGACTTCCATTTTCACAGTGAAATGGGAGTAAAGTCATCAAGTGAGAATGAGAATGGAGATAGTGCTGGAGGTAATCTGTCAGGCCCTATTAAAGGCCCGGGTGTTTTTTTCCAGTCACATTCAGATATAAAGAAGTCAGAGAGCTGGATTAGCCAGAATGATGCTTTTACCAAGTGAAAGAAAGGCAAAGGAGCCAAAGGTGGATGCTGGGGTACTGACACTTATAAGCTAGGTCAGAAGGAAAGAGAAGACTGAGTTGGAACAGAGTTTATGAAGAGGCAGTAGTTACTGACAATGATTAGGTGAGATCAAACCTGCAAGAGCGTGACTGAGGTAGAGAACACCTATCAGAGTGTGGCTTTCAATACATGCTGACCCTTTTGTACTTCTTATTACTTTCTTTATAACTGTAAAACCCATTTCTTTCCATCTGTGATACTGCTTCTCTTTAATCAATTGGTTCAAAGTTTTCTAATTTAAATATGACTAGAAAGTGACTTAAAATGCATGTGACCTAGCAATTCTACTTCTATAGGTATATATCCAAGAGAACTTAAAACATATATATAAAACTTGTGTATGACTGTTCGTAGCAGCATTATTCATAATAGCCGAATATGGAAACAATCCAATTGTTTATTTATCAACTGATTAATGGATAAACAAAATGTGGTATATCGTGCAATGAAATAACATTTGACTATAAAAAGGAAATACTGACTGATACATATCAGAACATGGATGAAGCTCGAAAATATTGTGCTAAGTGAAAGAAGCTGGACACAAAGGCTACATATTATATGATTCAATTTATATGTAATGACCAAAACAGGCAGATCCGTAAGGATAGAAAGTAGATTAGTGGTTGCCAAAGGCTGAGGGGAGAAGGGGAATGGGGAGTGACTGCTAATGAGGATAAGGATACCTTTGGGGGGTAAACAGAGATAATGATTGTATGACTTTGTGAATATATTTTAAAAACCCACTGAATTGTACACTTTAAAAAAGTAAATTTAATGGTATAGGAATTATATTTCAAAAAAATTCCCATAACTCCAATTTACATAAGCAAACTCTTAGAAACAGATAACATATTGAGGGTGACCAAAGAGAAGAAGGATGTGGGGTGGGGCAGATGGGTAAAGAAAGTCAACTATATGGTGACAGATGACTTTTGATGGTGATATTATTAGCACATGCAGATATTGAATTATAATGTTGTATGCCTGAAACTTAAATAATGTTATTAACCAATGTTACCTCAACTAAAGAAAAAAAGAGTTTAGTTTTAGCTCAGTCTTACCTTAGCAATGCAAGCTGGACAAAACCAGTCCCCATCTGGTATAGTTGAAATCTTGGGTCTATGGCAGTACGTATGACAGCCTTTGTCACAGCCATCACAAAGGAGGAGCAGTTCTTCATTATCTCCCTTTCGACAGATCTGGCAGTACTATAATACATGAAATATCATTTAAAATTAAGACTTTGCTATGGGTAATAGTTATCGGGATATTAAACACACCATAATTCCTAGTTTATATTAGTAATGAACATTCCGCTTGCTAACAAATATACAGTAGCCATACACATCTATGTATCTCTCGTTACACAGATATGGACCACATGACGGGGTGAGCAGTTCAATTGGGGTAAATGCACATTTCAGGTACACTGCAAAGAACAAAGCTAGAGGTCGAATGCCTGCACACACTTCAGAAGCATGTATACATTAACATATGAAATAATTAACATGACATTAGAGCACATAAAGCAATGAATAGCTTTAATACATGGTGTTTTAATTTTTAAATATATTTTATCTTTTGCTTATCTTAGCATCCTCATGATATCCTGAGAAAAAAATAAGTAAGAGTTAATTTTCAAGATCAAAATTAGGAATTAGTATTAGTATCAGAATTATATATAATATATAATAATGAAAACATGTCCCCATATTTCAACTAAGTAATCCGTCTATTTTTTCTGATTGATTAAAAAATGTGTCCAAACTAGAAAACTTTAAAGCAACCCAAATCAAATATGTGTCACAAGAGTAGAAAATGAGTCCTACAATGATTTCTAAGGGGAAAAAAACATTGATACAATAAGCTATAAATCAAAGAATTTAATTTAAGAGGTCATAATTTATTTTCAATAACTAAACAAAATCATTTCATTCCTGTTAAAAATATTTCTAATTTTAAGAACTTTAAAAACTAAAATCTGTAGAGATTTTTCCCCCATGCATACATATTTTGTATAACAAGATTCACAAAAGAAAAAAAGAAAAGTTAGAAAAGTAAAAACTTTCAAAATGACTTTAAAAAATGGTAAGTACTAACATTATATTTTGACATTTAGTTTCTATCCTGTCACAGTAGAAAATAGCCTGCGATCAATATATTTAAAAATGAAAACATTTAAACTGTAAATCATTTATACTAATTTACAGTTATGTATTTATATACTCTTAAAAACAAAATAGCTTAACTGTTCAAACTTCATTTTTTAATTTTCAATACAATTAATCAATCTGGGAAAGTTTAAAACAGTCTTACATAACTTAATATGTATACCCATGATAGCATAAGAATTTATTAAATGGAAGATATACACTATTAACTTAACAAATATCTTTCAAATATTTGTTACATATATATTACTAAAATTGTCATGTGCACTAAGAGCAAAAGCAGCAGAGTTTAATGTTCCAATGGTATTTATTTTATGACCTTGCCTAGTACCACATTGTTAGATACCCTGATGTGGTGTTATCCCTCCAAATTTGAGTTAACTCTATATAAATTTTATGGTAAAAATATTCACTGAGAAATCGTATTTGGAAGGTTATATTTAAATCTCTTTAGCAATAAAATTTAAAAATCAGATTCATGAACATTAAGTAAATTATCAGTTTCCTACAATAGATAACTAAAAATGCTATAGTCTATCTTATATCTCAAATTTATGATTTAAGAATAAAATTAAGAAAGGACAGATAATTATGCTCATAACACTTTTGAAAAATCACATTAATAGCTTACGATATGTTAGAACAAATGTATTAATATTTGGTTTTAACTCCTTTGCTTCTATAGTTAAATGTAGCAGAAGTTGCCCATTGTTTCACATTAACAATAATATAAAGCACACTCTTGGCTGAGAATTATCTGCAGGCAAATTATAACAGCTTCTTTTCTGGTAAGTTTGGTCTCTGGCAAAGAGGGTATTCCTGAAGATATTGAGCACTTTAACATTTTGTTATGACTTATTATGAGATTATAGATACTGTTACATTTTTAATTAAAGGTTACAAAGTAGTCATTAATCTTTGAATATGAGACTGCCTTCTTTTCAAGATAGTTTCATAGCAAATAATGTATTAAGCATTAAGAAAAAGAAATGAAGATTAAGAGAGTTAAAGATAAATGTATGTTAATAACATGGAAAATGTTTATAAATTTACAAAAACTGATATAAAGGTGTATACCAGAAACTAAGTGTATTAATATAAAGTATATTTTTATACAAGTTTAGGGTTTCTGTGTATAGGTTATAACAAAACTGACTACCTCATGATGACTGTTTTGGTATAGATGAGAAAAATAACTGTATAAATTTCATTTTGATGTAGGAATTAAATTATTTTGATTACTATAGTCTAGATTTCATCAAATATATTTGAGCAGGTGACTTTAAAACTGATTTTAATACTAATTTTTAGAAAAAAAAATTTATCTTACCTGGTAAAAATGCTACCAGATGAACTGAACAATCCCTTAAAATTTATAGTAAATTCTAATCTGAATTGGGAAAGACTTAAATTTGAGCATATTGCAAAAACTGTAGAGTCATTACTCCATGGACATTTTAGGAAGAAGTGAAAAACTACAGAAGAAATCACATTTATTTCTATAGAATAAATAAGGCCTTGAGTAGTCAAAGCATAGAGGGAAAAACAAAGAAAAGAATGCTAAATTCTTTAAGGATCACTTCTTTTCTTTCAGGAATGACTATTTTAAGTAAAGGAATTTTACCCTTAGTCATTCATGAAAACAAATCTCATATATTTGAATTTTAAAGCTAAACTTCAATTCAAAAGCAAATGTTAAAGTAATTACTAAAAGCCTACATACAATAGATATTTCTATATATGACATATAAAAGGCAAGAGGGACATAGACATGATTCAAAATAAATATCTCTCTGGGAAATAGGTGAAATATAGCATTTTTTGGTTGCCTGGTACGAAGTAGAGGCTACTGCATGATAATTGGGCTTGAGTGAAGAAAGTGAAAAAAGTTTTAATTATTAAAGAGAATAAAGATCTACTCTTCATGTCATCTTGATTATCAGATGCCAAATATATGATATCAGTGAATAAGAGCTCTCTGCTTATTTTGTACTTCTTAGGATTAAAAAAGTGAAAATTGATAGAAATATACAAAAATTTTAGGAATGCAATGAATGTATGTAGCAAGTAATGTTAGTAACTGGAATGCTTACAAGAGTGAAAGGGCCTTCAAAATATTCAGATTAATAACTATTATGTTAACAGAATGTAGAAGACAATATCAAAGTTATAAATAATATTCAAAGGAGAAAAGATCAAGATTAAAAAAAAATAAAGGGTAATACATTTGGTAGATTCCTTCAAAAAGCTCAAAATAAGAGAAAAAGTATCAACTATACACTTTTTAAGAATAAGAAAACTCTCAAGTACAGCATACATTATTTTGATAATATGTATAATTAAGAAAGATCTGGAGGTTGGAAAAAAACAGGACAAAGTAAATTAGTTATAGTATTTCTTAAATAAAAACACTTACAACTTTCATAATTGATTTTTCCCATGCTATTGATTTCTGTAACTGCTGAATGCACAGAGCTACCTGTGCAGCACTGCGAGCTTCTGATAATGCCCTTCTCCATACCCTGAGCCCTGGAGCAATATCCTCTTCAATTCTGCATTGAAATATAGAAAAATTAAGTAGGTCATGTCCACATTTATGGTTACTGAATGTGAAACAATCATCACACTGAAAGCCAAGCAATGACAAAAACATGTAACAGCCAATAAGTATAAGGTTTAAGCAACTAAATTTGATGTAGTGCACAGACTGTGGCTACGTGCCTCAAAGCTTAGTCACAACCAGGTAAATGTAAGATCACTTTGCAGGATTATCAACGCACATAACAAAAAAAAAAAAAAAAAAAAAATGGTTTTACAAAGCACCATGCAAATAGCATGATCCATATGGATCGGACATACAAGAAGATACATAGATAACAGGCAATAGAAAATAGGCTCCAATTAGCAAAGAAGCACAATAATTTTTCAAGTTAATCTCAATAACCTACCCGTCACCATCACCACTAATGGATGGTGCAGGAGCAGGGACAGTAACTGTGCCCACATTATCCAGTTTGATCTGAATGGTGGTACTTAAGGGGCTCTTCAGATACCTTCTTTCAATGTTCCGCTCCAAATCAGCCAGCCTGGTTACAGCTATATCTAGGGGGTTGTCACTCTTCCGTTCTAGAGCATGTGCACTGCTTTCTTCTTCGCCAGTAAATTCTCCATCATGCTCCTTGCACAATTTAGAGAATGACTTATGTTCAAAATATACCAAGTCCTCCCTTTCTGATGCAGGTTCTGGACACATCCAACCCTACATATCAAGAGAATAATGTTATTATGGTTTCCTGTTGAAACGCCTGCTGGGTGAGTTACCTTTACTTAAAATACAGCAGCAGACAGCAGCAGATCTCAAGGATCTCTACTAAAAGTTTTTACCTTGTGTTTCCTAATGGTGGTAGGTAGAAACAAGAACAGAAAATTAAAAGAAGCAGTTGTAAAGCAATTTCATAACTTTTGATATTATTCAGCAAAGTATTCTGAAGACTAAATGCTTATTAATTTCACAGGACCACTTAAATGGAAACCACTTGGTAGTCTCGGAACTTTCTTTCTATTTTCGCTCCTTCCACCACTTTTTTAGAACAGGTCTTGTACTTACCATTTTTCCTTTGACTGCACGAGTTTTGCATAGGCTGTTTGTTATGTTTGTCTGCACAGCTTTTCCCTATTTCTCTTCACCTAGTTAACTCTACTCATCCTGCAGTTCTCGTTAAAATTTACATCCTCAGGGAATCCTTGCCCGACCTTACAGGCTCTCATAGGACCATATAATAAATACTCCATAGCCTTGTGACAGTCACCGTTTTGTACTACTGTGATTATTTAACTTCTTTTTACCTCTAAATTCCATGAGGGCAGGGACCATGTCCACTTTTAGTCAGTTTAACTCCAATTCGTTAAAGGCCAATAGGAGGAACTCAGTATACGAGTTGATTGAATAAATAAATGATCTCATAACTCAGCTTGCTTATATTTATCTTCCAGCTCAAAATCCTTCAAAGATTCCCTACTATTTAACAATATCCAAATTTTACCATGACATTCAAGTACCTTGAGCCACCTTTTTCTCTCATGTTCCCATCCGTGCATCCTACACTGCAGTCAAATCCATATCTTGTTACTCCACAGACATGTCCTGAGCTTCCTGATTCTGGTGCTCCATTAATGCTGTTCACTTCTGCTGGGGTAGTATTCCCTGTTCTTTGATGTTCAAAAGTTTACTCATCTTCTCAAGTTCTATCTTGACTTATATTTTCCTTGATCTCTCCCTTATCTCCACCAGAAATCATGTATTCTTTTTCTAAATTCGTGCATGATTCTGTACTTCTCTGTAATCAGTTACTAGATTATGCAGAGATGTATACAAGTCTTATCTCCCTATAATATGGCAAGCTTTCTGAGGGCAGAAATCATATTTTATCCAATATTGTGGTATCCACTATCTGATATGGAAGTACTTAGTAAGTGCATATTAAATGAAAATCAGAATGAACATTATCCTTTTTATTAAAATTTTTAAGAGATAATTATTTTATCTTATATACGGGATCAATTCTTCCTCTTTAACTCAGTGGAACATTAATAGAGTAAGGATGGAATTATGAATAGTACACATAAAGAGTGGTCAGGTAACAAGTCATGAACCTCATTTCTATATTTTGAAAGAAATACTAAATTGATAAATCAAGGAAATTATGTAAACATAGTATATTTTGATTTCTGTAAGGCAACTAATAAGACCAAAAAAATGACTAGAGTTAGAGATGTCTAGTTATCCAGAGAATGGTGATTGAGAGAGCTCGTCATCTCAAAAAAGATACTCATGTCAATGTCCAAAGGCTCCATATTTGGCCTGTCCTGTTAATATACTTATGAATAAGGTGGTTGATTGCTATTAAATCTGTAGGTAACTTAAAACTAGGAAGGAAATTTAATATTCTGTATGGCAGAACTAAGATAAGTTCCATGTACTGAAAAATGTACCCAAATGAAATTACAAAAAAATAGAACAATGATAAATGTAAACTTTAGCTTTGAAATTTAAACAACTAATCACAAAAATACCAATGAGATAGAACTCGCTTAAAAGAACTCTGAAAGAGGCCCAGCAATTTTTTTTATAGTGTATATACAGTGAAGCAATACTATAACTTGGATGTTAAAAAGCTAGAAAATTCAAAAAGCATTAGTGGAAGTATAGTGCTGGACTGAGGAAAGTAAAATTCCCATGAACACATTCAGACATCTCTATGTACAATTAAGGGTATAATATTTTAAAAAGGATATTGACTGCTATTTATTCAGAAGGAAATCATGAACCTGATAACCATTTCACAGGACTTACAGTTGGAAGAATTAATTAGTCTGCAAAACAGAAAACTTAAAAAGAGACACAGGATCTGTTTTTAGAGTAACTGGAAGAGTATTTAGGCTTTTTGTATACTCTCAGCTATAGAACTAGGACTATAGACTTGCAGAATTTCCTACAATATAAAAAAGAATTCCCAAATTATTAGTAAAATAATTTCTATTTTCTATTAAAAATAAATGTACCACTTGCTTAATATGTCTTCAAAATGGCTAGTTCCCCAGGCTAAAAACATAACTGTATTTTCCTTTGAAGAAAAAAAAAATCATTAAATCTTTATAGGTGTTAAAATAATGTTTTGTGGTTATTTTAATCATGTGTGTTTTTAGGCTCTTCAATGCTAATTACAATTCATTTCTTACAATACAGAATAATTCATCAATGACTTATTAACAGGATGTTAAAATACCCCACTTAAAAAAACAAATTCCACTTATTTAAACTGCTTATCTTAGCTACTGAGAAGACAGACCAAGAACATCAAAGCAGACAGACATGTAGTAAGGTCAGTGTACCAAAATCTGAGAATGTCTCCATGAAAATGGAGACCCACATTCGGATTTTATGAATAACTTAAAGAAGCTTGATGATATGCTTTCCCAAACAACATCCAATTAGAATTGGAAAATTAGATGAGGGAAGTTGGAAGAAAATAGGGCTAGTAGAACTAATTAAATTAAAATCAGTAAGTGGTAAGAACTGACCATGAGAGAGGATAAAGACAGACCACAGAAAGTGGATGAAGTAGTTTAAGAGCCTCCTGCTCTACCGACTGGGCTAGCCGGGCGCTGTGGATGAAGTAGTTTAAAAAGCAAAACACTATAAGATCATTTAAAGTAGGAGCAAAACCTCTTTGCATTTCCTGAGGGAATTATTATCTAATAATTGGTCTTCATACTGATAATCCTGTGTCACAAAGATAATGTAAATCAAACTCATTATTCTCAATTTAAGAAGGCAGTATAATGCAAAACATAATTGATCCAACGAACATTATGGAACTAAAAATTATGAAACTAAATGAAATAACTTTCACTTCTCCAGAAAATTAACTTGTGCAGAAGAGTTCATTTGTTGAGGATGCCAGATAAATAAGCGTTTTTTATGGTACAGGATGAGGAGGATACATATAGCTTTCTAGCAACAAAAAGTTTTGGCAAATGATTTTTGCTTTTCTAAGTTGGTAATTATGTTGGTAATAAAGATATGGATATTTTATTGCTCTGGTAAATGACATATTTTTGGAGACCCTCAAAAGTTGCCAGTATTAAAGTAATTATGAAGCAAAGTTTTAATCACTAGATAGGATGGTATTCTGTATAAGTTTCTCATTCTCAATAAAATATGAAAGATCAAATTACACAGTGACTATATTTTCTAAACCTTTTCAGGTGTTTGTCTCATTCTTACTCATCATCCATCTATTTATTTTCAGAGACATCACCACATTATCAATTAAGAAAGATCTGTAACATTCCTTTTATGAAACTAAAAATTCTCGCACAAAGGTAGTTACCTTTTGCCTGTCCATTAGAAGCCAGTTCTGATCATTGCTTGTGACATGGTAATGCCCAATAGATAAATTAATTAAGTGATTGATTAATTACTTGTATGCAGTGTGTTTGAGTGTGTATACAATAATATAACATGCATTTGGCTATATCAATAATCTCCAATTTTAAATTATATAGAGTGAAATTCTGACATATAACATGACTTCTATATAAGGGGGGTTTCCTGGTCCTATATAAAACACTATAGTAGGAGTTTGATAGAACATTACATTTATGATGGGAAAAACTGTGCTATTCTGCTTGTGGTAAAGAACTGCATTCTGGAAATATTTTTTGAATCCCATTAAGGAGGCAGCAAGGTTGAGTAAAAAGAACACAGGCTCTGGAGTCAGACAGACTTGGTTTGAAGCCACGTTTAGGCACTTACTATATGACCACCGGCAGGTTACTTACTCTGAGCCTTGTTGCTTACCTGTAAGAGGGGGAATTAATGCAGGATAATTTTGAGAATTAAATGAGATAAAGTGAAAACATTTTGCACAGTAACTGGCACATATCAGGCATATAATGAATATTAGTTACCTTCCATTATCCTAAAGACAGATTTTATTCCAAGTCACTTTTACCTTCACTTGCAAACTTGCTGATGCAACTCTCCTTTCTAGATCTTCTACCTGTTGAAGAATACTCAAATCCATTTCCATTGCTTGTTCTTCTACTGACCAGTTCTCCACAATATCTCGAGTTACCTGGTTTTCTTCATTTTCATTTAATTCAATAATAGCAACTATATTTAAAAAGAAATTATTTTTAAAATCCATTTTTTATCCCTCAATGATTTTTTTCCAGAATGTGAACAAAATTCCAGGGTAACATGTACATGTAACTTAATACACACAAATGCACTCCTGCATATGTATGCAGCTTACTCTTGAGAGTAGAAATATTCTTTTCTAAAAAAACAAAACAACGATATGTCTGCAGGTTGTAAAAATACTAAGAAAGTAATACCAATTTAAGAAATGTAAATAGTTACCATTTGTTGAGAAAATAGGAAAAAAAATTTAAATATTAAGAATTAAGACATTGCAAAATATATTTTAATATAAAAGAATTAATTCTTACAACTAAGCAAGACAGTAGAAATCTCTTTTAGGAACATACCATCCTTATTCTTGATGCAGGCTTGAGTAATATAATCCAAGTGTTTCTGAATTTGTTTTTGTAATGCCTTTTCCCTTATTCCTCTGAGATGTAGCACTTTGAGCAAAGCTTTTAGGTCCTCAGGGTCAATAATTCTCCACCAACCAAACTGCATTTCTAAGTCAAGATAAATATGTAGACCTTTTACAAATATTTTGAATATGAGGTAATGGCACAATGCCAATCAAAAGATTTACAACTATTTATAAAACCATCGAAGATTCAGTTTTAATACAGGAATTTATAACAATGAAATAAAGTCAGGGTACCTACCACCTGAATGTACCTACCTTCGGGGATAGGTTTCGGGCTAGGGAAATCTACCGGTTTTGCTACTTCAACAGCTGCAGGTTGAGCTGAAGAGACTTTTTCATTCTGTGGTACTGGAGATTCACTTTTGCTTGAAGCAACATTGGGAGTCAAGAATGAATTACCATTTCCTTCTGATAATCCTAACCCTGATCCCAGAGTAGGTAAAGGTGATGTAAATGGAATATTGGAAGTAAGCATGCCAGTGGGCCACCCACAAAACTGAAGTCCCATCATAGATACTCCACTTTTCATCTGCAAAAAAACAAAACAATTTAAAAGGCAAACAATCTAAGAAGTTCAGAGAAATGTTTAGAATCTGAAAATACTTTCAAAGTATAAAAATATACTCTCACTTATCACAATTACAGGAAAACTAAATATAATGAGAAGAATGCCAAATTTCGTGTTCTTATTTGTTTCCTAAAGTAATTTTCTTTCAGATATACTGTAAAAGTAATGTTAAAACATAATTAAGAAGCTTTTGTCTAGACTTAGTCTAGAAATTTGTAGTTCTGATGAAGCTTAGTGACAGCAATTCTGACTCTCTTCAGTTTTCAAACTGTAGCAGAAATAATATTATAAATATTCAACTGATTCCTTTTGAGTGAAAAAGTTCATGGGGTCAAAGATCAAATAAAGCAAAAGAAAAACGTTACAATTAGCAGCACTAACCTGGAGAGGTGATAAAGCAAATGGATTTAGGCCACCAGGATTCTGAGAAGATGATACAAGAGGAGGAGCTGGGGTAGGCGAAGATGATTTAGATGGTGGCTGAGACTGAGGAGTCGCTAAAGAAGCAGTTGACATATCAGTATGGGTAAGTGAAGTGTCATCACAAGGTGTTCTTGGCAAAAGGCTAAACCATTGTCTATTCTTTTCGGTCAGCGTTTTTAACAACTGGTCATTGGGGAGAGGGCTGTAGAACTTCCCTGAACCGCCTGAGCCAGTATGGAACAGGTTATTGGAGTCTGTCTTTTCCATGTTGCTTTGTGTTGCTGTTGACTGAATACTGCTTAATGAATGTTTTCCACTATTTTGGTAAGACAATGTGCACCCATTTGCACTATTATTTGACTTTGGGGTCATTACATCTGACTCAGGAGGCATCTTAGCTACTTCTAAAAGTTTGCTTAATTTTGAAAAAGAGCCAGGTTTCTGAAGAAATAAATTTGTGTTATCTTTTTCTTTTGGATCTTCCTTTTGTTCACAATGATCTGAATTTGAACAAATTAACATATCCTCAGAAGTCTCAAATATTTCTTCTTTAATCTGGATACTTTCTGCCTTTTTTAGTTTGTCTCTTTCTTTTGCAATTTCTTCTAGTCCTACAAAAATTGAAAAGTATTATGAAGATCAGTTATTCTAAATCAAACCAATACTATATTTTAGTACTGTTTATCAAGTTACATGCAGAAATATTTTAACTTTTCTTCATTTCTTATAGACTAGATTTTTTGATCATTGGAAAATATATGTAATTTTGTAATTAATCATTACAAAACATTAAAATATAAAAAAGTATTAAAAGTCCTGATACATAGTAAAAGTTACTATTAACATCTTTGTATAAATCCTTCCAGGATTTCTCTATGCATACATACAATACTCACTTAAACCTATAAATTGTAAAAAGGAAATCATATTATATTCATAACATTGTAACCTACATGTTTTACTGAATAATACTCTGTAAAGATCTTGATGTGTCGATAAATATATAACTACTCCATAAATGTTAATAGCTACAGATTATTCAATAGAATATATCATAATTTAAATAATCAGTCTTCTATTCATGCCTATTAGTAAGAATGAATATATCAGTTATTCACTAATATAAACAACACTATAAAATGATGACTGATCTTGTATCTGTATCTTTGGTTTTTTAATTTTTTCCTGATTTACTTCTAACAACAACAACAACAACAACAAAACAACCAAAAAAAAACTTACTGAGTCCTTAGGTATGTATGTTTCAGTGTTTTTGAAATATATTGTCAAATTTCCCTCTGGAAAGTCTAGATCAATATAAATTCATTCTAGAAGTATACATACAAGAGCACCTGTTTGCCTACATTTTCGATGAAACGGAATACTACAAGTATTTCTTTTTTTGTCTTTGCCAAAATCCATTTTTTTTTTGGATCACTAGTAAGACCAAATATCTTTTCATAGGTTTATTGGTATTTCTCCTTTGTGAATGTCTGGCTCCTATTTTGACCAATGCTTTAAAAATCATTTATGTGAACTCTTTTAAAAATACAAACCTCGTACTTTATTCAATTCAAAAAGTAACATACATTCAAGGTGAAATATTTGGAAATGAGAGTTAGAAAATAAACCCGTTGTGTACTACTCCCTCAGTTTCTATCTTGACCTTTTAGAGGTAGCCATGGTTCATCAATCATGTCTCTGAAAGATTCTTCCAGAAATCTTATATGTAAATATCTGACTATAATTTTACACTATTACAGAAGTAGGATATTAATATTTGCTTTCCGCAACTTACAAAAAAATCCAATCTCCAAGGCAAGGCATGTATGATGAGGTTTCTGAAAACTTCTACAACCTCTAATCACTCGTCCTTGCTAACTTTGCTCTTCCTCTCTTCCTTCTTTTCAGCGTTGCCAACATGCTGTTCTTTTCTGTCTTGGGGTCTTTGCACTTGCTGTTTTCTTTTCCTGGGATATTGTTTTGTTGACTGGCTCCTTATGCCTTGTTTCAGATTGTCATTTCCTCACAGAGGTTTTCTCTGATCACCTTGTTTCAAGTAGGGTCCCCATTCCACTCGCCTTAGAGTGTCATTCTATACATTGCCATTGTAGAATTTACCACTATACATGTAACCTGTGTATTTCCTATTCTATTCCACACCCACACACTATGAAGTGAAATCAAGCATTACTTAAAGGCAGAGCAACATCTATTTTGCTTATTATTGGATCACAAATGCCTAACATGGTGGCTGCTATGAAACGGGGGCTCAATAAATATTTCTTAAATAATGAAAGAAAAGGATGAATTTAATATTTTTACTATATACTTTAGATGGCTTTCCATGATAAAACATATATTTCTTTTTTCTCAATCGGCTGCATAATATTCTATTATATGGATAGATCATAATTTACTTAATCAAACCTCTATTAATGTTTGAAATAGCTCTCACACACTTCTCTTGAAATTAGTTTCTACCTCAAATTAAAATCCTATATCTCAGACTTATGCTTCTGGCCAATATGGAGTAACAGGAACTAGATTTACCCTGTTGCATAAAACAACCAAAAAACAGACGAAATATATGAAATAACAGATTGCAAGAAACAAGACATAAGATAACAAAGAAAACAAATACAGTAAGTCCTGTGGTCACCCCAGCTTAACGCCTTGGGTTAGTTTCCAGGATACAGTCCAGGGAGGAGGGATCTAGAAGGAATCTGGCAGACTCCCTGAGATGAAGAGATGGAATTGAGAGTCCATGGGAGACCAAAGTGGCTAGAGACTAGGGGAGTACTAGAGAGGAGAGCTGCAGGGAGCAAGAACTGCAGAGATATCAGAGGAACCTCTTGAGTATTGAGCTGAATAATGATCGGTGGATAAATGTGTGAAGAGTCTACCAGAGACCGGGGGGGGGGCGGGGGGAAACACTCAAAAGAATTAGATCGTGACAGTGCCAGGTGCTCAAACAGGCTGGGAATTACTATTATTCCTTCCAACTAGACTGCAAAACCTCAAGATTCACAGGCATTAAGGAAAAAACTCAGAAGGATTTGCTTCAATATTTAGGGATAATTACCCCTAGACTGGGTGAGCAGTGTTCTAGTTCTGTCTAACAAATTTAAAAAGCAAGATCTGAAAGGATCAAACTTTTCCTAACTGACTTAACTGTGTTTCACATAAACAAAGCTCAAAAATATTTGTAGGAATTCAAAGATATCCAGTACCCAACAAATTAAATTTCATAATGTCGTTTGTCCCATCAAAATTAGAAGGCATGCAAAGATGCAGAAAAACATGACACATAATTAAAAAAATAAATTAATAAAATCTGACCCTGTACTGACAAAATAGTAGAATTAGCAAAGACATTAAATTGAAAAAATGGCTGAAAATTTTCCAAATTTGGTGAAAACTATTAACCACAGATCCAGGAAACTCAAAAACTCCCAGCAAAAGAAACATGAAGATAAATACACCAAGACATATCATAATCAAATTACTCAAAACCAGTGACAGAGAAAATCTTACAAGCGGTCAGAAAAAAATCTCATATCTCATATGATCTTTATGCACTTCTGCACATCTGACTCAAGAAGACCACCATACTGCATCACCTCCAATTAGGCACATGTGAAAAGAGTCACAAATGTTCTCTTCATATTCCCGTGTTCATAAGTTTCCTTAACTTTATATAAGTTATTGACCCATAAGGAAGTACTACTAATATTTGAGCTTGATTTATTCTGGGAAGTAGTATCTCAAAAACCTTATCATAGATTCAAAAACAAATCGACTGACCAATCAACCAATCAACCAACTAATCAACCAACCAATTTTTACTGGTTTAAGAAGAGTAAATGACTTCTCATTTGTATCTAACAAAGTAGATTGAGTAGTGATACATTTTTAACAGCCTGTTCATGGTTGTCTTTAACATTTAACATTTATATAATTACTTAATTATAAATAGCTAAACCTCTAAATTATAAAATTGTTTTTTTAAAAAATAGGTTATTTAGTATAAAATGATTCTTTAATATTAGTGTTCCATCTCTGATTTCACAGTCCCCTGTTCTTTCCAGCCCTTACTTCTTTGACATGTGTCAATGAGGATTAATAAAATTTCCAAAACAGACTAAAGAAAAAGACGAGATGAAATAGGAAGTGTTGTTCACTTGATTAAGTTTCCTAGTAATAACTACAAGTACATAATGACAAAGAAATGCCATTTCCCAATTAAAACAAATCCTAAAAGCAGCAAGTTTGGTACTGGAAAGAGACAATGCTTTCTTAAGTTTTATTAGAATCCCTTTGAACCCTCTCAGTTCACCTAACAGGTGTCACTGGACCTTAGAGTCCCATTACTGGGTTCAAGTGAATTTGTTTTTTTTTCCTTTGGCTCTCCTCAGTTGGGCTGAAGCAGGCTAAACTTTCTAATAGGTTTTACTAAACTCTAAGTAAAACACATATAAAGAATGCAAGAAATATAAAAACATTGGCATTTAGAATACAGGTCTCTGTTTAATGGCTTCCTTTCAGGGTTCAAAGGCCATTATGCATTCAATATGACATAACCTCAGGAGTACTTTCACAGTTCCTTAACTGTCTTCATGTTGATAGTGCTACTCCAATCCACTTCCTAAGAGACATTTTGCTCTCACTATGGAGAAGACTAAAGAAGTAGATTCTTATCAGTTGTCTATCTAGAATCATTTCTTCCAAGTCTGCTCCAGAAATTGTTTAAAAGATGACTGATATCACAATACCTTCACTCTTTAGGTAAAATTTCCCCATATATTCATAACAGAAATTAGGTTTTGTACTTTTAGACCTGTAACCATATCATAACACAAAATGAAAAAGTAACATTCACATCACAGTATATACATATAATTAGCAATTAACTTTTTTCATTTTCCTTCTAATAATGCACAAATTATCTACAATTTAATATACCCCACATGATTTAAAGAAGAGGATAGTGAATTTAAGGGGAACAGACACTTGGTTTTAGCTGTGTGGCCACGGGGACTTTCTTCCTGAGCGCCCGTAGATGGATAGCAGCAGGGCCTTTAGTCAGATAATGTTAACACTGTTTAAAGGGTCCTCGGTATATAGACTTTTTGACCCTTGGTATGTACACTCCTTAACACTGTTCCTAGACCTAAAGGTATCTTTGATCTATTTGCTGTAACTTAAGGAAACTAAGTGCTTTCCATCCTTTCTCACACTAACCCACAAATACAGAGCAATGACTGGGGTACAGTGTTTTGTCTTCCAGAGTGTTCTTATCACACGCCCAAGTCTTGCGGAAACATTATAGGGGCTGGGAGATCCTACGTACTGTTATTCCTCTGCTTGTAAACTGCTTTCACTAATAAACTCTGCTGCTATTAACACTATGTGTGTGTATCATTATTGGGGTTTGTGACCAAGCATCTTATAGAACAGTTGATATCCTACAAAGTCCTGATGTTATGGATTTGTGGAAGGGGAGCACCCAGGCACGGAAGAATTTCTCCTCAGGCTTGGTGGTAATTCACTAGGATGCTCTCAGTAGCTATGCCCAAGGATGAGAGAAGTTCTAAGGTAGTATGCTAAAGGAGGTGACTAATGGTGACAAGGTAGCTTGAAATTCAGTTCTGACCCTCCACCTTACTAGCTTCTAGATTTTCGTGAGTTCTAAGAGGGAGAGAGAACTAGAAAAGGTCACGGCAGCCCCTTTAGAAGAGAAAGTAGGACAAACTTCTACTCTCTCTCTCTTATATGAGGCAACAACGAGGTTGTGGAAAAGAGAATTGTGAGATGAAACACAGAATACTGAATGGTTCACATGCTGGAAAAGTTAGGACATGGTAAGTTACTAGAAGATTAGGTGGAGGTCCCTGGGGAGGAATCTCCTCCAGAAATTAGAGCTATTTGGCCTTGCCGCCACAAACCATCTGATCTGATTTAATAGCCTCTAGATTTCAGAGAAGGACTAGGAGAATAAAACCGAGGAAAATACCTTACATCATCTCGACTCTTTTGAAATGAGATCAACTCTACCTCGTAAGTTTGATCAACTCCTAAAGCCAGGCTCCTCTGTTCCCTCATCTGGGCTCTTGCAAACTTGAGGGGAAAGAGGGCTGGGCTCAGTCCTGGCCCCTCTCTAAGGGATCACTAACCATACTCTTTAATTCATTATGCAAGAAAAGAGAAGAGCCTCAAACATTTATAAGCTTGCTAGAAATGAAAGACCAAGAATCTATTGTTCCAGAATGCAAAAGAGCCTTGGCAAACAAGTTTCTCTATTGTGGCTGCCATTTGGTGTTATCTATGGCCGAAAAGAAGAGAATCTCAGTCACGGCAAAAGCTTTTGGACCTTTTGTGTGAACATTAGTTGTTCCTTCATCGGACTGCATAACTGACATGGAAATATTGGTGTATTTAAGTCTTACACAGATTGTCCACATATCAGCTGGACATATTTATTGAGATCTCTACTGGTAGCTTCTGTACCTGTTGGCCAGAGCCTGCCAAGATTGTGTAACAGAGATGCATACCTGGAGGAGAAAGAGATTTCATTTTCTAAACAAGAATAAATTTAAGTATGGGTACTGAGAAACACCATTTCACAACTTAACAACCCTGTTTGATCACCTTTGTTTGACTCTAGCAGTATTAAGTGTCTATAACCAAAGTCTCTGGCAAAGAGGCTCTGATGGCATTTGTTAGCTTTGGGGAATCTGATATCTTCTAGCCATTAAACGGTATACACCTTTTTTGGATATGAAGTCACTATGCCTCTTGCATGTGCAGACGATATACATACTGTTAAGGCTGAAACATTTGTCATATATTGGCTGTTGCAGAAATGGTACAATCAAACAACTGGAATTCCTTTCATAGTTGCTACCATACAACAATGGCTTCCCAACATGGTTTTGGGTGGCTGGTCTATGCTTCTTCTTATCCACAGGCTGTAAAGGATATTGGAAAGGCACTCCCAAAGATAGCTAGCTGCAACAACCCTTTCAGCAATGACCTGTGTAAGACTGTTTGATCAGGCTGCCCTCTACTGTTTATGCTTTGAACACTGCTTATATCTCATAAAGGTCCCTTTAATTTAATGAAGTTCCTTGGCATTCTGGAGTTGAAGAGGGAAAATGAAAAATACTTGGTATCCCAGCCTGAGTTTTTATACCTCAATATATTCCTTTCTTTGGTATCTGTCATGATCTTAAAGGGTGGCTTGGAGGTTCCTGTTGTTCATACAAATGAATGGATGGATACAACTGTCCATATCTTCCTGCTTTCCAGATTATACTTGCCAGCTACGCCCACATGAAGGGCACTTTTGATTCTCTCTTTATTCCAAACAGTTCTTAATTTTTATTCTACATTCACACTATAAACAGGAGATTCTGCTGCAGTCCTTATACCCATAAAGTGTAGTCTGTCTGGAGGACATCTTTGGTGGGAAAATGGCAGCTACTGGTTTCATAGGGAACTTACTGTTCCAGATACTGACGGTCTTTGCTTGGGCATAGTCCACAGAATGTCTGACCACAGAAGGTGAGAGGGTTGTTGGAGCGTGAATAATTTTCTCCTCACCTTTCTCACAGATATTAACAAACTGTACTGAATAATCCTATGTGATTATACTCATTTCAAAGCTATCTCAGTGTTGGATTTGTCATCCTTGACTGTAGACGATCTTCTGGACATTCCACTCCCAGAAAACACCATGGCGATTACTCCTCATTACTCCAGAATCCTCATCTGCCCTGGACACCCATAATACTATCCTTACTAGTTACAGTGTCTAAAAGTCTTATTATATTCTCAGGGGCAGACGTCTCAGCTCTCAGCAATCCATTTTCCACATCAGGGACACCTGGTAGTGTTTCCACTTTTGATCTGCAGTTGGATCTGACTAACAGCACACTGGCAGTGTTCTAACTGGGGGAAATTATAAATGCCAAGTGGATACAAAATGTAGCATTGAACCAGACTGGTTGGTACTCTCTGATCCAATGGAACTTGTTTTCATATGTAAAAGGCAGGCACTTACTGCTTCCTACCTGGACATAACACTGCCTACACACTTTTTGGAATAATTATGAGACCTTTTATAATAACTCAAAATGGCCAGAGACCTCAGTTGGTTAGAGCACAGTGCTAAAAGTGACTCAAAATCTAAAATGCACTGGTGACTTCCCCACTTGTGGTTTCTAGTGCCACATCAGAGCCTACACCTACAGATGTTGGGGATACAGGCTTACATTACTTTGCACAAGAGCTCTTTCCTTAACTAGGCACTTATGAAACTAAGGTATGACTCACAATCAGCTATTCTGGGGGACATTACCATTGAGCTCTTATCACCGAACGAATTAGAATTCATTGATTTCCTTGACCTGAGTAGTAATATATAAGTGCATAACTCTGGATTCTTTGTTGGATATACAGGCAGGTGGCTCATATCTCCTAATGTGGCAGTAATATTTTTGGTTTGGAATTTTTCTGGCTATCTAATATCTCCTTCAGAAGGCACCATTTAAAATACAGTTGATAACTGTTCCAGATGGAAAGTCAGACATCATCTAGTGAGCTACCAAGGGTCAGGGGTTTGTTATCCAAAATATATAGAATAGTATGAAAGCAAGTGTCTCTCTTGGAGTGCTCTTATTGCTTGTCTGGCCTGCGACTGGATAAGGCATATACCCATAACACTACTATGGGGGCTTAGGAGATCCTGGGCGTTTTGTTCTGTCTCCACTCTTGAGTTATCATCACTAATAATTTTTGTTGTTGTTAGCAACATGTGTTTCACTCATGATGTGGGTTACCCTGCATCTTGTACAATATGAATTTAATTAAATATTTTTCTTTGGAAGTAATCCAAGACCTGATGTCTTCTCTACGTAATATTATTGATCATAATGATATTATAGGGATTATTTAAAATGTGTATTTGAACTTTTAAATAGATTAATGTTAAATCTAACTTTATTAAGAACAGATGTTTTTTAGAGAACTTTTGAAAAGTAATAAATGAGAATAGAATAATGTATACTATTAATACTCTATTAACTTTTATTATCTATTTATGTTATGGTAGTTATGACCAGTTGGTAGTTATTCATCCTTATGAGCCCTGACTCTCAGACCTTGCTTCTCAGATATAGTATTTGCCTATATTCTAAATTTATATGCTCTTGTTCTTTGTCTTCATATATACTATGTCTTTCCAATTAGATTGTGAGCTCTTTGTGGATAGAGATGGATTCTTTTTTTATTTCCACAGTACTTAAAACAAGGCACAATATTAAGCATATTAAATACTGGATGATTAAATTGTGAAATTTCTTCTATTTTAATTAGCGGTAAGATAAAGAAAAGGCATCTACATCTATGTATTTTATAACTTTCATAGCACTTGGAATAGAGCAGATGCAAAAATAATGAATAAAAACTTCATGAGAAAATAACCTATAAGTGAAAAATTATTCCTTCTTACCTTTTGTACTATGCAATGACCACAAGTAATAGTATAAAGTGAAATTAATATTTATATAGCACTTTGTAGGCTTCTTTAAATCCATTATTTGACATGATCCTTTTAACAACCAAACAATTAATACAATGCCTATTAAAATTCTTCCACAGAGAGGGAAATCAGGGTCCAAAGAGGTTAAATGGTAGGGCTGAATGGAAACTGAGGTCTAATAACTACAAATAACAGCAATGTTATTTAATCTGAGAGACCTAAAGTGTTTTAAAATGTCTCTTGTAAGCTATTCTTATAAACCTAATAAAGACGTTTAATTATTTACTTCTTAATTAAAGTATTTTTAGTGTGCTTGTGGTATGTAAAGTACTATGCTTAACACTTTGAAAGAATGAAAAGTTGTACATATGATGACTATAAAATATAAATAATTTGTACATCAATGTGCCAAGATAATAGTATAATTATTTGGTTTTCTAGGAGCTCGCGAATAATAAAAATTAGTTCCACTTAAATAAGCTGTGAAGATTATATTAAAAGGCCAGGATTTGAACTGGATCTGGAAAGACGAGTGAAATTTAGATGGTTGAAGAAAAGGCAAGTTAGCATTATATTGAATAAGATTTGGCAAAGCACGATATGCAAAGATGCAGAAGAGGAGTGTACATGTGTTAGCAACAGTGAGTAAACTGGTCTACACAAATTCATACTATAGAACATAAAGATATTATGAAATCGAATTTGTAGAGGGCCTTGAATGCCAGGTTAATACAGATTTATTACATCATCTTATTAACAATAGGGAGTCATTCAAGGTTTTAGAGTAGAGATAGAATGTGATGACTGAATGTAATGGAAGGAGGAGATTTTATATAGAGAAGCCAAGGACAGCTGTAATAATCCAGATATATTTTGATAAAGAACCGATTTTGATACTGTTGCAAAGAGACTGACTACAGACATTTCAAGAAAACGTTGATGTTCTTCTAGATCTCTTCAAGTTTACATGCTCAGGTGACTGACAATGATGTGGCCCTTAACCAAACTGAAGAATATTTAATTGGTCTAGGGTACAGTTTTATTGTTGTTTTTGTTTGTTTGTTTGCTTGTTATTATTATTATTATTATTATTTTCTTAGCATTTTTGGTGATTCTTATTACACCAAAAGTAAAGCCATTTGCCTGGACATTAATTTATTTGCTCTTAAGCTTTACCAAGGCTCTGCACTTTCAAATGGCTCACAATTTTGTCATTTAAAATAAAATTTCTAAATCTAATTGAAGTTCTACTAAAACTTTCATTTAATTTCATTCTAAACAAACTCCTGTTCTTGATTCCTCTGATTCAGTTTAAAGTATTACGATTTTTCTGCTGAGAATTAATTCATCAAATTTATCTCTGATTCTACTTTTTTAACATCATATTCAATAATTTTTTACAGCAATTCTACCTTCAAGATACCTCTGTCTTCCCATTCTTCCTGTTTGCACCTAAGTTTAGGAACTCCCTACTTTTTATTTAGGATACAGAAATGGTCTCACAACTGATTTCTCCATTCTTTTTTATTCTAATCCAATATGTATTTTGCTCCTAGATTATTTTAGGGTAGTTCCCCTGCCTAAATTAGTCTCTTTTCAGTAGAGCTCACAGTCTAGTGGTAGAGATGACCATGTATTGAGCCCTTAAGGTACTTCGTGTTTATGCCTTTGATGGCTCTGAACTTACTCTCTGATTTGCCAAGTCTTACCATTTCTTAGAATAGCTTCTAGGGCCACCACTGAATTGGTAAACAAGTATATAGTATAGAGATCTATTTGGAGAGGCTAAGAGTTCCCCAAATATATCGACTAGAACAATGCTATTTTTGTTAGATCTTGGGGTTTTGCACAGGATTTTTTATTTAAAAAACTTATTTAAACAACCCCCCCCCCCCACAGTTTATCCATTTCTCCCACCTCCTACCTGCTTCAACCTCTGGAAACCACCAATTTGTTCTCTAACAGTTTATCTTTTTTCTTTTTTTAAAGATTCCATACATGAGAGATCATTTGGTATTTGTCTTTCTCTGACTTGTTTCATTTAAGATAAGGCTCTCAAGGTCCATCCATGTTGTTGCAAATGGCAAGCTTTCATTCTTTTTTATGGCTGAATAATATTTCATTGTGTGTGTGTGTGTGTGCGCGCGCGCGCGCCACAATTTCTTTATCCATTCATGACAGACACTTATTTAAGTTGTAAATACCTTGGCTATTGTAAATAATGCTGTAATGAACATAGAATGTATTTATCTTTTTTAGTGCCTTCATTTTCTTTGTGGAAACACCCAGAAGTAGAATTGCTGGAAAATATAGTAGCTCTATTTATAATAATTTTTTGAGGCACTTCCATACTGTTTTCCATAGAGGCTGTACCAATTTACAATCTCACAAATAATGCACTATGATTCCCTTTTCTCCACGTCCTTGCCAACACTTGTTATTCCTTGTCTTTTTGACAATAATCATTTTAACAGGTATTAGGTGATATCTCCTTGTGGTTTTGATTTGCATTTCCCTGATGATTAATGATGTTGAGCATCTTTTCATGTACCCACTGGCCATGAAAAGATGTCTTCTTTGGAAAATATCTATTTAGATCTTCTGCCTATTTTGCAATTGGATTTTTTTTTTTTTTTTGGCAATTGAGTTGTGTGACTTCTTTATTTATTATGGATACAACCTCTTATCAAATATATGATTTGTAAATATCTTTTCCCACTTAGTAAGCTATCTTTTCATTTTGTTGATGGGTTGCTTTGCTATGCAGGAGCTTTTCAGTATGATATAGTTCTACTTACTTATTTTTATTTATTTTTTTCAGTTAATTAATTTGTTTTATTTATTATTTATTTATCATGTCATTTTTCCATGCTTAAAAATATTTTAAATCACAGTTAAAAAAAGAACACAATACACTATCCTGTTAAATCAACATGCCAACCCATTTGAACATCAATATTTCAAAAGAAATAAAACGCTATTGAAGCCTCCCTAATTCCATGAGCAACTCCTGCTCTGGGAAGGCAAGAGCATGACTTTCACACATTCTAATACATGATTTTATACTCTTACTTCATATAATTTGAATTCATAGGAAATATATTATTATGCAAAACAACAGTAACACTATTTACTATATGCCAATCCTTACATGCCAGTTACTATTCTAAGCACTGCACATGCTTATTTCATTAACCACTCCCCATCCTACTCCCCCCCCACATAAGATTTTTATTTAAATAAAATAGGATGGTTCCATTGCTAAAAACAAAAAGCTTATGAACAACTCCTTTATATAATTTCTGTTTTAGACATCTGTGTAATTAATCAATCTCCTCTGTCCAGTGGGCGGTAAAACTATATGGTATGGATTATGTTTTATGCATCTTTGAACCTCCTGCAGCACCAGGAAATGCCTGGTACATAATGCATACTCAAAAAACATGTGCTCAAAGAAGTTTTTGCCTCCTTGTACCACCTCGGGGCAATATCTACATCATAAAACCTTTGAAGCACTGATACAATACCTTTGGCCTTTTCGAAATTTAAACATTTAGAAATGCCTAGGCATAGAGTTCTAAAAACTTTAAGACAGTTTATTGAACACATAATTGCCCTACTAAATATGTTAAATAAGGCAACAGAAATAGAGCCAGCAAAAGAACAATCTAAAGGTAGAATATCAAGAAATATTGTGGTAACTTAAAACTTAAGAAGTTTAATGGAGAAGGAGGTGATGACAAATTGCAAACATGAACAAGATTTCAAGATAAATGAAGATTATAATAAGGATCTAAGATTTGAGCGAGTTACCTCCGGAGGTACTGTCAGGATGGATGCTTGTGTAAAGGTTAAAGAACAAAGTACATGTTGAAAAACTTGACTAGAAAGGAAGAGAAATGGAGCAGCAGTTATAAAGGATAATACAGGTGAAACTCTTTGTCCACTAAATAAGAAAAAGAATAGCTTATGCTGATGTCAGAAAGAATGACAAAAGAAAAATCATGTACAGGGAAGAAATATTTATCAGTGAAAGGGGCATTTATGAGTTAAAAAGGATTAAGAATCAAAGTTTTACAGTGTTTATTCATAAGGTGAATTTGATTCTGGAAGCCCAAAATACATTGAAAGAGTAATAAGGTTTCAAAAAATATGGTTTCTTATGTTATTTCATAATAGATTAACAGTTCCTACCTTCACCACTCTCCATGCCTTCTACAAAAATCCCCCCACACTGGGGAAGAATCCAGTACCGGCGTCTGTAACGATCCTGGCCAAACATCATCGAACGTAAAGAGTGAGAAGCGTCAAAGAGCTTCCTTCTGTACTGACTCTGTTGCTGTTAAAAAATGATGAATATAATTAAGCTACGAATGTGAAGTGCTTTAAAAATTAATATGTGACTTTACATTTTTTATGCCTTTAGAGCAGATACATTTCACTGCTGAAAAAAGATAGCAAAATAAGTAAATATTACATGTCTGTCTTCAATTTCAGGACGATAGAAATTATTTTGAAGGTAATTGGAATATTTTTCATGTCAGGAATGAAAAGATAAGTTTTATTTTATCAGGTATCTTATCTTATAGTAAAACATGTCTTATACTTGATAATAAACAATGTGATCATGTACTTTATTGAGCCAAAGCAAACTGGCTCAATTCCATTGATAACAGTGTATAACAAATAATACTTATGAATGTAATTAATCACACCTGCATTTAACTATTTTTATACTCAGGCTAAATGCAGGTATGGTTAATCTAGGCAACATATGAGTAAATTTTGGGACATATTTGTGATGAATCTAACAATGATATAATATACAGGTATCTCATAATATTAATCTCATAACACTTTTAAAAGTTCATTTTTAACATTTTTCACCTAAAATTTCACTAATGCTACTGAAATTCAGTTTTTAATGAGAAATATGTAAATATATATAGTTAATAATTCTAACACAATAAAATCCACAAATATATTAATGCAAATTAAAACAATAAGATGCTGAAACTATTACCATGAAATTCGACTGAATTCGAAAAGTAATTAATTCCAAGAAATAAAACCATGCATTTATTGATAGTTTATATTTAAATGAAGAGCTGAAGAATATAGGCCCCAATTAAGTTCAGTGCAATGACTTAAGAGCAGGCTTTTAACCTTGGCATTAAACTTTTAAGGTTTAACTGCGAGAATGTTTCTAGAGCTTCTCATTTTAATTACTTACGAAAAGCTTGTTTTTATTTCGCAGCCAGACAAACTAATCGCATACAAAGCAGAATTTTAAAATAATGCAAAAAAATAAAAAAGAAAAAAATATATATATACATACATATTTATATAAACTGTAATATAAAAGTGCTTACTTTACTCAGTTTTTCAATCTGTTTTTCTAGCTCTTCAACACTTGCTGCTTGGTCACCTTCATCCTATACACAACAAAATACAGTATCATTTACTTGTTTTTAAGATTTATTTATTTATTTAATCAATCAGCAAATATTTAACGAAAGCTTCCTATGGAAATGAATAGGAGCCAGTTTTACTCTCTATAAACTAATACTCTGTTAGAGAGACACATAAAACATTACACTAAAAACTGAAAACTACCAAACATTAGAAAGCTAGCTGTAAGGACCTCAGAAATTTAGTTATTAAGAGTCATGGAGTTCAGGAGGGTGGTGGGGGTTAAATTACTTCTAGTGGGAATCTGTACTAAGAGAGGCGATATGGAAGAAGCATTTTAATTAGCTACTGAAGAATAGTTAGGAATTGATTAATCTGAGAAAAGAGGGAAGGGAATTCCACTAAAAAGTTTGACATATCTTGACATGAAAGGTAGATGAAGAGGTAAGGTGGGAGATAAGGCAAAGGTGAGTTTAGGACTACTCTCTGGTGCTGTAAAATGCTTGGGAATGGACAATAATATGATCTTTGCGGGAGATTAAACAGAACTATGCTTTACAAAGATTAATATGGCAATAGTTGTAAGATGGCCTAAAGCAGGGAAAGGACCAGAATTGGCAAATCTGGCAATTGGTAATGATTAAAGAGGGAAGGAAATTATAGGCCTTAGGAAGGTAAAAAAGTAAAGAAAGAAAGAAAAGCTAATGAATATAAGAGATGTTAGTTAGAAGTTTTAAGTCCTGGCAAATGATGGACATGAGGTAGAGAGGAGTGAGGGAAATGAAAGAAGGAGAAAATTATGAATGTTAAGGGTTTAAATCTGGGAGACAAGACTGCAAAAATATTGGTACCGTAATCTGAGAGAGTCATTTATAGAGCAAAGAAGGTAAGTTATATTTTCAATACATTGAGCTTTTAAAACATATGAAAAGCAACTAGCAGAGTTGCTAGCACATAATATGTAAATAGGTTACTTCTTTCTTTCTTTCTCTCTCTCTCTCTTTCTTTCTTAAAATTGTACTTTAATGAGAAGGTATAGCTATGTCTTAGATTGACAAAAGGAAGAACTCTTTTTTTGATATTCACTTTCTTTGAGCATTTTTTAACAACCACACTTCCATCAACTACTCATAAACAGTTATTTATAGATCGGCATGATTATCTCCCCAATAATAGGAAGTGAAAGGAAAATATCAATAGTATTACCAGTATTAATCATTTATCTACTCCTTCAAATTTAGAAAACCAAGTTACAGAAGCTTGTAGTCACATTTTTTTGTGTTAATATTAACATAATTTCTTATGGTAATTAAACTCGAAAAGAGAATAGGTTCAATGACCCTTAAATCTTGACTATCAAACAGATATGTACATATCTACGTGATTCTAGAGCAACGTTTTGACTAGCAGCACAAATGTTTAGTAACACATTTATATAAAAATGCAATTCAATCAAAAATATCTAAATAAGACATCGAAGTAGATATGTATTAGCTAAATTAAATAACTGGCATTTGTAAGACTCTTCCTATAATGCAAAAGAAGCAAAATATTTAGTAAAGGTTTATTTAAAGACATTTTGGCTAATAGTCCTTATAATTTTAAGATATATGAATGAATCTGAAAGACCAGAGAGAAAGGCAACAACAAAGCTAAGAACACATAATCTTTATCAGCCATGGTTCTCCAAAATTTCTCAATCAAAAGAGGTCATTACATGTCCCTATATATTGGAATTAATTGTTTACATAACCTCTTACATGACAACTTGTGAGGTTAAAACTCGCATAGGTTTCAACAGAAATCTAAGCATTAGAGAAAGACTCCATATGTTAAAGAAATAAAGAATGAGGAAAAGAGGAAATCATCTTTGCGACAAAGGGCTATGACTTAATTAAGGGCATTATCTTTTAATTGAAAGAAATCACATGAGTCTCAACGAAATAGTTCCCTGAAATTTGTTCTTTAATAAGTATAACTACTGACACTCTACACTTTAATCAAGAGGCCAAACCTATTTTTGAAAGAATAATGTGCTTATGCCTATCTTATCCATCAGGTTTATTAAATAGTTAAAATTTTACTTTATTAGGAAATTAGTGGCTACCAGTTCTTCATTACAAAGATTAACTTCCAATTCATTTAAAGGCAATGCTAATTTCACTTCTAAACTCCTAAAATACTATTTAAAAAACTTTAAAACTGTTTTCTTACATTAATAACGAGGTACACATTTGCTAAGATTTTGATCAATGAAACCTGATAATCTAATTGACTCTATAATTCAACATTCATAAAAAAACTCAAAATACTACTTTAAATGACATATCTAGTCTAAGAAACATTTACAATTTCTAAATCATTAATAACACCTTTTAATAGTCTTTACCTTCCTTAAAGAAATAAAATGCATGGTTTGTTAATTATCCTTGTGAAAAAGAAGCCAGGCAAAGCAAATAATTTCTGTAAATAAATTCTAATTTAGTGGGATAACTATCCAGCAGAATACACTGAAATCTCAATACAGGATTGTCAAATATATATATGAGAGTTAATACTTTGAAACAATTTATAACATTAAGTGTTTTAAAGGGATGCTAATTCGGTGAAAGGTGATTAAAAGTGATCAAAAGGTTTAATTCCTACTATGGAAACAGCTCCATTTGCCAAATGAAGCAGATTGGTTATAAACTGTATCTTTTGTTTAGGTAACTATAATTCTAATACCCAAATTACATACCCTTTGCATTATTTGTCATAGCATATAAGTATATGATCAAGTGGTTTCAAAGTACAACATTATAAAATAATTTCTATAAGGAATCTCAATGTAGTCTCCTTTTCAGATAGGTACTCTTAGAAGAAGTAAAGCTCACTCTAGTGATTTTTTATCATCCTGGTTTAAAATATAACATTGGGAGGACTTATAAAAACATTTTACATTTACGCTATTTTTACTTAAGAGAATTGTGTAGTACGTGATAAGTACCTCTGTATTATTATCCAGATTCAGTCAAAATTTGATTCAGCAATTTATCATTGGTCTTGATTAGATATTATTTTCACCTGTTCCATCACTAAAGCCATTCCTCTAAGCCTTATTAAATTCTTGATTCAAGAAAGGAACAGTTATTTCTAGATTTCCTTAGCTGAATACTCCTGACACTGAGGGAACAAGGAATGGTGGGCTGTACATTCTTTTTTGAGTACTATCCTCTATCAATATTTCTAGCACTTTTTTTTTTTTTTTTTGGTAAAAGGTGAACTTCGACTTTTATTTCTCTTTTACACAAGTCCATTTCCAAGGCTTATGGTAGTTTCCCTTAAACACACACACTCTCTATAACTTGTCTTCTTCCCTTTAGCTTAACTCTTTAAAACTAGCCCCTTCACCATGAATGAATATCTTCCAATATCTTAGGAGACCTTAGACTTTAATTATTCTCTTTATCTCTTTAATCTTCAACCTCTCTCACTCATTTTATTGACTCTTTCAATGAAAAATCACCTAAGTTTTTCTTCTGAAGAATCCTTAGTCTTTGTTCTCCTCTAGGAACTACCCTTTCCTCTGAAGCCCAATGCTTGAAACAGTTATTCTTACTTTATCATTCCTATTAATCACTTCAATTAATTATAGTCTGGTGTTTGCTCTCATCTGTCTAATGACACTGTGCTGGCATTGGTTATCAATGACGCCTATGTTGCCAAATTTACTGAACAATTTCAGTCCTCATCACACTAGACTCCTGCTGTCTTAATATTGTTTATCACTCCCTCATATTTGAAATGTTCAGCTTTCTTAATTTTTGTTATTACATGTGTAGAAAAAGAGTTAACACTGCAGATCTGACTTCTAAGGCCTGCTTGTAAAGTTAGCACTTGGGTGGTGTCAGGGAACTTAAAATCTGGAGGGTTCCCTGACCCTAACAGATAAGATGAGCTCACTGGACCTAAACTGTGCTAACAATGTGTTTTATACTCAACACCTACTTTTCTTTGGAGAGTCTGGAATTTTTACATATGCTACGCAGAGGGTGCCTATGTGATCAACCTCCTATTAAAACTCCGGACACCGAAGTCTTCAATGAGCTTTGCTAACACAATATTTCACAACTCAATACTAGGAGAATTAAGCATATCCTGTGTGATTCCACTGGAAGAAGACTCTTAGAAGCTTGTCCTGGTTTCCTCTGGACTTTGGCTCCTGTGCCTTTTCTCTTTGCTGGTTTTGCTTTGTTTCCTTTTGCCGTAATAATTCATAGCTATAGCATGACTAGATGCTAAATTCTGCAAGTCTTCTTAGTGAATCACTGACTCTAGAGATGGTTTTGGGGACTACAGAAATCTTCTAACTGTTCCCTTTTCAACAATAAGCTTTGTGGGCTCTTCTTAAATACTGATGTTCCCTCAGGTTCCACTAGACAAATTCCCTTGTGCAAACTTGTCCACTTCATGATTTTAAATTATTGTCTAATAATTATGCAAATTATGTGCTAATAACTTCCAGATCTATATTTTCAAGACTGAACTCTTCTTCGGGCTTCAGATTCTTAAATCCAATTGATAGCTGAACTCTTGCATAGACACCTCAAACTCAGTATGTCTAAAATAAACCTACCATCTTTTCCTGTCTCCAATGCTCTTTCCTACTCCCCATATCCCCTATCATCTATTTACTCTATTCCTCCTGATTTCTCTATCTTAGTTAAGGGCAACAATAGTATGCAGTCTCCCAAACCAGACAGTTGGAAATTAATCCTACCCCTCCTCAGTTTACATAGTCTATCTTTAACCCTACTCATTCTTCCTCTTAAATGCTTATTGAATCCTTTCCTCCTTCTTCATCCCAACTACCATTATTCTAGTTTCAGACTCCTCACAACTCACCTAAATTATTGCAATATCTCGTGACTGATCTTCTCACCTCTGATCTTGCCCTACCCAAATCTATTTCTATCTTTCACAGGCTGCCATAGTGAACCACTTAGAAATCAAGCCTGACCATGTCATTCCCTTACTTAAAACTCTTCAGTCACTTCCTATCACTAAAAAAGTATAAAATTCTAGTTTGTATTTATTACATTTACTATCACTAAAAAAGTATAAAATTCTAGTTTGTATTTATTACATTTATTACATGTATTTATTACATATGTATTTATTACATATTCTAGTAACACCGAAGCGCCTTTAAGTCCCTTAAAGGATATTATGGTTTTAGGCTTCTGTGTCCTTGCTCATGCTCTTCTCTCTGCCTGAAAAACTCTTCCCTGGATTCCTCACCGGGCTAACATTCAGCCAAGCTTGTAGCCTCAGCTAATGGGTCCAGAAATCCTTTATGAGAATTTATTCCTTAGAAAGATTAAACGTTCTTCCTTTGTTCCTACCTAGTACATTTTAAATACCGCAATCAAAGCAGTTAACACTTAACACATTACAGTTTCTTACTACAAATCTTCCACTAGAGGGGACTTTTAGTGCCTTATATTTCTTTGATCAAAAGTGCCTAAAGCTAGACACATAATAAACTGGTGTCTGGGAAATACATCAGTCTCATTAAACCTGATGACACTTTTAAGACATGAAGTATTGTACAAATGTAGTATGTTAATAAAAATGAAAGAGAATATCTGAAATTAAGAATCTGCATAGTTCTTTGGAGAACCCTCAAATCATACAAAAAAAAACCCACAAAATTTTTTGTCCAAAGTAACTGACTTCTATGTATAGGTATTCTATTCAATATTTACCTGACCATCATGAAAAAAAAAAAAAATGAAACAAAACAAAACCTGGTTATTCAGTTTTCAAATGAAGAAACGGAGGCAAGTAAGTGTCAAAATGGAATTTAAACCCAATTCATTTGACTCCGAATTCTGTTATTTTTCAATGTTACACGATCTTACTTAAGTATTAAAATCAACCTAGATTTGACTACCTCATCTTCACAGATGTCGGCCTTCTTTCCTTTTTTGTCTTCTTTATCTTCTTCATCCTCATCATCTTCATCAGCTTGGTCATCACTATCATCATCGTCATCATCATCGTAATCACTGTCTCCTCCCTTTCTTCTTCGCTTTCGTCCTGGAGTGGGTGTGCCTAATGGATGTTGTTCTTCTCCAAGATCAATGCCACCCAAAGTGTCTCTTTTGCCTGTTTTCTTAGCATGAATGATTCTGAGCCTTTAAATATGAATAAATGAGATATGGAAGAAAAGGTTTCTTTCTTAAAGAGCATAACGTAAATTTTAAGCAAGAATAGCTAATGATATTTCTCTCACATTAAACAATAAATCAATGACAATAAAAATTAGAATTAAAGAAATTTTAAATTTGTTTCCAGAAATTACAGACTATATTAACTTTCAAGAATAATTCTGGGTATCTCTCTGGAATTAGAACACACATAAAAAAAAACTTAGGTGAAAGGACTACTCCAGTAACAGCCAAGTGATAATTCCTGATCTCATACTAACAGACTGAATAAATTTCAATTCACATTACCACAAAGAAACCACGCTCTTAACATAGAAGTTGAATAATTTCAGCATTATATTTCCTGGCAGAAAGCTAATTAAGTTTTAATGTTGAATATATTTGGATATGTTAGACTCTCTATAAAAGCAAACTTTAATTAAAAAGCAATTAAGAAGAAAAGCAGTAGTTCCAAAGATTCTATTTATGACAAAAGTAACCTGAAAGTAACAACAATCTTAGAAAATGTGATTGCTTGACTGTTTTGAAAGAAAAATGATAAATGGACTTTCTTCTAAGTTTTAAGTATATGAGCTCAATAAATTTCATATCTTTTATCCGTTGCAAATTCTGGTCTTAATCTCATCTTAATTAAGCTTTATCTTTTCTAATTGTTAGACAAAGTAAAATTTAAATTCTATCTTTGCAATTCGTATATTTTACTTGGGAACTTGTACAATGAGAAAAAAGTATATTAATTTTAATAAAACAGGACTTACTTGCGGAGTTTACCTTCTACCACCCATTTATCTCTCCTTAAGTTTGACATATAATCAATGTTCTTGTCGATTTCACTACCAATGCAAAAATTTATTAGAAAACATAAATTAATACAGTATGCAAATACATTAATTTGGTAAGCGAACTGTTGTAGTTTTTTGGTAAGTAAAAATGATGACTACCAATGAATAACAAAAACAAATGAAAAATCATATTAATACAATATCATGACTAAGAGATGTAAAGAAAACTTAAAATGTCCATTAATAGCAGAAATGCATAGCTCTGAAATATTTGGATTGATCTTTTTTCTAAAAAAGTCAAGAACTAAAAGTAACAAAATTAAAATCTATAAAATAATAAATAGCAAGGACAAGATGAATATAGATTTGTTCTCCAAATGTTGATATACTACAGTGGAGGACTTACTTTGACTCTTCAATGAGATTGAGTACTTTTTTAAAAAAGTACAAATTAATACGTTAATAAGCTAATAATATTAAGGTTGCATTAGCACATCATAAAATCAAAAGGAGGTGGATAATTCTATAAGGAAATTCCATAAGGAAAATGAGGTAATCATCTATCAACAAAAGATGTCAAGGAAATAAAACTTCTAGATTCTTATAACAGTGTTGAATTCTGGTACCATAGCAAGAAAAGGTATTTTTACACTTCAGTATATAATTAAAAAATTATTAAATAAACAAAACAGGTTACAAAGATTGTATACAGTATGATCCAAATTTTCTTTTCAATAGACTGCCAAGATATTAAAATATTATTATTAATCTTCTATGAATGGTGATATTAAGTGTAATTTTAATTTTTTTCTTTGTGCTAGTTCTGTAACTATGAAATTTTCTTTAAGCAATTTGCATTACTTTGTGATAAGAAAATTCAAAACAATAAAGAATCACCAGGAAACTTGGGCATATGCTTACCTCACCACACTCTTGCTGCATGCCAGTTCATTGATCAGGAAAGCCAGAACTGAGGCTTTCTGTGCTGGAGTGTGAGCCTGAAAAGCTTTGGTCTTCAGGCTCTCAGTGAGCTCAGTTTGTCCACAGTGGGCTTCCATAAAAATCTGCAAAATCTCGGAAACATTGTCTCGGTTCACACCAACATTCAGCAAATGTTCTCCAAGAGCTGTTTTGGCCTATAAAATTTTGGCATTTGATAGTATTGGTCATAACCATTCATCATATAAAACAATAAGATTTTAAAATATTGATATTATATAATCTAGATAATACTGACAAGGGCTTTATTCACATTTTTGATTAAGTAGAGACAATAATATACAAGTGATAACAGACAATTCGAGTACCTGTAATCTTTTTATTCCTTTTTCAAACCCGTGGTTAAAAGTTAGGTGGGGTGAAATCATATATCATACCTTCTCTGACTACAGAAAGTACCTCAAGCTTTTCCAGGCTTTTTTAGACATTCTATTTAGGTGGTGGGGGTAGATGGGAAGTTCAAAAGCCCTATTATTGTGTTTTTTGGCTCTATGGTGTCATGGGGTTTATTGCCTGATATACTAAGTGAATAGGGAGATGAAGGAAAAAGTAACAGGTACAGTGGGAAGCTTCTCCCTGTACAATTATTACCTAGAGCAAAGCTGAATGAAATGTGTATCTAATTGGAATTAAAATAACTTTGAACTTATTGAGTATCCACTGAGCAGTAGAGTCTTAATACATTGGTCTATAGTTGCCTTGATTAGCTTGTTATTCACAGTGACTCAGAGAGAACACAGTATAATATCAGAAGGCACACATAAGTTCTAATTGCTTTATGAATTATGAATTCTCTGTTTTGCTGAATATCACTTGGATATCTCATTAAATCAACTTGGTTTTTGCTGAAACCTAGGGGACAAAAAGTAATTTGGGAATGATCTACGTTCTGTAGGTTTTATGAACCAGGTTTTTCTAGGTTGGTACCAATTGCAACCTGAGCAAATCTATATTTAACGTTTTGTAGAAAAGAATGTATCCATACAATCTTCTGCTAACATATTACATACAGCCAGCTACCAATGCACTAATAGTACAAATTAAAAAAAAAAAACTTTATATATAAATATATATATATTTATATATATACATGTATCTTTTTTACCTTGTATCCTGTAATTAGACCCGGATCACATACAGCAGCTGAGAGGAGCCTCACGAGCAAGTCTTGTACTTCGCCCATGCTGTCCCCTATATTTAGCAATCCCTCTTGAAGAACACTCAGGTTTGGAACATCAATATTCACATCAAAGCCCAAAACTTTACCAAAGTTTCGTAAGAACTGCACCACCATAAGACAGTCTGAAAATGTACTTCCAGAGAGAACCAGTCCTGGAATACGAGGCAACTCTGGCAAAGGCTGAAAATAAAATAAATTTTAAAAGCTATGATTTTTTTATCTTCTGAAGTTAAATAAGTTGTTGCCTTTCTCTTGCATTGACATTGCTGGGTTTCCCTCTGGATTGTAAATTCCTTGGGAACATTTTTGCAATCCCATGGTAATAAGTATAGCATCTCGAATGTAAGTAACCATCACAATAAATTTTGGTTGAACTCAATATGAACTTAGATCTCTACAAAACAGAACACTAATTTTAATTAACTTACATATTGATGAAGTGTGAGTTATATAACTGGCTAAAAATTAGATAACATTAAGAAATAAACCTTTCAAAAAAACTTTACTATGGGCATAGTAGGGCACAAACTGATTTCTTCTAATGATGGAGATTGATTTATAATTCACACTTTTTTGGTAGCTCAGATATGACTAGTGTGCATCTGTGGGCTGTATAGTCAGAAAGACTGGTACCATCTTTGGTTAATGAATGCTGATAAATTACTAGATCCACATGACCAGAACCCATAACCCTATCAAGAATCCAGGTATACTGCAACTAGCAGTCTTTAGGTGTCCTGTATGTAGTGAAACATTAATACTGTATTGAGTTTCAGTACTAAAATTAGAAAGCTGCCTCTTCTGCTACTTCTCAAATAAGTTCACATATTAACATTTTAATGACTAAATTGTAGTACCAGTTGTCATGGACATTAAAAAGTTTAAATAAATACGTAATCTAAATTCAAAACATTTTGTCCATGAATGGGATTCGATAACAGTACCTTAAATTTTGACTGGAAAAAATATGTGACTTGAAGTTTGTCTAATTATCTAAATTAGTCTTTGTTCAAAAATGTTCCTCCACCCTGTACATACTTAAATAACTAACCAAAGACTTTATCTACTAATATTGTGTAGAAGCATAGAACTGGCTGATGCTATACAAATCATTTGTTTCATTTGAAAACAATTTAATTCTGAGTTTTCTTTTTTCCTAAACTATACTGGATATACACATTTTCTTAAAGCTAACAAAAGTAAGGTTTAAAATGGACTTACATATTGATATAGTACATATGGATTTAAATTAAAATAAAAGATGCAAGAAAATAAAGCTCACTTAAGATTTTAAAAAATTGCTCACTACAGAGCTTATGAAATGTGTTAACTAACCTATATATCCATTCTGTGCTTAGAAATTTTACACATCCAAGTAACTAAAATTAGTATGTATACTTATTTTTATTCAAAAGCACTTATTTAAGTAAATAAATAGGATATTAATATAATTAAATCCCCACTAGGGTTTACTTTAAGCACTTTAGAAAAGAGCTTTCACAAATCAAGAAACGATCATTATTTGTATATCAGTTGACTAAGGTATGTAAGTAAATAGATGTTATTAACCAAGTATAATAATACATTACTGAGTATTATAGAGATGACATGCAGTACTGTTATAATTTTCTAGAAGTGCCATCTTCTTATCAGTTAAACATAACTGATTTCTATTCATAAGTGGGTGAAATCATGCCAGTTACTAAATATTATTTTGCTTTTTCTAAATGTCTATTTTTATGTATTTTAGTAAAATTATAAGTTTGTAATGCATGATGGAAGAGAAAACACACAACTTTGATTGGACACGTTTCTTGGCTTCAAGATGATAAACAGTATGGATTCCAGAATTTAATAAACTGAGGCTTGAATCCAAGTTGCCATTTATTAACTGTATAGTCTTGTGTAAGTTCCTTAAACTGTGTCTCACTTTTCTCTTCTGTAAATGGGCATAAATACCAGCTCCACAAGTCTGTGGTTAGAATTAAGTGAACGAATTCATATAAAGCACTTAGCATAGTTTCTGGCATATAGTAAACATACTCAGTAAAAATAAGCTACCATTCCTAAAGCACCAAAGGAGGTCACAGATTATAAATCCTAATTGATTTAAATATCTATGGAGGTGTGGGGAGAAGTTAGATCTTTCTGTACCTAAATGCCTGGGAATGACCAAATGAAACAGAAATCCTATCTACTTCTTTAATTCATCTTTGTTAATTTCTGCAGTATATCTACTTAAATTAAAAAGGCTTGTCGTAGTAACCCTTATATGCATTAAGAATAGCCATTATCAGCTCAGGAGCTCTAGAGGTTTATTGGTACTCATCCAGGAGCGGATGATTGGCCTAGGCTTGGAAATCCGCTGCTCCATTATGAAAGGCTTTCATAATGACAGCTCCGGCAAAAGAATCAAGTGAGAATACAGGAAAAATTAAATTTATTTATGAAATGGTTCACATGATAAATTACCTTTTGGTCTGCTAAGCACATGTCTTCATTAGGTTTCTTTAGTTCCTTTGCCATTTCTAATTCTAATCTTCGTTGCTCTAGTTTACGCTCTTTATTTAATCTTTTCTCATCACGTTTTTCTTGCTTCAACCGTTCTTTTTCCTAGGAAAAAAAAAGTCCACATACTCTTTAATCATTGTATGTCTGAAAAACCTCCAGTTAAAATTTAAAAAGTGATCAAAGTGTTATTATTTCCATGAACAGAATTCTCTTTGGAGGTTTAGAAATAGACATGGAATTACAGAGAAACAATGACTTATTGCCTCTCAGTGTTTTCACTCTTTGAATTTCAAAATAATCTTATGACTATTATATATATATCTATAATGTATTATCTATATTATAATATATATTATATTATATTGATCTAGTTTCAATATTAGATTCAACTCAGGTTATTCCATTATTTAAAATCTATTCAATCCTTTCCAAAGTTACAAGAATAAAATATTTTTTTATAAAAGCAGGCATATAAAATGTCTACATGGGCAACTAAAAATTTATGACATAAAGTTAACCAGCATTCACAGAAATTTTTGTGTAGCTCCAGGAAGCAAGGGAGGATTTACAGCAGGAAAGTGGAAGCAATATGTTTGAACCTGAAAAAGCAGTTCTTTGAAAGTGAATTAGCGTGTCTTAAGATAATACCTGTGATGAAATACAAATGTTGTTTACCACTATAAACAACACTTAAGAAAATGCACAATGGGTTTGGAAGGTAATTCCAAAAACTTTCGAAAAATATTTTAGGTAATGGGAACAACATGAAAATAATCATCCTTTCTCCCTGTTGTACGGATGACACTCTTGCTGGAAAAAGTTATGAGATTTTCTATAATTATCAGTGTCATTACTTTACTATAATACCTCAAATATAATTCTATTTATTTAGAGGAGAAATAACAGTAGAATCACTAGGCAATTCTAACCTACAATGTCACATATCTTACATACTAATGATGGGTTTACTTCTATTACTTTCAAGGCTGATAATGTCTCTTCTTGATTAAAAATTTTTAAATTTTCTTTATGTTTACCAAAATAAAGTCCAACTCCTTACTTTGGATTTCAGGACTCTCCTCTTTTTCAAATTATCACCCACTTTCATGTTCTTCGTTGATTTCATCAAATCATTTGCTATTCCCAATGAACATCTCTTATTCCCTTACTTCCTTATATTGGTGTACTTTAATCAGAAAGGTGGTTATTCCCATCTTGTGTATCTCTAAATCTTAATTAAACACTGCCACCTCTTCCCTACCACCAATTTCTCTTTAATTCTCAGGTTTTTCGCTATAACTTAAACATTTTTATCATTTTTAACATTTAAAAAATTTTAACACTTTTACCAATTCTTGTAATATATTAGCATTTTTGTCCATATCGTAACTATTTCCATTTAAATTACCACTGGTAAGAAAGCATACTGACTCCCGTGGAGGCATGCCAAGAGGGAGACAAAGAGGAGTGGAGAAGTGTATTCCAGGCAGAGCTGAGAAAGCATCGTGTATTTGAGAAATTGCTAGTACTTTCAAGACTGCAACATAAGTAGTTGCAAAATATTATGATAGAGTCAGAGGCCAAGCAAGTAGTGAGGGCCTTTTTACCTGATATGCTCAAGATAAACTGTTCATTTTTATTATACTGGCTCTAAATGTCTGGGTTACTGATTCATGCAGACATTTGGGAGGAAATAATAAAGAAGCTATATGATGAAATTACTGACACCAAGATCTATAATTAATCTTACAAGTTATAAACTAAAAGCTGTTTCTGAAGGTCCAGTGACATGAACTATACATAATATGTAACATTTCCACAATGTAGTATATATAGATTTTCAAATCAAATTATCATTGGTAAAACAATCCTTTTTCCAGAATTAGATTTTCAATTTTTAAATATATAAAATGTTGCCCTAAGATTTTTTCCAAAGAAGACTTAACTTTTTAGTTACCAGAAAAATAAATTAAAATCACCAAACATACAAACAAACATATTAAATGTCTCTTATAGATTTCAAAGTAGGTGGTGTAAATTTTTCTACTATATAGGACTAATCAAGAATTCTTATAATAGTAACTATAAATATAATGATTGAGACTACTCTACACTAAAAAACTGTTTAAAATGGTTACCATTTCTTTACAAAAAGAGAGAAAAGACCCATGTATGTGATACTTATGCTTTTTTCACTGTGCCCTCTTAACATTGTTGGCAATCTGGGGGTACACACACACTTCAATTATACATAGACAAGGAGTTAGAATGCATATGACGCCATGAGATAAATATGGCTTATATTCTTGAATATCATTTTTATCTAGTAATATGCAATATTTTTTTCCAATTAAAAAAGCATGGCTGTATTATGGAATAGAATGTAAAAGTGATATCAATTTTTAGGATAAAATGGAGATTTCCAAGAAATCTTAGAAATTTGTGAGACAAGAATCCGTTCTTGTCTACTATTAGAAATACTTCGAGGAAACATAGAGTCTCTATAAGCAATAAATTTTAATGAACTAAATAGGACTAATAAAAATTCTGTGGTTCAGGTACAAGATGACTCTCAAAGAACCAGAGCTTCTTGGGTTCCCCCAATAATCAATTAATATTTCAAACGGCATGTAAACACAGTCCCAATCTAGCCCCACACAGTTCTGATCCCATCTTTCATGATTCTCAGTGCATTTCTCACGCTCTAGTCACACTGCGTGATATTACTGTGTTGAGAAGACAGTGTAACCAGTTTGAGGCATTTCTTGGATGATGATGATGAAAGGGGGGAGAAAGAAAGAAAGAGAGGGGGAGGAGGAGGAGGAGGAGGAGGAGGAGGAGGAGGAGGAGGAGGAGGAGGAGGAGGAGGAGGAGGAGAAGCAGAAGCAACAAAGCCAAGATAAGTGTATACACACAATTAAAAATCACTAACCCCTCTTTGCACCTTCCTCCTCCCTGCCCCCACAGGTCCTGTTTAATTACAGCACTGTACTTTTGTATATGTCATCCCCTCTGCCTGGAATGCAAGCTCCTCCTCTTTTTCATAGAAATAAAGTCTGTTATTTGTTGTTGTCGTTGTTGTTCTTCCCACAACTACTTCAGGCATTTTAATATTTCTTTGTTGAGCTTCCACAAAACTTATTATAGCATTTATTGTATTCTGTGACAATTATTCGTTTAAAGTTGACCTCTCCCACTTTAGTGTGAGTTTCTAGAGGTCAGAAGAACAAATTTATTCTCCTGTCTCCTTATGGACCTATTCAATTCCCAGCAGTACAATTTGCCAAACACCTCAAGAAAGTATCTTTCTTTCTGACTCTCAAGCCATATCAGTTCAAATTTTCTTCCACTGGTCTAAATATTGTTCCTATTTCTGACATAAAAGTTATCATATGTCTCTAATGTACGTATTCTGTGTGCCTCAGCATGAAAATTATTTAAGCATCTATGAATTTGATAAATAATTCTACAGATGCCACATAAATAAGGATAGGCTAACATTTGTACTAGTCATTAAAGATTTTCAATACTCAATTTTTTCTCTGCTTTTTATATTTCACTCTGTGGACAAATATAATTGATGTCTTCTATTTTATATACAAACCTTGTATCCAAAAATGGAGTTCAATATATTTAATAACAATATTCAGATAATATTTAGGAATTTAAAAATACCTAAAATATTTCTCTATTCCAATATTATTAATTTCTTAACCATTTTAATTGTATACATTGTGATTATATGTGCTTGCAAATAGACTTTCCCCATATCAGAGTTAAATAGACTTATTATCTGATTTTTCCAAAAACTAAAGTTAAAGTGCCAGTACTATTTTAGGCCAAATTTGAAGATGTAGAAATTTGTGTAGTATTCACTCTTCTAGACTTTGTATACTGCTTGAAAGAGCTGTATATTTACCCACTTTTGACCTAAACAGTTTCTTCACAAATTAAGTTGCCATGCTTGATTCCTCATATAATTTCAATAATATTATACTTTTCTATATGTCAAATATTAGGCTTTAACAATGGAATTTTCTAATTCTGCAAGGTCAGTTCACAACAAACTGACCTACTAGAGATAAGTCTTATTATTAAACCTAATATAACATGAAAGGAATATTTTTGGCCTTCATCTCCCTATCCCAAACTACTTTTCTAGATGAAGATTTTCTTGACATATGTGTGGATTCTCGGAATATAAGTTGTTTATAATAAAATATCTCTTTTATCATCTTAATTATAATGGAGTCTTCTGTATCGAAATATTATCAATGCCTTAGTTAAGTCATTTAAATTTCATTTCAAAGTTGAAATACCTTTTGGTAGCAAATTTAAGATAAAATTTAGGATATCCTAAACAGCCAAAAATTCAGAGTAAAATTTTCAAATCAGTTTTTTACTCACATAAAAATATTATTTTAGGGACTCTAAAAGGATAAAGTATTTCTAGAAGTCTAGAGCACAATAACAAATGTATGAAATAAATTTATTCTATTTAAGAATTATAGAAGTTTAAAAAGCTAACAATGAATGAGGTAGAATAATGACTTGTTATTGTAAAGTTTTACAGCTTATCAGACGGCAGAGCAGGCCATTCTCAAGAGATCATATTGCAAAGATGCCTATGTTTTTTGCATTTTACGATTCTACTGGGTCTCTTAGGTGTTTGTTCTGGGCATAATTAGGAGAATACATTTATTTTGACAGTAAATGTACTTAAAATTTCAAAGACATAAATATAATTTAAGAGAAATAGGTTTACCTCAGACTGCAGGAAGAATAAAAGTGTAAATAGGATTAACAACACAAGCCATTTATAAAAGACAAATATAAAGAATAAAAATGATACTGTTTTATGGTCATGATGAGTATGAGTAGAACAATCAGGGCAATTTTTTTTAAAGGGATCTGTTTTTACACTTAAAATATTATGAAAATTAAGTTTAAACAATGAAAAAATTATGAATCATGATTGAAAAAGCTGTATTTTATATTTTAATGAATGTTATATTTTGTTATTATAATTTAGTATATTTTATTGGTATAAAATATTTAAAAAGAATAAAATGTAGCAGTATCACATTTTCATAAAATCCACTAAAATATTACACAAGTCTATAATTATCTTAGATTAAGTATCTTTAAATACTGTGAATAGCTACTGTTATACAAACATTTCCTAAATTAAAATCAAAATTGCTAATTATTGAGCCAGATAATTAGATTTTAATATATTTAAATTAAATTGATAAAAATTCTCTCCAAAATCTACTTTCTTATATGACATTTAATATTTTTGTATAATATAAAATATTTTATATTTGTTTTTAAATAATTATGCAAGTACGATATACAAGTATGTCATAAATAAAGTGTTTTGAACTAAAAAAATGGATTTGCTTAAACAAAACTATATGTGCAATTCTACTATTTATTTTTCACTAAGTAATGGTTAGTGTAAATATAGGATTATAAAAATTCTCAGGACTAGAATCATTGGGAAGGTTATACATTTTTTATGCTTTCAAATTGTTTATTAGATGACTTCTAAAACCTGAACTACTCTTGTATTTTATGATTTTGTCCCTGACGTACTGGCACAGTCATTCTGTGAGAGATGCATGTTTAACAACTTTTTGTAGTTTATTGATCCTCAGGGAGACACACAAAAGGCTCTATTATGATTACTATGGTTGATTAGTTAGTTAATATGAGTAAAGTGATTATAAATTTGTGATTGGTACAGGTTTAAATTTTTATAAATGAAACAGGAGATTTTGAGCTACTTTGTCACACTGCTAAAACCAACATATTTCCAGTGATTAGTAATAATGAAAGCAGATCCTATTACTTGAATTATACTTGGAAATAAGCCTTTTTTACTCATGAGACTAAAGATGATTCTTTCTTACATTTTATGAAAATATTTATGAACTATGATATACTAATTAATATATAATTAATATAATAAAATGAGTAATTTACACATCTAAATAGTCTCACTAATTGTAGATTTATATAAAGGAAAAACTACAGAAATAAAATATCTAAGATAACAAATAAAATTTTGGATTATTCTTAGTAAAAAATATATTGAGTTAACACTAAATCAAAAAGTAACATCAATGTAGTGTACACAAAAAAATATAAAAGTGGTGTTTGTGCTACCTTCTTGCTTTGATGAATATGGGGAGTTTCTTGGAATAATTTCAGATGTTATGGGAGATCTTTAATTAACAAGATGAAAGCAATTAATTTTTTCACCTGATAATTCTTTAACATTACTAATAATATTTGCATTTTTGTTTATCCTCTATTTTTCTTTTTTCACAATCTAATAATTAATGTCTAAATGTACTAAAGTTCAGAATCGACAGTTACATATAGGCCAATTCAGAATTTTGAGTTGGCCCTGCCTAAGTATCATATGGCCTTAACTTTACAATGAAGTTCGTTCTTTTAATAATTAATAACAGAAAAAAATTATAGATACGAACATTAAGAAATAATAGGAGGCAGAATATGAAACCAAGATATGGTCATTATTGGTATTACACCAGTTACATCTTGTGCATGTTAAGTCATGCACAATGGACCAGGAAACGGACAAGTACATACAGAAACATTTTGTTAATATTCACTGAGACGTAAATATATGTAAAAGATACGGTGAAAGTTTGGATCATCAGTAAAAACATATGCCTAGTTATTGCTTCATCGTTTATACCATACAATTTTCTCTCTGATGAAATGCATCCTTGGTCTTTTTGATTTTTCCACATTATCTAATTTAATGCTGTGCGCAAAACGGTAGTTTAAGAAACTAAAAATACACTTAGTTGATCACAGATTTATAGGTACCATTCAATAAATGAACACAATTTAAAATCAGAATAACTTGTAAAATTATATAGTCTTGTTCACAGGTCTGTAGTTATCAAGAGGATAACAACTTTTTTAAAAACACAGTTTTACTTAGGGGATTCTTCAAACATGCTGATAAAAGATTATCTGTGACATGTTTTTATGTTGTTATTTTACATAACAGTTCTTTGTTTAATAAAAAAAAGATGCCTAGAGTAAAATAAAATGGAAAGATTTTATTATAAAAAGTATAAACAGAAAACATAATAATGTACTTATTCTTTAACGATTTTGTTTATCCTCGATCTCTTTTCTTAGCACTTTTAATATCCACTTTCATTTTACTCATTCATTCAACTACAATTTTCTGAGTACCTACTACCTATTTGGCTCTAACCAAAGAACTGGCAATACAATGGTAGACAAGACAGACAAGATTTCTGTCCTCACATATCTTACATTGTGTGAGGAGACAGACCATAAATGGGTATAAAATAAACAAGATGATGACATCAAGTTCCAGAGGTGGGACATAAGAAAAGGCAAAATTAGTTGTTCTGGGAAGGCCTCTGACAAATTAACATTTGATCGATGACTCACAACAAATAAGAACCACAGAGACCTTTTATTTAGGGATAATAAAAAAGATTAAAATGATTAGAATATATTACATAAGGGACAAATTGTATGAGGTAAAGTTGGAGCAGTAGACAGAAGTCAGGGCATATGGGACTGTACTGTCATGGTGATGAATTTGGACTTCATTATAATTGCAATGAGAAGCCACTGGATAGTGTTAAAATGTAATCTGGCGTACTTTCTGAAAAGATCACTCTGGTTGTTCTATGGAGACTACATAGGACTGCTGAAGAAAGCAAAAATAGAAAGCCGGGTTATTTAAGTTATTATGCTTTATGTTATTTCTTTATGTGTACATGCATATATTTACTTTTTTTTTTTTTTTTTTTGGTTTCATATTTTGGCATGGTTGCCTTGACTCTTTTTTTCCTAATTACTTATATTTGATGTAGCACCCCTATCAAGAACTTAGATTGCTCAAATACCGATGGGTTAACTTTTCTTTAGTTCCTTCTCATTTTATCTGATACTTGTTTTTATAATCCTAAGTACTTTAGATTGAAGGGTAAGTATACTATTCATGTTCCTTTTTTTCTGAGGACAAATGTAGCTAGGAGAGAGAGCTCTACCTGGTTTCTCATATCTCTTTACAAATGTAAACTCTGATTTACTCTGTCTAGTCAAGGGTATATTCTTTTCCTATGAAAGGTATTCTTAGGCTTTGAAGGCTTTTTAGGAGATTTAATTTTAATATCTTCATTTATCCTGTGGCTGCTACCTTCCACTCAACCTGGCTCTTATCCACTTCTTCTTAGCAGCTTTTCCTACTCTCCTCCAGGGCTACAAGCCCAAACATGAAAAGTCAGTGGAAGAGATCATGTCTTTTGGGCCTTGTGGGTGCCTTTTAACCTGGGCATTTACTCTTTTAGATAATCTTATTCTTATTGTTCTCTTGGGTGCCCCCTTCTACTAAATCCTATTATGTCTAGAGATAATGCTCTGGGTTATTTTCATTATTATGCCTTTCTTTAGGTTTCTCCTCCATTGGAAAAAAATTAGAATGAGAACCCCTGCATCTTTTTACTCCTTTTGGTAAGAAATAGATTCAGTAGGGAAGAACTTGTCTCTTAAAGGACTTTCCAGGTCTTTTTCCTGAATTGCTTGTTTAGTTGCTCCCTCAGTTGCCATCTCTCCAGATTAGAGGAAATTAGGTTGAGCATTTGGAGTTTTAATTAATCTCCTTCCCTAAGCTTCCCACCAGCATACTATCTATCAGAAGGGAACAGAGACAGCAACCACGCCAATTCCTGGAATTTGTTACTTCCCTTTTTCCTTTCCTGTCATTTTTCAGAGATTAATGAAATTATGCATAGATTCCATTATTATGTTAGGTGTAGAGAGTGACAATGGGCCTGGACAATCAACAAGTGAGGAGGAAAAAGACATCAGGAAAAATATTACGGCAAAACTTATATAAACTTCAGGAAAGTCACATGAAGTGATTGCTAGAAGAGACTTTAGAGGTAATCTATGTTAGTAGTAGTCTCCATCTCTGGCTATGTATCTTGCTAGGCCCACTCTACACAGCAAACACGTAGTAATAAGCAATTATAAGCACTATGCGGTGCCAGCATCGTTCCAAAAACTCTATACAAACATTCGCACCTATTTAATCATGAGTACAAACTCTCTGAGATAGGAATTAGTATCATCTCCATTTTATAGATGAAAATTGAATCACGGAGAGGTTAAATAACTCACCTGAGATTATACAGCTGGAAAGAACTGAAACCGGAATTCAAATCTAAGGAACTTGGTCAAAATGTCCAGGTTCCTAAACAATACACACATTGTTTCTACATATCAGATAGCTATAATAATAGTGTGAGCTAGAGCTGAGGCTAAAATACCTAAACAAAGGCCTCTCAACTTGTAGACCAAATTGTGTCATTTTCATTAATTCTCATTGATTAAATGCTTAGTCTCACTTGATAATCTATAATCCAAAGAGGCAGGTATCATCATCTCAGTTTTAAAGAAGGAATAGCCTGAAGAGGTAAAGCAAGTTAGTTCAGGGTCAGCATGGGAATGAGTCGCTCAAATGCCAAAGCTCTAGTTATAATGGCCACAACTCTGTTCAACTATTTAAATGCAGAGTGTATTCCTTTTACCTTTAACTGATTATTTTAACTGATTTTTATTAAATTCCAAATAAACTCATTTTGACTTATTTCGATAATTTTTTTTATTCTGAATTATCTATTAAAAGTTTACTTTAAGGAAAGCGTTTAGGCCTAATTTCACACAATGCAAAAAGTAATTTGGAAGGCAGAAGTCCATGGCTGGGCTAACTAGTATTTGAATTAGGACACATATAGGACTTGTCTAGGCATGCTGTAATATTAATTTTATAAAACTCTGGTTACAGTAATAAATAGCTACTTTTATGTAAATGAACACTGTTTTGTACATTTAAAAAAGATAAGTAAAATCTCAGCCCAAAAAATTAACACATACATTGAAATCCTCCCTTTATTCTTTTATGTTCTAACAGTTACTATTGTTATACCTGTGGTTTCCTTATGAAAGTCAATAAATCATGATAAATCCATACTCTGAAAAATTTATATTTAGAAGAGCCAATGCTTTAGGAAAAAATGTTAATTTATAACAAGGTAATATTTTTCTAGAAATATACACTTACTTCTGCTTTCTTACGAGCTTCCATAGCTTTCATGAGCATCATATGTTGTCGCCTTCTCTCTCGTTCCTATTAGGCCAGATAAAATTAGGAGAATAACTCAACCACTGTTAGTTTTCACAGTTTGATTTTCAAATGGAAAAACAAAACAAAACAAACAAAAAAAAACTCAATATAGCATGTTTAGCATTTATAGACAAGTCACAGTAAATACTAAATATAAGACAAGAATGGCCAGTCTGTGCATGTTTTAGTTCAGGTTTAGAAAGCAAATACAAGAACAATCAAAAGCAAAAAGGTAAAGCAATGAACATGGAGACAGTGTAAACAGAAGCATACAAGATTTACTTATGGTCAGTTGTGATGCTCCTTCAAAAGCTGGCAGAACAAAAAGCATAATGGTTGGCTGGAACAGGTCAGTTACCTTACATCTGCTATTAGAAAAACCACAAATATGTACTACAGCCAATTAAACTAAAGGTTGTGTTGTTTTTAAATTTTTAGATCAGGCAGAAATTGATTTATAATCATTGACTTTACGGTTTTATTTCAAGTATACTATCATTTTGTAACTCCAATAAGCCACCAAAAAAGTAGAAAGTTGTTTTAAAGCTTTTATACCAATTTAGACTAGTCATGATTCATATACCAACACCAACGAAATGAGATATTCCCATTTACTGATGTCTGCCACTTGATGCGCTATTGAACGCTACAAAAGCTGCACCAAGGGCTAGTAAGTGGAATCTAAGAGGCACAGTATGGAAATAAAGTAAGCACTAGCTTACTTTGATAATCTCATTTTCTCTTAAGATTAAAAAAATCACAGTTACAATATTTAATCAATTCTTTTTGTTTAAATACATGTGGTCCTTCCAGAGGGATATTTCTAAAATTTGTCTATAAAACTAGAGTATGTTTCACATTCTCTCATCAACCTAACTCAAAATTCCCATTGTATTCAATGGCAGTTTTGTGTCTAAAATGATGGGAGAACATGGGTCAAAATTGTTTCGAATTGTGTAGTGATCTAACTCTCATTGTGACATCAGTAATGTAAATTTTTAGGCAGAAGCCTTATAAAAGGCTTGCACAATTCAATTAAAAATCTTGGAGATGTATCACATTTATTTATAGACAGACAAGCAGATGTATGCAATGCACTGTGCTGTAAAGCCATGCAGCAGTATGTAATATGACAGCAGCCAGTGCTACACTTTATGCATTGCTATGACAACCATATCACAACCAAATCACAATGCGGTGTTAGATGTACAAAAATAAACATACCCATACCATATCTAGTCTATGCCTCTCCAACTCCTGGTAGAAAGAGTTGGCACAACATTATGAAACAGAAATCACAGAGTCATGAAACCAATTTTTAACCCCTCCCCCCAAAAGACACCAATACCAAAGCAAGGCAATAAATTGTAAGATGAAGGAAAAACTTAAGCAGGAATTATATTGGAAATTTTAAAGAAAATATTTAGAAGATTTCCCCAAAATAGATCTAAGAAAAATTATAAAATGTACATTTCAACAATTATATAACTATATGTATACAGACCTGATGCTTCAGAAGAACAGCTTGTTGTCTTCTCATTTCTTTTTCCTTGAAAATAAGACACTTTTAATATGTGACTTTTAGGGAAGATTCAGAACATGTCACAAGTATTAAAAATTCCCTTTCTGAGATTCTATAGTCTTCCATTAGATTGTGCCATATGCAATTGCAAATATTCGATCATTTTTTACCTGTAAAATGGCAATTTTACATGGTTCTACCTGATACATAAAAACTGTATGACAGTAGCAGTGATCTTTATTTATTCAGTAGCTATTTAAACTTAAAATTCAAAATTCAATGACCTAATAGCACACTTCAATGGCATATTCACTGAGTTGACTAGCTATATGGTCAGAGTATACGAGAGATAACTATATTTTATTTTATTTATTATATTTATTACTTTACTATATTATGGTGCAATCTTTAAATCTAGCTCATTAGAACTCTCTCCACTCTGAATATAAATTCGCAAATATACTCTATAATAAATAGCATCTAAGTGAGAGTGACAAAAGACAAGAGGATTAGTTTGAGACTTTCAAGCCCATCTATGATACAAGGTACCATACAAATAATTCTATGCATGTAACCAATTTAAATATTTTTATAAAGGTAAGATATGGATAAAATTAATATTAAGCGCAGCCATGAAAAGAGCTAGAAATCTAAAGAACAAAGTCAGAGAATCTATGTAGCAAAGGTAACAAACAGTTTCCTGGCTTCGTAAGGTGTACTGAGGTGGCCGTTTTCAGAACCATAGGTCATGCGGGTGCCCTGTTTCGACAATTAATCATCAAAAACACTGGAAGGTAAGGAGTGGGGTGTGTGTGTGCATGTGTGGTACAGGTGTTCACTCTCTTTATGTTTCATGCCAGAACATCAAAACCAAAATACCTTCAGATAACATGTGAACTTACAATAATTAACAATGGCTAACTTTATGAATATTAAATAACAGTTGATAAAATTTAAGTTCTCCTTTTTGCAGCCTTTTCACTTTTTAATAGTTAAAACAGTTCCTGGACATTAACAAATATAAAGTTATAATCTAAGGGGAGAATCAGATTTGGGACACAGTTTGAAACAAACATAAATGACACAAATAGCTTTCTTTGGAGAGATCATTCTTATCCAGCAAAACTACATACAGGTATTATGCAATAGTTTGCATTTCCTTTTTGCTGTCTGGTATTTAAAGAGCTCAAAGTATCACATAAAACCTGTATAATGAAATAAAATATGTATGTATACATACACTACACATACAATAAAAGCACACATTACACACATGTTGTAACTGCACTAAACATTTTTATAGATAGTCATTTTGAGGAGAGCTAGTTTTTCATATAATTGATGCTGGTATAACATCATATAGTTTTCATTTTTGAAAAACAGAAACTCTGATTTTCATCTAAACTAACCTTTATTCGTTTCTCGGCCTCCAATAATTTGGCATTTGCCGCTTCTTCCTTCTTTTTCTTTTTAGCCTGTGCATGCAAAACAGGTCTCAAAGTCATGCAACAGCACCACTACAACTTCGAAATAATCTAAGACTTAAAAATGAAGCTACATGCCTCACACAGTACAAAACGATATGTAACATATATGTAGACAATAACAGATTTTCTCCCAGTTAACATATTTTACATATTAATTTTGTTTCTAATGTATAGATTAACATTAAGATATACAAAAAATGCTTAAATTCCAAAGATATGTCAGCTTTTCTTCTTCTTACTGTTAAAAGTCTGAAATAATTGTTTGTAATTTTATTTTAAAACAATCAGAAAAGATTCTATGTCACTTATTTTTTGATTTTTTTAAAAGTAAACATGGTAACAGTAAAAAATTAAAAAAACAGGATTTTAACTGATAAATAAAACTTACATTTACAAACTTGCACATGACCACTTTATTTGAAATTTCTTTTTTAATACTTAAAATTTGAGATAAAGAAAACCATTACTCAGTAACATTTAAATGCAACATATTAAACATGATTTTCCCTAGCTGTATATTGTGGTTAAATTCAAGGTTTTTTTTTTTAAATTGAATGGAAACTCATACATGAAGCACATGTTGAATACTAAAATCATGCTACCAAATGTGAGCTTCATAATCTTGTCATTGATTATCTAGAAGCTTCAAAACTATCTAGCAGTTATTCTCAATTTACCTTACGAGAGGAACATTTTCTATTGGAGGGATTAAACTAATTTGAAATGGGAAAGGAAATATGTATTTATTTCTAGAAGGAAATAACATGTAACACAGAAAACCTCAGCTATCTAGAATTTATTTATCAGGGAATAAATCGTTCTATATAACAACAGCTTCCTGAATAGGTGAGAGGTTATAATAATTTTAAACATTAAAAGTTTATTTTCACCATTTTAAATGGTAATAATTTTAAGACATATGTCTGCTTAGATATAGTACATTACACAAAATTTGGCTTTTTCTTGATGACTTGGGGTAATTATTCTGAACATCAGTAGTTATACTGCACAGTTTGTTAGAATAATACCTTTGAACTATTAAGGTGTTGAAAATTGCTTGCTGTTAAGCTAAAAGATTACAGACTGTTTCTAGGTTTTTGAATTCCAATATATGCTGGCTGGAGTTGTTCTATATTTTTTCCCTTGTTGTCGTTTGGCTATTACTTTTGCTGATATGTCCTTAGCTTGCGGAGAAGAGGGATATATTAGAAACCAGAAAAACTGAGCTGGTTAAACTTGTTTTTAAATTTAAAATTTATTTCCTAACTTTTTATTTCTAAATTAAAAGTAAATATCTGACTATAAGTACTAATGACTTTTCCAAAAGTAAAAAACACAAGTTTTAGTACATGATCTTTATGACAACCATATTGGCTGCTTAGAAGTTTTCCCTTTTTCTATTCTCTCTTTTGTCTTATTTCCTGGGTTTTCATTGTCAGGAGTAGATGAGCTTGCTAAATAAGGTTCAGATAAGGTCTTCCTCTATGCATTATGTGTAGAGAGAATTTCTGATGCACATATAAGTTGCATGAATCAGAGCACTTGTTGGTAAAATTTTTATTTTTGCAGACTCCAAACCATATGACTATATTACTTTAATTATAACGAATTTAAGAATTCTACCTCTAGAATTTGCTGAGCTCGAAGTTCTTTTTCCATTCTGATTTGTTGTATTCTCTTAATTTTTTCCTGTAGGGAAAATTATGATAATTTAAGATAATAAATTAAGAAAATAGCTAGGTTAAAATTTAACTGTTCTTAGGATTCTGAATTCCAATATATGCTGGTTGCGGGGAAGAGGGATCTATTAGATATTTAACTGGAATCAAATAATTTAAGATATAAGTACAGAATTACAAAAGGTTACCATGGTAGGTATAAAATTTAATCATTTAGTTTAACATTGTACATATGTTCATGTCAAATTGAAAATTTTATAAAATTTCTCAAAACAATTTATAAAATACAAATGCTAAATAAGTGCATAGAAACCAGGTAAACTAAGCAGATTCTTATAAAAAACAGAGAGGTGTTTGCCCTTTCTCAGTATGTCATGACTAAATTAAAATGCTTTAAAAAAGGATATTGTGCTACACAATATTAATAATAATTATTAACAATTATTTCCACAGTGTAATTTCTTATTTCACATGGTGAATAACATGATGACACTGCTTTTAATACTACAATAAACAAAATTCAGAAATAATCTGTAACAGTATTTAAAAACGGATTGATTACAATGACATTCTAGGGACTGATTCATATGTTATAATTGGTAGTCACAGTGTTTAAATTTAATATATTAGTTATTGCTTTGGAATTTAGAGGTCACTGACATTTTCATAAGAACTTTATATTTTTATTTTAAAAATTATCTCATATGCTATAAGCATATTGTTAACAATTTCATGTTCATAAACCCCTTTGAAGATCACAAAGAGGCAGTAGGGAGAATACATACAAAGTTTTTGAAAAGACCCACAAATTTTCCTACTTGCAATTGCATTTGTCCCAGATTTTCAGAGTTAACACATTTTATACTGCTGTATGATACCTGCTCCAATTACCAGATGCTAGTTTACCCTTTGAAGTTATACTTTAATATATTTTTTAACATTTCCCTTTTGTATACTAATGTTATTAATTCCCTATAGGGGTCTAACATAGGATAATGAGACTTCTGGCATTACTGTTCTTATTTTAGAGGACTGATCACATTCTATGACTTTGCTATTGGTGATCCTACATTGGTTTAGAATATTAATTATAGCTTGCCAAAATTAAAAACCCGAGTGTATCTTTTGTTTCATTTTCAAGTCTTAGAGAAGGCTGTACTTGATCTGTAGTTAAAGGATTTATATAGAGTAGAACTTGGGACCTGAGTAGAGCATGCTCTTGATTTAATTTGTCTGCTTTTGTCAATTATTAGGTTATAAGGTGGTATGTTCTCATGTTTGCAATAGTCATTCATTGTTCTCTTATGCAACATAGATATAGAATCTCGGGCTGAGTACACTCAGTCTAGAGCTTTACCTTAACTGTCCAAGTGATTTATGTACATGTACATATATTTGGTGGTGCTGCCAGTAACATTAGCATGGAGAAACATTACTTATAAATTATTATAATTAGTACGTACCCAACCACTGAACTGATACTTCACATAAAATATCTTATTGATCAAAAAAAAAAAAAAAAAACCAAAAAAAACCCCAAAAAACAAAACACAAAAAACCAACAACATAGAAGTTGGAATTATCTTTTTAACCAAGAGAAAACTGAAGTTCCTAAAGAGTAAATATTTCCCCTAAAGTCAAATAAGTATAGAACCATGTCAGATGCCAATGCCTTTGCTCCTTCTGCTTCATAATACTGCTGCTGCCAGCTTTTAGAAATTTGCCTTGAGTACTATCTGGTGATATTTTTGACCTACTAGGTGAAAAAAATAACCCAGAAGATGAGGAACATGTGCTCTTATTTTATTCTGCAGCTAACGCTGACCTTAAAATAGGCAATCTGTAACTGACTATGTGAGTAGATTTATGCTATATTTTGTTGGCAGTAAGGAATAAGTCAGTTGGTATTTTGAAACTAGTCTCAGATAAATATCTTGGTGAATATCTAATACCTTCTCATTTATATTAAAGTTTCTGGAACCCTGAGACCCCAGTGCTTTTTCGATGAGCAGCAAAGACTATGTATGCATAGGTTGTAGGACTTCAAGACTTCATGATAACAAAGCTAAATTTAAAGTGTTGATGAAATCTGATGGGTCTCTAGCCATTAGGAAATAGGAGAAGCTACAACAAAAGTATAACAGAAACACTAGTAGTTCACTTTAAAATGAGATATGCACTTATTTTCACTTATATATGTGACATGCAGCAAATATTTATATTTTAATAAAGGCATTCATTAGACCACATATTTATTTATAAGACAACTCCATAATGTCTTTAGCAGTGACAATTAACAAACTAAGGAAGAAATTCAAGTTTACAATTGACTAAATAACTGTAAAAGTATACCATACAGTTTGGTGTTTTATATCTATCTTTTAAAAATGAGTGTTTGCTTTGTGTCAATCACTATGGTAGGCACTTTACATTTACTGTTTCAGTAATCTTCAGATAACGCAGTTATTTCCTTTTACAATGGAGGAAATATACTTAGAAGTCAAGTAATTCATCTAAGGTCACAAAATTCTTAACTAGTAGAGCCCATATTCAACTCTAGGCTTCCTGACTATCTAAATTATGAATCCCAACTCTTTATCAACTCTCTCTAATTATACTGCTTTAGTCAATGCTGGAAGGAACTTTACAGAGATACAACATAAAATCCAGCCAGAGCCATTCATTTAATTGTATTATATAATAACACAATTGACTTCACCTCTTACTCAAAAATAATTACATATTGTTTAAAATTTTTTAAAGAACAGTACTTTCCCCAATTTCCTTTCTGCTTTAATGTCACATGACTATGTGGAGATAGGAGAGTAGTTCACACATTCCCATCTTAAATAAAGTTGATATCTTATCATATAATGCTTTACCTATTTGAATTTAGACATTACTTCTAAATACATCAGTATTCTACTGATACTTAATTTTGAAAACTACATGTGGCGATGATATTATAGATATACATTAAAACACTAGATATGCTGAAATAACGCTTTCTTCACTTTTTTGCAGTGGTAATTTTTAATTTAATTTTTAACTGAAAGCATTCAGAAGCAATAGGGGCAAATCTTATTCTATATAACATAAATTTCATTTTTTTTTACTAGTATTTTACATGTTTTAGAACAAGCTTTCAAAAGTTTGATAGCTGTTCAAGATGTCAACTTATATTCAAAGTCCATAGGGGTATTAAAAGTGCTTACACAAATTTATGTTTGGTAACCATTTTTTAAAAAACTCGGAAGTAGAAGACTTGGTTTAAAAATTAGGTGAATTTTAACAAATGAAAAAATGAAAACTTTCTAAATAATATACATAACATTAATGAGAAACAATTGTTTCAGAAATCAGAATAAAAATAATATAAATGTTATACATACAAATAGATCCCCCAAGTAACACCCACGTTGTAAAAATCAGTTCCAATGTGTAAACATACCTGTTGTTTCATAATCTTTATCTGCTCTTTTTGCTTTCGCTTCTCCTCAGCAGCCATTATTGCTATGATGAAAATTCAAAGCACAGATATCAGGAGAAAAGGAATGAAGAAAAGAAGCCTTTTAAATTCCCCAATACTTATTCTTCAAAAGTTTATGTTACCATTTAAATCACCCACCTTGTTGTTTTTTAGCTTCTTTGGCAACCCGAGCTTGCTCCTGCTTTTGAAGTTTTCTCAAAAGTTTTATCTGTGCTGCTTGTCTGGCTATTTCTGAAAAACACAAAATTTCAAGAAATATAACTAACAACTTTACATAACTGTTAACCTAAAAACAACCTAAGAACTGTGTGAAACTGGTATCATCATGAAGGACATAATTTTTAAGAAAATTACATAAGGTTAGATACCAAGTAGGAGAACAGTATGGCAGATAATGTCATGTTCATTTCCCTGAGAAACTGCCAAACTATTTTATTAAATATGACACAACTACCCAGAATAATGCTTCCCTTAATCCTTATCACAGAGGCTAATATAAGTACCTTTTTTAATATATATATTTCATGTAATCACCACTTAGTATGAAAGTAGCTGCTAATCTGTAAAAACATGATTTAGCTTCGGTCTTAAAATATTTATGTATGTATTTTTAAAAGCTCCAAATAAAACAAACACAACCCCCCCCCCCCAAACTTAATACTTCAATCAGCCATACATACGTTGAAGTTGCTGAATATAGTAAAATTTTCATATATGAAAGAGAGGGACTAAATCTTAATAAAAAAGAGTATAGAATGTCAATGAGTTTAAAGGAAAATTTAGTTCTCACAATTTTTAAGGACAAGTGTATGATTGGGATAAATCAACATAATTAATGGTCCCAGTTCTTCATTCCTCCCTCTGTCTATGTCATTAGCAATGTGATTTGGAAGCTCCTCTCATCAACAGGTGGAATATATTTTCTTGTCCCTTGAATCTGAGTTCAGCTATGTGATCTTCTTTGGCCAAAAGGATGTTAGCAGTTGTGATGCAAGGTAAGTTTCAAAGTGTGCTTGCATTCTACTTTTACCCTTTACGGCGAGAACATGTTTGGGCTAGGCTGCTGGGGGTTGAGATACAAAGAGCCCGTTGAACTCACACATGTGAATAAGCTCAGCCAAGCCAACAGAGGTGCCTAACTTACCTCCAGTTGATTCCATCTACACAAGCAATTAATGTTTAGTGATGTACACTACTGAGGTTTTGTAGAGGGTGGTTTCCCAGCATTCTTGTGGCAATAGGTAACTGATACTGAAAGCCTGTAACGTCATGTCTTCTTTGTTAGTAAACTTGGTCAGAATACTTCTAACTATAAAAGTAGTGTATCATAATATCACTCATTAAATAATTTCAGAAAATACCACTTTATTTTAGACATTGTTTTAAACTTTATAGCATATGAGTTTTAAGAAACCCATATATTATAATCATCAATAATGAATATAACTGGGTAACACCTGAATCACTTGAGATCTACTCATGTTTTCTACTATTTATTGAACCGTTGTATTAAATTTAAATTTACCTAATCTTTTATTTATATTATCATAAAAAACTTATAAGATTGGCAAAATTATGGCCAGCTTACAAACAAAATAACTAAGGCTCATGGAAATTAAAAATGGAGCCAACATATAACCCAGATCTTTCTGACTCCATATTATATGCTACTACTTCTGAAAACCTTTGAACGGCCTGAGATTTTATTTAATCAATCAATCAATTTATTTTTTATGGTGACATTGGTTAACGAAATCCAGTAAGTTTCATCTGTACAATTTAACAGTAAGGTTTATATATATTTACACTGTGTGTTCACCTCCCAAAGTTAGCACCCTGAGATTTTAGATAAGAACTTAAACCTATATACTTGTAACAGCTGAAGTGAAGTTGGTTACTATAGCTGATTTTCTATTATCAAGATTTAAAAAAAAGAGGGGATATAAAATGGTTTAATTTTATCTAGTAAACTGGAAGTATTAGTGAAAGGTGGAAGGAAAGCTAATACAAAAGTATATCTCTAATCTTTCAATAATTTTCAATATTAGGAGGCTATAAGCATCATCAAAAATTACTGAACTATATAAAAAGGATCTTTTGTTCGCTAACCTATCCGGGAAGTAAAAATCTATAAACTGGCCCACAGCATCAGCAACCTCTAATAATAATATACTAGAAGAATGCTGTTCTCATCTATACTACCAGATGCATATTTAACATTCAGAATTGAAAGCTTTCACTGTACACTGCAATAAAGACCTACATATATCTTAAAATGTAAAAATGTGTTAAGTGGTTTAAAAAAATGTTTCCTAGCAAATGTGGCTTGAGTATGACCTTTGTTCCAAGATAAATTTATGTTAATAGAAATTTTATAATAAACTTTATAATATATATAGGTATATGTGTGTGTGTATTTGTGTATGAACATATCAGTCACTTTCAAGCCCCACACAAGTACACAGTTGTTATTTTTAAACCCTTAGGTCAAAAAATAATTAAAAATCTCAACTAATATCTTTTCACTTTAGCAAGAAACACAATTTTGATTAATCATTAAAAATTTATATTATAACCAGTAGGAGCTGTGAAGAAATGTTTTAAAAATATTTGGTAGACTATGGAGAAAGGAGAATGAGTTTGAGACCTAGAAAATTCACTTGGGCTCTAAAGGATAAGCTGCTCCTAATATCTTCTCATGAGAGATATAGAAAATTCACCAACACTAAGGAATAAACTGCTTCTAGTATCTTCTTATTTCGTTTAAAGTTGCTAAAATACTATCTGTTATAATTGAAGTTTGAAATATTAATTTGAAAAAATATCTCATGGTTTAAGACATTACTTGTCTGTTTAATGTCAAAGATAAACTTTATTTTCACATAAATTAGGGTTATTTTGGACTCAATGCATTTTTTTTTTTATTCTAAGATATACCTTTAGGCATGTCTAAAATCAGAATGTGTCTGACAATTGGCAATGCTTTTCTTTCTTAGTGGTGGTTCATCTTAAAATAATGGTGCATTGTACGGACTATGGCACCTCGGATTCTATGATATATGAAATGAACACATATACTGATATTTTTTCAGACAGCCTTAAGAGGCTTCACATTTTTAACTCAAACTTATAAAAGAACTATTTTATTTTAGTCAGCTTTCTCTGTGTCAGACATAGTAGGAAAACTTCTTCTTGATGATTTATGCATAATTTTAATTTATAAATACATGTGAGGTAATTATGAGCACTTTGTGCTTAATGAGTAATTCTTTTTATTGATCTTAAAATAAATACATTTTGATTTAAATGTATTAGTTGGGCACTTTGAAAATGTATGTAATATATCCAGATTACGGAAGACTCCAAACTAACAGACTGGGGTTACTTACAAGTAATTTGAGTTCTCTGACTGAAAATTTACTCCACATATCCACATACTTTGGAATTATTCCCTTGTACCACCTCAAGGAAACGAGAACTGTTAAAATGAGAATTTCCAGAAGGTTGGCACAATCTTCAGGTGTGTGCCAAGTCCTAGCTCATTCCCTCTCTGTATGACCTTATTAAAAGTTTATCACCCACCACTGTAATTCTAAACACACAGGGTATGATGTGTTTATGAGTATGGTTCTTAAAAGGAGCTTACCTAACCAAAGAACTCCAGTTACTAGTGGAACTCCTTATTTTCTCATTTCTTTTTTAACACAAATACCTACTTTTTAGAAATCGAGAGCAGTGTCAGTCATTCATAAGTCAGAAATATAAGAAACACATGCATTCTTGGATGATAATTGGAGTGTCAAATACATTGTTTCTTACCTTGAGCTTGCAGTTTTCTTAGCAATTTGGCATCTGTGTTATCTAGAAATTCAGCACTGCCCACATTTGGAGGTCGACCCTTCCGACGTCTCATCCTAGATTCCTCTCTTGCTTGCTGCCTTTCTGGATTTGGAGGTCTTCCTCTACGACCTTCCATCGCCCTGATGCGAGGAATGACATCCTCTTCTTTCAAAAGACACCACTGCATTCCCTTTTAATTAACATTTAGAGAAACAATATATGACAAACAAAATAAACACAAGTGATCAACATGTCAAAAAATTTTAGGTAAATTTATGGACATTTAAAAAATTTATATAGCTGGTACGAACTTTAGGAATTCTATCTTTTAGCTCAATTTATAATTGCTCATGGCCTTTGGCTATTTTTGGTATTCTTATTTTAATGACTTCAACTTTAAATACACAGAGAGAATTACATTTATATCAATAAACGTATAAAGAGATATTTATAATTTAATCACCATAAATTGGCAGATATTTGAAAATATTAGTTTTTGTGATGTCAACTCTATAGATTATTCTCACGGGTTATCAGTTCAGCCAAACATTAGGTTATTCAAATAATACATGAAAATTTCTTTTTATAGAAATATTATAACTAATAAATCAAGAAGAGATGTAAGGGAATATTAGCATTTTGCAATATCTGATGAATTAATGAATCTAAGCATTGGACTAGAATGGTTGCCAATCACCAAAGAGAGACAACCTGAAGGAGATTAGCTTCCTGATAGAAGTTCACTCTGTCACCTATAAATTATTCTTGCACCACCAAAATATCTGAACTGGAATTGATTAAGCCTCTAGACTTACTTACTAAAACTTCATAGGAAAATAGAGTGAAAAGTGTTTGTTAAACTACACAGCAAAATCCAGTCTGTGGCAAATTCTACAAATTACCTAGTTGTTTCAACAAATAAGTGTCAAGAAGTAAATAGACTGTGGGAAGATTAAAGAAATCTTAAAAGATGTATTAAACAATCCCAATGTGTGGACCTTATCTAGATATAGATTCAAATAGACAAAACTGTTCAGAAAATTATGATAATTGTGAGACAACTGAACATTTGAACAATAACATATTTGAAGATATCAAAAAATTATTGTTTTCAAGTGTGATAATGGTACTATGGTACACTTGTAGAAAACAACTATCTTTATCTTTAAGAGATATAAATTGAAATATTTACAGACGAAATAAGACATATAAGATTTGCTTCAACAAATTATGGAAGGGGAAGCAGATGGGGGTATATGTAAAACAATTCTGATAATTTGTATATGTAAAACAATTCTGATAATTTCTAAGGCTGATGATGGGTACATGGTGTATATTATTGTCTACTTCTGTATCTATTTGAGATTTCTCATTGTAAATTTCCTAGCAGAAATATATACAACAGTATAATGCTGGTGTGTTATAAGAATAATCCTGCTCAGTGCATAGATACAATCTGAGTCTGATGTTCGTTATCCTCTACATGTCGACCAAAACAAATACATTCTTATACTACTTTCATTACAGTAATAGATCCAAAGTAATATGTTCATGTACAGAAAGGGCATCCTTTTAAAATAATCCTTCTAAATAAGTGTTTTATTACTTCTTATGTCTTTTTTAAAAAGAGAATTCTTGTAGTGTTAAAGTTAAGAAAAATTTTTAAATGTGCTTTTTTCTTAAAACAATCTCAAACTAGAAATTTAGCTTGTACCACTGTGAGCAATTCTGCAACCAAAACCAATCAAAATTCTTGAGTTAAATATTATGTCATCATTCATAGGCAAGGAGCCTATGAATATCTCATTCAATGGGTACTAAAAATACAAATACTACTCCTGCTACTGTAACCGAGGATAACTACAACCCACATCCCGAGCACTGCATTTTATTCCAAACATTTTGAATACATTATATACTTTAATCTTAACAACAACAGTTCTAGCTAATAGTGGTTTTTATTGTCCCTACAGTACAGTTGACAGAATCAAAGCCTAGTGGGGTTAAATAATGTCCTGAGGAACAGAGGCGATAAGGAACAGATCGTGATTTGAACCCAGGACTGTGTCACTCTAAAATCTGTTTTCTTTACCAGCAACATGCACTTTATTGACGTTACAAAGATGTTCTTATACCTGATAAGTAATTGATCAAAATATTCAGCCATGAAAGCACTGCCAAGATTATGTCAAGACAGAATTGTGTCACAAAAAAATTAATGCATATAGTCCATATCTTAAAAATAATTTTGAAAGTTAATTCAATGGAAAATAAGAATTTTTTGCTGAGATTTCAAATGAACTCAATAGGAACAATAGTTGTACTTAACTGCCTTTTTATGCCATAAACCACTAAGAAGTAAGACATCAAAACAATTTTATGTTCACCAGTATGAGAAGCTTTTGATTAGTTTAGGTTTTCATTTTTCTATTACACTCTTAGGCACCAAGGCAGCATGCATCACATAAATTGAAAAATATAAAAGTGACATTTGTGGCACTTGGAGTAGAAAAGAGAGACTAATAAAAAGAGTCTGCAAAGGAATTTGCGTTCAGTTTTAAAGTATCTTATTAATAATAAAATCGACTTTAAGCCAAGATTTAAAGGGTTCGATAAATTTATCTTTTTTTATCCAATTATAATTTTTATGTAGTTATGTTTTTGTTCATTGAGGAAAACATATCTGTGTCAAAAAAGGAACAGAATAGTTGGGCCCAAAACTTACCAGAGAAATGTAGTGACATTATCATCTACATTTTGCCCCTGGCATTTATAAAGTAAATACTTTCTAAGGGAATTGCCTATATTGAGCTGTATCTAATGTCTTCTGATTCCTGGATTTTAGAAAATGAGAAATGGATTGTTAGGGAAATCAGAAGCTTAGACTACAGTTTCAATTCACTGAGTAGACAAAATAATTATAGGTAAGGAAAAAATGAAGTATTTTTCTCAATAAACTTTTCTTCAGGGAAAGCAAATCTAACTTACATCACTTGATTCATATGCTATAAGATTTTTGTCAACCAGAAATTATGCACTGAAATAGTCAGTTCATTAATTTTTTTTCTTAATTTCTAAAACTAAAATAGCAAATCGTTCCTGAAAGTAATCTTTCTTCACCAAGATTTAAAGATATGGATAAAAAAAAAGGAAATAGATGATCAACACTATGGAGGTAATAACAGACTAAGTCTATTATACCATTGTAATTCCATTTCAAGAGTTACTAATTTAATTTTTCAGCAATAATACATTCACTTCTATAAATACTATGAAGAGAAAGGGAGAAAAGGGCTTATGTTTAATTTCAGAAGATTAAATAAAATAAATTAGGTATATAGATTATATAAGCATACTATATACTGTACACTATAATGCATCATAAAAGTAAACTATAAGACTGTAATATATTTTTTAAAGTCTCTATTACTTAAACATTTGTTGAGGAACGTAGGCGATAAAAGGTATAACATTCTCTAAAAGTAAATAAACTAGATAAGAGTCCTCTCCTCAATAAGACCAAAATTTTTAACTAGGACCTCAGGTTCAGGCAGGTAATTCAGGCTATTCTAATGCAAGTGATTTACCCTGAGTAGCAATGAATTTGGGAAAGAGTTTAGAGGTTGAGACAGAAAGTTGTCTCAACTGTCCACTTAAGCAATCATAGTGGTCTGGATTAGGACCTGAGAATTAGAGCTGCAAGGGAAAGTGAATACATCCCTCTTTTCTGTAGAGAAGACTGCCAGGGTGTGAAGGAGAAAAGCCTGAATGGAGATCAAAAAGGTCTAGAGTAGCAGGTCTCTAAGCAACATGGAAAAGGGAAATAAATGGTAGTCGAGATTTTCTTCTGAACAAAGTTAAGATACAAGATGGAGAAATACTTGTGAAAATTAGCAAATAAATTTATTGCTCTCAGTCTTCTATGCTTTAAAAGCTAAATAAAGCTTTAAAAATTTTTTTAAATGAATTTTTAAATGTTTTCTATATTCAGAAATTCAAAAAAGATATTATAAAATTCAATTTAAAAATGATTTTAACATTTGTATTATTCTTCATAAGTAATACTCTAAAGTATGCTTGAACATTTCATGAGCAATTGGTCTGTTTTCACCTTATATTATAGATACTGAATTGTTTAATTAATTGAGTTTCCTAGGTTTCACTGAAAGCTAAAGTAAATTTATGGTTTACCAGCAATATGTTTAGGTCTTAATTGGGATATGTTCTCAAGTCTCATTCCAGCTTCAGTTTTATATCCTAACTTTTTATTTTTCTTTCATTGTTCCCATTTTATTTGATTTTATAGACTTGTAGATAGACTTATTTAGGGGAGAAAGCAGTATATAAGTAAATCAAGTGTACCAGTCCACCAAAAGCCAATTCACTTAATGATCTATTTGTCAAGTTACTGAATATATTTTTTCTAAGTTTTACTATGATCAAAACCTTGCTGTAGCAATTTCACCTTGGGTTTGTAGTCCCAGGCCACAAAGTGTCAGTTTCCCATGTTAACATTGGAGGTGTCTAGTTCTCGAATGAATGCTCAATGTCATGTAAGTGAATGGATAAAATTATCTCATATTTTTCTGGATTGGGACCTGTATCTATCCCAGTATAATAGCTGTGGTGAATGTTTTAAATCTGGGTTATGGTATTTGGCCTGACAATTTTAGGTCTGTAAGTCATTCACTGAATTGATCATTTACCAAATAGTTTTCAGCTAAATAATTTTCTGAAATTTAACCATGGCTCAAGTGAATGGTCACTTTTTTTCACTACCTTTCTCTTTGAAAGTATGCTTTCAGATTCCTTAATTTCCCAATAGTTTATTTTAAAAACTTTTAGAATGTCATACCTGAAAGAGAATTAATTGATCTTAAAGATCTCCTGTAATATATATATATATATATATATATATTTCACATTATGGAGGAGGGAATTAAGGCCTAGAAAAGTAGGCATCAGTTTTTCAAAGTAACAGAGAATACAGAATTACTCTGCTAGAAATCTAAGAAAAATCTCAGGGCACAAATATTTCTGACGGAACTTGACATTTCATATTTTAAGAAACACATTAAAGTTAATACCATAAGAAAAATAAAAATTTTGTTGTATTTCCTTATAGTGCAGCATTATACCCATTTTTAGCTACTTTATGGCACCACAGGAAAGCGGTGAGAGCTTTTATATACCATAAATTTTATAGCATTAGAGAATCTTAATTTATTCTAACCATACTGTTTATTAACATATACTAAATAGCACTTTAAAGATGTGAAACAGTAAGAACAGCTATTTAGGCTGAAATATGGGTGTCAACAATTAAAAAGTTGAGAAAGATGTGGTTTGGTACAACTGTTTCCACGATGCTGACTGTGCTTTCCAGTTATTCATACTAGGTAACCTTCTAAGAGTCATGATTTTCAAATACCTCCTTAGTTCTACACTTGGATTCATACATTTGGCCTCCTAGAATAGGCCTAGCCATCAAAAATCCTACCTGATAGATTAGTGAAATAAATTTCCAGATTTTTAGATTTCTGGTAGTAATCTTTCATGTTCTCAGAGGCCCTGTGTGCCCACAGCTATGTTGCATTAGGTGTGACAGTTAACAGCAGAGTTGAATTAGAACCCTGGTTGTTGACTTCTAATCTTTTGTTCTTTACTTATTTGAAATAATTACCAGCATTACAGTCTTGCCAGAGACTGTGTGTTACTTACTTTATTGTGAAGTCTTTATTCCTTTTAACAAAACCCTGATTTTAGCTGGACATTATGCATAGTGTTTTATCTTTCCCAAACAATGAGGTTCTCTAAGCCAGTTATCATAACTTCTATTTCTTGTGTACGAACACAAACTTTTCCTCAGAGCTGGGCTTTCAAGTCCATTTCTTTAGTGAAATGTGTTCACAATTTTCTTCATGGAATTTGCCTTTAGGGAAAATTTATTTGAAAAAAAGAAAAAGAAAAAGCCTGGCATAGTAAGTATTTGCCACAAATATTTATTGATTAAATGACTAAGAGGCTCTTTTCAGGAAGACTTAGGCCATTAAAAAGATATCTTTTTTAAAAAAAATTCTTCTCAAATAGAGAAAGCAACATTTTCTAAGTGACTTTTAACTTGTTCTTTCTTTGCATCTTTCCTTTTCTTTGCTTTCCTAGCCTGAACACAATGGAAACCCATTACTCTACACTTGTGAACTTCCTGGTTGAAAAAAATAAACTTAATTGTTATATCGATGCTTAAATGTTTTGTTCTCTACAATTCACGCACATACAAAAATGCTTTTCAAAGTAGATTATCATATATTTCAAGATAAACTTTGTCTTAACAATTTTGAAGCCTTCATATATTCCTAATAAAAATGTGACTACCTTTTACCTTTTTACCTAAGTATCACATTTACATTAATTAAAAATAATGCTATATTTACCAAAATCTGTCTAGCTCAACCTTACTTTCTATTATTCTGATACTCAAAAAACAAAACAAAATGAAAACTATAATAAAAATTAGGGTCAACGAGTTCTTTATAATGTGATGAAGAAATCTATAAGAAATCTTACACCCTTTTCAAAGGGGTTTCACTGGCTAAAATAGTTAACAGAATTTCATCAGAAGGTAGCTAGCCAGGATAACATGGACTTATAGTGTTATAGTTCATTTTGTTCCATGAAGGCTATCATCCCTAAAATGATGGTTTCTATAGAAGCTGGTAGGAAGTGTTTGATGTCTAAGTATCACTAGATATTGACAAGTAGCTAATTCTACAAAATCTCTTATCACATTTGTAGATTGAAATAAATAATATTAATAATGAATAGATAAAAGCCACAATCCTCTCATTTCTTAGGTCAATCTTGCCTATGTACTTGAATTAGGGGCTTATCTTATTATTTTTAAAGGTAATTATTAGATTATTATCTTGTAGCTGATGATAAATTTACTTAAATTTCAATAAATATGAGCTCTCATAACTCTGTTAATGTATCAATAGTATTTTCAACAAATTTTTGCTGTTCAAAAAATATCTATAATCACTATCTTAAGCTCAGAAATATACTGAGTCCAAAACGATTATGTTATATAAAATAACTATGGTTCCCTACTGTGGAAATTATCATCTCCTAAATTTCATTTGTAAAATATAGTTATGAAATACCATGGTTGCAATTTTTGAAATGCCTTAAGTAAAATTAGAACTGATAGAACTAACATTGGTGGGGCTTTTTTGCTAAGTTTTAAGAGGAAAAAAAATAGAAAATATACTTTCTAATACAAATGTTTTATTAGGAAACTGATTAAGAATTCTAATGGATCTGCAAATACAGCATTTCATTTGCTATCAGACACCCCAAAAAGATATATGAAGCTTGGAAAACTGTAGCAGTAATATTTAAAATCATTATACACAAACTCTATGCATTTGGAAAACTGAATGATTGGCTTTACTTGATTATAAGGGGTAGAAGTATTTCTCTTTTTTTAAAGGAAAATTGTTATTCACATTATATATGTAATACAAATTTTAGACAATATGAAACATGCAAGAATGTAGAAAGAAAAAAAATGACCCACTGCACCATCAATCATTACATCCATCATTAAAATTGACACATTCCTTCCAGTCTTTCAATACCCATATTTTGTTTTTAAATATATATCTCCACTGTGCCATTTTTACAACTTGTTTAAAGACAGATATGTAAACACATACAGATCATCATGGCATGATAACAGTATTTCTTATATCTTCTACAAAATTTAAGGCAGTCAAAATTACTAAACATCAGTTACTCTAACAAAAATATATAATCTTTGTTCATTTTCACAAACTATTACATACATTTCTAGTTAACTATATGCTTATATATATTGATCATACCATATATGGAAGTACATATGGCTCTACAACCATAGGTACCTATAATTAACTAAAAATTTTTTTGATTACTTACCTTTATTGTTGTTCTATAAAAGTATCCTAAAATAAATCCAACTAATTTTTTGTAACCGAGAAAAGTGCTCTCAAATTGCTAATATTTTCCTCAGTAGTCTGCTGAAATGTTGGCAGCTTAACATATTCTGGATTTAGTAATTCATCATACTTCCTTGATTGGAATTGATCTCTCAACAAGACAATATACATTTGGAAAACACTGATTATGTGTAATAAAAAGTGAATGGATGTCAAAGAACATTCTGTTCTGCCTAATGAGGCTTTGGAGATTAAGTCTAATTATCACTGGTGTAAAACTAAAAATCCTTTATGTATTGAACAGCAATTAGCTTTCCTCTCAGAACGAATCTCTATTGATCTTAAAACATAAAGATATCTTTGGCATAAATAAAGACAAGGATTTGATAACATAAACCAAATGATTAAAAAATGAGAAGAATTTTTAAGTAAAATTATTATTGCTTTCTAATATGTGTTGTGACTAAAAAACTGTTCCAGTATACATAGAGCGGGTAAGGTAACACTGTGATTCTAAAATTCTGAGAATTTGTTTGGTGACAGAGTTAGTTCTAAGTTAAAATTTTTTTTTAAGTTCAAAAAATAAAAAGAAAAATAGAAAAACCCCTAGAATGTATTTTCATAGAGTTAAACTTCAGATAAATACATTTTGGCATTTTTAGAATGACTAGTAAAGAGACAAGTAGATCTGGATATAACTTGTTTCTTAAAAAGTCATGGACAACAATGGAAAATAGGTTATATGGTGAATGCAAAAGAATATTGTCAGAAACATCTAGTTCTAGGCCTGTCCTGCCTGGCTGAGGCTGTGTGATCTTGGAAAATTCCTTTAATATTTGGAGCTCTCAAAATAAACCTCTTGGCAGAATGAAGAATGTCTTTTCTATTTCTATAACTATAAAATTAGAGGGTAAGATAGGATGGAAAAGTCTGCCTATTCACAACAGAAAATATTAATTATCAGAAAAATAAATTCTTTCTCTGTGTTATAATAGGCCAAAAGGAAGAAAGGTTCAATCAAGAAATATCAACTTCAGGTGGCTGAGCTTTTCAACCTTTTAAAATGTTTAATGCATATGATCTCATTTGAACCTCACTATAATCTTATGAAACAGAAGTAAAATAATTATTGTCTCTATTTTGCAGAAAAAGAAATTCAGGGAAAAGGGGCATTCTACTGTTGTTGTTTGAAATCACAGAACTATTTCATGGACTAACAAGAATCTAAGTCTTCTCACTCCTTAACTAGGACCTCTGTTAATGGAGTTGATAAAGTTTAGAGGAAAATAAGCATATTCGGCTGAATCCAAGTAAGAAACAAAGGCATTAAAGGAAAAATACAGGAAATGAGGTCTCTATGGAGAGTTCTTTGTTCTGATTAATGAGGTTGTATATTCAACGCTCAAGCTCAAAAGGAGCTGTGGTGATATTTTCAGAAGTGTGTAAAATCAATTTAAAAATTTAATTTCTGCAAAAAGCAGAAATTTCACTTACCTAATATTAAGGAAATCCACACCTCTCCCCAAAGTACAAACTTGTGAAAATGAATTCAAGTAGCACGTCATAATCAAATGACGAGATTCTTCCAAAAAATTAGGCATATTTGTCTTCTTTTGGTCTGACTCATAACATGTTTTTCCTATTAAAATTCATTTTTAAAAACCTGTTTGCCTTTCAGGGAACTAATGCTTTCCTATATTTCCCGTGAACACGCAGATACTTTTACACCTGTATAAACTGTAAAATTATTGACAGGATTAATAAACAGGAAAAAGTTTACTTAAAAAATTTGAAAAGATATCTTTATGTCAATGTTCCTTATTAGTGAAACAGTAAATTGAGGCCTCAGTGAGTGCTTACCACAAAGGTATATGTATAGCTATACAAATTAACTAACAAAAGGCAATGTACCAGAGTGTAGTGAAATTTAATTCATTTAGGTTATGGCACTATTTTTTGGTTCAAAGACTGTACTTTTTAAAAAGTGGATACCTGCGGTCCATCTCTGGCTTCATAGAAGTCACCCACTCTTATTTTTGCACTGAAGCTGAAATTGTCCCTTGAGATATCCATTATTCCATTTCTGCTGAGATACTGAAAAAATCACATATTTTTCCACTTCAGGTTTTAATAATTACAACCCAGCTTTGATGTATAGCTATCTTCAGGACACTAATGTTTTGCATATTCTATCAAGGGGCTATGGAGATCAATTTAGGTTAAATACATTAGTCCGATACAGAGAATATTTTGCATTAAGGAACTTTATCTGAAAAAGGAGTGAACTTTTTTTTTTTTTTAAATAAGCACGTGTAATAGGCACCAAATGTATATTATTTGGTGAAAAGTATGTACCTTTATTACTTCAGGGTACTGCCTAAGTTTCTTTCCACATGGAGCATAATATGCTACTTCTCCTTGAAGGCGCCCTCCAAAGTTTCTTATTCTTGTCTCTCTCTGCCAGCTACACACACAACAGAAATGAGGGTTATAGCATACTTAATTTAAAAAAACTTCTAAAAACTAAAAAAAAGAAGAAGAATACATGCTCTTTAATAAACATGAAAAATACAAAGAAAACAAATATAAACCCCCGATTATACAACTCAAGTATGTTTACTATTAAAATTATCTCAATTTTTAGCTAAGTAATTCAAGTAAAAATTAATCAAAAATCACATTACAAATATTAAACTGTTAAATTTTTTATAAACCGTAACTAGGATTACCTTGGAATTGAGACATATTCAATAATGTGTTAATGTGTACTGATTTTTTTTCTATATATGAAAAGCTTTAAGTAAGAAGAGTAAAATAAACCTAACTCTCTACTCTTGTGAAACTTCTCACTTCCAATTAAACCATTTTATTAGCCAAGCTATGGTCAAATCCCTTAGTTTTGCCCACAGGGGCTTTTCCTGTCCTTTAATTCTATCTTCACAAAAACTCTGACACTCTTAAGTCTCTGCCTTTTGCCAAATGATTTGCTCTTGCTTCTTTTTCAGTCATATTCATACCTGGCTGCATGATCCCATCCCAGCTCTGCCATACCTAAACACAGCAGTGAGCCTTAATTTCAGTTTTCTGATATATCAACTTCTTTGCCCCTTGTTCCTATGCAGTATATTCACTTTTTTTATTAATAGTAGAGAATGAGAAATCAAACATGCATAAATATGTGGGGGAAAAGCAAAAATGGGAATCTTATTTTGCATACCCATATTCCAAAGGAATACGCAGTTCACGTTCATCTGTTACTCTCCTTCTTTTGGAAGTGCCTTTAAAAAAATTCAACCAGTTAACAAAAAGACTAGTTTACATAGATGATAACTTTTTTATAGTTTTGAAACTTTTCTTTAATTACCATTGATACCAAATGACTTGGATTATTAGTGTTTTTCTGCAATTGCACATTATTTTTAGATGGTTTTCAACAAAACATACTGTATAGAGGATTTTTTTCTTTGGTCTGCAGGACAGAAGAAAACTAGTCCTTCTCTTTAAAGAAAATATAATGCAAGGTAAAAATATATAGCTTTCCTTTCATTTTGTTATTCAAAAAGTGGCTAAAGAAGGAAGAGGGAAATAATTGACAGAGGTTTCAGAAAACTATGCATAGTTGTTTTCTTTGAAAATTTTTAAGATGTTGAAAAATTTTAACAGTAAGCTTATACATTTAAAAATATAACATCTGTGTTTATATAAATTCATAGACAAAAACACTACAAAGTACAAAGGAATTGGATTATATGTAAAATTTTTCATAGACAATGACCAAGTTTCACAAATATAAATATTAATACATACATTTTAAATTAGTAGGAATTATACTGGCTGTGGCAAATGAAGGCAAAACTAGAAATTTTCAAGAGTAAAATAAGTAAAACACAGTATTTCACTATATACCTATTTTCTTAGCTATTGAAATGAAAATAGAGTAGTTTTGGAATATTAATGTAAAAACTTTTAGAGAAGACCTCTAGAAGTTTATAAAAGGTCAAATAGAAAAAGAGACGTGGTGTGTTAATGGAATAATACTGCTACTCACTAATATAAATGGCATTGGCTATGTGTTGGGCAGATATGCAATTATATCTTATTGATAGGGTCCCCAACCCCGGGCTGTGGACTGGTACAGGTCTGTGGCCTGTTAGAAACCGAAGGCCACACAGCAGGAGGTGAGCAGCAGGAGAGCGAGTGAAGCTTCATCTCTATTTGCAGCAGCTCCCCAGCAGCCTCAGCTCCACCTCAGATCATCAGGCATTAGATTCTCATAGGAGCACTGGTCCCTGGTGCCAAAAAGGTTGGGGACTGATGTCTTAAGAAACCAAGTGAGCTCATTTGTATAAAGTATAAAAAAAATCCACTGTCAATCAAATACAATATTCTAGAAGCATAAACTAAACGCAGAAGCAAGAAAGTATTCAAAATCAAGAGCTGTCATCAAGCAGGTTCTTAAACTGGAAGCACAGAGAATAAAAGTGGTAATGGGTCATTCCTTTGAAAATACATGCTGATCTTGCTTAGCCAACCTAAGATCTAGCTATAACACTTGATTCCAATGAGATTATCCTCAGAACACTGTATAAACAAGAATTCTTGCTATGGTTTGCCTTTTACTTTACAATAATAAAAATAAAGTGTAGGTACCAGAGTGTGGACTTGAAGTAAGTGTGGAAGAAGGTGTGCCAAGAAAAGCAGGTGACTGGGATTCAGAACATAGGGCAGCAGGAGCAGAGCCTGGGGCTTTTGCTATGTGGAGGTTACGAGGTGTTGAGTGAGCTGTGAGACTGATGGAAGGGCTTTTGACAGAGGAAGTTGTTTTATTCAGTTTCATTGAAGTTTTCTCTCCTTCAGTATCACTATCTGATTCATCTTGGTCTTTATCATCATCATCATCTTCTTCTGATCCTTCTGTATCTGATTCTGAATTACTATCTGATTCTGGGAAGTAAAAGAAGCATTTGTATATTATAACTGGATAATCACCAACAGTTTGCAATTTGTATCTAAATGGAATAGTTCGAGAATCAGCATCTGTGAATGAGAATTGAAATGAGTAACCTTCCTGAAGAGTAAATGTAAAATCTACTATCTTATAAGCTATTTGAGAACCATGTATACAGGCTATAAATCCTCAAAATTCTTCATTAAAAGTATCCATTTCACTCAAAACTCTAATCATGAAACAGTTCTTCTTATATGACACTATTCACATGATGAATTCTGCTTGGTGGCTTCAAATCACTTAATTTAATGGAGAAACTAAAGTACAGAGGGAATAGAATTCATTATTTAAATAAACAGATTCCAATAGCTTAAGTAGTACACTAAGGAAGAGAAGACTGGGACCGTCATCATCCTTTCACATGGACTTTGAGAGAAAAGAAAATTTTCTGGGGCAGATTCTTGGCTTTTTTGGCTGCAGTTCTATGTAGATTAGACATAAGACTCCATCAGGCTTCTCAGGCTTCACAGAAGACTAAGATTACACAGATAATTGTGTGGGATAATTTAATGATTTAATAATTAAAGTTTGTTCTAGCCATGTAGTTCTACAAATGCCTCTACTCCTATAGATATATAAAGTCTATTCTTGGATGAAACCTGGTAAACATAGGACTGATATTTGTATAGTTATCTTAATGGTTTCCAGAACAACAGGTTTTGTGGAATTGTGTTTTTGTAGTATTATCTGTCAACATTAAAATCCATTATAAAAATTGCCTCTGAAAATTGTTAATACTGACATTCATTTTCTATCACGCAAAGTTGTGTTTATGGGACCACTAGGAAAAAATATCATCAGGAAAATTTGTTTTTACCCTGAGTAAGGAAGTTTTTACATCATATACGTATACTTTAAACTGTATAACTGATTTTATTTTCCTATTCATATTGGCAGCTAAAAAATTTACAATTGGATTTGTGGATGACCAGTAACAAATCCAAAAACTTTTACAATATGCATTTCATCTTTGTTTTTAAAATTTAAGTTATTGTGTGTTTTATGTTTTCAATCTTTCTTTGAATAAGAAGAAGGCTTACAGGAAAGAAGAATACAAAGAAGTTAACAACGACAACAAAAAACCCCAAACTGGAAAGTGAATCAAAATAAAATCAGGAGGTAACCTATATGTTATTAAATAAATTCTGTGTTGCTAATAGACAGTCATAGGGATTCAGGTTTTTGGTACTTGCTAAATGAATGACTACAATTTATCTTCATTCAAAGTATCTGGTGAGACATTTTAACAAGTAGCAGAAAAGATGGAAAAAAGAACAAATGAGCGGCCGTAAATTAAAAATTAAGCAAATTTGTAAAATTATTTCTTAATTCATGCATCATTTACATTCACTTTAAAGTTATTATTGGTTTAATGTTAAATGAATAACAAAGCTAAGAATTTTAATTTAGGATTTCCAATTTTAGTTACTTCCGAATTTTACCAGGTCATTACAGAAACAAACATAGCTGGGTGAATCAGTGAATGACAATGATTATAAGTCTGTGAATTAAGAACCTCTTTAAAATGTTTTGGTCCACATCACAGTTAGAGAAATACTTAAAATTTTAAAATAAAAAATAACCTGATTGGCTGTCATCAGATTCATCATCTTCATCGTCTTCCTCATCTTCTTCCTCATCATCTTCTTCTTCATCCTCATTTGAATCTTCAGAATCTTTACTACTGGGAATGTCTGAATCTGTTCCTCTAAACTGTTCTACTAAAGATTTTGTAGGATGAGAGTGATGTGTTTTTACTGTGTTTACATTATTGCTAACTGCTTTTTCCTTCCCTTGACTATGTAGTATGGGAGAGGCAGAGGGCATTACAGTTGTCTGATTGCCAGGGGTCCTTCTCCCACTTGTACTCAAATTAACAGGTGAGGGAAAAGGGGTGCTACTTACAGTAGCAATGCTTTCATTAATCTTACTCTGCATTTTAGTTTTGGTCGTAAGCGCTAGAGGAGCTTCTTGAATGACACTTTGAATAACTCCATTTGGTTGGTGATTACCTAAAAGTGCATTTGTCAAGAATGGATTAGGGTGGCTGTTTTCTAATGTCTGTTTTGGATGTGCTGGTGAACTAGAGGTTCCTTTTGGATTTGACAAAGCTGCAATAACCTTCTTCAGGCTCTTAGATGACTCCTGTTTCTTTGACTGCGCTGGGAATGTCTGTTTATATTGTTCCTGTTGAAACATAACAACGTATCATAAGAACAAAGATTACTTTTATTTACATTCACTATTTGACAAAGGCTACTTATACACAAACTTAAATCATGATATACAAGTGCTATGAAAGTAGTGGCAGTGATGACTAGCTGGTTGCTGAACCTTGGCTAGACATAATTGAAATCCAATTAGTCTTTCTCCCTTAGGATATATGCTTCTTGACTGTCTACCTTTCTTTACTATTGCTCCCATTTTTTCAATAATCCAAGCTTGAAACACTAAATTCATCTTTCTTTTTTCCAAGTCAGTCAGTTTACTATGTCTTTTAGATTCTTTCATTTAAATCTTGCTCAAATTTAAGGTATACCATCATTTCTTCCTATGCAATTCTCAATATATCTTAACCTAAGTATAATTTTATTATATTAGCTCTTTGGTCAAAAGCTTTAGTGTCTCTTCCATCATTGCCAACTTTATAAAGCCTAAACAATTAATTTTGATATTTAAATTATTTTTCAAGTTGGCATTAACATAACTTTCTAGTCTAATTGCGCATGTCATATTTTCACCACTTCCACATTTTGCTTTAACTATTTTCTCTGCATGGAATGGCCTCCTTTTATAAATTTTAAGCTGATGAAATCCTGTTCATTCCTCAAAATCCAACCTATGTTTGTCCTAGCCAGAGGCACTCAGCGCCTCTATCCTTTGAGCTCCCTTACTGCATTATACTCTATCCTGCACTACCTATGAAGCTAGTGGAAATGCTGGCTCAACATTCTCTGGGATTTACTTTAGAGTGCCTTCAGCATATTAGCATTGGAGAGTATAATAAATTATACTTCAGAAAATTATACCTGGGAAAAATTAATTTATAAACCATCAATCCTTAAATTTTATATCTGTAAATTAGAAATAATTATTTGGCTATCAGAATCTTCTTGAAAGAATAAAATCATAAGGATTTTATTTAATTTGCATAATTAAGATAATACATAAAAATAAACTGAAGTAGAATGATTAAAATATGTTAAGTTATAGAAATAAAGCTCAATTTCAGAAGGTAAAAATTCTATAATGAAAATGGTTGCCTTGAAAGTAAAATTTGATCTGGGCTCTTAATACTCAAGTCAGCAAAAATTTGTGGTAGGCATTTCACAATTATAAATACAGATGGAATGTCATCTAGAATGACTTATTTGAAAGCACCAATATTACTAAGCAGCATAAATTCCATATAAACTTATCTTATTTAATGTATTCGCTGTATATGTTTAGAAAATTAAGTTATTAAGGTATTTCTTTGTAAACAAAGACTGCCACGTAATATTCGTACTAATGGCAATGCCTCACAAAGAGAAAGTGCTTAATTAATATTTAGTCACTGAATAAAATATGCAAAATTATGCTAAATAACTGCATTTATGTTTTAAAAAGAATTTTATAGCAAAATTCTTATATAAAATACTTTAATATACTTAACTTTTCTTAATATTTATGACAAATATTGCAAAGTATATGTTTACATATATAATGTACTTAAACCTTATATTTACAAATACTGATTTAAATTTTCAGCAGAAAAATTTAGTGTATTTTCATTTCCTAGAACATAATTATGTCAGATAATCATTTTTTACTTTTTTTATAGGTAGCAAATTTTCCTTCTACATACAGAAGATCAAAACAGTAATGAAAACAAAAATTTTCCCTTTAGTTTTATATTTTATATCTTATATCTTAATTGCCTGAAATTGATTCTCATGCTATAGTACTGGAAAAACACTTCCTGTATATTAACACTCGAAGTTTTTAAAAAATAGCCAAAGATTGCCGTATTTTATACATAAGACTGACATGAGTGACACTTTTACAGCAAACGTGCTATCCTTTTCTGATCTGAGGAGCAGAACATAAAAAAAGGGTGGGAGACAACTGAGATCCATGTAGTAGCAAATGTCTTGCTGCTTTAAGATAACCTCTTGGATGGCAGGGATATAGGAACAGATAGGTCTGAAGCTCTGTCCTACCTCCAAGCACTTGCTCGCCAGCCCCTCCCTGAGTCTCTGCTGACCACAAAAAAATCTTCTGGTCAACACTTGATAAAGAAAATTCACTCCACGTCTACTTATACACAATTAAATGTTCACAGTGTAAGGGTATGCAAAAACCCAATAACTAACACTGAAGAAAAGCACAGACTAGTGAGGGAGGCAGGTACATAGTAGGTAGCATGAAACAGTTGAGATTATCATAAAAAATAAAGCAAAATTCCATATGTTAGAGTGCCATATAAAGAAAGAATGCTGATATAAGAGAAGTTTTTGTAAAATACCTTTTCACTCAGTACTAGGTACCAATAACAAGTGGGTAAAGTCATTTAAAATTGAGACTAATGTGAATGTCCATTCACATAAAATATTTCCCATCAACTACCATTATTTCAGAAACATCAAATTATTTCACCTTAATCATGGGCTTTGAAATCAGAACGACCTAGTTTAATACACTTCGTTCTTAAATTATTATGTAATGTTGGCAAGTGGCTTGACCTCTGTGAGCCTCAGTTTCTTTCATAATTTTGTAAGAATTACATAAGATCATAGAAAGCCTAGCTTTTGTTAAAGCAAGTGTTAAAAAAGTGACTTTCTAAAAGGTAGTCACATAAAATTTTTAAAATAAGCATTTAAGAAACTCTTTGAAAAAAACCTTTCATAATGCAAATACTTCTCGATGTGACTGTAAATTCATTTACCTTGAAGTGGAATATACATTAATGAAAATTAAAATAGCCCCCAAACTGTAATTTTTAATTTGCTTAGTTTACTCATAGAAAGTCAATAACATGATGCCAATAATAATAATACCTCCTCATGATTAAATAGTGCATTACAAGGCATCATGCATTATATGCATGATACTAAAACACCATTTAGATTAGTGGTTCTCAAATCTGGCTGCACATTTGAATCACCTGGGAAGCTTTTTAGACATGCAATGCCTTAGTCTCAACAAGAGATCCTGACTTAGTTCTCCTGAGGTACCATTTCTTTTTTATAGTTTCCCAAGTGATTCTAATGTATACTTAGGCTTGTGAACTACTAATTTAGATTATCAAAAAAGCATGTTTTGTTCATTTTTCTTTGACCTGGTTCTTAAAGTTTTCACAATAAAATAAGAGTCAATAAACTAGAACATTCTGAGTTTTTTGAGAAAGAAAGACAGTATAACGGTTAAGAAAAATAATTCTAGTACCACACTACCTAGGTTTAAATTCTAGCTCCATCACTATCAGTGTGCTCTTGGGAGAGTTATTTAAGTTCTGTGTATCCCACTTTGATCATCTGTTAATGGTCATAACAACATCAGTAGCACTAATAGATGTTAGTATCCAATGAGAAAATGACCATTCAGCACTTAAAGTAATGGCTGTAAAATAGTAAGTGCTCTACAAGTACTACCTAATGTTTAGGATGCCTAATGATACCTCTGTCACAAGGCAGGATACTGTGTTCAAGCGTAATATTTTTTCTCTGCTGAGCTAGCTCCAGAATAAAAAGCACTGATCATTTAATTACTAGAATTCTACTGGACATGGGGAGATAGACTACATATTAATATAAAACCAATGGCAAAACAATAAAGATAAAAAATTCTCTGATGAGTGATTCTGGTGTTCGGGTAAATAAAAGTTACTCAAAATATTTTGTATTTCATATAATTCACTAAGAATGGCAAAGGAAAATGAGTCTCTATAAAGAATTTTTACACTTAAAATTGCTAAATTATAGGACTAAAGAGGTAAATTACTCAAAATTCATTTCTTTAAAAAGGAATATATTGATATTAGGAAAAAAAAGATATTGATTTTTAAACAAAAGTCATTGTGAAATATGTCTTATTCAAACATATTTCTCCCCTTACTGCTAAATGATTGAGCCAGAAGAAAAATGACATGATTGGGTTGCCAAAAATATATTAAGCAGATGTATATGTAAATATAAAATCAGAGAAATTTAGTTTTCTGATGTGCATGTTTGATTCCTGGTGACTAAGAAAGTATAAAAATAAGAACTGGACAGAATTTAAACCTGCATAATGTAAGACTATTTAAAAGCTCTTTTTCTAAAAATAAAATCCTTCCATAAATAATTTTTAACTCACCCGTTTAGATCGCAATTCACTGGTCAAAGGATTAGATTCTTCAGAGGTATTTTTATTCCCTGCTTTAAGTACATCAGGAGAAGGAACTATGAGTTTCATGTAAGTTTCCTTTTTGGCTTGATTTACCAAAGATAAAGGTTTCACATTGGACACCAATCCCGTAGACTGTATCACACTTGTGTGTTTGTTCACAGATTCCTCCTTTGCCTGAGAGCTTTGGAAAATAAATGGAAGCTGCTGTGACAAAACCTGAGGCTGCTTCTGCTGGGATTGGAATGATGAGTGAGTCTGGGATTCAGACACAAGAGGTAATGGCTGGTGTATTCTTTTTTCCTGGGCTTTTTCAGTTGCTTTCTGTCCATCTGCTTTTGAGTCTGAAATACTATGTAATAGCACCTGTAAATAAAAGTCAACTGTTTAACATCTATCCAGACAAAGAACATCCAACAGTAAAACCTGAAGAAATAGAGTACTTTAAAAAGTGTTCCTAATGACTTATGATGGGTGTATAAAGCTCTCAAGAAAAGTATTAAATGTCTTTTTAAAAATGTTTCTCTATCCCCTATTCCTTCTTTTGCAAAAGTAAGAACAAAAGGCAATAATTAAATTTAAACTTTGTAGACTTAGAGAGTCAAGATAAACCAGATAGGGGGTCAAATATGTGGTGACAGAAAGAAATCTAACTATGGGAGAAAGACACACAATGTAAATATACATATGCCCTACTGTTAAAGTGCACAGCTGAAACTTATTGGATTTTGTTAACCAATGGCACCATAAAAAATAAATTAATTAATTAAAAAAAAAAGATAAACCAGATAATCCCTAAATATGAATAATGTGGGGATACTGCCAAGAGAACTATTTATACCTGGTTGTTACTTTTATGTTGTGCTTCACTCTCTGAATCAGAATCATCATCTTCACTTTCTTCAATACTTTGATCTTCTTCTTCTTCATCTTCCTCTAGATCATCTGAATCACTACTACTAATGCCTTCACTCGAAGTGTCTGATGATGTGCCCGAATCGCTGTCGCTGTTGCTAGAACTTTCCACAGCTTTCTTTCTTGATTTCTAGATTAAGACAAGATTTTTGCAAGACTTTATTTTTGGGGGAAAAAAAATCACGTTTCAGTAAGAGGCATGCTCTTTTAATTTTCAAATGCTATTTTCATTTTCAAAATGTCATTTATTTGATGTGTTCAAAGAATAGAAAAAAGGGAAAAAGTCGCATATTGTTTAGGGTAATTATTCAACAAACTGATCAAATTAACATCTTGCAGGAATTCTCCAATAAAATGTACAAGCTCGGTCATGCAGAATATTGGAAAGATCAATATTACAAAACATCGATATTACCAACATTGATATTATAAAATACAAGAGTAATTTACAAAATAATAATCCCAATTACAATAAGGGTTACACACACTTAAGTTCTATATTTAGCTTTAGTCTTCTTTATGCAGATCGTGAGTCAATAGCCAAATATTTTCATGTAGCATGCCAAACACACCTTTCTAGGTACTGGACTACAATGATGTTATCTAAGATAGAGTCCTTGCCTTTAAGAAATATACATTCTAGTGGTGGTAGTAGAATAAACAGATGATTAATATAAAAGCAAATAATTCCATTTAGTAATAAGTGCTGTAGAGAAGATAAGCAGCAAAAGATTTATAAAGTGCTTTACTTAAGGTCAAGTAACTTAATTTTTTATGTTTCACATCAGAAACATAGAAAAATGTGATAAAGAGAGATTAATTTCTGGAACAATTAAGACTCTATAGGAAAAAGAAAATCCAAAGGTGGTAGAAAGTGACATTAGGTTGCATAAAAGAAAAGTTTTGGGTTTATAGAACTAATAGTAGTGAGTAAAAAAAAAAAATGAGATGAATTATAACTCACTAACTATATAAAAATGGAAAAGTTAAAAATCTGACAATAGAAGGCTGAAAAGGAAAAATATTGAAAAGATTTAGCAAAAAGATTGCGTACAATCCAAAGTTACCTAGAAATATTTGAATAGCATGTGCTGATTGATAAAATAAAAACAAATTATAGAAAAGGTAATAAATTACAAAAGCTATAGTCTTAATAAAAAATATGGCCTTTCATGACTATTGGGTTGGAGAATGAAAGACAAAAATACACCTATTCAACAGGAAGCCAACCTGAACCACTGTTACAGATTGCAACTCTTTCCTTTGTGCCTTCTGAAATTTGATTTAAATAAAATGCATATGAGTGAGAAGAGTCACTCCTGCTGTTTTATTCTGCTTTCATTGGTGCTCTGTGTTAACTCTCTAAACTATCAGCTGTTAATGCTTCCTCCAGAGACAAACCTTCAATAAGCAGACTAATAGTTACCATCATTCCTGAGCTATCTTCTCTAACAGTAAAACAGAGTTAGGAGGAACCAAATTGGAAAAGTGTGGGAATAACAGGATGAAAGACATTAAAGTAGAGAGTAAAGGGAAACAACAGTGATATATATTAAGTCTACCATTTATTTGTTAGAGAAATAGCCCCTTTGCAATCAGAATCTGTTGTAGCCTTCTGAGCAACTATAGCAATAGTATGAAAATCATAAAGAATCTAAACTGAAGATACTACTTTTAGTTTCAGTAGATGCTAAGAAAGGAAAGAAGTAAGGGATCTATAGTGATTTAGTAAAGAAAAGTAAACTCCTATTCAAATGCCCAAGTAACCTACACAGTTTTTTATTAAAGATGGCATGAGAAATCAGGCTTACACTCAAGAGTGGATCTAGAGGTGCAGGTTCTAAACTTTATAGTGTATAATATTCACTGGCAGAACTTGCCACAACCAGCAGATTCTTGGGGCCCAATTCTAAACAGGGCACAGGGGTGTGCTTTAACAAGCGCTTCATGTGGTTCTGATGCAGGTGGTTTTGCAGAGCACACTCTTGATAATGTGTAAAAAAATAGTGTGCAAAAAAAGTCTGTGCTTTTATAAGCTGACTAATTTAGACCTCATTAAAAAGAAAAGTAGATGTGAGTAGACAAGTATGGGTATTAGAAAAAGAAAGAGAACAATAAGTTTCAATATCACCAGTTTAATTTCTTTAGTCCTTATTAGTGTGTGTGTGTGTGTGTGTGTGTGTGTGTGTGTGTTGTGTATGTGTGTAGGTAGGGTAGTTCTTTTGTATTTACACATAATTAGGTAGTATGCCTCTTTTCTGTCATTTAAACATTTTAAAAATGAGTTTTCTTAGTTCATCAAAAAATGATCAAAGAAGAGCTTATTAATCCACTTCCCCCTATCCAATCTGGGACAGCCTTTCAGAACTCTCTCCTTGAACTTTTATTTCACTGTATACTTATTTCTTCCAATAACAAAGTAAAAACATATTCAAAGCTATTATGTACCAGGCACAGTTCCTCTAGTCTCTGGGGATACAAAGGTGCAATAAATAGAGAGCAGCTCTTCCCTAGTGGGAACAAGGTGAAGAGAATCAACAAACAATATAAATAAGTGTTTATAGTAATAAATACCATGACTAAAACAGGATAACTGGATAGATAATGTGTTGGGAGTAGGATGAGGTGAAGATTTAGATGTAGTTATTAGGTAAGACCTATTTGAGCTGAGACCTAAATGGAGGATAAGAGCCGGTCACATAAAGATATAACAGAAGAGCCTTTCAAGACAGGGGAAACAGCAAAGAAAACAAGTCTGATGTGTTCAAAGAATGGAGAAGTCAGCTAGACCAGCTACAGAACAGAGAACCTGGGAGAAAGCCATAGAAAATAAAACTGCCAGGGGTTAGATCAGACACGGTTTTGTAGGCCATGGCAAAGATTTTATTCTGAGTGGGATAGAAAACTAATGGAGGGAGTGATAACACATGATATTTTGAAAACCATAAAAAAAGTATGTTTTAAAAGACTATTTTGGCAACTGTGGTAACAATAATTTGTGTGGCAGTGGAACTTATTCAAATTTGAATTGTTTTATTTTTTTTCCCTCAATGCGCTGCAAGTTTACGCATTTTAGTTTGTGACTTACTTTGTTTAATCTAAAGTAACTATATATTTATTGAAAATGTATATGCAGACTAAATGTGGTAATTACACTTAATCGATGATTTTCAAGGAACAATATGGAGATATGTAACACTGTCCCCAACAAAGGATTATCAAAATTAGCTGAAGAATATTTTTTTCAAACTACACATGAAAAAAGCTGATGAAGCAATTTTTAAAAGCCTTTTAAAACTAAAAATTACTAGGTATAAAAGGATTTTCTTCTTTAGTTCCAATGCCTTTCATCTCCATTTTACTTGAACAACTTATCATTACAAAGTCATGCCAGCCCATGTATTGTCTCCTGAAGTCTGAAGTTCTAGTTTCCGTCACTTGGGTAGCCAATCTCTCTAGTGTTAATTCTATGTGGAGGTCTGTAAACACTATTCAGAATCTATTTCTTTATATCACTAAAAAGGTACCTCTATAAGTTTTTACTTTAACGGCACTGATTTATTTAAGACTGTCAGTGGAGATTCCTCATTAGAATACAAACAGGGAAACAGGAAGAGTCCTCCTGCTCAGTGCCTTGTACACTGCGGAGGTACTGGAGGTTTTAGATTCTACTAGATGTTAGCACTACTTCTAAGAGGTAGGACAGTGTTGTAAGGTTTAAAAACAGCGACATTTAACTTTTCAAAATACATACAGAAATATGTCCAATGACATGATGTCTGGGATTTGTTTCAAAATACTGTTGGAGTAAAGAATGGGCGGTGTTTCAGTCGGAATCTGCAGGCAGAGAAGCTGGCAGTAGTGCAGCTAAGCCCTTAGAGCGCACACTAATGGGAATGCCCTTGAAACAAATCATAAGAGAGAAGACTGAAGAGCACTTGAAGAGCAACAGGTGGAGAGTGTGACCCTGAAATCTGTCGCTAGAAAGAAATAACCAAGAGTCTTTAATCACATTTGCTTGAGTGCTTGGGGGTGGCTTGGGGGTGGGGGTGTCTTGAAGAAGAAAGGGGATATTTTCATCTTAGGACCTAAATATAGTCCTTTTGAGTTTTTGTGAGAGGTGCCATAAGGCTTCTTGGCTTTACCAGACGATCTTTCCTCTAGACTCAATCATGTCTTGCCTTATTTTGGAAAACATTCTGTTTGAGAAGGGAAATGAAACATCTAAAGGAAATATTTCTATGTAATATGCTGAGCAAATGGGAAAAAAAATATATTTGTTTTATTGATCCTGGAAAATATATGGAACTTGATGCTATCATGAAGAAGTACAAAGAAAATTTGATAAAATAGTTCCTTAGGATTAAAAATTAGGGCCTAAGAGGCATGTTGTTCAGATGTAAAGTTAACATCACTGCTACCTTCAGTCAGTGGCTTTATGTTTTCTGTTCATGTCTTCCAGCAACAAGCGCGTGTGGTCATAACTTTCGTAGTTTGAGTTGTGATAGTAAAACTAGCACAAATGTCTTCCTTCTTCACAATTCCACAGAGAAAAGATTTATTTTACTGTAGCTCTTAGTAACCTCAGAATATTTTTTTTCTTATTAAGTCAAGAACTTACACCTTTTCACTTAAAGCAAGCACTTTACAGTTTCTCTTCGGCATATCTGAATTGCCAGCATCATTATTTAAAAGTAAAACAAGGGTTACTTGAACACAAGCCCTGCAATACCATGACAGTCAACCTGATAACCAAGACAGCTACTAAGTGACTAAGAGGCAGGTAGTGCATAAAGTCTAAATATGCTGGACAAAGGGATAATTCACATCTCAGGTAGGATGAAGCAGGGCAGTGTGAGATTTCACCACACTGCTCAGAAGAATACATCGTTTAAAACTTATGAATTGCTTATTTCTGGAATTTTACATTTAATATTTTCAGATGGTGGTTGACTATGAATAACTGAATGTGCAGAAAGTGAAACTACGGGTGGATAAGGGGAGACTACTATAATAAGCTGCCCACTGGGATGCCAGTGAAATTCGCTAGACGGTGTGCACTACTGGGTCTCGTACATGAAACTGCAAAAAAGCTGCCGGCTGGCAAGGAAGCCACCTAAAGGCAGCTACAGCGTAAAAACAGGAAGAAAACACTGGAAACAGAAACCCTTCCTCTTCTAAAGTTTCTCCAAGACCTCGTATTGACAAGGTCTAACAGCGTTCCAAGTGGCAAAAAAAAAGGATGAATTTAGAATTGAGAGGCATTAAACTATACAGTTGGGGATAAAGCAAAATAAAATTGGTCATGAGGTGATAACTGTTAAACATGAATAATGAGTATTTATTATTCATGTATTCAATAATTATTATGTATTCAATAATACAGGATTACTATGCTATTATGTCTACTTGTTATATTTCAAATTTTCCATTAATAAAAAATTTTTTGTTTTTGTTTTCATAGAGTCAACCTGCCTGACTTCAAATCCTGGCCACTTACTGGCCAACTGTTTTGGGACTCTGTTTCCCATTTGTAATAATAGTACTTACCTTATTAGGGGTACAGGGAGGATTAAAATAGATATTATGTACAAAGCAATTAGTGCAGAGATGACATGTAGTAAGTTCTCAAATATTTGCTATTATTACTATTTGTATTATTTCCTGGTGTGGACAGTTTTAATTTTTTCATTTACACAATATTAGAACCACGCCACAAAAATAAACATCTGCAAAAATAGGAGTTAGTAATTCATGAAAAGTTATTCCATAAATTCAGGTGATTTGACCTTTAGAATGCTTACATATAGATCTATTACAAATTTGTCTTTGAAAGAATAGTTTACCTTATCCTTGATTTTGTCAGCTCTAGCATCCAAAGGCTGGTTTTTGTTTTGTTCCTGATTACATTTTCGATTTCCTCCACCTGAGCTTATACTTTTAGTTTGTCCCACAGAACTTGAAGCAGTAGTAGATAGTACAGATGTGTTGATACCAGATACAGATGATGCACTGTTTCCATTTATTGACCCATTTACACCTTGAAAATAAAAATAAACATGTTTATACAACAGAATATTATTCAGCCATATAAAAGAATGAATTATGATATATGCTACAATGTGGATGACTCTCAAAAACATTATGCTAAGTGAAAGAAGCCAGACATAAAAGGTCCCATGTTGTATGATTCCATCTATGAGATATTCATGACAGGTAAATCCATAGTAATAGAGTGCAACCTAATGGTTCCCAGGAACTAGAGGAGGGAAGAGGAGAAACTACTTAACAGGTATGGGGGTTCCTTTTGGGTGATGAAAATGTTTTGAAACTAGATACAGGTGATGGCATCCAACACGATGAATGCATTCAAGGCCACTGAATTATTCACTTTAAAATGGTTCATTTTACATTTATGTGAATTTCATTTTGATTTTTAAATGTCTAGAAAGATAATTAAATGCAAATACTTCCCCTTCATAGAAAACTCCCCAAAACACTAACTCAAATAAAAAGAGATAATATTAAAGCATCTAAAAGCTATTATAAAATATTCTAATGTTATTAACTACAGAAATATTAATAATCACTTAAAAGAAAAAAGGAATAATGGTATATTAGATTTAATTAATTTAACGCTTAATTGCAAAAGAAATAATACATTATGCTGAGTTACATAAAAAAGGTAATGAGATACAGAGGAAAAAGCAGTGGAATTGGGAGTTAGGAGACTGGAGTTCAAATCCTGACCATATTACATCGATACGTAAGTAGTATTCTTGAATGATTTATTTAACCTTGGTTGCAAAAACAAAACAAAACAAAACAAACAAACAAAAAAAACTAAACGGTATTTAACCTTGGTTGCAAAATGAGAATACTTCCAATCTCAAAGAGTTATTGTAAGGATTAATCAAGACAACGTAAAAGTGACTAGTACAGCTATATAAATGTTATTAAACTTGAACTCTACTCAAAATAAGTATTGGAATGGAAGACTTGTAATACTTCACTTGCTAATATGAATACCTTTTTCAGGACCATTTCGATTACTTTTTCCTGAAGTCCTTGAATGGAATGAAGACGAATCATGATTCTGGGCTGGAGGAGCAAACAGTGGTGGAATTCCCAGTAATGGTGGAAAGAAGGCTGCCCCTGTACGACTATGGACATCTGCAGTTCGCCACCATTCTGCACCTCAAAATCGAACACCAAACAAACAAGCAAAAATACTTGAATTAACTTTCTAAAGAATGTAACAATGCTTTTTATATTTTATCCCTGAAAAAAATTTCCATCTTAAAAGAGAACTACTGAATTATACATAGTCCTGATCATCTTTCTAATTGTAACATGTCTAATTAGAAGTTATACTCCCATCATTCCTCTCATTAAGATAAGTATCCAAGGATCTTCACTTAGCAGTTTTCTTGAATTAGTTTATTAAGAACAAAAGTAGTCTAAGATTTTAAAAATAAAATTGAAAATGTGTAATGTTAAAGAATTATTTGACTCTTTGATAATTTGTACCATAATTTTCAAAAACAGTAAAGAAACAGGATATTTAAGAAATGCTGATCTATTTTAAACCTTAGAATTTAAGGTTACCATCTATAACCAATGATAAGAATTTCCACAAATTACATATAATATAAATCTGGCTCTAATAAATCAGATTGTTTAAATAATAATACAAAGACTACTGTAATCCAGTATACCCCAAATGCATTTATGAAAGAAAACATTCTACAGTCAAACAAAAACAGAAAGACAGCAAAACCAGTTAAGTCATATTAAAATATAAAAAGATGTATAAAGTTTTTCTCCTTAAAGTTAATGAAAAAAGCTTGAATTTTTATTATACTTTTCAGATATCAATGATTGTTCTGTCAATGTAAAATGACTGAACGGTAGAAAAATCATCAAATGCAACTTAGATGTTCAAACAATGGCTCTCAGTTAAAACTTTTAGAAAAGGAGAGAAGCCAAATTTTATGGAACACATTTTTTTTTTTTTTCAAGGAAGGGTGAACATTAAGAAAAGATTGAAAAATAATCCAAAGAAAAGTCTTGTATTCCCCCATCTGCAAATCTCAGAAATAATCTTTTCCAACTTGCTAACCTACTAGATCATCAAATCAGTTATTACCTTTGAGGCTAATCTTCCAAGGAGATAGGCTACATTTTTCATTGATTGTAACAACCATAAGGAAATTAGAGGGGAAAAAAAGCCCCAATAATATAGCATGAGAAAAATTCAATATTGTCAGTATACTGTATTATATGATCTTTCAGCTTTTCTAGCAGTATCACTCTCCATTAAAAATAAGGTGTAAAGTGATGTGTACCTTCATTATCTAATGGCAAAATCTGGTTTTTTAAAAAAGTGAAATGTTCATAGTAGCTGCCATTTTGAAAGGTCTGAAAGAACAGTTAGCAGAAAACTATAAAAGCTATTCTTCTGCACTGCAGGAAGGTGCTGCTAGTGAAATGACACCGATGTATATTCGGCTGTGCCTGAATGATGGGAACTCAACCAAGAATAACTATGCAAAAGCATTAACCATTCATCCACTGTTCAGATGAAAGAAGTGTATTCAAATAGAAAGAAAAACTGTGTATTTTGGGCTTATATCAGCACAGCTGGAATCTACTGCTATTCGTATGTTTGAAAACTAGGTGCTACATAGCTGACAAAAAGGGACTCAGGTTTTCCAAAGATATTTATATTATTCAATACAGTCTATAATTAAAGCATTACAGTTCGATGTATAGACTTTGTAAACAACCAACAACTTGGTAAGGTAATAAAAGTGTAATTTAGATTAAATATTTTAGACATAAACTCAGGAAAAAAAACATAAAAATGTACTTCAGAATGTCAGTGATAAATAAGTACACCCTAGGGACTAGAAAAAAAGCATTGGCAAATGTGTATAATAAACAAGTTGATGCCACAAGTAATATAAACAAGATAATAAGATTAGTCAAATAAAAAGATAAAAATGGTAGGGCTTCTGACTACAAACTTTACAAATGTCTAATATTCCATAGGAAATAATACATTTTAAAGAGAACTTATTTATCTTTGGACTAGAAGAAAATTTTTAAAAATGTAGTCACTCATAAACTAGCTTGTTTATCACGTGATATGTACAAAATAAAGATTACATAAACCAGCACATTATGAATTGCTAAATGTATTCAAAGAAGGTAACAGCATAGAAGCAACATTAGTCACATTCAACTGAAAGATTCTAATATTTCAGAGGTTATACTGAATCTTAATTTGAACCTTAAAGATATAGCAGAATTTCTAAATCTTTCATACTTCCCAAAATACATGGTAATATAATAAAAAATATAATGACCAAAAATTGTATATATTTTTAAAGTAATTATCATGAAACACTATTTCAACATAAAATAAAACTAATTTTATTATACTAATATTCATTACTTTTGCATGTTTTGATTTAACCATCTAAAATGCAGACTAATTTACAAATGCATAAAATTTGAAAACAAATTGTTCCTCATTCAAAATTCCAGTAATTTCTTCCTTGTGTGTCTTCATTTATCTATTAGGTAATTTTTCAAATCTGGCATTATGGTTACCCTTTTGAATAAAGCCAACTACAGAGAATTTAAATATAAGTTATTATACCAAATCTACAATTTAAACAAATAAGTCCTCTTACACTAGGCATTGTCTCTGTTCATTTGGCAAAAAAGTATGCTTCTATGGGCATACTTGCACCATGAAAGACCCTGTCTTATAATTGTTTGTTTATCCATCTCCTAAAGACTGTAAGCAGCAAAACATACACTGTGTTTCTCAGTGCCTGGCTTAGTGCACGGCACACAGTAAATGCTCCAAATATTTAGTACAATAAATGAATGAGTGAATAGTTTATGTAGGCTAGAGGAATTATTATTAGTTTTTTTTTCTATATAGTAGAAGCACCAACATTACTGAAGTCCAGGTGAGTAATTCTTTATATTTGTTAACCATCATTCCAATGCAGAAGGTAATTATAAAGTAATTACATTGTGATTAAGAAACGTTCAAAAATGATACTATAATAAACTATGCTAAAATAAAAAAAATTTTTTTAAGATACCAGTAACTGTCTATATTACCTATTTTGATTTTCATTCGGCAATCTTATATTTCAGCAAATAGGTATTAAATGCTCATCTTGCTAAGCAACTTTGCTAGAAACTGACTGAATTAAATTGTTATTAGTATTTTTAAAGCAAATTTTAAGGCTTAGTTTAAGATTTTTATTTAAATTTTCTAGCTATACTACCCCTCCCTACCATCCCCTCTTCTAGACAACTGAATTAAATAATATGACTCAAGAGATAGTACTTGAAATATACATTTAACCATCTTTCCATTTTATATATATATATACATATATCTACAAATATATATGCACACATACATATATATTACATACATATAAGCACTTGGCAATTTATTACCCATTAAAATGAGCAAGAGAAAATAATAATGATAGTTACCAACTATGCACTAATTATTTGTGTCAAATACTAAATTCACTATTAAACATAGCATATCCCCTTTAATCTTCACAAGAACTCTAAGAGGCAGTGTACTATTATAATTATCCTCATTTTTCAGATAAAAACTGAGGTCGAGAAGTCAGATTACTTGTTCAAGGTTACACAGCTAAAACACAGCAAAGCCAGATTTAAATTCAGGTTTGTGTCCAGAATTATGCTCTAATTTTTAAACATCCCTTACTAAAATTTATTAAAGTAAAATTAATCACTGGAAACACTTAAAGTTTAGACTTTCAAAATAATATAACAGGACAAATTATAGCATATTTGTCTAAGTCAAGCTTTAACTGGTATCTTACTGAACTTCTGAATTCTCATAATCTGTAGAATTGGGGATTATTCTGGTCGTCCTGCCATGTAAATTATGCAAGTCATTTTGACTGAATATGAAAAAATATTGAAATTTAAGAACCAAGCTCACCTTCCTTACAAAATGCAGAGAAGTGAAACTCAAAATAAAAGTATAGAGATATTCATTATAAGAACTTGGCTTTAGTTTTCTAGTATTAAGTTTTTAAAAAATTAAATAAAGGTGAAAGAAATTTATCAAGCTCTATACTTAAAATACGTACACTTTTCTGCATACAATACTTCAATAAAATGCACAAGAAAAACTTGACCTAATTATTCATTTTTGTTGCAGATGCCTTTTTCTCTAGATAAACATGAGTATTTACCTAATTGCATTGCCACCAAGAACATATATATATAGAGAGAGAGTGTGTGTGTGTGTGTGTGTGTGTCTGTTTGCACATAATAAATAGGACTGAGCAAATTTTTGCACAGGAGTTTTAATACAGCAGACATTAGACTGTTCTTCATGTTCAATTTAATAAACAAATTGCTGCTTGAACATTTTCAAGCTTTCCTTCTTTCCTTGAACACTGTTTGTAAGAGATGTTTACCTGGAAAAGATGCTAGTTGGGGATGTGCGGCTAAGGCTGTGGGTGTACCAAGTGTCCCCAAACCACCAAATTCTGAATGCCCTGAGCTGGCTGAATGTAGACCAAAGACTGGGTGGCTGACCATTGGGAAGGCACTCGACACTGTGGACAGGTTAAACGGTTGATCCCCAGCTGCTCTGAATAAATGTCCTGGGAGGGAAAAGAACACACTTAAAGTTGTACTATAAAAACATGAGATTTACCTGATTTCAGCATTCATAAGTTAGTTATGATTTCATAACTATTAAATTTTTATTTTACATTTTTTCTTTTGCATTTCTATTCTTCAAACCCTACAGAATAAGATATTTATAGAAACATAAAAGCACTCTGATAAATAACCATAACGAATGGTATAACCATATTTACTTTGAATTTGAGAGATGATATTTTAAGTAAATCTTTTTCACTAATTATAATAGTTTGACCTGAAGAAGTGAGGTGAACTTTCTGTTACTACATGTACATTAACATATTATCAAAAACTTTTACTCATAAGGAAAATAAAAGCATCTTATTAATAGAAGGCTGAAAACCAGTGAAATAAGTCCAGAATCTGTCACCAAGTCATTACTCAAATTATCATACACTCTAGGCAGTTTTCAGTTTCCATGTGCCAGAACTGAAGCTATGTTCTCTATCCAATACTTCTTTGATGAGGAGAGTTGATACCAAAATGGAATTATAGTCTAACCAGATAAAGCGATGTACAGGACAACATAAAGATTTAATGAGTAAATGTATTAAGATATTTCTGCATCTAAGAAGGGCTATCAACATAAAGTTCATTTTTTAATCCTGTGATAGAAAGATCACATTCAATTCAAATGTGCGACTTTTCAATCCCCACTTTTAATCTAAAGAGAATTTAGTACTAAGTGTCACAACCCCAGGCTGGAGTGTTATATAATCAAAACACAACTTATCTTTTGTACTTTGTAGGGATCTCACACAACTTATCTTTTGTACTTTGTAGGGATCTCACAGAAAATTTGTTAAAACTTGGAAACCTTTCTGTTACTTTCCTGGCTTGATACTATGAAAACAGAATATCAAAACCTCACATTCCAAGCTATCTTAAGAATTTACCATGTGAAAGGTATTATACTCTCTGTTAAAATAAGAGTGAGCATTCCTTATTATCTCCTGTTTATGATAGACCTGGCTGTGCTTTGCGATTTAATTAGTTTTAACACAATATGTTTGAAGTAAATTTTAAAACATAAGTTAAAAATAAGTATTTTTTTTTTCATTTAGTCACCAAAAAAAGCAATTCTCTTTGCTTTTTTACTCCCTGAAAACCAAGGAGAAAGTCATTCAAGGTCAGAATGTGCCCTGAGAGACTATATTCTTTACTAAAATTGCATTATATTTTTATCGAAGTAGTAAGATTTAAATAAATTGCATCAAGTCACAAGTATGTCTCATATCAGCCTTTCAGGTAAACAGTTATTATTGAGGGTTGAGGACCCACTAAAACAATAACCAGATCTCATAGGGAAGAGCCTTGGTTTCTTTATAATGAAGGCCCACAAAGAAACTGTCAGAGGGGAGGACAAGGAAAGACACACTTGTGAGTTTCTTTTCTAAGTCAGCCAATCTTTGTTTTTGTTTATCAAAGCCTAAACAGAAAATTTGTGAATTTGGTACTTTTCATCATCAGAGTTCTAGACTGTATTAGCACTGAATTTGAGTCAAAACAAAAATAGGGCATGCTGCTGGGAAAAAGGGTCACTCAAATATCATTATCTTTAAACAATGAGCTTGTAATGTTAAAAAACAGTACTTATTTTCACATATGATTGCACATAAAATCCCTGGTTCTCACCAATCAATTTAACTTCCGGAATCAGATAGCCTTAATCAAATGCTTTATTTGCAAATATACTATGATTAATTATATTTCCTTTTACATCAGTTTTTTTGATGAGCAATGTTTTTTGATGAACATTCCACTTTGGGGATTTTAGCATCAGCTGTCATTTAGATTTTAAAAATAATAGTTCTTAAATTATATTTGTCAGCTACATACACACACACACATATACATATACATACATATATACATATATACATATATACATATATACATATACATATATATGGCGGTGACTTAATGTGAAAATATGAGTGGTTAACTTAAAACTACACAAAACATAAATGGTCAGAACAGACTGAATTATAAAGAGTGAGAAACTGATAGAAATACTACAATAGCTAATGAACTGGTAGAAAGCAGCATCCTTAGATGCATAGTTAAAACACTTATTTTATGATTGGGAAAAAGCGAATGAGCTAAACCCTGGAGTCTCATGGACAGAAAACATGAGCAATACCTAAATGAAGCTATCACTGTTGCAGCAATAATTAAGAATCGACCATACATGATTTGATAAAAAAGGGTTTTTTTTAAAAAAAAAAAAAACATTTTTAAAAAGAGTGATATCTATAAGGAACTGAGTAGAAAATTTTAACAAAATATAAGCTTATTCACCATAGATGTAAATGGGGGGAAAAATATGGTCCTGTACACAGAATTATATTTATGACTGGCAACATTAATAAAGAGGCTACCTTATTTTTCTTTCTTAAACAATTCTTGGTGGAAGATAACTAAAGCATAGAAAGCACCCAAGTGGCAACATTCCTTGTTAGTGAGAAAGGATACACTTTTGTATTTAGCGAAGATGATTAGGACCACATAATTGTTATAGTGATATCATGCATTATCAAAAATACACTTTAGTATTGTTTGTCTATCATCTATTAAAAAACACAGATACTAATTCCATGTGAAACTCTTCCAGAATTTATTCTGTTCTTTATTCAACTGTTACAGTAATTTATTTAGACATTTCATGAACATACCTATTAGTATCAAGTGCTATGTTTAGTTACTGGCATACAAAGGTGAATAAGACATAATCCTTAACTTCAAGGAACTCACGGTTTGACCATAATTTAAATAGTATGAGACTATTTTTTACATCACGATGTATAAAACAAGTTAGTTAATATTTTAATATTATAAACTAGTACTGTTACTGCCATACACAGGACTAATAAATCTTAAATACCTAAAACAGGTCTCATATATACTAGATATAAATATCTGATTCAAATCAATTCATTACTCATTAAGAGAAGCACATCTCTGGAACTAACTTTAAAGGCCTTTAATCTGAACATGAAGTTGCCGGGAATCTTCATTTAAATTTGCAAGGATGCTTCCTAGTATCCTTTTGCCTTCTTTCCGCCAACCCATGGTCCTGATTTTCTTTTTTTTAACTACCACTTGACCTTTTGTTCCATCTTGATTTCATTTAGGTCACATGTTCAATTCGATCACACAAAATTCTACCACCTCCAAGATTTTAAATTCTTAAGTTTCACTCTAATTACAATTTCCCCATTTCCATTTCTTTCTTTCTCTGCATGACTTCTGATCTCTCAGTATTCTACCACTCCCCTGACCCTATCTTCTTTCCTCTCAATCTCATCACCATCTCTCCTGTGCGAACCTTGAAAGTCTTACACCTGTATGTCTACTTCTTCCCCACTTCTCGAAATCTCTTATATTTATGTCAAGCCCAAAGCACTCCCTTACATTTTGTCTGTGAAGTTAGTAAAGTTTTCCTGATCACAAGATCCCATTAATCTTTACTCCACTCTTCTCATTCTTAATCTCTTTATATAAATCTGGCAATGCTGAATGCCTCTCTTCCATATTACAAACCTTAAGCACCAGGGCATGGAACTATCTTGATCCTCTTCTTAATTATATCTTTCAATAATACCACTGTCTGCTTTATTGTAGTCTTTTTTCTTTTCTAGATGTAAGCATTCCCCAAAATTTTGTCCAACTATCTCTTTTTTTCCCCATTATACTTTCTTCCTTAGTTTTTTCATATGCTTGTACTGTTTTAACACTTCTATGTGAATGAAATCTAAATTAGAAGTTTAGCTCCTTGAAAGCAAAAACTGAATCTCACTCATCTCAGTATCCTTAATACCTGGCATAATCTGAAACATAATAGGTACTTCACAAATGTTTCCCACTGTTGGATTTTTGTTCACATTATTTCTTCTACTTCAGACCACCTATACAAATGCTCTTGGACTTCTTTTGCCTTTTATAGTCCTATCCATCCTTCCCTAACTATCTAAAACTGTATTGCTCAAGAAGTATCCCTGAAACTCCCAGACAGATAAGTTGGGCATCCTTTAGACATCCTCTGGACACAATGTCTTTTATCATACAAGGTTATGATGGAAATGTTAGGTAGGTAATCAAACATGAGTGACGGGAGAACAAAGAAACAGAAGCCCAGCCCAGAGAGAGCCCAGAAACCACTCAAAGGACACCCCACTTAAAGAATCAGTTAAAGAATCAGTCCTGAATCCTGAGAGACAAAAGACTGGAGGGCAATAAAAGCTGTAGCTGGTTTAATTTGGCTACAGACCCTTGTGCAGAAGGTACTACCCTAACCTGGCCAAAACCGCAGCCATCATTCTAATATCATTCCTATGCCCAGAAGTTCATGAATCTAATTCTAACAGACTGAATTCTAGGTAACCACATGTACACTAGGAAAAGTGTTATATAGCAGCCAAGCATCAATAGAAATGACCCCAGGCATGGATCACCCAGGAATGCCTTTGTAACGGCCTTTGCAACCACCTATCGGGGCCCTAATATAATATAGACCTTCCCACTTCTCCACTGTTACAACCCTCTTAGCTGAGAAACCCCTCCTCTCTTGGAGCATACTCTGTCTTTTATCTTTTCACCTCCCAAATTCCACAGGGCTACAGCCTTCCTTCACATGGCCCATCTCCTTCAAAAAAGGAATTTTAATAAATACTACCTTACATAACTCACGCTGTGCTGGAATTGTCTCTGTGGCAGTGACAAGAATGGAGACTCTCTAGTGTTGTTCCTGGGGCGATGCCGGAGTTCAGATTGCCCCAACGGTAACAGAAAGAGTCACTTCTTAATCCTTTTTACTTTTTACAAAACACTGCATAAAGCAAAATTATCAGTTTTAAGGGCAATGTCTCCTAATACTTGCAGCAGATAGCTCTAAAATGATAGTTTTCAATTCTTTCTCTCTTTTTTTAAAGGCTAAAATAACCAGGAGTCATTCTTTAAATGATTAAAAATACATCTCAGTTTTTTCTCTGCTCCAATTATAAAAGACATTCACAATGTTACTAAAAGCTCTTTGGGTAATCAAAAGCTGATTTAATGCCATCTATGTTGTGGCTTTATATACAACAGAGGGTGCTATTTAGACTGTACCCTTGGTTCAAGGTCAATGACCTTAGTCTTCTCCAACTCTCTTGAAATTTCAAGCTACTGTTCATAAAGTGATTTTTGATCACAGACTAGCGATGTCTCAGTGAATACTGTAACTACATTTAAAACAAAGCATATTCTAGATTAATAAAGAAGCAGCATATTTTCTTAGATGAAAAAAATACAAGTCAAAGTGGCTCTATTAACCTTATGATTACAAAATTAAATTATTTGAATATTAGACTGCTCCAATTCTGGAGAAATAACTATTTTTCTACATTAATATACCTAATATCAGAAGATGCTTCCAAATAAAAACCTATTATAATTTAAACTCTTAAATTTTGCTCAGAGAAAACATTTGCAAACTGATAAATTATATCATAAAATAAAAATACTTTTAGAAGATGATAATTATTAATAGACATTAACATTCAAATACTATTTCACTATTATGAATGCAACTTTTTAGTTTCTACTGTGACAGGTAACAATGTGCACGTTTTGTATAATAAAAACATACACCTGTAATGCTGAAATACTACAATGTGCACATTTTGTAAATAAAAATTAATATACTCCTGTAATGCTTAAATTCTTGGCTTACAATTAACTGATACTTTTTAGGAGAGCTTTTCAAATTCTACTAGCCAATCTATATATACAAGATTAAAAGCAGTTACACATAAAGCAGATGTCTCAGTAACAAGACATGGTAACTGCAAGTGTCTTTATTAATATTAATGAAATTCATGACACAACAAAATAAGAGTTTTTCTCCCAAAAGAATAAAATAGTATAAATACTGCACTAAAGCCTCGAACCCAAACTACCAGTGACCAAAGCTCCTACCAATTAGGAAAAGTGCAGATAACAAATCAAAATAAAATAATTAAGTATAGTAAAAAATCTAATCTTTTAAAAAATCAAGGAGAGACTGCTTACTATGATAGAACTTCACATATGCTGCTTTCTGTGTGCTTAAAAAGGTCTTTACTCTTTCATTGCTACACAAATTTGTCTTCAAAATCTTGTCTCTAGCTCTTAAAAATTCTAAGCATAATTTTACAGCATTGTAAAGGCAGCCTGTCACATACAACCTATAAATCCTCAAAAATAGCAATGCGATCAAATAAAGGCCATATGAGCACTGGCAATAACTGAGTGTAATAACCAAAATGAACATCATCAAAACTACAGTTAAAGAAATGCTCAAATTACTGGCTCATACATTAAAATTTTTAAATAGATTAATGTCTCAATATTCTGAAACTCAAAACATACAAATTCTACAAACTTGAATTTTTTGATTAAAGAACAGAAAGAATTCTATAGTTAATGGTGACAAAACATTTCCTCCCAAATAATCTTCATTTCATTCCTGTATTCTCATAACGTTTTCAGCCAGTCAACTTTTACATTTTAAGAAAGATTTATGGTATAGAAATAAGGTATTTTTATTTATTTATAAGTATGTATTTTGAGATTATTTTAGACTCAAAAGAGTTGAAAAAATAGTAGAGTCCTAACCTCATCTTACGTTAAAATCGTGCATGACAAAAAACAATTTTCAAAACCAAGAAATAAACCTTGATTAATTAACTAAAATAAAGGATTTATTCAGATCGCATTAGTTTTTCCACTTATGTCATTTTTCTGTCCCAGGATCAAATCCAAGGTCTCACTTTACATTTAGTTGCTGTGTCTTCCTAATTTTCTCCAATTTTTGACAGTTCCTCAGTATTCTCTTTCAAGACCTTGATACATTGAAGAGTAGTGGTCAGGTATTTTTTAGAATGTCTCTCAATGTGAGTTTGTCTAATGCCTTCTCACGATTAGAAGAGGTTATATATTCATTACTGGAAAGAACACCCAACATGCCCTTTTCGGTGCAACATATCTGTGGACCATGATGCTGCTATGTGGTACTGGTGATATTAATTTTAACCACTTGGTTAAGTTGGTATCTGCCAGAATTCTATGTAAAGCTACTACTGTCCTTTGAGACAATCTTTTTATTAGGGAAAAAGTCATTAAAAGCCTAGGTTACCTTGGGAACAAAAGCTGCCACTCTATAAACATTGAACATGGTGAATGGGCTTTTGATTCAGTTTAGCAAATAATGTATCAATATTCAGGCACATGACTATTCTTAAAAGATAGGACAGTTCCTCTTTTGTAATAAGTATTTTTGTTAGTTCTAATGAAGAATTTAGAATTCAGAAAGTGCTAAAAACCCCACAATTTTACATCTATATTTCTATATTCAAATATAAATGTATTTTAATAAGAGAACAGAAAAATAACTGTTAAAACAATCTAATTCTAAATCTTGTTTTGCTTATGTTTCAATATATAAAAAAATATTTGTTTTCCCATAATGAACAAAAATTATTAAAATTAGCTTTGAAAAACATTCTGGGAATATTAATTTTCTGGGACTGCCATAACAAAGTACTACAACTAGGTCACTTAGAACAGAAATTTGTTGTCTCATATTTCTAGAGGCTGGGTGTCTAAAATCAAAGTGTTGGCAGGGCCACGCTTTTCCTGAAGGTGCTAAGGAAGGCTCTGTCTGTTCCATGCTTCTCTGCTAGCTTCTGGTAACCTCAGGCATTCTTCCAGTCTTCACATGGCTTTCTCTCTGTGCATCTGTGTCCAAATGTCCTCCTTTTACGAGGATACCAGTTGTATTGGTTTAGAGCCCATCCTAACAATCTCATTATGACTTAATTCCCTCATTTAACCTTGATTGCCTCTATAATGACCCTTTCTCTAGGTAGGTCCTGTTCTGAGGAACAGAGGGTTAAAGCCTCCAATAGAACTTTTTTGGGAGAAAGATACAATTTAATCCATAACAATGGGTTTATTTTTAGGAGTACTTAATTGGTTTGAAGTTATTACCTTTCTTTATTAAGTTACTTTAAAATACTAAATTAATATTACAAAGTTCTCATAAAAGTTAGGTAAAATAATATTTCGAAATATATTTGGTGCCATGTAATCAAGCCCTACATTAAATAAACCCACTGGGGGGAAAAACATGTGAGGGCCTTTATTTATGATTTATAGATATCTACAATGTAGACGACTTAACTAAAAAGCAAAGTAATGTTAAAGTAGTTCATACTATACATACTCAAAAAAACTGAAATAAAACTTTAGCATTATCCCCAAACCCTTAAAACAATCGTATCTCATCTGGTTGGTGATTTTCTACAGACTATAAACTTAAGCCTTGGTTATCTCTTAAATAAAAAGTTCAAATTAAATAATAACTTCAGAATTTGGGGGTTTTACTTATTCACTGCCTCTTCAATAATGTCGACTGATCTGTTAAAATTCTTTACCCAGTGGCTCACAATGCCCAGCCCAACCAAAATCTGCATAGTTTTTTTTGGTAGAGCAGACCATAACATATCCTAGGAAACTTATTAGAGTTCATTTATCAACTAATTTTTAAGTCCTAGTCCTGAAAGTTCTCTCCTTCCATTCTTTTCTTCGATGATTGTTTCCTGAGCATATATTTTTGTGCAAGGCACTTACTGGAGACATAATAATAAAACTGATACAGTCCCTGCCTTTTAAATGTAGAAGAAGGTACAAACATGCAAAATGACATCAAAAGTACAATTATAAATTGTGAAGAGCACTATGGAGGAAAATATTAGATGCAAAAATAGATAATAGTTGGAATAATTACCTATATACTGTGAACAAAGAAGACTTTTCTAATTAATGTCTCAGGATAGTTAATTTGAAACAAAGCATGAGAAAGAATCAGCCTTATGAAGACCTTGCAGAGAAAGAGCATGTTTGAGATCCTGAGTTGAGAAAGAATATTTGTAACTGAAGAAGTGAAAGGTCAGGAAGGCTAAACGTTAATGGGACAGAATGAGAACAGACCAGATTAATTTGAAATAGGCAGTGATTAGATCACAGAAGATATTATCAGTTAGGTTGAAAAGGACAAAACACCCAATTCAAAATAGAGAAAAAGTGACCATTTGACTTACATAACACGAAAGCTTTTGGAAAAGGCTTACTTTTAGATAAAGACTGACTGAAAGTTTACCAGGACCAAATTTCTCTTTCTTCACTTAGTTCTATATCCTCACATAGGTCCTTTCTCCCAAGGTTTGTGGGACTAAAATAAAGGGTATCCATCCTTACCAGTTCCAGTAAAAATCACAGAATAGAATCTCTTTGTCTTGATTAGCCTGATTTGCATCATATGCCTATTCCCTAACCAATTGCTACTATCTGGGAAATATATTTGGCCAGATTGGGTCACATGCCACCCTCTGGAGTGTTGTTAAATTTTTTTGAAAAGAAAATTATCTAAGGGGGAGGAGGAGGAACAACATCAGAACATGGTGGAGTAGTAGTAAAGTGGTTGCACAAATCATCCATAGAAGACAATTATAAAAACTGGGTTTAAAACAATAACAACAACAACAACAAACTAAAGAGGCCAGCCAGGAAATATCCAAAAGCAAAGAAAAGCCAGGGGAGAATTTATCTGGAAAAATGGTAATGAGAAAGGGTAAAATGTGTGACTTTGTGGTGTTTTGGTCTAATAATGCCATCTACACCTCACAGCTACAACTACAGAAAACAGTAGAAGAAACATGAGTAGACTTATTGGCTAAAGATGCCAGAGGTCAGAATCCAGGACTGAGAAAATACTAGAAAAGTTAAAGGGAAAATCTAGAAAGAATGAGACCCAAATTCAGAGTTTAAATTATCCAAATGACTATCTATAAGAACACTGTGCATGAATGGGGAAGGACTCCAGAGACACTGCAAAATAGCTAGCGGAGAACAGAGAAATCTACTCTTGTAAGACAAGGCTACACACGGCAGATCTGTTGATTTTGATTAATACATAACTGAATGAATTCCTTCACCATGATTCGGTTAGACAGCAGAAAGCCTGAAGTGTCAGAGTACAGAGTCCAAAGCTGGCGGAGTCGCTAAAGATTAGAAGGTTAATCTTACAAGTAAGGAAACCACCAAAAAAAAAAAAAAAAAAAAAAAAAAAAGAGGCTCATTTCTACCTAAGTACTCGGCTTGGCTGACCCACAGTACTTCATTGGCACAAAGGAGACCAACAGACGGTCAGTCTTAAAAAGCAACAGTGGGAAGACAGATTATCACCATTATGTTTTTGACCGCAATGTAATTTAAATGGACATCAATAAAAAAATCTAAATGTTAAATTACTGATGTCTAAACAACCCATGAGTCAAAGAACTCACAAAGGAAAACAGAAAACATATTTACTGGAATAATAATAAAACGAAAACTTATCAAAATTTGTGGGATACAGCTATAGCAGTACCTAAAAGGGAAATTTATAGTATTAAATGGATATATAGGAAAAGGAGAAAGTTCTTAAATGATCTAAGCTTTCCTTTTGAGAAATTAGTATAAAAGAAGAGGAAATCATACCCAAAGAAAAATAGAAAGAAATAATAAAGGGACAAAATTAATGAAATAGAAAATAGAGAAAAATCAATGAAACCAATAGCTAGTTTGTCAAAAAGATCAATAAATTGATAAAACTCTAGTCACAAAGAAAAAAAAAGTACAAATTATTAATATTAACAATGAAAAAGAGGACATCACTATAAATCCTATAGACTTTCAAAAAATAAAGTACTACTTAGAACAACTTTGAGTCCATAAATTCAACAACGTAGATAAAATAAATGAATTCTTTGAAAGACATCAAATACCAAAGCTAACACAAGAAGAAAAGAATAATCTGAATAGTTTTATATTGATATTTAAAAAGTTGAATTTATGATCTAACATCTTCTAACAACAATCGGAAGGAAAAAAAAATCTTCAAAGCTCAGTGGATTCTACCAAACATTTAGGAAAGAAATAATACCAATTATATACAAACTCTTTCAAAAAATGATTTCCAAGGAGGAAATGGTCAACTGTGTCCATTCTACCAAGAAGCTGAGTGAGACAAGGACAGAAAAGTGACTTTGGTATGGGTTGAAATACACACCAAAGACAAGGAAATGAGAAAGCATATGCAGCTCTACCTTTTGAGAAGTTTGGCTATAAAGCAAGGCAGAAAACAGGGCAATAATAACCAGAAGAGCATTTGGGGTACAACAAGAGTTTTGGGTAATATTGCTTTTTAGGATGGGAGATACTAAGAACATGCTTTTATACTGATGAACATGATCCAGTAAAGTGAGAAAAATTAATGATACTATATAGAAGGAATGAAGTCCTTGAAAAGTGTTTTATAATCTTTAAAAAGGAAATGATATTTGCTATTGTTTAAGACATCATTTTGAGCTAAGTATTCTCTATTTCTATTTCATTTAATTTATACTGCTACACAGAATAGTATATCAAAGAAGAGTTATAGTAAGTATACATGAGCTGTCAGTGGTTCCTGATCATTGGATTATAGATGAGGGGGTAGGATCCATGGAACCACCAGCTAGAACCATAATGTTCTGATTGAACTAGAAGTAGTTTCCTGAAACAGGTCGTTCAACAGTAATGCTCTGAAGTCATTCAAAAGGAACAGAGGCCAAATCCTCAATAATTTTTCCTCAATAATTTTATAAGTACCTAATTCCCTGTAATCTCATTTTGCTTAAAACAGTTTTATTGGTTTATGTTATCTCTAGATATATCAACTAACAACTCTAACTAGTGATACAATTCCCAAACTGAAAAGCTAAATTCAGACTATCACAACTGGCCTGATAATTTATAATCATGTACTTTTCAAAGTGATACTAAATGAGAGGTAAGTAAAAATTTAAAAAATATATATGCATAACCTTGGAAGTAAAGGAGAGATTCTTAAACAAGACAAAAAGCATCAACATAAATAAAATCTAATAAATCCGACTACTTTAAAGTTGTAGTTCTATTGAGCAAAAGACAATGTAGAATAAAAAAAGACACATCACAGACAGAGGAAAGACACCTCCTACAAACAGAAATGAAAAAATACAAAAATAACTCACAAATCCACAATGAAAAGATATACAACCCAAGAGAAATATGAACCAAAGCCCTATATAATCACTTCAAAAAAGAGGAAATCCAAAAGCCTAAAATCTTATAAAAAGTCACTTCAATAAAACACTCCTTCATATTTGCCATTGACAAAAATCATAAAGTCTGTCAACGACAAGTGTTAGCATGGCTGATAAACATCAAAAATTCTAATACACACTGGTAGGAAAATAAATTGGTACTACTTGTAAAATTGAAGACATCTTCATTAAGTATGCTTATATGTGTCAGGATCCATGTATATAGTCGTGATGTAATTGGCAAAAGTTGGAAACAACTCAAAATATCCAACAACAATTGTGCGGATATAAAAATGGATGTATATTCCATTCAAATTCAATGCCTTTTATCCTGTAAAACTTATTTTTCTTACATATTTCTTATTACTTGGAGAGTTATCCAAGTCAGGACAAGGCTCCTCCTCTGTCTCAACATCGCTTTATCCAAATTCAGTCATTATCTCCCATAAGAATGTACTACCTTCTTCTTTCCTGGAAAACAGTGCTATAGGCGGATCACCCCTTTTACAGCCATGAGATATACACATAAGCTTCCCAGTCCCTTCAGAAGACAAAGTATAAAATTAGAAGGAGTGCAGGTCGGTGATGGCTTTACCCACCCTAGGATTGCCTATCCATGGGTTGGTGTGTCTATCTGTCATGTTTTCCTATTCATAGCTAAACACTGTCAAACTGAGACATACTCTAAGTTGTAACCTTCCTGGTCAACTTGTCATTCCCTCAAAATACCACGATTTAGCACACTTGTATAGAGAGGTAAGTGGCTTGCAACTAAGATACATATTTAAATCAGTCTCTTTAATTTTTAAAAGAAATGCAAGCATACTCCAGCTTAAACTACAAAGTTTTAAATAGTTTATGTTTGATACATTCAATATTTTATGAATTTTTGTTTGAAGGGTTCTAACTAAAAAATAGATTGAAAACAACTAGTCTATGGCACAGCTGACCTATCATTGAACTTTCTCAAAATTCTATCTTTATATTAGGTCAAATGACCTAACTCAGAGACAGAAAAAGTTTGTTTGTTGTTTTTTCTGAGGAACTGATACGCTTATAGCACTGGGATGTGAGGCATGTATCCCATTATGTTTTCCTTTTATTCTCTGCAGCTAGGTTATTAAGTTTTCTGTTCATTATCAGTGGCTTTCTTCAGCTAGCACCTTTTTACTTTTCAAAGTTTATCTTGATATTTTAGTCATTTTGTTTATTGTGCTAATATATTTATAGAAAGCTGTCCCAAATCATATTTTAGAAGTAGGCAAGTTATTTTTTAAAAATCATACCTTAATGAGAAAAGAAATATTGTATTGTTATATTCTGATAAGACCAAAAAAACACATATAAGCAGATGACCTTAGATTAATCAATCTTTATTGCAGTGCTATTTTCTACCCAAGTTACTGTAATAAATTGAAAGGTGTATTGTGAAAGGCAATCCTCCAAAGTCCCTACATATTATTGCTGGACATGCCAAGACAGCAAGGCTTAGACCACTGTTTAACCAAGCCATTTCTCAGGACTGCATTTGCAATGGTCACCCTTAAAGGATGAGGTAACATCTCCTTCCAGACAAAGAGTGAGTTTGTTTTCATTTACTATAAAAGCAGTGGATTCCCCCAGCGCAGTATTCCTTATTTGTGATACAAACCAAATGCATTAATAAGATCTAATGGAGGCTCTTCTGTGTGGCCTCTGTGGGACTTGGGAAGCATAGGGAGTCAATGCCAACATGATGCTCATGCTATTTGCTGTGCCATAAGTAATGAAATCTCTGACCCAAGAGTCTCATGTCTTCTGGCAGTATCTATAATAGGAACAGGCTAACTTGTAGGTAGGTATAATCCCAAATCCTGACAAGGTATTGATTCAAAAGAAATCAGTTGATCAGTCAAACTTTGAAAGCAAATTTGAATTACATCCTTTGTAACTCAGAGGAATTCCTATAGAAATGCCATTAATGAAGATGACAGAGAATGGTCACTTAAAATAACTCTTTAAAACAACAGAATGTCCTCAAAGGGTCCATTAAAGACCTGCCGAGTTTTCACATTTCAAAGAAAAAAATTCTGCTTTGTTATCTCTGTACATCAAAAAAGTTGAAGAGATTTAAATTGTTCAAGATAAAGAGGCCAGGTCCATTACCGCTCTATGATTTTGTTAAAATGCAGAGAATTATCACATAATGAATAGGACAAAAATAATGAATCAAACAAAAGACAGAAAATATAAACTGAATTATGCAGGACAACTGAGCATTCTCTTAAGTAATCTATGTGTTATAAGTTAATACAAGGCTTGACTTTAAACTAAGACCACAATACTGTGAAAGTTAAAAACTAAAAATCACTTTCCTAGAAAGTAAAAAATCTCATGCTATAGGTACTAAAAGCACAATGTGTTTACATGAATATAATTTCAGAATAAATATAGAAATAAACTATATTTTCATTCAATGTAAGCATTTCAACATAAACTCTGTATGACCTTTTTTAAATTGGAAAATAAATAAAAACTTATTCCTTTCTAGACAAGAAAATTTCTAATGTTCTTCAGCAATTCAGCATACCCCACCCCTTCTGCAAATCCCAACTAGCACTAACAAAAAACAAAACAAAACAAAACAGTGCCCAAGATGTGACTAATCAGAATAGTAAACAATTTAAGAGTCACTAATTCAGAACTAAATGAGAAATAAGTGATAGCAAAGTGTCCAAGAAATTCAAGGTTCTGTACTCAGATATTATTGAAATCTTCAATATAAAAAAAGAATATTTCTCTAGAAACATTATGTATATTAAAATCTCATTCAGAAAGAGTTATAAAAAGCAAGAAAAAAATTACAAAATTACAGTGCGTAGTCATTTGGACAGACTAACAAAGTAAAATGCCAGGGGTGGCATCATCTTTTCTGAACACGGCCTACCATCAAAGGCATTCATCATTTATGTATAGTCATCATTTTATATGTACGAGAAGTGTGAATGAAGTTATTAAATAACTTAACCAAGATTGTGCAGAGTGCAAGAAAACAGGGATTTTATTAATTTTTAATGTAATACTATTTTATTATGTAATTGCTAAGAAATTTTAGAAAATTTTTCTGATAAGACAAAATTATATCCTTCTTGTTATTATTCCATTAATTAAAAAATCTAAGTAATTAAATATATATTTGACAATAGGGTATTTTGTTAGCAAACATTCCATATTTATGCATTTCGTTTATCCAAAATTACAAATCTAATTTGAAAAAGTGAAATATCATTTACTTCTACTACTTATAAACATATAAAATAGTCTATAAGATTAAAACAGTTTAAGATTAAAAAGCTTCCTAGTGATAAAGGAATGAATTAGTCAAGTATAGGTGTTCAAAAAAAAGGTGGGGCGGGGGAGGGGGAATGTATTCTACCAAATCCGTGTTTTGACAAACAGTGATTTTGGGTGGTAATTAAAAATACCTTCTACATAATTAATCAAAATTGGGGATATTTTCACTTCTGAAATAAACCTCTCTGCAGCAATATAAACATCATTTATGATGCTTAGGTTTAAGAGAAACCTGTCATACTTTAAACTTTTAAAATTTTTTCCATAAAGTAAATGATCTGCCTTAGTATACATTTGTGAACTGCAGAGTTTGGGGGTCATTTCAAATGCATATCTAGGGCAAAGAGTTTATAGCACTGATACCTACTCTGACCATCAAAGATTCCTTTGTATTTCTTCACTCCTTCATGGGCCTATTGTTTTAAAAAGACTTTGCATGTATTAATGTATTAATTGAAATAGTGACACTAATATGAAACTCACAAAGATAACTTCTAATAAGCATGAAAAGACTGGAATAACTAGTGCTACTCCAGTATGTTAATAAAATCCTTAAAAAAGGAAACACTAGATGCTGAGTAAAGATCTAACCATTGTTCAACAGGTCAACAGAGGTAATGAGAACAGTTTATTCAGAGCTCAATAAAAACTATAAACACAAATTAGGAAAAGGTAGGCATTCTAAAACTGAGTTAATAAAGGGCATTCACCACATGGGTTGATTGTAGAGCTAAGTGAAGCAGCTCCAGTGGAAAGGCCGCCTTTTGAAACCGATGAAGCCACAGAAGGTATAGAAGATGAAGTTGGTATAGTAGAGGAGGCTGTTGAAGATGGTAACCGTTCTCCAGACTCCATTATCTATAAATGGGAGAAAAATGTTAATTCTTAGTATTAAATAGTGAAATTACTTAAAAGAATTAACCATAAGTCAAGCTTTTAGGCATACTTTTAAAAAATATGAAATAAGTTTAGAATATATGTTCTTCAGAAAGATAAAATATGGGAAAAATAAAAGCAATATAATTAAAAATACCAATTTCTGAAGTAAGTTTAATGTTAAGTGTAACAAATCCTCTTCTAATAAACTTGCATAGTTTTCTTATACATAAAAAATTAATAGTGATTTGAATATAGTAATTTCACAAAAATGTGTGTTGCCATAACCTTACTTGTTATTCTTCCTAAATCACCTTATCACCTATTCAGTTACAACATAATACCTACATTGCCTTAGTAAATCAAAAATATAACACCACATTTAAATGGACTGTAACCTTGTCATTTAAATCCAGATAGAAATATGCTTGTAAGTCTTAAAAATACAAGAATCTGACCTAGTAATCCCCACTACAGTGAGTCCCCACAAAAAGATAAATACATTTTAGAGTTTTTACTGGAGTCAAGTTTGGACTATAGTTTCAAAATGGCCTTAGTACGACTGATTTATAATGAATGAATCACTTCTAAGCATCTTCATTTATTTGCTTAGTTATTTGGGGTACAATTTTACATTGGTCTTATTGTAATAGTTTATGTTGATATAGAAAATCTAGAATAGAAATGGGAGAAGGGCATCAAAAGATAAATTTCCACTTCTAAAATAAATGTCATGGAATAGAATGTAGAGCAGGGTGACTACTGTTAATAATACTGTATTGTACATTTAAAAGTAGATAAAAGTGTAGATCTTAAAAGTTGTCATCACAAGAAAAAGAACTGTAACTGTGTGACGATGGATGTTAATTAGACTTACTGTGGTGAGCACTTCACAATCTATAAAATATCCTATCGTTATGTGTATACCTGAAACTAGTATAGTGTTATATGCTATTACATCTCAACAAATATTTTAAATCTAGAATAGGTCATAATCATTTTAATAGTCTCTGCATACACTAATCCCGCAATTAAACAAGGCAACCATGAAGTTCACAGTTGCTTTAAAGACTATACAACCTATAAGAAGAAACAAAAAAAGATACTGCTCACCTATAAACTTATCATCAGCCATGAATAAACTTTTACCATTTAAATAATTTAACCATAAAAAGATTTCTGTAGGGAATTCTATAGCCAATTCATATAATTACTATATATTTTCTAAGAAAAACAATTTGATTTCATTTAAAAGTAATGACCAATTAAAATAGTGCAGGGTTAATATTTAAATGTTGTTTGAATGCATACAGTATGTAGATGATTTTTTTTTCATGAGATAAATACATATAGTAAAGGTAATCTCAGGTTGGCAGAAAGCATCATTATTAATAAGACAATTTCAATGAGTTTTCTAATCAAATGCAATTTAAAAACTTCATATTCTGGAATTGCTGTCAATCACCTCCATAGGTGATGGTGCTGCTGTAATGAGTGTGGCCATATTCTTACAGAACTTTTCATATCCTTTATTAGCATTCATCATGGAAAGGCATAGTTAGTAATGACGGCTACATGGAACTAATGCTTAAAGGGCAGGTTTTGGGACATTAAACATTAACTAATGAGCTTTGAGACATGTGGCTGTCTGAATGCAAGGCCTATAACTGACATCTTTCTCTACAAACTATTTTCACCAATGTCTCATTTCACTAAACACAAAAAATATGGCTTCTTTACCTAGTTTACAGAAAAAGACTTTTTAAAAATTTATAGCCGATAACCTCATTGTCTCAAAAAATTCTCAAATATGCTATATAAATGTATTAATATTTAAAAATAACAAAAGGAAATTTGTAATGCAATCCTTATCAAAATACCAATAGCATTTTTCAAAGAGCTTGAACAAATAATCCTAAAATTTATATGAAACCATAAAAGACCCCAAATAGCCACAGCAATCTTGAGAAAGAAGAAAAATGTTGGAGGTATCACGCTACCTGATATCAAACTATATTACAAGGCTACAGTAACCAAAACAGTATGGTACTGGCACAAAACAGACAAATAGATCAATGGAAAAGAATAGAGAGCCTAGAAATAAATCCACGCCCATATGCTCACTTAATATATGACAAAGGAGGCAAAGACAGTCTCATCAATAAATGGTGTTGGGAAAATTGGACAGATACATGCAAAAAGAAGAAGCTGGACCATCTTATACCATATACAAAAATAGACTCAAAATGAATTCAAGTCTTAAACGTAAGACCTGAAACTGTTAAACTTCTAGAAGAAAACATAGGCAGTAAACTCTCTGACGTTGCTAACAGTAATTTCTTTTTGGATATATCTCCTCAGGCAAAGGGAAACAAACGAAAAAATAAACAAATGGGACTACATAGAACTAAAATGTTTTCGTACAGCAAAGGAAACCATCAACAAAACAAAAAGATAACTGATTGGGAAAACATATTCGCTAATGATACATCTGGTAAGAGGTTAATATCCAAAACATATAAAGAAATCATACAATTCAACTATAAAAACAAACAACACAATTTAAAAAATGGGTAGAAGACGTGAATAGATTTCTCAAAAGTGGAAATACAGATGGCCAACAGACATATGAAAAGATGCTCAAGGTCACTAATTATCAGAGAAATGCAAATTAAAACCACAATGAGATATCACGTCACACCTGTCAGAATGGCTATTATCAATAAATCAAAGAACAGCAAGTGCTGGTGAGGATGCAGGGAACCCTCATACACTATTGGTGGGATTGCATATTGATACAACTACTATGGAAAAGTCTGGAGTTTTCTTAAAAAAATAAAAATAGATACACTTTTTGACCCAGCAATTACAATTCTGAGTATTTATCCAAAGAAAATCAAAACAATAATTCATAAAGATCTGTGCACACCAATATTCATGGCAGCACAATTTACAATAGCCAAGAAATGGAAGCAACCTAAATGACCATCAACAGATGACTGAATAAAGAAGTTATGGTTCACATATGTAATGGAATACTACTCAGCCATTAAAAAAAATGAAATTCTACCATTTGCAACAATGTGCATGGACCTAGAGGTTATTATGCTGAGTGAAATAAGTCAGACAGAGAAAGAAAAATACCCCATGATTTCACTTATATGCAGACTCTGAGGAACAAAAAGAACAAACTAGTCAAAAACAGACTCTCGCAAATATAGAGGATAATCTGGTGATGGACGGCAGAGAGGGGGAGTTGGGGGCTGGGAAAATGAGGTGAAGGGTTAAAGAAGTACAAAATAGTAGTTGATAATAGATGGTCACAGGGATGAGCAGCACAGCATAGGGAATGCATTAGCATTAGTGCATTGGTTAGGTATAGATCAGGGGAGAGAAAGAGCAATTAGGGGATCGTTTTACAAACTACATAAATGTCTAACAAATGTACTGTATACATGAAACTAATAAAATAAAATTAAAAAAAAAAGATGTTTTTTAAAAACTTGACTTTGTACTACATAGTCATAATTTAGTGATAAATTATAGGTAAGCACATTAGCTCAGTACTTGGCTTATAAGAGCTCAATAAATAATAGTCATTTTTTTATTGGATAATAAGTTATAAATTCTATGTATATTTTTTTCTGTTGCTCTAACTTGATTCAAGACTAAAGGAAAGAAAACTCAGAAGGCAAAATGGGTGGGCTCCACATATTGCTCATTGGCGATTACATACATTTGATGTACAATGTACTTTTGAGAATCTATTCTGTAGAAATAAAGTACCAATAGGTTATTATAACATTGTTTAAAAAGAAAAGAAAATGTAAATATGCTAATAAGAAAAAGTAGAACTAGAGCTAGTAGTATAAGGTATGGGGCCTATTTTAGTTGCAGTGAAAGTGCAATTTTTTCTTTTATTCTTGGATCCTTTTGTTAATTTAAGTGGGAAGGGGCTTAATTTTTTTTAAAAAAATATGCTTATGCACCCATTTTCCTTAGAAGTTGTATTCATACATTATTCATATATTATTTCAACTATTTTGATCTTATGTATTTTTAGCCAGTATGCTCTCTTAGGCAGCTGAGTATTCTCCTTGCATGTAAAGTCCTCTTCTTTCACACTGGACCTAAGTTTTAAATATTTTTTTCATGTTCTAATAGGTATTTCTTAGTTGTAATAACCCCAAATTTGGTCAATTAGTCCATGTTCACTGTATACATATCCTTCTTTTCATTTTAAATATAACAAATCTACTCCAGACTTTGTTACTCTAGAATTAGGAATGTTATGCTTGAATTAACAAGGATAGACTTTTCAAATTTTCCTTTTTAAGTTAATATTACCAAATTCACATTTTATTTATTATCGTCCTCTGCCAAAGCATAAGCATAGAACTGGAATAAATCCTAGCCATCAACTTGAAAGTTAAAAGTAAGCAGGCAATGCATTTGTCATTGGGAATAAGCCACAAAACAATCATTGGCTTACTAAACTGTAAGAACTAGTCAAAGGTTTAAAATACATGTGCAGCAAGGAATGTCAAATACAGTAAGTGAAAGTATGAGAAACAAGATATGTACATAAGATACAAAGTATCTCCTACAAAATATTTACTAATTAAAAAGAGCAAAAGAGTAACTTCACAGTGGAGAAACTATAAAACCTGTAATCAAACATAGGGACATCATTTATCTTCTGATATCTTTAGAAGGGCATATCACCTCCGCAACATTCTTCCCAATGACATATAACCTCAGTCAAATAATGAGAAAACATCAAACAAACCCAAACTGAGAGACCAAATACAAAATAACTGACTAGTATTCATCAAGCGTCAAGGTCATGAAAGAAAAGGAAAGACTGAGCAACTATCATATGTTGAACACTAAGAAGAGACAACAATTAAATGTGATGTGGGATCTTAGGATGGATTTTGGAACAGAAAAATCATATGGAAAAATTTTCCATTAATTGAAAAACTGGTGTAATTCATGTAAGATCTGTAGTTTATAATAATGGTAATGGTAATTTTTTGATTTTTATAATTTTGATAATTGTATTATGGTTATATAAATTATTAAAATTAGGGGCATCTGGAAAAAAATGTGTGTGCTCTATATTTCTTTTGCAACTGTTTAAGTCTAATAGTATTTCAAAATAAGAGGTAAAGAGAAACAAAAAACTGCAAACATTCTGGCACACAGTAAATACTCAAAAAATACATATGCATTGGGGTTGAAGAGTATAAACCTAACAGTGGAAATGAAGATACAGATTACATTATGTCAGCAAGACATTTGATAATAGGTGTAATCTGGGTTCAAAAACTGTGTCTTCATCTTATTAGCTATTATGTTGCATAAACTATGTAACTTCAGTGAACTTTAAACTTCTTCATGAGTAATATGAAAATGTAGTTAGGAGAATTAAATGAAATAATCATTTCATGTAAAGTGCTGAGTACCTAGCATTCAATAATTGTCAGCTATTGTTTTTAATAAGTGAACATCTGTGTATATAATTAGCCATGTGTCTGTATGGCAGTAAAAAAAAATCTTAAGATATTTTTAGATTATTCATTTCAAGTAAATATTTCAGCATCATATCTATTTATAGGTTATGTATATGCTTGGCATGTTAATATACTTTTTTAGCCAGATTTTTGAGTTCAGAATTAAAAATAAATGACTTAGAATTGTATAGTACCAATGAAACTTTCAAAATAAGGGTGTTTTAGCATGTTCTACTTTGAAACTTTTGAAATAAGCTACAACACAAATATAGATGAAAAATTAATACATTAATTTTCAGTTGAAAAAATATAATCATTCTATGATCAAAAATCATTATTGAAGCATATTGCATAAAAATTGGAAGAAACCTGTTTACTCAGATTATTTAAGAAAAAATGTTTTCATTAAAATAAAGACAGTTCAGACATCCAAGAACCATTTAGTCCCAGATTTCTGTTATGGCCAGAGCATACAGATCTGATACTAACAGATCTGTAATAGACTCTCATTCTGACACTATGTGTTAGGAATACCACTTTCATCTTAAATTCCAAACCGCAAACAACTGACTCTATTGGGTCAAAAATGGCCTAGACACCATAAGATCAAAATGGACAAAATATAGTAACATGACTCCCCAACCCACAACACACTCATCTATGGAAGAATATCAATTGGTGTGTGTGTGTGTATTTATATATATATATATATATATATATATATATATATATATATATATATATATTTATATATTTATATATTTATATTTATATATCTTTTACCTTAAGGCCTTTATAAAAGTATACTTTCTAATATATAACTTCAGAACTCTTTATAAGTTAACCAGATAGGATCAAGATTACAGCAACTGAAAATTAACATGTACACTACAGTAAAAAATAAATTTGTCAATGTGAACAACAGGAAAAAATGTGCAGAAGATGATGAAGGAATTATGAATAATTTAAGTCATTATAGATCCTTCCCATGTTCTAAAATAGTAGTCCTCAACCAGAGGTGACTTTGTAAGACCCACTTCATCCACTAGGAAACATGTGGCAATGTCTGAGATATTTTGATTGTCACAACTGAAAGGACGCTAATGGGGTTGCATATATAAGAGTCCAAGAATGCTGCTAAACACTCTGCAATGCCCAGGACATCCCACAGAGAGATTACCTGACCCAAAATATCAGTACTGCTAAGGTTTAGAAATCCTGATCAAAAGTATAAAAACCTGTATTACTTGCAATTCAATTAACCAAAACTTTCTGTCAAGTAGTAATGCTATATAACTGTTACAATAAAATGATTCAAGCTGATTTAGTACCATTGCAATAAATGAGAAAATTATATTCAACCTATCTTTTGTATCAGCTCACTTCTAGAGTCTATAAATTTTACATTTTGCCCTAATTATTTAAACCTGATAATATATGATACACAACACATATCATAATGCTCATTCATACTCGGTAACATGAACTTGCTATATTTTACTAAGATAATATTTACCTGTAACAATTCGAGAATAAACAAAAATCAGAAATACAAACAACTCTGCACGATGATTTTCTATACTCCAAAAAAATGCAATGATCAGTTGTTAATGATAATACTGTTCAAATGCATGCATATCAAATGTTCTTTTATGTGTAATCATAGAATCTATGAACACTGACAGCTGCTAGGTGTAAGCCCAGATAGGTGCAAATATGGAAGGGCAAGACTTATTGGCTAAGACATATAAAAATGATCAGCTGCCAATATTTCAGTTACATGATTCCTTTACTATTGAAAGCATAGCTATAGAATAGACTGCGGATTCAGAAAGTAAACATAAAATAGACTTAGATATTTCTCCTGGAAGGACTTTCTTAAGAAAGAGTGTCTTTATCTTTGCTAGCAATACCAAAAATTCTTTGTGAGAGTTCAAAGCACATAAATCGATTCGGTGAACCTTTAATTTTCCTTACAATGTAACTTCAAGTGAAAAACAATAATTAGAAAGGATATCAGATGGTCACTGTGTCGCTTCTTTCGGTTTAGCAGGACAACAGTAGAGATTTTACAAGTCCATTATTTTCTGAAAGTTCTGACAAAGGTTTTTATATAACTATTTCTTTAGATAATTTCTAGGCAACTGACCATTTTGACAAATAATACTTCAAAATATTAAGAAGCAAAACAAAAGAAAAAAACCAAGAAACAAATAAAAATTACTCTGTTAAAGGATTCTGAGAAATAAGATTTGAGGCAGAACTTATTAGACAACAAATAAAATTATTCTCTGAATTAAGTTCCAAAGTTTAATAATTCTATTAAATTTTTTTATTTTCCTACATTTAAAAATAGTTATTTGAAGGCATTATGTATGGTATATTGTGGTTTTAAATATGAATATATAAATTGGATAAATTTACTTTACTCCTTAACACATTTTAACTACCATTGTAAGCAGTCAAACAATTACATCTCCAAACGAAAGTGGGCAGGCAATCAGGTACCCTGTATTGCATGCAGCCTGTGATTTGGAGCAAGTCTCAGACACCTCTATATAGTAGATTCCTTATCTGAAAAACGATAGGATCAAATTAAACTAAACTTCAAGTCCTTATCTGAGTTTTACCAAGTCGATGGTAAAAAAAAAACAAACAAAAATCCTTCACATTCCATTAAAATATATAACAATTTAATATTACTTTTTTCTTATCCTCCCTTTCATTGCCATAGTTCTATCTCCAAATGTGTATCATGCTAAATTATAGATTATCGTTAAATCTTTTAAAGATTTATTTTTGTCTTATTTATATCTCAAGAAACTTTATGATGAGAAAATTATCCAAGAGTAAAGCACTGATTTTCATACTGCTCGATAAATATCTATTCGGGGAGAATTCTTTTTCATCCAAATGGTTAAGTATGCTCTTGCAGTGAGATATCTGTGAGGAAGAGGTTATCCTAAGATATAAGAAAAGGTATGCAAGAATATTAAAGGAAGATCTGAGCAAGATTTACCATGTATGAATCAACTAAACCACAGGCAGAATCTATGAATTTCACTATTGACTAGAATTAGAAATTTCTAACAAGGATACCCAGGTTAGGAGGGTAAAAAGAGAGAGGCTGGTTAATGATCTTTTTTTCCTACAAATGCAAGACAAGTAAAAAGACTTAAAGCTTTGCTTAAACTAAAGGAAACAATTAAAATTAACTGGAATTTCGCAGACATTAATGGATAATAACTGAGGCCAATGCACAACAACAGACTGAGAAAACAAAGTAGAGTAACAAAGAGAAATCATGTTACTCTATATAAGATGTTTACATACACTCAGAAGCCAAGGAAAGATACTCAAAATTACATATCAGATGAACTAGAATAAACTCCCTTTCAATCAAGAAGCAGTGCTTCCATAACAGGGAAATAACACATTTCTTAAAGAACAAAATGAGGGTAAGAGCTTATGAATGCCATGTAACGATAATTTTGTCCTGGCCATCATAAAATTAGGTTTGTGTTTCTAATATTATTACTCTCCCCTGATCAAGTCTTTAATTTATTCAAAAAATAAATCTACACATATGGGTAAAGACATATGTAAAGGATATTTATTACCACCTATTAATTGCAAAAGACTTCAAAAACAAAAAATTCCATCAGGAAGGAATTATTATGGTACATTTCTTTAATAGAATATTATACGGCTGTTACAAAAGAATGAGGTAGATTTATACAAAGCTAATTTGTCAAATGAAAAGAGTGAAGCAAAGAGGAATAAAAACAGCAAGATCTTTTGTGTGATTAAAAAAGAGGGGAATATATTATGTTTGTATTCTCAGAATATTTCTGGAAAAATATATATGAAACTTGTAACTGTGTTTACTTTTAGGTAAAGTGACTGGGGAATGGGAATCTAAGATGCGGAAATTATTTTTCATTATATATCTTCTACCTCTTGAGTGATTTAGGATGTACTTGTATTAATGACCGTTAAATAATTTTTTAAAAAGATAGAGTTCTAAAGATTTGTTATTGCTAGATATTACTTTTCAAAATAATCTCCAGGTAGTTCTGATTCATGGTGATGAGACAGGAAGATCCTGAACCTCCCGGCACATACTAAGTCTACAACTACATATGAAACAACTCCCACTCAAAAAAACATAAAGGCTCACTGAGTGACGACTACACATCAGGCAACAAAAAGAAAACCACACCGAAGTAGTAGGAGAGGCTGGAAAACAAACATGCCATAAACCCCCTCCTGGTTGAGGTGACCCACAACCAGGAGGGAACTGAAAACCCAGATCTTCTTCATGAGGAGTGAAGGGTTTAAACCCCACATTCTAACTTTTATGAGATACACGTGAAAGAAGAGCCCCAAACATCTAACTTTGAAAACCGACAGGGCTCACATCTGAAGAACCCCTAAGACTGTAGTGATCTGATAAAATGTTCTTAATGGGCTTTGCCCAAGGGCCCACCTGTCCCAGGGCCCAGCACAGAGGCAGCTGATCGAGCCCAGGAGGCTCACATGCTTATATAAAATGTTGGCCTGAGGGGATGGCATCCAATCTAATACATACATCTATGATTCTGCTAGAAAACTCGCTGGGATGGAGACTGGCTGGCGCCACTGTCCTTTACTTTTGCTGTATTCCAGAACACCAGAACCTCTTAACCCTGAGATAATTGAGAATTTTTTCCAATGTCCCCTTATCTTTATGACAAGATGAGAGAAGAAGTATTGGGAAAGAAGAGCTGGGGGAAGAGAAGAGGCAGGAGGGAGCAAAGCAAGGGAAGAAGGTCGGGAAGGAGGGAAACTAAGATTTTGGAGACATACAGCATCACTGATAGACTAGATTACCAGGAAAAAAAAAAAGATCTTTGCCTTGAAGTAATTTTTAAATGATGTGTCTTCATGAAAGTAAAATTCTGCCCTTTACCCCCATCCTCAATGTACAATAGTCCACACCCCTCTGTGCTTTCCCTGTGCTTTACTCAAGCTTTCTCTATTTAGACTGCCTAATCTGCCAGATAGATTCCTTGCTGTTGAGGTAATCCTTGACCCTCAACAGTGGGTCACAGGACTACTCCTGTAGTCAAAGCTGTGTGAAACAGACATAACCCAAGGAAATGATGGCTAGCCATAAATCTGTGACAAATACTAGCTGCCTCTAAAAGACGCTATGATATAATCAGATTCTCTCTGACATAGACATTTTAACTAATAGAAACAGGGTGACTTGTTGCAAAGTGGGAGATCATAAAGGCTGTGGTCCTAAGAATATACAAATTTTTTTAAAAAGTTGGAAAAAATATTGGAAGAGCAGATGTACAAAGAAGCTGAGAAGTCCTGAAAGAGAGAAGATGAGAGTGTGGCTAATCTCAGGTCTTCCCCTTGGATGTGGCTTTTTTATTTTCTTATATTCCCTGAGACCTCTCAATCCTTCCAAATCTATCCTTTCAGTTTTTTAGTGGGTTATTGTTACCTGCAACTCAAATGGACTGGCGGGAAACTTTCTAACACATATCATCAAGCTCTATCTGACTAATCCTGAGCCACAACTTCCCATCTTTGAAATACAGAGAGCCCTTTAGTTTCTACCCAGGAAGCTACTAATTACATTGACTTTTTACTGCTCTGTATTTGTTTTATGAATCCACTGTATTATTCAACACAAAGCCAGTATGTTTGTTGAGTCTTAGTTTCTCAATCAGTAAAATGGGGTTAACTACACCTGCTTCAAAGAGCTATTGTAAAAAGAATGCCTAGCACACTCCCTGCTTGATATTTTGTTCTTTTCTGTTTGGCCAGCATTCAGAAGAAAGCATCTTAATTTCTTCAAATTGAGTACACAAGAGTGGGAAAACAGCTCATTAAAAGTCAATATTATTTCTTTTGTAAGTTAAATGTGAGAAAAAAATAAGTTAAAAATGTCAAGAGCATTTTCACTTCCAAGCAGATTTCTTTCATAGGTGGATGTGAATAGATATTCAGGAAGTACATTAGGCCATCCTCTGTCAATCTGCCTCTCAAAGGAGCGTTACCATTAATTTAGCTGTAGCTAATAATATAATTTAAAGTTTTGTTTTAGATAACAGTGACATTTTCAGGTTCGTTTTTACATAACCAAATAGTAAAACTGATTTTCCTGAGAAGTTCATACATAATTTTATAACTTCCATTATTCAAAAAATTAATTTTGTTCAAATTATAACGCTTTTTTTAGTAATTTAGGGATGAAGTTTTCTCTTTTATGACATTGAAAATATCCAAAAATTCACAACTAGTTACAATAATTCCCTCCACCATTCTCTTAACCATAAAATTTAGTCAAATAATATACTAAATTATCTTTTCAAATATGTCTCTTCCACTTTCCTAATTTCTTATTATTTTCTGAATTGAATAGAATTTGTCCATGTCTTATTGTGTACTGACAGGCCCATATATTAATATCTTATTTGTAGTTTTTATTTGGAAGATTCAAGACCCCCTGTCCCTGTATAACACTGCTCAGAAAGAATTTAACTGTCTACCTTCACAATGCGAGGCCCTAAGCATACATCCTAAATGTATCTTGACATGACCTGCACTAAATACATGAAAACAATTAACAGTTAAATACAATGATTTAATGAACATAACTGAGCCAATTTTTTTGAGTATTTCTGCAGAGTAAAACAAAGTACCAACTCAATAACAAAATCATTCTAAAAATGAACACCGAGATGATAAAAATGTTTTTAAGTATCTTAAGAATAGCTTCCCTATTACTAAAATAATGCAGATTAATGATAGAACCATATACCTTGTCTGTATTTTAAATGCTCATTTACATATTCCACTTCAAATGTTTGATAATTAAGAATATTTGGTTTCCTCAAAAGACTAAACACCGAGTCATCATATGACCCAGCAATTCTTTTCCTAAACATATTCCCAAGAGAAATAAAAACATACATGCACACAAAAACTTGTACACGAATATGGCAATAACCCAAATGACAATCCACTGATAGATAAGTACAATGTGCTATACCCATACGATTCAGCAATAAAAAGGATTAGAGTGTTGATACATGCTACAAACATTGAAGAACTTTGAAAACATTATGCTGAATGAAAGAAACCAGTCACAAATTACCATATAATGCACGATTCCATTTATATTAAATGTCCAGAAAAGGCAAATCTATAGACACAGAAGGTAGATTAGTGGCTGCCTTTGGTTATGGGAAAGTAGAAGAAAAATGGGAAGCGCCTGCTAATGGGTACTGGTAATCTGGGGACAAAAATGATGAAAGTATTTAATTGTGATAATGGCGGCATAACTCTGTGAAAACACTAAAAACTGGATTGTATACTATAAATGGGTGAACTGCATGGTATGTAAATTATATGTCCATAAAGCTGTTATATTATAAAAGAATATTTGGATCTCATGTTAACAGAATGCTATAGACTTAATGCATTCTCTACTGAAATTTTAAAGTCAGTATTCTCAATTCTAGTCTCCATATCCAAGACTAACTATAGAATGTTCCTAATATGATCTTTCATGTGTCACTAATCAAATCTCTCAGGCACCTACCCATTTAGTTAATTTTGCAATTCCATATATGTTATACATACACATATGTGTGTGTATATTTATTTATTTAACTTGCTAGAGCAATATTAATTTAGTTTGGGAACTTACAAATTTATCCAACGTTATAAATTCCTAAGTACTTAGAAGACTTGTTTTCCAACTTCATTCTAATAGTCACATGACAAGCTAGATTTTTATGATAGAAGGATTTAATAGAGCTAAATAAGACTGAGATTCTAGAACACATATACTATTCACCATCTTCTGCTGGTTCTATTTCCTAAGTATCTTCTATCTATTCCTACCATCATCTTAGTACAATCCTATATCAGTTCTTACTGGAAATACTGCAATGGACTTCTAAGGGGTCTCTCTGCTTCTCTTTTTCTCCAATCTTCCCCCACACAGCCACAGTAACACTATTTAAAAAACAAACAAACAAAAAAAACAAATCTGATCCTGCCACTCTCCTACTTAAAATCTTCAGTATCTCTGTATCACAGGTATGACAAAATCCCAGGTCCTCTATTGGCATAAAGAGCTCTTCTTAATGAGGCCTCTGACATCCTCTTTGGTCTTGCTCTCTTCTCATACACTAAGTGACCAAACTTCTTGCCATTCCGCAAATATACTATGGTCTCCCCTGTATTCATACTATGTATTGGTACACGTTCACTGTCCCTCACATGTCTTTCCCCTATTCCCTGCCAAATTCCTATATATTTCATGTATTACCTACTCTGGGGAACCAGTCTAACTTACTCAGAGAGTCTTAAGTATGCCTTTTTTTGTTATGCTTGTATATTCCCTAATCAAAGCACTTATAACATAATACTATATAGCAATTTTCTGTTTTCATATCTGGCTTTCCACCACACTGTGAGAACCTTGAGAAGCAAGGACTATTGCTTTTTATCTTTAGAGCCTTATAATCTAGAATATAAGAGCATAATAAAAGGCTCTGAATGAAAATGCATAATCATAAAAATTTATATGGAACTTGAATATTTGCAAAATACTTTGCAAAAAGGGGTGGCTCCATAGTGTAGTGGTTAGCATGTCTGCTTTACACACAGAAGGTCCTGGGTTTGTGCCCCAGGTGAAGCCATGGACCATACTCCAGGTGCACCAGGCCCTGGGGGTGCCAGGTCCTGGGTGCACGAGGACCCAGGTGTACGCGATGAGCATGTGGGAAGACATGCCCCACCTTCAGAGATCCAGTTCTTAAGGAGAAATGGCAACCTGCATAGGTCAGGGGTGGAAGTGCGGGGGTGGGGGGAGGAATTAAAGAGGGGGAAAAATAGTTTGCAAATACATTCTCATTTTATCCTAAGAACAACTCTTGAAGTAGGTAGGTTTGGTATTATTATTTCAATTTCACGGATGAGGAATTCTGAGTAAACATCTATCATCAATGTTAAGTCAGTTTCTAAAAAAAAATGATAAAAAAGATTTATTTCTTATAATTTTTTATATGGAATAAGAATAAGCAGGAATAATTTTTTTAAGTTTTCATAAATACACCTGTCAATAACTAAACAAACTGCTTATCAATTTTCAGTTACTGAAGTGAAAAACTTTTGACCAAGACCCACATATTTCCTTTAACCTATTATTCTAAACTCAGCAACAAATATTAAAGACCTGTAATAGACGGATATATACTTATCAATTATAGTCCTAACTTTGAACTCACTCTACTTGATTCTATTCTTGTTCTGTCACTCCTATCAACTTTTCATTCTTCCCTATTTTTCTGATTTGACTTCTACTTATTGTTTGTGTAAAACCTGGACATACCATAATAACTATTTTGATACCCTATACTAACTCCAGTTTCTGCTGCTTTGTTGGACATCCTTAGATTCTTGTAAAAGTTAGTGCAAATTAGTCTTTATCCTGTACTCCAAGTCTTTTATCAGTTAACCCAATCTCGCTATCATAATAGAAAAAAATCACTTACTTCATCATTATGTCAAAGCAGTCTCCACTCTGTTGTAAGTATAAAAAACCAACTCATTCAAATGATTCTTTTTGGGCTTCTGTAATTTTGTACTTCGAAGCCACAAAATTTATCATTGCTTATGTTTTCTTATCCATCTAAAAAACTGAATTTCTATTTGGTGATTATAAATATTCTAAATAAATAGCAGAAAGGTACGACAATAACCAACCACATCGCATCTTCATATCCACAAATAAAAGAGCAAAATAACAAGAAATAAGAGCAACGGGAATAAGGAAGCCTGGATTCTATTTCCAGCTTTGGTACTCATTAATAGCATTTGACATTGGGCAATTTAACTTCTTTATTATAGTTTTCCTATAGGCTTGGGACCCGACTTTTTAAAATACATCAGTAATACTTTTTTAAAAAACCTTTTCCTGCAAGCTAAGTCAAAAAGCTCAAATGTCCCATCACACTGCCTTCTCCATGAGGCCTTTTCTGGCCATATTATTTTAAAATGATAACCACGATGCTAACACTATTTCTCCTTTTACCATCTAAATTACTCTATACTTTATTATTTTTCTTATTTATTGTCTGACTCTACCACAAGACTATTGACTAATGTATCTATTTCATTCACTATAATATCTTCAGAAGCCTAAAACAGTCCGGGCACAGACAATGTGCTTAATGAATATTTGTTGAATAAATAAATGAAAGAATGAATGAACAGCCATCTAAGAAGACTGACAAGCTGAGGAACTTTTTAATTCAAAAAAGTTATTAACTTAAGAAAGTAAATCAAAAAATCTCTTCAAAAAGTTGCCAAAAACTAGTCAAATAAACTGAAAATAAACCAATGCATTTGTAAACTTGATAATTAAAGCAAAAGCATCACTCTTGATTAGGACATTTATCCTGTCATTCAATAAGCCCGACTTGTAAAGCACACAGTACAGATTCTTCTGTTGACACTTCAACCACTTCTCCTAGATTTAATAAACTATTAAAACCTAAAAGTTTAACTTGATATTCAAATCATCTATTTGTACTATAAACTCTTTTCCATATTTATACCAAACTTCTCAACTTCATTACAGGTAAAGAGTTATACAGTCCAGTAGTTCGTTTGTGTTAGTTATTTATATTATACTTAAAAAAGTAGCAATACCCTGAGGTCAGTTGAGTCACACTTGGGTTATGAGTCTCATATTAAACCTCTATCTCAAGATACATATTGGAGTTCCAGAGAAGACAGATAAGTGATATTCCAATCAGCTTATAAAGCAAAATAATTTTCATATGGAATACTATACACCAATATATAAAAGCACAAGTCCAGAACATTCCTCTAACCAAGCTTCACATGAATGTATTTGGTTCTGCTGTTCAATCTATATATAGGTTATGTGTTAAACAAAGGTGCAGAGAACAATTATGTTTCAAAATTGGCCATAGTAAATAGAACTTTATTATATAAACACAGTCAACTTATTTTAAGTCTCAATGGGCAGAAGTAACATTGTGAAAATGACTTAACATTCTCAGGTAAAAATCACAAAGGGAGGGACTTACCCACTTAGAGAAAATTTGGCCAATAAAAAATCTTAATTTAGAATCTAATGAAACAAAGGAGTGTGTATGATTTATTTCAAAGTAGAAGAAAATTCCAGCATAGTTGGAATTTCACTTACTAGGTTTTCAAATGTTCACTGTCAAACACTAATTCTTTACTACATAAAAGAGGTTTACCCTAGAATTCCTTTAATGCAATGATTCCCAACCCTGGCTGTATCTTAGAAACACCCGGGGGATCTTAAAAATATTTACACCCATGTCAAGGCCCACCTCCAGACTAATTATATCAGAATCTCTGGGAGTGGGGGTTATGCATTAACAGTTCTGGAAAGCTCTCTAGGAAATTTTAATGGGTAACCAGGGTTGAGAATCATTGCCATAGTGCTTTAAAAATGTTCAGTTCAAAATTGCTAGATTATATCAATTTTGAGTTTCAAATGAAAATAATAATTAACTAGTATTCACTGCATTATAGTGTTCACTGGCCTGGTATATAATATTAAGGATGTTATAAAACTGAATAAATAAAAAGGAAGTAAAGAAGGACGGGAGGGAGGGAGGGAAGCAGGGAGGGAAGAAAAGAAAAAGAAGAAAGAAATCTGCTAAAATTTGATAACCATGTTCTATAAAACATTACAGCAAAATTGAGATTGCATACAACCAGAGGGGTTAATTATTTTGTTACAATTCACTTTAAAAGGTGGCTTTTTATATGTTTTCATGCATGACACATGGCTTTCTGTTGCCTTTCTTTTTTTTCTTTTAGAAAAAGCATATAGTATATATGCTAAAGCCAGTATTTATTTAATCTAATCTTTTACATACTCTGTAGTATAAAAGAATAAAAATTAATGCTCGATGCAGTCATTGTGGAAAACAGTTTGACAGTTCTTTAAAAAACTAAACATAAAATTATCTCATGATCTAGCAATTCCATTTCCAGGTACACGCATACACAAAAGAATTGCAAGCAGAGATTAGAATAAATATTTTTACATCTGAATGTCTATCAACAGATGAATGGATAAATAAATGTGATACATACATGCATATATATATATATATGTTTCTATTTACATAATGGTATATTACTGAGGTCTAAAAAGCAATGAAGTTCTGATACAAGCTATAACGTGAATGAACCTTGAAAACAACCATTATACTAAGTGAAATAAACCTGACGTAAAAGAATTATTAAATGATTCCACTTATAGGAAATATCTAGAATTGGCAAATTCATGAGAGACAGAAAGTATGCAGATTCAAGTTTACTAGGGACTGAGAGATGGAGGAAATAGAGAGTTAGCATTTAATAGGTATAGAGTTTTTGTTTGGAGTTATGAAAAATTTTGGAAATAGACGTGATGATGGTTGCACAACGTTGTGAATATAATTAATGTTAATGAATTGTACACTTAAAAATTGTTAAAATGGCAACTTTTATGTTATATATTTTATCACGACTTAATAAACTTAATAATATAATAAACCAAAAAACCACTCGATTGTACACTTTAAATAGGTAAACTGTATGGTGTATGAATTACATGGTCAATAAAAATGTTATAAAAAAATTAACATTTCAAATCCTTCTTCAATGCTGGAAGCTCAGGTTCCTTTTCCTGAAAAAGGTTCATTCTAGCATCCTTTCCCTCATTGCTGACTCGCGGCATTTTACTGTTTATATCACTCATTTAGCAATTAATATTATCCTCCTTTTGACTTCGCCAATGTTTTTAAATTACTGTTACACAATTAATATTTGATTATGCTGTGTTTATAAAACTGGATTAGTTTCTCAAATTATCAAATCAAGACCCATATTTAATATTTGTATTTTATCAAACAAGATTAGCAGTAGCTCCCACTGTCAAATCAGAACCCAGTAGCCCTCTACCATCTTCAAATCATCAAGATATAATTCAATTTTACACTTGCACAAATACATTAAGTAAAAGTTTCTAAAACAAATGTTAAGAGAAACATTCTGGGGAAAAATAATCAGAATACTCATTCCTCAGGCATTCTAATTAATCAAGGATATAATAGATTTAGTTCAGTATAATTATTAAAAATAGGCGATAATAAAATACTTATAAAAGAAAATTTTGATTAGCCAGCCATTTTTCTTTTTCCCCAACTGAATCAAAACAAGACACTGACAAATTAAAAAAAAAAAAGAGAGAGGGAGACATACACTAACATTTAGCATACAGTAGCCCTGTCTTATTATGGGGGCTATATACAGATAACGTAGTTATCTGTATAATATATATAATTTATATGTGCTCCCAAGACGCCTGTGAATGCCTGCAACTGTAGATAGTACAAAACCCTATATATACTACGTTTTTCCCCTATACACACATGCCTATGATAAAATTTAATTTATAAATTAGGCACAGTAAGAGATTAACAATATTAACAAAATAGAACTATGACAACACATAGCAATAGAAGTTATGTAAATATGGTTTCTCTCACTGTAAAGCAGGACAAATTTCTTCAAAATTTCACAGAAGTTTCATTCTTATTATAGACATCGGCAACCTCAGCATATGATTTCTTTCCTCATTAAGTCAAGAACTTTCACCTTTTCACTTAAGGAAGCACTTCACGACTTCTTTTTGGCATATCCTAATTCCCAGCATCACTATTCTTGCATTTGGGTGACATTATTAAGTAATACAGGGTTCTTTGAACACAAGCACTATGTATCTGATAACTGAGATTGCTACAAAGTGATGAACGGGTGGGCAGCATATACAGTATGGACATGCTGGGAAAAGGGATGTTTCATGTCCTGGATAGATGCCATGAGAATCTATCAGGCAATTCAGAATGGCGCACAATCTAAAACTGTTTCTAGAACTTTTAATTTTTTCAGATCGAAGTTAACCATGGAAAACTGAAAATGCAGAAAGTGAAATTGTAGTTAAGGGGGAACTACTATGCTGATATTATTTATGCTTAAAAAGAAATGTTCAGAATATATACTTCTAATCCTAAACAAAATTAAGTAAAACATGAAATTATACAGAAATTTAGTTATAATAAAAAACAGTACATTAGGGCCAACCAAAATTTTTATTTACTTAAAAAGCTCGTTGAATGATTACAGTGATCTTAAATTATACATGTGTTCGAGGTATAATAATGAATATATATTTATATATATACGCATACACACATATATATAGTTTTTTGAAATATAGCATAAAAGTTTGAGAAATGGATACAATAGCATAGTTGAAATAAAGTCATATATTTACATAACAGAAATATAAAGGCTAGGTAAATATCCTACCTATGTAATTAGCAGATTCATAAAATGATCTTTTAGGCTAATAGGTTGTTTTAATCCACAGCAGATTTTTTTTTAATTGGTGTTTTTTAAAGTGTGTAACATGTTTTTGTTAAAATATTTCTTTCCTGCAGAATGTCTGAATGACTTGCTTTTAAGTGTAGCTTTAAAAACATGTCATAAATGTAAACAGTATTAACTCACATGAAATTTAAGAAATAACATATTTTGATCTAACAGTAAAAGTTTTAAGCTTTTAAAACATGGCATTATTACCTCAAAAGTAAATATTTCAATAAACAATTATATTTCTATTCCCAACTGAAATAGAACGACTTACGCTCACTTTTTCAGTGAAAATGTCCACTGGCATCTCCAAGAATACTGCTTTTTAAGCCAAAGACACAACTATTCATCAAATTCACTTCCCCAGAAAACAGCCAATAAAGGGAAGCAAACAAAAAATGGTGTCTGTTAGACAAAACACATACATGAGTTAAAACTCATTCTTCATTAATTACAAAGTCATCATGCCCTTAATCTTTGAGGTTTTATAATTTACACATGATTCCAAAAAGCTTGGGTTGTGCTTCTCAAGGTCACAGCATATTAGAAAGAGGGATAAAGATGGTGATGATAGCAGTTGTAATTTTCTAAGCACAAATTAAGCACTACAATAGGAATGAGTGCTAGGAGTGGAGGGATTGTCTATAATAGGTAACTGTACTGAAAGCAGTGTAAGAATTCAAGAGACCAACAAATGGCTTGACTCCGTTATCAAGAAGCTATAAATCTTATGTCCCAAGGGTATCAATCACTGTGTTACAATACAGATTAACTAATTCAAATGGACAACTCTTTGAGACCTTAAACAAAAGTTTAAACTATCACACACTTTTAAAACAAGGAGCATGGGCAATAGAATCTAAAGAGCTAGATTTGAATTCAAACCCATTACCTAACATATCAATGACCTCCTATAGTTTTGATCTCCCTCAGACTCAGCTTCTCCAAATGTAAAATGGGAATAATATTTACCTTATGGCACTATGGTGAGAATCAATGTATGGAAAAGTACTCAGTACAACTCATGAATATAGTATCCACTGAAATACTGTAAAAACTTAACTATCCAGAATAATTTATTCTTTGAGATAAATAATTTTATTACTTTTTAAATGTTACTACATTTAAAGATGTTACTCTGTAGTCCATAAATATGTAAAGTAAAAGTGTCAAGATTCATTTAAGCATATAAAGGATGCTCTCAAATCTCATCATAAACCACCTCTTTGACTTGATAAGTCCAATTCATTCCTCAGCCTCGATTTGTTATCTCCTCTGGAAAGCCTTCTCACAATCTCCACTTCCATATCTAAGAGACACTTGAAAATCATATCCAAAACCAAACTACTGATCCCTAACCCTTATCCCAAACTGCTTGATCTGAAAACTGTCCCCATCTCACAGCTGATGGCAACATGATTTTTTTCCAGTTCTTCAGCCAAAAACCTTGGAGTCATGTTGTCTTCTCTTTTTCTCATATTCCACATCTGATCTAACAGGAAAAGCTTTTGACTATACCTTAAAAACATTCAGAATTTGACTGCTACCACCCTTATCCAAGTCACTACCTTCAATCACTTAGATTACTCCAAGAGCCTTCTAATCAGTGGTCAAAGCCTCCCTATAGTCTACAGTTGACTCTTGAACAACACAAGTTTAAACCGCATAGGTCTAATTATAAGCGTTTTTTTTTTCCCCAATAAATATGTACAATGTACTGTAAAATGCACTCTAAGTGCATTTTCTTTTCCTTATGATTTTCTTAACATTTTCTTTTCTCTAGATTACTGTTAAGTATACAGTATACAATACACATAATGTGTTATTCAACTGTTATTCAAAATATGTGTTATTCAACTCTTTATGTTATCTTTAAGGCTCCCGGTAAATAGCAGGTTATTACTAGTAGTTTTCGGGGAGTCAAAGTTACATGAATTTTTCACTGCACAGGGGGTCGGCGCTCCTAACCCTCACACTGTTCAAGGGTCAACTGTATTTTCAACATAGCAACTGGAGTACTACTTTAAAAATACACGCCAGATTTACTGAAGGCTTTGCAATGGCTCCCCTAAGTCCCTCCCACCAACTACCTCGGTCAATATCTCTTCCTATCCTTCCTTCTCCCAAACTCTGCCCCAATCACACTGACCTGAACACACCAGATGTACTTCCTGCCTCAAGTCCTCTACCTTGAAGACTCATCCTAAAGATTTACAGAAAGCTTACTTCCTTGTTCTTTGTCCTTCCCCAGACTCTACAACCTGTCAGCACCACAGCCCTCTTATCCTGCTCTACTTTTTCTTTCCTCTATAATGTTTCACCTTCTAACATGTTATATATATTTTACTTATTACGCTTATTATTTTATTTCCACTCCCACACTATGTAATCCATAAGAGCAGAGACTTGAGTTTCTTTACTAAGATATCCCATGAGCCTAGAACAACACCTCTGTTACATCAATTAGCATACTGTATTGTAACAGCCTGTTAATTTTCTGTCTCCACTAAACTTTAAGTTTCTTGACACAAGGGGTTTTATTTTGCCCTCTGCCAGTACTTCTTTACACTGCCTGACAGTACACTTAGTAAGTACTCCTTAATATTTGATAAATGGATTAAAAAAATAAAATCTTCTAAATCAAAGGTATAAGTACCTTTATTATCTCCAAAATATAAACACAATGCTTTAAAGGCATGACACTGAAGACTGAGTTCTAGATTCTGTTAGAACTGGTCTGGCTCTGGGACATACTAGCTAAAGAACATTGATGAAATTATGTACATTTTCTACAACTATTTCCTTATCAGTTAAAATGGAGATAATGATGGTATCTGCACTTCAAGTAATTATCTTGAATATAAAATTAGATGATAGTGAGGGAGTGCCACTCCAAGACATGCCGCTCTGACATATTGACTCAAAAACAGCAAATATAAGGAAAAAAATTCTAACCTTCCTTCTTTATATGAAAAGCAGGAAATGAAATTCCTATATAAAAGCTGTCTTTTCTATACCAGAAAAAAGGTAACATTCTTATCATAAAAATAAAACTCTGAGACTGAGAAGATTCTACACAGACCATCTTAAAATAATTCTTACCTTCCTTTAGCCTCCTGATATAGTTTACTCATTTTCCCACAATTGCATCTTTGTTCCACCTGATATAAAACAAGTAGGTTTTGCCATTTCTTTAGGTCTTAATTCCTTATACAGCCTCCCATTACACACAAAATCGGTATTAAATAAATCTCTGTGCTTTTCTCTGTCTTAGGTCAACTTAATTCTCAGACCTAGCCATAGAGAATTCTAAGAGGGCAAAGGGAAAAGTTTGGTTCTCTTACAATAGAATTAGCCCAGAGGTTTGCACATATTAAGCATTAAACAAACGAAATCTATTATTTGTTATTACAAATTAAATAGAGGCACTACTGTAAGTCTTACTTCAATAATTTGCCTAACCTAAAATAGTCACTAAACAATCTTTAGAATCTCCTTAGAATGTGCCAATAATTTATATTAAAATTATTGAGTTGCCTAAAATAACTTTGATAATAAGCATATGCAAAAAAGGTACCTTAACTTTATCAACAAAAGATTGTATTTACATTATCCCAAAATATTTTAAAATATTTCTGGATGTTTGATTCTATAACCATCCTCAGTAACGGCCTTCAATGTTTAATAATGTCATAGTATGTTTTCTTTAATATGACCAGGACACCTAATATAAGAGTTTGAAAATTAAACATCTTGGTACTTTGATGAACTATATAGGCCCATAGTAGATATACACATTCTTCCTTCTAAATAATATCATTTCCAGGAATAAGTCTTTTGAGAATAATTTAAATATAGTGTGACTTTTTACTAAATCACCTCCAAGCTTTCCACTTCTCATTTTAGTTGTGTATCCAACAATATGTATAATCTTTTGGTAATATTATATTAAGAATTGAGCATAACTAACAGTTCTGTTCAAAGTAAAAAGCCAATTACATAGTATTTATTTTAAACTTTATTTGCTATTATTTTATGATAGAAATAAATTTTCTACTATTTCCCTGTCTACTGTGACTCCAGAATATTTTCCTATTGTCTCTTCAGTCAGTTCTACATTTTATGAAGACTTGTGAAACTCATTTTCTTTATAGTTTGTACTATCACTAAAAAACAAACATACACATTGCACTTAGCACTCATATGGACAGTAGACAAGAAAACTGAGGTAAGCAGTTTAAACGATTGTCCCAAGACCACAGATGGAGTGAGTGCCAGCTTTAGGATTAAAACTAAGAAGCTCATTATTCCCTTCTTATATTCTGAGTACTTAATATTGTTTTTATATCACAAGGATCTCTTAACTAACTTAAGAATTTAATAAATGGAACAATTATTAATAATTGACATATATAAATCAATTCATGAAATTTATTACATAAAAATACAATGTTTATCCAAATATTCCCTGAAAAAAATTAATCTGATTTACTACGTAAGTTATTTTTAAGATTTTGCTTAGGGTGACAAGAAAGTAAAAGCTTAATATTATCATTTCAATGTCTTTTGAAAAAGCTAATTTCTTTAACTAAAATCTACAATAAGTATAGGAGATGGTAGGATTTGATACCAAACAGAAATACTTTCCCATTTAAAAAAACCCTTCCAAACTTAAAACAGTAGTTTCTACTCTAATTGTAAACTTCAACTTCTGGACATATTTATAACAGATCTATCTATGAAAACACAATGATATAAAGTAAAGAAAACATGAAATACTACTGCATTTACAGGAGAAAAAGACATAGAGTATAACATTAACAGCTTACTGTGGAGAGTGGGTTTAATCAGGAAGTAGCCATTATCCTTTCGATTCAGAGCAGTGACAGCACTCCAAACAACAAGCCGTGATATTTTTCAGTTAAAAGGCATGAAAGAATTCCTACTATTGTGTCCTAGCTTTGCTGACCCCAAAGGTCACCATATGTCTTTTATCAAAAGCTATCATGAAAACATAATCCAAGTAAGCATTTACAATGTTCTATTTGTTGAAACACCTAAAATCTACCTAACACAACCTCTCTCTCTGTTACTCACAAAACATGGCTGTCTTATTCAGAGATTAGCAATTATTGTAATGAGATACTGTCGGAGAGGGTCAAATAGTACTTCCTGCAGTTTACACATCTTGATTTCCTGGTAAACAAACTGAAAGGCAGGTGGAGCACTTAGATCACCAGTAAACGTGAATGCTCACGTGACAAAACTAAACCAGGTAAGGTAGACGTCTCAAGTAATCATTCTTTACTTAATTTTATTAATGTCAAACGGACAATAGAATTCTTTCTTCCTTCCTTTTTTAAAGAGAGTATATTCCTGACACTCATAAGCACCCAGTTTATAATAAGGAATGCATGACAAACAAATCCATTTAAGTGAGTTTTAAAAATTACTTCTGGCAAGTAAACCATAAACAAGACAATCTTAACAAGGTTAAAAAAAAAAAACAGAACTGCTCAAAAACCTGCTATATATAACAAAAAGTCTTTAAATTTCAACTGCTTCAAGAAAGTAGATTAAATAAGTGTCTGAGTTATAAACACCAAAATTAAATTTTCAGTAAAAGCATAAACCTATTCTTATTAGGACAAGCTCCTGCAAAATAATACTACTCTATAATTTTATATGGCAGTCTTTGATAAAATTTTTTCAATCATAGGAATCAAAAAGTTTACTTAACTTGAAGTTATTCTCATTTTAAATTCATATTTCAAAAACAAAACAAAACAAAATATTTACCTGTGAGCAGTTTTTAAACCATATTTTTAGCTTGAAAACTAAGTTTCCTTATCCTTAGTTTTTGTACACAAAATTGTTGATTTTTCACTCTCCGAAATTTCTAGTATAGCTCAATGAGGGTTGGCTTAAATTAGGGGTATAAAACAAACACACATTCTTGTCAAAAGAATAAACTAATTCATTACTTTAAAAAAATTTAGGAGATTTTTTTTAAATCTATAAAATTGCATTTATCTTAAAATTTCTATATAAGGCCATGTATCTATGCCCTATTATGAACATACATGCTTTAATTTTAATGCAAAGAGCTCTTAACAACCCTTTTATAACAATATAACCATATCAAGGCATTATATTACTTCAATCAGTTTTATATTTCCTCTGTTAAAAAAAAATAAAATTATAGTGTACTTAAATAGAAAACAAAACAAAGTGATGATAAAATCTATAACAAAAAGGACACCCAAGTAGATAACTACCAAGAATACAGAAACTCAGAACAGGTCTCATTACAAATAATGTGTCATTTAAAAGGAGTATGTATTTAATATTGAACATTAATGCAAGTCGCTAATCACCACCTTTACTACAATGACACATGAAACAGCGAATTTTCAGAAAACTAAGACTAAGGAGTTAGTTCTAACTGAATTTCTGGGTCAAATTAAATAATTCAAATATCTTATAGTTTCCTGGAATATAAAATATAGCCCTTATGTACTTTATAGAAAATTTAAGATATAATTCCTACTAAATAGGTAGATTTGCCTGCGTAATTCAAATACTAAAACAAAACAAAATCTTAAATCAGAAAATAGTTATTTCAATTATTTCAAATATCCATGACTATCTATTTCCCATAATGGGTCAAATTTAGAGAATAATAAAATAAAATTATTGAAAAAAATAAATTTGGAATTTTGTTTCATTTAAGGTATCTCTTATCAAGAGTCAGCAAATTTTGGTATTAGGAGTTTACAATTCAGTTAAAAAGGAATAAAAAATAAGCAGGGCAATATATACGGTATCCTTTGAGTTAGGGAAAAAAATCCTTTGAGCTGACAAATGAGAAAAAGGCACCTTTTCCTACTCTCGGATATATTTAGCCCCACTTGTTCTGTCAGTCAGGCATTCTTCTGCACAACGAACTATACCTGGTAGTTCTATATATGCAGAAAGCTTCAGAAATGATTCCTCTGCCCCCTAGCAAGTCTAAGAAATTACAAAGATTAAGTCCTCCATGAATTAAATTCTGCAAAATGAAGAGGGAGGCAGGGGAGGGTACATAAGAAGGAAGAAATCTCCTACTTTTATTTAATTGCCCTTTGCTGGCAATAAATAAGCTTTACATGGTTGTTTATATCCCATTTTATTCCAAAATAATTTTAAGGTGACTTAAAAAATATGAGCAGTAGAACAAAATGCTTGCAAAATACAAATGAATACGAATAAAGGAAAAATAAGAGAAAGCAAGAAAGAGGAAACACAAGATAAAGTTGGAGCACAAAAACACCTATCATAAGGCCTTGCACAATTCTACGATGTAGGCAGCTCAGCTCTGATCTTCCTAGCAAAGTGGGAAAGAAGATTAAATCAGAAAATATTCATTCTCAGTAAGATCTATTTTACAAACAAGCACCAAAGCTTTTCCTAGTACTCAGAATTGACAAAATTTCTATATTTTACATAATGCAACACTAGACAATACAATAATTTTCTCAAATATCATCCGTTCAGAAATTCACAAATTTCATATGAAAATTTTAACATCTCAGTGCAAGCCAGGGTCATAAAATAATGAAAGGTTAACCCAGACGATAAACCATCCTACTAGGAAGTCTTCTGCAATTTCACTAATGTGGGTCTATAAACAAAAACTAACAATCTATAAGATCTTTTGTTAAATTCACAGTCCATTTTTTTTATTCCAAATTCATATTTCATTTTCTAAATTCAGGTTCTTATGCTGGACAAGTAAGTAAAATGGGCATGCAAGCAATCACTGTGGTTCCAGATTAGATGAAGGAGAGGACACTGGTAGGTAGGTCCAGACACTTAAAAAGGACCTCTCTTTTTAACTTTCCTCTTTTTTTCTTTGGTGACCGTCTATGATCTTTCTTGCTCAACCCAACATCTTGGGAAAGCAATCTATGATGATTTTGATCCCTCTTCAGTTTGGTACTTCTAACTATGGCAGAGAAATCTGAGGTAGAATTCTAGATTCCTACATTTCCAGTCAGTCTGCACCAGTTTATGGTCATTTTAGAGCATGAATCTTTGCACATTTTTACAGCATTCACTTTTTATATTGTTAGTGGTGGGAAAGAGGAGAGCAACATTAACATATAGGAAATTTCCTCTCCCACTTTATTATACAAGAAAAACAAGGTCCATAATGGTAGTGTCTCAATATACTATATATACCTGGACTGAATATTACTAAAATTTAACACTGCTAATTTGATTTTTATGTGAGATAAATAGATAGTAGCAAATCATATCTTCCATTATAGTTGGTTCGGTCTCTTTTTTTGTCTCCCAAAGATGCCAAGTTTATGTTCTTCCACTTTCCAAATTATATTTATGTTGTTTCTCAATGTTTCCCTACATCGTTATCAATTTAGATCTCATCATTTTGAGGGTGCTCCTTTACTTTCAGAGCCTAACTATCTGGGCCCATAAAAGCTTTCTCTACACAATTTAGCTTTATATTGCCTTCTAATTATTTTAGAGATCTCCCTTACTGGATTTTATAGTTCTTTGTTCTCTATTACCCACTGTGAAAAATAAAATACAAACACTCTAAGTACAAATTAACTTAATATGATGCATTAATAAACTGCTGCACATATTTATAACAGCTCGTCTTTTTCCAACGTAACCATGATATTCACTAGGATTGTATCAAGTGAGCCAGAAGGCCAATTTTTACCACATAGGTAATTTCTAAATGGTATATCATCAACCCGTATTAAATAAAACCTTGGGCTTTACTATTTTCAAGTTTGTCAAGAGAATTTCAGTTGTGAGAACAACTTTTGAGAACACTACAAAATACCAAATAGATTTTGTAAATTATTGTCAGACCACTAAATGACTAAAATTAAATGACAATTGTGTCCAGTTGCCACAATTTGATCCATATTTGAAAGCATATAATCAAAATAATCATTTAGTCTATTCCCTTATTTCATGAATTCTTCCAAAGCATAGCCACTGAAACTTGTTATTTCTGAATGTCCTATTTTATGAAAATTCAAATCTAAGTATAGCAATGTCAACATAAAATTTTTTCAGTTGCAAAAGGTAGCTGTATTTACATTTGGCATAATATGTACACTTCTTAACATTTTTCTTGCAACAAGAAAAACTGCAAAACTGTGTTAGAAAGCATATATTTAAGAAGCTCACATTAATATCAGCTAAATCAGTCAAGATTAGATTCTGTTCATTTTAAAAGTTATAGGATTATTTAAATGATTACATTGTTAACCACCTTATAGTTGTTTACTCTTGAGAATAAAAGTAGGAAACACATCTATAATATAAATTGTAAAGCTTTTGGACAAATTTAACAACATAAGGAAAAATAACATTCAATTATTCTTTCTCTTCCTAAAAGACAAACTGGAAAGAGTAAACCAAAGAAAGCTATAAATAGATATATTTTCACTTATCTCAACATAATAGATACACATAGAGCCTTTAAGAATACAATATTCATTTTGCTGCAGAAGAACAGACATTGCATAACAATGAGATTTGCTAATGAAATCAACCATCAACCTGGAATACATATGTATTAAACCAAGACCTAAGTGTCATTTTCTTTTTACATCAGTTTGTTCTTTCTTTCATTTTTTCTTGACCTTGTCAGTATTTTTGTCCTTTAGATTTTAGAACTTTGGTGAAACAAAATCGAGACTATCATATTATAGTGTACCATTTTTTATTCATTGCATTTATTTTTAATGTAAATTCCAATTGTTCTGCTTCTATCAGCACTATCAGTGTACCTTTGGAAAAAAAAAATCAATGAATGCTACCAGAAGAAACAAAGGAGGCTTATTTCCATACAAAATTTTTGGATCAGGTCCAAAAAAAAAAAAACTTTTATCAACATTTGACATAAATTCCATATGAAAACTTTTATAGAAATGTTAGTGCTTACTTACTTTATAAAAAATAATAAAATAATATATTTTAATTGTAATAATTCCTCTATAGCAATTTCTACTACTGATAATTATTAAGTGAAATAATGTAGGCCTGATATAACTATTAACGTGAAAATTACTCTAATGTTTTTAGATAAAAATTATAATTTCCCCCTCCCCAAAATGCTCTGTTTGGTCTACAAAGTTAATTACCAGTTTCCATTTATTAAAAATATGGAATTCTGAGAATTTTCTAAAATGTTTGATTTAAATTTATGATTTAGTTATTACAATTTTCTATAAAAGCACAAAAGACTATGCTTTTGATATTATATATTTTTTAAAAAGTATTGATGTACCTTATAATTGATTCAAAAATAAATATACATTTTTGAATATAAGCTATTTAACTAAATGACTATCTGTCCTATTGGTTGTTTACACAAATAAGGCTCTCAATTCACTTGTGCTACATATAAAATTTACAGCCTAACCTGCTATGGTATATAATTGCTACTAATTCTTGATAATAATAACAGCTTTTTAAAAAAAAAAAAAAGCAGTACTTGTACCAACTAAAATAGCCTTAGCTAAACAAAATTGATTCCTATTTTTATTTTTATACTACTTTAATGTCTATCTTCAAACAATATCCTGTAAAATAGTAAAAGTCAATCAGTATTACAGTTATGCTGGAAAAGTAAAATGAATAGATATTTCTTATTAAGCATAAACTCTCTGAAAGTTGCCATGACAGTCTAACAGTCCTTGAGGCTATTTTAAAAATCTTTAAGGATGATTTTAAGCAAAGAACTACATAATCACAGACCAATCATTAATCCACTCACAATGTATTTCCCTAAAAGAAAACCCAGAAATTTCTATTAAAGTGGTGAAATATGTATCACACTATAGGGAGACAGTTTAAACAAATAGCTACAGCAATACTGAAAACCAACTTTCTCTAGATCATAAAATGTAATACTAAAATGTGGTGATAGGCTTTAGAAGGTCATCTATCTCCTTACTACTCAAAATGTGGTCCACAGACCAGCAAAATTTAAATTCCTTGTTAGAAATGAAGACTCTTAAGGCCCAGCCCAGACCTACTAAATCAGAATCTCTTGCACATTAAAATTTAAGAAGCCATGATCTAGAAAATTCTTCAGCCTGCCTTACAAATTGTATATCGATTCAAATTACTTTTGATATTCTAAAAACTCTTTAAAAATCCATATTAAAATGCAGAATATCTAGAGTATAAACTATTTGTTGTACTTAAAGCCCATTGCCTACCATTTGCTTAATTATTTGAAGTTTCATATTCATATGAACTACTGATTTAAAATTTGTGGCAACACGAGCAGTAAGAGGGTAGGAATAATATCTTTTGAAAAAAGATTTTAGTAAATATTAAATAAATGGGTAAAAATTAATAATTATTTCAACTTATTTAGCAGAAGGGCCCTTTCTCAAAATTTTGTAAAGTCCAGTATAGTAAAAAAATAAGTGAAGGGCTGTTCTATGTGGTAGGGCAGGTACCCAGCAGTAGCCAAGACATCTCAACAGAACCAATTCATATGACTCTTCAGAGTACAGTGTGAAAAACTCTGACTTAAGGGAACTACTTAAGAGTCTAAAAACAAATTGAACAGCTATTATAGTAATCACAAATATAAAGTTTACTATTCATCAGAGCAAGCCCCAAAGATCACTATAGAGAAACCTACTGTCTAGTTTAATGTATCCTATAGTGTTTTAGAGAACGCTAGATAAAATTATATAATTAAGCATTTTTTTCTAATTCAAACTGATCTTCTCTCAAATAATTCTAATTGGTGAAGTTGGATTTTATTAACGTTACCTTTAATGAAATGATTTTAGTTAATAGTATGCCTACCATGCATAAGACATTGTTAAGTGCTACAGAGCAAAACAGATGAATCAACAAAATGCCACCTTGTAAGGATAAGACAAATACATGAAATATAGTAAGTTGACCCTTGAACAACTAAGTAGGCCTATTTACATGCCTATTTTCCCATACAGTACTATAAATCCATTTTTTATTCCTTATGATTTTCTTAATAACATATTTTCTTTTCTCTCGCTTACTTTAAGAATACAGTATATAATACATATAACATACAAAATGCGTGTTACTAAACTATGTTATCAGAAAAGTTTTCAGTCAGCAGTAGGCTATTAGTAGTTGTTTTTGAAGAGTCAAAAGTTATACATGTGTTTTCAACTGCACAGGGGCCCCTAAGCCCCATGTTGTTTAAGAGTCAACTGTAGATACAGTACTATGGGAGCAAAATTAACTAAGGATGTCAGAAAAAGCTTCATGGAAAACTGACATCCTAGGTGGGGCTTGAAAAGTGCATAGGATTTTGAAAGGCAAAGATGCCTAAGTGGAAAAACTAGAAAAAAAGGCATCACAAATGGAGGAAAAACAAATGCTGAGGGCCAGAGAATGAAAAGCATTGGGTGTATTCAGAAAGTAGCTTGAGATAGCTTGCAAGCTCACAAAGAATGAGGAATTGTTCATTTTATTGCAGTAGGTATATAACTAAAGAATGACAAAACCTATAAAATTTAAGTATTAATATACCTGTATGGCATAATAAGGGTATTAACACATTTCCTGTTTGCTCCGAGAATACTCAAGAATACTCACTGGCAGCACTGTGGCTGTAGTGTTTACCCTGAGATGATAACTCACATATTACACTCCTAACCATACCCCTGAAATATCTAGCTTTTATTATTATTTTTGCATTGCTCTAGTATATCAGTAGTCTTTGGAAACAAATGATATCATTCTGTTATAGCATTCTGTTTTTAGTAGTGATATCACCATTTACAGAATATCGCTGAAAATGTCAAAACCTAGATGTTCTGGTTTGTGCTGTTCTGTGATTTGAAATTTACTGCACAAAAAAAATTATTAAATACTGATCATCACATACCTTTCTGTTACATTGGGATTAGAGACAAGTTCTGTTTAGAAATAACTCCAAGAACAGTTTTTATATTTTATTTTCACATTGAAAACCAGTCAGATTTGCTTCAGCCTCAAAGAGTGTGATTATGTGAAATTAACGCTGGAGCAAGATGTACTTTTTATTTCCTAAAAAGGAAATGGGTTAAATATCTGTTGAAATAAAATAATCAATAAGTGAATGAATGAAAGTTAGTCCGGCTAGTGTAGAACATATGTAGAAAACAAGGAGAGAGATGGCTGAAAAGGTAGATCAGGACTTAATTGGAGACAACCTTGAATAGCAAACTAAGTGTTTTAATTTAATGCTGCAAACAATGGTAAACTACTTGCATTAGAAATATTGATCTAGTAGTTTTAAGTAAAACTAAATGGAGCAGGAAGAGACTTCCAACAGGGATACTGCACTATTCAGTCTGTCACAGTAGTTTAGGCAAGAGGAAAAGGTTTAAACTAAGGTTGTGGTAGAGTCGGAAATATGGAGATAAATATGAATATGAAAAATAAGTCAACAATTTTTGTTACTTCTTGGCTGGTCAAATCAGAGCAAGAAATAAAAAATTATATTGTGGAAGTAAAATCTGTTAGGCTTCATAACAGATTTTATATAGAGGGAGTGGTAAGGCAAAAAGTAAGAAAACCTTGAAGTATGACAAAAATGTAATCAGAAAATCTCTTATGCACTGGGGGTGAAAAATGACACAAACACTGTAGAAAGAAATTAAATGATACATAGTAAAATTAAAGCTGTGTGTAGTCTATATCACTGCAACTCCACTTCTAAATATGTAACCCAGAAAAGTTCTCATACATATGCATAAGGTGTCATATACAAATATGTAAAATGAAGCTCTATTTATACAGTGAAATACTGTAAAAATGAATAAATTAAAAGATTGTAGTATGTTTATGTACTGAATATACCTGTACACAGCTGTTACAATGAATGAACTACAACATTCCATTATTAACTATCTGTTATTAAAATGGATATATATTTTTAATATACACACACAACCACTTGAAGGAAGTACAGGTTTTGTTTGTTTACTTTTATTTATCATTTTGTTTATGATAGGCCAATCCTAAATAAACCAAGAAGTTAGATAGATATGTTTTATAAATGATCAATGAAACAAGTCTCCAGAGGACAAAGAAAAAGAATAAAAATTAAAAAGCATATAAAGTTTAGGGAAGAGGTAAAAGTTTTTTGTTTGTACACACACACATGACATTTTCTTTATTCATTCATCAATGGTCACTTAGGTGGTTTCCATGTTTTGGAATAGAAAAAGGGGAAAAAAAACAGACAAATTTTTAAATGTTTTAATTTCAGATAACTATATTTTTACAGAAAGTTGAAAAATAGTACAGTGAGGTCCATAGTATTCATCACCCAGTTTCTACCAATGGTAACACCTTATATAACTATATATAAGTGCAATATAAAAACCAGGAAACAAACTACAATGTATATCTATAGTTCTAAGTCATTTTATCACATGTGTAGATTCATGTAATCAACACTATAATGAAGACACAGAACTGTTCCATCACAACAGAGATCTCTCTCTGTTACTCCTTCATCATCACCCAAACGCGACTCCCTCACCATCCCTAACACCTGGTAATCACTAGTTTGTTCTCAATCTTTATAATATTGTCTTTATATAAATGGAATCATCAAGTGACATTGTGAGATTAGCTTTTTGCACTCAGCCTAATGCACTTGTGATCTATCCAACTGTTGAGTGGATAAACAGTTGATCCCTTTTTATTGCTGAGTAGTATTGCATGGTATGGACAGATTATACTGTGCTTAGCCACTCACCTACTGTAAGACATTTTGATTGTTTCCAATTTTAACTATTACAAATAAAACTGCTATGCACAAACATGTAGTCATTTTGCTGAGATAAATGCCCAGGAGTGCAGTTGTTGGGTAATGTGGTAAGTGTATAGTTGTTTGTTTAAGAAACTGCCAAATTCTTTTCCAGAGTGTCTGTATTATTTTGCATTACCATCAGCAATGTATGAGTTCAATTTCTCCATATGCTTGCCAGCATTCGACATTGTCACTATTTTTTATTTTAGCTGTTTTGATAGGGAAGTAGTGATATTTTGGCATTTGGAGCTTCCTTGATGGCTAGTGATGCTGAACATCTTTTCATGCCTTCTTTTGACATCCATTTATCCTTTTTGGTGAAACATTTCTTCATGTCTCTTGTCCATTTTCTAATTGGACTGCTGGCATTTTAACTGTAGAGTTTTGAGGATTTATATATCCTGAATGTGAATCTTTTGTCAGATATGGTTTTCAAATATTTGCTACTAATATGTAAACTGTCTTTTCATCATCTTAACAGGGTCTTTGGCAATGCAAAAGGTTTTAATTTTTATAAAGTCCAATTTATTGATGTTTTTTCTTTTATGGACTGTGCTATTTGCATCAATGTATCAAAATTTTTTACCAAGGTAGGTCCCATAAATTTTCCCTTAAACGGTTTCTTTTAAAAATTTTATAGTTTTTATGTTTTACATTTAAATCTATAGTCCAAACAGATTTTGAATGGAAAAAAAGGGGAAACTGATAGATTTGTTTTTTAGAAGATCTTTAACAACTTTAAGTAGACTTAATTTCATTATTTATTGGGTACCCACTTAAAGAATGAAGCACTTAAGATAGGTACAAGCAATAGGATGTAGAGAGTGGAGAAAACACAAATACATATTTTTATTTCATTTCTTAAGTGCTTTGACAGAATTACACATCAATGCACCTGACTTAGCCAAGAAGAGCTTGCCAGTGTTCTTGGAGAAGATTACATCCATTCTAAACCTTCAGGAATGAAGAAATTAGGCTGGCTACTCACAGGGAAATGGCTGTGTCAGGAAGAGATAACAGTACTGAACAAAAGCAAAAGAACCATACAGCCACTGCCTGCTTTAAGGACGTATAAATGATTTCAGCATTGGTAAGCACTAAGTATGGGTGATCAGGCAAAATTTCAGAAATAGGCAAGAGACAGACTGTGGAAGATTTCATATGCCCTGTAAATAAGATTAAATTTCATTTTGTAGTGATGGAAAACTAGTAAAGGATTTTAAGTAGGTGGATAACCTAGTTAGGTTTCTGATGCCAATTAAATTGCCACTAAGAGGATGATGAATTTAGACAAAACAAGACTAGAGGCAGAGTCCCAGTGAAGAGAGAGCCCAGGTGAGTTATGATTTAAACCTACATAAAGATTTCGACACATTATTAATAAAGAAAAGAGAATGGATCTGAGAAATATTTAAGGGGAAAAAAAGAAAAAGAAAGAAATGTCCTAAGTGAAAAAGCAGGTAGGGACAGGTATAAGTAAACTTAGGGCGAGTAGGTAAATTATGAAACAGCAATTGTGTAAAATTCTTCCATTAACTTACAGTTAATCTATACAACTATATAACACAGTATTTACCAAAGCATGAAAAACACTAGTTCCTTCCATAGGGTGCTCTTTGAAGACGAGTCAAATAAGTTAGAGATTCACAAAACACTTTAGCACATTAAAAAAATGCACAGAAACAGGTGTTAAACAAAACCAAACCCGTTTAACTTTGTTTAACATTTACCCTGTGTTTTCCAAACTTATTTGACCATAGAACCTTTTTTTCATGCAATACTCATGCTATACAACCAATGCTCTACTGAAACTACTCTAGGGACCACTGGTTTAGCAACAGTATGGGCTTTGGTTAAGCTTAGAGCATAATTTTTTCAGTCTTTTCTATAAAAAAAAAAAAAGACAAATCTTAAATGTAGGTTTATAAGAAATCTCTATGGCTTCATTTATTACTCTCCTTCATCACTCACACCACTCCTGCCATGCAGGTTTCCTTATTGTCCTTGGAATGTACCAAGCGCAATCTCCCTCAGTGTTTTGGTATTGTTTTCTTCGGAATAATTTTCACCCAGATATATATGTATGACTCGCTCCCTCACTTTCTTAAGGTTTCTGTTAAATTGTCAGGTTATTAGAGAGGCCTTTGCTGACCACCATATAGCACATACTAGCTCCACAACCCTGACACTCATGACCATTAATTTGGTTTATCTTTCTTCATAATGTTGATTGTCATCCAACATACTAAATATTAATTTATTAACTATTATCTCGTTCACTCACAGACTGTTAAGCCCCAAGAATACACAGTCTGTTTTGTTCACTACCTTATCCTCAGCACTTGCATGTACTAGGCACTCAATAACCAGTTGTCAAATAATTTAGTAATCACCATATAACTTTTTACTAAATGTATTTACTTCATATTAAAGTAGATAATACGTGAAAGAGATACAAATATAGTATTCTTCTTCATGATATTGTGGTTAATATTTTTCATGCTCATATTCTATCTAACAGGTCTGACCAGTTTTATCCTAAAAAAAAAAAAAAAAAAAAAAAAAAAACTTCAGGATTTTGGAAGCTTTCAGCTTGAACCTTTCAAATTTTTTTCCTAATCAAAAGGAATTGCAAAATTGTTTTATAATTATATTGTAAGAAAACTCCTGGACATTATTTTGTACAACTGTTGTTATACATGTCTTTAACTGCACTTCTTTAGACGCTGGCTTGCAAAGGACTATAAATAACCTAAAGCACCTTGACTCTCTAGAGCAAAGGGTTGTTTCCCTATGTGATACAGTGATTCCTTTCTATAACTTGAGCAACTGTCAAATGCTTTAGTAGGTTTTAGGTGTGACTGCTTCCACTTTTAATTTTAGCCATGACTTACTACTTTTCAGTATAAGTCAACTATCCAAATGAGCATACTCCACATGATAACATACTTTCATGGAGACATATATTCCTCTGAAAACTGGGAAAAGTTCTCAATGATACATGGAATAATTTTTCAAAACTTCTCAGTATAAAACCTATAAAACTCTTAAATATTTTAATAGAAAACTGCAATATTTCTAAAAGGACTTTTAAAATACTCAAAAATAGGCCAACACAAGATACATATCTGAAATGGTTCTTATTTAAACAAAACATTCTTTAAATATATTTTATTAATGAATCAGAACATAGCTAATACATATGTAATTTTGCAACCCAGGTGTAAACTCTCCATTAAACAAAAAATTTTACACAGCAGTGTAGTGATGATAAACTAAAATGAGAAGCTTAAAATTTTTTCCCATAAAAATATATGCAGTTAAAAGTAAATAAAAGTCTCTAAAATTATGAACTATCGTCATGCAGCTGTCATGAATAAATATGTGTATTCTTGGTATTCTAACTTTTATTCAAAGAGAGTAGTTTCTTTTCCTTTTATAACTAAAGATTTTTTTATATATAATAATAATCTAAGAGTCATCTAATGTCTTTCATAAACTATTTTAGAGACCTTGGTTAGATCACAGTCTCTGAGGCTTGGTCCCTTCATGTGTAAAACAAGTTGGCTTGTCTAGAATTTTTTAACACACTGTCTAGCTTTATAAATATGTGATTCTAAGTAAATATATTTTCAATTAAACCCTATTGTTTTTACTCTTGCAAACTAACTGCGAAATATTTCTGATACCAAGAAATGCATATTCTCTTAAAAACTTCTTTAAAAACTAGATAATAAAACACGTTTATGTTTCTCTATACTGAAACACCTCAATTTGTACTGAAATATGATAAGTACTGTTTATCCACTTTAGGCGAATAAAAGCTCAATTTATTAGAGCATAAGAAAGAGTCCTGAATACTAGAAGGTCACAGCCTGAAAGCTGAGCTGCTAGCAAAACATCTATGATGCTCCAAAGCTGCCATTTTTCTTCCTTGACAAAGACTCCATCTGCCACTGAGCCATTTACAGCCTCCAAGTCAGAATATCAATGATTTCCGACCATTCTGCAAGCCTGCTTTCACCTTGACATCACCTCTGTAATACATCTAAAGCAGATGATACATATATCCCCAACCGCATGCATGGAACCCATGCTTTATTCACCTAATAGGCATTTAAGCTGCTCTCTAATGTACCATTTTTATTCCTGCTAAATTGTAAAAGAATTTTAAAGTTTATATATTTTCTATAATCCTTGTTGCTTTACTTATATATTTTAAATCAGATCCATTTGTAAAAACTTAAAACCAGAAAAAAAGTATACTAGGTAGTTTTCAATAATGGCTTAATAACTAAGACAACAAAACTGTATCCTACTTCCATTTAATATAATCTGCTATAAAACTTTTGCATATAAAACATTATAATTTCTTAGAAATTGAAAACACTAAAGCAATGAAGAAATGTTGATAAAAGTTCTAGTTTTGCACTCGAATTGGTTGGTGTTCTTAACATTGTAAACAAGTGAAACCCATTTTCCTAGTACTAAGAGATCCCAGAAAAGTTTTCAATTCTTTTTTATATTTCCTACTATTTTGTTTAGTAGTCTTAGAAATAAATGCAAACTACCAAGAACTATTAAAAATTCTTCTTCAATTCCTTTTAAATAAAAGCAGTATAATCCTGTTATTAATATTTATACAAATGGAAGTAATACCTTATTTAAAATATTACTTTTTCCCAAAAGTAATTCTCTACAAAATAATGAATTAAAGCCTATTACGTACAAAACATTAAGGGGAGTAAAAAAAGTTTAAAACAAGATTCTTGGCCTCATGTAAAGGAAATAAATGCACTCATGAAAAAGATCTAAAATGACAAAGTACTTTTTAGTGAAAGGAAGTGTTAGACAAGACAGAATTCTGGATTACAGGTTAGGAGACTTACGTCTCATTTACATCTCTGCTCTAAACCCTCCAAGCACTTATGTTGGTAATTTAACTCTAAGAAAACCACTTACTCAACTGTAAAGTGAGGTGAGTAGAATAAGTGATATCTAAAGTCTTTTCTTGCTCTAGCACTCTGTGATAAGAGTATCATTACTGACCCTAGATTATCAAGTGGAGCTTACCATAGGTAGATGTGGCCAGTACTGAGAAGAAAATGAGATTTGAATTGGTTCTTAAGAGTTGTGCAGCATTTGGATACATATGCTTAAGTAGAAAAAGAATCTTCCCAAAACAGAAACAGCATAAACTAAGGTGTGGAAAAAGAAATCATGATTTTGCATATGTTGATGTGGCAATATTATCCACAATGAGTAAGAAGAGGAGATAAGAAACTGAAGACAGAGAAACTAGTAAGTAAATTAATAGAGTGATCTAAACATAACCTGAATAGGGTGGTGGTAGGAATGAAAGGAAACAAAGGATGCAAAAGAAACTGAAGCTAGATCACATGCACTTTTGATTATCTCGAGCCAGAGAAAGGAGAATAATCCAAAATGATACCAGCATATATTTATGTAAAAATCATGATACTATCAACAGAAATAGGCATGAAATGTGATCCTCTTTCTAAAATAACATGGGAAAAAAAGTAGAATACATTAAAAAGAAATAAAGATACTTAATTTTCAGAAACGCAACCCTGGATTAGGAATTAGACACTGAGGCTGGAGTCTGCCATACACTGGCTGTCTAACTGAGACAGTCACTCTAGGTTTGATGTTCTAAACTGAGAGTACTAGACTTAATATGATTTTAGGATTCTTTTCAGTATTTTTTTAAATTAATTAATTTTTATGGTGACATTGGTTAACGAAATACAATACATTTCAGGTGTACACTTTAACAGTATGGCATATATATATTTACACTGTGTTCACTTCCCATAGTTAGATTTCTTTCTGTCACCATATTTTTGACCCTCTTTACTCTGTCAATCTCCCCACTCCCCACTTTTTTCAGTTTTATATATAACCCAATATCTTATTTTCTGAGCAAACTCAGAGTTGTAGAGACAGGCAATCTTTTGAAATAATTTAAATTCTGACTGATTGAAGATTTAACACTTTTTTGGTATATATGAAAAGCTGAGAAATACAAAGTACTTCATTCTAAAATAATAAGAATGATTATTTTCACCTAACAGAAACAACCTAAAACACAACTGCCACAAAACTATAAAAGCAGAAGCAGCAGTTTCAGAATTAACCTTGCAATTCTGATCCTGAATTAGTCATTAGCTAATTCATTACATACCTTTTACTAGGAACTAGGGGAATGCCAAAAGAGGATAGTTTTTATGTTTAAGCATATCGTAATTTTATTGGTTAGATAAAATGAATGTATGTGAAACAATTAAAAAATTGCCTTTAGACGTAGACTAACCCACATATCAAGGACATCATTACTTAACATCATTTCAAAGGGGAGATGAATCCTCAAGTGTAATTTAAAAAATGTAATGGATATAAACTTTGTTTAAAGGAGAAAATATTCTAGTGTTTCCTTTAACAAGAGAGGCCATAAGCAAATTAAACTTTTGTTTATATTTCATAGTTATTTTTGTACAATTATTACTTATAATTTCAAGAAAAACCTCATCTTTATTATCGTGTCATGATTCAAAATATATGGAGGATTTATAAAGTATCTTTCTAGATGGCTGTGTCAAACAAACTAAAACAAATTTTCTTTAAACATTACACTACAATTTAAACCATATTCTGAAATAATTTGTACTCCAAATATAATTTTAAAATTTACAATTTTAATTTCTTCAGGAAAGTAGCTAAATTTAACAAACATACTAAAGAGTAGTTAACTTCTAGTAACTTGCCTTATTTGTTCCATTAAGTATGCTTATAATAAGTAATTAAAACAGCATATCAGATTTTATTCTTAATTTCTCAGTACTTAATATTAACATTATACTCAAAGACATAATTGTCAGATTCTACACTTGTTACGCTACGGTAAATTTTTATTCTTTGAAAAAAATATTTCTATGCACTCATGGACTTTGAAATCTAAGATGACTTGTTTCTTATTAAAATATGCTTTTATTTAATTTGAAGAATGAGATGACTAATAAACTTTCTCCATTTTGCCTAATAAGTCCAATACTCAGTATGTAAAAATTATCATAGTACATTACTTCAAATAAGACAAAGAAAATGGATTTGAAATAATTAGCGTTACCTATGAAAATTCAAGTACAAATGCAGATAATAATAAACTCAGCCAGTTCTCTTCCAAGATATGAATATTCTCTTTTAATTATTACCATTTAACTAAAACAAAATCAATTCTTTTTTCACCTTTCCAAGTGAAATCCACACTAAAAAATGGTCTGAAATTATTGTAAATGTCCAATGGACTCTTTAGCCAATGCTTACCATATCTGTGTAGCAAAACTGTAAATGAATTGTTGCTGTTATAAAAATTTGATAATTGGTTTGGTCCCTATGTCCTCATATACTAATTCCTCTTTAAATGGTATGTCAAAAAAGAACAATTAATAGAAAGTAACTGGGTCAAAGTTATATACAGATTTGCTGAACACCTGAGCAAACAACTACACACACACATTAAAAATCACTTTGATCCAACAAATACGTATTGGAAACAACTTTGAGGGCTTAAGTTCCAATGCTGTCAATAGGATATGTAAATATGACAGTTCCAACCACAAAGAGCTTACAATTGAATGCTATAATTTGAAACTTCTCAAGGAGTTTCATAAGCTGTTTCAAAGTGTTTGTATTTTTAAATGAGGTAGTAGTACATTTAAGTATCTATTTTTAATAATAAATGAAATAAAATTTCCCAGTAAGCAAAGTAGGCTGAGAACCTTAAATGTATATCACGTGTGATGGTGAGTGACAATCAGATGAGAGCACTCATGATACTCAATGCCTATATCACACAACTGAACACTGACATAGTTGCCATGATGGTTTTGTTGCCTTTTTACATTTTTTAATTTGTTAAAGAACAGAAACACGAAGTGAACTGATATAGAAATAAAGACATAAAATGATAATTCAGTAAATATGCCTCAAAAAGATCTTCACCAAATCTTTCAGTTGCATTCATCTGATCAAAGTTTTTATATAGCATATCAAGATGTCTTTATTATTTTGAAAACAAATATAAAGAAAAGAACCATAATGGTGATTGTTTTTATATAAAAAACCAAACTGGATGCTATTATCTCTTTTCTGTATTAGAACAAAAATTATAAAACTAAACCGGTATATTTGTTGACACTGTAAGAACTTCAAATATTAACAAATGAAAGCAATTTTAAACTATTTTAAATGTTGTGATACCATAAAATTTGCTTAATAAACAAAATTAAAATGTCATTTAAAAATTTCATCTCACATTAGTGAAGAGGTTGAAGCAACTTAACTATTCACTGGAGAATGAATGGATAAAAAAAAGTGGTATATACGTATAATGGATTATCAGCCGTAAAAAAGAGGAAAATCTGACACATACCCACTTATATGAGGTATTCAAAGTAGGCAATTCAAATTCACAGAAACAGTAACTATGGTGGATTGTCAAGAGCCAGAGAGAAAAGAAAATGGAGAATTATTTAATCAGTGTGAATATACTTAACACTAATGAATTTTACAATTTTACAATTAGACATGGTTAAGATGGTATATTTTTGTAATGTATTTTTGCCACAATTTAAAAAAAGAGTCCTTTATGTGCTTATGCAGAGATGTCCAACTTAAAAGTTGACATGCCTTACATTATTAAAAATAAAATTGTGTCTCCTGCAAGATAGAAAAAAAAGTCCTTATACATTAAAAAATTATCAAAAATTAAATTCGAACGAGGGTATTTATGAGGGTGTACTCATCAATAAAAACTGATACATAAAAATTTTACTGAAAATCAACTTATTACATATTATGCAAAAACTGATTAGAGATTATATTTCTTAAAGAGATTCATAAAATAATACATTACTAGAAAAAAGGTTTAAGAGTTTTGAAAAATCTTTAAAATAATGTAAGCAAATAAGTTACAAACTGCAACTAAATGAAATACGAAAAGTATAGTCAATGTTCAGTATCCTAGAGAGGAGCACAATGAAAGAACTGGGTTTTTCTTACTTAATTTGGGAAGGTAAGAAAAAGCTCACTGGAGAAGGCAAGTAAGTTTTGAGAATAAATAGATGGTTCAATATAAGAAAATTGATCAATTTAATACAACATATTAACATAACATGACTATTCCAATTGACACAGAAAAAATTCTGACAAAACCCACCATTTGCTCATGATAAAAAAAGAGAAGACTCAGAAAACTAGGAATAAAGAGAAACTTCCTCAAAATGAAAAGGGCATTCTGAAAAGCCTATAGTTAATATGCTAAATGGCAAAAGAACAAAAGGTTCCCCCTCAGATTAGAAAAAAGACAAGAATGCCTGCTTTCACCCCTGGATATTCTGGCCAGAGCAATTAGACAGGAAAAAGAAATAAAAGACATGAAAATTAGAATGGAAGAAGTAAAACTATCTCTATTTGTAGATGACATGATCCCAAAGATAGAAAATCCAAAAGGTCAAAAAACTACTAGCACTAATAAATGAATTCAACAAAGTTGCAGAGCACAAGATGAACACAAACACAAAACCAACAGTGAACAAACTAAAAAAGAAAATAAAAAACAGTTCCTTTATAATAACATCCAAAAGAATCAAATGCCTTGGAATAAACTTAACCAAGTAGGTGAAAGACTTGTACATTGAAAAATATAAAACACTGCTTTAAAAAAAAATAATAAAGATAGCCTTAATAAATGCAAAGACATCCAGTGCTTAATATTTTTAAGATGGCAATATGATCCAATGGGTCTGCAGATTCAATGCAATCACTATCAGAATTCCAACAGCCATTTTTTTTAAATAGAAAAACTAATCCTCAAATTAAATGAAATTGCAAATGAAGGACTCACACTACCCAATTTCAAAACACAGCAATCAAAATAACATGCACTAGTATATAAGGGCAAACATATAGATGACCATCTTTATCAGAAACCTATTGTCCTCTTCCTTAGTTTCAATACAGTGTTCTCCATATTAAAAATCATCTTCAATAGGACAATGCTGGATTCAGAGGTAAATTCTCTGGTACAATTAACTTTAATGTCAATTTTTATTAAATAAAGGCTTGCTATCCTTACTTGAAATTATGCTGCTACTGCTGATATATTTTTTTCTTTTTATACTCACTCTATACAATACTACAGTCTTTTATGATTAAATTAATACTTATATTAATTTTAAAAAGGAAATAACCTTCTCCTTTATTTCCTTCAATTCTCTCTGTATACTTATGTCCTAAATTACATTGTGCTGGTTTCATTTCTCCTCATATCTTATCTTGACGTAAGGGAACTCTGCATTTGTTTTTAAGTTTCTACCATCTCTTTAGGCATCTGCCTACATTGCATACAATTTACTTTTCTAAGAACCTTCTCTCTGATTCTTGACCAACAGATTTACAAAGGGCATAGTTTTCACTGTACTCATGTTGCCCATTCAAGTTGTACTGACATTAAACTCATATCACCCTGGTAGGTGTTTTATGTGAGAGCATATGCTTATTAATATTATGGTAGGAAGCTTTATATATCTACCTGGCTGGAATTTTGGGTGCCAGAAAGATCTTAGCTCCCAGCTCAAGACCATCAGAAGATGCTATCACCGACTTAGAAATAAATTAATTCCCTTTTTATAATCACACCTCCCCCTGCATAATAACCTCCACAATTTTCTATAAAGCCTGCCTTCAAAACTTTGAACATTTTATCTTCCCATCTCATGTACACTTACAAAAATGGAGGATAAAAGGCGAGAGAAAACAGAAGGGGAAAAAGGAGGCAGTACCAAAGAGTACCATAATGCTTTTTCCTCCCTCACTTGGAAGAGAAATTCAACTTGCTCATGTATACTAAGTCAGATGCCACTTATACATTTTTCCATAAAGCTTAAAATTATAATAAACTCTTTCTAAAGATTTTTTGCAGCATAAGGTATGCAGATACCTAACCCCTACTATGCTTCAAAAGGCAGCAAAGAAAATCTCCATAGAACGTATGTTTCTGATGAGGCCTTTCTCACTCCAGGGAACACATCATCCTTTCTATATTCAAAAATCGTTGTATATATGCTTCTATTTGTGGCATCCAAATGACGACTGCTTTGTATATCTATTCCCCCACTAGACTGCAGGCTCTTAAAGAAGAGAAGTATATTTTGAATCCTTATAAGTTTACTAAGTAATTCAAAAGGGATTACATAATGTTCCTTGACTCAAAGAATAATGCATATCCAATTATCTTTAAGATGATAGGCTTCCCAACTATGGTAATAATGGTATATAATTTAGGAACAAGACAGTAGAATGCCACCAAAAACATAAATTCATACAAAGAGTTTATAAAAGATGTTTTAATACCATGAATATACTAGGCACGGCTTCCTCCTTAAAAGCCTCTAACTACTTCCAGTAACATCTGCCTACCTCTATTCCCCAGATCACAATGTTCTAGCCTCACTGGGAGTGTGATTCCTATTCCCTCAGATCTTCGCACGGCTAGCTTCTTCTAGTTAGTAAGTCATTTCTCAACACAAGTGCTGCCTCCTCACAAGACCTTCCCATACATTTATCTGTGTATTGCCATCAATTCTACTCTATCCCCACCCATATATGCTATAACACAGTTCTGCCCTCCTTTGGAGCTCTTATCAATTATTTCTTTACTTTTTCTCTCCTACTAGAAAGTTAATGAAGAAACTCTGTCTTATTGACCATAATAACTCCAATAGCTAAACAGTGGAAGCATATAAGTCAGTGCTTCCTATGTGTTTGCTGAATGGATGAATGAATAAATGAGTGACTGACTGAATATGAAGCACATAATATATTCATTGATTGAATGAATGTTCACAATTCCTATCTAGGGAATACTTTGTCAGGTAGACTATTTGAGAACAAGCAACTTCCCATTTGACAGCATATATCACGTCTCTTATATATCAATAATATAAGATGTATATAAAAATAAAGATAATATGAGAGAGACTGGCAGTGTATAAATTGTTTGAAGAATGCATTTCAGAAAATCACCTCAGGGCACACACAGACTGATTCTGGAAATCTTTTTCTTCTGTAATCTTGCTTCTGTCATTCAACCAGCTAGCAAATATTTATTGAGTATTACAGACTCTATTTCTAAATATACATGCTAAGATCACTTGGGCATAAAGTAGGTTTATATTCTTTGAGTACATTATAGAAGAATCATCTTTGAATTTAGTTAGAGAAATATGAATTTGAATCTCAGTTACTAATTATGTCAACTTGGAGCAGTTAGTTAATATCAATAATTCAAAGATAAAATGATACTTGGAAACAGTCTGGCTAAGATAATTAGCCTTCATTGTTAATTCTCCCTTAGAGGACAGGAATTGAGAGGTAGAAGAAATCATAAGATCATATCAAATATGTTTGTCCTAATGGTCACTGCTAAACATTGTGGGTTCAAGCAACAGGTCAGAGCAGAGCTAACAAAATTAGGATAACCATGCCTGGGTTTGGAAAGGGCAAAATTACATCCCTCAAACACAGTAGGCATTTAATTATCATCTGCTGAAATAATAAAGTAATAAAGTAATAAACAATTTTAAGTCACAAAAATTTCAAGCTTATAATTTCATAAACATTTCTTAAGTTATAAGAAATGAGATTGTCAAGATCTTAGATTAAGACATTCTGGATTTCTACCATTAATCATTGCATGACCTTAAGCAAGTTACTTAAACTCTGCAAGCCTCAATTAAAATTGGGTCACTGACGATTTAAACTTCAATTTATACTTCAAACATTTCTTATTGCTCTTCAGCTAAAGGGAAAAAAAAATCCTCATCTTACTCTATTATGTCCTATATCTTCTGATTGTCAGTCGCAAACCATTACTCTTTTTCTCTGTCTTCTAGCTACACAGGTCTTCTATTCTTTCCTTCAAAGTACTATGTTCCTTACCTCTTAACCTACATAGTTACCTTCATTAGAGTTATTTATTTCTTCAAATGGCTTTTAGTTACTGTCTCATGTCCTTTCACTTCAGCCTAAAAAAATCCCTTTAGCATTTCTTCTAGGCCAAGTCTACTAGCAACAAATTCCCTGTGTTAAATATGTTCAAAGAGCTCAAAGAAACCATGGAAAAAGGACAAAAGGAAACTTGAAAAATATGTAAACAAAATGGAAATATCAATAAAAAGATAGAAATTATAAAAAAAAACTAAAAAGAAATTTTAGCTAAAAATTACATTAACTGAAATGAAAAAAAGTCACTAGAGAGGCTCAATATCAAATTTGAGGATGTAGAAGAGCCAGCAAACGTGGAAACAGGTCAGTTGTGATTATTCAGTCTTGGGAGCAGAAAGAAAAAAAGAATAAATAAAAGTGAACAAAGCCCGATGGAATCTGTGGAACAGCATAAACAGTACCAACATATGCCTTATGGGTGTCTCAAAAGGAGAAGAAACAAGGGAGGAGAAACAATATTTGAAGAAATAATAGCTAAACACTTCCAAAATTTGGGGAAACCATGAATCTACACATTCAACAAGTTTAGTGTACTCCGAGTAGTACAAATTCAAAGAGAATCACACTGAGACACACAGACAAACCGCTGAAAGACAAAGATAGAACCTTGAAAGTGGCAAGAGAAAAGCAACTCTTCAGGTACAAAAATCCTCAATAAAATGAACGGCCAATTTCTCTTGGAAAAGCATGGAGTTTAGAAGGCGGTGGGATTACATATTTAAAGTGCTAAAAGAAAACCAAATGTCAACCAAGGATTCTATATCTGGCAAAATTATACTTTTAAAATGAAGAAATTAAGACATTCTCAGATAAATAAAATAAATGAAGTAAATATTAATAGTAACTAGCACCATGGCATAAAGAGAAGCTATGTAGCAGCTGTGTAGAAAAGAGAGAGGCTCCAGGTCAAAAGGCCTGGGTTTGAACCCTAAACTTCACTGATTAATAGCCATGTGACCCTGGGCAAATTGCTAAACCTCTCTATAGATCAGTTTTCTCAACTGTAAGATGAAGGTAATAACAATACTTCCCTCATGAAGTTAGGAGGATAAAATGATTTAAAACAATAAACTCATAAAAGGATGCCTGGTACAAAATTAAGCGCTTAAAAGTTAACTATCATTATCATTTTTATAGAGGTTCTAGAAATGTTAGTTTTAATTCCCTTGAACTTCTCATATTTCTATGAAGCAAACACTAAATATTGAGAAAGAATGGCACGATAGTGAATTTTTTATAGGAGAATTATAGATTAGTAAAATCACAAAATTGTATTTATGAGTAATAATAGTATTGGGCTAACTGTTTTGTCACCACCTTTAGCAAATCCTCTTTTATCAGAAGTGCCAAGTGACGAGTAATTGGTGAATGCTTATGCTTCTATGGTATATAGATTTATGCTTTTCACACAAACAGTCCAACACTACTATCATACCCAAAATAATATCTAACAAAAATTCCTTAATATTAAATATCCAGTCAGTGTACACATTTTTTGTCTTATAATATTTTTGTTTGTTAGAGTCGAATATGATCCATACACTATTAAAATCGGCTGACATGTTTCTCAAGTGTCCTTTAATCTGTAACGGCTCCTGACACATCCCCACACGTCTTTTTGCTACTTATGTTTTTATTTGAAGAAAATATGTCTTTTGTCTTTTAGAGTTTCCCAGTTTGGAAACTTTGTCCCTTTGTCTTTATTATGATATTTCTTATAAATTAGGCTCAGTCATATTCGAGATTTTTTGTTTTTGTTTTTAATATGGATGGACAGCTTCCTGGTGGTAGTATATACTTTTGTTACCAAATACATGTCTTTCTTAAATAAAGCAAGAATGATAAATTTGTTAGAAAAATTAAATGAGTTACTACAGGTCAAATGCTTAGATTAGTACCTGGCACACAGCAAGCACTCCATGAACATTAGCTCATTATTACACTGAATGTAGAGAATCAAAAGGATTTGATGTCAGAAAAGATGAGAATTTTTGAAGAAGTAGTTGAAGACAACTAATATTTCTAACATAAGTGGCTGAGTAGATGTTAATGTCACTAACTAATAAAGGAGATATGAAAGAGGGTAAGGTTTCTGGGAAATTGGAAGAGAATGAGTTCAAGTTTAGACATGTTAAATTTAGTGCCCATGGGATAGCCAGGTACCGTCACATACCGAGCTGGAAATAGAGGTTCCAAAATTTTAACAACAGGTATGTGGGCAGAAAATAAAGATCAAATGTTGAGAGGAAAGGGAGCTCAGTGAAGGTCACAGTTGTCATAAAAGACTACAAGATCACTTGAACTATGAATTGGCATTGAATAAAGAGAGGTAACAGTAATTCAAGAAAAGAAATAATGTATGTAAATAAAGATATGCAGACAAAAGCATCAATATATGGTGTGACTACAGGAGTATTATGACTAGAAAACAATCTATGTGTTGAAAAGTAGAGGGAAATGACTAGCTTTGAACAACTTTGATATGTAGGAATCGGTAATTCTTCAATTTAAGTAGAAAATAAGATTTTGAAGAAGTTCATATGACAACTGAACCCCATGCTATGGCGACATCATACAAAAATCTGCCATAACAGAATTGGAAAATTAGAAAATATACTTGCTATATTATTGTAGAAGATCTAAATTTGTGCCAGTTTTAACATCCATCTATAAGCTAAAGGAACACTGACTGGGGCACTGTGGCTTCAGGCATACTCCGAAGGTGGGAGGTGGTGTCTTTAGTACCTTTCCCTAGCCCTTTACCATTCACTTCTCTCGTGTCCCCTCTACCTAGGAAACCACTGCTCTCAAGCTGCCGTAACTATATAAAATTACATTTTGTGCAATAACACACTATATTGTTCCCTGAAGCACTCTGGTTACATCTCCACATTCAGGTCTAGCCTGACATGAAATCTTTCATTCTCCTGTTGACACCCTATATATTCTTTGAATATCAAATGAAAGTAATTCATACAATACTGTAAGTGATCAAAATCCTAGGGGATATTTAATTTAAAAAGAGGAAGTTTTTAACTTGTATGAATTTTGACTTATTAAATGTATGGTCCTCACATGTTTTCTATATATTTGTCCATTTTAGTTCAATCTGACAGATGACTGACTAAGAGGCACACCAGCATAAGTCAGTTTATTGCATAAATATTTGCTGCACCACTAGTGGGAACAAGGCACTGTAACAGACTCTTAAAGGGACTGCAAATATGAATAAAACATAATCTATGCTTTTACTAGATTGTAAGGGCTTTATAATCTAATAGGTGATAAAGAGAAATACTACTCATCTCATGTATCAGACAAGGGTTCTATAAGAATATTTCTGAAACTTAAGTTATATACAGACTCTTATGAAGAAAAAAATGTTTTGTGAACATGTTATTTAAATTAATTAAATTATTATATTACTGAAATACACAGAAAAGCAAAACTATAGATAAGAATAAACTCTTCTCTGGCTTCCAAATCTTATTCAAACCTAGTATCAAAACAAATTTACAAAGTATGCAAATAAGAGCTACAAAACGAACAGATTTCAAATTATCATATGTTTTTGCTAAAATGAAATCATCATACTCAACATGAATATAGTACTACTACTTTCTTATCTTCCAGTTATATTTGAGTTTGACATACTTATCTTATAATTCTAGTGCTTCCTGAATAATCTAATATGCTCACCATTTCTTTCCACTGAAACTACTACAAAGGTTTCATTGTGATGTCATCGGGCCTTTACTTAGTATAAATGAAACATCCGTACGCATTAAATCTAGTTTTCTTCTTTTCTCATTAGACTGACATAATTAAACACAACCACAACCCTGAAGTATATATGGTAGTAACTGGTTATAAGGTAAGCATCCTAAGTGGTCCAAGAATATGCTTATATTAATTTATTTTATATATTAACATGGAAATTTGTAACTCTCTCCCCACAGAGAATGTATCTACATACGTGGGTCCAAGGACTCCAGAGTTGAACAATGCTATGAAAGAAATAAAAATATTAGAAAGGCAGGAATGATGAGGAAATTAATATCAACTGCAAGGAGGGAGATTCAGAAGTTTTATGGAGGAGGTAACATCTGAGGGGAGCTGTGACATTTGAGTTTAGTGCTAAGTGTGTAAGTTTTCTAAAATTTCCCTTCCATAAGTTTGACACTGAAAACATGAAAAAACGAGAGGAAAAAAAAAATACATAGGAATATTCAGTAAGAAGGGCAATAAATAGAAAAAAATCATGAATTTTATAAACAAAAGGTGAGTTTCTTCTGAGAGGAAAACTAGAGAATAAAATTGCAAGCATTTGCTGTGCTTCACAAAATAAATGGCATACGTTGCATGTGGAAAAGTCTATATGCAAATGAAAATGTGCCTATTAATATGCTTTTTAAAAGTACATTCACATTAAGGACAGCATCAGTGTTTGTATTAGATTTTTAAAACATGACATGCTAACCTAGGAATTCTTTTGATGTTATACAATTATACAATTATGTTATAGAATTTTTTTTATTTTTATCAAAATCTTTTCTCCGGTTTTTCTTTTGTGAATGTATTTTATAAAAGAATAAGAGTCAAATATCATAATCCCATAACTCCATCTATAACATCCTTCTTCTCATTTCTAAAACAGTTTCTGCAGACTACACTTGTATTTTATCTACTCCTTGACTAACATGTCTATAAACATACATCTCACAGCAGAAGAATGCCCTGGTGTTCTAGGAAGAAGAAGAGGAAGAGGATGGTGTACTAAATATGATTAAATTTCAAGTTACTTTAATTCAGAAAATATTTACTTAGTCTAGGTGCTGGATTCCTTGCCAATTACAATTTTAAAAACCTCCAAAACAAAGTAGAAAACTAGTTGTTAGTTTATATTCTCTCATGCTCCTATACTTCTAGCCTTTGTTAAGGTTACCATCGTCTTTCTTTTTTCAGGCAGATTTATCAAACAGTCGCTTACTTAGAATTTTCAGATAAGAACTAATCTTTAAACCAAATGAGTGTGAAACACTACATACTTCCACTTGTTTAAAGAAGTTTAGTTCAGTCTTTATAGCATGGTGTCATTTACATCTGCAATCTCTCATGAAGAGAAAACCATACATGCTTTTAGCTCCATTAATGTTAACAGAGTATAACTTTTGGAAGAGATGTTGTAGAGGTAAATGGAGGTTTCTTTTACCAAAATATATACTTAGGGACAGAAATGATCTGTATGAAGTAATTTAAATGGCTGCCGCATACTAATTTTGAAGATACTGTTCACAGTTCAAACTCTAAAAAACAAAATATTTAAAACATAGCTTACAAGTTTATGATCTTAGATTTTTAAAAATTTAATATTTGAGATGCTTTAGGTGGCATAAAATATGGAAACTCCTACACAAACTTTTACTTTTATCATGCTTCACTTTATTACACTTAGCATATTTATAAATTGAACATTTGTGACAACCCTGTGTCAAGCAAGTCTATCAGCACCATTTTTCCAAGAGCATTTGCTCACTTTGTGCTTGTGTCACATTTAGGTAATCCTAGCAATATTTCAAACTTTTTATTATTTGTTATCATGACTTGTGAACAGTGATCTTTGATGTTTCTAGGGCAAGATTCTCCACCAGCAGAAAGATTATAACTTACTAAATAAAGGCTTAGTTAATGGTTAGCATTTTTAGCTAAAAAGTATTTTTTAATTAAGGTATGTACATTTTTTAACATAATGTTATTGCATACTTAATAGACTACAGTATTATGTAAACATAACTTTTATATGCACTGGGACACAAAAAAATTTACGTGACTCTCTTTATTACAATATTCACTTTACTGTGATTGGAATCTAACCCACAATATCGCTGAGGTATGCTTTTACTTCTGACTTGATCACTGTTGTTATATTTTACAAAAGATATTTTCAATTTGACTATAACTCTATTTTTGGTATTAGAAAAGCACAAAAATAAAGGTCAGATAATACACAGCAGATTTCATTTGGAAATGGTTGATTTTTGTACTTTCCAAATAATGACTTAACTACAAACTGAACACATGAGGACACTTGACCTTTCTGAGTCTTGGTTTAGTCATCTGCAGAATGTCTTCTAAAACTGTTAAAGCTCTAATAGAAAGCAGTTAACATCTTAGAAAGCAATGTATAAATGTTAGTTTTGTTCTTTCTTAACACTTGTATAAAAATATTTTTAATATTTAATGAAAAAACCATAAATAATATTAAAATGATTAATACCACACACCAAACTTCTTGGTTTGCAAATTCCTACAATATCTGATCTTTAGTCTCATTTACTTCCTCAAATTTTACATTTCAACAATATTGTACAAAAATATTTGCATGTTCCTGAACATATGTTCTTACCAATCTATATGCATATTTCCTCTTTCTGGAGTCTCTTCTAATTCATACTTCAAAAATCCAGCCCAGATGTCTCCCTCTCTCTAAAGGTTTCTCTAGTCTTCTCTCCTAGAGTGAATCATTCCCTTTTCTATTCTTCTTGTAAAATTCAAGCCATCAAAGGTGATAGCAAAACTCAAGAAAAATAAATGAAGAGTAAGCAAATCAAAGACATTTTAACAATAGCATAAACTTTCTTTGTCAAATTATCTTGGTGTTATCAGGATTAATTTGGGCCCTGAGTGACAGAAAGCCCAAAACTCAGTGGTTTACAATACAGAAGTTTATCTCTGTTACATTAAAGAAGTCCAGATGTAGACAAGCCAGTGCGGGCAGGGTGATATCCTAGAGTCATTAGGTACTTTTGATCTTACTGCTTTGCCCATTCTTAGCTTGTGGTTTCAACTCATTATCCAATGATCATGTCCACACTTCAGCCAGCAAGGAAGGAGAGAAAAGAGGGAATGCACTCCCTCATTTAAAGATACTTTGCTCAAGTTACACACAGTACTTTTGCTCATGTATCTCTCTCTAACCAAAACTTTGTCATATGACCACATCTAGCTGCACAGGAAGCTAGGAAGTAATATTTCTATTCCAGGTAGTGATAAACTGGGAAAAAAATTAGTAGAGGGGGAATAATGATATTAGGGGACAGCTATCAGTCAATGCCACATTTGGTTATATATTATCTGTGGTAGGACATAACCGACATTTTAAAATTACTATTTAACACTAATACTTCTACTAATGTGTGCATCATAAAATTATATAGTAATTCCTTATAAATTTCAAGTTTTAAGTTAATTGTTTCTACTGGTAAAGAGTAATGCTTATAAAATTTAAGTAATATTCATAATAAAAATATTATATAAGAATAAAAATAAAATATAGCCATTGTTTTAATGAAACTACATATGCATGTAAGTGAAATAGTACAAATATTCCCAAAGAGAACAGAATTTGGAGAGACTTGAGAAGGAATCTATTAGTTATTATACTTCCTATAAGTGCTCTTTAGAGATTTTTAATCAAGTAAGAGGTGATTACGAAACAGAGTAGTAAAAATTATAATGGGATAAAGCAAAACCAGGTTTAGGCTGAGATCTCACACCGTGTGACTTTGGACAAGGAAATTTACACATGATGATAACTATGATGAAGTTTCAAAATGTGCTGTGTTATAAGCATTATCTCATTCAATATTCATGACACTCCTGATATATAAAAGAGGGGAAGAAACTAGATCTTAGATGATGTAAGTGACTAAAGATCACAACGGCTATATAAATATCAGCACAGACTTAAAAGGTTTTCCTGATCTCAGTTCATGTTCTTAACCACTATGCATATTATTTGCTTTCAAGCCCTTGGAATCTTGGTCTTCATATCTGTTACACGAGGGAAATGTAGCAGAATGTAAACTGTTCTAAAGTTCATTCTGGCCTTTTAAAATGCTGCATTCTAATGAGGTCTGACCCCCTTTCCCAAAACAAAAGCATATTATATCAACAGATCGCATCAGCCTCATTGCTGGAACTTATATAAGTCAATAAATTATCATTAATATATTTAATGTAGAAAGTAAAAATCTATTTGTTAAACCTTATAGATGAACACAATGTGTAAGGTAAATTTGGATGTATAGAATATATTCCAGATCTTTAGGACTGATCTCACGCTCCTTTGCATATCTATAAAGGAGCAAGCCATAAAGTTAACCAAGTAATAGAGAAGAAAGGTAACTAACATAACATTTTAAATCTCATAACAATCCTTTAAAAAATTGGTAATACATCATTTTACAGGTAAAGCTACAGAGGCACAAAGAGGCTTACCTACTGAAGGTTACATACATACTTGAATGAGTACCAGAATGAGTACTTGACCTCTGGTTCTAAACCTGTTTTTCCTATTCACTCCACTTCCTATTGGTTCAATTTTGAATCTTCATGTATTATACACCTATTTCAATTATAATATAAGGAAACTAAAGACACCAATTAATTTAGCTCTTTCTAGAGTACTTATGATTACTAGCAACTACCTGCTTAATACTCATTTGTTGAATACAGTTGGAAAATATGTATTAAGATATGCAAATAACGAGGGAGATAATATTATCAATAGCACAGGAATAATAAAAATTTTGCATTATCAAGCTACTAGAGAGAGAGAATCACTTTTAGTTAGGATGATTAGGGCAGGCCCCAGAGGGATAATTATACGTAGACAGGGCATTAGAAAAGAGATTTGATTTCATCAGAATAAAAGCCCCAAAATAAATAAGAATATTCCAGGGAAAGGGAATGACATGAATGTAAGTATGCATCCAAAATGTATATTCAAGGTAGGGTATGTAGTCTACATTGGGTACAGTGCAGGATTCTTTTTCTAAAATATTAGGACATTTGGTTGGGGAATACGTGAGAGCCAAACTAATGAGGGATCTTAAAAACCAAGTCAGAAAGTCTGTATTTGATCTTGTAGAAAATGGAAAGTCACTAAAAACCTTTAAGTAGAGAAAAAGAAGAATCAGAGCAATGCTTTAATAAGATTAAGCTAAATATTATGTATAGCCTTTAAAGGAATTGATGACAGCCAGGAAGAAGAAAGATCAGTTAGAAGATTTTGACAATTCTATGGATTATAACACAGGAGGAAAAAATAGAAATGGAGTTCTGAAAATTTCTGAGAAGAAAATGCATAAGGTATATATTATATGAAACATAAATACTACAGCTTCAGCTCTGAAACAATCTATAATATCCCCCTCTACAACCACAACACTCTACTCTTTTAGCTCTTTATCATTTCACCAACTTTTCTATTTCTGATTAGTCCCTTAACTTCTCCATTTTCTCTCAACATATCAGCCCTTCCCCGGCCTCACTTTATTCCAGCCCAATGTAAACACTTAAAAAAACTACTTAATAGCTTCTGAATCAGTTGAAATCTACCCTCTCTTCTTCACTCAAGAGGATGGAGAAAGCCTCAGGACCCTGACATTATTACAGAGTAGGAGCTTCTATTATCGGTCACTTATGAACCACTCAAATGAATGCCTCTTAGTTTTTAACTTATATAACATCTGATAATACCACCTCACTTCCTGAAATTCTTTAATTTAGAAGAGCTGCAATTAAATACTCTAAATAGTACCCTAAAAATGTACTGTGAGAGTCAGCATTTTTTAATTAAAAAAACCTTTCTCATCCAATGCAAATTTTAAACTTTCTTTTCTTGTTAAAAGCACTAGATAATAAACAGGTTACAACATAAATTAATATTTTGTTGTAAACTATTCAATTAGGGCAATAAAATAGTGAATAAGAAAAAACAAGCAAGCAAAGAGCTACATATCAAACACAGCCAAAATGCTCCCTTAGGAAAATGAATGAAACACGCCATAAACATCTGTAGACTCAATGATAATGATAAAGCCTATAAAAATACAATAAATTTTCTCTTTGGTCTCTAAAAAATGTTAAACTTAATACATGAACCAGTTTCCCAAAAAATGTTAAAACATAAATACAAAGATTATCTATACATAAATTTACATTTCTGATAATTACTGTTTCTATACTTAATATCTAAAACAGGATTAAAGAAGCAGATTCATTGAGTAAAAAATTAACTTTAAATTTATTTGCTGTTTAAAAGGTTTTTCAAAAATGATATAAAATTTTACTACTTAGAATTTTATAATAATAAGAATCGAGGTCTTAAAGTTTTTCTTTTAATATATGTCCTTATACACAGTAGAAATTAATACTTTAAATAAAATTTAAGAGGAAAAGTGTCAGTTACTTAAGAGTGCTATCTTGTTTTCAATAGCTCTCCATACTTGGAAGATTGTTTATAAATCATTTAAACATCAACAAAATATTTAAGCAAGAAGCCTAGCAATCCTTTTAAGGGTTTTTTTCACAGTCTCTCAAGTAATTTTATTTTTATAATTTTTTTCCTAATGTGGAACCACCTTAAAATGTTTTGACATTTTTCAGCAAAAATAAAAACTTTTAAAAAAAGATGATGTTCATATTAATAATTCACAGTGAAATATGTTAATATAATTAGGCATATAATTTCGGTTATAAATTAAAAGTAATTTTCATTTAAATATTTTAAAATCATTTACAGCAATATTTTTAAAGTATTTAAATAACTAGAAGTGTGAGAAGTGAGTCACTGAAAATGTAAACATTCAATTGGCTGTTGAAAGAAAAAATAATAATTTAAAATTTTAATATTTTCTAACTCAATTCTCATTCTCAGAGAAAACAAAACATCCTGAACAGCTTAATTATAATTTTTGTCTTACTGTGATCAATGTGGTCAATCTTGTGACATCACTTTTGAGAAATCTGTAACAGGAAAAACAGAAAGAGAATTCAGTTAAATCATACTTAAGTAATTACAGAAACCAAAAAGTCTGTTTATAATTTTTGTCTTTTTTGATGCCATAAGTAATGTTTAAATTAATCTACAGTTGTCAATAAAAGTACAATTGGTGTGATACAAATAAATATAAAATGTCTGAAGTTTATTTATAGGTCAGTATTTATTATAGTATGGTAGATTATGTTTGGTTTATAATCAGCAACACCCAGGTTTAATATAATATAACATACTAGTAAATAAACTATAGGACATTGGTTAGTTTTGTTTTCAAGCATTTACCAAATGAGAATCACATTGTTTTAAATATACTACAAACAAAAGACAGGTATTGTTTATAGATATTACTGGGAAGAAACTATGTACTATAAACACAAGGGAAGTTATATGTTAAACTTTGTCCTAAGCTATATATAACTTACAGTTCTCATCCCTGCAAAATCTAAGCTTTTAAAAATTTCTCAATTAACACAGCATATGACAGGATTTAAGTTTTTAAAAAGTATTAGTGTTAAAAAGTAACACAATGTTACGATGTTTTAGGATTCATAATGGGCTTTCATCAGCTCCTCATAAGAATTCCTTCAAATAAGCAGGAAAGAGATATTTCTTATTACATACTCAGGGAAAAAAGATGTTAAGAGAAGGTACATGACTTGACCAAGCACACAGACCTGAGTTTCTCCTAGTTCCTTTTTTTATGTCACACCTTCCATCCAATCCATCTGCCAATTTTTCCTCACTCAGTCCTAAATCCAAAAACACTTATTACTGCTTATTACCTTGATAATTCAAGATATTCCTCTCCTCTAATATCATTATAGTCTCCTTCTTAACTCAGTGACAAATATATCAGCTCATATCACTCTTTAACCCCAAAGTGTCCAATGGCTTACCCATCACTTAGAATAAAATCTACAATATTGACCATGGCCTATTAGGCCCTCTGTCACCTGTTCTCCTAACTACATCTCCTGCCACTTTCTCTCTACTATGGTATTCCCCAAGCATACCAAACAACCAGTCCCTCTGCAGGGCCTTGACACTTGCTTTTCTCTGAGCCTGGAGCAACTGTTCCCCATACCTTTATACAACTAGCTCTCTCACCTCATTCAGGTCTCCTAACAAATGCTACCTCCTCAGAGAAGCCTTCCTGTCCCATCAGAGCCTGTTTTTAGCTGCAAGCTCCTGAGAGAAGCACTAATACAATGTGTAACTCAACAACTACTCAAAAAATAGCTGCGGAATAAATGAGTGAACAATTACTTAGTGATTTCCTACTATATCAAGCACTATGCTCAGAGAGAAGTATAAGTGATAATTCTTACAATTACAATCTATTTGAGGAAAACGTCTTAAATTGGTATACATTTTAAAAAGTCACTGCAGCAAGAGTTTGGGAAGTTTTAAAAAAAACACAGAAGGCGGTATGAAAGTCTGTGTAGTTAATTACAAGTGTGAGATAATGAGAATCTGTACAGTGAAGATGACAAAATGCAAAGGGAACAGGAAACCCAAGATACATCTTAAACAGAGAAATAAGAGGATTTCATGCTGAATTAAGTACACAAACAAAGATAGCTGAGAATTACCTCAAAGGTTCTCAGTAGCCAGCGAAACAATGAAAGAAACCTGCAGTGGTGGAGTGGAGTGACTTTTATTTTGGAAAGTAAGCCCAGTGTTTTCTTAGACTATTCAAATAGTGATATTTCCCACCAAGGGGTAAAAATTGTGATTTAGAATAGTCCAAGATTTGCAAATAAGTCATGTAAAAAGTACAATTCAAGTCAAGAGTATGGATGAGTTCACCGAAAGGATGAATATAGAGAAAAAAGCGACTCATCAAGCAGAATTAGGGGATACTTTATACATAAGGCTCATGAGAAGCAAGAGACATGGCATTGTATGGGTATTTTGTTTAAGTCCAAGAAATAAGAGAAACAGAAAATATACGGATTGAAGGCCAAAGAGGAAAGATTTCTAATGGAGGAAAACGTGTTAGTTTTATTTATTTTTATTTATTTTTTATTTTGTATGGAATGCTTCACGAAATTGTGTGTCATCCTTGTGCAGAAGCCATGCTAATCTTCTCTGTGTCGTTCTAATTTTAGTATGTGTGCTGCCTATGGCAGGACAAGAAAGTGTTAGCTCTAAATAATGTATGGAGGGGAGAGAGAAACAAGACTGGGAACTTATTCTCTATAAACTACCCATGTCCCCACTGTATCAAATTAGATCAAAAGGCAGCTACACTTTACTCTCTGGATCCAAAGACCTATTCCTAGCATTATGCTCTCAACTTTAATCAAAACCCCAGTCTTGTGATGATGAAGTAGCAATACAAAAACTTTTGTGAAAGAAACAATTATACTTTCTCCAAAACTCTGTAATTCAAAAAGGTGTTAATTTTTAAAAATAGTTATATTCAAACATTTGTAATTGAGTAAAACAACATTTGTAACTGAATAAACAGATAAAAGTAAATGTTCCATTTTATTTTTGATGTTGGAAAAATACAAGATAATTAAGACTAAATTTATAGTTTAAAAAAAATGCATACTTTATTTAAAGCCCTAAAGCTTGTAGTACAAAAAAAAATGGCAAAGGCATTCCTACATGATGGTAGCAATTTTTACAGATGCAGGAATTTAAAAAAAATACATGAAATTAAAATGACACTGGAGGTTAAAAGCAGACAAATCTTAAAGCTTCTCATAAAAATCTTAAGTGGCTTTTACAGGAAAAAGGAATTCTTAAAAATCATCTTGAAACTAGAAAATATATTCCAATTACACATGTAAATGTAAAAAGTAAAGACTACACTTTATGAAAATATAATTCAACTAATATATTGGCTATGTGCTATTTCTCTACAAGTCACAATTTTAGAAAATATGCAGAGAGAAATCTCAACTATATTTTGCTTCAGAAACACCTATCAATATTAATCTGAGGGGAAATATCTTAAGTCATGATATAAAATTACACGAGTATTTTTCCAGTAATTAACATGTAATATCTTTTCTTTCCTCCTCTGCCCCCAAACAGAAAGTCTTTCCTCATGTAATTCATTTTAGCACACTCAAGTCCTAATCTTCACTTGATACTACGTAAGTTTCAATATATAAAAAGGATATTTATCCTTACCTATCTTATTGAAAAAACTGAAAGAAATAAATGAATAGAATATCTATCGGCTTTTTTCAACTCTCTCAATCTGAACTTAGAAATATATGCTGATTAACTCTAAAGTGCCATTTAAAATAATGGTCGTTAAATATTTAATCGTTCATTTATAAATCAGTTTAATGCTTTCACTGATTTCTATGCTCTTTTCAAGGTGTGGTTATACAATAAAAAATTATTTATAAAATTTACATGTGAAAAAGAATCTCATCAATCACATGCTACTTATAAGCTGTTTCAGTGTTGCAATCTTGTAGACATGGAAAGTCTGTGTCTATCATACTCTTTTTAAAGTACCAAAACTATACATAATTTGGCATATATTTTTAAGTCTTAATAAAAACTTTGTAAAAAATCTAAACATGCTTCTACCATGCTTCTAGCTATTTCAAATCTTGACCATTATTTCATCATCATCATTATTATTATTATTACTGGGGAAATTATTCGGTAGGGAAAAAAATCACAGGCTTTGATAAATACTTCTTTGGGAGGGAAGAAGTATATTTATAAACAATAGGAAACTATACAGTGGGGAAATTGGTGAACATGTGATCTACCACTAATGGAATACTCTATTCAGTGCTGTACAACGGAACTTTCCACAATGATAGAAACAAATGTTCAATACCTGCACTGTCCAATACCTAGCCCATGGCCAAATGTGGCTATTGAGCACTTGTAATATGGTTAGTGTGTAACTAAAGAACTTACATTTACATATTAATTTAATTATTTTTAATTTAAATTTAAATAGCCACACGTAGCTAGCAGCTACCATATTAAACAGCGCAACTAGGCATTTCTGAAACCATATCAGGATTATACTGTGAATGATCCTACTAAATATTTGAAAATTTATTTTTTCTATATTTTAGAAAAAGAAAACCTTAACTGTGTTGGATAGGATATGTTAATATCAGGAAATCTCCAAATTTGGATAGGACTTATATTATCTTCACGTAACTTTCATGTTTATGCTTTGTGGGAAAACATGGTTTATTTTACCATAGAATCCTTTATATATCATGGTGCTTTTAAAGGGAAATAGTCAGGTTTTGGAGAACTGAGCTTTAAACCTCATCAGGTTGCATCAATATCACCTGGTATTTAAGTTTCAGTTTATTTTATTTTGTTCAGCTAGGTAGAAGTGGTTTACTTCATTTACTCTTTATACTGTTTATAACTAAAACCTCAACAGAAAATTAGGAAAAAAAGACATTTATTTTATGAACAATTCTAATAGTCCTGATCCTTGGGAACCTCTTTTTTATTAATCATTTTCCCTTCCTATTATGTTTTAAGGAAAAAAAGATGAGCAAGCTTTAACAGTAAGACATGAGTTTTAACTAAGCATGTAATATGGTATATATAAAGGAAGCCTGCCATTGAAGTCTAAAGTGGACATACAAATAGGAGACATTACCTAACATTAATAAAAGTTTTATTAAGCAGTTTGTCAAGTTAAAAGGGCACCAATCTATTTAGATACTTAATCTACATAAAACAAAGCTTTAAAGTGATAGACATCTACTATGTTGGTATCCAAGTTAAAAGTTGTTTCCTGATTTCACAGGAGAAGATATGTCAGGTAGAGAGAGAAAGAAAAACAGGCCCCTTAAATAGCAGTATTTTTGGTGCATCACATTCACTGAATGCTTCGTCATTTCGACTGTAGGTCTAAGCATGGTATGTAGTAAAATACTGGATACGCTTCTTTCTTTAATGTTCACAGAGGCTGTGAAGGCAATAGCTGCAATAATTCCTACCACATTAATCCATGCTGAAATTAACAAAAAGGCTAAAATCTCTTACTCTTAAAACTGACAACCGACTGACTTTGAAATAAAGTGCTCATACAGTTTTAGAACTAGAAGAAACAGTTTTATAGATTCACCAATTCGAAGCCATTAATTTTTATTTTGACTGTAATTTTTTGATCAACAAAACCAAGATCACAATGCCAAAGTTCTATACACCAGTACTATTTGGCTTTGGAGACATCACCAGGCTTTCTGGTGAGTTAAGTAGACCTCTAATTCAATACTACCTGCTGTTGATGAATTCAATACCTGTTGTTGGAATTAATAACTGGAAACCCATTATCTATACCAGAGATACTCAGTAAGTTAGAAAGTGATGACTCTACAGCCTCCCAACAGAAGCCTAGAAATAAAGCAAATGACAGTTTCTCATTTTAAAAACCCTAACTTTGTCATATACCACAATCTAAATCAAAATATTTTACAAAACTAACATAAGCCTTATTATATCAAGTTTAGCTAGAGCTCAGTGGGTAACTTTGTAATTTTGTTGAGAATAAAAACCATGCAAACAAAGCACAACTGGCTATTAGACTTGAATTAAAAAAAAAAAAAAAACTTGTCTGTAAGTGGTGTGTTTTTCTAAACTTTACCACCCTCTTCTTTCAACACTAGCACTTCTCAAAAGCAGCTCACAGTTCTGCTTTAAAGCCATAAATGGGCATTCAGCAGAGGAAGAAGGTAGGAGCACTGCCAACAGGTGTTGAAACATTTTTGGGGTTAATATATACACAATATTCAAAAATGAACTAATCACTTGGGTGAAGCAATATAATGAAGAGCTTCATTTGAGAAAAATTATAGGCTGTCTTAGCTGTACTTTTATTTCTCCAGCTATAAGTGCTTTAGGAAATTCAACTCAAATTGTGGCAACACAGAGAGGTAACGTTTTCAGGAATTTACTATTAACTAAGTTAAAATACATCTGAACACTGATTATGGGGAAATTTTAGTTTTTATCAAAATTGGAGTCCATCTCAGTCCTGTCAACAAATGCCATATCAATAGATAATTTGCCACTTATAAAACTACTTAAAAAAAAAAAAACCCAAAAACAAAAAACACCTCACTTGAACAAGCCAGCAGTCAAGACAAACACAACCTATCATTAACTAAAAGACTGAAATGAAACTATCTCATCCAAACCTTCAAAGATCCATTTCAGACTGTGGCTATGAAAACTGGTGAGACAATTAACCAATCTAAGAATATACAGTGAAAAAAATATTTAGTTAGATCCGGTAACAAAATTGTCATCACTAATAACAATATTGGGTTTCTGACAGTATATATTTTAGTCTTTTCTATTAAAAAAAAAAACTTTGCTATGACTATTTAGGGATATTAAATATTATTATTGCTATCTTGTTTTTCTTAGAACTTAGAATGATTTTGTCATAGACAAGAAAGCTTTCAAAAAGGGACTATATGACCCATGTCCTCATTCAGAATTTTGGCATAAATTCATTACGTACCTTAAGCAATCTCTTAGTGCTTCAGTTTGCCATACTGTAATTATCTACTTCACAGGGGTGTTATGAAGTTCAGTTAATTATGCTTATAAAGTTTTTGAGGTACACAGATAAAAGAGAGGTGCAAGGCACAGATACAATCAATTGCTAAGTACTTGATGAAAAAATACCACTTAAAAACATTTAACAGAAACAACATGGATGAATCTTAAAGATACTATACTAAGTTAAATAAACCTGTGCTATAGACTGAATGAATGTGTGTGTGTCCCCAACTCTGTAATTCATATATTGAAATCTAATCTCCAATGTGATGAAATTTGGAAAGGAGGCCTTTGGGATGATTAGGTTATGAAAGCAAAGCCTTCCTAAATGGGATTAGTGCCTCTATTAAAAGAGAACCCAGAGGACTTGTTTACCCCTTCCACAATGTGAGGTTACAGCAAAAAGTTGGCCATCTAAGAACCAGGAAGCAGGCCCTACCACATACCAAATCTGTCAACACCTGCATCTTGGACTTCCCAGCCTCCAGGACTGTGAGGAAGAAAGTTTTGTTGTTTACAACCCAATCAGTCTATGGTATTTTGTTATAGCAGCCCAAACTAAGACATCCAGTCACGAGAACACATACAATATGACTCTTATTGTAATATGGGGTATTTATATGAGGTACCTTTAGTAGTAAAATTAATAAGGCAGGAAAAATAACTGCCAGGAACTGGGGTAGGGGAGAATAGGGAATTCTGTTTAATGGGTAAAGAGTTCCAATTGTGGAAGATCTAATAGGCCCATGCTAGATCCGGAAATAGAACAGTGGAAAAGACAAAGTCTCTGTACTCACAGTAATCATGCAGAAATAGTAGAGAACTACAAAACAACAAAAAATGTACAAAAATTTTATTCTTTCTCAAAGTGGTAAGTACTACAAATAAGGGTAATGGAAAGGAAGGCCTCTCTGAGGAGACAATTTTCCTGAGACTAGAATGAAGTCAGAAAGTATACCTCAGGTACAGACAATAGCAAGTGCCAAAGCCCTGAGGTGGAAAGGCTTACTGTTTTCAAAAAATGACAAGAAGGCACAAGGCTGCTGCACAGAAAGTTAGAAGACAGTGGTAGAAGAGCAAGGCACAGATCATGTAAGACCTGGAAAGTAACAGTAATAGTTTGGATATTATTCCAAGTATGTTGAAAGCTATATTGGATTCTTTCACTAAGGGAACAATGTGATCTGATTAAAAAAGACACTCTAGTCACTGAATACAGAATAATCTTGGGACTAGGAAGGGAAGAGAAGAATCAAAATACAGAGACCAGTTTAGAAAACAATTATAGCAATTTAAGTAAAAATAAGAGGACGATCATGGTAGCCATATTGGTGGTAAGAAGTGGTTAGATATTTGGTTGATGAAGGTCTAAATAAGAGGAAAAAGCATCATAGTCAAGGATGACTCCAAGATTTTGGACAGATCAATTGGATGAGTAATGCTGCTAAAGTTTCAAATGGAGAACAGTGGGGTATGAATGGGTTTGGTGGTGGTGGTAGTGATAGTATTAAGAAATAAAGAATTGGGTTTTGGCAAAGTTAAATACCCAAGTGAGGAATTTCAGGAGAGATAATATGATCAACTGTGACAAATGCTACTGGGAAAACAATCTTAGGGCTGAGAAATGACCATTGGATTTACCAGGATAAATTTCACTGGGGTCCATGACAAGAATGCTATTAATAGAGTGGTGAAGACAAAAGCATAAATAGGGTAAGTAAATCATATTAAGTGTGATGAAGATGTAGAAGCCATATATGTGAACAACACTGTGAAGGCATTTTGCTATAATGGACTGTTAAGAAATGGTACTGTAACTGGAGAGGGACATGGAGTTTTGAAGGTTTTTGTATTAAAATAAGAAACTGTACAGCATGTTCATATGCTGACGAGATAATCTAGAGAAGGAAAAAAACGATGGGAAAAACTACGGAAACAAAATCAATGATTACTAAGCATCTAATAAATGTATAAAACTGATCTTGCTGCTAGAAATACAAAGATAATAAATATAAGACGTGTAACTAATTTAAGGATTACATTGAAACTATATGGAAAATCATAGGAGGAAATGCCACATATAGATAATTAAATTAAAAACCCTTTAGTAACATTATTTTATAATAGAGGCCATCATCTTAAAAAATATTATGCCAAGCAATGTTAACATATTTTATGATGTGACAGCAATGTTCTTCTAAGCTACACACATGCAGCTGCACAGTGTAAAAAGAATGTCCTAAACAGCTTTTACTCCATTATACACAGTGGGGCTTAAATAGGATCAACATTAGACAAAGAGTAAAGCCAGCAATTTTAAAAAGCATCTTCACTGTGCTTTCTCTTTTCCCTCCTCCTCTGTACTGATCCATTTTTGCTTTTAGATTTCCAGAATCCCTATTCTATAACTCATTACTCTACTCAAAACAGAAAGCAATTCGCACATCAATTGTTTACACAAATCTTCATCATTTCCAGAATTCCCTTCACTGTTTATTTTACTTTCTACTATGTTCCCTTGCCTCCTTATAAAGGTTAAGAATTAGAGAGTTATAAAGAATTTGAGACTCATAAGCACAATTGACTAATTACATATTAGTATAAAATAATTTAGATAAGTTACATTTGCATTTTAACCTTTTTTTCCCTCTAATTTTAAGACCCTTTATATCCTGTATACCTTCATGCCCTGTCTGACTGTAAAATAAGATATGAGGTAATATACTAAGGTACATAATACACACACAAAAAATAAGAAATTGAGAGTGAGGAAAATAATATGTCAAAAATGAAGTTAGGTTTCAAAACTGCATGCCACAAGGCCCTTGTACCCTTTGTAATGGGGAATCAAGTACATGGCTTTGAATTTCCTGATAACCAATGCAAAGAAAAAATAATTGTTGTATGCAGTTTTTGTTGGTTTATACTATTTACAGTATTCAAAAGGTGAAATAAACATTTTTTCTTAAAGGAAGCACCACTCTTTTTGTTACTGAAACCTGAAGGAAGTCATCCTACTGGGCTGTCAAAAATATTTCAAAAATAAACAAAATAATAATTTTTGAAGCACTACTTATTTAACATCCCTCAGGCACTGGCCAATGGCATAGTACTTAAGAGCATTTCAATAGCTAAATCAGTATGGTTCAAGTATGTCACATATAACTTTAATTCAAAGATAAGATATGAAATATGCAGAGCAGTATTCTATGTGTTTAAAATATTCCTCTCCAAATACTATAATTTTGGAAATCAGAATGAATTTTTAAAATTAAGATAGAACTCACATAAAATTCACCATTTTAAAGTATACAATTAGGTGGTTTTAGTATATTCACAATGTTGTACAATCATCACTGTTATTTACTCTAAAACATTTTCATCACCCCAAACAAAAAGGAACACCATACTAATTAAGTAGTTGTTACCTATTCTCTTTTTCACTCTCTCTTCCAACTCCTGGCAACCACTAATCTACTTTATTTCTCTAAGAATTTGCCCATTCCAGATATTTCATACAAATGGAACCATATATGACCATTGTGTATAGCTTCTTTCATTTAGCGTAATGTTTTCAAGACTCATCCATATTGTAGCATGTAGCACTACTTCATTCTTTTTCATGGCTGAATAATATTCAATCGTATATACATTTTATTTATCCATCCCTCACTTAATAGACATCCCAGCTGTTAATACCTTTTGGCTATTATGAATAACACTCTGAACATTCATGTACAAGTTTATGTGTGGACATAAATTTTCAGTACTTTTAGTTACATACTTAAAAATGGAAAGTTTTGGGCCATATGGTAGCTCTTATGTTTAATTTATTGAGTAACTGCCAAACTTTTGCAAAGCGACTTCATATTACCACAAAATTTCTAATTTTTCACATCTTTGCCAACACTTATTATTTTTGTTTTGGTCTTTTATAGTCATTTTAATAGATACAAAATATTCTCATTGTGGTTTTGACTTGCACTTCCTATGGCTAATGATATTGAGCATCTTTTCATACGCTTGTTGCCATTTGTATATCTTCTTTGGAGAAATATTCAAATCTTTACCCATTTTTTTTTAATTGGTTTATTTATGGTTTTGTTCACACTGAATTTTTAAAGACTGTCACCAGTTACCAATTTTCAAACTAAGAATAACAAAATATAATGGATTTAATTTATGTAAATGAGGATAGCAGGTCAAAACTACTTTGAGGCAGAAAACATATATCCATATTATAAAAATCTGTTGTATAATGCTAATATCAATACTAAATCCTTAAGCTGCCTATGAATTCTCTTTCCCCTCACCATCAGATGTATTGCCTAGTTAATGAACAGTTGATATCTATAAGAGACGTATTGCTTTAACATTCATCAAAAACTAGCAACCGACAAATAATCAGAAAAAAGGTAGATATTAAAACAACTTGTGGCATTTCAAAAGAAACAAAATAAATGGATTACAGATTAAGAAAGTAAAAGTATATCTAATATTTTCATGCTCACTGAGTTTTTCATGCAGACTGGAAAGCTCTAAAAAATTAAAAGCTCTCTTACTTGGGGCTTTAAAGGCAATGCTAGTTTGATTCTTTGAACAGTAACCAATGATAGGCCAGTGTGTAGATTACTGTGGCATGAGCAGGCAACACTTTTTCAGTAGTTTCACGAATAGAAGATACTGGTAATCAAACTAGTTAATCAGACTCAATCAGCAGCTGAAACTCATGGTTAAAAAAAAAACAAACTGCGAAAAGAACAATTCTGAGCTATCTGATTGTAATTCTTAAGAGCTAAAATTTGAAACAGAGACAATACTGATTTTGCTGGGAGAAGAGGACGAGATCATGAAAAGATGCTAACCTTAATCCCTAGAATATCTAAGTTTTGTTAGATATAGTTTTAATGTAAATACTGTTTCTTTATTATTGATAATTCATTTACTCACGTTTTTTAAAAATCCTGAAACAATTTTGCTACTTTGTAACTTTCCAGGAAATTTTTCATTTCATGTACCATTTTATATAACATTTCAAATTTATTCAGATAAAGTTGTTCATTTTATTTTGTTGCTTTTTAGGTGCAGATGACTCTAAGATTTTTATACCTTAAAAATTTTTAATGAAAGTGACCCCTTATCATTAATTTCCATCATCCCTGATAAAGTTATTAGCTTCAATATTTACTTTTTTTGAAATTAATATAATCGATCCAGTTTTCCTTTGAATAGAATTTGTAGGGTATATCTTTCATATCCTTTTTACTTTTAACCTACCTATGTCTTCATATTCAAAATGAGTTTCTATTCAAAAGCATGGTTTGGTCTTACCTTTTCATCTAATCTGACAATCTCTTCCCTTAAATGGAGTATTTAGATAATTTACATTTAATATAATTATTGGTATGGCTGGATTTAAATCTATCATGCTAGCTGTCCTATATTTTTTGTTCATTTTTCCTCTTTTCCTGCCTTATTTTGGATTAAATATTTGTTATTTATTTATTATGGAAAAAAGGAAATACAAAGAAAAAAACTCATTTTATGAAGCTAGTTTAATTTTGAAAGCAAAACCAAATCAATTTCAGTTGCAAATCCCTAAATAAACTGGTAAATCAAATTCGGCAGAATATTAAATAACTATTGTGTCTCAGACCCACCCTTTTATCTTAAGATTCAGGAAATTATTTAAATGGGTTATTTATCCCTCAGGACCTCTACTCTTTCCTATTCCCCTAATATCTTAGGCATTAAGCAAATAATTGGTATCTAAAATTCTCTCAAAAGTAGATGACTAACAAACAGATCTTTAAAGCACAATAAAAAATGTTTAATATATATGTATATACATGAGAATTTCATACATTATAGACTAATTATAATTCTAAAAGCCAAGATTCATTGCTAATACAGGTAATGAGATGATAGGACTGAGATAAAGTCACTGGATTTAAAATAGAAAATATAACTCATGATACACAAAGGAACTATTTCAGTAGAGTATTGGGAACAGATGGTAAATTCCCTTTTATAAATAGGATAATCTGGTTTAGAGTTCTTATATTTACAAGCTACATAGCCAATTCTATTAAGTGTTAATAACACAATAAAGGAGCAATCATAATAGAAAATTCTATAAATCTATGTAAGTCAAACTAAAAGGTAACATCAAATATTTGAGGTTATTATATTTCATGTACATTATGATAAAACAGGAACATTAAGATCAGAATAGCTTCTTAAATACAGTAAATTTGTTAAACAAATACCTTTTATTTTCTTAATTTTTGTCCAAAAACAGGAGGAAACATCAAAATATTTTAATGCCAAGACTAAAATGTCAGATTACGAGGTTAAAAGTGATAGGTGATAGGTAAACAAAAAGTAATAGCATACCATTATAGGAAAACAAGTCATATACAGAATAAAATCTGTTCCTGTACTACATTATTTACTAATTAAAACAATGATGCTAATAGTTATCAAATAAGTAGTTAAGTATTTTTTAAGGATATATTATATGTATAGGAATGAGTATATTCTAAGCAACTAGTCCCTAATTAAATTCATAATATAAAACCTAGATCTATCACGTTTTTTCTTTTATCTTGTGTTAAAATAAACATAACATAAAATTTACCATCTTAGCCATTTTTAAGAGTATATTTCGGTGGTATTGAATACATTCACACTGTTACGAAGCCATCACCACCATCCATCCCCATTAACACCGTATGTTCTTTTAAGAACACTCTTAAATAACATCCTAATTTCATGCACTACAACTAGTGAGTAACAGGGCAAAGTAGAAAGTCCAATGAGTTAATTGCAATGAATGGAACATAAAGGTAGTCACATACAATGCAAGTATTCTGTAGTACTCTGGCCTGGAATGTGTAATCTGAACCTAACCATTAGGAAACATCAGACAACTACAAATTAGAAGCATTCAATTGAAAAGAAAGTGGGGGAGGGAGTATATTTTCTTTAAAAACATCAATGTTAAAGATGATAAAGCTATGGAGAAGTTACAGATTAAAGGAAACCAAAAAGAACTGACAATTAATTGTAAAACCTGATCATAGACTGGATTCTATGTTGAATGAAAGAAAAAACACAAAGGACGACATTCTGTCAACTAATAAAAACTGAGATATGCACAGGAGTTGAGAGTTTTGTAAAACTTTAAATTTTTCTGAAGATAACTGCACCCTTATTCTTAAGAAATATACACTGAAGTATTTAGGGCAGCAGTCTCCAAATTTTTTGGCACCAGTGACCAGTGCTCCGATGAGCTGAGGTGGAGCTGAGGTGGTGATGTGAGTGCTGGGGAACAGCTGCACTAGCTCTGCTCACCTCCTGCTGTGCAACCCAGGTCCTAACAGGCCACAGACAGGTACCAGGCCATGCAGCTCGGGTGTGGGGGACCCCTGTTTTAGAAGACATTACTCTCAAACGGTTCAGAACAATTGCCAAAAAAAAAAAAAAAAAAAAGCAGGTGAATTTTGAAAAAGGGATAAAGGATATTCTTCATTATTCTTATTCTTGCAACTTTTCTGCAGTTTGAAATTATATATATAAAGTTAAAAACTGCTTACTTAGGTAGCAGCTACATATGGAATTCTAATTCCATAATTCACAACACTAAAGAATATAAGAAATTAACATATAGATCTTAAAAAATAATTTAAATAAAAAACAAAAGTACATGTAATTTCAAAGTACTGTCAACTTAATACCTCTAAACTGTGAACAATGTCAGATCCATGCCTTTCATGAAACTGGATAAATATAATGAGGTCAGTTACAGTAGGACATTCAGTATCTTGATCAGTAATTTTGACAAAGATTCAGTAGTTGTGGAAATTACCTCTAGCAATATTTGTTTATAATGTTATAAATGATGGAAAGGTTTTTTGCATCATTTAATTTAGTTCTCAATAACAACATTTCATGGGTCAAAATGAGTGGGTTTTCTGTTGACCCAGCCAGTGTGATGACAAACATAATTCAATAACAGATATAAATTATATCTTCTAATCCCAACTGCCAAAACAAAATTTGGATCCAAAATTATTAACTAGTGATTTTCTTCTCATAGCTAAAAGGTCTCTGTTTGTGTCTCTGTGTATATGTGTGTGTGTGTGTGTGTGTATGTTGTAAATGTGAGATAATTTTCAACCTCCAAATGATACTGTCAAAATTAATTTAATATATTAAAATTAATTGATTTAAAGGCCACTGTTTTTTAAGAATTAGGTATTCTAAAATTCTCAAAAATATGTAGACTAATCCAAATACTTTTCAAGTCCAGGTAATCTAACGTTAACCCTCAGTAAAAAGAAAAACTAAGTTTATTAGTTGACGTAGAACAGAGATGTCTTTCAAGTTATTGATATTAAATACAATGTTATGTTTTACGTGGGTTTTATAAAAATAAGTCCAAATTAATAGTTTAATTTGATGTCTATAAAATATGTTTCTAGGTTATAAAATGTATTTATAAATTTGACTTTAGTTTTCATTAGAAACTGTGGTTTTAAGGGTTAAAAATCTCAATATATGTAATTAAAAATACTAGAAATAGTTTGCTGGAACACCTTTAAAAGATTTGGTTTTCTTTCCTTACAAAAATTAAATCAGGCCTTTTATTTTTATTTTTATTTTTATTTTTTTATGTTAAACTGCATGGGATGCATTGTAAAATAAGTGATGAAAAGCTTCTAGGGTATATTGTATGAGTAAACAATGGTTATAAATTAAATCAATAATTGGGGCTATGGAAAACCTAAGACACACGCTTCTGAAAAGTTCCATGGAAAACTTCATTTTTCAGTTTTTACATTCCTTAATTCATCATAGTGCATTTAAACTGGGCTTAAATTATGAAGGAATTTAGGAACTGACATCATTGAATCGAGACAAATTCATAATTGCCAAGCTTGGATAGAGTCACTTCAAGAAAATGCCAGATAGGTAACCTCTTCCTTTCACAGCGAGTTCCCCGGAGACAAACTTTAAAGATCATTGACTGCCACCTAAAGATCTGGTTTATTGGAAAGGACATCAAATAAAGGACATTCTCCAACCTTACTGGAAGAGAAGGTATCAGGTGTCTAACTGAATGGACATCCACCCATCTCTGACACTTGCCTCCACCTACAATGGAAACCAAAGACTCCTTGAGGATGAGAAACCGTGAGCATCAAAGGTAGACAACTATCTCAAGACCCTGACAAGGCCTGTACACCTATGCACTGATGCTGAACTCAAAAACCAATTGCTTGATTGTCTTTACCTGTCTGGTAATGATATCAGTCATAATATAGCTATATTGTACTTTAGGTTTTCCTATACAGTCCAAACAACGATTACTGAAGATGTTTAAGATAATGTTTAATACTTTATTGTTATACAAGATGCAAAATGTTATACTAGTTGCAAAATGCAGAAAAAATGAGAGATGACAAAACTCAGAACATGATATCTCACAGGATAGTAATGATCTAGAATGTTTTTTCACAATGAAGACCTGGCTGCCTTCCATTTATGGGACATCGATGCTGAGACTTTCTAAGGCTGAGCCTTCCTAGTACTGTGAGACCACACTCTCTGACTAAAAGGTTGGTCATCAATACATCCTTTGGACTGATTTATGACCAAAGAGGGAATTATGAACCAAAAAGGGGCTCTGTAATAAATCTGACAACCAGTGAACCTCACAGGGTGATCTGATCATAAATTCCTAACTGGGCAGATCATGGTGGGCAGTCACACCCTACACATATAACTTCTTTAGTAAAAGGTTTATCTTTGTCTTAAGCAAGCCCTGTTCATTGTTCTTGTGCATCTAGATTAACACACCTTTAAAATATCAGAGTAATCCACTTTTTCAGACTCCTTCAGTGGGGTAACCGCCCTCAAGGGAGCACATAATCTTATTAACTATTCTGTACCTTGCTTTTTCCTGCCTTCATGCAGTATTTCTTACATTCCCTCAATTCCAAATGTATAAAAGAAACTGCAAAACTTATTCTCCAGAGCATCTGAGATCTTGCTTTCCAGCATGTTGTCAGTTTGGCTCAAATACACTCTTATAAAAATTCTCTACAGGTCTGGATATTTCTTACATTAACAGAATGAATCAAAATTTGGGAATTTAATCCAATTCCAATTAAAATTCAAAGGCTTATTTTCTGGAACTTGACAAAAATGGTCAAACTATATCTGAAAAATAAGAAACAGAAAAATTCTGAAATAAATTAGCAAAAATGAGAAGTCTACCCTAAGAAATATCAAAACTTATACAGCCAGCAATTAAAAGTGAGGTACTACAGAAGAAATAAGATAAAAGAAACAATTCAAAGAGTACAGAAACAATCCTGTGAGTTTATTTAGTATATATTTTAAAAGTATATTTCTAATTACTGGAAAAGGAAGTCAGTTTTCAATAAACAGTGTCAGGATAATTGACTAGGAATTTGAGAGAAAAAAATTAAATTGGATCTGTAACTCACAATTCCATATTTCCAAATCAAACTAAATAAAAGCCATTTTTAAATATCAGAAATATTTTTACCACTTTAGCACAGAGAATGACCTCCTTCTGAGCACATATGTCAGAGACTACTCTTTATCCCAGCAATGTCCATTCTTTGTTTTTTAGCTTAGTGATATAAATCTGTACCTCTAACACCACACAAAAACCCAAAATTTTAGCTGGGCACTTCATCATTAGTTGTAGTTTCATTCCCCAGTGCTCTCTTGTAACCTTATGACTAAATTCTAGACAACAACTTGATATGTGATCTGTGCAACCCGATAAGTGATCTGTGCAACTTCCAAATTACATTCTTAAAACAGGCCTACCTTCTACTTCTTTCTCCCTTCCTGATGCTGGGAGAAAGCAACAAGTAGTATAGCCACCTAGACTCATGGATGGAGTTCACATGGTAGAATGATAAAGCCTTTCCTGGACCACTCCCCTCTGGACTATTATGTGTAAGAGAAATAAAGTTTTATCTTATTTAAACCGCTGCAGTTTTAGTCTCTGTCACAGCAGGTTAACCTATATTCTAATACCAAGGCTATAAACCATAAAAAAAAAAAAAAGAAACATAGATCTTAGCATTTATAAAATGAAAATCTTTCACATGGAAAATATATTTGTACAAAGTTACTTATGCAAAGCTAAAATATAAACAGCAAACTGAATAATATATTTCCAACTATGTTGTAAACATTTCATTTTTTATGAATAAATAAGAAAGAACACGCACTCAAAAGAAAAGTGGTCAAAATATGTGAGGAGGCAACTCCAGAGAAAGTGCAAATACCAAAGAAAACTGACAATATGATTTACCTCTAAATATTCCAATAAATTCAAATCTAAGATATAATTTTTTCTTAATTAATTTAAAAGTATAAAGATTAAAACTATGAAACAAGTGGGATCTCTCACACAATTAACGGAAATATAAATTGGAACAACTTTTCTACAAGAAAATCTGCCAGCGTAAATAAAATTTAACATGCATACACTTTGATTCAATAATTCCATTTCGTCCAAAAGAAATAATCATACCCATACACACGTGAGTGTGTGCGCGCGCACACACACACACACACACACTTCTCATAATAATGCCTATAAAAGTGCAAACTAGAAACTTACATTTCCTGAAATAAGAGGTTGGTTAAGCAAATTAGAGAATATTAACAAAACAGTATTCTGCTGCCATTTACAATGATATAGCTTGATATGATATAGAAGGATATTCATGACAGTTGAATGAAAAATAGGTTCACAAAATAAAATGCATGGTAGTATATCTGTGTATATTGGTACAGAAAAAATAAAATAATTTATACCAAAATATTTGGTAATTATCTCTGGATGAAGAGATTTCTATGTTACCTTAAAGAGTTTGTTTGTTTGTTTTTAACTAACAACATAGCATAATCAAATACTGGGGGAGACGGGAAACAAAAACACAGAGTTCAGGAGATGTTGATATACCAATTTCTGCAGAGAAGACATGCATGAAAACTGAAAAATTCCCACAGAATTTAACAATAAGTAATTGGCAGTGACCTTCCTTGAGAAGAGTTTCACTGGAGTTATGGGGATAAAAGACAAACTAGTGCAGAGTGCAAAAGTAAAAATCATTTTCAGGTTTTCCTTCATCTCCATCCCTAAATTCCTCCAAATCCATCAACAGGACTTCAAGATTCAGCAGGGCTATCATCAAGGACCACACAGTCTAAGTCTACACATCTTTGCCATGCACCTGCCCCGACTCCTTTCTCTGTGGTCCTACAATACTTTGCACATCTATTTACAGGTATTTCTGGTCATTATTTATACATATATATACATATGTGTGTGTGTGTGTGTATGTTACTTATATTTCTACAACCCCTATCATGTTATATGATCCTTGATATCAAGCATAGAGTGATTCATGTCTGTTTCTCAAGACTCTTAAGCACCATAATATCACAGAGTCTATGCACTCAGCTGACTACCTAAAACTTTGAATTTAGTTACAGAGAATCTAAATCACTGTGCTAAATCTGAACCTCTCCTAAAACAAAATTAAAGAACAAGTTCAGAGAGCAAATTAAAAAAAACTAATTAAGGAATGACTGGGATTCCTATGGCTATTACTTTCTATTTCAGGACAATCTACACATGGATAATCAACTTTGATGATTGGCTCTGAGCATTTCAGCATTTTATTTATTCTTAAGAATTCAAGTAATTGTATGCATGACTAGAAGATAAAGTTAAAAACTAACCAAGAGTGAATAATCACTGGAATGCAGCTGAGAGACTTTTGTCACTTTATCTATTCTTGAAACTTGAGAATAAGTAAGTCATGTGACTTGACTGAATTATGTTTTACTCTATAGCCTATCATAAAAAGTACCTGAACCAGCAGCATCAATCTTTATGAAAAAGTTCTTAAAGGCATACTATATTTTCAGAAATTATAAACCTCCTTCCTTCTTGAAGGCTGCCTAAAGCAATAAGAGTTCTCAGAGGTTTCATTCGGCTATAAAGCAATATTGTTTTTGCCAAATTAATCTTACAAATTGACACATTTCTACCATTTTATCATGTCTATACTAGAATGTTATATGAGAACTTTAAATAGCATCTTAGTCCATATTCTAAAAATCTATATGTTTATGATATGATGTAATGCTATTTAATATATCATCTGCATTTATAAATTCAGCATAGAAATCCAGAAGGGCACTGGACTCTGGAAGAATATTTATATTCTTGTTCACTATACAACTACTTGTTAGCTGTGAAATGAAAAGACATCGCTACATAATCTAAAGAAAATGTGGCAGAAAACAAATTTAAAATGTTCAAGAAGAGAGAATAAAAGTGTAAAATACAAATAAATTCAACAGGCACTTACCAACCAAGTGCTTTTCACATTCTAGGCACAGAATTATGCATTAAGGATATAAAGGTGAAAGATGGAAGAATTCATTAAATTGAGAATGCTTAACAAGTGTCCAACCCAAAACAAACAAATACCCAAATGCCCCAAATGACATAAGTAAAACTGCCATTTAGGGTTCAACCAAGCATCTGTCACTAATTAATTTATGAGCCTCTGCATGTCTAAGGTTCCTAACCTGTATAATGAATAGAGACTCTATCTAGATCTCTAAGACTGAGAACAATGTTGACAGACTAGAAATTGGGATAGTATGTCCAAATCCACAAAAAGTATAACTTGAAGAAGATTATGAAACCCTCACAGTGATACATACTAGTGTGTATTAAGGATATTAAATTTCGAAAGATAAAAATTTTAAATGACTGGATTTAAAAAGCTCCAAAATATAACCAGATCTAAGGGAAGAATCCCTGTATCTCCCTCACTCACAGTAAGTGCTTTTAAACTATGAGAAGTTAGGGGGGCACTGAGCTGAATTCCACAAACAGTAGCCTAAAATGCTAGGATCAATACTTACAAATATTAGTAAAATGTTTTTCCTTTAAGATTTAGAAACTTACTAAATTTCTAACAAATAAATAGCTTCAAAATATTACCAAGTCATAAATTATGCTCTCAAAATATATGTTTAGAAGTTCAACTAAATCTGGCTGTCTTTACTGTGAGTCAGTTTAGGAAATATGAAATTGAATCCTAGACTTACCATACACTAGATGTCTAATCTTGGGCAAGTTACTTAACCACATCTCAGTTTCCTCAACTGTAAAACAGAATAAATATAGAACCTATCTCATAAGATTCTTGTGAGGATGAAATAAATATATTCAAAGTCCAGAAAGCTTATAATACCAATATGGGCAAACGATGTTAACAATTTATTATTATTTTTTTAAAAGTGGCAATTATGTGAAAATGTATTAAATCTCACTAATAATCAAAGACATACAAATCCGAACAACCTTGAATCATCAAATGTAGCCATCAGATTATGAAAGATTAAAAGCAACCGCAAAATACCTAGAATTGAGGAAGACGTGACAGTGAATGCATTCTCACATAATTTTAGATGGAGCACAAATTGTTATTATTATCTGAAAAGCAGTTTAGTAACAAGTACCAAAATTTTGATCCAGCAATTTCTTTTAGGAATTATCCTGTAGAAACAATCACAAGGTGTAAAGTCAAATCTACAAACATGTTCAAGATGAAACAATTCATAATTTGGAAAACTGAAATCACATAAATATTTGTTAATGTGCATTAGTTAAATTACAGTGTATATCCATAAAATGACTTTGCAGTCATTAAGAAGTGATTTATATTCTCTATAGTCATAAGAAAAGTGTTCCACAACATACTTTATTCAGTAAAATGGCAATTACAAAACAAAATGACTATGTATTTATAAATGTGTGTATATAGTTACACAAAAGAGGAAGCTCAATATTACTACAATGTTAAAGTGGTTACTTACAGACAGTAGAGCTTGAGTAATGTAACTCTTATATAAACTCTGCATTATTTAAACCTTCTACATGAGATATATTATCTTTATAATCAGAAAAATATATATATAGTTTTTCTTTAAATACATTCTAAAAACAATTATAGAACTAAGAAAGAATGCCAATTCCTCCTCCACTAGTTGTTTTCACTGAACAAAACTACTGATTCAAGCAAACATGTGAGGAAGGGAAAACAGACTTTGAATGTATCCTAACTAAGTAAGATTAGGTGAACCTGACAGCTCAGGGAAAAGCAAAAGAAAGACCAATTATGGTGACAAGATTCAACAGTATATCTATTTTAAAACATATCTAGAATTAATCGAGATTGACTAGAGTCCTCATATACATTACAGGAAATAAAACTAGGAACCTGAATGAGGAAGAGAAAGACCAAAAAAGGGGCTAAGAAATTCACTGGCACATTCACACTTAATATTGTTTTTCAAGTACTCTTAAAGTAATTTAAACATGAGAAAGGAATTAGTTCTTTATGTCAGAGGACTTAAGTCACTTGAGGAAAGTTGTATCAAACTGATTGAAAACTAACTTGTTTTCAATTGTCACTAATTACCTACCAAAATATCACATGCTAATATAAAGAAAAACCAAAAGACATATAAATGTTAGCTTTTCCTAGTATCGACACATTGTCTCCTTATAAAAAATTCTAGTGCTTAACTTTCCTCTTTGAATTCAGGAAAAAAATACTAAATAAAGATTAATTCAAAGTAACAAGAGCAGCATAAAACGAGTCAAGAAACTGAGAGTATGGTTCCAATTTTACATTTACTCAGTCTCTATTCCCTTATAAGTAAAATAAGATTGACGAGAGCTCCAAATATACTTAATACTTAAAGCATCAGTGATATGACATGGTTTTTGAAAGAATTATATGCTCCCGTGAAAAAAAATTCTATTGGCGAAATAAGTTCAGGAAATTCTGCACATCATTTAACCTCTTTGGAGAATCATAATGCACTGTACTGAAGAAAAGATTTAACTTTGTATAATCCAATGTTTTGTCATAATTAGAGACAAATTAATGTCTCTCAATAAAGAAATGATTAAAAAATTACACATCATCATGGAATGTATTGTACAGAATGATGACTATAGTTAATACTGTATTAGCTATTTGAAAGTTGCTAAAGAAGTAAATCTTAAAAATTCTCATCACAAGAAAAAAAAATTGTAACTATGTGGTAAGAGACATTAGCCAGACTTACTGCAGTGATTATTTCACAGTATTATAAAAATATCAAATCATTATGCTGTATACCTCAAACTAATATAACACTGTACATCGATTAGACTTCAATTTTTAAAAATCCTCTAAAAAAAGTTTGAGGGTCATTACCTTTTAGATGCTATCTAAATCCAGGGAGAGGTATTACTTCACCAGGAGAGTGATTATAGTCAAAGAACAGAAGTTGTGTAAGGACAGAATGGCCGGGGGCATGGGTGGAGAGATGAAGAGAAACCAAGAAAAGAAAGGAAAAATAGAAAACCAGGAGGAAAAACAAAATATTAAATTTTAAAAAGCAAAAAAAGGAAGAATGATTTAAAGACGATAGAGTGAAAAACTGTATCAAATTCTGGAAAGATGAGAATTGAGAACTGATTAATGTCATAGTGGTCACCAGGGAGACTGGTAAAAAACAGTTTCAGTGGAGTTAATATGAAGCAAAAGTATGACTGAAGCCAGATCAAGAAAGAATGGTAGGAGAGCGTTATAGGCAGCAAATACAATTCTATCGAATGAAAAGCAGAGAATTAGAGCAATAATGAGGGGAATGGAAAGGTCAAGAGATGCTTTTTTCCCCCCTAGTATGCTGATAGTACTAATCCAAGAGAGGGAAAGATGACGGTGTAGGAGGGGAGATATCTTGAGTAATATGAAGGGGCCGTAGGAAACAGATGTGGTCACGTTCATCTATTAAAACTCAAATTGGGGTTCAAGTGAATGGGATGGTGAGTACCAAGGCTGATCTCCCAGAACTACCTCAGGGCAGATCTCTTTGAGATACCTCTCAAAGATAATTTGACTTGGAGTGGGTCATACTAGACACAGGGAACAAACAAGTTTTGTAAGGGCAAAATCTTAATGGCAATTATTTCTTTCTCTTTCTAGTAGGCCTTTATATTTTTGTTCCCACTACTTGATTTGCATACCTACAAAGTCTTGCTTGTTCTCAAACCTATTAAGGCTAGTAAGATTCGATGATATATTTATATAATTTAACTAATTATAAATAAAACAATGAAATGAGTAAAAAAAGTTATTTCCCTGAAAATTAAGTGTTACTGGAAAACTCCATAAAAGTGAGGTGTTTTTTTTTTTTTTGTAAGTTACTGTTAAATTACATGTAGGTAAGACAAGTATAAAATACTAGCAAAAAAAAACATCATAAAATGTACAGGGATTCTATACCCAGAAGCTTTTTAAGTGTCTAAGTTCTTGCTCCACTTTAAAGATTCTGATAAAAATACTTCTATTTTGGAAATATGTGTTCAAAGAAGACAATGATTTCTAATTAGGGAATCCATCCTCAAAAAAAGGTACCAGTTAGCCCCCCACAGATTTTTTTTAAATTGCAAATGAATGTGAAAGTTTTAAGTTACTAAATGTGTACATTTATATGTATATGTACGCTTTTGTATGATTTCCCATTTTGACATTTTTGATTAAAAGTGCTATAGTGTTAATTACATTTGATGAGTTTCTGTTCCTCTAAGTTCTGCAGATAATGGTTAGAAGCCATTTTTTTACATTTAAGTATCCGCATTAGATATATCCTAAATAAAAGTTAATATACTTTCCCTTCGTCTTTAAATAAGAGTCTGTCTTTTTTCTGATACTCAGAACCAACAACATGAACTAGAAATTTGCAGTGTATTAGTTTTACAGCTGTAATACAGTGGTGTCTCCATTAAATGACTAGGACTTTGTCCCTAGGCTAAAGGACACCAGACAAACTGCTTTCAAGTTTTGCAGATTCCTCTCTTATCAGGGTTTACATCTGTGACTTGTTTGCTGTCTGAATGCTTACTTAAAAATAATCTCAACATTAGTGGCAAAAATAAATGATTTTTTTCTTGATATACCTACTTATTCCATATTTTTTTAAATCAAGTCACCTTTGTATTGCTCACTCAAACTTTTTAAGTATAAGGCAGATTTAATTAGATGTTAACAGTATTAATAAGTCATTTTATGAGTGCTAAAGATGCAGATAATTGCTTTTACAACAATATTATTTATTTCACAATTCCAGCCTTAACATCAAAATATATTAAACCTAAAATTCCATTGCCATTTAATTGTTACTTTATTGAAGATCTAGAGTTTGTGGTAATTACATTATGATTAGAAGTTTACATGAGGCACAGTGAAAAGGATTTGAGAGGCTCTCAAGACTAAGTTATTTAACCTTTGAAAGTAATTTGCTTTCATTTTGCGACCCAAATAGTTTTGTTTTCTTTTTGTGTGTGTGGAAAGTGTAAAGCTATATACAAATCTGCTGAGAAGTAATCATATCACTTTATCCTACATACAACTCAACTTTTCTTGCAAATTACTACTAAGCTTTTTATCTAGCTACCTTAAAAGTGCTAACTAATCTTTAGTTGAACAAGTGTATCAACTTTACACTCAAATTTCTTTAAAAAACTTAAGCAAGGTTATTAATCATTCTCCCTTTTTTATATCCAAACACCACCTGTATAATTGACATTCTGATCATTAAAAAAAAATCAAATATCAAAAAGAATAAAAAGGTAGTGAAAACTTTAAATTATTCAATATAAAATATACTTAAACTGGCATAATATACTCTAAAACTAAATAATATAAATTAATTTATAAAAGCTTCAATTTATATTTAACATTTTGATCCTACAAGGTCTTACATGTGCAAAGTTCATTATGAAGAAATAGTGTCTCTCCTCTCTCAACATCTTCCACAATGCCAATGGAGATACTGTTCTAAAACCTAAATCTGACTAACTCTAATCATGTCTCTCCCCATTTCTAAAAACTTAAAAAGAAAATGCAACTTTAATAATGTCCCATCACCTGCAAGTAAGTCTCTAATTGCCTGTCAAGCTTCATCTTCTAACATTATTTGCTAGCATTTCCTATAATATCTGAATACTTTGCCTGCCTGTCCTTTACTGGTTTGCCCACTTGGACATACTTCAACATAGCCTTCAAAAATCTGCTAAGATATCAACTTGTTTAACCACTAATATTTACTCACTATAACTATATTACTAAGTTTAAGGTCCAGTGCTTTGTATTGTAAATATGTAACTTTTAGATAAAAAGATGCAGTCCTTCCCCTCAAAGAGTTGAATATGGTGACTTTCTCCCAAAACCTTACCTTTCTCCCAAACCTTGCCACCTCTTTAAATTAAATCTAATTCTTCTGATGTATTTTTCATACACTATTGTAATTATTTTCCCCTACTAGCTAGCCTATGAGCAGGGAGAAAAACAACTATATTGTTCATCTCTATAGTCTTAATGCGTAGTCAAATTAATTACCTATACTAGTTGCTCAGTGCTGCCATGAATTGTATTCAGTATAGAATGAGCAAAAAAAAGAAAATTGCCAATGAAAGGAAAACGTCTTTTACATCCACACCGTCTTTATATAAACATATTTAAATGACCTTTAGTTTTAATCTATCATATAAAATATTAGATATGAATTAATGAGTCATCTTAGCAAACAATAACTCTAAAATATGACTTTAGCCCAGTGTTTCACAGGTGCTACTAATATCTTGGATGGGACAATTCTTCACTGGGGTGAGGCTGCTCCAAACGTCGCAGATGGTTAGCATTGCTGGTCCTGCCCTCTCAGTGTCAGTAACTCCCTTCAGTCATTATGACAAATCAAAGCATCCTAGTTTTTAAAAATTCCTCCTAGGCGAATAATTCTCCCCTGAGATAAGAATTCCTGCTTACTTTTATGACTTTGTTCAACTTTATTTGCAATAAATCATCTATTCCACAGAGAACAGTTGCTGTGCATCATTAAAAGTTAAAACGTATGTAAAATTTAAATATAAAATAATTTCTTTAAACATAAAGTACAAAGTTAATATACTTAGCCACTCTACCTTAGAAAAATGTATGTACGCAAAAGAGACTAAAAGATCTACGTGAGTGTAGAAATAATAATAAAGAATTTCATTTTTATGGGGGAAAAATAAGAATATTTTGCTAACTATAAACACTAATATTTAATATTCAGACTAAAACTGGTACTGCCCATGGGGTGAATGTTAGGCAGTTATGCATTACATATGTTACCCAAGCTACCCTGAAGAAAGAATGCATTCCACAGTGTAGAACAGCTCACGGTGGCATCCATACTCATTTGGTCAGCATCTTGTCCAGAATCACTATGCGGATCTACGGTAAATTGTATTTACAAATTATATTAACTATTTTAAACCAACTTTCACAAAATAAGAGTGGTTTAAAAAGAATCCTTCACATGGATTGAATACACTGTGATCTTAACATCTGTATCCTCCCAAAATTTATAGTGAAAGTATTAGGAGGGAGAACCTTTGGGAGGCAATAAGATCATGAGGGCAGAGCCCTCATGAGTGGTTTTAGTGCCCATATGGCTTTTAATGCCCCAGAGAGTTCTCTTGCTCCCTCTACCATGTGAGGACGAAGAAAAGGTGGCTATTGTCTATGAACCAGGAAGCAAGCTCTCATCAGATTCAGAATCTGCCAGCTGCTGGATCTTGGACTTCCCAGTCTCCAGAACTGTGAGAAGTAAATTTCTGCTCTTTATAAAGCACCCAGTCCATGGTATTCTGTTACAGCAGCCCAAAGATACTAAGACATAATATAGTATTAGTAATAGAATAACAAAAAACAACACAAAATGCCAAAGCTGACACTTCTGCTCTTAGTTATTAGCAACATTACGAACAGAAAATAAGTGTGGTGTCACCCTAAAATAATTATGAATTTAACATTATTTAGAATATAGATATCTACTATTGTAAACAACCATTACCATAAGTGTTCAGTGCACATTAAGAAATTGGCTAATAATATTAAGCTTTCATCATTAGCAAAATATTTTGATACTATTTATGTCATTATCTTATTTTCATTTGTATTTATTGGTATATTATATATCCTACATATTGGAACATAAATAAGTTTATATATCATAAGTGAATATATGTATATTGGTGATCTATGGTCCAAAACATTTTTACTGATAGGGAAGCATAATCAAAATAGTTTAAAGACCATTATTATAGAAGATTGGAGCCTAAATATTGTGTGGTCTAAGGAAAATTTCCCAAAGCTTAGAGTGAACTAAAGACAATGCTAAAAGATATTCAGCAAGAAGCAACTATTGTTAATCACCCACTGTAAGGAAAACCAATTAAAAGTCCTTCGAAAACAAACAAAAATAATGTCTCTTTGGGCATATATTTAATATAGGAATTAAAAACTTTAAAGGCAAGAACCAGAGGAAAGAAGCTTTAATATAAGTTCCTAAAATAAAAAAAAATAAAAAAAATAAAAAAAATTCAAAAAGTATTCTATTAATAAATGGAGTCGTGAAGCTAGGAAAAAACCTCTCATCTACGTGTTACTCAACACACACTGCTGACCCCAGCAGAAGAGATGTCCCCTGCATCTCCAACTGGAGGTAATGTTACATGACTACCTCAGCAAGAGAAAAAGATTCCTCCTTGCTCAGTAGCAGCTCAGCCAATGGGAGACTGCCATACTCAGACTATGAAAAGTCACTATACTTCAAACTTTCAGTTTCCTCCAATGGACTCTCCAAGTACAACAGCTCCTCCCACATCCATAAAAGAGCATCCTCACCTTTGGTTCTCTGGACTGGCACAAAGTTAGCCATTAGATCACATGTCCCAAATTGCAATTCTTTGTTGTTCCCAAGTAAACCCAATTACCAGGAGAAATATCCAGTTGTTTATCTGTTTAAGGTCAGCAACATTATTGAATTTATCTACATTTCAAAAAAATTAAAAATGCAAAAAAGCACTTTTTAAAAATAACCTTAAAAATAACATTTTACATTTTAAAACTTAACTATTTAAAACATTTACTTCTTGACATGATAAACAAGTAGCAGTCTGGCTACCTTTAATAATATGCTTAATGCTTTCTTCTCAGAGTTTCAGATCTATTATCTATTTTTCAGGGCTCAATTTAATATGTGTGAAAATATTTTAAACACAGTAGGCTTACATTAAGTAATATCAAATCTCATTTCCTAGGAAACATGTATTATTTTGACACCTATGATCAAAAACATTTTACAAACATTTAAAGGTACATAACAGTATGGAATAGACAGTACGCTAACCATTCACAAGAATGAAAAACTCTTGTCCAAGCCATTAGAAAAGCTATTTCCTAATAGCTTTCTAGGAAAATGAACAAGTTGGAAGCAAATAAGAGTTAAGTTCAAAGCTTTTTCACCCTTAGTATGCCTTATGTTGCTCTCTTATTTCTATTGAAACAGGAATTGTAATAGGACATATCTAACTATAGGTGAAGAGTCAGAATGCTCATTAGTTTCAGTTGCTGGCTGTCTTTCAAGTTCCTTGGTCCACTTCTGTTTCTACGGTAACAAAGGTCAAATCAGGAAACAGAAATAAATACTTTAAAGTAACTTAAATGGGGAAAGTCAAGTATTGAATGGCATATACAGTAACTTAATTTTAAGAAAATAATCTAAAGTGTAAAAAAAAAAGAGAAGGGAATCACAATTCACACAATCTTAAAGATACTCAAAGGGACAAGCATGCCAATGCAGAATTCCTCCATTGATTGTTATCATAAGAAAAGTATTTATATTTTATTTATAACTTTTCTAAAAACTGTGTTCCATTCCCACTGTAGGTGGCCAAAAACCAAAACAAAACAAAAACCTAAAATCACCAAGTGCCCAAATTCACTTTCTCATGCAAAATTCACAGTGCTAGAATTAAGGTTTTTAAAAATGATAGCATATTTTGAGATACTAATTAGGACTTCGTTTTAGACTCTGATTTTCTTTGAAATAGTTGATTCTAATATGATTTTTTAAGTTAATCAAAGCAACGACATTTAAAAAATGAACCTTTTGTTAATACTGATATGAACTTTTCATATATATGTATATTTTTTATACCACGATAATACATGTAATATGTATTACCATGGAATGGAAATTTCTTCAGTAGATTTTCTAAATATATTTGAAGTCATCTTAAATATATTAGTATCCAAAATTATGATTTTATTAGACCCTTTAAGTTGTTTATTCTTTTCCAGGCTTTACATTTAAAATTTTGTTCTTCCTCTCACACAACATTGTGATTTCAAAATGTCTCTTTGTCTCTTTCTTCTCACTCATTCTGGGGGAAGCAAGCTGCCATGTCAGAAGCAGCACTATGTAAATGCCCATGTGACAAAGATCTGAAGCTTCCTGCCACCAGTCAACAAGAAATTAAGACTGTCAATAACCAGGTGAGCCTGGCGGCGATCCTCCAATCCCAGTTGAGTCTTGATATGACTGGTGTCCCAACTAGAAGTTTTACAGACATCTTGTGTAAGACCCTTAGTTAAAACCACCAAAGTCAATCCTAAACCTACAAAAACTGAAATAATAAATATTTGTTTTAAATTGCTTAACTTTAAAGTATTTTGCTAAACAGAATTAGATAACAGATAAAATATTTCATTCACCTTTTTATTTCCTCCCACATCAACTCTAAGAATTTCTTGCCTGGAGAAAATAATAAGTAAATAATAAAGCAAATCATTAAAATGTAATGCAGTTTGGACAAAATGCATACTGAAAGGGCTTGCTATACTGTTAAGGGAACCAGAAAAATTTAAACTCCCACCTCTTTACGACAACGGAAAAAAATTTAAAGAAAACAAATGTTCATTTATGAAACATGATGTATTGACTATAAATATCAAAAAACAAAGAGCATGTCCAAAATCTACATTTTGATCCTATCTACCACAATTTTCAAGTAAACATGAAAATTTTAGCCAAACTTTTGCATCTTATCTTCATCAACAGATAATCTGTAATGTACCTTATTTCATTTTATGCATCTAAATCTTACCCCTCTTTATAAGAAGGTCGCTAAGAGGAAAAATTGTGACAGACTTTATTTAGCAGAGGCAAAAAAAAAAATTACTAATGTCCTATTTAGGACATCTTACCAAGTTACCTGTGTCTTTTGCTTATTACTTTTCTGTGGTAAAATATATATGGCATAACATTGACCGTTTTACCCATTTTAAAATGTACATTTTGGTGGCATTAAGTAAATTCATAATATTATGCAACCATCACCACTATCCATTTCTAGACTTTTCATTGTCTTTTAACCGAAATTATCAGAGAATAAAGAAATCAAACTTACAATATGAAGTATTTTAAATGGACATCAGACAACAAAAAATACTTACTGAAAACAAAGTCAGGGCCTTTTAAGAACCCAAGTTTGCATAATTAAGGCAAATCTAATTTAATAAATTTGGTTTAAAAAAGTTATGGCTTTAACCAAACAAGCTAACATGAATCCCACGCAATGTTTACAATTTTGAAAAATATAAATTCCTATGTTCAACTAAATTCAATCATTACTCTGGCAAATTTTTATTTCAACGATAGCTATATTTTCTAGCAGACAGCTAGAAGATAATTTTCAAGATCTTTAGGTAACCTAAAACCTTTGGCTGATATGAAACTGAGTTAACTTAATTATAATTATTAGATTCCTAGAAAATTTTTAAGTAAGACAAAATACTGAAACACTGATTACTAAACATAGTTTTAAACTTATATACTTTAGCTTATTTTACTTTTGACAAGTGTCCTATGTTCTGGGTCATGGGTCATGTTAATGAAAAGTGTTCATTTTTGCCACTTTAAGATATAAAAGGAATATGTACGGCTGTAAAAAGTTGTGTTATGTGTGGCTCTGCTGGTCTGCTAAAACACTGACTGGTGTGTGGCAGACAGTTCTCAATTTTCCATCTCAAATATTCCTCTAGGAAACAGAAATTATTTTGGCTAAAAGTTACAATCAATATGAGTGGTAGAGACCACACTAAGAGCAAGAGTGACAGTAAAGTACAACTGGATATAAAGTGCTTTGTCCTAAAAGAAGGATTCTAGGGCTTTTTGGACTCCTGACTCCTTTCCATTCTTAGAATTTATTGATGACTCCAAAGAGTTTTTATTTTATGTGGATGATAGCGACTGGTATTTATTGTATTGTAAATTAAAATTGATATTATTTTAAATACTTACTGATATATTTGAAGACAGCAAAGATGAATGCATTATATAGTAACACAAATAACATCTCACCATTGTTTGGAAAATAGTTTTGACCTCACAGATTCCATTCAAGAGAATAAATGACCTCAAGGGAAGTATCCATTTATTCCAGAATATGAAAGATGATAATAAAGAACCTAATTTAGAAAATGAATTTTGATTTTTAATAACCAATTCTAAAAAGAAGCTATAAAAGTTTTTAAATTTTATCAATTTCACTCAATGTTGATGGGCTTGCTCCCTTAGGGTACTGATTAATACCTTCATCTTCAATATGAAAGGGTATTTTATACTTTCAATGTAATGTGCCTAAATAGCAGAAATACTGTGTCCCACCATAATAATTTTCTGTGCTTTATGCTAACTTTATTAAGTCCTTGATTATGTAAAGAAAAGGAAAAATAAAGATTCCTCTTTAGTCATGAATCAGTTGTTAAAGAGAAAACCATGAGTGGCCCCAAATGGAGTCACTTATGCTATGATACTATGATACTAACACCCATGTCACAGAACCTAGATTTAATAGCTAACCTAATAGCAGTTTCAACCTTCTCCAGGAATGTAATCTTAAGTCAGTCTGGAATTTTCTAGTCAGCAGCAATGAGGTGAACTGTCACATGGGCCCCCTCCTTTTTTCCCAAAGGAAGCTGAGACAATCTGCCTGATAAGACTGTTGTCTTGCCCTAAGGGAAAATAACCTTGCCTGAACAATCCTTTCTTTTCTTTTGCTAATAACTTTCTTGTCCCATCCAGTTTCTGCTCTATCCAGTTTCTGCCTACAAAAGCCTTCCATATTATACAGCTAGCTTCTCAGAGTACCTCTCTACTTGCTAGATGGGATGCTGCCTGATTCATAAATCACTCAATAAAACCAATTAGACATTCAAATTGATTGAACTGTTGTTTTTTAACACAACAAAACTATATCTTGTTTATTTTTATTGTTACTTGGATTAAATAGGTAACTGAGTATTGCTTCTCAGGCACCCATGATTCTATTATAATCGAGCCTCAAATCTGACAATTCCCAATTCTGCACATTCTCCTAATCATATCTTAAATATAGAAAATATAAAATTTTTTACAATATTTTACACTAAAACTATCTTTGAGTTTTCCCAGTGTGCCTCAAGAAAACTTTAAAAGGATTTGTTGCTTCGCCTCATAGGAATATAGCTGCTAGAATTACGTTTGTTTGATACATTACTATTGTAAGCACTCACTGGAAATGTTGCTAAAGTATTCTTTCCTAGGTTAAGTTTGTACACGTAAAATGTTATTGACATAAATATTTCAGAAATTGCATTTTGTTAGAAGTCCCTGGATTTATGTCAATGCCTTCACTGTCCATTATATTTTTCTTCTCAGGAGAAATACTGACCAAAACTTTCATGAAATAGTTACATACTATATCCCAAAAGAAGATTTTAGGCCTTTTGAGCCACGCTCCACTTGCTCAGGCCCGCTTCCATGTCTGGAAGTGTACTTTCCCTTCTAATAAAGCTTTTTTTTCCTACTGTAGAAAAAAAAAAAAAAGAGGAAGAGGAAGAAAAGAAAAATAAAATTTTACATTCCTCCATCCTGATACTGATATGAATTAAGAGTTGACAAATTACCACAGCCATTAGGTCTGTTTTCCACAGATGGCTTTGTTTTACTCAGTTTTCTTGAAAGCTTTGCCACAAACTACAGGCCAGAGTTTGTGTCTGTAACAAAAGGGTTTCACAATCTGGGAATAGGATTGCACCCGGTACTTCAAACTAGTAATACTCCAAAGAACAGACTATCAGTACAGGCTCCTGGGACACATCTCTGGAATAACTTTCCTACCAGCTTTGGACTGAGTCAAGATTTCCAGGGCCCTTTTTAATCTAGAAGCAAACACCTTCCTAATGATAGACAGCTGACTCAAGCTCCCCGCAAAAAAAAAAAAAAAGAAAAAAAAATTATACACAATACTGAATGAACTTATGATAAAAAGTTTATTTGACCGGAATACTGTTGCTATTGTTTTAATGTTTTATTTTCTTTCTTCTGAAGTTATCTATAACCACAATTGTGTGAACTCTGCTTTAGTAAACCAAAATGAAACATTTAAAAATAGTATCTGGGACTTGGTTCCATAGTGTGGCGGTTAGCATGTCTGCTTTACATGCAGAAGGTCCTGGGTTTGTGCCCCAATGGAGCCACAGTCTATGGTCTATGGCCATGCCACCCTGAACATGCCCGATATCTGATCTCAGAAGCTAAGCAGGGTCGGGTCTGGTTAGTACCTAGATAGGAGACCACCTAGGAAGACCAGGTACTGCAGGTATAAATAATAATAAATAATAAATAATTAAAAAAAAATAGTGTATGATTCTCACTAACCCTCAGAATTCAGAAACTCTGTATAGAATCTCCTTTTCATGGCACTAAAATATTTGCATAGATTCAATAATAATTTGTCCTCTTCATCAGGATATAATTGGACAAACCTATTGAGCAATCAAAGTTTTACCTACAGTGTTACATTGGAGAACAATACACATTAAAACAGGTATGACACACACAGTCCTTGTAAGGAACTAAGGTTGACTTTACTTATGGATCTAATGCCTAAAAAGGCCTAGGAAAACTGGCCCTGTCCCTGGCTTACAAGGACTCAGTCTTATGAATGATAAAATCTCTCACTCCCAGGCAGGCTAGAAACCTTAAGGAATTTGAGGGACATTTAAGGGTTCTATGGCAAGTAAAATCAAGTAAGTAGTGTCCTGGGTTTGTTTTCCCAGCCTGAGAAAGGCAAATGACAGTAGATTTTAAATATCCTAGATGAGATTCCTAATGAAAACTTATAATCACAGTTAATTTTGTAGTGTGTTGGTTCCGGATATGCCAAAACAAACTCAAGGAGCTCTATATAGATAACATTCTTACTGCACCTATGAAAATAATCAGCCATACCTCACAATAAGACCAGCCTTTTTTGAGGACCAAGAAAAATCTTAAAGATTATTATGATCACGTACTTCCAAAAATCTTACCAAAAACATTTCTTCTAAACAATTCAAAAACAAATATAATTCTCCAATAACCTTAAGAACATAATTATCTCTAACAATTAATATGTAAATTAAAATAAAATTATTCCCATTAAGAATATAATGAGAAAAAAAAAGCAGTCTCAAAGTTCAGTGGCAGAAGTACAAAATGATACAACCTCTTCTAAGGGAGCATTTTTAGATATATGAAAAAAGTCTTAAAATCTGAATAAAATAGCACCATTTACATAATCTCTTCCCAAAATCCACCAAAAAGAGCCAAAACTGGTGAGGGAAATACCATCAAAGAAGCCAGAGGGAAAATAACAATATTATAACAAGACTCTGATTCTATACACATATGCCCCAAGAGGACTACAAAGTATAGATTTTAGGAAATAAATGGGACTATTCTGAAATGTATCAACCCATAACTTGCAGAGCTGAAGTTTAGGGACATAGATGGCCTGTAAGAGAAGTGAGGATCACAAGAGTTGGGACCCATGTTCACATAGCAAAAAGACATCAAAGACTACCATTTGGCCTCACTGTTTTATATTCCTCAACATGTCATTAGGGTATAAAATGAACCAGTTTTGCAGGTGATGAGCAAATTTAACTAACCAGACATAAGTAAGCACTGGTTCACCATACAAAACTTATAATCCATAGTATTAGAGAGTGGTCATTCTCCCTCTCCCCATCTGCAGGTATGCCAGGCTCTCCCTGAAGCAGGGGAACTGCTAAAAAATCAAAGGTTGACCATCAAACATCGGATCACAGGTGCACACACAGCACAGATCTAAAGAGATTCACAGCAAAAGTTCTAGGAGAAAACATATTTGAATTATATTTCCTGTTGCCCAGTACACCATGTTGCTTATCCCAAATATTAAAAACCATCAGCATCTAAGTATTTTTAAGAAAGAATCCTACGTTACAAGAAGTAAAAACAAAACAACAAAAAACTGACAATGCTTTAAAAAGTTAACCTTAGTTATCTAGTTCGACATTCTTTATAATAAAGATTTGAGAGTATACAAATGGAAATGTGATATATGTAAGAAGTGTTGATGGGAAGTTGAACCTTAACATTGGCGTTAAAGAACAGTTTTACTACCAAAAAGGAATGGTGAAGAATAACATGTCAAAAAATAAAATAAAAATATCAGAGTGACTATAAAAACTGTGGCAAGGACAATTTTTAAGCTTAAAAATAGAATACATTTTTAAAAATCTAAAGAATTGAAATTAATTTCCACATTTATGTAAATAAAAAAATTATAGTAAATGTAATAAAAGCATACTATCATTAATACTTAGAACTGACAAACAGCTTATATATACTAAGATTTCAATGCAATAACAGGCAAATGTCAAAGACAAATGACAAAAGAGAAAGGTTAGGATAATGAAAAATTCTCATTCTAATTAGGCACAGAAATATAGATTAAATAAGATACATCTTTTTTTTTTTGCAATGGAATTGGCAAGAACTAAAAATAACGAATTTACCCAATCCAAAGAAAGTGTTATCAAATAGGTACAGTTACATATTGCTAGTAAGATATAAACTCACCCAATACTTTCAAAAGCCAAGTTTATAATACATATATTAAGAGTCTTAAACTATCCCAAACCCTTGACCCAGAAATTACATTTCTGGGAATTTATCGATGAAGTAATGTCAAACAACAACAGATTAAAAAGCATTGTGCCTAAAAATGTTCATTGAGCATGATTTATAAGGTAGGAAGGAATCTATCAATCTATAAGTATATGCAAAACCATGAGCTCCACCATTAGCACTCTATTGGGACACAAGGGACCCTGTAGGGAGGTAGAAGTTTGGGAAGATTTCAGAAAAGTAACTCTTCACAAGGTATTAGAAAATAAGCAGACTTTACCAAGCATAAACAGGGGAAATAAGAATTGTATATAGGGTACATCCCATGAAAAATCATGGAATCATGAAGGTCTCCATTCAGGGATCCATAACAGGTACGGTATCTCTGTAATATATTTAGAACATGCTGCCTCTTATCTCCCAGTGGTTTTTAGAAACTGGTGTTTGGCAGTGGTATAAACACATACAGAACAATAAACACAAATCAAAAATATTAGGCTAACTGAATGAGATTATTCATCTGTATATAATGTGAGAGACCAAGAGGGATGTAGAAGGGTTTTAAAAAAGCAGATAAGAATAGTCTGTCTTAAGCTAAACTCATCATGAGACTGTATGATAAATTAAAAAGAATAACTACTGGCAAGTGGTAAGCCACAGCCATTCTCTATAGTTTTCATTTTCATCATTTGAAAAGAAGGAAATATTCAACTACATCAAAATATTGTTATTTGGTCATATGAAATAGACTTGAATGTGAGGCCATACAATCTCCTACTTCCCCAAACTAGCTCAGCCTCATTCCTTTAAATTATAATATACCTCGTATTTATCCTTCTGCCCATTCACATTGCTATTAGTCTAGTCATTACCACCTGACACCCAATTTCTGCAATAAATCACTGGTCTTGATAGCCTCTTCTTTCTACCCATTTAACAGATTAATGTCTGTTCTATCTTTCTAAAAGGACTTTTTAATTATATCACACCTCTGATTAAAAATCTATTAGCTAACTCAAATTCCCCTAACTTTATCTCCTATTATTTTCAAACAAATTTTCGGTAGGTTTCCCTCCATTCTCTTCTTTGTTCAGGTTGCTATTCTAAGATAAAATATCAACTTCTCCTTTAAACCCTAGTTGAAGTTCACTATTTCCTTGTACCCCTTTAATCCCAAACCCATATTATTTTATTTTTTTACATTTTAGAGATATCGATAATACTTAAGTATATGAACTATCCTGAACCATGCTACCTTCATATACAGTATAGACGTGTCTTATTGGGAATGGGGGAGTATGGGTAGTTTCTAGTCAGTAGGTTATATTAAGATCTAGAAAGTATTCTCTGACATGGACCACACTGGAGAATATACTGTTTCTCAGATTAAGTCCAAAACAGCCAGTTCCACTGCCAGCATTAACACAGATATCTGTCATTTATTTAGCTCCAGATACCCAGAGCTGGCCTGCATTTAGAAGCTATGACACACAAGAAATATTTATATTAAGGCCTAAAAGCCACACTCAGTGTAAGATGCTCACTCTAAGAGCTACCCAGGAATAGCACCTGATTCATGTATCCTACCTAAAGCATAAATTCATTGAGGAAATGATGGCTATTAAAATTGGTTTTCCTTCCCCAACCCCAATTTTTTTCCAAACATAAATATTAAATGTCCATGAGTTAAAAACACAAAAGATAAGACTTCACTCTACATACATGCTTTCTAGGTAAAGTATGAACTCCTTGAGCATATTATGGGCCATGCATTTTATTCTGGGCACCTTGAATTGTTTCTAGAAATACATACTGACCTGATTCCTGTCCTCAATTTAACAATCAATTTATTTAACTAATCACTACTACTAAATATGGAACTATTATTTAGCGTTTCGCAATAGTACTAAACATGCAAAATTACTAAATAATTTTTATTTGTTTCATGGGTAACTACAGGACTATTTTTAGCTCACTTGTGAAGTGCTGAGATCACATATACAGAAACAAACATGCCAAGTACATGTAATTAATTTAGTTGGTACCTCTGGACTTAAGCTGTAACATATCAAATGTTACCTTAAAAGAAGAAAATATTTGCAATAAATCACCAAAAAAAAAAAAAAATGACCCATTTCACAAAAGGTGTCTCACATTAAAATGAAAAACGTCAAATTCAAGGTACTACATTTAAAAAGCCAAAAAAAAAAAAAAGGAAAATTCTGGTCACCTTCTATTAAGTTTCACCCGCCCCCGCCCCAGCATGCCTTGCTCCTACCTCCCATTTCACACATAGTACAAAAGCATTTACACATTCTTTAAACAAATTCTTTTCTTTTATGAGTTTTGGCAAGCACATCTATGAACAGACTTTCTGGAAAGGGAAGGGGAAAGAGCTTTTACCTAACCTGCCAAAGTTACTACATGTTCTCTTCCTGGACCAACTGTTTACTGTTTACACAGCCCTTCACCAAATTTAACTTCCTACTTCAAATCCCCAAAGTATGATTATAGATAAGAGTTACTTTCTCAACAAGTTTGCAGAAAATAATAATGACAATGGACAGGAATTTAATGCTAAGATATTTAGACCACAATGGATAAATGAAATCTTGATACTTTCCAAGAGGACTCAATAACACTGCTCCACACCTCTTATTCTCATTTAAAAGCTGCCTTTTAAAATTGTCTCCTCTTTTTGTTGTTGTTACTACCCACCTCTTATCAACATTTCCTTTAGCTCTGCAGTATCCCCTCTTTTAAATAGAGATTTGACCCACAACCCTGTCAGTTAATGTTGCCTTGCAGATCTTTCAGTATGCTGCACTAACAACCCATAAAAGGAGACACACATCATCCTGTGACTTACAGGCTGCTCCTTGATTTTTTCAGACGTTCAAGACAGGCTTTGCTGCTTCTTATGTCTTATACAGTAGTTTATATTAACAATAATCATTTTCCCAAAGAAATGCAAAAGTATGTTTTAACAACCATGTCATCATGGAAACCAGAAGTGATAATAAGTATGGCTCCTCTCTAAACTCAGATACAAGATAGCCTTCTATTTCCACTTATTTTTACCTTTTATTTACCTCAAAACTCATTATCGTATCACATATCAAACGATGATCATGTAAAATAATTAAAAGTCTGAAACGATCACACAAAAGTTTTAAGATTTTCTTCTGAATATCTCTTGCGACTAAATGTTCGTCAAACACTATGAATAGGGAAAATTAAACAAATTTCATTATCTTACTATAGCGATAAGGGAGTTAGGGAAAGTCTAAGCACTGGAAATTAAGACCTTGTACATTTGTTTGAATAGTTTTGAATCTTTCCTTTCTTACTTTCTATTTTTAGTGGGATTTCTATTACTAGTTAAATTCAGTACTAATGTAATTAAAAATAGGTGTTATAAATTTTGTTGCTTTTTGTCCTTATGAATAATCCTATTATTAGCAGTCTAGCCAGTGTCTGTCTTCATCCAAAGGAACTAAAAGAAGTAAAGGAGTTTTCTGCATCAGTCATCAAATCCCCTTGGAAAGCTAGTTCCTCACCACCAAACTGAGAAAAGAGAAGCAGAGATGATGGTCCCCCTGCTCAATGTTGTTAACAGGTGTGACCATGCATTAGGTTTCAAGGAAAAACATTTATAAAAGCACAGGAAAAGAACGAAGGAGAAGGGAGTGGTTCTGCTTAATCTCGTATGAAACACAATATTTAAATAACTGACTAGAAAGGGCAGTTGTGTCGGTTTTAACCTGGCCTTCATAAACAACAAACCTATCATTGAAATGGATGAATTGAAACTGATTAACCCAACTTTTCCAGAGAATGCCAAGCAGTCAATTTTGGAACCAATGGAAAAAGAAGGACCCTAAAACATTTCCTTTTCCTTATGGGAGAAGAGGTGTTGTTTTGGGTGACCTCAAAAACATTGCAGAACCACTCCAGATGCCTATTAGAAACCTAGCTTTAACTTATTTGTCCTGTAGGGGACTCATACTGTCCTTCTTTTTCAAATCCTTACTTCCTAATCTCTGAATATTCAGTTTATGCATTCTTCTTGGTCTAATTCAATGCTACTTAAACCAAAGAGCCTTTTCTAATGATGCCAACCAGAAGCTATCTCTGCCCCATTCTGAGCTTTCACAAACTTTTATTCACAGCTCAAGAGTTTATACAGGAGCTGCTTCAAGACAGCTTTCAGTATAAACTTAATGAAGGTAGCTGCCACCCCTTTCCCTTATTATTACTATTAGCACAGTAAGTGTTATCACATACCTGTGATTCTCCTGCAGTTGTCTTTAAGAAGTTAATTCATTTTTCAAGTAATGGCTAAACTTTCAACTGTTTTAGCCATCGCTGGTTTACTAATCGTTTTTAAATTACCTCATATTTCTTTTTTCCTTAATATAATCTGTTGCAATGAGAACCAGAAAAGGTAGACAAAATCCCAAACCTTTATTTAGGTGAAAATCTAAGGATTTTCCAACTGACCTATTAAGAAGTGAGAGAGGAAGGGAAACTAGATTGATTTGAATTTTACTTCCTTTTATTTCCTCAGCTTATTCTGTGATGATATGCTAAAGAGCAGGAAAATAACTGAAAGGACAATAGTCAAAGGAGGAGAGAAATAAAAAGCATAGAATAATTCACCTCAAATAATGGTAAGTTAACTGTATATATAATTATCCTAAGCAAGTCAAAAGTAAACTGTAACACATCGTCCTTTAATAACCTTTGAATTTATTATTTAGAAAAAAGCACAGCATACTATCAGCTAGATTAAATTTGGCCATATATTCTGTTATATTACCAACATATTCAGCCATTTGTGAAGCCAAGAAAGAGTAAAATGTACTCTTAGGACTGGTACTCAACCTTGAAGTGCTGAAAGCTACTTTATCATCTAGTGTGAGGACAAACACATGCACGCACATGTGAACCTAACACTTGGTGAGGAAAGCTCAGCATAATCACCATCACTGTAGATCACCCAGGTATCCACTTATTTTCACATACACAAATCAAGGCAGAGCTGCCTGTGCTTCCTACAAGGATATCTGAAATCACATTTAACATTTTCTACCACTCTTCTCACTGAAAGCTTGGGATATAGAGGTTTTCTCCTCTTCTTTCGGTCCCTACTACACAGCATAACAGGGAGGAAACTATCAATAGCTGGACTAGCTTACACATATCATTTAAATACTGTTAAGAGCACAGCTGAGCTTAATATTCCAGAAGTAACCCAGAAAGTAGGAAAGACTTCTCCTTAGATTGCTTCTAAAACATTAGAGTATCTTTCTACTTTTAGGATTAGCATTTTTTTAAAACCCAATTATAATGTCTTTTTGATTTTCCTTTGTATTTTGACTTTTACCACTCATAAGCTAGTAGTAGTCACTTTTCTATATTGGATGAAACTGTTTTACAGCCTAATCAATCACAATCTATTGCTTGTATTGTTTCCTAAAACTATATATAACTAGTAAAACATAATTAACAATATTTTCAAATGAAAGACAATTCAGTTATTTATCCAAGGACGAAATCATAAAACATATTTTCCAAAAATTATGATTATATAATCCAAGTTTCTTTTGTTTAGGTGGAAATGAGAAATATAATGGATTATTGACCTTTTACACTTGGTTCTTTCAAAGTTTCTTCATTTTATTCGGCATTTAGTTTAAATATTTAAAACTGAAGCTGTTTTATGTTGCAAACACAGCTAAAATGAAGAGCTTCTGTGGCAGCAGTGACCAGATTTTAAATGCAGGTAGATCAATAAAAAAAAAAAATCCACCAAGCACAGGCTCCATGTGTGAGTGGAATGGTTTATAATAGCTTGCAAATGACTATGTGCTTGGTGTAACCAGCTGTTCTTAAATTATGAATATGCAACCAATTCATGTTAAAGCCAAATCCCAGCACTATTTCTACAGAGAAATCCCAGTAGTTTTGCTTGTTCTACATGTTAGCTCTGTTAAGGATACAAATAGCAGTGAGCTTCCGAACAAATAGGACCAAACTATTGGCATTTCATGCACTGGGTCCATTATCACAGCAGGGGATGTCAATCATTGGTACATTCCTATAACAGCTCAGGCAATATGACAATGATCTCGTAGGAAAAAAAAAAATCAAAATCTCTGCAGCATACTCAAAGTCCTGACAACCTAATGCTTTCTTACTTCAGCCAATTGGATTGTCAGATCTGACCTACTAGAAGACTTGCACCAAACTTGAAACATTTAAAAACATCAATCATAAAAACAAAGACAGGACATTGAATTATACAGTATTAACCTCCAGGGTTTGCATACAAAGACCTTAGATTTATTTATGTCCCAGCGAGTTAAGAGCTTCAGTACACTGTTCTTTACACCAAACTGACTGCCAATTTGATGAACCTCTCTGCCCTCAGCAGGAGTGCACCGTCTTTGATTAATGAGTGCATGCTTGTGGAAAAGTGTTAAGAGAAAACAGGAAAAACACACAATGTAAGTCTACACATAGCTTAAGCACCAATGCGATAACTACCTTCAAACCAAATGCTCATTTTTTCTTATACAGACATGTGAACACATAAAATTAGTAAAGGTTCTTATCTCTACATTGCCTTCATTATTAGTATCTTTGCTAATGATTTTTATTGTAAATAAAAAGCATTCAAAAAGCCAAATTTGATAAATTATGAAAACTATTTTAAAAGCACTGATTTTTCTAAAAAACAAATTGACAACACCCTATCTCATATAATAAATTTTTAAATATGAGATAAAAACTATTTTCACCTTATATTCTTATAAAAGCCTAATTTTAAAAACTCAATGTTCAACTTATAAATATCAGGACTATTAAATATTTTACATCTCAAACTGTACTGACGTGCCACGAACCACAAATTATTCAAAATAGATTTAAGATCATGTAAATTCATGTTATTTTTATTTCAGCGAAGACGCCAATATTTTATAACTCCATATAACTGTAATTAATAATATTTATTGCCCAAAACTTCAAAGTTGATATGGTCAATGAAAAACTTTCATATTAGAGTTTAAACTTTTTATAACTTTTGTTAAAAATTGCCCTCCCTTAAGAAATCCAATGAGAAAAAAATTCCCACTTAAATCATGATACTTATTTGCAAAATTTAGATTATCTCTAAAAAAGGAGCTAAGCATTGAGATTTTTAAAAAAGTTTATATTTAATATATAACTCAATTTACCACAATTTAGTTTAACTGAATATCTGCCTTGAAACAAATGAGTAAATATATTTCTAAAAAATTGTATCATAGGCTAATGATTTTCTTTTTAAGGAACTATATGGCTATTACGTAAAAAGGTTGAGAAAGCATATTACCAGCATATAAACTTAGCTACAGTCTAAGTAATGTATGTTCTATTTAAAGGGAAAGCATTTTCATAAACATGACTTCAGGAAATCATAATTCTGGAATCACTCAACAGTATATGATGTGTTAAAAACTTATTTATATTGTTTAATAAATACTTTTAATAAGGTTTAACTCAGCCAATTATCTATTCTAATCAATTTCACATTTTAAGTATTTAAAAGGCAAACTAATTTGAAATGTTATAAATTTTATTCTCTCTGAAAACTGCTTAAATGCATAATGTATTTAATGATTTAAAATTTAAAAATCAATAACTATTGGGACTAGAAAAGATCTAAGAATGGAAAGCTACATTTTATCCTTGAACTTATCATCCTAAAGTTATTTTTAAACAAATTTTTTAATGTGTTTTTTTTTTTTCTGTTGGGATTATCACTATTCTTCCTCTTTTCCTCCTATGTCCTCTCCCACCAAAGGGAAAAGCAGCAAACAATTTAAAAAAGTAGAAAACACTCAAGCACCAATGAAATGAGATCTGACACCATTTTAGTATCACAGTTTGCTGAAAATATCAATAAAAGTTATTAATGTAATAAAGATGATTTCAATTTTTAAAATGTCTACTAGTCGATTATTTAATAGTATCTTTATCTCCAGAGAAAAAAATTTAAACACAAAGCTGCCCATTTCCTCAATAATTTTTTCCTGATTATCTTGTGAAAAGTTTAAAGAAATATTTAATCAAATGAGTAAACATTTATTAAATAAAGTAATCTTCTTAAAACCTAATGGTATGAAATATTTAACTTTATATAATCAAAAACCTCTTAAAATACCTAATAAGGTAATTTAATTAATCCCTCAGGATATGAAGTATATTAAATATCGTTAAACCTTGATGATATAATTTTACCTAGGAGTCAAAATTACCACATTACTCGGTTTGTGATAAATTATGTCTTCTAGGAGTAGGTCAAAAACTCAGAAACTGTAACTTAAAATCTTTAAGAAATCTTTAAACCTCAAAGTAATCAAGTTCTAACACATACATTGACTAATGCAAGGAGATAAGACAGAAAACATGAACTTCCATGCAACTGTGATAGCCTACATCTTGTATAGTAACACAAAAGTAGCAACAAAGACATTAACAATTGCAGTTCAAGCTGGGAGTGACTGTTCTGTTTCAATTCAATGACACCACTAATGGCTTCTTAGCAGCTCCATGAAATCAACCAGCTGTCAAGTTGATGCATCAGAAGGAACAGTTATGCACTCCCATAAGAAAAAGCAACACATCAGGATGTTTGGCAAAACATCTGCTCCTTTACACTGCAGTTCTATAATAAACATGCAAACAAAGAAATAGGAGAAAGGGCAACAGAATTAAAATTCCAAGGTTTCCATTACAGTCTTATACGCATTTTAAATAGCTTATAAAAATAAAAACAAATTCCTGCCAAGTTGAATACTTTGTTATTCTAAATCTTTTGAAAATGCTAAATATAATTACTCGGATTCTTCTAGAAAGGCAAAACTACATAAAAAAATCTTTACATTTTTAAAATTGAGAGTATATTCACAAAGTAAAATCATTATCAAGTTATGTACAAAATTCAAAAATACTAAAATGTATCCTTCCTTCATTTAATAACTATTTAGTAAATTATGTCAACAGTATTTTAATAAATGCATTTCCAAGACTGAATAGTCTAAAAATATTTTTCAGTAGTGCTTGAAAGGGTACACGCTGCTATCCTTAAGCATTAGTTTAACATACGAGAACAGTAAATACACTCCTCTCTGGATTTTAAAATATGTACCTACTCCTACTTCTCTCCAAACCATTATATGCATACAATAATATTAAGTTCTCATAAATAACTTCCTATTTTTAAAACATACAATTTGATTTTCAAAAAAAGGAAACTTATCACAGATTTAAAATTTTACATCCATCCACTCTTTTCAAACATTTGTAAAATCTTACTTTTTTCTATCTTAAACTTATTAGGTGCCTAAATGTTGCCCAAATTATTGATTATGCAGTACACTGACAATACACGCAGTGTTTACAATAAGTGTGAGACATCAAATGTACTTAACTACCATTTTCTTAAACTGCTTATCCTCTGTGCTTGCCATTTATAATCTGCCAAATCTTCTAGTCCTTTGTTGCATGTATAATTTAAAACCATCTGTTCTATGTGCTTTCAACTATTTAAACATTTTTCACCTACCTACAATTCACATAAATGGCAGACATTCAATTCAGTCAAGCTTTCTATATAGCATTTTACATAAAGTAAATTCCTAGATAAATAGGATAGCAGATAACACCAAAGACTGCTACAGAGATAAAAAAACATACCACATACAACATGTTTTACGTGTTAGATCAACCTTTTCAATATATTCAGAATTGTTTCCATTAGCTTTTTTTTTTTTTTTTGAGTTAATTGTAGTCAATGTTTTTCCCTAACCCAGAAGACAAAGAGAATGCAAATTAAATACAGACAGTTTCATGTCCTTGTTAGAAGTAAATATGCTGACTGCAGATGACTACAGGAGACAGAATTCCACTCTCCTATTCAATTTACAGTGCCTTATTTATATACCAGTCAGTGTATCATTAAGTTTGATCATGTGACCAACTGAACTTTTGTGAGGTGAAAAACTATTTTAGACAAGCAAATTTAAACACTAGTTTTTGTTGTTTATCTTTTCATAATGGCTGACAGAGCTTATAGCTTGAAATTATAAAATATTTTTAAAAATCAATTCTGCCTTTTAAAAACTAACCTCATGTTTGCCAATCGCTTAACTTAAATTTCAAAAGTATACAGTATATCCAAGTTTTTTCAACATTTATTTTCAAAATGTAAACAAATATGTATAAAATAGAACAATTACAAAAGAGGATCTAGGTAATCTAAAATAAGTATACGTAAATATGAACCAAGCTGATTAAAGAAAAATCCACAGCAGAGATTCAAGTACATAATAAAGGGAATACGCTGACTAAAAATAACATTTGGAACCTTTAAGGAATAAAACACATAAACAAAAGCTACGTGAATACTAAATGACACTATAAAAGTTTATACATTTTTTTGCACATAATTTTCCACCTGTTACCAAACCATAAAAATGTATATACGTTTAAGGTTCATTTTGAGAGCAGAACACAAAAATTAACACCACAACTTATCGTTAACCAGTTAAGTTAGAAAGTCCTTTAAAACAGGGGGAAAATTAAGTGAAAAAATTACTCTTGGGACAATTTCTCGATAAAGTTTACATGACGTCACTGGGCCCCCTGAACATTCCCTAAAGTTTGTGTCTTATCCAGATACACTTTTTGCCTAAGGCTTCCTTCCCTTCTTCAAAAATAAAAAAAAAGAGCGCGACTTGGGAATAAAAATTGCCCAAGATGGCGAAACGCTTGTTGTTTAGAGGGCAGAGGGAAAAAATGGAGGATATTGTAATATACACAAAGGGATAAATTTCAACAACTCGGCCAAGGACTGCAGCTGCTTCTCCCTTTATAAGGAAGCAACACACAAAAGATAAATACATAACGAGAGAAAAGAAGAGAAAAATCTCTCAAACAGGAGAGCCAGCTCTGACTCTCCAAACACTTCTTCCTTCCTTTCCCAAGTCCCAATTCTAGGGTTCGTGGAACTACTTTAACCGGAGGGGAGCCGCGAAAGGGAAAGGGGGGAGGGTGAGCGAAAAGAGGATTAGGCGAGCGAAGAAGAGTTGAGAGCTGGCGGTTGTTCCCGCGGAAGAACTGCTAGGAGACAGACATTACTGTAGGAACAACTATGCTTCTCTAACCCTCTGTGTACTGACATATAGCTCTTCCCAGGTATTTTTCCCAATCCCACCTGCCCCCATTCCCACCGGCACCCCCAGGCTCATTTTCTGAAAACTCTGGAGCTGCAAGCCCTACGGGAAAAGAGCGAAAGAGGCCCGAATTGGGGGGTGGGGGTGGCAGGCGCAGCTAATCAGTCCTGGTGGAAAGAGGGGGCGGAGGCAAAAATGGGCAGCAGTAGGCGGACTGTTGCGGGGTGGGGGGTTGGGGGGTAATCCTGAAACTACCCCGCTGAGAAAGGGGGGAGCCGCGGATATTCCCGGGTAGGAACAGCGATCTTGACAGTGCCAGAGATTGTTTTTTTAAGAAGCAAAACTGTTGGCAGCGACCTGAGCGCTGGAAGCCGAAGGAAGGAAGGAGACGCGCAGCCGGCGGCCGAGCGGGGCGGCCGGCACAAAGGCGGCACCGTCTGCCCACAGCGAGGCGGCGCGGCCCGCGGCCCTACTGGACCGAAGTCCCGCACCGGCAGCTAGGAATAAAGTTTACATTCTCCAGAGACCGCACCCCCCACCTCCCACCCAGGGCCGCGCATCTCTGCGTCTTGCTCCCCCAAACTCCACTCGGGACCCCGAGCACCACCCCAGCCTTGCAGCCAGCACAACAAAGAGACACACCGACCAGCGAGGGAAAACAGCCGCGGCAGGGCGAGCAGGGCGGGCAGGGCGAGCGCCTGGAGATAGCAACTCCGGAGTCTTCCCCGTCGCAGGAGTGTAGTTTCTCCTTTTCTGTTTGAAACCGGCTTTATAACATTTGGAATTTTCATCTTCACCCGCACCCCTCACACCCGAGGATTTGTAACTCACCTTTACTTTCGAACTGAGAGTTGCGGTGGATGGGATTTTTGCCTTCCCCAGATGGTTGAAGGTTACGATTATTATTATTATTTTTTGAAACCCCAGCACCTTCTTATTCCTATTATTTTTTTCAAGAAAAGTATAGAGTTGGAGTGGAGGTGAGATTTGTGATCGGGAAAGCTCTCGGAATCCCTCCTTCTCCGTCTTCCGCCTCTCGCTCTCTGATTAGTTCCTATCCAGCAGCAGATTGAAGCAGGAGATGATTCTTCTCAAGGTTTGTTCAGCAGCTTCACTTCTAGGCGAAGGCTTCATGAACCAAGTGACGTCAACCAACAAGGCTTCTCTCTCTCTCCTCTCTCCTCTCTCTAACAATGAAAGTTGCTGTTAACAAGGGAAAAAGAGAGAGAATTGTTTATACCATTTCAGTTCCAATAATAAATGACCTTTCAGCTCCTAAAGGAGCCAAGGGAGGGAGGGGGGGGTTGCTTCTTCCTCCCAAGAATACTGTAGCTTTGAGTTTGCACCCTTCCTTGTCCCAGGAAAAAGTTAAGAAACTTAAATGTTTTGTTTTGCTTTTAAAAGTGGAGAGGACAGAAAATAGGATCAAAGACGTAATTTTTCAAAAACGTACACATAAGAATAGGGAACATAGATTAACCAATTCCACATAAACTTTTTTGTCCGTAAACTCAGAATTCAGCTGAAGTCTACAAGCCAACTAAATTAATATGCCAAGAATTCATGGATGCTTGGAAGTCAAAATAAAATAAAAAGCAGGACGCAAGATGGTCCCGGAATTAAACGCTACTGCCCTAACACGGGCAAGTTAAGCGGGCTGTAATTTTATGCACGGAGTTAAAGTTTAAGTACAACATGTTAAAAATAGTAAACCGTTTTAAAGTTATAAATTAAATTTAAAAGGTAACCTCAACAGCAGTTTTCTCCCCGCAATTTCTGAGGTTAAAAAAAGAGAGGGAGGTTAGCTAATTTTAAGAGCTGAATACTTTTTAAAATACCAATTTAAGACTGGTAGCCCCTTGCTCCATCTTTAAACTAAACACAAAGTATGCTATTTGTCTATCCCCAGAATCTTTTCCAACTTTGTTTTTAACTCTGTTACCCCTCTCCATTTCAACATCCTGAAGCCAGTAAAGTTAAACTGAAGGTAAAGTACACCACATTCCATCCTCTCAAACACACCCCATATTTTCCTAAAAAAATGATTTTTAAGAGTCTTTACCTTGGTTAACACCCAAAAAGACACATAATTTTTAAAAATTTTCATTGAGGTACAGTTCCCCTGCTCCCCACAACACATTAAAGTCTCAAAGTTCATATAATTAAAAACTGCATAATTTTTCAGGATGAAGAGCAAGAGAAAGGCAAACTTTAGAAAAAATAGTTCCACCATATATGTATATTTTGTACATATAAATGTGGATAAATGTATCTTAAAAGACGCTATTGTTTTATGTTTCCTCTTCAGCCACTGGCTGTGATTTTAATTGTGCTGGAGGATCTTCATTAGTATTAACACATGGGGAGATTTCACAAAGCTGCTTCATTAGGAAAAAAAAAAAGAAAGCTTGGCAGACTAGGTCTTTTCGCATGCACTGAGAATGTCAGCCTTACCTCGGTCATTTGTAACATAATAAGTGCAAGTACAATGATTGCAAAGCAGGAGCACTGGGGGAAGGGCAGGAATACTGCCAGTCTAATAGGGATATCTGAAAAGAAGGCTGCTCATTACATAGTAAAATGTATGCTAAAAATTAGTGAAGATGATGTCTCAGGAGATTGATGCTAAATAAATTAATGTGCTGATATATTTTTAATTATTATTTTTGTAGTAGTTTATTTCATTCTCAGGATCACATTGAGCAGCAAAGCTGTGCTAGCACTTATTGATTTTTTTTCCCTGCCACATTCCCGGAATACAGATTTTAATCATTTCACTACACCACACTCAGTAATTTCATTAAAAACTGGAACCTTCCATCCCCAGAAAAGCATTTAATTTCAATGACATACAATTTCTCTCTTAGCAGAAAACTGTCTGTACAGTAAAAGCTGGCCTAAGGTTCAAATGCATAATTTAATCCTGAGTTTTCCATGCTCTGCATTCCTTTGAAGCTATAATTTGAGTAACTACCTAATAACTGTAATAAAGACAATAATTTCCTTTAATATATTATTAACTCATATTTAATTAACTCAGAGGCCAAGCTCTGTACATGTATGACTGGGTCAACAGTTCTGCCATCTCAAAATTTACTAATAATGTTCCAAAAGAAAAATACAGATTAAAATGTAAGTGTGAATGCTAACATTTAGATAATTCCATCCAATGTAACATTCAAAAAAGTTCATGCAATTTACATAATAGTGGTCACTCCTCACAGTATTTTAAAACATTTGGAAGTAAACAAGGCATTTCACTGATATTTCTTTATAAATATAATAATACTTCAATAATCCATTTCTGACATTTTGCCTAATCACTAGAATAACTGTTGAAAACATTCAAAAAATTTTTAAAGGATTACAAAGGGCTCGATTCAAGTTGTCTCAGTTTTCATAAAGAATTATTTTAAAACATTTTTCTTGAAATAAATGGCTCACTAGTGTAATTTGAATAACTAAGGATATATGTATATATATTACTTACATACTTTTAAAAATATGCTGCAAAGCATAGTTCAATTTTTCGTTCCAATATTTTGAAATAATTTAGGTTTAAAGATGGCACATTGGTTTTCCAAACAATAAGTTTCATAAGGATATTTAATTTACATTGCCTAGTTTTTAGAGAAGACACCTATGGGAAAAATACTTGACATAATATGTCATTTATTAATTTAAACTTTTGATATATCCTAAACAGAAAAGAATGGTACATATGTAATAAAAGTGATTAACATATAAAAACATATTAAAAATTTCTCATTCTCCTGGGTAATTTAAGCCACAATTCAAAAATTTTTTACAAGTATGTATATATAATTTCAGGTTGAAGCTACATACAACACAAAGTTGTATTTTAATTGGTTGAATGATGAAGTAACAAGAGTGTCATCAAAATGTTGGAATGAAGGATAAAAATGATAATGAAGAACCTGTTTTAGTGTCTTTAAAATATTTTTAAAATTTAATTATCATCAAGTGTTGTTTATATGGTTTGGAATATATTTTTGCAACATTCTCAAAAATGAAATGACGTTAAATACAAATCAAAAGTTGGTAAATTAAAAACAGATTGATATGTAAAATTCTTAACATGTTTTCCTATATTTCAATAAAAGCTTCAATTTTTATATTAAAATATATCTAAAATAATGTTATTTGGTAATTCAAATATATTAATTTTCAAATTTAATCAATACTTTTAAAACTGATTTTTTAAAATAAAGGTATACTACAAATTTAAAATTGAATTACTCCAATATTTGATACTACGAAGTTGTGCTTTATTTTTTAAGATGATTCCTTCCCTTTTTTCATGTAACCACATTTGATTGTCTCAGAGATTACAACATAGTCATACAGTGGGGCGGGGGGGGGCAGTGTGTGTGTGTGTGTAATAATTACCATAGTTATAAAATAATCTGGCTCCTATAGCACATAGTCTTCTACCTAAGATCATCATCTAAATTAGTATTCACCATGTGCCGAATTGTAAAACTAAATGATCAAACAGATCTTTACCAATGTGACTGATAATTATTTCTGAACTTCTATGTATGATATCTTCCTATCCCGTAGACTAATTATGCCACCACTATAGACTCAGTTGTTGCACTTTCTTTTTTAAAGCAGCATCTATTTTTAGGACCAAGACAGAACTTCATAGATAGATAGATAGGTAAAGATGGATAGATATCTAATTTACCACTATAGGTATTACACCTGGATCTTCAAATAGTAAGGAATTGCAATGTACAGAAAACAAAAAGCCCAAAGAATGAGGGATCTAAATAGTAGAATTAGCTGGCCACTGTAATGTCTTGTTTCTGTTTCAAAGGTACAGACTAATGAAGCTATATTTGTTTTCATTCACTGAACAAATATTTGATTGCTTGCTATATGCTATGCACTCTGCTAGCGGCTGGAAAAACATAAAAAGCTTGCATTCTGGTTGACGTTGAAAGTGTGAAATTCCTGGGAGATTAGAGATTCGCAGATATCACATTATAAAGATACAAATAATAAAGTTTTGTTAGAATGAAGAGGATGGGACAATTAATTCTATGAGTCTAAAAAAAGCTTTATCAAAGAGATGTCATTTAAACTGTATCTCAAATACTGAAGGCTAACCAGGAAAAGGGAGGAAGGGGTGGATTCTAAGTGAAAGAAACCATAAGTTTAAATACAAAGCACTGCTAGGTCTGGTCTCCATTTACTAGTGAAAAATTCAGTGTAACAGGAATATCCAGTGTGAAGTGTGGAATAACATGGATGATGGAGGGAAAGGAGGCTGGGACCTAAGAATGAAAGGCCTGATGTACCATGATGGTAAATGGTTGAATTTATCCTGAGAGACAGCGAAGATCCGCAAAGGAGTAACATGATCGACCTTGTTTTTAGTTAACAATAACTGTGTAGGTAGTGTAAATGATAGAATGTCATATGAAAAGACTGCTTAACAGTCCATGAAAAAGATGGTAAAAGACCATGGCATTGGAAGTTTAAAACCAGATATTTTTGAAGTAAAATGTGGATTTAGTGAAAATAGGGTAAAGGGAGAGGAAGAACTGAGGTAAGACAGGAGAGATTTATGTCTTAGGGAACTGAGAAGATGCTGAATTTGTTAAGTCAGGTCCAGAACACATAAAGGAAAACAAATCATAAGGTAATCTGGAATTAGAATTAGAATTTATGCTTTATAGGCCACTTTTTAATGGAATTATCAGAATCAACTGGAGAACTTTTTTGAAATGTATATACTCAGACCCAATATCCAGAGATGCACTAGGTCTGGAATGGGGGCCTACTTCCCTTTCTTAAAAACTCTGACAATGTTTCTGATAAAAAGTCTTGATTAAGAACACTGTTATAACCATAAACTGATTATAAAGAAAACAACAACAATGACAAAAAAAACATGAAAAAGAAGAGCACTGGGTGTGGTGGTAAGTGCCATGTCAGATATTAAAATATGCATAAGGCCTTTATAATTTAACAGTTGATATCAGCATGTGGGAAAAAAAAACAATAGAACACAATAGAAAATTGAGAAATGAATACAAGTGCTTATGGAAATTTAATAGATAAAAGCTATATTTCAAAGCAGTGAGGAAAGGATGGACTTTTTAATAAGTATTGTTTGGATAACTGGGTGGTCATAAGGAAGAAGATGACTTTGGATCTATTCCATGAATAAATTTCAAAAAGGTCAGATATTTAAATACAAAAATTTGAATCACACAAGTATTAGGAGAAATGATGGGTCAATTCCTGTATAATTTGGAGAGTAGGAAAAATATTTCTAGCAATGGTCAAAACTAGATGCAATAATGTGAAATGCTGGTAAACCTCAATGCATGAAAATAGAAAGCCTTTTTATGGCAAAAAAATATATAAAACATACTGTAAGCAAAGTATAAAGACAAAGTATGAGAAACTGAAAAACTATTTGTAACTTATATAAGAGACAATAACCCTATATATAGAGTATCTAAAACTGAATAAAAGATCAACACCCTGGTAGAAAAATGGCAAGAGATATGAACAGATATTTTACAGAAAAAGAAATGCAAATGCCTTTTAAATAGAAACATTCTCAATCCTGCTTAGAAGAGAAATGCAAATTAAGAATCACTGATATACTATTTCTCACTCAACAAATGGGCAAAAATCCAAAAATTTCACAACAGCCTGCTTAGTGAGGTACTTGTAGGGAAGAGTGACACTCTCAAATATTGCTTGTTGGAGCGAAATATGGAAAAACCCCAACAAGAGAGAATTTGACAGTATCTAGTAAAGTTACAGATGCATTTATTTTTCAACTAGCCAATCCCTAGAATCTGACCAAGATTAAAAAATATATAAAATAGGTATATAAGAAGTTATTAATTGAAGCATTATTTGTTAAAGCAAAAGTCTGGAAATAACCCAAACGTCCTTTATAAGAAAATGGTTGAATTAATTATGGTACATGTACACAGTGGAGTACTATGCAATTCTTTTTTAATGAAGAATGTATGTAGTATGAAATACTTCAGTCAAGCCTAGTATATATTGTTAAGTAAAAAATACAGCAGTAGTATGCTACCATTCATCTACCTACCTATTTGTCTAACTTTTTAAATCAAAGGAAAAGTCAAACTTTAAAATGGTTACCAATAGGGAGGAAGGGAACAAGGTACAAAAAATAAAAAAGTAGGAAGACTGCTCATAAAACTTATTTGCAGATGTGATTTTCGAACCATATAAAATCATTTTCATAATTACAAAATTAATGTAAAAAGCAATGCCATCAAATTGAAACCTAAATAAAATAAATGAACTTAATTGTATATTGAGTTGGTAGCATAACCATACAGAGAATATTCTAAGTGACATTAAGCATGATAATTTTTTATAAACCACACACAAATACAATAATTTAACAGTAAATCCTTCATAGGATATAAACTAAGAAAAAGAAATTTAAAGTAGCAACAATGAAACAGGACCTTAGATGGTAATCACTAACCAATTTTTTTTTTGGAATTTATTAATTGGTGGTTTTTGTAATATTGTTGCATGCATAGTCTGAGAAAATGTAAATGAATAAGGTGATGTTTTCTGAAATTAATTTTTGGTATGGGACAAAAATAAATAGATATAAAATCGATGAGTTACATAAAAGCCCTGTGATCTTGAATTTGAACTGAGTATAATAGAATTAATGTATATTTTACATTTAAAAATACATATTAGTTCAGCCCACTGTAAATGCCTAAAAACAGAGACCACTGCAGAAGCAACAAGCAGAATTCTGTGTACCCAAATTATGGTCTCTAAATACCATTTGCTCCTGTAAAGGATTCCATGAAGCAAAGGCTGAGTCCAGGTTTGGGATAGGAAATGTCAAAAATAAGCCTAGAATACCCTATCCTACCAGTAAGCCATTAATCAAAAATTATTGGTGTCATGTTAAAAAGACTTGAAAGTCAATTTGAAGAGACCAACTTGAAGAGGCTCCCACTGAACAAAGATCAATTACTACAGTGGACTGAAACATATTAAATATATCTTAATATATCAGTTTATAATGATACTTTAAAAAGAACCTCACTGTTCACTTTTGAAAAATACTAGGGAACCTACTCATTATTTTGAAAATTAGTAAATAAAGGAAACAAATTAAGAATTTATTCAACATTTCTAATCAAATGTACATTAGGGAACCTAACTTGAAATCGTATGTATGTATGATTATATGTAGTATATATACGTATACATGTGCATATACATACATACATACATATATATCTTCAGATTTCAACATTAGATTCAATTTTTTAAAAGAAGTTTAAAAATGTTATTGGTCTGTACTAATAGTTATTGTGACCAAGCATACAATACACCTGTGATTTTCAAGGCAGACAAAACAAAGAAGGAATGTGATACCATTCTCCTTATCTGGTAAGAAAAGTATCAACTCCTTAAAATGATCTTAAAACATTGGAATAACATATCCAAGTTTTTAAAGTAATTTTATAGTAAGTGGAAAGACATCATTTGTATGGTCTTTCCCATAACAATATTCCATTAAAACTAAGGGCATAATGATGAATATAATTTTTTGAATTAACTCAATTAAGAGATGGTTGCTCACCCAAGTCAGTCATATAAGGCTGTATAGCTTATGTACAGCACAATTCCAGGGGCAACAATGTGCTGAATTCAAGTCATACCAGCTCCTGACAGTCAAAAGTTAAATTTTCAGGAATTTTACAAGCTGGTTTTAACACAGTCATTAGCATAAATAAATATTTTCAAACTTAAAATAAATTATATTAAAAACAAATAGATATTCAAAACTCATCATGTATTTTATTATGCTTTAGGATCATCTATGAGCTAGAAGTTATTTATGCCATTTGTAGTATGGCAAAACACCCTAAAAACTAAAACAGTGGTGTTCTACTGCCCATATCTTCCCAACTCTGTGATCTGTGATGTCATGTCATAGCTTAAAATCGACCATGGTGGGAATGTTTACACCATGGAAAACGGCAAACTCTACGCATCATGGCATAACTAATACTTTGTTGATAGTCTAGACTTAAGTAATGGAAAAAAGTGTTAATGTAAATTAACGTGTTACACTGAAATAGCACAAAAAAAGAGGATAAAATAATCTTCCAATATCTAAAAACTATTAACAAGTTGCAAGAAGTCACATCAATGATGAAAAATGAAGTCATTTCATTTTCATATTACTAATTTACTTAAAAATACCGATGACCATTTATGTCAGAACTAAATTCTTCAACAATTATAGCAACTACAGGTTTGCTACGGATAGGGCTACAGACACAGAGTTTGGTAAAAATCAACTAAAACAGTCTATTAGAATCAATTAGCTATAGGGATTTTACAATACAGTATTATATATGTTATTTGTAATTTGTGTGTGTGTGTAGATATGTGCATATATATATGCATATATATATATACACACACATATATATACATGCACGTATACATTTTTATTCCCAGAAAGATTTACCACCATACCCCTGTTGGGGAGGTCCACAATCGCTAGCCCATGAGGAGTACACAGTTCAATTTAGAGAAGTTAACACCCCCAAATATCTGATTACTCTAATAGAGGTATTCAACGTAAAATGAGTGCGCATTAGAAGGAGTGATTATTTTTTCTGAGTGGGGATGGGGGAAAGAGAATGCATATTCTAATTTGTCCATATCGTAATGATTAGGGCTTTCTTTGCATTATAGTTTCTCCTGATATATCATTTTCAGCATTTAACTGTAATAATTTAACCCTGAAGGATAGTTTCAAGCTATTCAAAAAGGGTATTTCAAGCTGTTTGGGCAAGCCCTCTGAAATCAGAAAAATGGTCTTTTTAGGGTCATGAAATATTTTTATCTTATATCTGACTGCAAAAATTCATATGACTACTTTCCCTCTCGACAGACATTATGTTTCAAGTTGGAAAACCAGAGTTTGGTTAAATATACATTTAACCAAAATTCAATCAGAAGCACAATTTTCACTACTTTCTTTAAAAACTGAATCAATATCAGAGTTTATATCATTTACAAATTGTACTCTGGGAATAATAAATACCATGTGAGAAATAATATTCAAGTGTCAACTCTTTAACTAGCGTAGTGATGTTATTCCTTGTCCCATGGCTCGTACTTTGTCAACACTGACTCCAACACACCTTTTCCAGAAAAATTTTTGACTCACTAATAATCACAAACCATATCTTTAAAATCTCTTCCCCTTTAGCATGGATTTGCAGTGATTAAAAACAAAACAAGCTGTCACGCACTGCTACCTCATAAATTAACTATACATAGGTAAAAAGTTTATTAGTACTCTTCACCTAGAAGTTTTCATCCAACCGAAAAGCCAAGTATTTATTAGCATGCACATGTTAGAGTAACTGAGATTTCATATTATATATAGTTGATGTTATAATGTCCAAAGAATTATATTAAAGGAATTTGGCCAATAGTTGATTTTGACTTCTCACAAGACATAATTAATTCTTATTTTGCTGTTGGCCTAATAAACTTGGCAACTGGGTAGTTTTTTAACTGCTTTTGCTCTGAGGAGTACAATACTGAATTAATACTTCCTTAGCTTTAGTGCCTTCTCCACCTAAGACAAAAATACTAGAAGGCATTATATTGTGCTTATTCTGGGAAGCTTTTACTAGTTTACTAGACTAGTTTACCCAAAATTGTCATTAGGTTTTGTTTAAAAGAGTCAATGACTTTAAAATATCCTTACCCAAATTACTTTTTATAACTCCTCTCTCTCCCCCCATCTATAACCTTTCTTCCTCATTCTTCACTGAAGAGAGGCAATCCAAAAACAAGCAAAACAGATGACAAAAATCACCTGGAAACAATATAAGTTAGATCTTTAAAAATGGCAAAAATATATATATATTACAAACTGTGAGCTACCTAGTATACGAACAAGGGGAAACAATTCAGCTGCAGCTTTTATGGTAGCTTATATGTGCAGCTTTTGTTGAAGGCATTGGGTTCAGTTCTTTGAAATTTTCTTAAAAGGTTCACCCTAACTACACAAGGGAGGGAACATCTTATTTCCATAGAGAGATAACCCTTGGGAATTAGATCATTCCCTCAATTCAGGGTCCTGAAGCCTCTGCTTCTGCCAGGAAATCAACCCTAATTCTTCACTTTTTACCCTTTAGTCATCTCTTCCAGCAGCTACTTCCATTTTTGCATAGTAAGAAAAAGGACAGTGTAAGGAGGCTCTATACATCAATCCCTCTACTATTTACGTGTATTAATAATGAAAGTTACATGGTAAGATGTATAAATGTCAAATCACTGTTGTGCACCTAAAACTAATATAGTGTATGCTAACCATATTTTAATTGTAAATATTAAAAAAATAAATATGAAATGGTTGAGATCATCAAAAACTGATTGCAGAAAGACTAAGCCCTGTGGTGCTATAATAAATACTTAGAAGTTAGAGACATGAGGAAAAATCAGGAAAGTAAATTAAGAAGGACTGGCCAGTGAAATGAGTGCAAAAACATGTTCATAGTGATGAAATGCTTTAACCGCCATTAATAAGCTGAGTGAAAGAAACATTACAAATTGACAACTGAATTTGCAACACAGACATCTTAGCTGTTTTACTAAAGAGGTTAAAGACAGTTTTTAAAAATCATCTCTCGATTAATGAGTATGCCTTCATAAAGATATTTTTTTCTACAGGGGTTTGAGAAATATATATTTTCTGAGGCCTTCAAAATCTGATAGGGCAGCAGCAACGGCAGAGTATGCAAGGAGAGCAGCTCTCTGGACTCCAGTTGTAACATTTGCTGGACAAAGTGGTTTCTGTGAGGCAGAGTTGCCATCATGTTCTCTTTCAACATGTTTGACCACCCAATTCCCCGGGTCTTCCAGAACCGCTTCTCCATGCAGTACCACTGCTTCTCCATGTCCATGCTCGCAGGGCCTAATGACAGGTCAGATGTGGAGAAAGGCGGGAAGATAATTATGCCACCCTCAGCCCTCGATCAACTTAGCCGACTCAACAGAACCAACCCCATGCTGTTCAAACTGAACAAGAAGAACTCAGACAGCATGATGCATTGCGGTGTGCTGGAATTTGTGGCTGATGAGGGTATCTGCTACCTCCCACACTGGATGATGCAGAATTTGCTGTTGGAAGAAGGGGGACTGGTTCAGGTGGACAGTGTCAATCTTCAAGTGGTCACATACTCCAAATTTCAGCCTCAGAGCCCTGACTTCCTGGATATCACCAACCCCAAAGCAGTATTAGAAAATGCACTGAGAAACTTTGCCTGACCACTGGGGATATGATTGCCATCAACTACAATAAGATCTATGAACTGCAGGTGATGGAGACCAAGCCTGACAAGGCTGTGTCCATCACTGAGTGCGACATGAACGTGGAATTTGATGCTCCACTGGGCTACAAAGAACCTGAAAGACAAGTCCAGCATGAGGAGTCAACTGAAGGCAAAACTGACCACAGTGTTTATGCCGGAGAACTGGGCTTCCCTGCCTTCTCCAGCTCTGGGAACAGACTAGATGGAAAGAACAAAGGTGTAGAGCTGAGTGCCTCTCCAATCAAGCCTGGAGACATTAAAAGAAGAATTCCCAATTATGAATTTAAACTTTGTAAGATCACTTTCATCAGAAATTCATGTCCACTGGTCAAAAAGTTTGAAGACGATGAGGCTGGAGGCAGATTCATCACTTTCTCTAGAGAAGGACAGTCATTGAATAAAAAGGGAAGAAAGCCAAATTTGGATGATTGAAAAGTAAAATGATCAATTGCAAAAAAAAAAAAAAAAAATCTGACAATATTGTTCCTTTCATATATGAAAGAAAAGTAAGTTGAGCACAAAATTCTTAAATTAATCCTTTCCTTATAATTCTGTTTCTTCATAGTCTTATGGAATACAGTGTTGTAGAGAAAGCTGAGAACATCCAGAGTTTCGTTTTCTTATAGGTAACGTGATTCTTCTGCCCGAGTCCTTTTATTATAATTAAAAAATGGTGTCAGGTAGATTTAAGAATGCTTCCTTTTTCAGTTGACTATTATTATATGAGGCTAAATGTTTAATTGGAATTCTTAGATTTAAAAAAATCTTTTTTTTTTTTTTGCTCCTTTTCCAGTGGTTTATTTTACAGCATACCTAAGTTGGATATGTTTCAAATAATCATTTGCATATTTTCTTCTTTTTTTCTGCTTACAGAGCAAATTAAAGATCACATCATTGATTTGTCTGCATGGTCTTTTAAGTACATAATACTCTAATATAGACTTAAATTCTATCAGTGAATTTTTAATTTCCTTAAAATCTTTCCTTATATCATTCAAAACTCCCTTTTTATCTAAATTGAGATTTTTCTATTCTACTTTGAATTTTCTGCTCAACTTTTATCAAGATCATATTCACTCTCTTAACCCTATGGCAGAATAGAAAATGTTTACAAAATTTTCTTCTAGCTAATTTTAGTATTTAATTCTTTCTTTGACTTAGGGGATAATATTTATTTTTTCTTCTGTAACATGGTTTTCATAAATTGCTTAATAACTATTTTGTTTTCTTTCACCTTTATGAGGTGTACCAATTTAGTATTTGCCATAGGCTATTTTATGGACTTCCTTTGTGCACATTTAACTGACCTACAGCTTCAAAGATCATAGCTGGAGGGCGGGTTGATATATATACTATACTTACATGTTTATATATAAGTATGTGAGTGTATGTAGCTTGATATTCAATTCTCAGTATCAAACGGGTCTTCATCTAGTGGGTAGAATCTTCTAGGAATCAGGTGACTTCACCAAAAATCAATTTATTAAGAGCTAATACTCTATTTACTGAATGACTGATTTGCTAAATAACTCATTAATGAGTAGCAACAGTTAAAAGCTTTTTAACTATATTCTACATATAGAAAAATATAATGAAACTTCAGAAAACAAAATCTTTGTTTCATATGGAAGAAGATTTTACATATTTTTAAATTTAAAAAAAAAATTTGTTTTGGAATTGTTTGGGATAATTCTGATTTTTCGAACATTTGGAATTTAATTCAATAAATTTTTTTAGTTTAATTTATATTTATTATCCCAACTTCTTTTTGTCGCCTTTGAATACAATTAATTCAAAATCAGAATTTTAAATTATTACTAGTTTATGTTTGGCAGTTTTAATTGCATAGTAATATGTGACTATAAAAATGAGTGTGCAACCTGAAACATACAAAACTTTCTTAGTAAAAAATGAAAAGTTATGAATGTTCTATAACCTTTACAAATTTTTGCTAAAACACAGAAAACTCTTACTGTTGACTATAAATTTATAGGGAAATGAAAAAATTAAAACTAATATTTATTACAATGCAATTTAAAAAATTAAAAACATTAAGATAAAAGTATTTTCTTATTTCCTTGTAAGAAAAACTACTGAGTAGTTTGAACAGTACTCACCTTCTCCTCCTCTTATAAATGAAGGTAAGGCGTAAGCACCCTTTCTATGCCTTGAATGAATTTCACATTTTAAGACTGAATCAATTTTCAACACTTTACCTAGACATTTTTTACTAGATAACTTTCTATGGGACATCTTAATCCTTTTTATTACAAACCTTCCCTCATTTATGTTGATAACTTCATCTTCACTAAATTCCTGACTTAATATCTAGAGACTTTTCAAATGACAGCAATGTCAACATTTTCATGGTCAGGTTTTTCATCTACAATTCCATCTAAAACTTCGTAGGAGATGGCCTTGATCTCTGGGCCTTTAGTGAGAGTGCAGCCCTGATGATCTCTGAATCTCCTTCAGGGTCATTCTTCATTTTTCTTTAAGAATAGCATATATTTGCAGCTTATTGGTCTATGATCTTGTCCTACAGAATCCAAGAAATCCTATGGCCATTCTTCATTCCATCTTGCTTTCTCTGTGCCCTTTAATTCAAAATAATAAGGTCTCTTCTAATATAATCACATCTCTTATTCCTGGCTTCTGCTGAAATGGTTGATTAAATCCATGCATTGTACTCATGACCTCTTTATCAAGTGGCTGTTCGGCCACACCCTTAGTGTTTCCTTCAGAACAAATTTTATTTTTTGCAATATGGATAGGCTGAAATGTTTTCAAACTTCCAAGTTTTGATTCTTTTTTGCTTAACAATTCTATCTTCATCTCTCCCCTTTAATGCTTTGCTTAGAAATTTCCTCTGCTAAATATCCAATTTCATCACTCACCAGTTCTATCTTCCACAAACCCAGAACAAAATTCAGCCAAGTTCTCTGCCACTTTTTAACAAGGATTGAACTTCCTCCACTTTCCAATAACCTTTCCTCGTTCCCATCTGAGACCTCACCAAAATGACCTTTAATGTCCATTTTCCTACCAACATTCTGTTCATGATTATTTATGTATTCTTTAAGAAGATAGAAGCTTTCTCTTCAGCTGTCTTGAGTCCTCACCAGAACGGCCTTTAACATCCATATCTTTAGTATGTACCTCAAAACTCTTTTAGTCTCTATATATTTCTCAGTTCTAAGGCTACTTCCACATTTGTAGATATTTGAAATAGTAGGCACTCCACTTGGTACCAAAATTCATTTTAGTCAGGGATTTCCAGAGAAAAAGAAGAAACAGGATATATATACAGAAAATGATTTATTATAAGACATTGACTCATGTAATTATGGAGGCTGAGAAGTCCCATGATCTGCAGTTGGCAAGCTGGAGATCCAGGAGAGCTGATGGTGTAGTTCCAGACTGAGGCCAAGGGCCTAAGAACCATGTTGTAAGTTTCAGTTCAAAGGCTGGAACAAGACTCCAGAAATGAAGAAGGCAGGAAAGAAATGTCCTAACTCATCAGTCTGGCAGCAGTAATTTCCTCTTACTCAATGGAGGGTCTGTCTTTTTGTTCTGTTCAGGCCTCAGATTTGATGAGGGCCATGCACATTAGGGAGGCAATCTGCTTTACTCAGTCTACTGACTCAAATGTTAATCTCGTCCTCAAACGCCCTCTCAGATATACCTAGAATAATGTTGAACCAAATATCTGGTCACTTCATGGCCCTGTCAAAGTGATACATAAAATTAACCATAACAGTCAGCCAATTATCTCTTCTTTTGATTATTCATTTTGGTAAAATGTCATGCGGGTTGATCTCTGAAAGGCAAAAATGTAACGTAACTACATGCTTTGCTCTTTGTACATGAACTGAATATCAGATATCCAGTGAAAAACAATCAATAGACTTTGAGAAAATATAATTGATCACTGATAATGATGTGCATCTATTATATAAACTTTGATGCTGAAGAGCTAGCTCCAAGTTTATTATTCATGCAGTTATTTACAATAAATGTTCCGTGGTAAATTACATTTGAACCGTATTTTTAGGGGTAGGTATAATTTAACTGAATACACTAATTTAATTTTGCACATATTGGAACTGTGCAAATGAGGATTTCTTGTAATTTGCACACAATAAATTGTACATATTTAAAGTTTATAATTAGATCATTTTTGTCCTGTTTATACAGTGAAATTCCAACATAATCAAGATTATAAACATATCCATTACCCTCAAAAGTTTCCTCATGCTCCTTTATAATACCTCCTTCTGACTCTTCCATATTACCCAACTCTATGATCCCAGGCAACCACTAATTTGCTTTTAATCACAATGGATTAGTTTGCATTTCCTAGAATGTTACATAAATGGAATCATGTAGTATATATTTTTTTCTGGCTTCTTCGATTCAGCGTAATTATCTTGGAATTTGTCAATTTTGCTGCATGTATAATTTTTCATTCCTTTTTATTACTAAGCTTATTCTATTGTACAGATACCAGACTTTACTTATCTATTCATCATTTAATTGACATTTGGATTATAGTAGCCATTTTTGGGCTATTAAAAATAATGTTACTATAAAACACTCATGTACAAAATTTTAGGTGGATATTACATATATATATTTTTTACTTATTTTGAGTATATATCAAGGAGTAGAATGGCTGGATCATATAGTAGGTATATATTTAATTTTTTAGAAACTGCTTAACTCTTTCTCCAAAGAGATTATACCATTTGACACTCCCACCAGCAATGAGTACGTGCTACAAATCTACGTTCTAGACAAAACTTGAGGTAGCCTATCTTTTTACTATCATTTTAACAGGTGTACAGTGGTATTCGATTGTGTATCAATTTGCATTTCCCTATAGCTAATGATGTTGCATATTTTTTCACATGTATATTTACCATCCTTATATCTTCTTTGGTGAAGTATTTGTTCAAATTGCCCATTTTTTAAAATTGGGTTGTAAGTTTCCTTCTTACTGAGTTTTGAGAGTTCTTTACACATTCTGGATACAAGCCAATCCATCAGATATGATTTGCAAATATTTTATCCTAGACTGCGTGCGGCTTGTCTTTTAATTCTCTTAAGAGTATATTTTGAACACCAGGGTTTATTTTTCATCTTGATGAGAAATGATTTCTCAAATTTTAGTTTTACAGATCCAGTTTTTAGAAAACTTTGTGAAAAAATTATGAAAATTTTCTCATTCTCTTATGCTTTCTTCTGTAAGTTCAGGTTTTTACTTTTAGGTCTATGATCCATTTTGAGTTAGTTTTTACATATCATGCAATGTATGGATTAAAATTTACTTTTGGCAGATAGATATCCAATTTTTCCATCTCATCTATTGAATAGACTACACTTTCTCTATTAAATTGACTTTGTAATCACTTGTCTTTCAGCTTTTATATGTCTAGAAAAGACTTCATTCTCATGTTTGAGAGATTTTTGCTGGGTATAAAATTCCAGGTTAACAGTTTTTTTTCTCTAAGTATTTTAAAGATGTCTGTCTATTTTCTTCTTGCTTACATTGTTTCTGATGATAAATCTGCTGAAATTGTTATATTTTTTGCTCTGAAGGTCATGCATCTTTTTTCCTGAAACTGCTTTCAGAACTTCCTTTATCACTGGTTTTGAACAATTTTATCATGACCTATTGTGATGCAGTTTTCTTTATGTTTCTTGGTTTTGAGTTTTGGGGACTACAGCTTTCAAAAATTACCAAAAAAAATCAGCCATTATTTCTTCAAAATTTTTTTCTATCATTTCTCTCTTTAAAGAAGACCGCTTACAAATATATTAGGCTACCTGCCTGAAGTCCTACAGCTCTACGTTTTCTTCTCATGATTCATTTTTAATAGTTTCTAAATGTGTCTTCACTGTCATTAATCTTTTTTTCTGCAACATATGATCTTCTATTAATCCCATCTACTATGACTTTCTTATCAAATATAGTTATCAATACTAGATTACTTTTAATCTTTTCTATATATTGCATTTAAAAATAATTTTTTTTAATTTTCATGTTCAATCTTCTAGCTTTGTTTTACATGTGAAATACACTTATAACTTTAAGTATTCTTATCTAATTTTACCATCTGTGTTAATTCTGAACCAGTTGCAATTAACTGATTTTTTTTTACTTATTATTGGTCATTTTTCTTGTTTTGTTGCATGTCCAACTTTCTATTGGGTATCAGAAATTATCAATTTTACTTTGTTAGGCGCTAAACATTTCTGTATTCCCATAAATATTATTGAGTTTTCTTCTGGGATGCAGTTAAGTTGCTTGGAAACAGTTTTATCCTTTCAGGTATTGCTTTTAAGATTTCTTAGACAGGAACACAGCAGCATTTATGTTTATTCTGTACTCCTAGACAGGATTAAGTAGAGTGTCCAATGCCCTATGAATTGTGGAAGATGGGAATAGGCACTATTCCTATCCCTGTGAGAACTCCAAACATTCTTCCCTCTTCTAACCCTTTTCAATGATTTTTACCTGGCCTCATAATTTCTTCATGTGATCAATATTCTGCTGAAAACTTTGGGAGAATCCTCTACAGATCTCTTGCAGTAACTCTCTCTACTTCAGTAATTCACCTTGTGAATTCTAGTTACCTTATTGTAATTCTGTTTAATTTTGTCAAGAATTGCCAAATTGTTTTTCCAGTTGCTGAACCACTTTATATTGTCACCAGAAATGTATGTATGTGAGGGTCCAGTTTCTTCACATTCTTACCAATGGTTGTTTCTTACTTTTTTTAGTGGTCGCTCTAGTGAGTGTGAAGTGGTTTTGGTTTTTCTTTGTTGACTAATGATGTTGAGCACATTTTTGTGTGCTTATTAGCCATTTGTATACCTTCTTTAGACAAATATCTATTCAGATCTTTTGCCAATTTTTCACTTGGCTTTTTCATTAGTGAGTTGTAAGAGGTCTTTATACATTAAAAATTCAAGTCCTTTATCATATATTTGACTATTATTTTTTTATTTTGTTTGGTTAAGAGAACATATTCTGTATAATTTCACTCATTTTAAGTTTGTTGATTTGTTTTATTTTCTATGATATGATCTATATTTGGGAACATGCCATGTGCACATAAAAATATGTTTGGCATTTTTAGGAGTATAGTGTTCTACAAATATTAATCATATAAAGGAAAATCAGTGTCAATAGTTCAAATTTATATCTTAACTAATTTTTTTTCTAGATGTTCTATTAATTACTGAGGAGGTGTTAAAATATATCATTGTAGAAATATCTATTGAATGCTCTCAATTTTTGCTTCATATATTTTTAAGCTACTGTTAAATACACATACATTTCTGTCTATTGAAATGATCTTTTATCATTATGGCATATTCCTCTTTATCTCTGATAATAGCCTCGATCTTAAATGCTATTTTTTCTAATAATAATAGAGCTATTTCTTGCTTTTTAAGCTGTGTATCTGGGATAGTTCTGTCCATTTGTTTACTTTCAACATAGTTGTGTCTTTATACCTAAAGGGTATCTCTTAAGCAGTATATAATTTGGTCTTTTTTTTTCAATTTACTCTGAAAATCTCTGCCTTTTAATTGTAGTGTTTGGACCCTTCACATTGAACATAATTACTATCACTGGGTTTCATTCAACCATTTATAATATTTTTGTTCTCTCTGCTGTTGTGTTGCTGTTCCTTCTTTCTTGTCTTTTGAAAATATAATTTAAATAGTTTTTAGTATTCCACTTTAATATTTCTATTGAGTTTTGAACTCTACCTCTCAATACACATATCTAATCTTTCAGAATTCAATCAGAATACTGTACCTTTTCATGTAAATCATAACCACTTCATAAGCACATGGATTCTTTGGATCACCATTCTCTCCCACATACACACTATACTTTATTATAGTTTCATAAATTTCCTAAGTTTTATATATTTGTTTTAATATACATTTATGCATTACATCTGCATATACTAAAAACCCCAAAGGACAATGTTATAATTTTGTTTTAAACAGCCACAGGCCTTTTTAAAAGGACTTAGGAGGGTAAAAATACTCTTTTATTTTTATCCAGATATTTACCATTTCTGATGCTCTTCAGTTGCTCCTGAAGATCCAAGTTTTCTGTTACTATTATTCCTTTTCCCTTTGAAGAACTTCCATTACCATTTCTTGTAGTACAGGTCTGCTGGAGACAAATTTCTCTTAGTTTTCCATTTATAAAACTGTCTTATTTTGCCATCATTCCTGAAGAATATTTTCACTGGACACAGATTTTTGTGCCGATTGAGTCATTGTTTTAGCTTTAAAGTCTTCTGTTGGCTACAATTTCTGATGAAAAATTTGTTGGGATTTGCATCATTGTTCTTTTGTATGTAAAGCATCACTTTTCTCCTGTCTGCTTTCAAGATTTTCTCTTTATCTTAAGATTTCATATTGTAATGGGTCTAGGCATAGTTTTCCTAGAATAGCCCTCCTGGATCTAAACTGCACCTCAACATGCCTCATCTCTTGATTTTCTGGTATATCCAATATGTCAGTCCTCTGATTCTGGCCCTCCCTTACCTACTTTCTTCACTCATAAGCTGTCAATGTTGGGGTGGTCAGAACTACTTATTTACAAGTTGATTTTTACAATACAACTGAGCCATCAGAGCTCTTCGGCAATACTTTAATTCTCTCAAAGGACCATTCCAAATAATAAAATGCCTAAAAGATAGATAAACATTAAGACAAAAATACTTACTGGCTACACAAGATAGCAAAAACTAACTCCCTCTAGAAGGCATTATGTTAAATCTTTTTTAAAGTGAATAATATATCTTTTAAATAACTTTGAAAAGTTTCAATCTTAAAATGTAGAGAGCAGAACTGATAAGATAGTTATAATTTAAGGGGTGATTTCACCAATTAGACAAAATTGTCCAATCTTTCTGAAGTTATCAGAGGCCTGCTTAATTAGTGGATGTAAACTCTTTTTTTTTCAGAGATACTCAAGGTATTAGTCAAACTAGTAGATACAAGTGTTCACATATTCTTAATAAATAATCTGATAAATGTATGTCACTAAGATCAAAGGCTAGAGATGCTTATGTTAATTGCCTTTCAGCATGTATTTTCCCTGCTAATAGCCATTTCTTATGGATATACAGATTATAATCATATCAATAAGTTCTTTTATAAAACAACTAGTCCTAATAATAAATAACATTGTTAAACTACTCCGAGAGTGGTTCTCTTGGGAGCTGCCCAAGGGTACAGCCATACTCTTACATTTCAGAGCACCTTCAAAATTCTTCAGTTCATGTTCATCCCAGGAACCACTATCCTCTTTTTTCTTTTTTTTTAGTACAGTTATCATGAGACAGTCAAAATTACTCTTTCATTTCCCATATAAGTAAACATTCTACACTTCTGAATATAAGAATAGTTCTTTAGTGGGAGAAAATAGTAATTTTGCTTAAAAATATGACTGTTCATAATCAATCAAAAAATCAGGATTTATGGTACACACTTCAAAAATGAAGATAAATGGTATAACAACTGTAAATATACTTAAGGATAAGGATTATAATTTAGCTAATTTATACTATCCTACTAGTTAAATACACAATTGTAACCTTCTAATCACTAGTGCCAAGGGATTGCATAAACAATTTTCAACAACTATCAATACTGTCTATACTTTTCCTTTCCTATAATTCTCTGAACTAGGAAAGATAAATATAGAAAGATAGAATTACATGGTTTTCTTTAAAATAGAAAAGATAGAAATTAGACAACATCACATCCTATACAGCATAGTGCGTCCCTACAACCCTCATGGAAATACTGAGTTACCTGTTAAACTAACCAAACAGAGTGAAAGTTTTTCCATGAATAAGAACCACCCACTTTATTCTTCTGGAGGAAAGAGAATGTTATAGTTTCCTGACTCTTCCCATTGCTCAAGATGCTGAGGTGTTTGCCAGCTAACCTTGTCTCAGTATACACCGTACACCTAGCGTATTTCTGAGGATTTACTGGAAGGGAGGTGAGCTACAGGTCAAATCCCAAGCTTCTCTGACCATTTGTCTAAAACCATGCCCCAGACTTCCTTGAAGTTTCCCTTAATAAACCCGCAACCACATTTGTATTTGGGAGGTTCTTACATTAAACACAGTCAACACCTTGATCCTTGATGATTTATCATTTAACCAGTAACCATAAGGTATATACTTTTTTTATTTTTTGTAATTGAGGATCATAGATCTCTCTCTCTCTCTCTCTCTCTCTCTCTCTCTCTCTCTCTCTCTATATATATATATATATATATATATATATATATATATGACTTTACTGAGCACAATTTGTTCCTTTTGAGCATTACCATGGACTTAGGGCTTTTTACAGATTCAACTGGTTCCACTTATTACAATCACAGTCTTCTTTTTCATGTTTAAATTATCAAAATTTAGTCAATATAAAGTCTTTGAAGCTGCCATCTTTATCAGTACTTCCAGACATCTTGGAAAGTATTCTTGCTTTTTCACGACAATATGTTCAGACCAGTATTAATTTTTTCCAACTGCAAACATACAAGCAATATTTTCCAAAGAATTCAGGCTCATTTTATTGGACAACAGTATTTGCAGAAGGCCAATAAATAAGGATTTTAGACCCAGAGACATGTAGTTTCCTCTCTAAAATAGAGTATTTTAGAACACACTGAACACTCAGATAATGTTTTCTTAATACCATTGCCCATTAAAAAAAAAAAAAAAAAAGGCTCCTTGGAGAAATGGCTCATTTTAAGGCTGGGAAAGGAAATGTATAAGCTAAGCACAAAATATCTTGTAACAGAAAGAAAACATGTTATCAAAAAATGAGATATCTAGAAACAAATGTAATAAAAGTAGTAGTAAAAGAAGTGCAAGACTTGTACATTAAAAATTACAAAACATTGTTAAAAGAAATTTGAGCATCTCTAAATAAATGGAAAGACATACCATGTTCATAAAATCAATACTTAACATTATTAAAAAAGCAACATTCCTCAAATTGATAAAGAGATTCAGCACAATCTCCACCTGAGCTGCATCTCCCCCCTCTCCCCACCCCCCAGAAGTTGACAAGCTGATTCTAGTATCCATATGGAATCCACAAGTGACCCAAGAAAACAAAAACAATGTTGTAAAGAAAGAACAAGGTTGGAGGATTCATACTTCCCACTTCACATTTAATACAAAGCAATGGTAATTAAGACAGTAATTAAGGTACTGGCCTAAGGAAAGACATATAGATTAATGGAAAGGAATTCAGAGACCAAAAATAAACACATAAGTCTATGGTAAGTTGATTTTTGACAAGAACAGAAAGAAATAAGAGCATTTTTCACAAATGGTACTGAGAAAACAATATCCACATGCAAAAGAATTAGTTGGATCTCTACCTCACACCATACACAAAAATTAACTCAAATGGATCAGAGACCTAAATATAATAACAAAAACTATAAAACTTTTAGAAGAAAACATAGGAGTAAATCTTTGTGACCTTGGTTTAGGCACCAAAAATGCACAAGCAAAGAAAAAAATGGATGAATCACTCTTCATTGAAAATTTTGTGCTTCAAAGGGCACAAACAGAATGGGATAAAATATCTGCAAATCATATATCTAACAAAGAACTTTTACCTAGAATATATAAAAATTTTATCATTCCAAAAAAAAGTTAAAAATGGGCAAAGCATCTAAACAGGCACTCCTCCAAAAGAAGATACACAAATGGCCAGTAAGCACATGAAAAGATGCTCAATATATTAGAAAACTGCAAATCAAAACCAGGAAGATATCACTTTACACCCACTAGGATTGCTAAAATAAAAATGACAGACAATAACAAGTGTTGGTGAAGATATAGGGATACTAGAACCCATATACATTGCTGGTGGGAAGGTAAAATAGTGCAACTGCTTCGAAAGAGTTTGGCAGTTCATCAAAATTCTAAACACAGAGTTACTATGTGACCCAGGAATTCCACTCCTAGATATATACCCAGTAGAATTAAAAATATATGCTTGCACAAAATCTGATACATGAATGTTCCCAGAAACACTAATCACAATAGCCAAAAGTGGGAATAACCTAATTGTCCATCAACTGACGAACTGATAAACAAAATGTGGTATATCTGTTCAATGGGATATTATTTGGTAATAGAAAAGATGACATGTTAATACATGCTTCGACAAGGATGAATCTTGAAAACATTAAGTGAAGAAAACCAGTAAAAAAAACACCATATATTTATGATTTTATTTGTATGCAATATCTAGAACAGGTAAATCATAAAGACAGAAATCAATTAGTGGTTGTCTAGCACTAGGATGGTCAGGGTGTGGAGGTGAGCATGAATTGGGAAGACTGAAAATTTCATTTCAGAGTTTGAAAATGTTCTTCTAAAATTACATAGTATTATTGATGGCTGTACAACTCTGTGACTATATTAAAAACCAATAAACTACATATTATGTGGGTCAGTTTTATGGAATGTGAAATACATTTCAATAAAGCTATGAAAAAATGCATAAACTAAATTTAGTGAGAAAACAAGACAACCCCAATTTTAAAGAAATTCTATACAACTGAATTATACACTTCGAAAATGTCACATTTAATAAACTTAAAAAAATAAAATTAATTAATTAAAAAAGAAACCACAGCAAGATATAATTAAGTTACTACAATGTAGAAAGTTAAAAAGATTGGCCATGTCAACTGTTGGTTGGCGAGGATGGGAAGGAACAGGACTCTCTAAACTGCTGGTGGAAATGTAAAATGGTACAACCAGTTTGGAAAACAGTTTAACGGTTTCTCAAAGCACTAAGCATACATCTCTTAAATGACACAGCCAACCCACTCCTAAATGCTTCCCAAAACACAGCTCTAAAACTGCAAATTTGCATAACCCAAACATTGGAGGGAGTTTCAAATTTGCGGTTTGGTTTCCTTCACAAGAAAGTGTTATTCAGATGTCCAACGAAAATAAAATATTGTTGTTATTGTGAAAAAAAATTTTTTAAATAATGAAAAAAATAAAAGACAAAGAAAGGCTAATGAAGTAGTCTAGATTTTAAAAGACTAATGTATTTTATTCAACAATTAATGGGAATGAGAAAAATAATTGTTATAAAACAATTATAAAATAATTGTTATAAAACACACATTTTGAAAGGGGACTGCACATATTATTAGACAGTAGTATTGTGTCAGTGGTGAATTTCTTGACTTTCATAATTATACTGTAGTAATGTAAAAGAATACCCTTGTTTTTATAAGATACACATCGAAGTAAATAAAGGTAAAGGGTTATGATGCCTGCAATAATTCTTAAATAGGCCAGGAAATCAATAACAACAGTAATGACATGTATACAGAAAGATAAAGTAAATGTGTAAAATGCTAACAACTATGAATTAAAGGTTAAAAACATTGAAAATTCTTCTATAAGTTTGAAAGTTGAACCTTTTATTTTTCAAAATTAAAGAATATTTTGAAAAATAAAAACTTAACTATTTCATTTTCTTATAGTCAATTTCACCTTATTGACTTTTATTACCATGGTTAGAAAAGATTTACCTATTCTCAGATAATAAAGGATTTCATCCAATTTTTCTTCTACTACCTATATGGTTTCATTTTGTACATTTCCATTTGGATTTTATTCTGGTGTATGGTGTGAGAAATATTTCATATATTGCTTTTCCTATATGTCTATCTAGCTTATCCCCAACAATACTGTTTAAAAGTCCTTCTCTTCCCCACTGATTTTTAAATGCTAGTTTTACAAATATGTTTGGGTCTAATTATGAACTTTTAAATTGTATTTCAAAGGGCTGAAACCACTGTTTCAATTATAGGAGCCTAATTATATATTTTAATATCTGGAAAAGCTAGCCTTCCCTCATTGTCTTTTTTTCAGGATTTTCATGGTTATTCTTGCTTTTTTGTACTTTCTAATAAACTTTATCATCTACTTTTCTTGCTATAAACAAACAAACAAAAATCCCAGAGGGCATTTGTATTGAGGTTTAAATTCCAATTTATAAATTTATTTAAGGAGAACTGACCTTTTGATAAGTTTTACAACTGAAAAAATAATATGCTTTTCTATTGGTTCATGTCTTCTTTTAAATAGTCCTGGGGCGGGGGATTATATTTTATCTCATGTTGTTTTAGGCATTTTGCATTAAGTTATGCTTAGATGTTTTTTGTTTCACTATTGAAAATTTAGCCTTCTCTTCCATTACATCTTCTAACTGCCTATTTCTGTGTCTTTGTAAATCTGTTAATTTTTTCATGTTTAGTATATAACCCATTTAAATTCTCTTAATGTTTTCACTAGTTTATCCATTAAGCCTTTTGGAGTTTTTTGGATATTTTTTCAAATCTTTATGCCTGTAAATTCTTTATGTTGCCGCACATGCCCACAGTGGTATTAGGAATCCTTATCTATTCCTGACTTAGTGGCAATGCTTCTATGGTTTCACCCATTAACAAAAATATTTGACAAAGGAAATTAGATGAATACAAAACTGCAGGAACGGCTGGAGGAACAGGTTCTAAAAAGAATCTTTTAAAATGACTCCCAGAACAAGATCACTGAACATCTTGAACATGCTGGCTAACAGCAATAGCCAAGAGGAGCAGAAAGGCTGCCTTCGTTTCACTTCTTACTTCCAGATTTTGCAGGATTGCATTTTACTGGAGGGATCTAACGTGCACCCGGAACCCTAGCAGCAAGAGATCCAGGAAATGCAATTTATAGCTTCCCAGGGTCTTCAGCACAAGACAGCAAAAAGGAATGTAATTTAATGGATGCTGAGCAAGCCAAACAATTCTAAAATCTCTCTAATTCCTCAATCAGAGATAGGAAAAATCTGTATGCATTAGTAAACTATTCCTCATTTCTACTCAAGGTAAGGGTATGAAAGAATAAGCTCAAGGTAAAGAATGTGATAACAAAAATAAAATATTATTTAAAAAATCCTTTCCAGTTATAGAATTGTGAAACCGAAGAAAGGCCATCTCAAGACATAATAAAAAACATATTAATTTTTTTGATATATTTTATTCAAATATCAGTCTGATTGCACATGGTCCAAGAACATTCAAATAATAAACCGAAAATAAACAGCGGTCTTCAAACATTATAGTCAATGACGCCATGCTTGCCTATGATTTTGCAGACATAAAACCACATCCACAATTCAGTGGCCACCAAAGCATCGAGCAGTTTCTTAACTGAGAGCTGTATGAAACTACCAATTTGAGCACTACTGACTATTTTTTTCAAGCACTGCACAGCTTAGGGATCTCAGCAGAGTTAGAGGAACTAGCTCAAACTTGGCACAGTGTCAAAATGTGGCTAATTCGAGTAAGTTGCAGTAGTTCAAACTATTAATTTTAGTACAGAAATTCTACAAGGATTGTTTACTTGTTGATTTGTTTACTATCTATCTTCTCATTTAGCAACACCAAAACCTGATGCCCCTTATTAAATTTTGAATCAAGTCTAAATTTCTTCTTCAGGAAATTCTAGATATGGACAGTAAATAGTTGATGTCAGTCTAAATTTTTCTATTAACTCTTGTTCAGAAAAACCTAATGGCTGTTTGGTTTACATTGCAAGCCCTTTTTTTAATCACTGTTTTATCATAGAGACAGTTTTTTTAAGACCAGTAGAAATATTTTTTAAATAATTTGTTGCTTCTGTTGATATTTTTTTAACTAATATGTTTTGTGTATGGCCTGAAACTATTAAACAAATGGAACAACCTTTAAAACAAAAGAAGTTTTAAAATCCATTTTCCTTCTAATTTGTATACTTCTATTTGTTATTTTATTACATTGTCATCTGGTTAGGAATAAAATGGGTACCGTAATTATGCATATACATATATATGTCTGCTGATTTTGTTCTAAAATAAAGCACATCATAATCCAAAGAATTGTAAGCTTTCTACTTCCTGCAAATACTTAGGAAAGCCTAAGAATCAATAAGAGGTTTAGTAAACTTACTGATATCAATGACTTGTTTCTTTTTGATGCTTCATAGCTATTTGTGTATCTGTATATATGTACTCAGTCGTGATCAGTCTTATATTTATTCTAGGTAGCAACAGTAGACCTTAAATATTTTTCATCTAAGTGGAAAAGTTAAAAATACAATCATATTAAAATTGAGTCATCAAGGCAAATTCATAGAGAGGCTAAGTAGATTAGAGGTTACCAGTGGCTGGGGAGAGCGGGGAGTTTTATTTTTTTTAATTTTTTTATTTAGTTTCAAGTAAACATTGGTTAGACAGCGATATAGTTCATAAAATGATCCCCCCCTATTTCTCCTTCCCTCCTCAGACCCTCCACCTACCCAATGTATTAATGCTAACTGCATTCACTATGCTGTGCTTCCCATTCCCATGACCATCCATCAGCTACTAATTTGTACTTCTTTAGCCCTCAACCAATTCTCCCAGTCCCCCAAATCCCCTCCCCTCTGTCTGACACCAAATTGTCCACTATATTTGTGAGTCTGTTTTTGATTAGTTTGTTCTTTTTATTCCTTAGATTCTGCATATAAGTGAAAACATATAGTTTTTATCTTTTTCTGTCTGACTTAAATACCTTCTAAGTTCATCAAAGCAACATCTTTTTGCATTTCCTTCCTTTTCATATACAGGGGTCTTGTTTTCTTATCGGTTCAGCCACTCTATCTTTTGGTTGGAGCACTTAATTCCTTTCCATTTAAGGCACTTATTGATAGGAATGTAGTTGTTACTATTCTTTATTCCTGGTTTTGATACATTTTTTTCTCCTTAACGAAGTCCCTCCAACATTTCCTGTAATACTGGCTTGGTGGTGATAAATTCCTTTAGCTTATTTTTGTCTGGGAAGCTCTTTATCTGTCCTTCAACTCTAAATGACAGCTTTGCTGGATAAATTATTCTCAGTTATATATCCTGGGTCTTCATTCTTGTCGAATATTTTTTGCCAAGCCCTTCTGTCCTGCATAGTTTCTTTTGAGGAATCAGCAGCCAGTCTTATGGGTATTCCCTTATAAGTAATTGTTTTTCTCTTGCTGCTTTTAATATAGTTTGTCTTTAACTATTGGCATTTTAATTATGATGTGTCTTGGTGTGGGCCTCTTTGGATCCTTGATTTTTGGAATTCTCTAAGCTTTCTGGGGTTTTATCCCATTTCCTTCACCATGTTAGGGAAGTTTTCCATCATTATTTCTTCAAACAGCTGTTCAACATCTTGATTTTCTTGTTATGCCGTTCAAACAAATATTTGGAGCCTTAATAGAGTCCTATATCTTCCTTAAATCATTTTTATAGTCTTTGCATCTTTCTTCTTGCCATTCTGATTGAGTGTCCTGATTGGCTTTTCTGTCCTCTAGATAGGGCATCTGATCCTCTTCTTTTTCACTTTGTTTATTCCATTTAATATACTTCTCATCTCAGATAATGTGTTCTTCATTTCAGACTGATTCCCTTTTATAATTTTCATTTTCATTTTTATGGTTTTTTTTGTCTCTTTGTTGAAGTTCTCTTCACTTCTCAAAGGTTCACTGAGCATCTTTATAACCAGTGTTTTGAACTTTGCATCTGTCAGATTAGTTGACTCCATTATATTTGGATCTCTGTTCTGTTCTCTCATATGGTTCTTTGTCTTCCCATTTTGGCTGCCTTTCTGTGTCTGTTTCTATGTACAAAGCAAAACTCCTGTCTCCTGATCTTATTAGTGTGGATTTGTGAAGTAAGTGTCCAGTTGCACAGTCCTGAGAGGGATTCAGCTGCAGGCCAAACTCAGTCCAAGCCTCTACCCCTCTGGGACCACATGCTAAGATTCAGCAAGCAATCAACAGATGCTGTGCTTATAGCTGCCTCAAAAGGGCTAGACTAGAAACCAAGGCCAGCTGCTTCTAGTATGAGTCTAGGTGCTGCTAAGCAAGGAGTACCTGACTCTCTGAGGCTATACCAGGATGTGGCTGGGTGGGGCTGTGAATTGGGGGAGGCGAGGTTTCAGGGAATCTTCTGGGCAGAGCGACATCTGTTATCCAGTTTGATTATGTCACAGCTATGGCAGCACTGTGTCCACGCACTGGGAGAGGGGAGGGTTCAACAGGGAACAATGGATACTGCCGGCACTTCTATACAAAGTGAGTCGTACCTCAGCCCTCACTCTGACAATGTCTCCCTGTAAGTCCCTGGTAACCCCTGCGCACAGCCGAATCAACACTGGTGCTCAAAGCGAGCAGGTCCGTCACTGCGAATATCCGCTCACGGACACATCCCCTTTAAGAGGCTTCTGCCACTGCCACAGCCTCTGCTGTAGCCTCCGCCTCACTCAGCTGGAGACCGGGCGGCCCTGCATCTTCGCCCCATCCTACCTTCTGCCATTACAGAGTGCTTTCTTGGACTTTTCCCTAGTTGTATGGCTTGCTTGTTCCTCTAGATTCCAGGCAATTTTTCCTTGCTACTGCTCCTTGTTTCCATCACAACTTTGATTTGATTACAGAGGGATGAACAGACCCTCTGTCATCTATGTCATTTTTTTTTTCTACTATCAAGAGTGGGTAGTTTTGTTTAATGGTTACAGAGTTTTTGTTTGTGGTGATAAAAAGTTTTGGAAACAGCAAATGGTTGCACAATAGTGTGAATGTAATTAAAACCACTGAATGGTATGCTTCAAAATGATGAAAATTCCAGGACATGGAAGCAACCGAAGTGTCCTACGATAGATGACTGGATAAAAAAGCTGTGGTACATATATACAATGGAATGTTACTCAGCCATAAGAAGAGATGAAATACTGCCTTTGTGACGATATGAATGGACCTCGAGATAATCATGCTAAGCGAAATAAGCCAGACAGAAAAAGTTGAAAATTACATGATATCACTTATATGTAGTATATAAACCTAAAAGCATCAAATGAACAGCACAAACAGAGACTCATGGACATGGACAATAGATTTATGGTTACCAGAGGGTATGGGGGAAGGGGGAGTAGGGAGGGAGGAGGTAGATGGGATAAAAGGGGTTGAATATGTGGTGACAGAAAGAAATCTAACTGTGGGAGGTGAACACGCAACGCAATATATATATATATATATATATATATATATATATATATATATATATGCCTTACTGTTAAAATGTACAGCTGAAACCAGATTGCATTAACAATATCATCATAAAAATTAATTTTAAAAAATGATGAAAATGATAAAATTTATGTTATGGATATGTTACCACAATATTACTGAATGGTTAGAATGATAAATCTTACATACATTTTAACCACAGTCTTACAAAAGTGACACTGAAAATTGTTATATTTAGTTAATTAAGTTGTAAACAATATATCATAGTCTCAGATCTCCATTTCCAAGCTAGATTTTATCTAACAATTTCACAGATATGTAATAATTCATCCCAATTATGCTATAAATTGACTGTTTATAAATCCCTGTTAAATAAATCATTTAAATTATAATAAGTATGGTAAAACCTTTTAATTTCAGCTGAGTCAAAATGCTGAGGATGAGGCAATGAACAACTAAAAATTTAAGAGACTCCTAAAAGACAATGGGTATCAGTCTTTACCGGATAGAAGCCCTGTACTATGCTGCAAGGGAATCTTCAAAAGTGAAATGATGTATAAAAACCAAAGCTCATATAATTATTAATAACATGTGCATTTGACTGAAAAGTGATACAAATATAAAAGTGTAAGAAAAATCTCAAGAAATAAGAAAATAATTTTACCTCCGAATACATACAGGTCCCTTCATTTTAGAGATAAGAAAAAACTCCTCTTCCCCTAATATTATCTCAAGCACTCTTTAAAAGACGGTTTGCAACACAGCACAATAATTGCTTTATTTTGTAATAAAGCAATCCTGTAAAGATATTCGTAATGTTTTGTGTAGCTATATTTTTGCTAATCATATGTAGAAGACTAAAAATTACTTATAAACCATAAATTAACATTAAAGGTATCTTTAAAAAGAGGCAAATGATCATTCACATTTTTTATAACATCAGAAAAATGGAAAACCCCAGAAGGAATTACAATGTATCTTAATTGTTATATTTTATTTCTGACTTTATATCCATTTTTAAACATGTAGCAGGCCAAAATAAACCTGTCAAACAATGAATATCACATATTGTGACAATGGAGTCATTCAAAGAAATTTTGGTTTTACAATATGTTATTTGAATACAGATGACTTCAGTCTTAATACAGAAGCTTAATTTTTCCCAAATACAGATTACCATAACATCTAGAAAGATAAAAAACAAGTACTTTGTGGATCTGTTCTTGGTTTTCTCCCCTCTTCCGGGAATTATGCTTAAGGCTGTATTAAGTTACTTCCAAGCACAAAAGAAACAACAAATACTGTATTGTTTACATCTCCACCTAGTGGTCTAAAATTTCTGTTCTTCATGGTATTAAAATAGGAATAGTTAAAACATGAAAATTTTAAAAAGTCATCTGGCAAAAATTAAACAAATATTACAGCTAAGAGAGATATTAAATTAGCTAGTCTCATGCTATTCTAACTAGAGGATGTAATATTAGTAACTATAAGAAGGAATCAGAAAAACAACATGGAACATTTCCTAGAGCATCTATTTTACTTAATGCTATGTATTAAGGCAAACACATATTCTGGAGTAAAATGCTTATTAGGAGTCTTTCAGTTTGAAAAGCACAGAATCTTTTCATTTGATAATAAAAGAACATGATGACTGGAGCAATTAAATGACTTGAGTTCACTCAAGCAGATAGTGAAAGAAGTATCAATAATACAAATGTTTTATACCCTTTCCATTACAAAATACAAGCCACATTCATAAAACATGAAATACTAACCCTAACTACCAAATTGCTGTACACTGGGCTTTTTTTTTTTTTTTTCGTATATAGAGTTTTCAGATCTTTTATTTTAATTCTTAGAATTTTCCTTTCACTTCATATCATAGCACACTTATAACCTGAAGATTACTCAAAATCCCATTCTACATTCTTCTCATGTTTAAAATTACAATATTGAAAGATAAATACATTTGATTTCACTGATATGCAGAATCTAAGGAACAAAAAGAACAAATGAATCAAAAACAGACCCACAAATATAAAGAACAATCTGGTGACAGCCAGAAGGGAGGGGGTTTTAGGCTGAGAGAAAGTGGTAAAGGCTTAAAGTATAAATTACTAGTTGATATAGGGTTACAGGGCTGGGGACCATAGCACAGGGAATGCAGACAGCAGTAAGGTAATGGCTATGTGTAGAATCAGAGAGAAGATAGAGTAATCAGGGGATCATTTCATAAACTACAAATGTCTAACCAACATACATATACTTAAAATTAATAAAAAAATTATATTAAAAAATTAAATAAAATTATAATATTGACTTTCTTGGAGAGTAGACACTTCTATAAATTTTAACATATGTACAGAATCACGTTGCTACCATCACAATCAGGATATAGAACACTTCTAAAACCCCACCGCCCACTTCCAAAATTTCTTGTACTATACCACTGTAGTCACATTTCCACAATCTCTAACCCTTGATGACCACTGATCTTTTTTCTATCAATAGAGGTTTGTCTTTTCATAAGTATTTTATTTTAAAAAATCATACAGAATGTAACCTCTTGAGAATGGCTTCTTCATTTCAGTATGTTGCCTATGAGATGCATTCGAGTTGTTTCATATATGAATAGTTCATTTCTTTTCATTTATGAATACTATTCTATAGTATATTATATATTATATGGGATGGTGTATAATGCAAAGAGAAGTACCAGCATTTGTTTATATATTAGGCCAATGAAGAACTTGTAGGTTGTTTCCGGTTTGGCATGATTTTGAAGAGAGAGTCTACAAGCATTTGTGACTAGGCTCTTTTCTAATTTTTAAATGTGGATGATTTGATATTAGAAACCTTTCATAAGTCAGATATTTAAACAGAATGTGACACAAAAATATAACTTCCATAAAAGAAAAATTTAAATACTTTCAATGCTTAAATTACTTCATCACTATTCAGGAATTAGTGTTAAGAAGAAAATTATATCTACTTACATATAGGAAAAGTGAAATAGAGAGACTAAATAATCCAACTTCCTTTAAACATAGACATTTATTATATTTAAAAACTTTGGAAAGATATGGCAAATAATTGAGCCACTATTTCTTCTTCCTCTGCTCATGGCATACATCATTAATCAATCAAAGCACACTTACTTTGCTGTACAGTCTTAATGTAGCCTCAAAACCTCAGTGCACAGCTCTAGGCTGCCACTACTACATAATTAGAACTGGGACTCTAGCTGCAACAAATTTTCCATCTCTGGTTTAGGAGAAATTATTTGCAACAAATTGCAATCTCTATAAAATTATTTTAGCTTTAGGGAATAAATAATGTTCTGTAGCATTCTTTTTTATTATTACAGTTGACGTAAAATATTATATTTTCACGTCTACAACATAGTGAGTGACTCAACATTTGTATACCTTACGATGTGGTCACCAGGATAAATCTAGTAAAAACCTGTCAACATGCAAAGTTATTATACTATTGGTTATATTCTCTATGCTATTCATTATATACCCATGACTTATTTATTTTATAAGGAAGTTTGTACCTCTTATTGCCCTTCACCTTTTTTATCCATCCCCCTCCTCCTTCCCTCTGGGCAATGATCAGTTTGTTTTTATCTATAAATCTGTTTCTGTTTTATTCATTTGTTTTGTTTTGTTTTTGATTCCTCATATAAGGAAAATTATACGGCATTTGTCTTTCTTTGTTTAACTTATTTCTCTTAGCATAACACTCTGTAGACCAATCCATGTTGTCACAAACAGCAAGATTTCATTTTTTTTTGTTGTTGAGTAATATTCCATTACACACACACACACACACACACACACACACACACACACACACCCCATAATTCTTTATCCATTCTTCTAGTCAGTGGACACCTAGGTTACCTCTATACTTTGGCTATTGTAAATAATACTGCAATTAACAGAGGAAGACTGCATATATCTTTTTTTGAATTAGTTTTTATTTTCTTCAGATAAACTCAGAGATGGAATTGCTGGATTATATGGTAGTTCTATTTTTAATTATTTTGAGGAAACGCCATACTGTTTTCCATAGTGGCTGTACAATTTACAATCCTAACAGTGCATGAGGATTCTCTTTTCTCCACATCCTTGCTAACACTTCTTGTGTTCCGAAGCATTCTTAATCCTAGGCTTATTACCTTACAAATGTATGATTTTTCATAAGACAGAGTAAGAGAAATACTGACGGGGTAGTTCTGGGCAGCCATTAGTACCAGAATAAAATCTAAAGTGTACATAGGAAAGAAGCCTAATCTTGGACAAAGGAAGAGGAAGAACAAAAGGAGAAGAAAGAGGAAGAAGTGCATGGAGTTGAAGGTTACAGTCAGTTGAGAAATCGTTAAAATCCTGTTTGTCGCTTATTGTATTAAACTAATACTTTTTGTGTCTGGCACTTATTTGATAATAAGTCTGCGTTTTTATGTCTTCATACTACCTATTTGTGAGACATCAGTGTTAGATTACAATAGTATAAGTAGATACTTGGACTCTATTTCAAATATAAAAAACATAAAATTTTAGGAAAGGCTGTGGAAAAAATAGCGTAGGAGAACCCAGCTTCCCTATACCCTTCAGAAAGATCAAGATTGGACAGCTATCCACGAACAATATCAGCTCTGCAAGCATCCACTTAAAAAGTTTTAGCAACACAGTGAAACAGAACAAACAGAATAATCACACAAGAAAAGAAGGAAAACGACTTCATTTTGTCTGCATTATCCCATCCCCCAAGCTGGCACTGTTCAGCACCAAAAAGAACTTCAGATAGAAAGGGTTCATCTCATCAGGAAAGGAAGAGGAGCAAGGTAAACAACCAACTTCTCTAGCTTCTTGGGGACTGCATGAATCTACCGTTTCAGTTTCATCCCACCTAGACCATCAAACCTGAGATGTATAGAAAGACCTAGCCTAGATGAAAAGAAGAAAAACAGAGGCTATTACTAATAGATATGCAGCAGGAGTGAACTCAGTTCAGAGACCTGCTCTGTAGACAAACTCAGCAGATTTTACCGCTGACAAAGCCAACAGCCAACAAAGCCTCTAGGGACCCCCTAGCAGATTTCACCAGATACTGGACCACAGGAATTAGCCAACAATGGCCCACCGCATCTGCACAAGCATAAAAAACTAGCTGCCTGAGTCTCTCCCCATATCTGTCAGAGCCCAGCTCCACACGTAGCCAGCTCCGGCTTCTATAGCTACACAAATGCAAGATGCAAGCCTAGACCCATTTGGCTGACCCCCACTGGTATGTTCAGAGCTAGACCTTCTAGCTGTGTATTTACACACCACTGGTCTGATGCCTGTTATCAGCCTTCATTACAGTGCACACACCTGGGGGGAGTGTGTGTACCCACAGATGAGCATACAGAGAGTCAAAGCCCTGCAGTTGCTTGTAGGCCTAAAACAGGCCCTGTCTCTTGTCACTAGCTGGCACCACGGTGCTCACTTGTATTGACTCCCAGGTGTGTAGTAGCATGTACCCAACCCCCATTACCAACTTCCACTTTATGTACACACCCAGTATAATAGTGGGCAGCCACAAGAGAGCATGTTGACAAGGCTTCCATGGCTGCCAGTAAGCCTATAATTGGCCCTAGCCCTTGCTACCTGCACTGGCCCCATCACTATGTATATGTCTGCAACGGGCCCTGCTACTACAAAAGCATCTGCAGCTAAGTGTGTGTGTACCATTGGCTCCAGGCTTCCCTCCTGCCCTAATCTCTAGTTGCCAGACCTGGAAAAGCTACTGAGAATGCCACCAGTCCTTGCTGTCACTGCTCATCTCCTGCAGTGCTTGCCAACGACCACACAGTTGTCAATGCTATGGACTCTTAACAGGGTGAGCCAAAGAGATATCATGTCCTTGCTGGACCTGGTACTACTACAGGGCCCAACTTGGCACTCTGCACCACTAGAACCAAGGTCACAACATAATCCACCATGCCCCCACACATAGGTGAAAAGCTTCCCTTACTGAAGTCAGTCTGTAAAGTCTAGAAGAGGTGATTGCTTCATCAAACGTGCAGGGTTCATGAAGAATCAGAGAAACATGTATTCATAAAAGGAATACAGTAAACCTCCAGTAAATAGCCCAAAGAGATCTAGAAATTACCCAACAAAGAATTCAAAATAATTGTTACACAGACACTCACAGAACTACAAGAGAATACAAACAATTTCACACTATCAGGAAAACAACAGAAGAACAAAATGAGATGTTCAAGAGAGAGAGAGACAGAAAACATGAAAAGAACCCAAAACAGAAATTTGGGAGCTGAAGAACACAGTGATACAATGACTGAACTGAAGAATTCAGTAGAGAGTTTCAACAGTAGATATGGATGAGCAGAACAGAGATCTAGAAGACAGAGTAACTGAAATTATCCAATCATAGGAGCAAAAATAAAAGAGAATGAAAAGAAATGAAAAAAGCCTATGGTACTTATGGGACACTATCAAGTGAAATAATGGAACGCATAACTGGAGTCCTAAAAGGGAAAGAGAAAGAAAAAGCAGGTATAAAGCTTAAAGAAACAATGGATGAGAACTACTCAAGTCTGGGGAGATATATAGACATCCAAGTTCATGATGTTAATAGGTCACCTCAAAATTTCAATACAATCTTCTCCAAGACATATAATAATAAAACTGTTTAAAACCAAAAACAAAGAAAGAATTTTAAAAGTAATAAGAGAAAAAAAATGCCCATATAAAGCTATCAACGATTTCTCAGTAAAGACCTTGCAGGCCCGAAGAGAATGTGATGATATATTAAAGCGCTAAAAGAAAGAAACTGCCAACCATGAAACTTTACCCAGTAAACCTATCCTTCAGAACTGAAGGTGAAATAAAGACTTTCCCTAGTAAACAAAAGCTGAGGGAATTCGTCACCACTAAACCTGCCTAACATGAAATGCTGAAAAGAGTTCTTCAACCTGAAAAAAAAAAAAGACACTAATTAGTAACATGAAAACATAGGAACATATACAACACTGTAAAGGTTAGCATACAGCCAAATTCAGAATACTCTAATGTTGCAATATGGTGATGTATTTACTACTTAATGTAAACGTTAAAGAACAAAAATATTTAAAACAGCTACAGTTTTGACAATTTTTTAAAGGATACACAACACAAAAAAGATAAAAATGGTGATGTCAATAACATAAAAGGGGGGAGTAAAAAGGTAGAGTTTTTGTATGCGATCCAAGTTAAATTGTTGTCAGCACAAAATAGACTGTTATGTACATAAGATGCTTTATGTAAGCTTCACAGTAACCACAAAATAAAATTTACAGTCAGAATAAAGATAAAGAGAAGAAAATCAAAGCATACCACTATAGAAAATCATTAATCCACAAAGGTAGGTAGCAAGGGGAAAAATAATGGAATTATAAAAAAGCCAGAAAACAGTAAGATAGTATTAATAAGTCCTCATCTATTCATAATTACTCTGAATGTAAATGAATTCTCCAATCAAAAGGCAAAGAGTGGGTGGATGGCCAAAATGCAAGACCCAAATATATGCTGCCTATCAGAGGCTCACTACAGCTTTAGAGACTCTCACAGGCTGAAAGATAAAGGATGGCAAAAGATATTCCATGCAAGTGCAGAGCAAAAGACATGGGTAGCTATACTTATACCAGACAAAAATAAACTTTAAGCCAAAAATGCTAACAAGAGACAAGATGGCCAATATACAATGATGAGGGAGTCAATTTATTAAGATACAGCAACCATAAATATATATGCACTCAAAGCTCCTAAATATATTAAGCAAATACTACCAGAACTGAAGGGAGAACTAAACAATGCAATAACAATAGCCCATTTTCAACAATAGATCACCCAAACAGAAAATCAACAAGTGAACATTGGACCTGAACTATACATTACACCAAATGGAACTAACAGACACATACAAAAAATTTCACCCAATAGCAACAGAAGACACACACTTCTTAAGCACAAAGGGAATATTTTCCAGGATACATCACAAAACAAGTCATAACAATTTATGAAGACTGAAATCATACCAAGTATCTTTTTAACCACAATGGTATAAAATACAAATCAGGAACATGAGAAAAGCTGAAAAATTCACAAATATGTGGAGATGAAATAATACACTCCTGAATAACCAATACGTCAAAGAATAAATTAAAAGGCAAATCAAGAAATATCTAGAAAGGGTGGCTCCATAGTGCAGTGGTTAGCACGTCTGCTTTACTTGCAGAAGGTCCTGGGTTTGTGCCCCAGGTGGAGCCACAGACCATACCCCGGGTGCACCTGGCCCTGGGTGCATCCTGGGTGCATGCCGGGTGCACACCGGGGGTATGGCAACATCCATAGGTCAGGGGTGGAAGTGGAGGGGGGGGGGGACAAAGAGAGGAAAAAAAATACATAAAAAAAATATGTATCAAAACCTATGGGATGCTGCAAAAGCAATTTTAAGAAGGAAATTTATAAACGCCTACATTAAGCAACAAAAAAGATCTCAGAAACTAAACCTCATTTTTACTTCAAGGAACTAGGAAAAATACAACCTAAGCCCAAAGTTAGCAGAATGAAGGAAATAACAAAGATTAGAGAAGAAATATATGAAAGAGGCCAGAAAAATAATTTAAAAGGTCAATGAAACTAAGGGCTGATTTATTAAAAAAGATAAAATTGACAAACCTTTAGCTAAGTTAACTTAGGGTGTAGAGAAAGGGGAACCTCTATGTACTGCTGATGTAAGTTGGTATAGCTACTAGAAAACAATATGGGACTTCTTTGAAAAATTAAAAGTAGAACTACCATATGATCCAGCAATCCCATTTTCAGGTATACATCCAAAAAAAAATGAAAACAGGATATTGAAGAGATAGCTGCACCTGCATGTTCATTGCAGCATCATTCATAACAGCCAAGATATGGCACCTTGGTGCCTTATAAACCCAAATTTATAGTTTTGCATGTCAGAAGCTTGAAATGAGTTATATATAGCTAAAATCAAGGTGTTGACAGGCCTGGTTCCTTCTGGGGCTTCAAGGAAGAATCTATATCTTTCTTGCTCCTTCAAGTTTTTAGATTGCCCATATTCTCTGGTCCCTGGCCACACTACTCCAATCTCTGCTTTGTTGTCCTATTGCCTACCTTCTTCCATATTAACCTTTTTGTGCTTTCCTCTTATAAAAACTTTTGTGATTACATTTAAATCTTACCCAGTTAATCCAAGAAAACTGCCCCCTTTAAAGACCTTTTAATCACATCGATAAGTCCCTTTTGCCATAAAAGGTAACTTTTTAGGTTTTAGAAATTAGGATGTGGCTATCTCGGGAGTTGTGGTGCTTATTTAGCCTACTTTTATATAATACATAGTACTTTTGTTTAATATAATAAAGCATATCACTGCTATAAACATTGGTGTACAATTTTCTGTATGAACAGTTTTCATTTCTCTTGGGTAAATACCTAGGAATAAAATAGCTAGGTTGCATGTTAAGTGCATGTTTAACTTTCTAAGAAACTGTCAAACTCTGTTCCAATGTGCCTGTACCCCTTACACCCTTTCTGAAACACATAGTTACCTACTGCATATAAAGAAAAAGTGGAAGAGTGTTTTTGGTTCAACAACACTGTTTACCAAAATGATAGGATAAATTCTCAACAGAGAAAGACATAGAAATAAAGAGAAAAATACATTTAGAAGACCAATAGATAGTTTTAGAGGCTCCAACATATATCTGATCATAATTCTAGAGATTATTTAGCATACAATAGAAGAGCAATATTGAATTGAATAGATAAGAGCTGAATTTTTTTCTAGAATTGAGGAGATATTTAAATCCACAGATAATGCACAGGTAGAATAAACAGTCACACCCACTTAGATATATCATGATGAAAATATGGGATATTAAAGAGAAAATCTTCAATGTATCAGGAAGAATAAACAGATTATCTAAAAGAATGAAAATTAAGACTGACGCCATGCACTGCACCAAGAACAGCAGAGGCTAAACATTAGTGAATAAAAAAAATCTACAACTTGTTATGTGAAATATTTGAATCAGAAATATTTCAGAATTCAGATTTTATGGGGGGGGATGGAGGATACTGGAAAATTGATGCGGTCCATACACTGTATATTATATAGCACCCCTGGCAGCACATTTAGCCAGCTGTGAGTAATAAGGCTTAAGTAGTAAGAGAAGAAGAAGGGAGCTGATATTAGGCTCTAGAAGCTTCCACGAAAAAAATGAGATAGGGACATCATGGTAGAGAAGATTTGACAGAATTATACTAACTTTGTTTGGAAGCGGCAAATTAGATGCCACTTTGTGTAATTTTGTTATCTTATTTCTTTGTAGTGTTTATGCAAAACTATAAAGAAGTTAAAGTTTCCATACTTTTTCTCCCAAAACCGCTAACTCCGTAGAGGTCCATTCTTAAGTATTTTTGGTCTACAATTCTAGAATCACATTTTCAAATACTTTTTATGACCCAGACTCAAAATAAGAATGTATTTTATATCACGACCTAGAAATTGCTCACTCACACGCATAAACATCTGAAATAAATGTTTTGGTAATAGTAATCATACTTCTCATATGCTAAAAGCTGACATTTTGTTTTTTATTTAATCTCAAAAAATGGTAGTGTGACTTACTAAATTGATTTCATGACACACCAATTGGCAGCAACCTGCAGACTGACAATACCTAAAAATTTTCTATGCATATATAAACATGAATGTATACATCCTTTTTATATAAAAATGGAATCAGATCGTACAAATTATATCTTTGTTACATTTATTCATATTTCTTTTTACTTTTTTTGTTAATATACTCTTAATGTCACTAAGAGTTGAAGTATAGCTAGCTATATCCCCATTTGTGCTTTCCTAATTCATTTTTATTCTTGAAGAAATAATTTATTTTCTAAAATGATTTTCTAGATACAGAATAAAAGGATCTGGTATAGTAGTAACCTTCTTACATGTCACAGATCAAAGAGGTATTTTTAAAACCTTCCCTAAGAAATGCTACATTTTCATATACAGAATTTCCTGTCAAACAGGCCAAGCTGTCCACATAATGTTCATTCACCAAAGTGGAATTTGAGGGTGGAGGTATCATTGCTTGAAAGAGTTGTGAGTAATGTTAAGATCTCCTTCCTTTAGGCCTCTGCTATGCCCTTTTATGTATGCTTGTTGAACTAGACTGCTTCCTCATTAGTTTTGTTATGTAAAGTTTTATGAATTTAATCACATACCTCTATGCTTTACATAAGAGGGAAATATAACAAAGTGTTTCTACTCTATTTAAAAGATCCAAATAAAATAAACAAAAATGTTCTACTGAGGTTGTAGAATAATTTTATTAATAATTTCCAGAAACCAGGTAAAACATATATATATATATTTTTTTATTTAGAATAAATAAGCATCTATGAATTTTAAAATGTAACATTTGGCAACTGACATAATAGTTTAAGTAGGGAGAACACTAAAGAATAACAAATAGGATATGCGTCTTACAACCTTCAACTCATTTTTTTACTTTTCATTTTGAAATGTTTTCATTTTAGAAAAGTTAACAAAATAGTACAAACCGCTCAGTGCAAAAATCTTGGTTTCTAAATATCATTCTCCAAAAAAAGAGAACAATCTGGAGAAGCAATCAATTGTAGGGCTAGAGCAGAGAAACCACCAGGCAGGGCAGAAGCATTCTGTACTATCAGGATGCATGGAACCAGAAAGCACAAACCAAGAGGATGGAGACATGTCAAAAGGCCATAGGAGTCTACCAGAACTCTCAACTATCAAAGCTGGAACTATTTGAGTGACACACACACACACACACACACACACACACACACACACACGTATTAGAGCATAACTCAAAGAATAAAAGAAATACACATGAGTCTATATAAATGTAGAGAAAGGATATATAGATAGGGGAAAAGAACCAAATCTTCCTTACAGAGAATCTGAATAATATAAATAGAAACTATCCTATCCAGGAGGTAAAGCCTAACCTTTAATCTGGCCCACCACCCCACCTTTGAGAGTGGACTGAACTTAGTGACTCCCTTCCAAATGGAGTGGTAAAAATTGGAACTTTACAGAGGAAAAACCTGACAGACACTACTTTACCAAGAAGTCGAAGATTATATCACAGAGATAACCTGTTGACAGCATATACTCCCTGATATAATGAGATGAGAGGGGTACTTTACCTCTGTAGTATTATTTCTGAAGACCCATTACCCTAGTCTAATCATGAGAAATACATAAGACAAACCAAAATTGAGGGACAGCCTAGAAATATTTCACTGGTATGCCTCAAAACTGTTAAAAAGTCATGAAAAATAAGGAAAAACTGAGAAACTGTCAGAGACTAGAGGAGACTGGTGAGAGATGATGAACAAATGCAATGGGGTACCCTGGATTGGATCTTGGAGGGAAAAAGGGACATTTAAAAAAATTGTAAAATGTAATTAATGTATGGAGTCTAGAGGAATATTCATGGAAAAAAGGTAAAATCTGAATAAAGTCTGGAGTTTAGTTAATGGTAATATACCAATGCTGGTATCTAAGTTTTGAAAAATATATCACAGTACTTTAAAATAACATCAGAGGAAATTGAAATTAGGTGAGGCATGTACTCTCTAATTTTTCTTTAAATCTTAAATTATTCCAAAATAAGTTTGTTTTTTTTTTAAGTACAAAGAATTTCCAAACGCACTTCAGATTCCCGAAACTTAACATTTTACCACATTTGTTTCATCAGTCTCTTTCCTCTACAGATTTCTCTCTGGATTTGATAACAAGCTACAAACATCATTCCCCTTTACTCCTAAATATTTTAATGTATTCCCTTAAATAGCACTTTTATCAAAATAAGAAAATTACCATTAACACAATACAATCTAGAAACTTCCACATTTTGCCAATTGTTCCACTAATGTCCTTTATAACAAAAATAGAATAATAAAATAAAAATAACAATTGTTTCTGTTTTGGACCATGATCTACCCAATGTCAAACACTGTATTAAATTGTCTTATCTCTTTAGTCTTTTTTTTTTTCCTGCTTTACTAAAATATAATAGACAATTAGTTGCTTGTATTTACATTGTGCAAATCAATGAGTTTTTTTTTTTTTTCAATTGATCTGGAACAAATTCCTTATTCTTTGTTTTTATTGACCTTGATATTTTTAAAGATTACAAGACATTTATTTTGTGAAATGTCTCTCAATTTGTGTTTGACTGATGTTTCTTCATGCCTATATTCTGGTTATATACTTTTGCAGGAATACCACGGAAGTAATGTTATGCTCTCAGTGCATCCTATCCAGATGCACTGTGTCTATTTGTTCCATTACTAATAATGTTAATTTTGACAACTTGATAAGGTAGTGTCTCCACTGTAAAGTTGCTATTTTTTTCCATTAGTGATTAGTAAGTTATCTTGTGGGGAAGTATTTTGAGACTGTAAAAATATCCTTGTCATCAAATCTTCATGCATTAGTTGTTGAACCCATTGATGATTCCTGCCAGAAACAATTCCTGGCTATTCTCTCATGTTTTTCCAAAATGAATTCTACATCAATTTATTTAGTTTACAAGATTCCCAGTTTAAGAATGTCTTCTGCTTTACCGGTTTCTTTACTGATTGAATTTGAGTCCAGTACAGTGTGAAGGAATTTGCCCTTCTATTTTAAAAAATATTTTCCTGCCTTGAAGGATCCTAAATTTTCTTCTCTTGCTTCTTTTTTCAACTGTTTAGTTTCCAAAAAGCATTTATCCCTTCCTCTTTTTTTTGTCTCTTCTCCCCTAAAGAGTTGCCTTTCCAAAACTGCCTCTTTCTGTCCTATACAAATTTGTAAGCCCACTTCCTGTGGTTTGCTCTATCAGGACACTTTTTCAGTATTTCCATATTTAGGAAGAAATTACTTTTCCTGAAAGTGATTTCAGGTCAGTTTTAAGCTTGTCACGAGCTCCCCTCTTGACCTCTGCAATTTTTTCGCAGGCACCCTTGCTCTCCACCAAGGCTTGCACAGGGGTATAAATGATGGGTTGCTATGACTTGGTATTCATTTTTCTACTTAGAGATAACCTGAAGTTTGATCGTTCTCTGTGTTCTATTTATGTTAAGACTATGGTTATGTATTTGTGTTTGTTCTTCTTAACTATTTTAAGGAGGATGTGTAGGGAGATTCAGATTCATGCATTTGCCGTTACTTCAGCTACCGAATTTTTTAATACTTTTGTAAATATTTTGTTTGTTTTTCCTGGATGAAGAACTGGCGGGTTCTTAATGATTTGGGGTATGTCTCTTCTAGTACTGCAATGGTAATGCTGCTTGAAGGCAATATTGCAACTGGCTAATGCTCACTGATTCAATGGACATTATAGTATAAGATGAATTCTTATTAAAGTTACTGTACTCCTACCATGATATTCAAGCAATTCATGAACCATATGGTTATCTATATGATAATAAAAGAAAAAATTGTTAATTAAAATACAAAATAATGTAGAAGTCTTATATGCAAAAAGAGCTACTATCTTTTGTTTAAGGTTCTCTCTCCACTGGGAAAATTATTTTTCTTTAAATAGTCGAGAGTGATAAATAAGTTAGTAATGCATCCTATTGTCTATATGAGAGAGTATCTGATTCACAATCTACACAACTTTTGGTTTTTCTTGAGCCTTGCTTACCAGAACAGAGCACATGTGAAAAACTTAATGACCACGATATTAAAAATAAAATTCAAATGCAATTACTATCTCTTTAAATACTGACATCTTATAAAAACATGTTTATCAATCTACACTTAATAGAAATTGAGTTGGAATACTTGTTTTAATAAAGGTATTTCTTTAAATTGCTGTGACAAAGTATCTTTATTCTTGGAGCTACTATAGCACTCCTTGGGTATTACTGCACCAATTTTATTTTGTATAGGAGTTAGAACTGATTACTGGGAATTTGGAACTACTCAGTTTCTACCAGTTAAATACTGTGATCTTAGGTAAATAACTTTGCCTCTCTCAGCTTTTCTTTCATATGAAATATGTAATTAATTTGATAATACCTATTATGAGAAGTTTTGAACAGTTTAATTAGTTCTTGTAAAACATTTTGAAATTTAGAATGAAAAGACTAAATGCAAATTACCAATAATTACAATTTTGCCTAGGTCATATTACTATGCTAACCACAAATGCTATAGCACTGCAGTATCTTAGGAAGCTCGAAGTATCTTTTTTAAAAAAACAAATTTATTTATTTAAATTAGTTCCAAGTATATAATACATTGGTTAGACAACTATATTGTTCATAAAATGATCCCCCCAGTTGCTCCCTACCTCCTCTGAGTATCTCCACTAATCTACTATCCTCCCCAATATAAAAAGATTTTACTAAAAGGTACTGCCATATCATATATATAATAGTTAGCCCTTTCTATCAAATACTGTTACTGTATGGTATTGCAAACAATCTTATTTTTTCTTCGATATAAAAATACTTTAATGTGAGCTACTGCTACTTCATGTAATAAAAATGTTTAGTCCTTCCTATCATATTTCTAAATCATGGTGAGTTGACTTTTAATACCACTCTGAATGCTTTCTTTCTTAATAGTTCTTAGGAGTTAAAATCTGTCTATTCATTTTACAATTGCATCCAAAAGCACTAAAAATAATTTTTAAATGGCTATAAACATTTCTCACATAATTAAATAGTATCTTAACTAAAGATTTCTCAGCAACAAGACAATAATTATTCTATCTGTCCAAACATATTTAATGCATATGCACTACTAGCAAACAATTACCATTTAACTACTTTAAGCACTTTACAAAAAACAAACCCCATGTTCGCTCATTTATTTAACATTTACTGAGTGCCTACAGCTTCCAAGGACTGTCCTCTGGCTATCCCAGATACTAGAAGTAGTGTGCTGTGACACAGCAAAGAATACAGAATGGATTTATACATACCCAGTATCCTTGTAGGAGATGATGATATAAACTAAGAAACAGTCTCGAATATTCTTTGTAAAATGGCATATACCCTTTTATGAAGACTTTTGGAGTATACAGAGTAAATCAATATTTAAGTTGGTACAAGCACATCGACACTATTATTTGAAAAGTCATGGTTATAAACAAACCCTGAATTTTCAAATTCTATTTTTCATGGGGCTTACAATAAATTTCAGTGGATACATGCCCTTTAACGTTTTGCCTCCGTACTTGATTCGTCACAAGAATGTTGATTCTGATTACGTTCTATTTGAAATACAACCCCTACCTCTGTCCAGTTGTAATGCCACATCCGCAAAGCCTACAGTAGTTTTTATTCATCTTATATTACAATGCATTCTACCGACTCAGAATTCCTAGAACCTTATGTATTGATTTTTAGCTATTTATCTAAACCATATGAGTCAACAGTCAGGACTTTTACCCATATAGCATGTCTATGTAAACTCCTTATTCATAAAAATTCACATTAAACATGTAAGGACCTTTAAAAATTGTTCAAAAATTAAAGATATCAAGTAATGAAAATGTGACTACCTTCAAATTTTCTCTTTGCTGAAATATATGAGCTGCCCATATTATCTCGTTGCTAATACGAATCACTTAATCAAGTTATCCTAATAAAATTTTCAAAGTGTTTAAAACAGGAAGCTTAAAATAGTTTTAAAACATCAATGAAAAGCATACTAAATGTGTTTTAAATTATCAAACCACATAACAGCAAAAAATATGGGCACAAAGTTTTAAAATTTTGTCTTACCAACTACTTTATAATGAATTTATTTTTAATTTATTATATTTATCTGTAAATTTATTTTAAATAAATCACAAGTATAATATTAGACAGCTGGCTGTTCACCTTTTGGATAGATATTCTTTTAAAAATCTTTGAGAATTTGACATTAATACTATATTTCTATTTCATATCTTTAACATCTATGATAATCTGAATGATATAAAGTTTACGCATATATTCCAAAAAATAGATATAAAATGCAGAAATACTGTAGAGCTTTCCTAAAAAGCAAAAGCAATAATGCATTGGAAACAATCCATAATAATGGCTGTTTTCAAGATATTTAAAAGAATTAACTATATATTCAATATAACTATTTAGAAGTCTTTATGAATGAGTATCCATATAAAAATTTTGTGTCTTTTTTTTCCTTTTAAATTACAGGAAGATACTGTAACTCAAAGAGTTGCTACTCAAACATTTAGGATACAAAATAAATATTTGAATCATAGGGAGTGATTTTATTTTATTTGCTATTAAACACAACCATTTTTTTCCCCACAGCATTGTTGATTGTCTATTTATCAAGAGAACTATTCCTTAGCCCAAATATTCATGCTTCATAGTTCAAGAACACAGGTCAGTGACAAATTTCCATGGAAGTCAACTCAAAATTTTTACATTCCGAAATCACTTTGCCTTCTGAAAGATACCAGCCTTCCTCATCTCCTCAAAATCTTTCATGGAATATTAATTTCTGTAGAAATCTGCATATGCCTTATTCCTTGTTTCAGCCACAGCCAACTTATAGAAAGCTGCAACCCTCACGGACACAGTGACTGCTCCAACAATATGAAATCACAGACACATGGCCAGAAGGCCACACATCTGAGGTTTCATCAAAGCACTGGAAGTCATGGTAGCTATATTTTCCCTTAATACCAACGTCCTTCCAGATGGAGAAATGGATGACACTCCAATCTTCGTGTTAGTGATTTGCCTTGTGTCCTCTTCCTCTATGGATCTAAGAAGAACTGCTGATTTCTCAGTCTGTTCAGCTTTTTACTTGTTGTTAGGATGGAGTGAGGACTTCCAAGCTCCTTACATGTGGAATTGGGAACTGGATTTTTAACAGGAATATATGGTCTCATTCTTAATGACTGAAGGCCTGTATCAGTTGTTTATTCATAAACAAAAGTAATTTATTCATTCATCTGTTTGAATTGATGGGATGCCAAATTCAAAATATTCTTTAAAACTTCAGAAAAAAAGGGAAATGTTCTCTTACTACTACTTGAAAAATTACAATGTAATTTTAATAGTTCTATCTATATCTTAAAAATGCACTTTACATTCTATTCTTAAAAATATTTCTTTACCCATCTATCTTACATTAATAATTTTTGTTCATTTCTTTTCTGCTACACATTATTTTACTGAATAAAATTAATTAGAAATATTGCAAAGAAAACCTGTGTCAATTTTGCTGTGAACAAAGCAACAGAAATTTCACATGTGTTTCTGCTAGCAAGAAAACAAGTCTTCTAAGTAGGGTGCAATAAATTTCAATGTCTAAGAGTTGCTTTCCTCTCACTGGATGATTTAAAAGCAAAGCGTTGTAGTATAGTTCTTTCCACACATTTTTCTTTCAATATAGAAAATAAATAATAAAGTTTCAAGCATAGATAAGACTAAACGGTAACAGTATTTCTAGACATTGTCAAGAATTATTAAAATTTAACTTTAAACTCTTTGCCCAAACTTTTTAGATACAAATTTTCATTTACGCGATTAACTTTGTAATACTATAATTTGATTAATGTCTTATTTATTCAGATTAAAAAAATGTCTATTAAAATCCTGATATACAATTTTACAAAAATAATTGTATTTTAGAAGTACTCCTCAATTTGTATTATTATGACTACCAGCAAAATTGATGTACCAGGAAAATATTTGGTTATTAACTCAAGTAAGTAAATCTAACACAAAGCAGTCATATCATTATATTTATAAAATGGATAAAAGACATAAGAAAGAACAAAATATTTATTAAAATATTTCACGTTTTCATTCAGATCCTAGGACCCTAATATATGAACACATTCAAATTTTCAATTCAAGTTACTATTTGAGATCAAATCCCTAAGATTAAAAAACAGCTTAATAAATGGACTTGAAAACAATGAAATGATCACTTTCCTGAGAAAAGCCTTCACACAAATTTAGGCAAAATTAACTGTATGGAAACAAATAAAAAATATTAAATTAATATCCCCTAAAAACCAAATTAAAGTATAATTTTTTAAATGCAGATTTCTTAGCTTTGAAGACATCAATATTCAAATGATAACAAAATCAACAATCATCACCAACATGTTTATGTGCTGTACTAATGCTAAGAATTACAAACATTAAACAGAAATGAAATATTTAAAGCATGTCACCATTCTCATACCATTTATGATGACATAATAGGGAAAAATATAGGATTTCTTCTATATTGTCCACGTACAAATGACCAACTTGCCTATCAAGAGTGACTAAGGCTCCATGGTAAAAAGCTTATCAATTGGATCCCGAAATAGCGAACAGAGTTATTAAGACACTAGTATGTATGTGTGTATGTGCACGGTTTTTAAAAAATTATTATGATATACAAAGTATTGACGAAGAGTTTTTAAATAAGTGAAGTATATGCAATGGCTGTAGCAAACTTCTGAGAATGTGAAACAAGAGTGCAAACAACAAAGTAAGATAAGTCAGAGGCAAGCTGGTGGTGTAACATGCAGTGTATAATGCAAAGCCAGTAAAGTGTACTGGTAATTCTAGAGGAAATAGTTACCACTCCTTATAGGAGAACAGTTAGGTGATAGAAATACAGAACAGTGTTAATACATGAATAAGATTCATAAGGGAGCTAAATAATATATAGTTTTCTGCATAGTTTTAGTTCTGAATAGCTTAGCTTTCAAAAAAAAAAAATCCAGAAATAAATCCAGTATAAAGTTGAAAATTCAATGTATGACAAAGGTAGCCTTTCTAATCACACAGAATGAATTACTTAAGAAATGTTACTGGTTACAACTGGCTCTGAAATGAGAAGAAAATAAATTGAATCTTATTATCTTATTCCATATATGAAAATTAATTTGAGTTTAATTAAACATAATCTAGAAAATCTAGGGTACTACATGATACAGTCCAGGGATAGGTAAGACTTTTGAAGCTAAGCTAGAAACCCAAAAGTTATAAAATTATAGATATATTTTTCTATATGAATATATCTATGGCAAAAGACATTAAATGGCAAGTCGAGAGACAGATGATAGAATTAAAATAACACTGTGAAGACAAGACAGAGAGGTAATATTTATAAGAAATTGAAAAGAAAGAATAATCAACCAACATAAACAGGGATTTAAAGTAGAGGTACTTACTTTTGAGTGAAAAAATAAGATGAATATGAATGATGAAATTTGATGCTGTTTTATAAAGTAAATGGTAAAAAAAAAAAAACTCCATATGTGACTATTTCTCTGTGTGTGATATAAATATTCTTTTAAGAATGTATGACCATGCAGAAAAAATGCAGAAGGATACTAATTTTGCAAGTATGCTATGGAGCAGTAAATAGAGGTGGGAAAGCCAAATTAAAAAGGAAAAGGGAAAAAGAAAAAGTATGAGGGATAAAGCAGAAGGGAAAAAAGGGGAAAAAAGGACTATAATAATACAGCCAATATTTATGATGTAATCACATAAATACATTGTTATAAAATTGTACACAAATGTGGACATGAAAAAATATTTCAGATAATAACAAATTGGAATCAAATTTGCCAGAGGAAATACCCAAAGAATTTATTAGTACTTGAATGCTCTTCTACTTAAAAGTTTCATAAAATGTAGTCTGAAGTGGCTATGGAGGCCGAACATAGTCATCAATTATCATCATTCTCAAGTTTTGTGTGTGTGCGTGTGTGCGTGTGTGTGTGTGTGTGTGTGTGTGTGTGTGTGTGTGTAGTTTGACCACATTAAAAGAACAGGGGTTAGTTCAATCTGGTTTTATGGTTTACTTCGGTGGTTAGCACACTTTCTGGAAAGAACTAAATAGTGAATATTTTAGGCTTTCTGGGGCATATTGTCTCTGTCATGACTATTCAATTCTGCCATTGTAGTGTGAAAGCAGTCACAGACTTCAATAGTTTATTTTATGCGTTAACATTGGGAGGCTACAGTATCAAGTTATTTAACCAAACACTAATTTAGGCATTTTGAAAATGTGGTTAATAATGTGTTAACTTTAAGTAGATTACCCTTGATAGTATGATGGGTCTCATCTAATCAGCCTTGAGAACAAAAAAAAAAAGACCCAACTTCTCTGGAGAAGAAATTCTGTCTCAAGACTACAGCACCAACTCCTATCTGATTTTCCAGACTTCTGGCCTGCCCTACAAATTTCAAACTTGACAGCCCCCACAACTGTGTGAGCCAGTTCTTTAGATAACTAGATAACATAGATTAGATGGATAGACAAGATACTTTATACCATTGGTTCTGTTTCTCTGGCGAACCCTCGAAACTACAATAACAGGCAGTGGTTCAGATTTGGCCTGTGTACTATAGTTTTGCAACCCCTAGTATTACCAATATTAAAAAATGGTTGCAGTATGAAAGGTGCTTCACATACACATGGATTCTAAATGCCCAATAAATTGGGAATTATTCCTGACCAGGCCAGATATTATGGAGCAGCTACATGAGCAGGAACGACTTTCCTAGAACCAGTGAGATCTAGATCATAAGTGTAAGCATAAGAGTTTCCTCAGAGAAGGTTTAATGATGGTATTCTCTTTACTTGTTTTTATATTGTTTTATCTATTGGCTTTGGGGATTAAAAATTATTGCCAGTAATCCAGCAAAAGCCAAACAACAGAATCTCTTGAATATTCATTAAATGTGGCACCTTTCAATTACACTTGATAAGAGGAAAATAAAAATTCACAAAATCACTACATCAAGGGTTTACATCAGAATTCTTTAAGTTAAAGATTTAAAATGAAAGACCTTTACGTAGTGTATTCCTCAGAAAGAAGAGTCCTCAATCTGTAAACTATTGTTAAATAAATAATAATATATACAATGTATTTAAAGGTACGTATAACTAAATAGTAGATCCCCAAGTTGGTTGATTGCACAAGGTTCCTATCTCCAGAAATGAATAAGCCTCTCATTTGAGCAGAAATTGGCATCCTTTGTTTTTAACTCAGGGACATTTCTATAAACACTTTTATCACATCCCAGATATTACTTCCTGTTCCTAAAATGTTTAAGAAATAACCTATATTAAAAAGTGATTTGAATTACAAAAAACAAATAAAACTACACCTTTTCAAGATCACACCATTCAATCAAAGTAAAGAATGTCTATAAGATGCCCTTGCCATAGAGAAGTTTCTTAGAAGATCAAGATGAGGGATGATAAAAAGCAGGGAAAACAGGAACTTTGAAACTCAGTATCTGAAAGAGATTTCAAGCTATCAGGTAGTTGAAGAAATAAATACTTAAATATAAGAGTAATAAATAAGAAATAAATACTTAAATATAAGAGTAAATAGCTGTTATGACCATGACCAAATGACAAGCAGAAAGGGAAAAAAATTTAGTAGTAAGACCCTAATTTAGAGAAACGCCAGGTTCAAAACTGTAAACAAATTTGAGTGGTATGGGCAAGTGGTGAACAAAGACACAGAAATGTGTGTCAGAGTTGGTGATAAGGATAAAAAGTTCAGCAAAGGAAGGTCAAGTGGGAGATCTCCGTGTAGAAACGGCAACCACGGAGTCTAAATCTGAACAGTTCTGATTTCAAATATTTTGCTTGTCAAATCATTTTGTTCTGATTTTTAGTTCAGAAAATATAGTCACTATTGTATCTATTTGTATCCATGATTCCTATAAAATTGTCTTTAACACAGGAAAATCTCGATTTATTTGTTGATAATTATAATTACCTGGAAACTCACATCAAAGAAACTACATTAAAAAATAACCATTCCTAAAGAATAAAAACATACTTATCAGTGGTCCTTACCTATTTACTGGTATTAATATAAAACTAGAGTCTAAAGGTCTGTTTAGGTTAGGAAATTGGTGCCTCACTCACCTCTACTGATAACATCAGTGCTGGGTGGGGATGAAGCCATAATCTGCCAAAATCTGAACCATCCTTGCCAGGTTTGGGGGTTCTGTAGAGAAGTTACTGCTACCACGTCTGACCGCCATAGCTCAGGAAAATGGTGCAGTCATTCCTCTTAGCGTAGAATATACTTGAAAAGATGTTTAAAGGACCTATGTAATATTAAGCCCAAGAAATACAATATTAGTGGTGTTTTAGACATGGAATGTAATAGCTAACAATTATGGAATGCGTACTATGTTCCAGGAACTGATGCATTATCTCATTTAATCCTTTCAACAGTCCTATGGAGTATAGATATCATTATTAAACACATTTTACAGGAAATCTAGGCTTAGCAAGGTTAAAAATTGCTCAAGACAACAGGGTAGTAAGAGGCAGGATTAGGATTTGAACCCATGCAGTTTGGTGCTTCAGGGTGTGCATACCCATAACCACAATGCTACAGGTATACTCTAACCGGCTGGGGGAAAAAAAATTAGTTTTCTAAAAAAGGGTGAATTAATCTCCTCAGAAGTAATGTGTTTGGAGGGAAAAAGTAATGTGTTCACTTTATCCTATACCACATGCTTAATCAACTCACATCCTAAAAAGTTAGAGTGGCATTTATGTACCAAATCTAAATAATTAAATTTTAAATCTTTAACATTTATAATATTTTACAATTTAAAATAATGAAGCGCAGACAATCCCTTAGTCTCCAAGACAGGGTGTACGGGGATAATAGTAATGTGCATTCCCTTCAGATGAAATGACAAGGAAATACATATAAACCTTATATTTCATTTGTTGGAACTATTTGAGACCAGTAAATTGCTTACAACAATCTAATAAGTCAATTTAAAAATTAAGTGTCGTCAGTATGCCTGTTTCAACAATTTATATTTACTGGTAAAGAACTTTTATGTTTGATACATTATTCGAAATCCACGTATCACTCAAATCAACATACTATCTAAATACATATAAATTGTGGCTTTTCCTCTAACCTACTTCCTTTTAAGTATTAGTATTCATTTACATCTTAGTTTACTACATTTAGTTTTTTGTAAGTTTCGTCTAATTTCACCAGACTTGCCTCACAATTTCCCTACCTCTTTCTACATGGATGAATTTTTACTGCAAAAGCCATTGCTACACTATCAAAGAATAGTATCACGATTTAAAAAGACATGACTGTAAAAGTACATCACCACCAAAACTGAATCACCGACAGGAACGAATGGTCCCAATCGGCTCCAATCCTGGAAAGGAGAGGACTCGCAGACACAAAATAGGGCGGGCAGGGAGTGGGAGGAGGGGGAAGGTCGGAAAAGGCAATGGTTGATTCAAATCAATGCTAAACATTCACTGCGCCACTTGAGCGCAAAAAAAAAAAAAAAAAAAAAAAGGAGAGAGAGACTGGGCGGTATGGCGGTATTTCAAGTTGTGGGCCCTGGAGGTACCAGGGCGAAAGCAAGAACCTGTAACCAGGACTCGGGCGCTGGGGAGCGGCAAGGATGAATCGGAACCCCTCGCCAACTAGGCGAGGGCAACCAGCCAGGGCTGGGCCTCCAGCGCCCCGCTCCTGGCGCCCGCACATTCGCCGGCCCAGCCGCCAGTCCACCGGCCGGTCAGCCGCAGCCGCTTACCAGTGGCGCCTCGCTGCCTCCTCCGGGACAGCCCTTCAACGGTTGCCGCAGTCAGAGCACCACCCCGCGGTGGGGTACGTCGAGTCGGCTGTAGCTCCCGGATCCCCGCAGCGCCGCCACTCTCGCGAGAAGCCGGCGGAGTCCGCGAACTGGGGGGAGGAGAGGAAGGGAGGGGCATTAACGGTGGCAGCTGGTTCTGCACCGGATCCGGGAGAGGGGCGGTCGCCATTGTGCTTTGCTGTGGACTGCTGTGCCTCAGAGTCCTAGAACTCTGTGGAGGAGGGCGGCGGTGTGGTCGCTGCGAGCGGGACGCTCCTCGTTCAGTGTCTGCCCCGGAGCACAGGTAGTAAGCCGCGGAGCTCGGGCGTCTCCTGGGGGCGGTGGTTCCAGTCAGGGCTGCGAGTGGGGGAGGGGAGGAAACGAAGTGCAGGCCCGGGGACGCAGAGGCCGCTTCCTCCTTCGCAAGATGGGGTGAAGGAGCGCGATGCGGGACCGCGGCTACGAAGGGATGCCGGCACAGGGCTCCTGTGCCGGTGGCCTTTCGTCCGGTGATGGAGTTTGTGACGGGCTGAGGGGGGCAGATTGTGCGTCTTCTAGACGTGCGGTGGGTGAGGGCCAGGCCTTAAGCCTTACTTTGGCGGCCTCTTGGACTAGGGTAAGGAGGGTCCTCCAGGGCCCTGCGGGCCGGGAGGGTCCTAAGTGAGTTATTTAGTGAGCGCGGTGTCGAAGGCTGGGTGGATTAGGGCTCTGCCAGCTCGGCCCCTTAGATGAGATGTGAAGATGTGCCCATTGATCGTTCCAGTACTAGATTATCTTAATACTTTTTTGGGAGTTCTTTTTGTTTTGTGGTAAATTCTTCAAATTCTTGAAATAGGTGATGATATGTATTAAAAACGGACTCGTTGGCGTAAGAAGTAAAAATATGGAAGACACCAGTAGAGTACTCCTTCATTTTGATGAAACTGCGTAGTGAAGACTTCAGAACGTGTGCAAACACACCAAAAAATACCACAATTAATACTTTTTTTAAATGTACAAATGTAGATAATATGTGGGAAGAAATCTCTGTCTTGCTAATAGATTCGTCATCACTAGTGTCTTGTGGCACTTTTAAGTGTAAATGCCAAATGAATTTGAATTTAGTAAAATTTTTTTCCGATTTTATAGGATCTTTTCTTTTTTCATTGTTTTAAATCTCCTCTTTTCTTAACTACTATCAGTTTCTGTCTGGAACGCAGAAGTATGGTTAAATTTTTTTTTTTTTTTAATCAAGCAGTATACTGTTAAGGCAGACACAGTATAGCTAGGTTTTTCCATGAGATAAATTTCGTTTCAGAAGTGGGGTCAGTATTTCACTTAAAACTATTATTTCGTGAAATAGCGGTGGTGTATGAGGCTTTAGAGTCAGAAGATCTGGGTTTGAGTCTTTATTTTCCTATAATTATTTAACCTCTTCTAATTTCCTTACAAACATAGCAGTTAGTTCCTAGACTTGAAGTGGAGATTAAAATTAGATGAGGTAGTGTGTAGCACTGTACATGCTGTGGACCTAACTTGGAGAGTGAATTTTTAGTGAATACAAACAATTGGAATTGATTCCAAAAGTCCGGTTTTTTTATTCAGGAATTCTGGTCTGAATAACCTTAAAGTTTACTCTGCCTGTAATGTGTTCCCTACAGAGTGCTGACTGCTTCACACACAGTATATATATTTATGTAAGTTCTCTACTACGGATGTTTTTAAGTAAGAACTTTTTACAATTTTATTTTTTCCTAAATATACCACAGGTGTGAGCGTGGCGGTTTTGTAGTCTTGGGTTTATTCCAGTGCTGTGTGTGATCTCTTGATTGGGTTTAATGATTAAAATTCCAACTTATTTAAGTACAAGTGATTTCTCTTTCTGCCACATAGACAAAAGAGTGTATTTTCCTAGATAAGGCACAATTGTGTTCCTATATAGACACGTATGTATGTTCAACTTGAAGGTTAGGTGTAAAAAGTCATTCGTGACACTCAGGCAGCCAATTTTAAATCAGCTCTGTCTCCACTTCACATAACTTTATCTAGTTATATGTTCAAGTTACCCACATTATAATATTGTAACTTAGGAAAATAATTGTAATAGTGCAAAATTATCAAATAATATAAAACTTTTTGAAAATTTATTTGTCATATCCTGGCTACTAGATTAGGGCTTCGCATTAGGAGAATGAGCTTGACACAGCCTCTTCCCTCCACAACTCATAATTTAGTCATCAGACTAACGTAGAAACAACTGAGTGTTAAGTACATAGTACTCTGGGAACACAAGAGTGTTTAATCTTGGGGGAATTTTACAGCAACTATTGCTTTAAATGAGATGTGGAGGATGACTAAGAGTTTAATAAGGAAACTGCAAAGTCATGGTATCAGGGTTTTAAGAATGGACAGTTTGTTCCCTATTGCTGACACAAATTGGAAGGTTAGAGCAGGACATGAAAGACCTTCTGTATTGTTTTACAAAGCTAGTACTCTGTGCTGTAGGAAATTGAGAGCTGTTGCATTCTTAAACCAAATAAAAATGAATTTTTTTATATTCTTTGTTGATACATCTATAACTACAGATAATTGTTAATGCATACTTCTGTAACTACAGATAATTAAGTGCCAGTGCCAATAATAAACATTGTGAAATGCACAGGCTTGCACCAAACCTCATTTTTAAATGACAGATTACATTTAAAAACTATTGAATCTTTTAACTTTTAAATAACAACTGATCCCATTAGGAGGATTATGATTTAAAATGAGTTAAGATTTCGAATCCTTACTAAAATACACTTGAATTCACTAAAGCAGAATTGTTACCATGAAAATAATTATCTTCTCACCAATAATTATTTTACAAAAATTCTATCTTTAATACAGTTGCTGATCATTGGACGAACCCAAAAGTGGGAGGATAAAATTATAATTTGAAAGTTGGCTGGGATTTAATTTTCACTGACCTTAATTTTTAATGTTTCTTCTCTGGTCTGAACTCATGATCAAAGCTGGTTTTTCTTGCTCTCAAATTCATTTCCATGTGACTCTACCGGTTAGACTAGATAAATTGAACACCTGGTTTTAAAATCAGCTACTGCTCTACACCCACTTTTGTCAACAGCTTTAAAAGAGGGCAAGTTTTGAATCTTAAAAGCTATTTCAGATCTTTCCATTATGATCATTGTGCTTCAGTGTAATGTATTTCTCACTTTCCAGAAAAACAAAAACAAAAACAAAAACCTTGAAGTGGTTTCTACTTATTGAATGAAGATTGAAACTTGAGACTTATGGATTGAATACACTTTAGAAGAGAACAGATTATCTCATAAAATACTGTGGTGTAGACTTAATATAATAGTTATATTTTCTCATGGAGATGTTAAACTTTTTTCTAGTTTTAAGATTTGGGTTAAATATATTTGTGTCTTAAATATTTGTTAGCTAAAAAACAAAAGGCATTCTTTTTTAAGACACAGAAAGTTCAGTGCTTTCGAGTGCTTGCCTTGTGTGACCACCCTTAGCTTCCGTGTCTACTAGGATCAATAAATAAAACACTAGAATTTCTGACTGAGGAAAAAAAAATTTCACCAGAAACAGGTTTTTTTTTTTAAAAAAAAACAAAAGGGTATGCCAAGTAGAGATAATGGAATTGTAACTATGTTTATATTTCTGGAAGACAGTTGACTATTGGCATTGGTATTGCTTTATTGCTGCATAGCAGACCACTTCAAAATCTAGTGGATTAAGACTACTGTTTACTATTTTTTTGTAATTCTGTAGAACTGTTCTGTTGGACAGTTCTGCTGGTTTTGCCTGGGTTCACTTATGTACCAGCATTCTGGTGGAGGATTTCTCAGGTTGGAAGGTCCAAGATGGTATCATCTCCTATGTCTGGCAATTGGTGTTGGTTAACGTCTAGCCTCTGCTCTGTGTGGTCTTTTACATCACGGTTTCTCAAAGCAGCAATGAGAGAAGGAAAATGGAAGTTATAAGACTTCTTACAGCCTGTCAAATCCTATAATGTCAGTTTTAGTCAAAGAAAGTCTCACAAGGCTAGCCCACATTCAAAGGGGGGGTGGTGAAATAAGATTTCACCTCTTCTTGGTTAGACAGGAACATCACAGTGCAAAAGAGTGTGCATACTCAAATGGGAGGGATTTGTAGCCATATTTTGTAATTTACTACAAGTTGCTTAAAACATTTTAAGAACACATCCTTAATGATCTTATTTATTTTAAAATAGAGGATGGTAAAATGAACAGGAAGTTATAGGTAAATTGTTGAAGACACTTGATTGGCCCATGGAGATTCATTATTGTTTCTACTTTTGTGTATGTTTGAAATTTTTCATAGTAAAAAATTTTAAGGCATACTCAGATCATCTGCTAAACTGCATTTTGTGAAGAGATTTTAACCCTATCTTCTACTTAGTATTTACTAGAACAGTACTTTGTTGTTTAAAATTTACTATTTCCTTTGTGGTAGATAAATGCTAAGAAGTAGAAACCAGCAGTAGTGCAATTAGGGAATTATTCTTAGGAGTTCTTTACAGATTTTATTGTACTAAAAGTTCATTTTCAAATAACTGTTTTCCTTAGTAAAGTAACACCAAGTACATTAAAGAGATTTTGCAAAACAAGAATAAAGAAGAAAACAAAATCCACTCAGATATATAGTAAATACTAATGGCTATTTTTTCCCCAAATATTTATGCATGTAGTTATATAAGGTATGTAAGTTTCTTTACCCTGTGGTCATTATCATTCTATACATAAATGTTAATGACTTTAAAGTCTTTTTTATAGTGTTATAAAGACATTTCAAATAATGAAAAGCCACTAGAATGTCCACTAAGCTGTTTATATACTGATGGTATTGCTTAATAATAGCTAGTATTTGCTTAGCATACTGTGTGCCAGCAAAGTTCACAGTATACCTATAAAGTTGGTGCTATTATTATTCCTATTTTGTAGGTGAAGACATTCAGCATTAGAGAGAGGAAGCCTACAGTCACACCAAGTAAAAAACAGACTTCAAATCTTGCCACTCTTAAATATCATGTTTCTATTAACAGAAATTGGCTAATTTACTGAAAATCGGGCAATGCTTGATTTATGTTGCCTACCCTCAATTTCCTATTTTCAAAAAATTACTTTTATAAATGAATACATTTAAAATAAAAGGAAAAGTCTCAGGTATGGGCCATACTATTTGTTAATACAGATAGGGCTGAAGCCTTTCCATTAGTCTGGTTATTTGATTTATGACTTCTGTGAGTTGACGGATCCTGAACACAAGACTGTTATTGTAGTAATAAGACACAGTGATCTATATAGAGTGACGGGAGAAGACACATGCTCTTTGAGAGATCGCTTTATAAGTAGAATCAACAAAAAACTTTTGAACATTACAGTATTTCTCTGATCTTAAGAATTAATAGCTTTCCAAATTTAGTAAATTAAAAAATCCAAGCCCTACTTGGCGCAACTTGGGGTAGTACTCAGAGAAAGCTTTACTCTTAAATCGGGTAATAAGCAGAACTCCTTTGCTCAGGTGTTTTCCTATATATTGTCTACAGTTTTTCAGTTCACTTTTTCATGGTGCTCCAAATTCTAGTTACAATCAGTGGAGGGGGACACTAAGGCTGACCAGATAGAAGTTACAGTACAAACAGAAGGCAGGGAGAGATCATGCATGTGTATGGGGAAAAAGTAAATAGATCAGTTTAGGTGATTTAGAATATATTCTCACATCAGACAGCTCTCCTGTGCGAAACTCTTTCCAACCTGCTTCTAGACCTCTTATAGGCACTTCATCCTACTCATTCTTTAAAACTAGCCCATTTTGGTGTGTTCCCTTGTCCTCTACTCCCAACACCATGCAGTGTGTGCGTGTGCGCGCGCGCACGCGCACACACACACACACACACACACACACATACAGTATCCTGAATAATTCCTCCCTCCCCACCACTCTTTTCTAATTGAATTGTATGGAATCTGCCTTCTATCCATTTACTTTGGGCCCTCACCATCTCTCCTTAATAACTTGTTCTCCCTCCCCACACACACACACTTTACCCATTTATTAATCCCTCGCAGTATCTTGCACTGACCCCCTTTCCCTTTCCAGTCTCTTTTCTTGTCCCATTAAAACTGCGCTTATAGCCCAGGCTTTACATCAAACAGATTGTAGTCCTTAAATAATAAGTCATTCTTAGTAGATGATTACTAATATCTGGCTCAATATAACTTGTTCTTAATACTAATTTACTTCAGCTTTTTGTTCGTTTTTAACTGTTGCTTTTTCAGAATTTTTAGTAGTTCCTAAGCCTGTGTCCTATATCAGTAATTTGCTCATCATGGTTCCACAGAAGTAGTAAATAGTAGGTTCAGTGTTGTAAAAAATGTAGGAATCTGTATATCAATCTTTTAAGTCTGAATATAGTCTACATATTTATTTCCTTCAGAGAGCTTTCTTTTCCTCTCTCCCCTTCAGTTTACACTTAGATTTGTTAACACCTTTAGTATATTTATGCCTTCTTTCTCTTTTTCTATTTTCATTCTTCAAAGGTCAACTCAAATGTTACCTCCTCTGAAGCTTTTTTTATCTGGAACTTTTGCCTCCCTTTTCAATACTCCCATAATATTTTCAGGGTTTTTGGGGGGGGGGGGGTTTGTTTGTTTGTTTTTGTTTTAGGTATAATGATTTTCAGCAGCCTGGTATGAGTAATCTAGCAATTACTATAATTGCTAATCTCATTGGTATTTGTTGGACTTATTGACCTTGATTCTATACCTGTTTTGGAAAATTTTAAGCCAATATTTATAATTTTTTTTCTCTATCCTAGTTCTTTTCTTCTATAACTCCAATTAAATGACTTTCTTACTCTTAGTACCTCTTAAACCTTTTCCCACATTTATCATAATCTGTTTTTTTATTCTTCTTTCTGGATAATTTGCTCCTAGCCTATTTCCCAGTTCCCCAGTTTCCAGTTTTGCCTAGTTTTCTGTTAAATTGATGAGGTCCCCACTTTGCTAAGGTTGGGGCTATCTCTTCTGCTTTGTTGATTCTTATCTCTTAGCAATGGATTCTTTTTTCTTGTATTTTTGTGTGTTGTAATTTTTGATTGAATGCCAAACATTGTAAATAAAAGAACGGTAGAAATTGTTGAATATTTATGCCTGGATATGGACTTACTCTACTTTTGTCAGTTAGTGTGGTAGGTTGAGTTGGTTTAGTCCGTAGTTGAAATGGACTTGAGCCTTACTTACTATTGGCTTTATTTTACCTTCCAAGTGTTCCAGTAATGGGCTGCTGCTACATGGTCCTTATTGTGAGGCCTGGAGTGTCTGGGGATTTTTTTCCAGAATTCTTCCTGCAGCAGCAGACTGCTGGAACAAGTAACAGTAACTCCCCCAGTTACAATAGACTGCTGTTGCTTCTTATTTGGAGCAAAACTCATGGTAAATTGGGTATTCTTAGTTCTGTGCACCCTTCTCCTTTCTTTGGCAGGCTCTTTGTGCATGATCCTCAGAGGTGGGGCTGTCCCAAGATTTCTTCTCTTCTCCTTGCCTCCTAGAGTTCAGAGTGCAGGCAGACCCCTGCCACGGCCTTTGTCCCTTCCAGCTGATCTTTGCTTAGTATTGGTGAAACATCTTGGGCAGGCAGGTTTTATAGCCCTTCTCTAGTTGGCCACAAGACATCAGCCTCGTATCAGTGCAATCTTTACAGAAAGTGGGTTTCCTATCCCTTTTCTAGCAACAGCTGAGTCCACCTTGTACTTATACAGAGTCTGCAGCATGGGTGAGCTTTTTCAGGGTGAGCTTCTCTTAAACATAGGCAGATCCTATGTGGTCATACTACAGAAAAAGTAAGACTTTCAGATCTCTTGTTTGTCCTCGTTCTTTATTATGATCACTCAGTGGATTCCTGTGGAAAGACACCTTAGGTTAGGGCTCTCAAAATTTCCAAACTTTCACAGTAGCAAATATGTGGTCTTTAGAAATTTAAGAATTCAATAACATTGATTGGGCTGTTTCTTCTTATCAGCTTTTGTGGTGGCCACCTTTGTCCCATCTCCTTTTTGGAGGGGCTTGCCAATTTTTGTAGTTCAGTTCATCTGGTTGCCTTGCAGCCTCAGTTCTAGTGGACGCAAGAAAAGCGATTTACTTAGATTATCTAGTTTACTCTTTTATGGTAGAGTAGGTGCGATGTTCTCTTGTGGCTCTGTATACTAAGCAGAGATGGAACACTTCCCAATTTTGTTGATTTCTTTTCCTTGAAAATATTCAAGTAAAGTTGAGAAAATAGTAAAAATTAATATCCATACACTTCACCTACATTCAGTAGTTAATATTTTGCTGTATTTGCTTTACATAGATTATATGTAGCCTTATAAGTAGTACTTATTTTCTAAAATATCTATTGTTATTTTAGAACCATATAATACTAAGTTGCAGATACGACACTTTACTACAATTCAGTCTATTCAAAATTTGGGGTTTTTTTTTGAAATGGGATCCAACCAACATTCATGCATTGCATTTGATTTTGTATAGTATTTTCTTATTCTTTTCTTTGTGACATTGATTCTTTGAGGAGTCCATGCTAGTTATCTTACAGCATGTCCTCCATTTTAGATGTATCTCATCCTCGTGTCATTTACATTTAATTATGTTTATTGTATTTTTCAGTTCTAAAATTTGTTTAGTCCATTTTTTCAAATGCTCTGCTTTTTGCAGTCCCCTCTTCCCTGAACATATTTTAAGTTTTCTCTTTATTTAAACGTTGTAAATAAAGTAGTTTTATATAATCTACCTGAAATACTTGGTTTGACATTTTGCTAATCTGTTATTTCTCTTGTGTCTTGTGTCTCAAGGACCTTGTTTATGATGCCTTATTTCATTGTCTGCTTAGTTATCCTCTGCTCATTATACGTGAAAGATTGTAGAAATAATCTGAAGCCTAGCATGAAGGTATATTCATCCAGGAAGATTTGCGTTTGCTTCTGTCAGGTTCTTGCTGGTTTACTAGATTGGGATTACCTTAAACCAAATCAAAGGTTTGCACTTTTATTTGCCATCCAGGATTTAACAACCTTAGCTGCAAATCTGCCCAAGAACTAGTTTACTCTGGTTGAACTCTTATCCTGTAGTCAGGACTTCGGAGTCCAGCCAGTTGTGATGAAGTGAAATATTAGATTTTTAACCATGTGCATGTCCTGGGCTTTGATCTTCTTCCATGAGATTTGCAAAATGAAAATTTGAATTTTCTGGAATTTACATATTCCTCAGGGCAGAAGTAGCTTTTGGACATTCATAACTTTTGGATTCTTATTTTCCCTTCATTATTTATATAGCAACTCCTTATTACCTCATCAACCTTTCATTGCTTTTAAGGGAATGTTCTTTACATTTTATCTAACATTTTTCATTTGAAGGGGAAGGGAAGGATTGTTTTGAATAATCTGCCATTATCAGGAACTGAAGATTTTTCCCATAGCATTTTGCATATATCTATTATATTGTATCATATTTATTTATGTATTTATTTAATTCTGTTAACTTCCCTTAACCCTGAAATATGAGTTCAGGAGATGGACTTTATTTTACATTCCTAGAGTTTAGCATCCGTTATATTGAAATATTCAATACCTAACTCTTAAAAATTGATCTGGAGCTAGGTGGTAGTTAGAAATTAAGTGGAAAAAGTGGATTAGAGTTCTGGATGCTGGGCCAAAGAATTTAGACTTCTTTTTGAAAGTAGTAGAAAACAGTTGAAAGTTTTATGGGGAAATAGTGCCATTATTCATAGGGTAAAATGCAAAAGAAGAAAATGCATACGTTAATGATGAGTTCCCTTTAGACAAAGTCTAGCATGGTATTATCAGAGATAAAACATCATTGGTTTACCCAGAGTGGGCCTGATATCCAAGTAAACTCTTATAGGAAAACACTGTAAAATTCAGTTTAAATTTGTGTATTCTATTAGAAGTTATGAGGTAGTTTTTTAGTTGTGTGTAACATTTTAAGGTCTTGGTAATTTGCAGATAATATCAGGCACAGAAACATGACAGTGATGAATGAATGCTGTATGCAAATAGAGTGGCAAGGCACGGAAACAGGCATAACTGATTAGGTAAACTAGCAGTTAAATATCAGCTTTTTCCAAGAAACTCTATATCTGAAGTAGAAATCTTCAATAAAGTAAAAATCTCAAATATTGATCATGATTTTTGTGGTTCTATGGCTTGTTACCTTCTTTCTGCATTCGAAGCAAGTTCTTGAGAATGGAAAATGTGGCCTCTTGCAGCTCTCAGTGCCTCAGCCTGTTTCCTTATCATAGATTGTTGATAAGGAACTTGAGCGTATAATTCCAGTTGGACTCATGGTGCTTCTGACTTCAGTGAGTCTCAGAGTACAAATTATGTTATGGAAGTGTCATGGCGGTGATGAGTGCTGTATGCAAATAGAGTGGCAAGACATGGTAGACGGGCACATAACTCTTATGGTCAAGCTCTACTGTTCTATCTGACTTCACCTATAAAATACAAGATGAAAGATGAAATTAAGAATTTCAAGATGTCTACTGTGTGTCATTGGTGTTGGTTGTGTGAGGCCACATCTATGTATTGTGTATTTCCAAAAATAAATCATTATTGCTGTTGACAAATAGTTGAAGTAAAGTGATAACTTATTAAATATATCTGGCTTTTCTTCACCCTTCTGTTCCAATGATAGAGTGCAACTGTAAACTCTAGGTTGTTCCAGAAAAGTTACAGGCTGTTTTGGCACAAGGTTGCCCTTTATGAAGAGACAAATACTAGTGAAAAACAAACAATCTCTTTATGGGGGCCGGTGGGAAGGGCGTTCTCACCATTGTGTCCTCCATGCTCAGAACTTTCACCTCCAAAACTGTCATCAATGTGCTCTAAAGTCTTGACAGAGGGTCACAGGACTGGCTAGTCTCTTGAAAAAATTCAGTTTCTCCTCATGTTTACAACTTTATACAGTGTATTGGGTCCAGGTCAATGAGGTTTTTGTGTTTTATTTACAAATCCATTATGGGAAATGTTTCTAGAAATACATTGTTCCGTTAAAGAGACTGGAGCCAAGCTGCCCAAATCTTGTTTGGGAAGGAAAAGCTTCTGGTTAACTGGTGTCCCCCTATTGCTTTAGTTGGCCTTTCTCTTTAGATCTCAACCTGTCAGAGTCACAGCTGTGGGGATCTATTATTCACAGAGCTCTCCTGAGTGCCACCAGGATGTTTATGTTGTCCTTTCTTTCGGTCAGGACACACTTGGGACATTTTTGTCAAGTCGCACAAATTATTTCAATTAACATAATTTTGACAGGAACAGGAAACCCTTCAAGGAAACAGCTGGTAGTATCACAAAAATCTTTTTTAGGACAACAGTTAAATCATGTATTTGTATTTTTTTAAGTTTGTGAATGAATTGTACAACAGTTGTAAAAATAAAGTTTATCCTAATTTGAAAAAAAAATTTTCAGGATGTCAACAGCAGAGCTTTTAATCAAGCTTAGGGCCCTGAACGTCTGCATAGGTCACACAATGAAGCCAGCCCTGGTGTGGTAAGTTTTCATCTTACCACCAAACACAGCTTGACTGTCCAACTGTGGAATCAAATCTAAAGAAATTTAGAAGATAATTAATATAGAGTGACAGAAGAAAACTAAGATACCATTGTACTAATGAACTTTTTGTTGTGCTCTGAGTCTTAATTGAAAGCATTAAGCTTCAAGTACCTTTTTCCTGCTGGTGTATTATGTTTACTTAAACCTTTTTTAAAATAGCATTTAGAACGAAATTATGTGGTTCTGTGTGTTCTTTGTTCTATACTAGACTACAGCTTCCTCATAATAACTGTCCCAGTACATTCAATGTTGTCCCCTTACCTCATCTTCTTGTTTAGTATTAATTGATGTGCCTGGCACATACTGAACATCTAAAAAACTATTTGTTAAATGAATGAGTAAACTTAAAAAGATGCCTCATAGTACCTTAAGTGGTCCAGTAGACATTTTTCAAGGACTGCACATTTTAATTATTTTGCTATCTTTTTGTGCTTTTGACCTACAACTTATGCAACCAAATTATATAAGTTCTTTGGTAACACCTACATTGTCAAAATTCAATCAATTTATGTAGAGGAGTTGCCAAAAATAGTTTCATACGGCATAAATTATATCTCTCAGAGGACTCTGCCTCTTTGCTTTATCTCAAGAGGTTTGTTTTGAGCAGATTTCTTACTAGGTTAGTTTCATTCTGCAAGTAAGTCTGCAAGTAAGAATTGGGTATAAGTAAACTTATAAACTATGAGAGGTATGATTAAGAAGCATTATTTTTGAAAAACTAACTATAGGCCTGTATCTCCTAAAAAGCATTTTGTTTCCTTGTTTAAAATTCTCAGATCACAAATACAGTCACTTGTTTAGTATTTTCATAGTCTTGATAAAATAACAAATCTGCTACTTGTTAAATCATTTATGGGCTTTTGCATGTCAGTGTTTTAATCATTAATATGCTTTCTACTAATGTATACTTTATTTAAAAGTCCAGTTAATAATATACCTCTTAAATAAAAAATTTTGTATGGAGACATATATGTATCTTATAAAAACCTTAAGTGATCGTATGCTTTATCATTCAAACCAGGCCACTTTTAAGAGACAACCCAAGCACTGTTAATAATTATTCTGGGATAATGAGTACAAATTAGGACTTTTCTGGCCATAAACTGGGACTGTTTCTACGCAAGCCAGGAAATATGTTCATCCTACTTAAAAAGATAATAGCAATCCTTTGCCCCTTTATTCTCATTCTGAGTCCTATTTTCCAAAGACAGCAACCCTCAACTTTTTAGCTGTTCTAGGATTTATCTTCATATTTTTAAATAATGGGTTTATGCTGTTATTTCATGATTTTTCAATATTATATGTTTTCTTTATTCACCATTGTCCTTACTTCCCCTACCCACCTCCATCCCAAAGCATTTTCGTAACTTTTCTATTAAAGCTATATAAATATTAAAGAGTTCACCCAAACAGCAATATCTTTTCTTGAACAATAGCTCTATTTTTCTTATAGAAATTTATTAAATTGCCATTTATTCTATGTGCTCAGCATTTTCTTTGCCAAATATATCACCATCTTTGCCACATGCCAATATAGTGAACATTTGATGCTGTTTTTTGTTTTTTTTTTTTTTTTTTTAGAACTTTGCTTCCATTATCTGTGATCCTGCTCCAGTCTCGATAAGTTACTCCCTATGCTTTCTGCATACCTTTGAAACTGCTTCCTGGGTTTTGTGTCTGGTTCTTAGTTCCTTCCTTACCTCCCATTTCCCTAGGATGCTACATGCTCTTTATTTAGCGTCTCATGGTGGTTTTGGTTTTTGATTGTTTTTAAAGATCTTGCGTGTCTGAAAATGTGTCCTATTCTCCATCTCACTTTTAGTTGTCAGATTGGAATTCAAGCTAAACATTTTTCTCAGTACAACAGTTATTGCTTCATTGTCTTAAAAGTTTTTAAGTTGTAATGAAACCATTCGATTACTTTTTTTGTTGTATGTGATCTGCTTTTTTACTCTTGTAACCTTAGAGGATCTTTCCTTTAAATCATGCATTCTGAAATTTCAAGTTGATAAATTGTGCTTAGTATTGGTCTTTTTTCTTTGATCTGCTGCTGTGTTCTTTTGATTCCTTTCATTGTGCAGATTTCTTTAATTCTAGAAGGGTTCTTTTATTTCTTTTGTAATTTTTTCTTCATTTTCTTCTCTCTATAACCATATTATAGTCAGATGATAACTCTCCTGGACAAGTCTCCTATTTTCAAGTTACATTTTCTACTTTGAGAGGTTTACTCAGTTTACTCCTAATCCTTATGTTGAATTTATTTCAGTGTATCACTTTTTTTTTAAAGTGTCACATTTTGAATTTCCACAAGCTCTTTATTATACTCTGGTTGCTTTCTTAAGCATCCTTTTAATAGTTTATGAATGAATATCATCACTTTGAAGATAAAAATTAGCTCCTTTCCCCAGATTTTCTCTAAGTTCCTTTTTGGTTATTTACTTTGGTATTTCATATTGGAGGCTTTCCTAGGATACCTAGTGATCCTTGATGTTTGTCAATTAGAGCAGGGGTCTCCAACCCCTGGGCTGCAGACTGGTACTACTGGTCCATGCACAGGAGGTGAGCGTCAGACGAGCAAGAGGAAACTTCATCTGTATTTGCAGCCACTCCCCAGTGCCAGCATCACTGCCTCAGCTCCACCTCAGATCATTGGGCATTAGATTCTCGTAAGTGCACCAGTCCCTGGTGCCAAAAAGGTTGGGGACCACTGTATTAGAGGGAAGCACTAAAACTATTCTGTCATTCTTGATACCATTCTCTGGGGTAGAATGATCAAGTGGCAAGCTAGCTATGCAGTTGGGAACATTCCAATTTCATATCCAGAAATCCTATCCTCTGGTGTTTTGTTTGGTCATTCAAGAGTTAAATCCCTCAGTTTTCTGGCAGCACTGTAGAAACAAAACCAGGAAGGAGTCTTTGGTTCTCAACACTAGGTATATAGATTTTCTTTTATATTCCTTATACTTAATTCCCACAGAGATAATTATATTTTTAGGGGCAAAAAAAATTGCTTGTGAGATCTTTATTCTTCAGAGACTAAATATCCTATTTTTGGAAGAATGGATCTAGGGGGAAAGCTTGGGATTTATTGTTCCAGCTATAAATTCTAATTCAGCAGCTTCCTTTTCAGCCCTTTTTAGGTTACTTTGTACCTCAAGGTCTTGATTCTTTCGAGGGTGCTAAGGTCAAATGCTATGCTTCTAGTTCCACCTCCTTCTAAACAAGGTGTAGTTTCATTCTTTCTGCTGAATTAGTCTTCTGTTTTGGATTTTTTTCCAAACATACATTGAAATCTCTTGCCTTTTATGGTCCTCCTTACTGTTCTTTTCATGGTTAAAGCTTTTGGATTAATTTAGTAATATTTAATATTATGATATTCCATAATATAACATTTACTCTGGTTTCTCATTAGCTAGATATTCTTAGTTGAATAATTTTAACCGATATTGAGCATGTGTTTTATCTTTTTGTTTGTTCTATGTCTCCTACTATAATATACACCATATATATATATATATTTTTTTGCTCTCCATCTTTTCTGTCATCCTCGGTACCATGTTTTTAAGACAAGTATTGAAAAAGTAAATTCTTTTGTAGTAACTTTTGAGGTAGAAATATGTGGTCGATCGCCTGTGGCCATGCCATCCTGAACAAGCACGATTCCCTCTGATCTTGGAAGCTAAGCAGGCTCGGGCCTGGTTAGTACTCGGATGGGAGATCACCTAGGAAGACCAGGTGGTGTGGGCATAAAAAAATTTTAAAAAGTAAGGGATTATACGCTGACAAGGTCCTTGCAATCTGTGAGGACAACCAAGGGTTGCCTTACCTTAAAAAAAAAAAAAAAGTAGTTGATCTAAGACTTAGTTGATAAATTAACAAGGTTACATGCTGAAAATAGTATTTTTAACGTAAATGTTTACATTTGAATGCTTTAATAAAGCAAGTATATATCTTATCCAGGCTGTATATCATATAAGTGAAGTGCATCTGTTTATACATTCTTTAATTTTCATCCATTTCCAGAACAGTAAGAGAATAATTTTTGACTTTGAAAGTGGGTAACCTGGAGAAGTTGAAAAGATTATTGTGATTTCTTTTTATTTGCTACTTTATTTTGTGCTGCTTTCTACTCTCAAGACTGATGACATCTCATTTATCCAGAGGCCTCATTGTAAATCTTTTCCCTAGGAAACAAAAGTTTGTTTTTTTTGTTTTTTGTTTTTGTTTTTTTTTAAGTTTATAAAAGTGTTATCTTTATAGCAACACCATTCATAATAGCCTAGCCTAAAACTGGAAATAATCTAGTGTCCATCCACAGTAGAATGGGCAAATAAATTGTGTGTGTAGATGCAATGGAATACTATATAAACCATTTAGAGTGAACTTACTGCAACTTTATGCAATAACTCAAATGAATCTCACAAGTATAATGTTGAGCAACCGAAGCCAGACAGACGTAAAAGAATACATTTTGTATGATTCCATTTACATGTAGTTAAAAATCAGGTATAGCTATGGTGACTTTTCGTGTGGGTTGAGGAATGTTTAGTGAAGAAAACTTAGAAACTATTCTTTCTTTTGAGAAGGAGAGATAGACAAGAAAACAAGTGACTGCATAAGATCGTGTGATATCTCACTAAAAATATGTACAGAGTGGAAGGACACCAAAAAATGCTTGTTATAAAACCTTGTTGTACAATATAGCTAATGTTCGTGGTATGGGTATTGAATACTAGTAACAGATAAGAATAGCAAGGTAATCACTGGCAAATTTGTGTAGGATTTTATATAAAGACAATTGAGTAAGGAAAAGAGCCCAAGCTTTGGAATCAAACCTCAGTTCCTTATTACACTTTCATTATGTGCGCTTCATGGTATGGACAGTAGGGAACCTTTGATGGACTTTGGATTCCGCCTTCTAGAAAAGGGATATGATGATAACCTCATAATTTAACATTGCCAGATAATAGGTAACTTACATGGTTAATTCTTGATTCAAATTGCTTAGGATTAAGAATATAATGTTTTCATCTTTTCCCAAAGGCAATTAATCAAAATTTGCATTTCACAGGAAAATTTAAGAATGGAGTCTAAACCTTCAAGGATTCCAGGAAGAATTTCTGTTCAGCCCTCTAGCTCTTTAAGTGCTAGGATGATGTCTGGAAGCAGAGGAAGTAGTTTAAATGACACCTATCATTCAAGAGACTCTTCGTTTAGACTGGATTCTGAATATCAGGTAACATCTTAATTTGGAATATATATGTACATGGTTTTTTGTTTTGTTTTGTTTGTTTGTTTTCAGAATCCTTGGGGCCATATATATTTTTTTGGATTTTAGTTACGTAATAGAGCATATATGTAACACCTTCAGCTGAATCCTAGGCATCCTGTAATCAAAACACATTACTATGTCTGCAGCAAAATGAATAACTGGTCATACCAAGTTGCAAAAACGTAATGTTTTTCAGACTTTGTGGATTTCAGAATTATGAATAAGGGATTATATAAAATCATACTTTCCAAAGACTTGGGAACCTTTTTACTTCAAAACATAAGTAACAATTTAAGTATAAATTTAACTAAGTCGATGTGGATGACTTGAGCAGAACAAAAAGTGCATCCTTTCTCTTTAACATTATATTCACTCATTTAACTTTCTTTGCAACAGTGGAATAAAGATTAGGTTGTTTTGTTTTGACAATGTTATTTCTAAATATTTTGCTTTTAGTGGTTAAGTGATTATTAGATTAATAGGCTGCCTTGTGAAGATACATTATTAACAATCTTTTTAGATGAATTTTGGGATTTTATTTTGGTTAGTAATGACTACACTGATTCATAATCTGCATAAAGCTACACAAGCTACTCTTATGTAGCTAATTTTCCTTATGGCTGATAGCACTTTGGTTTTTCGAAAGGCCTATTACAGTAATAATGCAATACTTGTGTAAATCAGTATAAATCTCAGAAGGCATGATTTGTAGGTTTAATGCAATTTATGTGTCCGGTTTTCAAATTTGAGTTTCTTGCAATATTAGCTGAAAAACTAAAATCACGTGTGATTTGCAAAAGTTTGATGTTTATGTAACAGAATCTTAGAATCCTTTAGTGAAATTTTCTGTGTAAGTCTTAAGTATTTATGTATTAATGTTACATGTGATGTAGTGTATGACAAAGCCATTTAAAATATTTCTGTAGTAATAATAATTTTATAAAATACTCAGAAAGACTGAAGTAAAAACTAATTTCTCGAAAGTGCCCCTGAGACTTTATATAAACTTTATTTACTCTCATTTTAAATGTTAATTGATAGTGTTTTTTTATTTTGTTGCTAGATTAAGAGTATCATTGCCAGATGTACAGAATCATATATTTTGCATTCTGTGAAAATGTAGGTTTAATTATTGTGACTTATTACATAGAGCACAGAATTGATTTTTCTTATATTGTCTTTATAAAATTGTATCTGCCCTTGTTTTTCTAATTTTCCATATAGCTTATTAGTGAGGGACACAAGACTCTGAAAGCAGGCTGTACTGCCTGGATTGGAGTCCTGTTCCACTCATTGCCAGTTATGTGAACCTGGGCAAGTTACTTTGTATCTTTTTTTCTTATTTTCCATTTTAGTCAAGTTGTTAGAGTTAAATGAATTAGTACATTGAGTATAGTGCCTGCCACATATAACACTACATAAATATAACACTACATAAATGTTAGATGCTACATATAATTTTACTATAGTAATTACAATATTTTAGGTGCTGAAAGTCGAATATATTTAGAAAATTTACTGGCATTCACTTTAAAATATAACTATTTTCAGACTATTCTTTCCCGCTTGTTCTTAATATCATAGATTATTCTTATTTTTCATTGTAGTAGTTGAATACAAGGATTAAAAAAAAAAACAAGTCTTTTATGGGTTCTTAATAAGACTAATTCATTCTGTAAATTTGGGGGTTTTCCTTAATGTTTTTTATTCACTTTAAAGGGCTTCTAAAGGGCTTTCAATCTTTTTTTAATGGATTATGGGAACATATCACACCTTAAATCAACTGTTCATAGCCTGCTTCACTTTTTAATTTTAATTTAAAAACTGAAACTTCTGTGGTCTTGACCCACATATTTCTATTTCCTCTTGTGTAAAATGGTGATAACTATATGAGCTTTCTCATACAGTTAAGATTAAGTGAAGGAAATAGTACACGTAAAGCACTTAGAACAAGAGTGCCTGGAACATAGTAAGAATTCAAATATTACCAGTTATAATGATTTTTCTTACTTCTACCTCTATAGTCAGTTCCTCGCTTTACATTGGTTTTAAGTAGATAATTAGTGTCCTTGGGGTATAGTAAAATATGTTATCCAAATATAATTATATATTACATATTAAGAGAATAAGTGGTTTCCCTCAGTCACATAGTTAGTATATATAATGTATCTGAGCTTAAGACAACTGGCTAGGTTTGTTTCTTTGGGAAATGTAGGTTCTAAGTTCCGAACAATTGATTTTCTAAAATATCTTTTGATTCTTGGCTTTTTATAAACTGGGCAGCTGTCGTTAATCTTGTTGATATTTGTTATTCCATCTTTAAATTTTTGTTGCAATCTGAATGGCTGAAAATGATAGTTACCTTTCAGTTATAGTAACTAGAACTTCAGGCATTTTGAAAATAAAATTTAATTCCCATAATTCATATTGTTAAAAGTAAAAAATTGGGGAGTAATCTGTGAATATGTAATTGTTACTTTGATATATTTTCTGTAACTTAATTTAAGCCACTAATCTCATTGCACTTTCTCTTTTGTTTTGTTGAGAGTGGTTAATTTTAATATGAAATAATAAGGAGGCTTTTTATGAGATTATAGGTGCTTTTTACAGTTATTTACAACATTTTCTAGTTTGTAGGTCAACTGTTACAGAGCTCAGTACCGCTATATGTTTTGCCAGTTATGTTTTCTCAAGAATTAAAAGAACCAATGGTCATTACTTTTTTTTTCTTATCTACTACAAGGGCAGCTTTCAGGGAATTAAATACGTACATGCATGTATACACAATTAGATAAATTAAAAATAGTTCTAAAATGGAATCAGGAAAAACAGATAAAATACTGATAACATCAGTAGGCCTTCATGAGCCCTGCAGTCTTTTAAAATTAAACTTGGAGTATTGTTTTGGGTTCCAGGAAGATCACAAGGAAACAGACCAGCTTTATGAGCTACTTTGTTCATAAGGAAAAGAAATACGGTTTCTCAGAGGAAGCAATGTTTGGCAGTCTGGTCTGAAAGGGAACAGTGAATGATAATAGTGGACAGTGTTTTCAATATAGTATTTGCACTGTAAGTATATGCATAGTTTAGTGAAACTTTATTGGTAAACTGCAGCAAAAGCAAAGGATGTGATACAAAATTACAGCTAAATGAAAGCAGTTGTGTAAAGCAACCACAGAGTGATCTAAATATTAACTCTGGTAATCTAATTTGATCCAGGTATCAAACCTGGGGAGTTTTGAGGGGCAAATGGGTTCCAGGTCCATTCATCTTGTATAAATAAAAGGTTTTTTTGTTTGTTTTTTAACTTGGATTTCTCATAAAGTTGCCATGGATAAATCCAGAAAGTGTTAAGATCAGCTAATGTCTTTTTTAATGAAAACTGATGACTTATTCTTAATAGAAACTGGAATGTAAGACTTGCACATATAGTATGGTGATGGATACTCTCTAGCACATGAGTATTTAAAAAAAGAATTCAAAGTTGTATGTAGATTGTTACATATGGCTGAGGTAATTTTGATCTAGAAAATTTATCTCATCAACGTCAAGGCATCAGTTCATGGAATTGAGGAGCCAACTATGGGCATTTCATTCTGGACTTGGTTCCATTATATAATTTCCCATGATCAAGCATTGTCCAGTGGATACATTGGTTTGCGTGTGTAGCAATTGTTAAGTTTTGTTTGTTTTTTTTTTAACGAATAGCTTGATTTCATACCATGTAACTTGCCCACTTTATATAATTCAGTAGTTTTTAGTATATTCAGAGTGGTGCATACTCAACCACAGTCAAGTTTAGAACCTTATTATTGCCTTAAGAAAAAAACCCACGTCCTTTAGATTTCACTTCATTACCACCTCTCCTACTCCAACAGTAAGCAACCACTAATCTGCTTTCTGTCTCTAGTTTTTCCTGTTTTAGAATTTCATGTACATGAGTGGACATATGTACTATATAGTCTTTTGTGACTAGCTTCTTTTATTTAGCACATTTTTTAAGGTTTTTATGTTGTAGCTAATATCATCGGTACTTTATTTCTTTTATGGATGAATACTATCCCATTGTATGGATATACCACATTTTGTTTATTCATTGTAGTGGACATGCAGATTGTTTTCACCTTTTGACTCTTATGAATAATGTTACTATAAACATTTGCATGCAAGTTTCTGAGTGGACTTATGTTTTCAATTATCTTAGGTATATACCTAAGAGTAGAATTGCTGAGTTATATGCTAAGTCTATGTTCAGTTATTTGAGGAACTACCAGACTGCTTTCCAAACTGGCTGAACCATTTTATATTTCCACCAGCAGTTATAAATGAGAGTTCTGACTTCTCTACATCCTCACCTACACTTACCATACATTTTGATTTTAGCCATTCTGTTGTGGGTGTAAAGTAGTATCTCACTGTGGTTTTCATTTGGATTTCCTTGTCTTCTGACGTTGAGCATCTTTTTATACTAATTAGCCATTTTTATATTTTTGAAAGAATGTCTATTCAGATCCTTTGCTCATTTTTAAATTGGCGTACTTATCATTTTCTTACTGAGATATAAGAGTTTTTAATTCAAATTCCACTTTTCTATTGCTGGTATATAAGAAAGCGACTTGTATATTAACCTTGTGTCCTGCAGCCTAACTATAATTATTAGTTCAGGAAGATATTTTGTTGATTCTGTCAAATATTATACACAGATTTTTGCCTTCTGCAAATACAGTTTTACATCTTGTTTCCCAATCTGTATACCTTTTATTTTGTTTCCTTTCCTTATTGCATTATCTAGAACTTGCAGTATATTGTTGGAAAGGGGTGGTGGAAATAAGATTAACAAAATAGACAAACCTTTAGCTAAGCGCAACAAAAGAAAAAAGAGGATTCAAGAAATTAAAGGAGATATTACAAACGATGCCACAAAAATACAAAGGATCAATTTAAAAGCTTGTCTTATTCCGCTGTATCTTCATGTTTTGTGAGCACATAAAATGCCCTTTTTAAGAAATTGGAGACAAGGTTAGATGGTATTTACAATTTTAGATTTCTTTGTTGAAAGTGGCAGCTCTTTATAAATTTTCAATTAAAACTTTTTACGTTGGTCTCTGAAATCCAAAGGTGTTAGATCACTGTCATGTAGGATAATTACCCTGATAATGGCACAGAAAATGGTTTAGTTTTAAAATATCTAATGAATTTCATCTCTTATGCTACTCCAGTTCATTGGTGCTCTGTGGATTACTTGGTGCAGAAGGCTTGCTAGACTTAAGTTTGTACTGAGCTGAAGAGTGCCACTTTCATTAGCAAAATATCCCCTGGGCAAGGGATGGATAAAATCCTTATGTAGTCAGTTTCTGCTTTTTCATCTTAGCAACTTCTGCTTTTCCATATATGTGCAGTTTATTCTATAGAGTTCTTTGAATGTGTGTGCAGTATGCTGCTCATAATTGAAGCATAGTAGATCAAGTAGTAATGCTTTAGAAGAATTTCCATGGTAGAGTGGTTTATATGTCTTACTGTGTCATCTATAATCGTTCTCATTTGCCTGCCCAATGAACTCTTACCACCTTCTATGAATCCTCCCCTGCTTTCCTCTGGCATAGTTAGGCTCTTTTTTTTTTCCCCTGTAAAACTTTCAGCATACCTTCTGTTATACTCTTATTTATATTATAATAATTTATTTACTTGTTATCTGTACTCTAGGACTCTTATATGGAGTACATTATTTAGGTTCTTAACTTTTATCATGTGATATTAGAGTAACAGACTGAATTTACAGCTTAAAAAACATTTCAGTTTTAACTTTATTTTGTCAAGAAATATATAAAAGGACAATTTCAATAATTGTGGTTGAAATATGCTCTGATTTAAATGTATAATTTTTAGGAGACTAATCCTTTTCCTTTTTATGCATTATACTGCTTAAGTAATTAAAGAATTAAGGAGAAGTAAAATAGTTTGTGCCTTGTGAGTAACTTTTGTGTTTTAGGTGGTTTTATTTTGTGTATGTATATATGTTAAAGAAAACCTTAAGCTAAGAGTTTTAAAATACGTACTTGTCATTGCTTGCTTGCTTCGCTGATGAAAAATTCCAGATATTAAGATTTGTTTTTAAAAATACTGTTAATTAGTGTTGTGTGACTGTTCCTAAGAATGAACATTAGATCCAGAATAAATTTTACTACTTGAAAAATCTTGTTTTGTTTTTATAGTATTCACATCATTTGGTATGTTAGTGTTTCTCAGTGTTTTGTCCACCTTTGAGAACAGGAAATGGGTTCCTCAGAAGGTCGAAATATTAAACTGAGAAAACAAAGTGAACAAAGCTTTTACTCTTCAGTGTTTCCTAACCAGATGGTAATATATGATTACATAGAAGACTTACTAATCTAAATCAGATTTATTACTTACCAGAGTATAATTATAGTATAAAGTGTAGGAACAAGTGGGTAGAAGGGACAAAAACTAGAAAACCTGCATGATAGAAAAATTTGTGCTTGTGAGGAATGAATCGTCTTTGGAAATGTATCAGAGTATGGTAGATTAAATTTAATATCGAATGCAAACATTTTGTTCCTTAACACTATTTTTTAACTTACAGTCTGCATCTGCATCAGCATCTGCATCTCCATTTCAGTCTACATGGTATAGTGAATCTGAGATAACTCAGGGAGCACGCTCAAGATCACAAAACCAGCAACGGGATCATGATTCAAAAAGACCTAAACTTTCCTGTACAAACTGCACGTCTACCTCAGCTGGAAGAAATATTGGTCATGGTTTAAGTGCAGTATCAGGTAAGAATTTAATTTAAGAGCCACTGTATGTGTACTTGGATTAAAAAAGGCCTTTTCCCAAGACATACTGTATTAAGCAAGTAGAGCAATGTAAGACAGTCAAAAATGTAGTGGAATTCCCAGCATCTTACCTTAAGTTAGTGCTAGAACTGAAATTAGCTCTTATTTTGAATTTTTGTTCTAAGTTTTGTACTGGCGTTTTACACAAACAGGATATTCACAGATTTTAATAAATGAGAATAACTAGGAATGTATGGTGATAAGATTGGTAATAGTGACGTGTATTTTCTTGGTTATTATAGGAGGTAAATTTTTTAATTTTTTAATTGTTACTAGGAAAGCCAATATTTCTGAAGTAGATTGAAATTTTTTCTAAGCATATCTTTTATAAATAATAAACATTGCGATAATAATATCTTCAGAAAATATGAAAATTTCTTTAGTTAAAAAATAGTTCATGGCATTGTAAGAGTCTGTACTAGGAATTAGAAAGCCATGATTCTAGCCCTGTAATTATGTGATATTGGACAAATCACTAAACCATTCTAGGATTTATTTGTGTGTGTGTAAATCACATTTCTAATTAAAAAGTTAAAGAATTTATAAGAACTGTTTGAAAAGCAATAATTTTTAAAATCAAATGTGATGTTTAATGTTATTTCATCATCCAGGATATCTGTCATAATAGAGTTAAAATCTTGATAAGCTGTTTTAGGGTTTCATGAAAAGATTGTTTTGTTTTTTAATTTTTATTATGGTGACATTGGTTAACAAAATCCAGTAAGTTTCAGGTGTGCATTGTTGCATTGTGTAACCATTCTTGGATTTAGATAGCTTATCCAGAAGCTTTATGCTTGTTATTTTGTACTCTCAGAGGCATTTATTGCACAAATTGAAAAGATCCTTTGTTGAAAGGGCAGGAGGCTCCCTCCTCACTTACACTTCTCTTCAAATGAAACACTAGCCAACACCTGAAATAGTTTTTAGGTGAGACAGAACTTGTGATGACACAATTGAAGATAAAATTCTTGAAATACATATATATTACTGGTTGTGAATTAGTGTAAGCAATTTCTTTCTATTTTAATATGCAGGACTGCCATGGGAAAGACACTGCCCCATGTGAAGGGTATTAATAGTAGTGTGATGGGTAAGAGCAGACTGACCTTAATTTTGTAGACAGACACCACTGTACAGAGATTTTTGTTCTCTGCTTTGTGAAGGCATACCATTAAATAAATCTCTGGGCCATTTTCCTTAATGAAGAGGAATTATTAACACTGTTGGAAATAGGAGAGGAACCAAAATTTTAAGGTAAATAATAAGGAGGGAAAACTTCAGACTTAATTTTTAATTTATTTTTAAATGAAATCATAACCTAACAAAATTTAGGTTATAATTGCAGTGATGCATTAATTCTTAGAATAGGAAATGAACCAAGTGTGGTGGCAATGACTATTTCTGATAAATAGTATTATATAACCTTGTAATATACTAGTTTCTATTACAGGGTGGCTTTGATTTTGATTTTAGCTATTTTCCAACATTACTTTTATTGACTTTTCATGAAATTCTGCATCTCTGGGAAGCTTTGCACTACATTTTGTCATGTAACCATTTTACATTATATTTACATTGTACAATCAGATGTCCCAGAGAGTAACTGAGACATTGCCATCATGGATGGAGATTAGTGTTAAGAGAAGAATGTATTTGCTTTAGGAAATAATTTTATAAGTGATTATGAGTTCATTCATGAATAGTTCTGTATTGTGCTATATTTTGATTCTCATTGCTACTATGTAAACTGGTGAAGTCCTACAATAAATAACCTCCCTGTGTAATACTGAAGATTTGTTACCAGAAACCTTGAAAGCTTTCTCTGAATTAAAACTTCTTCAATTATTTTAAGATTCTTGGAGACATAATCAAGTTCCCAGATCTTCATCGATGGTACTTGGATCTTTTGGGTCTGACTTAATGAGAGAGAGGAGAGATTTAGAGAGGAGAGCAGATTCCTCCATTAGTAATCTTATGGATTATAGTCACCGAAGTGGTGATTTCACAACTTCATCATGTATGTATAAACTGTGTTGTGTTATATAATGTATCTAATAATGTTGTTTTCCTCTTTATATCACTAAATCACTGTACAAAAGAATAAAGAGAATCTCATGAAAATTTCAAAATAGCTTAACATATTTGCTAGTACCTTATTTGTTATTTTACTTTTAAAAATGTAAACAGTTTAAAATAGATGTGCATGGATATCCAGATTCTGTCTGCTGATATTTACTTGCATTTTCCTTTTAAGAATGTACATCATAAAGTATTCTAAATCTTGTATACTCCAATATAATTTGCTGTATGTAGTATAAGTAACAACCTCTAGTTAAATTCTGAACTAACTAAAGCTTGAAGTCAACATTTAAAGGCAAAATTTAGAATTAGGTTTGTTTAACATTCGTGTACCTTTATTTTTGTTCAGTTGAAATAAAGACCCATACTGTTTGTCAATGTACATAAGCTGAAGCTTTTCAAACATAAATACCATAAAAAATAGTACTAAGTAACTAATGACAAAAAGTACTAATTAGAGTAGACAAATATAGCAGGCAAAAATGGAATTTGATTTACATAGAAGATACATTCGTTCTTAAAGGTTTGGTTTATTTTAAATAGTCTTATTGGTTAAGACTGCTTTATTTAAGACAAATGAAAACATCTTTTTATTTCCTTATCTTTGAGGAGCTTTAGTAGACAGTATCAATAACTTTCTAGGTTTGGAAGTATAAAGTATAGATTAGATTTAGCTTGACAGTTTATTCCTTTATGAGCCTCCACATATTAGCACAGTAACAATCTAGCTGTTAAACTAAGTGTATGGATGAGTATTCTTCATAAAGGAATGCTGTAGTATTTCTCATTCCATTTGAGTTTAGAACCACCAGTGGGGTATTTTTAAACTGCAAATATCATGAGTCTATTCTGACTCAGAGCTCCCAGTCAGTATTAAAAAGCAAAACTATGTTTGATGAGTAACCAGGGATAAGAACCACTGCTGTTAAATTGAAAACAAACCAAAAAAAAAAAAAAAATTTTTTTTTTTTCACTGTTAGCTAGGTTTGCCATAAAATTGCTAGGGTGATAATATTTACGTGAAATGACTATATATGTATTGCAGAGTAAAAAATTCTCCAAAACACTGTCTCCCTGGGATTATTTTGCTTTTATTTGTTATAAGAGTCATTTATGTAGACTTATTTGGCCTATTTAAAATTCTTATCTGTTAGATATTAGATATTCTACCGTATCAATTTCTGATCAACAAATTCACTTGTTTTGCTTTTATCAAATTGGTAGATTGATGTTTGCTTCTCATAATAAGCTCTCATTTCTTTTGAGTTTATAATGTTGACTTTATACAGCAGTAGTGGATTTTACCAAGGGTGTAGTAAGAGAAGTACATGTATGTGTTTTTTCTATAATAGTTAAGCTGTATAGTTACAATGTAGCAGTATTCAGTTTTAATTCAGTGTTATAACAGTCAAATTACTTCATGTAATTGGTTATTCTTTCTTTCTTTCAAAAATAGATGTTCAAGACAGAGTTTCTTCTTCATATTCACAGGGAGCAAGACCAAAAGAGAACTCAGTGAGCACTTTACAATTGAATACATCATCCACAAATCACCAAATGCCTTCTGAACATCAGACCATATCATGTTCTAGGGACACTAGTAGAAATTCTTTAAGATCAAATTTTTCTCCAAGAGAATTGGAATCTCCCCAAAGCAATGCACAGCCTGGGTTTTCTTTTATTTCAAACAGAGATGAAACCTCAACCATAAGCAATTCAGATAGGGTTGGTTCATCTCAAAGATCATTTCAGGAATCTTCTGACAATGAAGGTAGACGTACGACCAGGAGATTGCTGTCACGTATAGCTTCTAGTATGTCATCTACTTTTTTTTCACGAAGGTCTAGTCAAGAATCCTTAAATACAAGATCATTGAGTTCTGAAAATTCTTATATTTCTCCAAGAATCTTGACAGCTTCTCAGTCTCGTAATGCAGCATCAACTTCTGACGTTCCCGATAACAGGGCATCTGAAGCCTCTCAGGGATTTCGATTTCTTAGGCGTAGATGGGGTTTGTCCTCTCTTAGCCAGAATCATAACTCTGAGCCAGATTCAGAAAATTTTAACCAAGAATCCGAAGGTAGAAATACAGGACCGTGGTTATCTTCCTCACTTAGAAATAGATGCACACCTTTGTTCTCTAGAAGGAGACGAGAGGGACGAGATGAATCTTCAAGGATACCTACCTCTGATATACCATCCAGATCTCATCATATTTTTAGAAGAGAATCAAATGAAGTGGTTCACCTGGAAGCACAGAGTGATCCCATTGGGGCTGCCAACAGACCACAAGCACCTGCAGCATCAAGTAGTGCTGCTACAGGTGGCTCCACATCTGAATCCATTCATAGTGGAAGAAATACAGGAATAACCGGGCTTCTTCCTGGTTCCTTGTTCCGATTTGCAGTCCCCCCAACACTTGGAAATAATTTGACCGACAATGTCATGATCACTGTAGATATCATTCCTTCAGGCTGGAGTTCATCTGATGGAAAAAATGATAAAACTAAAAGTGTACCTTCAAGAGATCCAGAAAGACTGCAGAAAATAAAAGAGAGGTAAATTAGAATACCTGTCTTAAGCCCATAAAAAAGCAAGAACAGATTAGAAAAAGTTTTTATTTCTGAAATGGCTTCTTATAACATTGCTATCTAAAATTTTTTTCTTGAAATTTACAGTAAGATATTAATGTTGATGTTACCTCTTACTCAGAGGTAAACTGGATGAGACTTAATAATTGAGCCTGGCAGTATAGATTGCATTAAGAAATGATCTAAAGATTTTTAATAAGCTTTGTATGCAGATGCACACAGAGACAAAAAAATCTTAATCTCTTACCCTATCCTTGGTAGCCTAGTGCTAAATGGGATTTGTAAGGGAGCCCAAGTAGTCATAGATTATCAAAAGAATTTGTTTTAGCCTTTACTAAGATCATTTATTTACCATTTATTTGTAATCTCACCTCAGATCTTTTTGTAATGACGTAAAATCATTTGCACAATTTTTTAATTTTTTTTCGAAGTTCAGTTATATACCAAATCTTTTCTTCTTTTTTTCTTCTTTTTTTTTCCTTCCTTCCTTCCTTCCTTCCTTCCTACTTTCCTTCTTTCCTTCCTTTCCTCCCTCCCTCCCTCCCTCCCTCTCTTTCTTTTTATGGTGACACTGGTTAACGAAATCCAATAAGTTCTAGCTGTACACTTTAACAGTAAGGCATAAATATATTTACACTGTGTGTTCACCTCCCATAGTTGGATTTCTTTCTGTCACCACATATTCTTTCTTTATTATGACTATGGTAGATGCGTTTAAATTCAGAATTTCATTTATATAACTACCTTTTTAGAGTTGAATATTGCTTAGAAATCTCTAATAAGAATGAAAGGTGAAAGATCAGAGATTTTAGTCCCAACTTAGATTATTATTTTTGTCACCAGTGCAGTTACTTAATTTTTCATCTGGCAAATTAATTTTTATGTCATAGTGAGATAGAATAGTATGTGTAAAATATACTTGTAGGAAGAAAAAACTATGTAAAGCTTAAGGTTGTAGGTGTTTTTGTTTTGGGGTTTCAAATAAAGGCCTACTGTAATAGAATTGGGGGGGAGTATAGCTGTTGCTATCATTTTATTTTAGTATTTTATATTGAGATCTCATTCTGAGGATAAAGGCAGTTTTACATGTTTTCTGAGATGTTGGACATTGGACTACTATATTTTCATTTTTTCTTATGTGAGACACATTGTACCATGGGACTGTTATCTTTTTTAAAAATTTGTGGCTTTTCCTTTCTTGGAGAAAGATTTATTCTGCCCTGGTAGTATTAGCTTAATGTTATTGTAACTCCTTATGATTTCAAGCTCTCTACTGAGGAATGTGGTTAACTATTACATTTCTTATGCTCATAGTTAGAATAATTTGAGTACAGTAGTGTAAGCAGAGGGCAAAGCATTAAACTTAGTTATTTCCAGAGAGAAACAGTTTAAGCCAGCACCACTATCTGCTTAGTTTAGAAAGCAGCATTTGTTGGTTATTTTGCCATAGAGTTTATGTGTGTGTGTATTTCTTTATTATATCTTTTGCTCATACGTGAGGATTTTAAGACACTCCATTTAAATTATAGTAGTTCCCCCTTATCTGTGGTTTTGTTTTTTATGGTTTCAGTTACCTGTGGTCAAGTGCCATCTGAAAATATTAAATAGAAAATTCCAAAAAGAAACAATTTAAATTTTATATTGTTTCTTCTCTGAGTAGAATGATGAAATCTCATACCATCTACCTCCATCCCATCCAGGATGTGAATCATCCCTTTGTCCAACATACCAATCCTCCATGTACAGTAATGTATTTTGAGAGAAAGACCATGTTCACATAACTTTTCTTACAGTGTATTATTATAATTGTTCTGTTTCATCAGTAGTTAATCTGTTACTGTGCATAATTTATAAATTAAACTTTATCAGAGGTATGTATGTATAAAAAAAATACTAAATATAGGGCTTGGTATTATATGTGGTTTTGGGCATCCACTGGGAGTCTTAGAATGTATCCCCTCCAGATAAGGGGGACTACTGTAATAAGAATGTAAAAAATTGAATCTCCAAAGTAAAAAGTAATTGAAACTATGAACTGAAGAAAGTTAAATTTGAAGGTAAACGTAAATATTTATGCTTAAGGTCAAACCTCTAGTTAAACCAGGGCATGGAATTTACCTAACAGCTATACACCCATTCCTATTCCCACACATCTGTTTTTAAATTCATTAGGAATCCATATAATCCAGGTTGTATTTTAGTAGCAGCTTAGCAATCAGTATCATCAATTTACTGAATACCTCTCTTTCATACTAGCAGTCGACTAAAGCAATAGGGATTTAACAAATTACTTTCTTATATAGCTATTCTATATTTAAATTATTCTACATGTGGACCTGTTAAGTATTAAGTAGAGTACATCAGTTGATGGAACCTGCTCAACACTTTAAAAGTCTACCCTTGTGTAAATCCAAGATGATTTAATAGCATTGCTGGGGATTGGGAAAATGGAGAATTTTAAAACCTTTTATTTTTTACTGTGATTTAATACAAAAAGCTTATCGAGGTGAATATTTGTTGTTCTGACAACATGTAATGAGAAATTGCAAGAATTATTTGAAGATAAGTAATTTTTTTTTTTTTTAACCCAGAGAGAGTAGAAATACAAAAAATATTGTTTGGAATTGTGTATGACTTGAAATGAACAACCAGATGAGTTATGATAGTTCTGTTAAGGAAATGTGTCTGTCGTCTTTTCCAGTCTTCTTTTAGAGGACTCCGAAGAAGAAGAAGGTGACTTATGTCGAATTTGTCAAATGGCAGCTGCATCATCATCTAACTTGCTGATAGAGCCATGCAAGTGCACAGGAAGTTTACAGTATGTCCACCAAGAGTGTATGAAAAAGTGGTTACAGGCCAAAATTAACTCTGGTAAGATTTACCCTTTTGTGTATTTCGTTTTCACAGTTTTTCCAAGGGACGCATGTATGCGTGCATTTTAATTAACAAATTTGATGATAATTTGTTGTCTCAAATTTATAATGTTCAGAGTGTCTTGATCACTTTTTGAAGCAAAAACATAAAGAGCATTCATAAATTTAATTTATAGTAGTGTTATGTTTCGCTTATCCAACAAACTACTACTTCATCAGTATACTAAAACTGTAATTTGTTATTGTTCGTGACCCTTATATCATGTAAGATCCCTTTGAATCAAAGAGATATGCTTACTATGTTCCAGCTATATGTCCTTGACAAAGATTTTTTTTGTTTCTAATGCTGTTGTCTAATACGTCGATATTTTACAGTAAGAATAAGATTACTGTAGTGATTCATTTGTTTTTGAGTGCTTGCGATGTAGCCGGGCACAATTCTAGATGTGAGGTCTAGAGTTATAAACAAGACAGACAAGGCATCTGCTCTTGTAGTGTAGTATTGAGTGTTAAAGGAATTCCTTGTTGAACCAAGGACGTTTAAACTGAATAAAAAGGAGCTAGCTAATCAAGAATGAGGGCAAGAGCATTCCAGTAGAGGGAACAACTATTCAAAGACTGAAGGTCGGAATGATTTAGAACTGAATGAAGCTTGGTGTGTCTGGAGTATGATTAATGGGCAAGGAGAGAGGTGATACCATTGAAATAAGGGAGATTAGCAAAGGCTAGTTTATTTAAGACTTTTAGAGCTCCTGTCTGAAGTTTAGATTTTTATCAAAGTGTGTTGGGAAGCCACTGAAGGGCAGGGGAATGAAATCTTATTTGTATTTTGGCTGCTCTGTGGAGAATGAATTTTAGGGGGACAAGAGTAGAAGGGAAGCCAACCAGGTATCGATTGTGACCAACCAGAAATTATCTTACAAAGAGGTGGTGGTGGTAGTGTTAGAAATGGATGGATTCTGGTATGTTTTAGAGATAGATTCTGTTAAGACTTGCCAGTGGATTGGATATAGTAGAATGAAGGGGAGAGAACAATCAGGGAAACTCATATTGTTTCCTTGAACAACTAAGTAAGTTGTAGGGTTATTTATTGAAATAAAGATGACTGGGAATGGAATAAGTTTAGAAAAAGAAATCAAGACTTGTAGAAATACTATATATGAACTGCTTGTTAGATAACCATATGGAAATGTCAGGCAATTAGACAAGCCTGATGTTTCAGAGGGTACCAGCACTGAAAATTACAGTTTCAAAATTCATAAGTAATATTTTAAGTTTTGAGGTTAGAGCATAAGCAGATATTAAATAAATGAGCCCAGGACAGATTCCTGGAGCACCCAGATGGTTAGTGAGAGCAGAGAAGGAGATTTGAGGAGCAGCCTCAGTCTGGTAAGAAGGAAACATAAGAAAATGGAGTGTTATGCAAGCCAAAAAATACAGTACATTAAAGAGGGTGTAATCAACCCTCCTGACTTCTACAAAGAGATAAGAACAAAGAAATGATGGTTGGATTTAGTAGCATGAATGTCCTTGGTAGCTTGTCTCCATGGAGTGGTAGGGATCATGGCATGATTAGATTGGACTGAGAGAAGAAAATGAGGTAAGATGAGGAACAGCCACATAGACCTCTCTTTCAGTAAGCTTTACTATCAAGGAGACTGGAGATACCAGATAGGAATTGAAGAGTTATATGGGGTCATGGGATGTGTTTTGTTTTGTTTTGGAAGTAGGAGATTTTAAGGCATTTTTTAAATTCTAATGAGATACAATGGAGAGGGGAAAATATCATGAAAAGAAAAGGAAAAGATGGGATTCAGAACACACGTCACATGGTTAGTATATAATAGGAAGAATAATACTTAATTTCAGGAAGGCTAGTGTAGATACAGATGTAATTTCAGGAAGGCTAGTGTAGATACAGATGTTGCTCACTTTGTTGCTTTGATGAGAAGATGCTTAAAGTCCTGTTTTTTCTGTTTTCTTAATAAAGGAAGATAAATCTTTAGCTAATTAAGGAACAGTTTAAGAGATTTTGATATGTGGGAGAAATAACATTCTAAGATGTTTTCAGGAAGTATTAGTGTTCATAAAAATCGGTGACCATGAATATTACTTACAAGTGAGATACCTGTACAGTTTTTTAGAAGCAGTTTTTAGATGCTTAAGTACAGCCATCCATCTGAGTTCAGTAGGGTTGAGATTTTTACCAGACAGATATCTTGAAAGGAGATAAGGGTATTTGTAAGGACATGATTGTGATCCTAGAAATTTAAATTTAAATCAGTGGGGGAAGTAAGTACATCAAGAAGTGGATAATGAGAAAGTGGTAGGGTCTGTTTGTGTCTTTGACTCTTAACGGATATTCAAGAGAATTGCCAGAGTAGGTGAAGTAGAATGATGAAAAATTATAGGAACACGGGGGAGGGAATGCTTAAGATATGGATGCTGGGGTAGTGCAGTAAACTGATGACAGGGTCAAGGGTATGATCATAGAATGGATGGCTGAGGGTAGCGTAGGGTAATATTGGAAGCAAAGATATTGAGGAAGTCAGTAGTATTGAAAGTGCATGGTCTGCATGGCTGTTGAAATAGCCAAAAATAAGTTGATAAAGACAATTGAGAGCCAGGTGTTAAAGTCATTAATGAATGAGAAGGGGCTTGGAGTTTTAAAACAGCAATAGGTGGTGGTAGGGCATCTGTCCCCACGTCTTCATACTGAGGTAAAAGGGGTTGTGAGGGAAAAATGGCTGCATAAGAGTATTTATCAGTCAGAGGTGGGGGTGGTACTGTGGATGAGGCATGAATTTGAAGATATCATTCAAAAGAGATCGGTTATGAAAAGAATTTGCTTACATTAGACCATGAGTACCAGAGGACATAGAAATGACTAATCAGGTAAGGTGGAAAATTAGATCAGATTAATAAATATGTAATTTGTGAGATTGTAGGTCTGATAATGATACCTTGGTGACATATGCAAATAGGTCGTGAGGTATGATGGCATTAATTTTAATCTTAGTTGTTTGAGGAGTCATGTAACCTGTTTAAGCTGGAGATTATGAGGCTACTAGGAAACTTTCCCTACAGCCAGTTAGCAAAGGTTTCCTTGGGGTACGGAGCTTATTTTTTCTTTTAAGCTAGCCTCATCCCAAGGTTGTGGGGTGGACCATCTCACCTGTAGTAGCTTCCTCTTGTCTCTATGGTGTTACGACAGCCTCATAGGCTTCATTAGTCATTGCCCTGGAGTGTTAGGTTAAGATTAAATGAGTGCTCAGCATGGTTCTTGACACTTGGTAAGGGCCGGGAAATGTTAGCTATTGCCAAAATGAAAAAAACTTTTTTCACTTTTGATATATTTGCAATTGGATTGTTAGTGTTGTGTGTCTAGGAAGACAGATAATATGATGTATTGTTTAAATTTATAAAGCGTTACCCCACTCCCATTAGTCTAGTACCCATGTGGCACTATACTTAGCTATTACAGTATTATTGACTATATTCCCTATGCTGTACTTTAAACCCCCAAGACTATTTTGTAACTACCAAGTTGTACATCTTAATTCCTTCACCTTTTTCACCCAACCCCACTCCCATCTAGCAATCACCAGTTCGTTTTCTGTATCTATGAGTCTGTTTCCATTTCGTTTGTTTTATTTTTTAGATTACACATATGCGTGAAATCATATAGTATTTGTCTTTCTCTGTCTGGCTTATTTCACTTAGTGTAATACCTTCTAGGTCCATTCATGTCATAGCAAATGGTAAGATTACATTTTTTTATGACTGAGTAATCCATTATATATATGTACCACATCATCTTTATCCAGCTGTCTATTGATGAGTACTTAGGTTGCTTCAATATCTTGGCTATTGTAAATAGTGCTGCAGTGAACATAGGAGTGCATGTATCTTTTTGAATTAGGGTTTTGATTTTCTTGGGATAAATACCCAGAAGTGAGTGAAATTGCTGAGTCATAAAGTAGTCCTGTTTTTAATTTTTTGAGGAACCTCCAAACTATTTTCGATAGTGACAATACCATTTTGCAATCCCACCAACAGTTCATTTCTTCACATCCTCATCAACACTTGTTTTTTATTTGTTGATGGTAGCCATCCAGACAAGTGTGAGGTGATATCTCATTGTGGTTTTAATTTGCATTTCTCTGATGATTAGTAACATTGAGCATCTTTTCATATGTCTATTGGTCATCTGTATGTCCTCTTCAGTGAAATGCCTATTCAAGTCCCCTGCCCATTTTTTAATTGGATTGTTTGGTTTTTTGGTATTGAATTGTATAAGTTCTTTACATTTTAGATATTAACCCCTTATCAGTTGTATCATTGGGAAATATCTTCTCCCATTTAGTAGGTTGTCTTTTTGTTTTATTGGTATTTTCCTTTGCTGTGCAAATATTTTCCAATTTGATGTAGTCCCATTTACTTTTTCTTTTGTTTCCCTTGCGTGAGAAGATATATCAAAAAATATTACCCTCTGACCCATTGGAGTTTTTAAAAACAGATACCTCAGTTCTATCATGAATAAAATTGAATAATACTTACCTCATATGATTTTGTGAAAGTCATATGAGATGGTGTTTATAGTTTCTCACAGTACTAGGCACATGGTAAGTAGTCAAATGGGTTTTATAAGGTTATAAGTACTTTTTAAAATGTGGTCAAATGAATGTAAAGATCTCAAGAACTAAACCTTCTTGATAAATTTTCATAAGCCTTTTTCTTACCATAATGACCCTATCTGGTAGAAGACACTTTCTAGCAGCTTCCATATATATCTTAAACTATATACAAGTTGTACAAAGATGAATAAAACAAGTCTAGTACAAGTTTAAGCAAACATAGTCATGGACTACTGAATGAGATGGGGTATAATGGAAAGAGCCCTGGATTAAAGAATGTAGGGATAAATGGATTCCTTCCAGCTAGATGTGACCTTTTGGAACAACTTATATAAGTACACGTATTCCATAGAAGATAAAAATGAAGCCCTAAGATGAAAAATTTGTGCTAAATGATCTCCAAGGTCCATATTTTGTGACTATCATAGTTTTCCTGATTCTGAATCAGAAAATAGTTTTAAGAAATGTCTGATATGAGAAAGCTTTCTAAATGTCTTTTGCGTTTTTTATATTCTCCATCAAGTCATAATATGGGTTTATCCTAAATTTAGTTTAGTGGTACAATATTAGTTTTCAAAAATTAAGAAAATATTCTAGGTGCATTTTAATATCAACATTTTCACGTGTGCTAGACTCCTAAAACAACTGCTTTATTCGTATACTTGAAATATAGTGAATATCTTATGGAATTTGACTAAAACATATGAGACAACATAGACAACATACTACCTCAGAACAGCTTTCACTTTCCTTTCAGCTATTTTCTAGAGAATGCATGGAAGTTACTACTGCTTTCTTGGACTTTATGCCAAATTTTACTGAAGTAATTGTTTTTTATTAAAAAACACTAATTCTAAGAGTTTTATGAGCTCTTTGAAGACAGGGGTTACTACTCACTGTTTTCTTTCTAAATCTCCAGAACCTCTAATATTTCTTGGCACATAATAAGCACTAACCAGACATTAGTTGAATTGCATCTAAACCTCTACTGTGTTAGGACGTCTTTTTAATTTGAAGCTCTATCTAAAAATAAACATGGGGGAAAAGAGCTGTATGTTTATTAGACAAGACTACTACCTAACCATATGTTGAATGCATATGGGACAGAAGGAGCTTTCTTTTTATTGTGGTAAACTATATAAATATATATATATATATATATATATATATATATATATATATATATATAGTGTAAATTTGCCCTTTTAACCATTACTAAGTGTACAATTCAATGGTATTAGGTACACCCAGAATGTTGGGTGGCCATCGCCATTATCTACTTTCAAAACTTTTTCACCCCAGACACTATCCAACAAGCAGTAACACCCTCCTCCACTTCTTCCCAAACCCTGATAACTTCTGATTTACTTTCTCTCTGAATTTGCTTATTCAACATGTTTCATATAAATGGAATAATACAGTATTTGTCCTTTTTGCGTCTACCTTATTTTACTTGTCATAATGTTTTCAAGGTTCATCTATATCATAACATGCTTTAGGACATTTCTTTTATGGCCGAAAGGAGCTGTTTTCATCTGAACAAAAGTGAATGGTTCCTCACCCCTCCCTTAGTCTAAGGACAGCACATTCCTTAAACCACAGTAGATCTTAGGTATATAATATATTGTCACATCAAAGATACTGGCCTGAGTATATCTAATTAGTTGTTTGAGGTGTGCTATATTATTAACCATTGTTTTCATGCCATCTTGTGCCAAGGTATTTAAGGAGGAAGTAGGAAGTACAGATGACATTCCACTGTCAGCTTCCCATGGTAGGAATGTATGAGTACTTAGGAGAAAAAAATAATAACAGCTATCTAAATAATGGGTGGATGCTTAAATACCATAGAGTAGGACCTGACATACACGTTAGGTGTTGCCGATTGCTGTTTTAGGAGACATTAGTGGTTTATGGTAGAAATGCAGTCTTTCTCCCTCCATGATTTTCTACATTCTGAGCTTAAAACTTAAAAGGAAAAATGTTCTGTGGTGGTAGTAGCAAAACTAAGCTTTACTTGTAATTTAATTTTTACCAGGTTCTTCATTAGAGGCTGTAACCACCTGTGAACTCTGTAAAGAGAAGTTGCAGCTTAACCTGGAGGATTTTGATATTCATGAACTACATAGAGCTCATGCAAATGAACAAGTTAGTATATTTTGCCTAATTTGGTAAGTGTCTATTCTATGCTTAAAGGACAACTCTTGAAGAAAAGATTAAATCATGGTCAGGAAACTATCATTAAAATAATAAAAATAGCAATAATCTTAAAATAATTCCGTTACCGCATTAGGTATTATAATTTTATAATTTTTCTTTATTTTTCCCATAACTTTTTGTAACAGAGGCAAATAACCAAGTCACAGGTTTAAAATTTATTAAGATAAAATACATCATATGCTTCCTAAATAAACCTGAAAATAATAAAGGCTTAGGAAAGTGGTCCCAAGGTAGGCATGCCACCTCTGTCTCCTCAGAGCTGTCTAAGTTGTGAATCCCTCTTGAGTGCTGGAACATGATTAAAAAGCCAAGCCCAGAATTTGCATTTTATTCCTGTATTTTTTATGTTAGGAATAATTCTAACATACATATTCCCCATCTCCCTGTCCACTTCCAGTCTGCATTCTGCCCCTATGAATTTATCTGTTCTGCATATCTTTTATTCCAAATTCACATTGTTTCTCATTAGTATTTGTCTTATACTAGCTAATTTTAAATAATAATGTTGGGGTTTTTCTGATCAAATTAAGTTTCTCCAAATATTTTTTTCACATTTCTCAGATGTTTTAGAATGTTTTGATAACCCTTCTCCCCAATAATTGATTTGATCACTAACTTTTGAATCTTGAAGAGCTTTACATTTAAATTTTTTTTTGAGATGCTTAAATTATATAGTTAGAATATGAAGAGCTCAGTATTTTCCCCTCTTTAAAAGAAAATTCTTGGTGGGGGAAGTATTAAAGTAGATTGCAAGGATGATCCTAGAGTCAGTCATCTAAATGTACTTAGCATATTTGTTATAAAAAGAGGAATGTGATGGCGAAAGAATGCATGAATCCTTGAAAAACCCTTTTTTAATGAAAGGGTAATGGAGCCCTACTTTTTTTGACATGAAGTTCACATAACAAAAATTATTTAACGTAAACTAATATTAGTACATTTGCACTGTTGTGCATCCACCACCTGTAGGTTCCAAGATATTTTCATCTCTCCAAAAGAAAATCTTGTACCTATTAAGCAGTTTCTCCCATTACCCACCTCTCACATCCCCTGGCAACCATCAGTCTGCATTCTATCCCTATGAATTTGTTCTGGATATCTCATGCAAATCGAATAATGGAGTATATGATCTTTAGTGGACACCCTTTTTAAACGGGGGAATAATGGATACCCTTTGAAAATCTGATTAAACCATGGATACTCCTTACAAAATACATATAGGCACAAAATCTGTATGTGATTAAGGGATTCCCAGATCCCTTGAAGCTAATTGCTTAAATCCAGGTTAGGAATCACTGATAAAGTGAATGAAACATTAGGCAGTTGATGTAACACAAATGCTACTCTATATTAATTGTTTTATTCTCCAATGAGCCAGTTGCTCAAAATGGATACCACTTTCAGCAAAGAATTTTCTTAAATCCCCAAGGAGTCTCTAGACAGCTGAGCACTGATATTTTATATAACAGGAGAAAGAGTATGGAAAGGTGGAATCATGCAAAGAGGGTTTTTTTTTTTTTTTTTTTTTTTTTTGTCTTCTCAAAATGAGAATAGGTTTCAAAGGATAGTTTTCTCCCACCACTCTTCTTTCTCTAGATGCTCCATCATCTATCTTAAAGGTGTCATTTGGCTTTTCAGTTCAACTGGGAATGTTTTATTCTCCAATGATTTTAACAATCCACATCTTAAATAATTTAGAAGTGTTAGGAAATAAGTATAGTCATTGTAAAAACAAGGGTTTTGATTAAGCTTTCTGGCTCTAACTTTGTGTTTTTTGTGAATCTTGGATTCTAGTGGCTGACAGCTACCCTCATTTTAAATGATTAGTTTATACAGTTTAGTATTTCATCATCCAGTGACTTCATCTTTTTCAAGGTGATAACCATTAACATTTTTAAAATATTACAGATATGTGATTTCCTTTTAAGTTAAAAATAAGCAAAGTACTTAAGTGAAGCATTTTAAAATGCTTAATAAATCAGTATCAGATTTCTTAAATATTCTGTAAAATCTGATAACTTGCTAAAGTCAGTACTAAAAACAGATTTCTTAACTTTAGATGAGTTAATCACAAAGAAATATGGTACAACTTACAGATAGTTTGCCATATAAAAATTACAGGACAGTTTAGATTTTAATAACATGATTTGTAGTCTTAGCTTCAAAACAGAACAGTTTGGAATAAAATAACCAAGGAACAGTTACTCTATTTCTTTTTTTAGTTCATATTTGTAATTACCATTGCCATTAAATTAATTCTATCACATAAACAGTTGATCTATGAGAATAGGTTTTTAATTATATAGTGTATTGATTTAGCTATATATGAAATGGTAGTTTTTAAGTAAACACTTATAGCTAGCCATTTGTGCAATGAAATCTGTTATAAGCATTCATTCTACCATCAAATGACTGAAAGCTCCTACTTTTATATGTCATTACATGAAGACTACATGAGACTAAAGAGGATACTCACACACCTATTTGGACTCATTATTTGGCATAAGTAAAAATATATGAAATTATGAAGGACAGCCTTTTATTTTCTGTTTTAATAGATAGCACCATTTCTCTTATTAGGAACTAGACATGAATGTATTTCCTCTAGTTTATCATTATGTTATGAATATCAATCTCAAGTCTACTAATTTTTCATTTTCCATATTCTTTTTCTCCTATTTGCTTACCTATTGAAGGCTGAGTATGAGTTTATCAGCTCTGGTCTCTACCTAGTTGTGTTACTGCACTTGTGCGAACAAAGCTTTTCTGATATGATGGGAAATACAAATGAACCAAGTACACGTGTCCGAGTAAGTAATACTGGAGTGGGGGGGTGTGATGCACCATGTTTGTTTTGGAAAGCAGATTGTATTATATGTTTACATTCTATTTTCTTTGGAGAGCTCTTATAATAAAATATGTCTTAAAAATAAAGATATTGTAGATTTAATAGAAATTGCTGTCTTCCTTTGATATCAAGGAGCCTAATTTTCTCATAAAACTCTTTTAGAAAGTAATTTTCTAGCTCTTAAAGGTAATTGAATATATTTCAGTGAAAACCCAGAATCAGAATTGGAAACACTAAGGGAAAAAGTTCTTTTTAATTTGGGGGTGGATGGGGACAGTATTATAACTTGGAAACCTGAAATAGAACTCAAAAAGCCAAGAGAATATGGGAAATTTATTTTTTACTGTCATGTAAAATTTTTAAGTGTGTTCATATTACAAACTATTTAAGATACAGACTATTTGGTGTTTACTCTGTATGCTGTTACCTTAATTTAACACTTAGACTAGCTATTTGCAAGTAATTTTTTTGTTAGGTATTTACAAGTAATTGATACTGTTTGCCTCAGTATACCAGAGGAAATTTATACCCTGCTGCCTTGCCCATTTTGTGTAGCAAAGGTTAGGTCCCTCTGCGTCTCATTGCTGTAACATTCTGGACACTTCACATCTTGAAATGTGTTCATAAACATATCCTTTAAACTTTTTTTTATCTAAATGTTGACTTTGATGATAAAAATTTAGCAGTTAATGATGAGATGTAATGTTTCTATTTTTATATAATACTGCTTCTAAATTGGTAAAATATTTTTCTGTAATGTGGACATTATACCTGTGAGCCAATTGATAGATTATTTTTATTGAAAGAAAAGAGGATAAACTAAGAGTATTCAGAATTTGAGCAAAGATCTCTTCTGAATACGATAGTACCTAAATTTAGTTTATGCTTAAAAATGATTTCTAAAAAGGCGACTTACCTCTTTAGAATGAATAAACCATATAAAGCATATAGTAATATCTATTGAATTCATGCTTTTGTAAAGCTAGAGACAAGTTAATGTTAAATTGCAAGTCATTTTATGATTTTTAAAATACAGAATCAAACGTAATACTTCTAGAGCTATCAAATTTAGGTTGGAAAATACTGATTCCTGTCTTTTAATTAATAGTATTTTAATTAACCACTAAAATTAAATTCATTTGGTTACAAATTACTTTTCATAAATTTTTGATGTATTATTATATTTATGCAAGAGGACTATCTTTGAGTAAAATTATTGTATCTGCTTCTAATTTCTACATGAGTACATGATTTCTACATGAATAATAATGATTTGTTTTTTAAAAAAATTTTAAATGCCAAACTTTGTAATTTTTGATGTGGGGAGAGAAAGACCCCTATTTTAAAGGCTTAAAATAATGTTTTGACTTTTTATATAGAAATGAATCTCCTATACTGATTCTCTCTTTAGATCCATTTGCAACATTTCAACTACTGTATTTCTTTCTGCATTATTTCTAGTTTATTAACCTTGCAAGAACTCTTCAGGCACATATGGAAGATCTCGAAAGTAGGTGGAATTTCTCCTCCCCAGACTTGTTGAATTTACTTTTGCAAATTAAACCCACATTGCAAAACCTAAGTATATATACTCTATCAAATTAGAGTTTCATTTATAGGCTTTATAATACCAATTGATTCGGGAAAGATGGGCTGGGCAGCTGACATTAGTTTTTTAAAGCACATATTTTTAAAATTAATTTTACGGTATGGAAGGATATAACTTAAACCACCAGTATTTTAATTATATTTTAAATAAAATTTTATTTTTGATCACCTTAATTTTAACATTTAAAGAAACAAAGACATGTTTGACTAATCAAATTACACTTTTTTAATCTGTTAGATATTTTTGAGTATATGAAATTTTAGTTTTTATTCCGTTTTATTTGATCGTAAAAGGTTTTCCCTTTTATGTATAGTTCTAGGAAAATAGGGGTGAAAGAATCCTAATTCTGAGTTCATAACAGAAGCTGTATGGGGGCGGGGTGTTGGTTTGTTTGTTTTGCTTTTTGTTTAGGTCCTCGTGACCTTTAATAGGCAGCCAGCTCCACCAATGCTCTATCTAATCTCTTAAGGTCACATTACAGGACTTCTGCCTGGGCACCTTTATGAAGGCACTTAATGCCCAAATCTTTACAGACATCTGCACAGCTTACCCTCTTCTTAAAGCCCTACAACCTCCAGGGTGCTTCATACCAGGTGGGCACAGATATGAGTGGCTCTGGAACAGTTCTTGAGAATCCAGGATTACCCATGTTTAGTACTTTTTCAGCCAAAGCAAGTGGCTCCCCATGATCAGATTCCAATACACTTCTTTGAAGTGTTTTAAAATATGTAGTCTCCATTTAATTAGCTTCTATATTCATCTTCAAAATACTTGAAATGTTATCTGTAGTGTGCATAACATTTTTACTTTTAGAGAAAGCTCAGCATCTTTGGAGTAAGGTTTGAGAAGGAATTAGTCCTTATAAGAACCGTTTAATTCCTGATTATTCTTAGACATGGATTTTTGTCATTCTGTACTATTTTTAAGTTTTAAAAGGATTAGAAATATAACCAGGTAATGCATTTTCAGAATTTTAGTATGTGTGAAAAAGATACATAAAAGGGTCAAATGGTATATCAAATGGGAATTCATTTGGTGTAAATCTTTTTTTCCTTCTTAGTTTAGATCTCTTATACTTTGTCAGATATGATTATAGTAGTTTGTTTCAGTGTACATTTTCCCCAAATTGTTGTGGTTTTTCTTTTTGAAAAACAATCTCATTTAAAATTTAGTTTTCTAAACATAGCCGTGCCTACTCCCAACCTGTGAGAAAGAGGAACAAGATGAAGGTGAAATATACCCAGACTCAGCTGACAGTGAAAGATGTTGCAGGTGCTACAAGTTAACTTCCAAGTACCAGAGTATTAATGTATTCTGAAAATTGGTTCTGAGTGAATTTTCTTTGTGGTATAAATCGAATAGGAAACATGAGTTCTCTGCAAAGCTATTTTATTTTTTAGTTTGATATACTTCTTGATAACAGCATAAAACGAAACCATAGGATTTACTCATTCATGAGCTAAGCATGTTCAATATTAGTTACTAAAAACGAATTTAAGTTCTGCAAGAAAAACAGACTGAAGTATGAAAATAAATTCATCTAGTCACATGTAGCATAATTTTCTTGTTGATTCCACTTGGTGGGAGTTCTTAAGATTATTCAGTATTAACAAAAGTATAATTTAACCTTTCTGCCCTTGATAATAGGGGAAATGCTATTTAGATGTTTTATATAGTGAACCTGCATGTTGACCTCAACATGCACAGCAGTTTACAGAATACATAGTTTTATATTTATGTGTCCTTCCTAAAGATATTTTAGGATGTTTTATATTAAGCTCTTGAGCTACTAATGACCCTAAAATAAATTGAGGTCAGAAATGTTACAAAAATGCTGTCTATGACATTGTGGAGGCATAGGAATAATCTCAACAGAAGGTTTTTACTAAACCCAATTATTCTAACTTAGGCTATGTCTATATAAAGCTTTTTTGACTAAGTAGAGCTTTTTCTTGGCATTGTATAGACATAGCTTTGATATACAATTTGGAAGAACACTCATAACCTATTCAATGTACTTTTTTTTGTCATTCTCATCAATGCATAAAAATATACAGTGGTAATAATAAGCCACATTCTACTCAGGTGTGCGAGAGCACTTGCCTTAAATTCACTTTTTCTCTAGTGTATGTCATTAGCTACTATGAACATAAATTGATCTCAGAAACTTTAGATGTTCTTGAGGCATATTTTTAAACATTTTCATTTCTATAAAAACTACAAGATGTGTGGGGCATTGTGGATGAGCATCACCCACAGTCGAACCACCCTGACCCTGTCATAACTTGACATTTTGATCGAACACTATACTAAGTTGGGATTTTATTTTACAAGTCATTGCAGTTCTGGCTTCATAGTTACACTTCCATTCTCGTTCCCCTTAAAATCATTCTTGATCATGCTGTTTTCTTTCAACAGCTTCAGAGGATGATTCCGAAGAAGATGGAGACCATAACAGAACATTTGATATTGCCTAACTTCACATAACACAAATGGATCTGTGAACAAATGTTCGTTAAAACTGGCAATTAAGTATGAATTAATTTTGTGGGAGAATGCCTATCGAATACATTATCTATATATATAAAATGAATATATATATACATATGTGTACATGTATATGTATATTCATTCTCAAGTGTTGCTGAATTAAAATTCTAATTGCTGGACCTTTTAACATGGCCAGTGACTGATGTTTATAAAATGGTAATCAAAAGTATTTTTCTTTTAGGTAAGTGGGAAAGTGTTACTCTTGTTTTAAATATCTAAGTAATGCTGACAGCCCTTTTTTGTGTTCTGATTACTGTAGTCATATTTATGAAGAAAGTTTGTGTTTTAGTCTCTTGCTAGTGGAAAAAAGACAAAAATATGCTTTCAAAATAAAATGCCAGATGGCACCTAATTATTTTTCCTTTTAAAATGCCTTAAGTTGCAATCTCATTTTCGTAATCATTTGCTTCCAGTGTTAAAAAAAAAAAAGAATGGGGAGTAAGTTGTGAAGAGCATTATATTAGGTGTCCAAATTTAATTTGGATTCTAAATTCATTTAGCAATAAAATCTAATTTTAAAAAGTATATGAATATAAAATATATAAATGATGGATAAAGTTTTGTATTGATTTGATAAATGCAGATTATATTTGATAGGCCATAGGATGTAGATACTCCTTTTAGGAATATTACAGCTATAAATTATATCAGAATTGCCAGTCAAATGCTATTTGGTTAAAAAAAAATGATTGCAATCTCAAGTTGATGGACTATTTTTAAATCCCACATTCAAAGTTTAAAACACTGGTTTTCAATGTGTTTTTTAGTGTCGTCACTTCTTTATAGATAAATATGATTAAAAAAAAATAACCTGTTTGGATCCTGGTTGTTTTTTAAATGTTTCTTGTTAATTCTGAGCATGTATTTGATGACTTAACTATTTTTCACTACCTTTGGAAAACAGGTGAACATTACCTCTTCACCACGAATAGATCTACACTGAGATCATGAGTTGTATATACTTCCAAAACAGTATATATTCTGTCAACACCCTTAGATACATTTAACAACACCTTCAGGTGGGTTCAGGTTAAAGTCTTATGCCATAGCAACAAACTTCTTTTTCAGAACCTAAATAGAAGCCATGTAATTTCTCAACAGTTTGCCCACACTTAGTTTGTTGGTCTTAGTGTAAAACCTGGCTGGAAATAAAGTGTGTGTGCCGATTGATTTACTTTATAGTTTGAAATGTTTCCTTTTAAACTGGTGCTCAAAGTAGACTTCAAACCTCATAGGCAAGAATTGTACAAAAATTTCAAATTCCACTTCTTAGAAAAGTATAAATGTTTCTAAAACATTTCTCACCTTTTACCTGTTATCTTTGTATTGCCGTAAATCAAAAATCCACAGTTTAAAGATGCCAGTTTCGGTATCTATTCTCTGGGTCCTTGGGAATGCTTCGAATTTGAAACGTTATAGTTTGAATAGAACTCAGCATGAGAATTAGTGCCTTTTGCATTAACCTACAAAATTTATTTGAAAATTTTAATTAAATGGTAGAAAACATTCTATTGTTGTACAGACCATTTTTAATAGTTTTTTTAATATTAAATGTTAAATGACAGTAGCTTGAGCTTTATAATATTCTTGTAGTTCCTTAGCACTACTTGGTATTTCAATATTATATTAGCTTCTGATAGTCCTGTAAATGTGAATTAGAGGGAATACACAGTCTTTTCATTTGATTATCACTTTTAAACTCTGAACAAAAATAGAGACCATACACTACTCACCTCAAAGAATGCAAATTCCTAGGAAAATGTATTTAATGTTATTCTCTCTAGATATCTGCCAAACATAAGAATTTATACTTTCATTAGCTAGAACCAAGATGCTGAAGAAAGCAATTTACACATTCTGAATGTAAACGAGCACGGATGTTATTTGCTAATATTAAAAATACACACTTGAATGATCCAGTTATCTCTTGACCACCAAATAGATACAGAACATTTATAGATGTCAGATATATAAAGAAAATTAAGGTCTAACACTTCATTACCATGGTCTTACAAGGATTTGTTTGAAAAATGAAATCAAACATGGAAAATTATCCTAGTTTAAAACAGCCATTTTGCACGAGCTGCCATTAGGCAGAAGTTATCAAAATGAACAGAAGAAAATTAGTTGTATGGTAGTTGAATGGAAAGAGGGATTCTAAAGCAGCTGGGCAGTAAAGCTTTCTGTGAAAATGGAAATATTGTATAATTTGCATTGCCCAGGATGGTAGCTATCAACTGCATGTGATATGAGCATTTGAAATGTGGCTAGTGTGATTGAGGAAGTAAACTTTAAGTTACATTTAATTTTAACTTATTTAAATAGGTACAGGTGGCTAGAGGCTACCATATTGATCATTGTAGAGATTCGTAACACAGGCCATTTTAAGGAAGAAGTAAGATCATCCTTAGTTCTTAAACTGGTGATTGTCAGATGGGAGTTTAGGGGGCTCGGTGAAAAAGATGAAGGGATTAAGTACCAATTGGTTACAAAATTGTCATAAGAATGTGAAGTACAGTGTAAAAAATATAGTTGGTAATATAATACCCATGTATAGTGCCAAGTGGGTATTAGACTAACCAGGGGGATCACTTCATAAGTTACATAAAGATCTTAACCACTATGCTGTACACCTGAAAGGAATATAAAATAATACTGACTAATTGGGGGGAAAAATCCTTAGTTCATGAAGGACTGGTAGAATTTGAATAGGAAAAGTGAGGAATTTCAATCTTATGTTCACTATTAGTACCACTATTAATAGCTTATCAGTAATAAAATACACATTTAAAGCACTACATAAAGTCTTAGAAATGTAGAGCTCTTACAGAGCATAATTATATAACACAGTTGGTATAACATTTGCTCTTTTAGTACCACATAGCCACACTGTATAGTCTTATGTCATCACTTTGTAGTTATTCATGTCTCATAAGCAGTATTGTTAATTTTAAGGAGGGGTTTTTTGATTCACAGTGGCCAAAGGAAACAGATGGCACAAGCTGGGACTTTGTTGGCATTTGGTCAACCTTGAGAAGAGAGTGTATTTCATGTAAGCAAAAGTATTCCTCATAAGATAATTGATAGGATGTGGGTTAGGGGGAGAGAGTGTTTTCCTGAGCTTTCAAGTTTCTAAATACATATAATTTTATGTGAACTCTATGCAGTCTTTAACTTTTCTAATATTGTTTTTAATCTGCAAAAAATACTAAAGAAAACAATGCTTTATTTTTTTCTCTCCTCCCCCCCCATATATATGATTATTTTCATTTTGAGCATCATTACACAGCAGTATACATAGTGTTTTTCTGCAGTTTTTGCTTGCATAGCTTTTGTGTCATTCAGTAGTAAAATTCATCCAATGCTTAGGGAGCATGAGATACCACATGTAGGAACAGGTATGACAAGAGAAACATCCTTAACGGGGCACTGTGATACAAGCGTTACCCTTACTGCCAGCCTCCCCACCTTCCTGGTATGACTAATTTTTTTGTTTCAAAAAATTGATAAAATTTTATTAAAATTCTGACCATTTGTGGTCAGTACTAAATATTTGTTGTCCAAAATGGTGTTCTAAAAATAATGAAAATGTAAAATTAGTTGAATTATGTGAAATATGAGGTGTGAAAATCTAAAATTTTCTACATCTAAATCATAAAAGAAGATAACATAAGGCATTATCTATCAGTAACCAACATTAGTGATACCAAAACGTATAGGAGCTATTTAAAGACAGTTTTATTCTGTATATCGTGTTTATTAATAAAGGAACAAGACCCAGAAATTTCTAAAGACCTAGTGATTATTATTGAAACCCTAGGTAGAATTTTTTTTTCCCAGCTGTAAACCAAAGTGGTTCAACTAAATGGAATGGAAGTCGACTGGGTTTTTATTTTTATCTGGCCTTTACTCAAGGTACTCAAGGTTTCCTTTACTCAAGTGAAAGTTAACATCTGGAGAAGTGGTTAAAACAAAGCAACATATCTAAAATCATTCCTTTTTCAAAACCTTGTTTTTTTCATAATGAATCCAAAGATGATTTTTTGTCACAATGATGACATGAGAATAAGGAATGTTACTGAAATAAGTAAATATGCCATAAAAACTTAGTTTTCATTGTCACGTTTTATATTGAAATCTTGCACAAGAATCACTGACAATGTATTAATGTGAGATTTCCAAAAACTCAGTCAAACTGAACAGCATATTTGGTTTCTTCTGCAACTAACAAAACACAGTCGTCATTATAAGGTGATAGGGGTGCAGTTGAAAAAATTGTGGTGAAACCAGAATCCAAATTTCTTTTGTACAGGAACCAAATGATTGCTCCCAAAACTGTCAAAATTACTGTGCTAGCAATCACCAAAGCTGATATTAAAATGTGGTTATCTGAAAAGGAAAAGACAAAATAAAATATGGGAAATCAGGATAACACAAGTTGCTAGTATTGCATGGGGGGGCACGATAGTTTCCTCATGTAAATATTTGCCTATTTTGAGAATTTTTCACACTGGTGAGAGAAATGACATGTTCGTTACTATCAAGATTTATGTTTTTCTTAGCTTGAACAATTGCTGTACTTAAAAAATTTCATATAAACTTTGCCTAAAAATCTCCCTTTTTTTATCTTTGGAATTTATTCTATATATTTGTATATCACTGAAGTAATTATGTACAGCCTTACAGTTCTTGGCTATTCAAAACTCTTGTAATCACCTTTTTGTAGGAGTTTAGTTTAATCAAGTGAAATTACTCAGTTCATGAGTTAAGGAGGACAATGCTTTGAGAAAATACTTGTATTTAGTAGTAAAAAAAAAAAATGAAAAAGTGAGTTATTTTATCTTTATAGATGTACTTTTTCATTACTATTATTTTAATATGCTCATAATGCTCCTTTCAGCAGGGACTTGGAAAATTGAAAGCAAGAAAAATCTAGCCAAAAGTTAATTTGTTAAGGTGAGGGAAAGCCATTGATATTAAAAATAGTGACAGGCTTCTTTATATAAGAAGTTGGAAGAAGTGAGGAAATAGCTACAGCTGAATTGTCTTCTTTTCAGTCCTAATAGGTAAAATTTTGTAGTGACCACAGTTTATTAAGGTGTGCAGGCATGTTGTTTGTTATTAGAAGCATTTCAGTGAAAAAATATTACACCAAAAATTCTGTAAACAGTTCAAATGGGATTCTTTCATTTCTTGTATTTTTACATTATGCGAGTGGCCAAGCTGCCTCCCGTGCCTTTGGTTTGGCTAGCTGCATTAGCAGTGAAATGTGGAAGGATGCCAGTCTTGAGGCAACTCATGAGTGGTGTTAATCTCGGTTTTCTACATGAACTAAAGGAAGAAATCTTCCTTCTTTAGCCTAATAAAAGGAAGTTGAGGAAACCTAGAACATAAGCTTTCACTCCCCTCATTTCTCAAACCCATATACTCCATCTTCTCAACCAAAAGTCAGCAGTGATCTGACTAAATGCAGAAACACAAGTACTTAAATGGTTCTTGTGTCTACTACAGCTGGACTATTAGCTACTCAGCCTTGAGATGTCACTTGGTTTGCCTGACAGTGCTCTCTATTTTTCAAACTGCTTCATCTTTTGGACTCAAAACCCTGCTTGGTTAATCTAAATCATTTGAATAGCTTATGTAAATAAAGATAAGTGTGTATGTAGCTGATACGTCACCCCACATTACTCCCAAGTCCATTCTACCTTGAATTCCCTTAAATGATAACACCAGTAGCCACTGGTAAGTCATCCAATCTGGTGATTATACTAGGCTTTACATTAATCATCAAGACTACATACACATCTTTTTTCCATTCTGACCATTCCTCTTGCTGCCTGCCTTAAATCTAACACTAATTGAGACCCAAACTATAAAATCTACCTTTAAAAAATGATGCAAGACTTGTTGGACTGTATCATTACAGGCCAATTTGAGTGCCTACTGTATACATAAAACTCCCAGCTTTAGAAAGCAGAAAATTCAAACCACTTCGGTTTATGCTGATCCATTTTCTTGGATATCTGTCTTTCACGCTTAATACTAATATCTACTTGTCCTTGGAGATACAACTCCTGCATTGTCTCCAGTAAGCCTGTGCTGCAGCCTGCTTAAGCTAACTTGCCATTTCCTGTGTGCTTACCACACCATGTATATCTGAGTGCAGCCACTTTTCCAAAGGGGATGGCAAGCTTTCAAACATCCTTTCCATTTCCTTTTGGTCTTCAGTCATTGGCTCAAATATGGCCTTCCCTGGCTAACATACTAGGGGAGAAAAGGCAACACCCCCCCCCCCCTTTTTTCCTGCACACACATTCATCCTGCCTTTTTTCTACAGTGTATGTCATCGTGTGACATAAGATTTACATATATTTGACCTCAATAAGATGTAAGCTGAGAGCAGAGGCTTTTTCTATTCGCTGCTTTCAATGTATAGTTGAAGAAAGCCTGGAAGACAGTTGTAGTTACACATTTATGAGATGTTTTTTAATGAATTTAAAGATAAGTTTAAAGACAGTGTTGCCTGACATGGATTTTGAGACTCACTGACCCATTTGATCTTTTCTAAACATATTTCACTCTGCATATATTTTTTCTAAGTATACATACATAGCTTAAAATTCATGGTTCTACAGGGTACGCAGCGAACAATACTATGCTGTTCCGGCCACATATACTCCTCGCCCTTAATTTCTATTACTCAAAGTTAACTTCACCTGTTACCTCCCCACCCTTACTTCCCTCCAGCACTTCCAGCCTTCACAAATGGATGTTGCCTTTTCCCCTAAAGAACTGGATCTCTGAAGGTGGAGTGTCTCCCACAGCCTCGCATTGTGCACCTGGGGCCTGGGGCACGAACCCAGGACCTGCATGTAAAGCAGACCTGCTAACCTCCCCCATTTTTTATTTCCAAATGGCTAATAAACATAAAGGTGTTCAATATCATCACATCAAGGAAATTAAAATAAGATCACTGCATACCGCAAAAATTAGATTGACAATAACTTGGGAACACTGCCAATAGGAATGTAATACAGTTCAACCACTATGAAAAATTATGTAATGGTTTCTAATAAACATTAGCTACCCTATGGTTGCAGTTCCACTCTGGAATATACGCAAGGAAAATGAGAATATTGGTCCAAAGAAATGTATGAAAATGTCCTAGGCAGTTCTGGCATATTAGTGCCAAACTAGAAATGAGCCAAATACCCATAAACAAGGGAATGGACAAACTGGTATATTTATAAAATGCAATAATAAAGTCCTGTATGTATGCACATGGACAAATGTTAAAAAAAAAAAACATCCCTGAGTGAAGAAAATCACTAGAGTTAGATTTATGTGAAGTTCAAGAAAAGCAACTAATGTATGCTGATAAAAAGCATAATAGTGGGTACTGGTGGAATAGGGTGGACATTTATGGGAAAGAGATGTGATGGAAATATCCTCTATCTTGATCTGAGCAGTAGTTACACAGGTGTATACATAAGCAACTCTCAAGGTGTACATTTAAGATTTGTGTGTTTCACCCTATGTTTATCTCAAAATATGGAGATTAAAAACTATACAATTGACAAAAATTCAAAAGTTTTATAATGGACTCATACACTGCTTGGAATGCAAAATGGTACAACTCAAACTATCAGTATCAATCGAAGTTATATATTGACTTTCAATTTAGCATTTCAGGTAATTAAACATGTAGTTGAGCAAGGTGACTGATTCTTTGCAGCATTGTTTGTAATAGCAGAAGTTTGGAAACAGCCTAGTAGTAGCCTGGAGCTGTTTAAAAACCTACGTGTATCCACACAATGTAAGAGTGTGTAATTGTAAAAAAGAAGGAAGATCAATTCATAGATAATGATATGGAGAGCTATCTAGAATATATTCGTGAATAAGAGAGACTAAGTCATGTATATCAGTTTGCTTATTGGCAAAAGAAACAATAGAGTTAAAGAAGAAACAAATGGTGTCTGGTAAGGCAGAACGGGGGCAAAATGGGAGACAGACTTCTTAGTGTTTGCCTTGTATATTATTGCTTTTTGACCCATGTGATATATTACCAGATCTTTTTTAAAAAAATACATTTAGTAAACCCTTCAGATGTTCATGACTTGTAATTACAGCATGAGGTGAAAATTTTTTAAACAAAAGATGCAGAGTCATTTACCACAAAAACAATGGAGTTCAGTGAGAAAATATAATTTGGTGCTTAAAAAAATACTCATTTCATACATAACTTGCAATTAATCATTTAAAATGTTAGGTCATTACTAAACTAACAATTTGTTCAATGTCTGTATGAAAGTTCTACTTCAAGTTAAATAATTTTTTAAAGGGGTCTTAAGTAGTATTTTCACTTGCTAGAATCAATATATTTTTGTGGGAAAAATTTTACAAAAGACTTACTTACCTGATAAATATTTCTTTTCATATGGAACTAAAATAGAAAAGAAAATTTAAATTTAACTTTGCTTTTAAATACTTTCAAAGTGGTTAAAAATGAACCCTTTTATAGCTTAATATCATCCATAGTTTTACTGCTTGATCAATTGCCTATTTTATCTATTTTGAAATTAGTTTTTAAAAAACGATGGAGAGATCTAACAATGCATTAGCTTGCTTGGTGATAAAAGAATAAGGGACTCAAGAAAAAGACTATGATGAGGTGAGGGAAATAAAAGGATTTTAGTTGGACAGTCTGTAAAAATAAACATAGTAAAAGTATACAACTATAACCTTAACCTCATTTATGGATTTGCTCACTATTTCAGAGCTATAGTTTAATTAAAAAATTGAGTTATATAATACTGCCCTGAGGTACAGTACATAAAAAAAAACTTTTTAAAAAATCCAATAGATACTGGAAGTTGAATGTTACTACCATTAAAACTATGACAGATTTTACATAATCATTATAAAGCTAATTGTGGTCAAGAACTCTGCTTAACAAGTAAAAAAAAAAAAACTCATTCCAGATGTTAGTAAAGGAAATAAATAATCAGAGACATGTATAGTTTTGGTTTATAGTTGAAATAGTAGTGGGGAATAATAAGGATGCAAAGTGAAGAAATATGCATCCCAAAATCATATTTTGAAATTTTAAGTGTTTTTAATGAGAAAACTTCTTTTTAAAAGAACAGATTTTGTCTAATGTTTAACAATAACACCAAAATGTTATTGTGAGACAGGATAACTTTGTTTACTAGAGCAGGGGTCCCCAAATCCCAGGCCGCAGACCGGTACCGTCCATGGCCTGTTAGGAAATGGGCCTCGCAGCAGGAAGTGAGTGACAGGCAAGTGAGCAAAGCTTCATCTGTATTTGCAGCCACTTGCCAGCACTAGCATCACCACCTCAGCTCCACCTCGGATCATCAGGATCATCAGGCATTAGAGTCTCATAGGAGCACTGGTCCCTGGTGCCAAAAAAGGTTGGGGACTGCTGCACTAGAGCATTTTGATGGGTCAGAAGAAATTTATATTTTAATCCAGAATAAATTATAAACTACAATGCATTTTTTCTTTATCCACCTAAACAAAAGAACTATTGTTCTTGTACAGAATCAATTATTTGTAAACATTAGAATTCTGGAATCGGACATGATTATTTATCACCACTTTAACTGTTCAATTAAATCACAGGCAAAGATGCTGTGATAATTCCTTTGAACGACAGAAGAAATTCTGACTTTTTGCAAGTTCTAAGAAGCAGATAGAATAAAAATATGTATAGTTCACTTGATCCGGCCCTATCTCTGAAATGTAGGAGAATTAATATATTTGACTTTGAAGAGAAGATCTGGGAGCAAACCATCCTAATCTGAAATCTTACTCCTATTGAGGCGCACTTATCTCACCCGTCTTAGAATGGAAAAATGTCTTCAATTATACTTACTAGCTGCCTTACAAAGGGTTCCTTGCACAGAAGAAACTTCACAATTTCCTTTTTTCCATTCACCAGTTGTGGTGTGCAAATAGGCACAGGTGTCAACTAGATCCTCCTCATCGTCTTGGTCTGCCCACTTACCAAATGTCATATTTGACTTATCAAACCATTTGAAACTCTCATCTGTCAGATAAGAATATTTTCAGCATTATCACAATATAAAAGAAAGTCAAAAGTGTTTAGAATTAAAGTTGGGAAGTTATTAAGGTATATCTGGTCTAAACTTTTGTTTGTAGGATTTAAATTAGAAGGGGGAATATACTCTGTTTACAGGTAAATCAAAGGTATTTGTTCAAGAAGCCTCGAGATGTCATATTGGGAAAGAAAAAAATATAACATTTTTATGGGAAATAACCAAGAAAATGGCTAAATGATTAATGGTAACCTTAGTAATTTAATTTTGGAAATAATTATATATGAGCTTTATATTCTATAGGGACAATAAATACATTAACATGATATAACCCTGATACTTCAGTCTAGCTGTATCCTATTAATCACTGACACTAATGCTGATTTTTATTACCCTACCATACTGCAAAAATACTGATCCTAGAACATTTTAATCCAGACCAGAATCAACTTTGACTTTCACATGTGAAACACATTGAGCTGCTCAGGGGAAAAGCTGTAGTACAAGCCATGAGTGGATACTGAAAATACAGTATCTGGAGACCAGAGGAAACATCGGTTTAAACTATAGAATTGAAGAATCTACAAGAAAGTCACCAGTTTTACAAATATTAAGAAAACAAAGGTGATATCCCTCAAGGTAAAGTGTATCACTTACCATCTGTATCAAAAAACATGCCTAGGAGGATATTATCCGAGCCTTTCCATTGCTTTTTCAAAGTATCCAGTATAAAAGCATTTTCTTCTTCATTGTGTATGCTTATCATGTCTCCTCCTGAAAATTATTTTAGGAAGAAAAAATGTCAGCATGTTCCCAGAACTGATGAAAATCACATGAAGTATATATACGCATGTTACACTTTTACATTTTTAAAAAGTTTAACAAGAATGTTATACACATTTCTGAAGTGACAATATGATCATAAGAAAAGTAAAATGATAATGTGATAATGATAAATTGAGCAAAATCATTTTATATTCTTTCATTCACTTGTAACCACAAAACTAGAGAGAAAACGGGGAGACTTAAGCAGTAAAACACACTTTACATATCTCTCAACTCTTCTTTTCCCCTTTACCAGCTTACTCTAGCAATCACAGCCCATTCTGCCCTCATTTCACAAGTGGAGAGGTAGCTCTGACCACACCCAGAAGAGCTGCACAGTATGAGGGCAACTTGCCAAAACAGTCCCAAAACCTAGCGAAGTTTTAAGTAACAAGCAGTCTCTCTGACCTGCCTCATTTAACTGGATTTCATGCACCTGCTGCCTGAAGCCAGTGTTTTCCCATATTTTCCATTGGGGTCATCCTTAAAACTAAGTCCTGGCTAAGGAAACCAACTGACTGATAAAGGAGGTCCTCATTCTCATTGGATAGCTGATTTTTCCTGAGGTGTCTCACCTGTTCTAGAGTAAGGAGCAGCAGGCACGCATATTTTGTCTCACAAAAATTGTTTTATCCTTACAATCTATAAGCTACATAGCAACCTATAAACATTAGTAACTTCACTTTTCCAAGAGATATTTAACCTGTTTCTTACCCAACGATTCTCTTGCAAATTAAAAAAATAATGTCACTGTCTTAGATAATACCTATGAGAAAATGCTAGTGGAGTTAGTTTCTCTCATGATATTTATATTTTTGCAGGATAAAACAATGATTAAATGATGACATCAAAACTTATTATAGCAACCAGAAATCTGTTGGGGAGGGTAGCTCTAACACCTGGGGAAGACAGGAAAAACGTAACATCCTTTCACCTGTCCTCAGCTAAACAAGGAATATAAAAATGTTCCTAAGAAACAAGACTTTCCAGCCTTAGGTATTATGGAAGTAACAACTTTCCTATTATTTTCCAAACAGAAGTTGTTGATCCTACACAAGTTATCCTGGAGGCTTTGTGTACTGTAATAAATTAAAATACATTTAAAGAGAAGAAGTCTTTCCTACTACTGAATTACATTCTTCCCAAATCATGCTGATGACAAAGGCTCTTCAGAACTTCAGAATACAGGCATACCACAGAGATATTGTGGGTTGGGTTCCAGACAACCACAATAAAGTCCTGAAATAAAGCGAGTATTGCGATAAAGCAGGGCGTAGTCTTTGCCGGTGGAGGGCCTTCAATTTGTAAAAAACACTATCTGGGAAGCACAAAAGAATGAGGTAGGCTGGAATTGTCTAAGGTCTGTGGTTCTCCAACTTGGGTGTGCATCAGAATCAGCTGGAAGGTTTGTTCAAACAGTGCTGGGCCCTACACCCAGAGTTTCTCTCTGATGCAGCAGAAATGAGATGGAGCCTTAGAATTTATATTTCTAACAAGTTCCCAGGTGACGCTGCTGCTGCTGCTGCTGATACAGAGACCACACTGAGAATTACAGGAGGCTTAAATAAGCTATTGCATTTATGACAACTCTAAAATCAATATTTTTTCGTAATAATGGTTAAATGGGGGAAGAAAAAGAGCTCCTATTATGTACTGATATGCTAAGGAAAATCGTATTAGGTTATTCCTTTTACATCTTTTAAAAGAGGTTTAACCAAGAAATTAAACTGCAAGGGGAAAAGACAACAAAAATCTCCCCCCAAAACATACCATACTGTTAAAAAAGAAAATCACAAACTGAGCAGACTAAAGCTACATTTTAAATAAAAAATTAAAAAAGCAAACATCTTAATAGAAAAAAAGTTGATCTCAGGCAAAAAAAAAAAAAGGCAATTCACCCCCACAAAAGGAAATATAAGAAATATGTAAAAAATGCTATCTCACAAAAATTAAAATAAACTTTCAGATTAAACTCTGTTGGCCTTGAGTGTAGAAAAATAGGAACTGATAAATGGTCAGTTGAAGTAAAAATTAGTACAACCTTTTTGGAGACAATTTGGCAAGATGTCCTAAAATCCCTTTTAAAAGTACATACTCTTTGACCTAATAGTTATGCTGAGGCAATCATTTGCTCTGTGTTCAAATAAGCACAATCACTTATGTTCAGTAAATGTTGCTTATGACACTGAAAGAACTGGAAATAACAGCCAACATCAAAGGATTAATCAGATCAATTATGGCATACCTATATAGTGGAATAACGTAGTTATTAGGAAATATGTATTCCATATTTACTAGAAAAACTTTTAAGGGAAAAGGCAGATTATAGAACAGTTTACCTGATCGATCAGTCGATCTATCTATGGCAAACATTAAAATTACATTTGCCTAGAAGGAAGGGGAAAGTCTAGAAGGATACTCAACCAAAATGTTAACAGTTATTACATTTCCTTAGGATGGTGCAATTTAGAGTGATTTTGTTTGATTTTTAAAGTATTTGCATATATGTTTTTCTAAGTTTTCTATAGTGATCCTTAATTGTGTAATAAAGAAAGAATCTTTAAAAGAAAAAAACACTGACCTTTAAAATACTTAATAATACTGTAATCAATTCAAACTTGGGACTCAGCAAGATTCTTTCTCTGAGTCGTATCGCCATTTTAACTTGGTGATGGTTCCAACTGCTATCACCTCCTGTCTGTTAAATGTCATACAGACTTTTAATGTTTTACCCTAGTATATATGAGTACTTACTTGTGAAATGTGATCAAAGTGCCAAGCTAGAAAAATCCTCAAGGGAAATACTTAAGTAGGTTATAGTTTAGGCGTAAGTATTTAGAGATGAGTTTTCATCCTTCTCTCTGACCTTGTAGCAGCCAGTGGAACTTTAATGATTTTTAACATTGTAATCTAATTAGATATTGTATAAACTTAAATTACTATGTCAGGCAAATAAGACACACTTTCATTTTCTTTAACAAATGACAGCATAAGCCCCTGAAGAATACATATGCACAAGCAAATTTTTTTACAACAAATTACCAGTGACACTACCTGCCGAGATGTAATTTGGGTCTTTAATTCTTTTTATGGCTAGTGACATAGCTCATAGATCACAAACAGGAGAGACTGAAAATATTTTTTTCTCTTATAATGATAATATATAAATTAAAGGTAAATGTTGCAATGTAAGAAAAAATTTAGCCTCTCATAATTATTTTCCTAAATGAATAATAGTATCAAGAAAAAAGATATTACTCAGCCATTAGAAGAGATGAAATACTGCCATTTGTGACAACATGGATGGACCTCGGGATAATCATGCCAAGCAAAATAAGCCAGAAAAAAAAAGTTGAAAATCACATGATATTACTTATATGTGGACTATAAACCTAAAAGCAACAAACAAACAGGACAAACAAATAGAGATTCATGGACGTGGATAATAGGCTAGTGGTTACCAGAGGGGAGGAGGAGGTAGACAGAGTAAGGGGGTCAAATATGTGGTGACAGAAAGAAATCTATGGGAGGTGAATACACAGTGTAAATATATATTTGCCTTACTGTTAAAATGAACAGCTGAAACATTGGATTTCATTAACCAACGTCACCATAAAATAATTAATTTAAAAAAAAAAAGAAAAAGGAGAGGTAACATTAAATAAATTAGCACAAGGCCCTTGGGATATTTCTGCAGCCCAAAAGGTAACAAGTAACTCATTTTCTATACAAACCCCTAGATAAGTTTAAGATATGATTTTGTATATTCTAGTATTCCTTGTGCTTTGTCTTCTACATACAAAGCAAACACTGAATTAATGTCCATCTACTGTTCTAAACCAAAACATCCTAGACAAAAAAAGTAACAGTATTATAAATTAATTTCAGCTAATTTTCTGATTCATGAATGGGTATTTCACTGGAAGCAAACGTGATTAAGAACTCGGGTCCTAAAGTCAGTCAAATAAACGGTGAGGTTACCAGAAATGTATGAAGAATATTAAAAAATCAGTAAGGCAAACTGAATTTATATATTTTAACAGAGAGAAAAAGATATTTTTCTTTAGACACAAGACAAATTGGATAAATATATCTGTATACAACAATTTAAAATTCCTAAATGGCTACTCTGCTTGAACTAATAGAGTTAATGAACTTCGAAACAAGCAATCGAAAATCAGGCCACAAAGTTGCTGAGAATATTTCAATTTTGTTTTGCTTTGTTTGCCAGAGAAAAATAGCAAACACAGATAACCACGGCTGATTTGTAGAGGAAGTCAATCACAAGTATTCACTGTGCCTCTGTACAGTAAGCAGTTGTTTAATTGCTTAAGATGGATATTAAAGCTGGACAATGAACTTTCATTTTATGGTTCATGCAAGCTAACAAGAATATAGAAACATCTTCTCAACTCTCAGCCTCCAATATAATTTGTTTACTGAAATCTGTGTTTATGTCTAAATATTGCTAGTACAAATGAGTTTTTAAAAAGACGAAATAGTTGTAGGGGAAATCACATTTGAAAAACCTTGTAAGACCAGCAAAATTCCTATTATTTAATACTCTTGAAAAGAAACCGAATCGACATGTTGGAAATTTTGTCTTGTTTTCAAAGAGCCAATGTTCACCATCATTTAAAAGGTAAGAGCTTTTCCAAAGGAAACAATAAATATGTATTGAGTACTATGTAGCACTTAATAGGATTAAAAACTTCTATGCTTAATATTTACTTCCACTATAAGTGGATATGATTTTAATTAAAGTATCCCAAATACAATTTGTTATTCTCCCAAAATGTTATACTGGTAGGTTGTCAGAAATTATGTTTTTAGATTTCTAAATGCTGCAGTGATAAATATGCCTAAGACAAAATTTAATGAAATGATCAAGAGATCTTCAGATCTCTAACAGTAACATAAAGCACTAAAGAATTTAGGACTCTCATCTCATCATTATAGATATTTCGGTTGAAAAAGACGCTAGTTTATATCATAGTTTAGTTTTAAACTGATAATCACAATAATTAGAGGCTTAACAACAAGGATCCACTTTGGGCTAAGCAGCCAAATATATAAAGGGCACCAAGCACTCCTTTTTAAAAATAACATTTTTATTTAAAATATTTCACAATGTAAAGTTACAAATGTATTCATTCCCCAGATAGTATTGCACACATCCTCTAGCAAACGGCCTTTTCTCATTTTTCTTTAACATACACTTCTTTACCACAGTCTCACTTCATGATCCCATGGTAGTCTGACCTCTGCCCACACACATGCCTGAAACAGTACTTTCAGAGCAGAAAAACAGAGTGATTACTAAAGTCCCCCTAGTTTGAATCCTGGCTCTGCCAATTTCTGTGTGACTCTGAACAAATAACTGAACTAAATTTCTTCTCTTGATGAAAGGCTAATAATAAACTACCTGATAGGTTTGTTATTATAATTAAAGACAGTTAAAATATATGATGTGCTTAGGCACAGTGCCTGGCACCAAGTACACACGTTCACTGTTGTTGCTAAAGTTTTATCACTCTGCTTTGGACAGTATTGTCTAACATCTGTCTTCCAACTTGAGAGTTAAATATACACACAATTTCACTGCCTGTGGCTTGTGTATTGTAGAATAAAATTATTATAAGGATCCAGGTAAAAGTGAAGTATGACAAAACCACTGTTTTAAAAAATATTGTTGAACACTATTTACTGATTTATGTGGGGGGGAAAAGAATAAGCTCCTTACCATGGTCAGTACACTGATTTCTGGCATCCTCTATGCTTTCTACTTTGATGGTTTTTTGAAGAAAAATGTAACAGTTGTCTTGGAACTGAACCCAGGTAGATGAAGGACAGTCTATGTGGAAAAAGAGAAACACTGTTAAGTAACTTGAGAATAAGAATTTCATGAATTCCTAAAGATAAGTGTATTAGATATTAAATTTTCACAGAAAAAAAAAAGGCAATTGCCGTTGTTAATTTAGCAACAAGGCTCTGAATCTCTGTTAAAATAAGAAATTGATGAGTATGACAGGAATTACTTTTCTCCATTGTATGTGTGGGAAAAGAGAACTGTGCAAGTGATTCTCTTCTGATTTTACTGAACGAAGTTTTAAGTCTTTGGGTTGCTTAGGAGTTCAGACGTAAATTACCGTATTATTGCCAAGTTCGCTATAATGTTCTTTTCAGTATGCAGTAACGATTTCAAAAGTCTTAGTTTTACACGACCTTTTTGTTAAAATTAAAACAGAGAATAAAACAAGTTGCTCAAATTATGAATATTCAAACAAGTTTTCATATTGCACAGGAAAACAAGATTGATGTTCTTAATACCTCATCAAAGCTAGTTCTATGAAACAGATCCATCTCTCTTCCTCTGCTACTGTAGGGTAGAGGTTCACCTTCATTTCTGTGTTGGGGTCTCTTTTGTTTGTGGTGCTCATTATAAAGGCATACATTTGTAAGCGTTGGTTCTGGAATTTTATTAGTTAGCATTAGAAGCAAAAGTAGGCCTGTAAGGGCTTGGTTTCACTAGCCAGAATGGACAAAGGATATGAGGACTTTACTGAATTCCAGTGAATAAAGGAGCACAAGGCATTAATTTTCCATATTCTCTTAGGTCTAATAGGGAAAATCAGTAAGATTTTACCTAGTTTTATTTTAAAGTCCTGTATGTACTATAATTTTAATATAAACAAGTAGAAGAATGCCTTACTACAAAGGTCAGAACTTAACAATCAGCTGTTAGTCCAAATTCAGCAATCTTAATTTTACTAAGCTCAGAATATAGCAGAAACTATTAGTTGTCTCCAGTACTTGACCTCAGCTTCTTATGTAGTACAGAGCACACGGCCACCAAGCTGGATTACTTCCCAGTCTTCTGGTAACTTCTGGATAATAAGTTGTGAGCAGAAGATAAATGTACAAAATGTGCTTTCAAAAGGAAGAAATGTGCTCCCTCAACCCTCCTGCCCCTTTCCCACTGGCTAGAATGTAGTTGGCCATCTTTAATCCTGTAAACAATGGAAAGGGCCTAGAAATAACAGAGCAACAAGGCAAAATGATCCTAGGTGGAGCCATCATATCATACTCAGATTGTAACGAGAAAGAAAATAAACTCCTCTCTGGTTAAGCCATTGTTAATTAGGGTCACTGTTACAGCAGCTGTATCACTAACTTAATCAATACAATGAGTTACTTAAAATTATCCTAATGTATGAGATGTGAGTTTTTCCCTGGCCTCATACTGCTTGTTTCTTTTGGTAGTTTAACCATCCAAGATGTACTAGCAATGAGGGTAGGTGTACCAAAGTACAATTTATCCTGTGCACAGGTTTTTTTTTTCCTGCTGTTTTATAAGCACTTGCATTACACATGTGACTACCTTGGCTTGAACTCTGGTAAGAATCTAGAACTTTCCCATTATGGTGGCTTAACGGTAGCTGGATAGGGATATTTTAGCCAATAAGCATTTCCCTTTGGGGAAAATGCTCTTAATGAAATATTAAATTAAAAAAAAAAATTCTAGTCTACAGCCATGCCACCCTGAACAAGCCCAATCCTGTCTGATCTTGGAAGCTTAGCAGGGTTGGGCCTGGTTAGTACTTGGATAGGAGACCACCTAGGAAGACCAGGTACTGTAGGTGTAAAAAATAAAAAAAAAAAAACAAGGGATTGTAAGCTGACAAGGTCCTTGCAATCTGTAAAGTCAACCAAGGGTTACCTCACCTTAAAAAAAAGAATTCTGGCTATAAAATTATATGTGCAGTGTGATCTCAAATTTTAAAAAGCAAGGGAGTCCAGAAAAGGTCAGGAATTGAAGAGCCCAGACAGCTTTGTAGGAAGAAGGTTCAGGGAGGGGTGGAAAACAAGATGCTTGGTTTAGAGTCTGTATGTGGAGCAGCCAGACCCTTTGATCCAGTTCTGAGAAACAGTTCTCAGCCATGTCATTTTCACTATACACTTCTGCTGCCTTCTTTGAAAATGTGGTCCTCAGAGGAAAAGACTTTTATTTCTCCAAATCCACTTCCAGACCATCAAACATTATTCTCTGTCCCTCATCCATTGAGACCCAGGCCATCTACATATACCACCTTCTCCAAGACATCACCAGTGGAATTTATTTTGACGTCCATTTGCAATACCATTACATAATTCTTTCTTTTCTAAGTCACCGTCCAATGGCTAGGTAAAGTACCAGAAGGAACATGGCTTTAAAGTCAGACAGACTACGGTTTTTTATCTTGGTGGAGAGACCTTGGACAACTTATTTCCTGTGTTTCCTCAGGGGGAAAACAAAAATTCATTGGATGGTTGTTGTGAACAATAGGTACAAAACTACACAGCATAGTGCCTAATACAAGGAAGGTTCTCAAAACATATAGCTTTTATTAACTATCATCATTCTTGGTACCTTTCCCTACTAGGCAGTGACATCTCTGAAAACAGGGACGGAGCCTCATTAATTATTGGATCCCAAACACCTCAGAAAGTGCTTGGACTATAAAAGAAATTTAAAATATTTGCTGAATGAATCCTGTCTCTTTTTAATCCTTAAAAAGCTTAATATATTATCTCTTCAGCATCTTCAAACATTCCCTTTCCAGTGTATTCATCATTTTCTTCTAGAAGCATGCTAAGTTTCTTATAACCTAAAATATAACTGGATTGACCTTGCTGCCATTTCTCATATTTCTACCGCTCTACCTTTTAGGAAGTAAACTTTTAATTGAAATGCACCATACAATGTGCAAATCATAAGTATACAGCTTGGCGAATCTTCATAAAATGAACACATCCATATAATTATCAGCAAGTTGAAGAAACAGACCATTAACCCTTTTTAGTCACCATTCCTCTCCAAAGGAAATCACTCTTCTATTTCTAATACCACGAGATTAGTTTTGCCTGTTTTTAAACTTTGTAGTAATGAAATCACACAGTATGTACTCTTTTGTGTCTGGTTTCTTTTGACCAACATTACTTTTATGAGATTCATTCATGTCGCAGTGTGTAACCATAGGTTGTTCTTTCTCATAGTTATATAGTATTGCATGAATTTACTCATTCTTCTGTTGATGAATATTTGGGTAGTTTCTAGTTTGAGGCCACTACAAGTAATGCTGTTATAACATCCTGTGCATATCTTGTGGTACACATATGCACGCTTTCTTGTGGGCATATTTCTAGAAGTGGATTGCTGGGTCATTGAGTGTATACATGTGTCTAGTTTTAGCTGATACTGTGAAACACTCTCCCAAAGTAGCTATAAATCTTAGCAAGTAATTTTTAAAATCCAGTTTGATATTCTTTGTCTTTTAATTGGAGCATTTCCATTACTATTGAATGTATTTACTAATGTATAAGTTGATATCTACTATCTTACTATTTGCTATTTGTCCTACTCGTTTTATGTTCCTTTTTTCTCCTTTTGTCTTCTTTTTGGATTAAATATTTTTAAATCCCACTTTTTTTCTTTTAGCTTATTATATATTCTTTATTTTAAATTTTTGTAGTGGGTGCTATGAAAATCACAGCATGCAACCCTGGATTCTTAGTATCTAAAATAAATTAGTACATTTTCCCACTTCTTAGACAATGCTAGGATCCCAGACAAAGCTAGACATATGTATACACTTCATGCACCTCCCTTCCTTTGTGTTTTATCACTATTTTGCATATCACCTTTGCATGAATCTAAAGGTCAGTGTTCCTTTAAACACATATTTACCTACTCTGTTGCTCTTCATTTCTTCTTACATTTTTTGTATTACTGAGATAATTTTCCATTTGCCTGAAAAAATTCCTTTGGTGTTTTCTTTAAGTATAGGTCTACTACAAGCTCCCTTAGTTCTTGATTTTCTGTAAATATCTTTCTATTGCCTTCATGTTTGATGGATTTTTTCCCCAATTATAGAATGCTACAATGGCAGCTTTTCTTTCATTTAAGACATAATTTTATTGTTTTGGCTTCAATTATTCCTACTGCGAAATCCAGTCAGTCTGTTGCTCTTTCTGGCTGCTTTCAAGATGTTCTTTGTCTTTGGTTTTAGCAGGTTGATAGTGTATGCCGACTTGTTTTTTTGTTTTTTTAATCCTGCTTAAAAAAAAAAAAAATCAATGTACTTCTTGAATCTGTAGCTTATTGGTCACTTTTGGAAAATAATTGCTCCAAATAATACTTTTACTCCATTTTCTCTCTCCTCCCTTTCTGAGACTCAAATTATATATGTGTTAGACTTTTCACCATGTTCCATATGTTCTTTTTGCTCTTTTCTATGTTTGTAACACTTTTCCCTCTCCATACTATAATCTTGTTCTTTCTGGTTTATTATCCTACTTTTCAGTTTTAACAAAAGTGCTATGAAACTTATCTATTGAGTTCATAATGTCATTGATTTTCCATTATAGAATTTCAATATTTATATTTTTATATATTCTTAGTCTCTGGTGAAATTCTCTATCTTATTATCTATATCCTTGAACTTATTAACAGTTAAAGTCTGTTTCTGAAAATTCTAATTTCTGGGTCATCTGTTGGTCTGTTTTTTTGTTGTTGTTTTTTCTTTCCCCTTTTGGCCTATGTCTTGTTATGCATGGTAGTTTGTTTTTGTTTGTTTGTTTAAATCAAAAACAAGACACTGTGTAGGAAAAAACGAAGAGACTCTAGATGATGATATTCTCCTCTAGAAAGGATTCTGGTAGGCAGCTAGATTACTTTAATACAATCGGGGATTGAGTTGACCTGAAGAGGTATAGCATTTGTGAGGCCCAATATCCATGGATTTCAATGGAAAGTCTTGATCTTAACTAGAGCCCCCTCTCTTTGGCGAGTTAAAACTCAAATTTTTGTCTCCTTAAACACCAGGAGACTGCCAAAAACTCTGCTCTACTTTTAGCTGCTTAAAATTTTGGTAACTCTCCTAAGAGGAAAAGTAACACACACAATATTGGGCTCACTTCAATAAACTACCTTAGCAGCTCTCTGAGCTGCAAATACATTTCTTATGAGATTTTATCTAGATTGTCTAGTTATTCTTATTGGGAACATTAGTATCACACTCCCTAATACTCAGAAGCAGAATTCTCACTTTCATGCTTTTGAACAATTGTTCGTCCACCTAGCCATCATCCATTCAACAAACATTTGCTGAGCCACTCCTATGTGTCAGAATGAGTAGTGCTAAGGAGTGAAGAGAAAGGGATATAAAGGCGAATGAGCCCTATACTTAAAGTGCTCAGTCTGTTAGGAGAGTTAGACATGTACATTAAAGATGTTACAAACGTATGGCCGGGAAAATGCTATAAGGATATAAAAGAAGGAGAAATAACTTGTAGAGTAAGGGGCATTTCAAAAAGGAGGCAATATCTGAGCTACAATTCACAGGATAAATGAGTTTGCCATGCAGAAAAGGAAAAACAGAAAGAAATCCAAGGCAGAGGGAATGCCGTACAAAGCAAAACGACAGGCGCCTAGTAAGGAATCAAATATTCGTTGAATGAGTGAACTAGGCAGGTCTCTCCCTCCTCCCACTTCTCCCACCAGATAATGCTGTTTCTGTATTAAGACATGACTGATAAAACAAACAGTCATTTCCAGAATGAAACTCAAATCGAAAGTCACAAGGGCAGATATTCTGAATTGCAAACTTTGATTTTCTTTTTCTTCTCCTACTTTTTCCTTTTGATTTTCTTTAGCTTTATTGTAATTTTTTAAAATGAAATGGAAATGGACCCCATCACCACATTTAATGATACCTGAAACACCTTTATAACACATTGTAAGTTCCTGAATCATGGGTTGAGAAATGTTCCTTGTATTATTTCTAATCAAAGCGACACATAGTATTTCCTATTGGTAATAAATAACTCAAAAATATTTTAAAATCAATAACTTAAAAACACTTTATATGGAATAAAGCATGTCTATTAAGTACACGAAAGTCAAATCAACACCAAGGGAAGTAAAATTTACAAATCACTTCCTTGTTGTACACTTGCAGTTAGTTCTTATGTTTTATAAATTATAATCAGCTCTGATCTCTAAACCATCTATTGATTAAAGTGTATTCTTATTCCAGTGATGGCTCATGTGTCAATCCTCCATGAAGTGTCCAACCCTCACCTTCCTGTAACCTCTGACTCCTCAGAACTTATATCTTTGCACTGCACTATCTGTGAGAGTCCCTTTCTAGCTGCAAGAACTACAGACTTGCTCGGTTACCCCAAATGATAGATGACTATTGTACAGATATGTGGGGTAATAAGAAAATTGAGGATCCTATCTCAGGATTTAAACAGGACTCTTAGGGTTCTTATACCAGGTCTCCCCTTCGGCTACTGCCTAGCCTAGAGTAGTCGGCCTTTCTGATTTATTAGTGACCTATTGCTTGCTATGTAGCAAATTAGTAGCTTAAACCAACAAAAAACCTTTATTATATCACACACTTTCTCTAGATCCAGAATTCAGAAGCAGCTGCTTCACTGGGTGATTTTGGCTTGGGGTACCTCATAAAGTTGCAGTCAAGATGTTGGCCAGGGCCTCAGCTATCTGAAAATTGAATTGGGGCTGGAGGATCAGCCTCCAAGAAGACTCACTCATATGGATGGTGAGTTGGTGTTAGCTGTGGGTAGGAAGCCTCAGTTCCTCACCACAGGGCTCTGCATAGGGCTACTCAAGGGTCCTTATGACATGGCAGCTGGCTTCCCTCAGAGCAAATAATTCAAATGAGAACAAGATAAAAGTGCAATATATTTTTAGGCCACCCTTGGAAGTCACACTCTGTCATTTCCACAACATCCTATTGGTTATATAGGTCAGCCCTATTCAGGGTGAGGGTGAGCTACACAGGAGTATGAATCTTAGGAGGTGAGGAACATTTATAGCCATCTTAGAGGCTAACGACCATAGATAGTGATAAGTACTAAGAAGAAAACTTAAAACAGAGAACAAGATCTTTAGTGTAAGGTAGAGGTTAAGGTTACAATCTTAGAAAGGAGACTAAGAAGATATTATGTAAATGACATATTAAAAAAGATCTGAATGAGCTGAAGGACAAAAGACATTTGGATATCTAGGTCAGACACAGGGAATAGCAAAAACAAGGCCCCTGAGATGGGAGTGAGTATGATGATGACAATGGCAATTGTAGTGAATCAAAGACCATTGTTAAAAATTAAATAAGCAATATAAGACAGAGAGAGAGAGAGAGAGAGAGAAAGAGAGAGAGAGAGAGAAGAAAGAAAAAAGAAAAAAAAAGAAAAAAGAAAAGAAAGAAGAAAAGAAAAGCTATAGGCAGAAAAACAGAAACAAACTGTTGACTCACTTCCTCAAACCTTTCAACTGCTTTCTCCTTAGGTTCATTTCAGCATTAGCAGCAACTCCAGTTAATTCAGCACTGAATCCTTCTTCTCATGCTACAGGATCAGAGCATCTGCCCCAGAAATAAGCTTTAAGCACTACTGAAGAGATACAGTTTACTTTGAGAAGAACAGTGTTCAAACAGAAGTTGGATACCTCTGGAGAGGAAAGCTGTTGAGACTGATGCACTTCATGAGCAGAAAGCTAAACTGAGTCTTCTCAATGCTAACTATCTTTGCTAGAATCCTATTATAATAAAAAAAAAAAACCTACCTTCCCAAAATATTGCCACAAGTTTTTAATTATAGGTTCTGTAATATTTTCTATACAATATATTTCGATGAATATACTTTGCTAAATAAAAAGATAACCTGCCCAAAGCTTTCTGCAAAGTGTTTGTCCGTTACTCTTCCTTCTTTACAGCAGTCCTAAAAGATAGGTTTATGTTAATAATGCACCTAAACAATGAATTTTATAATTCTATTGATTTAATATGTACCAAAATTTAGGAGTCTGATGAAAATTTAAAAAGCCTGTACTTAACGTAACTCCAAAAGTTTCCATATATTTCCTCTGCCTAAAATTACCAAGTGCTAAAAGAATAAAATGGCAAATTCACAGGAATATTTTGCATCAACTGTCAGTTCTAATAGAACTCTCTGTTCCCTTATAATTTCTTTTTTTAAACAACCAGGCACAGAATAAGAGGAAGTGATCCTTGGGACATACTTGTTCTGAATGTTAAAGACTGTATTTTAGGCAAAGACTGTATTTTTTTCCCTTGTCAATAAGACCTTTGCCCCTTCTCCCATTAAGGTATGAGTTGCAGTCACTTACCTTCCACAAGAGTGACTGTGGCAGAAAGGGAGGAAGAAGAGGAGCTGTTTATGACTTTTATGGTGTATGGAGGAGAGAGCAGCTGTTCCAATTCCCTGACTAATTCAGAGGCAGTACATTGGGCTGCAAGCTCTGCCTGAATCTCAAGGAAATCCAGCCACTCTGACACTCCATGCCCTTTTCACATTACCCTTTCACACTTAGCTTCCGAGATGTCCACTTCCAACTTGCTCACTCACATCCCTTCTCAGAAGAGCTGTCGTGATATTTATTCATAGAATGGGGTGCCAGGCAGTGTTATCTGTACCTTTCTCACTGGGCATCACTGGTCTATTTTCTTAAAGAGTCAGTCTCAATATTTGCCCTCAAAATCTAAAATAACCCATAGCAGGAAAAAATACCTGATATGTGTCATAAACTGTGGACCATCACCCTGTTGCAAAATTAGTTTTCAACACATAAGCATGTTTTTAAAAAGCTCCTCAACAATGAAAGAAGTCCTGAAATAATACCTAATTATAATTTCACTGTTTTCATTGAAAGAAAAAAAGACATTTATTAACATCTCAAAATTCACAAAAATATATCTGAGAATTTCCCCTGAAATATAAGTGTGCTATCCACAAGGGTCAGAAAAAGTTACATCAATAGATGAAGATGATTTAATGCTTTGAATTCAATTATGAGATGAGTTCATGCAGAGGTAAAATAATTCAAAAGAAACTGCAATCCCATTATGCCCCCTACTTTTTAAATCATTCATCTAATTTTTGTCCTTTTATTATAAATTAGAATAAAGTACAGAGACACAGATCGAAACAAAACAAAACTCCACAAGACAGTAAAGTCTCTGCTGTTAGGGAACTTACTTCTGGTAAGGGGAGCAATAGGCAAGAAGACAAGAGGTGAACAAGGTGCATTCAGATAGTAGTAAGTGCTTTGAAGAAGATCAAACATGGAGATGTGATAGAGAATGTCAGACGTTTGGGGAAGGCTTGAGGAAGTGACATATGAACAGAGATCTGAATGATGTGGATGGGGGAAGCTGTGCCTAGGACCAGGGAAGGGGAGGGTGGTCTGGACAGAAGAACCAGCAGTGGTGGAGTCACCGAGGTCAGTGTGGATAAACAGAGGAAATGGCAGGAAGGGTGGTAAAAGATGACATTGGGGAGGAATGCAGGGGCACCTCATCTAGGCTGTGACAATTTAAAATTAGCAACCTGCATCTTTATGAATTAGCATTTTCATATTTTTCAGGTAAATACCTGGAAGAGGAATTGCTGGATCATATGGTAGTTTTGTTTTTAATTTTTAAAGGAACCTCCATACTGTTTTCCATAGTGGCTGCACCAATTTACAACCCCACCAACAGTGAACAAGGGTTCCCTTTTCTCCACATCCTCACCTACATTTGCTATTTCTTGTCTCTTTGATAACAGCCATTCTAGCAGGTGTGAGGTGATATCTCATTGTGGTTTTGATCTGAATTTCCCTAATAACTAGTGATGCTGAGCATCTTTTCATGTGCCTGTTGGCTATCTGTATGTTTTCCTTGGAAAAATGTCTATTCAGATCCTCTGCCCATTTTTAAATCAGATACATGAAAATAACCAAAGTGTTCACAGATGGATGAAAGGACAAAAAATATGTGGCATATAAGTAAAATGGAATACTATTTAGCTATAAAAAGATGCGATATTGCCATTTGCAACATTATGGATGGATTGCGAGGGTATTATGCAAAGTGAAATACGTCAGACAGAAAAAATCAAAAACGGTATGATTTCACTCATATGTGGTATATAAAACAGAAAGCAACAAACAAAACGAACATACTCATAGACACAGACAATAGTATGGTGGTTACCAGAGAGGGAGGGGTGGGGGAAAGGGCGAACTGAGGAAAGGGGGGCAAATATATGGTGACGGAAGGAAATGACTTTGGGTGGTGAGCACTCAATAGAGCATAGAGATAGCAAATTATAATGTTGTATACCTGCAATTTACATAACATTATTAACCAATAAACTTAATAAACCTCAATAAACTTAATTTTAAAATGTTAAAAAAAAAACAGAAATAGGGCTGCTTCCACAAAAGAAACTAAAAAAAAAAGTTAGTAACCTCGATTCTGATCCATGTAATAACCACAGAATGAGGATTTACTCTGAACATGCTTATATCCACCCATCTAATGCCGCCCACAGGATATCACTGACCCAGTAAACATATACTGATCATTTACTATGTACAAAAAGTAGCATTACAGAACTTTTTTAAAGAGATGCATGAAACATTACTCAGGAATTTAAAGAATTTTTTGTTCACTGTAATTTTCAAGATAATAACTAAGAACAACATAAGATCACTTACACTAATAAGCTCCACAATATCAGATCACAGTAACAATAATTTCCTTTTCATCGTTACATTTATATTCTATGCAATACCGCAGAAGCTTTTTGTTAAGATCTTGCCATTCAGCTCAATCTGTGATAACCTTGAAAAGCTTTCTTGACTTAGTGCTAAGCTGAATATGATTCCTAATCCTGTCTGAATAGATTTGTGAAGTATTATGATGAAAAACATATATAGTTTTCCAGTTTTATGTCATCAACATGTATGTGAATGTGTTCAGTAACCATGACTATCTCACATACATCCACATAAAAGTGGCACTCATGATGTTTTCGAGTTGCAAAAATTACCCTTCATTTTGTATGAAGAGAACAAAAGGGAAAGAAACCAAGATGTCCCAGGCCTGTAATAGATACTAGACATAGAGTTTTCACTTAATGCTGTGGGGTATTATCTCCATTTTACTAAAACACAATGAGTTGGGTAACTTGATCAAGGCCATAGTTTGTAACTAACTCCAAAGATCATGCTCTTTCTAAATTAATCCTTAAAGCCTCCTGATTGAGAGCTGATCAGTTAATAGCATTAATTTGTTCAACATGTATTTCTCGAGCTCTTAAAAAGCCTATTCAACTATACTGGACTTATAAAAGGAAAAAGAATGCTTTCCAAAGATCGCTTTGTCTTCTATTGCTGGTCAAAAGAACTTCTCTAAAGAAGAGAGATATCAAAATCGAGAAACTGATTTTTAAAAACCTGACAAGAAAAGTGGTTTCTGACTAGCCTAAAGTATGAAGGCATGGCCACCCAGACGGTGGGTTAAATGGGCATTTAGATGTTCCTGGGAAACATGAGCACCTGCACAAGGAGGGATCAAAACAGTCCAGTCTTCACAGAATCTCTAACGTGCTCAGTATGGACAAAGTGAAAATCGGCATATCTTGTTTCTGCTCCTCCACAGGCAGCAGATGGCATAACTGGTCGTAAATGCTGGTAGACAAAAGCTTTCAGGAAAGAAGCTTTGGGTTTGTAAGGAGGTTCTGAGTTACTTATTCTAGTGCTGCCTCCATCACTGAGATCTTTTGCAATATCCCTGCCTGTCAGCAGACTCCCAGCAGGAACTTATAAAATGGCAATGAAATTCAGGGGGTGGTGGTGGGGGGAATGTAACTCTTGCATAATCATTTTATTCAAATCCATACAAGTATTCACTTAGTTCTTGTTTATTTTGCTCTTTAATTCCTGGAATTGTTCAATCAATTGTGTTTTTGGATGGAAGTCTTTCCACAGAGTTTTACCTCGTCAACATTTGTGACATGACTGAGAAACTTGCCTGTAAAAAAAAAACAACAGCCAAAACTGCATATTCAATAGAATTGTCTATTTTCCAAAGGAGTCATTTTGGAAATGACTAATCGCGTAATTTTTCAGATGTCACTTGCACAACATCAGAGTAGACTTAGAGATTTTTAAATCACACGACTTAAGTGGAATCCAAGCTTTGCCTGTTCACGGCCCACTTCGATCCAGGGGTTATTTGGCTGAACTGTTTTTCCTGTTTCAACAACTTGAACAACCACCAAGTGGACAAACAACGCCGTGAGCAAAAGAGCGCCCGCTTCTTCCCACCCCCACCCTCCATCTCCGCTACGCACAGCTGGGGAAATCTCCGCAGCCAACTTCCCCCTCTTCTCTTTTCGGGCCAAATGGCCCTGAAACTATGCTCGTTGTGGCAAGTCCCTCAGCTCTCCAGTCAATTAGACCTCATTTGGGGGCCTTTACCCGCTAATGGGGTCTGCTCTGAGGATGTGGACACCGTGGAAGGGAGAGAGTACTTCTCGGATGCTCCGCGACCCCCTTCCCCAGGCCTCTCTCTTGGTACCCAGTGAACGGGGAGGGGCGTGGGGGATGACCAGACACTAAGTCTACGGGGGCGAACGGGGTGGGCGCCCAGGTGAGGGCGAGATGCCAAGTCGGGATGCAGACCCCCGAGGACTCCCCTCGGGCGGGGAGGAAGCGGAGAGTCTCCGCTGGGCAGGGGGCGAAGGCGGTCCGCCCAAGAAAGGTACGGGCTCCCGAGCCGAGGACGGCGCGCGGCAAGGGGGCAGCTTACCCGCGACGGCGGCGGCGGCGAGGCCCAGCAGTGGCAGCAGGAGAGAGGGCAGCGCGGCCCCAGCCATGGCTGCGGGTGCGGGCGCGGAGTCGCGCGTCTGCCTAGAGCGGAGCGGCCCGACCCCTCCCACCCATGGGCCAGCGGGAGGGGCGCGCACGGCGGGCGGGGCGGGGTGGGCGGGCGCTGCGCTTGCCGGCGCGGCGGGGAGATCTGCGCGGCGCGCTGCCGGCGGCTCTCCACCTCTCCGCAGTTTTTAAAACTTTTCGTTTGAACCGAAATGATTTTAGACTCGAAAATGTTGCAAAGATAGTATAAAGAATTTCCATCACCTTTCAGCCACCTTCTCTGAATATTAACCTCGTATATAATTCCAGTACCACAATCAAAGCCAAGAAATAAACGCTGGTAGAATACTGTTAACTAACCTACGGTTCTGGTAACATTTCGCCGATTATCCCTCTACTGGACTTTTTTTTTTTTTTTTTTCCTGTTCTAAAAGTCTGTCTCCTTGGTCTGCTTTACTGTGGGACAGTTCCTCTGTCACCTGTCTTTCATGATGTCTTCAAGTTTGAAGAGTACTGGCCAGTTTTGTAAATGTTCTTCAGGTCCGTTTCGCTTAATATTTCTTCTTGAGGGAGATTTGAAGAACAGGACTCAGGTGGCCCTATTTTATTTTTGGCAAGAGTACCACAGAAGTGATGTGCCCCGCCCAGGAGAGCCACGATGTCAGTATGTCACATCACTGGTGATGTTAAGTTTGATCTCTTGATTAAAGTGGTGTCTGCCAGGTTTCTCCTTTGAATCAAATGGCCAGAAACCTTTTCAAAGTCTCTCCAGTGGACTATGTCCCTCAGAAAACTATTCTCTGTCATCAGAGGCTGGATTAAGGTTCTTTAAACTATGTTTGCACAACCTTACCTATACCTCGATCCTGAACTTCTATTTTCCAGAACCATGAGACAATAAGTTTCTGTTGTTTAAGCCAAAACAAACAAACAACAACAAACTATGTGCACTGTGATGTATATATAAACTATGCAACTATGATGTACAAACACAATGTACAAACCAAGGCCAAGCTCGGCTGCTTGTTGAAGCCCTGACAGGACCTGGAGTCATTAGCAATAGATTCCTTTAAAACTGAGTTTAAACCCAACAATAAAAACACAATCTAAAAATGTACAGATGATACAAACAGACACCTCATCAAAGAAGATATGCATATAGAAAATAAGCATATGAAAAGACATTCCACATCTATATCATCAGAGAGTTGCAAATTAAAACAAAAATGAGATACCAGTATGCACCTGTTAGAATGGCCAAAATCTGGAACACACAACACAGAATGGTAGTGAGGATGTGGAAGTAAGAAGAACTCTCATTCATTGCTGGTGGGAAAGCAAAATGGTACAGCCACTTTGGAAGATGGTTTGGCAGCTTCTTACAAAACTAAATATACTTTTAACAGGGATTAAGCAGTTGTGCTCCTTGGGATTTACACAAATTGAAAACTTACATATACACAAAAACCTATGAATTTTTTATAGAAGCCTTATTCATAATTGCCCAAATCAGAAAGCAACAAAGATGTCCTTCCATAGGCGAATGAATAAACAAACTGTGGTACATCCATACAATGTAATCTTATTCAGTGCTTAAAAGAAATGAGCTATTAAACTATGAAAAGGCCTGGAGGAACCTTAAGTATGTCTTGCTGAATGAGAGAAGCCAATCTTAAAAGGTTACATACTGAATGATTCCAACTATATGATATTTTGGAAGAAGGGAAAATTATGACAAGAGTGAAAAGATCAGTGGTTACCAGGGGGTGGTGGTGAGGAGTGGTGGAGGAGGGGGAGAGGAAAAGAGGCATGACTAGATAGAGCATAGAATTTTTAGGGCAGTGATATTTTTCTGTATGATACTGTAATGGTAGATACATTTTATTATACCTTTGTCGAAACCCATGGAATGTGCAATACAAAGATGAACAAGATGAACCCTAATGTAAACTATGGACTTCAGCAAATATTTAGAGAAGGTGGCTGTGTCACTATAGGATCATCAATTTTAACAAATGATAGTATACTAATTCAAGATGCTAATAATAGGGAAAAGAGAGGGAGAGATATAGGATACTTTGAGCAGATACTTTCTGCTCGAATTTTTATAAATGTAAAACTGCTAAAAAATTAAAGTATTTTCTAAAAAAGTCAAATCTAACCCTTTCTAACACCTTCTAATCCTTTCTTTGCCTGTGATAGTCCGGTAGAAATGGAGCAATTACACCAAGGAAGTTTGACCGATGGGTCTATAAGGAAAGTCACAGAGTGTGGTAGGGGATATCTTTGTTTACTGATAAGGAAATTCCTGAGAAGAGACATGACTTACCCAGGAGCACATGGTGAATGCCAAAAAGTAAACAAGAGTCCAGGTCTTCTGCTGGACTCTCTATTCCAGGTTCAGCCTCTTTGTCCAAGAATCAAGATCTTGCTCAATTTATTTATTTTCATTCTTTTCAGTCTATCAGTAATGGGTTGATATACTAAACTCACATCCAAAGTAAATTCTTCCAAAAATACATTGTGTTTATATGTTCAAACATCCTAATTTGGGAATTCTTCTGTCTTGCTAACTGTAAAGTGAACAGTTCAATCAAGCAGTTGGAAAAGTTCCTTCACTCCCACCTCAGGCATCAAAGTATATTTTATCTATGTGGCTTACTTTGCATTAAAATAATTTTCAAATAATAGTTAAGTTTGCAATAGAATTGGCATCCTAATGAATCAATTTAATTTAGGCAAATAGCTCATTTCAATAGTGTTTGGTTTAGAAGTCATCTGAACTAAGGAAGCTATTTTTTTCTACAGTTAACTCTCCTGCACACTTCATTTTTTTATGATGGTATGACAAAGTAGAGTACTTACTGCCTCTGCATGGAATAATGTGGTATTTCATTAAAATATCTCACTGTTATGTCCTACTTTCTAATCACACCTCGTGCCTTTTATTTTTCCGTCTCTTTGTTCCACTTACCTTCTCTTTGACCTCATTCCAGCCTTCAGTCCCTTAATTTCATTTTCCCCTGGTTTTTATTCCTCCATCTCCATCCAGTCTGAATACCATGCAATCTCTTGTTCCTCTGTTTCATCCTAGCTGGCCAACTCTGAATCTAGGGTCTATTTTTTCTTTTTCATAATAAAATTGTTTTTCTAGCTTTCTTGATATATAACATTGTGTAATTTAAGGCATACAACATGTTTTGATACACTTATTACCACCATTAGCTGCATACTACCATCCAGTCACATAATTACTATTTCTTTTTCTGCAGTGAGAATATGTAAGATTTACTTTCTCAGTAACTTTCAAGTATTTAATATTGTTAGCTATATCACTATGTTGTATATTAGATTCCCAGAATTTATTCATCCTATAAATGAAAGTTTGTATCCTTTGTCTGACATCTCCCCATTTTCCTCCCCTGCTCCCCACAGCCACTGGTAACCACTTCTCTACTCCGTTTATATTAGTTTGGCTCCTTTAGATTCCACACGTAAGTGAGCCCATACGTCATTTGTCTTTCTCTGTCTGTTTTATTTCACTTAATGCCCTCAAGTTTCATCTACGTTGTCTCAAATGGCAATTTCCTTCTTTTTCATGGCTGAATAATATTACCACATCTTCTTTATACATTCATCCACTTATGAACACAGGCTTTTCAATCTTGACTATATTGTGAATAATGCTACAATGAACATAGAAGTGCAGATATCTCTTATTGATCTTGTTTCCATTTCCCTTGGATATACATCCAGAAGTGGGATTGGTGGATTATATGGTCGTTTTCTTTTTCTTTTTCTTTTTCTTTTTCTTTTTCTTTTTTAAGGATGAAGCCTCTTCTTCTTCACAGAAGAAACTTTACCAACATAACCGAGAATAGGTAGAGGAAATCAATTCTCTTGATAGTTGTCACTACAAGTAGATGACTTAATTTCATCTGTGTCCAGTATGCCTCTTATGCAATCCTTTCATTTTGTCTTGGTCATTGTCCTCTCCCATTCCCCTCACTGGGTATTTCTCAGCAAAATATCTTACCTTCTACTCATTAAGAAAATGGGGCCCATCAAGTATAGACAAACATTTTCAAATACTTACCTGCTTTCCACTTCTCCTTCATGCAGGTCTTCCTCTCGTGGCCTCAGAGAGAAAGACATTCTTCCCATTATCCCATCCAAACCTAGTTCCCCTTTCTGTGGGCTTGAAACTGCCCCTCTTGTCCCATCTTCTCCAAGATCATCTTCCGTCAATTACTCCCCCTCTCTCCCCTGCATCTTCTCTTTGTCCACTGTTTTCGTTTTGTTTTTCCCTCTCAGCTTCTAAACCAATGAATCTCTTTTTCTCCTTCTTTGGGGAAAAAACCTTCTTCAACCCTCCTCGTCCCTCTAGCTACGGCCCAATGCCTCTCCTTCCCTTCTCCACCATACTTCTCAAAGTTTCATATTCCCCATTTCCTAATTTCTCTTTCTCTTTTAGCTTGCTCCCATCTGGGTTATGCCCCTACCACTCTGCTGCATTTCCTTTGGCTCAGGTCACCAATGTTTCCCTAATTCCTAGAGTCAATTTTATCTAACTTTGCCTCTGTTTTTTTTTTTTTTCTTTTTTTTCTTTTTAGCAATTTCAGCAATACTGACTTGATCCTACCTTGTATTAAAAGGGTATTTGGCCAGGGAACCCAAACTCTAGGATATCTCAGGATGGCTCATCAGCCCACATAAGGTTCCCGGGAAAGGTCCCTGGGCTGAGCGTTGCTGAGCTTCATTTTGGCCTGAGATGTTAGGCCTAGAGCACAGAGGGTGAGTCTTCCTCTATGCAGTTTAGCTCCCCTAAGGCCAGAAGTGGGGTAAATGGGATGAAGAGGAAACGCTAGTGAGGAAGACCAGTAACAAGATCTGTGCAAGTAATTGAGAAAGGAAAAAAAATAATAATAAAGGCCTGAATTTAGACAGTTAATAATGGAGATAGCCACTCCATTGTGAGAAGTCTGAAGTAATTGACAGAATTGTTGGATTAGGGATATGAGAAAGGGATTTGAGGATGACTTCTGAGTTTCTAGCTTGGGAGAAAAAGGGTATGTAGTGTTTTCACATTAGTTGAAAGAATAGAAAAAGATGTTTCTAAAATTCTGCTTGTGATTAATTTAGCTGGAACAAAGAGAAATACATGTATACTAAATTTGTTGAGATGTAGATGTTGTAATAATATTTTAATTTCGAATACACATGGAATTAGAGGTAACTTTGTACAGATCATGAGGTCTCATAGAAAAAATGTCTGAGATCTAGTTAAAATTTGTCTTTTCAAGTAAGATAAAGTGGTTGAATAACAATTACATCTTTGTTTCTTCAAGAGAGTTTTAGGGATAAGTGAACCTAAGATAAAGGAATGTGAACCTCTGACTTTTTGTAGCATCTCAGTGGTGGGGTCAGGATTGGGGGTTACCAACACTACAGAAGCCATTTCCAGGGGAGATTTCCAAGGTAATGAAAGTATCTCGCCCTAGGATCAGGGAAAGGAACATGCTATGTGTGTATCTGTATGTGGGGGGTGGAGGGGGAGGGGGTTGGAGCAGAGGGGTAAAAGGTGATCATCGGTGCCACCTTTGAATTTATCTCCTATACCTGATCATTAGGTCTGTTTGCTTGCTTTTTTAAGTGCCTGGTTTTGAAAGATCAATTTTGTCAGACCACATGTGGGGGTTGGATTAGTTTAGAGAAGACTGGAGAAGGCTGTTTCAGTTTTTCTGAGACATCTGGAATAGGAGGAAGTAGAGAAGGGAACACAATATGGGCAGTTCTGGTCTTCTGGAGAAGGACTTTCATGTAGATTGTCCAGTGAGAGCTGGAAACATGGACCTGGAACTAGATATTTGAATTATCGACTTAGAAGTGGTTGAAGACTGCCTTGGGGTGGGAGGTGGTGGGTAGGATCTCCTGAGGGGAGCACAAAGAATGAGAAGTAAGTAGACCATACATAAATGGAATCTCTGCTGATCTAATAGTTAAAAGACATGTTTATTTGGAGGAATCTGAAAAAGAAACTAAAATCATATGTTCAAAAATGTAGGAATGATTATATTTACTCTTTAAAAATACACACAAATTCTAAAGGTTGCCTCACTTTACAATAGCTGGACACTTTATTTCTTGTTGTACTATATGCCTAAAATAATAAAATCCAATCTAGAGATATTTTTTCAACAAGGATCAACAACAACACTTTTACTTAAAAAATAAAACAACTTTATTGTGGCATCACTACTATATATAGCTATGTTTTTCACATCAAGTTGGTTTAGTTCTTTCAAGAAAGTCTTAATGACTAAAATTGTACAGATCATAGGGTAAGAGAACTAGTATAACAAATTCAGTAAAAAATATTTTAGAAGAATTATACTATAATTTTAAGCTATACTAAAACAGTCTTAGAAAATTATTTACAAATTCATCATAGTATAAACATTTAAAACTTTAAAATAAACCTATGGATTTTATACAAAAATATTCTAAAGTACAAATATAAGTTAAACACTGAATAAAACATTCACCATTCCAGTGCAAACTATTATTAAGAGTATATTCTAGGAGATAAAATTTAAACTGATAACCACAAAGCAGGTTTTTAATCATTCATAATTTTAAATATTTTAGTAGTAATCACAAAGTTTAGAGTTGCATTGTAAAATTTTCATTTTTACAAATGCAAGATGTAGTTTCCTTCACAGGCCCCTTCTCCTTAGCTCATGTAAAAAGGCAACAAAGTAATAAAAATTTCTTAGTCAAAAGTTGACATACTATGTAAAGTATATAAATTGTAAAATTTTCAACAACTCTTAGCTGATTCCCATTAAAAAGGAAACATAAGAAACACATAAGAAACACACTGCTACAGGATATCTAATTAATCTAAAAATAATGTTCCCACACTTCAGAAAAAATATTAAGTACTAAATCTTTAAAAACCACTGTTTTATGAATAATTATTGACAGGACAAAACTTTTACATTTAATGTTGGTATGAGATATATTTGGAATAGTATAAGAAACATCTTGCCAAGAGGTATCATTTTGCTGTGTACAAAACAAGCATGTGTTATTGTTTAAAAATTTTCCCCAAATGCTACAAATAACTATTTTAAAACAATGTTGATATTATTTACAGTTTTTTTTTTTTAACCTTGAGGTACTAATTTTGCATTTGGTCAGATGTTCATAAAAATTAAAGAGGAAGATGTGTGGCCTAATAATACGCCTATTTAAGTTTTCTAAGAAATGTAAAAACACCATTAAAATATACATATTCTAATTACCAACCACATTCTTAGAGAGAAAATACACATTAATATAATTACCCTATGAACAATTTGGACTTTAGTTTCAGCTGCTTTTACTCTCCTTTCTATTAAGTAGAGTTATAAACATGGCATTTTGTGGATAATTAAATGTGGATACCAAAATAGCAACTAAACAATCGAAAAAGTACTTAAGACTTCTACTTTGGACCAGAGTAAATACTGACACTGGGAGAATTTTATATGGCTCATTTTTCCTAACATGGTAGTGCAAATTAGAAAACTTTTAGAAGAATTTAGTCATGGAAAGAAGGAAGCATAATCTCATCTTCATTCACTCCTTGTTCATATCGCACAGAGGAGAATCCCGCCCAATGCAAATGGTTCCTTTGGAAAAGGAACCAAATCAGTCCGCTGATGAAAGCTAAGACACTTAGCACAGCAAATGTGATGGCTATTCCTCTGTAATCAGGGCCTAGAATAAGGAAAGTTTTAACATTGGAGGAGAGAAGATAAAAGTGATCATTACTGATTTTATACATTCCGCTGTGTGTCATATATGTAAACCCTGTACAAATGAGACAAAATAAGTTCCTGATTGTTTCATAGCATGAATGCAGAATTCAAACCCATCATCCAATACTTAAGTGTTTTACTTCCAAATTTAACTGTTTTCCTTTTTATTCAATTCCTCTTCATTGCTACAGCAATTTTCTTCCAAAGAAATTAAAGCACTATCATTATTCTCACGTCCCCTTCCCATCACCCTTCTGAGAATATCACTCAGTATATTACCTCGCTTTGATAGCAATTTGCTAAAAGCTGTAAATCTTTCTGTTTGACTCACCTGGGGCCAAATAAAGTATTATCTGCTTTAAAATGATTTAAGCCTTCATGATGACCTCATTTAGTTCCTAGCTTTTCAATTTCAAATGCTGGCCCAGGGCCCTTCTCTGAATACTGCCAAGATGGACTCACTCTGTCCAACGGCTTTAATGCCGTCTCTCTGCTGACCTCCCTTCTCTCTCATGTGTCCAACACCATCCTACATATTCCACGTGGTGATCTCATCTCCATTTGCATAGTTTAAAATTGCCAAAGCAAAACTCTTGGTTTATGATCCTCTAAGCCTGCTTCCACCTAACCCCCAAAACCTTCCAGTCTTTTTCCATTCCACTAGGAATAGAACCAGAATTCCTTAGCCTTTCTTCCAGAGCCCTAAGTATCTGGCACCAACCAGCCTACTTTCCAGTTCTTCCCTGAGCACTCATCAAACTGGTTCTGCTTTAGGGTCTTTGCTGCAACTGGTACCTCGGCCTGGTGAGCCCTTTTTGATCTCAGCTTCGAACGTCTCCCGTTCTTAGACAAATTGCTGATATCCCAATCTAGAATAGCCATCCCCCTGGTCTTGATCAGAATTTATATTTATTCGATATTTTTCTCTCTTCTAAATATTCACCTTGGTTACTTATTATCTGTCTTCCTCCACTTGATTGTAAGCCCTGTGAGGAAAGGTATCTTATTTTCCTGTTCACAGGTGCATCCCAGCACACAGAACAGGTCATGACATACAGTAGACACTCAAAATATATGCTAAATTAATGCATGATTATATAGATACTAAACAACTAGAATTCAGGTTTTTATCTTTAATATTTGTATATCAAAACAAACATTTTTATGCTAGATCTTTAAAAATGTTATGAAAAATTTAGAGATCTTTCTCTAGAAATGAAGTTATTAAGATAAGATTTTTATGGTTATTTTATATATCAACTTATGATATAACATAGTTCAAATTATGATTTATTACAGATACTAAGGACATTTTAAGTGATTAAATCCAGTTTTGCAATGTTGTTAAGTTAATAACGAGTTTTAAGGCAATGAGGAGAAAGGAAGCAAACTAACTGCAGAAATAGACCTTTGATCTTTTACATAGTGAAACTATAGAATAAAATACATCTTAAGAACATTTTCAAAGAAGTGACCTCCCTAATATCTGGCAGCTTCCATTTTTCTTAGGAAAGAACTGTATGTACTAAGTTTAGATTGCTTAATAGTTTCCTCTGGAAGTTCTAGGCATCTTATGCAGTTACTGTTTCTTATAATCTAATTTCCCAAGGGAAGTTATCTCTCTGACTTAAGATATTTTGGATATACTTTAAGGACTTAACACTGTAGGACCAAGTATATACATATTATTGAGATATACATTTATTTCCTAACTTATTTTGCAAAAATATTCCTTAAGGATAGGTTACATACTTACCCAGAGGAACTTTGCAGACAACTCTTCCATAGCCAAGTGAACATTCAACTTTTATCCAAGTTTCATTTGAAGCTAACAAAATGCTACATTTTCCACCATCACTCTTACGTTTATTTGCCCACTTGGCAAATGTCACTTTTGATCCATCTAACCAATTCCAAGACTGGCCTAAAGAAAGAAATTAAATAAGTGATATTTATTGCCACTAAATTACTAAGGTAAGAAGGTATGTGGCTCATACAGTGCTGTGCCGCTATTAAAAATGAAATTTATTAAAAGTGAAAACATTCAAAAATCAGTCCATCAGTTACACTTGTCACATTTCAAGTGCTCAATAGCCATATGTGGCTAGTGACTACTATATTCGATAGTACAGATATAGAACAATTCATCTTTGCGGAAAATTCTATTAGACAACACTGTATAGAGTTCAATTTTTTGATTTAGATGCAGAATTCTTACACATTTATTGTGTGATGGATAGATGTCTAATGATCCGTATGCCCCTCCCTCTCTCTGCCCTCAATTAAAAAACTCATAACATTAGAGATATGCTGGTGGGGAATGTAGGGTCCAGGAGGATAGCCACAGGATGACTCTGTCTTTCAGCTGAGGTAGCACCACCTTGTGGTGATAATGTAAACACAATTCATAATTCATTTAGATGATCAACTTGGAATCTATGGGCTTTTTTGACATGTACTTAATATTTCAGATTTCACATTTATTTCAATTATTTAGAATTCAACTTTGCATAAAATGTGAAACAGACTTCCTATTTTTCTGTCAAATTTGTACTCTGAATTCATTCTTTATCAATTTCAAGTTCACTCAAACCCTGGAAAAATTCTTCCATGGATCTTTCTGAACTAATTATCTGTAATTTTACTACGCTAGTTAAAAAAAAAAATCACTATTAATACTTAATTTTGTTCTATGGTAAAAATGTTCCAAGAGAGAAGGTATCAACAAGAAGATAACTTTCTGAATAACAGTTATAAACCAGAAAAACTAGACAGACATGAGAACTCTAAGGGAATTAAGGGATTGAATACTTGTGGGGGGATGGGCACACAGCTATTGCTATAGATGAAAAGAAATATTCTGTTGATCCAAATATCATAAGCCTTTAGAACAATTCCAGTTGATTTCAACTGATTTTCTATTTCACTAGTGTTTTCCATCATTACTAATAAGTCACTCATTGATTCATTAGGAATTTAATTTACAAGCCTCCAAAAAGAAGACCTAGCTTGTCATTAAGAAACATTTGAATTAGCCACCACTTGACGTTCTCTAGCAAGGGTGACTTGGTATTTAGGACAAGTTAGAACTCTGCATACTGCACATACAAAGACGTCACTTACTGGCAGCCTGTCGAGATAATCCAAGCCAAACTCTCATGGTAATATTATTATTTTCTCTCATCAATCTACTCACGAATTTATTCTCATCTTCATTCTCTATAGTAACAATAGTTGCAGAATGATCTGTTGAAGGAAAACAACCCCCAAACTAATTAGCTTTATGCAAACTAGGGAAGTGTTTTTTTCTCAACCAGCTACTTGGAAAGAAAACAAAAAAAAACTATCATGATCAAGATCATTGAGAAATTTAATCTTTACAAAGAGAATGTTTTTAAAATCTGATATCTGTCAGATTTTTATAAGTACAGCATTAATAGTTTCACCAAAAAAGTTAAAAATATTTCAAGATTGAAACTTTGTGTATAGAAATTTTGTTTTTTCAAAATATTTATCTGATCTTGGAACTGCCTAACCAGTATATGAATAGCTAGACATAAGAAGTGAGGTATGTGATGGTACAAAAATGTGTCTCCCTACAAATTGTCAGCACTCTTTCCTCAACAACCATTATTGTATAAATTTGCTTCTGTTAAAATGAACATTTAAGCAATAGGTTTGGGATATTGGGGAGCAATGGGTGATCTCCTAGAAGTCGCTTCACAATTTGAGTATTGGCTAAATTTATTATGGAGTCAATCATTACTGCTCTTTCTAAAATAGTTAAATCTGAAGACAATAAGCCCTATCCCTTACGGCAGCGGTTCCAAATCTTTCTGGCAGCAGGGACCGGTGCTCCTATGAGAATCTAATGCCTGATGATCTGAGGTGGAGCTGAGGTGGTGATGCTACTAGCCCTAGGGAGTGGCTGCAAATATAGATAAAGCTTTATTCACTGGCCTGCTGCTCACCTCCTGCTGTGCAGCCTGGTTCCTAATGGGTCTCGGACTGTACTGGTTCGCGGCCCGGGGTTTGGGGACCCCTATCTTATGGTGTTCAGATGAAGTGAGCATTCCTATTGTAGAATGGATGCTTCTTTGATTGTTACCCTGATTGGGCTAAGCTTACTTATTAATAACTAAGTAATGGAAAATCTACAATTTTGTATTTATTACTTAACCAACTTTATAGAAAATTTACCTCTTAATCCCTTCATGTAAGCATATCTAGCTCTATTTAAAATCATTTTCTTTGTCAGTATTTTCACATAACCGTTCACTTACCAATTTTTTATGCTATTTCTTCCAACTTACTTTTATTTTTCATGTACTTATTCTTAGATTGACCATTTTTGGTGGCTCTTTCAATATTCCAGTGAATTCATATATCATAAAATACTTAACCACATTCCCAAAACTAGGCAATTAGATTATAATGCTATTATAAATAGTGAGTGCTTTAAAAATATTTACAAAAATATAATCATTATTTCAAACTATTTCCTTAAGAATAATTCCAATGATTAAATTATTGAGTCAAAGAAAATCAACAAATTTTAACTCACCAAGTTCTGAACAAAACTGTTTGGCTTCTGAGAAACTATGCAATGCCTGGTCAGACATGTAACAGTGGTCCTTGTACTGGGTCCACTGTGATTCATTCCCCTTTACTGCTGGACATCTCGATGAGTATATATGAGAGGATACTTCTTTAGCTGTAAAAATGTGAGACATAACTGTAAAAATGCACGGAACAAAAGGGCTGATGAAAAATCTCATTAAATGTCCCTATTTGAAACTGTAGTTCCTGTGAGTAAGAACCATTCAACTCAATAGGCAAACCAGAGAAAGCTAAACCCCATACTCTTAATTAGCTTTTTGGAATATTACATTACATTACATTACATTACATTACATTACATTACATTATATTATATTATATTAATTTATTTATTAAATGAAATACCATTTTTAACACTTAGAAGACAGAGGAAAGTACTTAGCTCTCTCAGACGGATTTAGCCTCAAGTAAAAACTATCGGAAAGGCAGAATAGGAAAAGAAGCGAAGACAGGCTAGGCAGGCCTGTTAACTACTTTGAAATATTAATTAAAATTCTTTCTTTCTTTGGATTTCTTTTTATTTTGATAATATAAACCTAGTTCTACCTTGCCACATACAGAACTACTATTAAAAATCACAACCACAAGTGAAAATGTGGTAGTTTATAAGTGGCAACATATCAGGAAAGCAAAATCTATCTCAGACAAAAAAAGAGAGGTGTGGATTCTCAGCTCTTAAAAATTCCCCTGGTTTCCATGTAAAATGTTTAATTTTTAATTGGACTGTATAACACAAGAAGCCTGTGTAATGAAGCCTGCACCTCTTAATATCCATTATTAATTCCAGTTGGAAGTGAGCGTGAGAACTGGAAAGTAAATCGTCAACATCCTACTTGTTCAGACTATCTGAATCTAATATCTGACCTGGTATGGTCAGTGATCTCAACCCAATCTATTGCTTTGTATACATTATGTATGGTCTGCATGTCCTTCAGTAACTGAAGGCTTTTTCTGCTTTTTTTCTCCATGTCTCAATTTGGTATGGTTCTTATTTGTGGTCTCTGTGATTCCAGAAGAGTGGACCCTGCCGTTTCCTTCTTCATGAGGCTTTCTGATGGCTCTTAATTCCTTCTGCTTCTCTGTCTTCTGTTCTTCCAGCTGGGCTTGATCTTCTTTGAACCTTACTTATTTAATTGGCTTTTGCCTCCATTTTTTCCACTACTGTCCCTAGTTTGAGCTCTAAGTCTTCCTTCGGTTGGAAGGTTGATAACTCCTAGGTAAGTTTTGCCCAGGAGTGGCTGATGATCAAAGCTCCTTTGTAAATTCATCTGTAAAGTCTTTTAAGACTTGTGACATCTCTTCATTAATGCTGCTGGTCGAGGGAGATGTTACTAGCAAGTTCTTGCTTTTACCACCTTGTGAACAGTTGCTTTCCGAAAAAATATATGGCTGATAATTCCATCGCTCCACAAGGCAATAATATGTGTTGCTTCATTCCACTGGTTGCCAATGCATGGCTAGCATGGGCAGGCTTTTTTGAATGGCTTAGCTTAAAAAAAAAAAAAAAAATCTTATACTGAGAACATAGAAAAATACCTTATCTTTAAAGTCTATCTGTTTCTAGTCCAGTCTGCAACTAGGCTGTCTTAGGCTGCATATATTTTCTTTCTTTGCTGCTATTCATAGAGTTTTGCTTTGAACTCTTGCATTTTTTTTTTCTGCCAGGGCCAGCACTGTACTAAGTTCGTTATATTCCTGTTGAAGAAAACTCATTTCTTTTCATTGTGGTAAAATACACATAACATAAAATTTATCATCATAACTTTTTAAATGCACAGTTCAATGGCATTAAGTACATTCATCTTATTGGGCAATTATCACCACCATCCGTCTCCAGAACTTTTTCGCCTTACAATACTGAAACTTCATACTCATTAAGTCAAAACTCCCCATTCCCTCCTCCCCCTGCAACCACCATTCTACTTTCTGCCTCTATAAATTTGACAATTCTATATACCTCATAAAAGTGGAATCATACAATATTTGTCCTTTTGTGCCTGACTTATTTCACTTAGTATAATAATGTCTTTGAGATTCATACATATTGTAATATGTGTCAGAATTTCTTTCCTTTTTAAAGCTGAATAATATTCCATGGTATGTATATATCATTTTTCTTATCCATTCATCTGTCAGTGGACACTTGGTTTGTTTCCACCTTTGGGCTCTCATGAATAATGCTATGAACACAGTTGTAAAAATATCTGTTTAAATCTTTGCTTTCTCTTCTTTTGGGCATATACCAAGAAAAGGAATCAGATCATATGGTAATTCTATGTTAAATTTTTTGAGAAATCACCATACCATTTTCTACAGTGGTTATATACCATTTTACATTTCCACAAGCAATATACAAAGGTTTCAATTTCTCTACATCCTCGACAACACTTGTTATTTTCTGTTTTTCTTTTCAAAGATCCAGTTTTTTTTTTTTTAAGTTGGCTCTTGTTTTAGTTTCCCAGGGTTTCCATAACAAATTACCACAAACTTGATGACCTAAAACAGCAGAAATTTATTCTCTTACTCTTCTGGAAGCTAGAAGTCTGAAAATAAGGTGTCAGCACCTCCTTTCTGGAGGTTCAGAGGGAGGACCTGTTTCAGCTCTCTCCTAGCTTCTGGTGGCTACTGAAAATCCTTGGCTTATAGCTACATCACTGCAATCTCTGCCTCTGTCATCAAATGGTCTTCGTCTTCTGTGTGTCTGTGTCTCTCTCCTCTTAAAAGGACACCATCCCTGAATTAAGGACCCATCCCAGTCAAGTATGACTTCATCTTAACTAATTATGTCTGCAAAGACTATTTCTAAATAAGGTCACAGTCTGAGCTTCTGCGTAGACATAAACTTTGGGGGAACACTATTCAATGCAGTATAGCATTGAATTTTTGTTCGATTATGTTGTCATTCTCCTTTGTCCTACTTTCTTGAATTCACTTGTTTCTCAAGATAAGATTTTCACATGTTTTACTGCCTGAATCCATTTAGTTCCAAATGTGGCATATTTTCTTGAGGATTCTTCAGAGCAGAACACATGGCAAGCACCGAGAACCAGAAGCTTCAGAGACCATCACTGTCACCACCTCTTGGCCTGCCCAGCATGCCTTTGCAGCTTCCAGATGGTCCAGGTTCTTGTGGTCTTCCTCAAGGTTCATGCTGTACCACCAGAGACAGCCCCAAGTCCAGCCCCTGATGGAAGGGGCTCTTTCCTTAGATTTTCAGGATCATATAAGTTTGGAAAATGCTTAGGTACACAAAGTTAAATAGACTTCTTTACTACAGAAACTCTCAGAGCCATCATTATGGTAGGTAGGTCACCTGAGGCATTTCCCAAATTTACATACTATGGAACACTTTTATGAAAGGAGCATCTCAGCCTTCAAAATCACTAAGTGAAATTAAAATTCACAAATTCTAGAGTAAAACTTACCTAACAATAGAATAACTAAGACTTTAGGAAAAAATTCCCTGAATGGGCATACTGTATTTACTTCTCTTTCCAAAGCATCAACATTATTTTTATGGGATTTATGAATAGACCTAATTCGAAGTCTATAAAATTCCTTTAAGCACTTAATCAAATGCATAAAACAAATGTCATTTTAGTAAATATAGAGTTATGTGAAATCAAGTCTTACATTTTGTAGGTTTATAACAAATAGCACCATCTTTAACAGAGATGCAATTTTCATGTTCCCAAATTCCTTTTGGATCCAAAAGAACACAATTTCCAGCAGATTTTTTTTCTTTCCATGGGATGTAGTCAAATGCAGTGCCATCAGACCATTCAAAACTTGATTGACTTCCCTGTTTCAAGAATGATAGAGATAACCTGAATCTAGATGTAAGACTTCAAAAAGAACATAAATAAAGAACATACATACTTTAAGAAATACTGGAATGGAGTGTTAAGTTTTTGCTTATAAGTATTGGTCTGGACTTATTTGTAAAATCAGGAATTTACTTTCAATGCATTGATTTGAAACATTTGAAACATTTGCTCTGGCGCAATTTAAGTGGGATTTTACATCTAGAGACAGAGTTACTATACTCTGCCTCTAGGTTTATTCTTTTTAAGAATGCGCTTATATAGCACTTGAAATTAAATGACAGGAAAATGGCCTCCATTTGTCACAATTACAGATTTCAATTTCAACCTTGAAATATTGTTTTTTATGTTTTATAGTTTTGTGGTTTATGTCTCTGGCTACATTTTTTTTTTTTTATTTTTCATGTTACAAAATCTGTCAAGCACGGGGGGGCTAGAAGAGAAAAATACTTCCCAAGAAACTCATATGGGAAGATTATTTTTTATTTTTCCTTGATTTTATAATCCTAATTTATCATCCTTTGTTAAATTTCCCCACTTTGTTCTAAAGATTATTTAAATTAGACTTTCATTTCTAATCTTAATAGATGTCTATTTTTGGTACACTAGACATTATTATAGGAACACAAATATACTCATTAATAGGATTCGAATAGTGGCACAAAAGATGTCTTTACTAGCATATTATTCTTAAATGGTGCTAATTTCTAGGGGGAAAGTGGGAAGAAAATATACATTTATTAGTCCTAATGTTAAAAATTTTATTTGGCACCTTATATAAATTTTTATATGTTAATCTTCAATATAATCCTAAAGAAAATATTATCATACCACTTTTATAGATGAGGAAATAGATTTGCAAAAGTTAAATAACTGCTCACGATCACCCAACATGTAAATGAAAGACCCACTATTAGTCCTGGAACTGTTTTTTTTCTCATTCTGTGCTATTCCCTTTTCACCAGTTTTCCAATTGGTCTGCCCCCAACAGGTTACAGAATTGTTTAGATATTAATCTACTGGGCCCTCACAGTGTTTAGGGCAGCTGCAGTCTTAGCCATTTGCCATACTGCACTCTACAAATATAATTTTCTATTTGTTCTTCATTGTGAAGAGGTAAGAAAACATTATGCTATGCAAATGGAAGCCCAGAACTTAATCTGATGCTATACTTTGAATTAATATTTTATGTTAATATTTCCAAATCTGTAACATATTAGGAAATTTTCTGGAAAACAAAACAATACTTACATCATGACTTGAGAGCCCAACCCATAGTGGAAATCCATCACGCTTTACGATATCTTCCAGAAAGAGCTGGCCATTTTGGTCATGAACACTTGCCAGATGACCTCCACTTTGAGAACACATGTTTAATGCTTCATACCATGTTACTTTTTTTTGAATAACACTATAAATACCATCTTCATATGGAATAAACTGTGGCAGAGTAGTATTAAATTCTTCCTTGTAGTCGACTATAATGTTAAATTAAGTGTTAGTGATTACATTTAAATTATTCAAAATATACATTTTGAGTAAGACTGGTCGTATAGTCACTTTAAAGGTTAAATAAAACTGGATTTCTTATTTGGAAGGGCAGTCAAATTTATTTTTCTTTTTGCCATGGCACATATAACAGGCTCTAAAATATTACAGTTGTCTGTTTTATTAAAAAGAGGCATACATATTGTTTTTCATTTAAGGAGCTCACATATTAATTGGAGACAGAAAATGACACCTGAAATGAGGGCAAAACAACTATCCTCTAGAATATGTATGACTGACTAGAGAAGGAAAGATTGATTCATCTGAATTAAGGGAGTCAGAAAGTCTGCTTGATAAATTAGGTATCCAGAGGTTAAGTTAGGTGAAATTAGGACTAAAAGAAAAAAGGTAATCATAAGGTAAGCTCAAAACAAACAAACAAACAACAGCAATAACAAAACCACAACAATGAGGATATTTGAAAGGGACACAGGAGTCAAGTGAAAGAGCGTCCTCTGGCCAAAGCTGGAACAATGTGAGCAAAAGATTAAATAAGAAGCATATTGAATTATAACCCAAGTATAAAATAAATAACCATGAGCCCATACTGAATAACATGGGGGAGAAGAGACAAACCTCTAATGCAGCAGAATTCCGAATAATTTATTTAGATATTTTCCCCTTACGCAAGTTAGGGATAACTTCTCGCTCCTTAAGTGTGGACTGAGTACAGTGACTTCGTTACAAAGAATATGGTATGGGAATGGGAGAACAAGAGGAACTTTGCAGTGGAGAAAGCTGACAAATATTACCTAGAGCCAGATGATCAAGGTTAAAATCAACAGTGATGTCATGTTGGTAGAATATACCCTCATATGATGTGATGAAAATGATACTTTACCTCTGTGGGTTTTCCCTAAATACAAACCCACAACCCCTGTTTAATTGTGAGAAAAAAAAAAAACCAGCTAATCAAAATTGAGGGACATGCTATAAAATATATGACCAGTGCTCCTCAAAACTGTCAGGGTCATCGAAAGCAAGAAAAGTCTGAGAAACTGTCATAGCCATGACTAACATAGGAGACATGATGACTAAATATAATATGGTATCCTGTATAGAATCCTAAACAGAAAAAGAACATTAAGTAAAAACTGAGAAAATCTGAATAATGTATAAACTTCAGTTAATAATAATCTATCGATACTGGTTTATCAGTTGTGACAAATGTACTATACTAATGTAAGTTGTCAACAGTAGGGGAAACTGGTTATGGTATACATGGGAACTTTATGTACTGTCTTTGCAAATTTCCATAAATCTAAAACTATTTTAAAATCAAAAGTTTATTAAAAATGTAAAAAGAAAGAAAGAAAGAAAGAAAGAAAGAAAGAAAGAAAGAAAGAAAGAAAGAAAGAAAGAAAAGAAAAGAAAGAACAGAAGGAAGAAAGGAAGGAAGAGAGAGAGAGAGAGAGAGAGAATGAGAGAGAGGAAGAAAGGAAGAAAGGAAGAAAGAAAGGAAGAAAGGTGAAAGACTTCTTGACAGGTAAAAACCATAAAGGTTAAAATGAGGACAGGCATACTCTGTACATTGGGATAATTGGGATAATTGAGAGGTTAGCCTGATAGAAAAAGATCCTTACTGAGTCAAGAATGGGGAAAAAACAGGGGCTGGAATAAAGCCTAGAATTTTAGAAGAGACAGTGGTTTCTACAAAGTCTCAAAAGCTTATATGGACTCAAAGTAATTGATAATAGAAAATCCCTGGAGATTGTTGATGGAAATGATGCCTCAGGAAGTTATTCTGTAGCACTATGAAGAGAGAAGATCAATCTGAATGTATGTGACTGTTATAGGCTGTTAGCAGAGGGATTAGAACAGAGTGGCCATAAAATAATAGTTTTTAAGCTGTGAAAAAATTTAAGATGACATGCTTTTAAAAATAGATTTAAGGAATCAAGCAAGGTTGAGAGACATTCATTTTTAGCCTGGAATGTCAAAACTTTACCCAAACACATTTTCTTATTTATAAAAATCTTATCCATCCTTCAAAGCTCAACCAAGTTTTAGCTCTTCCACACGGTCTTTGTTTTCATTATTCCTGTTTTCGTTGATATCTTTTGACTTCTCAACAAATTGAAGCCTGTACCAAATAGCCTAAGACTATTCTACATAAAACAATAATAAAGAAATCAGTGGTATCTCCCCCACCACATTTTACTCCTTGAGAGAAAGACCATGACACCAGGAACTATATTTTCTTTCTTCGTAACCTCTGTAGCACCTCTCATAGGGCTGAAGATAGAGAAGGCACTCAAAAAATTCAATTGCAAGTTTCCCACTAGTGAAGCTAATGACCTTATATTCTCTTTCCCTGGAGTGGAACTATATTAGCATACTTACCCATTTCTATTTTACAAGCAAGAATGCTGTGCTGATGAAAGTAAGAAATGTCTTCAGGCCCATCGAAGGTATGAATATCCCAGAAGCCATCAGTACTCAAGCCAGCAAAAAACTGGCCATTTTTTACAGCTGGTCTTCCTGCTCTCCAGTGTGTATATGACAGCATGGTCTTATCAGACCACATAAGAGAATTATCTAGAGAAGAAATATTTTTTCTACACTTAGAGATTAACTCAAAACTTGAATTATAGTTATGAAGTTAATATTTCAAACAAATCTTTTTTTTTCTTCTTTCCCTATCTCCTAAAAGGTTGTATGATTATCTGTATCCCTCTAAAATATTTTCTGATTATAATAGTAAATCATGCTTATTTTTAATTTGGAAAGTACAAATTATAAACATGAAAATTAAAATTTGCTTAAAATTCCAATTCTGTAATAAGTTTACATTTTATCGTTTATTAAATATTCATTTCTTCTAAATATACATTTAATTGTAATGAAAATGAATGTAACCATGTTATAAAAAATAATATATTATAAAACTAGTCTCTTCTCTGGACCTAAACCATGCACGATTATGCACATTTATGTCAACTGATTTTTGACAAGGGTGCCAAGACAATTCAATGGTGAAAGAATAGTTCCTGGGAGGACAGGGTATCTACATGTAAAAAAAATGAAGGTGGACCCTTTCCTTTTACCACATACAAAATTATCTCAAAATAGATCATAGACCTAAATGTAAGAGCCAAACATATAAAACTCTTAGAAGAAAACATAGGAGTACATCTTCATGACCCTTCTTATATATGTACAAGTGATAATACAATTCTCTGACTATATGGAAAACCATTAATTATTCACCTTAAATGACTGAATTGTATGATATGTGGCTATAGCTCAATAAAGGTTTTGGAAACACAAGTTACTAGGTCTACTAAAATTATGAATTGGTATGAAGAGTGATGTCATTGTTACCTACACATAGCACTTGTTTATCCTGGTTATTTCTACCTTTCACTGATTTCCATCTCTCAAGGCGTCATACCTAACATCTGCCTGCACCAGAAATACTGAACATACGATTCGATTTTTGCTTGCTACTTTATATCACCTCATGTCTCTCAGTCCTTGTTTTCCTCTCACCAAATGTTAAAGTTATAATTTTCTGGGTAATGTGATAGACAACGGTATATTTCTGAAGTTGCTTTACAAAAGGGTCACTTTTTCACTTGGCTCGAATTATATTTCAGTTGACACATGGTTTCTCTTAGTAATTTCTATTCATGGCCTTACTTTTGAAAAGTCAGAACTTTTTAAAAAACAAATCTTTACTTTCTGGATGTAAATTAAACCAGTACAAATTAAATTTAAATCAAATTTCTTGCTTGCTTAAAACATTTTTCTATAGGTTGCTCATATGTCTCTCTATATATTTAATAGAAATACTGTCACTCAGATATTTTATTAAAAAGCAAGATGATTAAAAGAAAGCCTACAGATCTGAGAATGCTTTTCAGAAAACAGAATACATTTTCAGTTATTTCTGATAATATAATTAACAAAGTACATCAGAGGATACGATTGAAATCTCTTAACTAAGCCCCCGGGTGTGGTCTCCACCACTCCACTTGGGGCCATTGTTTCCATAGTCACTTTCAGATAAAGTCTGGGAACTTTCTACCTAGTTTCTCTCCATTTTTTTTTAAGGGTATTCAAGTGTCATTGGAGAAAAGGCATGGGCAACTAAGTCCTACTATGATGAACTGATCTTCAACTAGCAACCCAAGTCTTACCTATTACTTGATAGTTTAATTTTCATTAACTCAACTGGAAGCCATTAACATTTAAGAAAAGGCTTTGAAATGCTAAGAAAGACAAGTTAGAGCACAAAGCAAAGGCTATTTTTAAAACAGTCAGATTTGAGTAATTCAGCTTCTTTTCCTACCCTACCTCTGGCTACCACTGTCCTGTGCCCCTTAGTAAACCTTGTTTTTTGGTAAATGTATGCTTTTGATGCTTTGTTCTCATAGAGTGATTTTCTTTTTTCTATTTCCAAAACTTCTATGACTTTCAGAACATCCCTAATTGACTATCTTTCTGAATTGGTCTTACTTCTCTTACTATGAGTCTGTGTTTACAAAATTTTATAGCAATTATATCTTGAATCTGTGGTACTTAGTCTCAATTTAAAATATTCTAGCCTATTGTCAGAATACATGGGTCATTTTCCTAATGTGTACCCTATACCAATACTATAAACCCAAAGGTGCAACATTAGAAGTGTAATTCTGTTCTCACTCATCCCACATACATAGTACAGATATAAAGTAAGTATTGGAGGTTTATATGGGAGTGATCATTTTTAGTTAGGCTTGAATTGCTAGGAGGGAGTAGAGAAGGGAAATTATTTTCACCATTTAACTCTAAGCTTGATGGTAAAGGCATTTCAATGGCAGAGCAGACACACAAAAGACATAGATACCGTAACCTGATATTTATATGTAAGTTATGGTAGGTGCATAATCATAATTTTATATATTGATAAACATAGAACTATACTTTTATAGCTTTATAAGTAAGTAATTTATAATGAAGTCTGAAGGTAAAGACAGAAAATCAGCAGATTTACAACTTACTTTCATAAGTTAGGCCTAATTTGACCCATGAAGCCATATAATTGAGGTGCAGAAGTTGCTCAAGAACAAAGTTATTCTCTTTTTCATCTCGAATACTCAGAATATGTGATTTTGAATCTGTTAAACAAAAAGTAGTCAATAATTTAAGTAATTATCTAGAATACTATTTTGTTTGATAGATTTAGAAAATTTTATTTCCCAATTTAATATTCCTCTAAGCCTGAACGATAGCAGAAAATAAGAAAAATATGTCAATTAAAACTACCTTGTTGTACTAAAATGATTAGGTTAAGAAGTTTTTAAATATTTTGATGTTAAATTGGTCTTGCAGAATAGTGACAAACTAGTAAATGAGTAGAGAATTTAAAACATTGATTCACTTCACCTTTCCCCATTTAAAGCTTATTTTGAGTTGATACAAACTCATCTATATTAATGACACATTGTCAAAGACTATAATAAATAAAAGCTCTTAAATGGGCTATAAGACAGATTTTCCTTTTTCTTAGAGATCATTTTTATATTAGAGTTTAAAAAGTTTGGTATTTCCCAAAGTGTGTTCTTCAGGAAATTAACAGGAGTTCCTCAGAAAAGGACTACATGGATAAAAACTTTGCAAATATTCGTTAAACAAAAGTTAAACTAGTTTATTTATGCTAGTATTTCTTAAATTATATGCTAATGTACATTTACTATCTAACAGGAAATGATGGTGTATAATGCTTCTCAACCTTGTTCTTTTTCTAAGGATCCTTTTTGAAGAACATCTCTCAAGAGTAGTATTCTACACAGTACTTTAGGGAATAATGGTTTGACATTTTCCTAACAACTTTCCAAAAAGTTCATAGGTTCAGTGTTCAGAAGTTACAAATCCTCAGTGGATCTCATAGGAAATAGCTGAAGAGTTTTTTGAGAGCCAGAAGTGTGAAATATGTATTTCTTTGAAGTATAACTGTTTCTTTGTGGCTTTTCCAAGATTTCAACCACTCATACTAGCCTATTTTATGTTGCCCACAGCCTAGTTTGATTTAATATATCCAGTACTCTGCTCTCTAGTGTCATTTCTCTTCCTTTTAAAGCAAAACTCATTTTGTTTATACTTGTAAAGACAGACTGTTCTCTAATGGATAGGCAAAGCAAGAAGTAACTCCTTTATGTTCCATTTTTAACTAAACACAAATTTTAATACACCGTCATTGATAATGTAGATATTAGGAGATGAGTATTTTTGAGATCTAGTTACAAGAGCTAAGTAGAATATTTATAACTTACTCAGGTGAGATTTTTTAATATACTTACTCAATTTCTGGCATTTAGAATGAACATCGTCTTGTGTTGTCTCCATATACATATTCTTTGTTATCATGAAATTGTAGCAATAGTTCTGAAATGGTATCCATGGAGTATTTAAAACAGGAGATGGACATCGAACACTGTTAACTGGCTTGACCTCTCTTTCAGTCTCATCTAGAAAAAGAATTAATGGTATAAATTCTCATTTTAGATAAAAATGTTAAATTCTGTTCATAGTAATCAAATTTGATTTGTAGGAAATATTCAGGAAGCCAAGAAATAATAGCCTGGGTGATGCTCGTCCTGCTTCTGCTGAAATATAACATGACCTCTTAAAAGGCTTTCTGTAGTAAAGAAATTATTTAACACAGTAATTTTCTTTCCCATGCCATGGAGTGGAAGAATGTTAAAAAAAAAAAAAAAAAAAAAAAAGAGGTGCTATTAGGTTAAATGTAGTTTCTGTCTTCTTCCATCTCCAAACTTCAAATACAAGGGGCCACTTCAGAGAAACTATACATATTAATAATAGGCACCTACTATAATATTGAGAATACATCTTCGAGTTTCTGGTTTCTGATATCTTCTCTAATTAAAAAAAAACGAAACACTGAAATGAAATATTTGATGTTATAAATTAGTTATGGCTTTAACCAAAGTAAATGGAAATAGTTTTCCATTTCCAAATCTGAAATCTAGAAAATTTGATTACGGCTTCTTTTTTTTGTTTTATGAAAAGGCCACATTCAAGAAGCTGCAACTATAGATATGCTCTACTCAAAAACAATCAAACTGCTTTAGTATATGGACCATTTGGAGTCTCTCTCAGCTCACAACTACTCCCTTTGTCTGTGAAGTTGTATCTTTTTTTTTTTTTTTTTTTTTTTTACCTCAAACCCTCAAATGTGGTAGTTGTAAAACCACTTTCCCTGACAAAGAATATGAATATTTGACTCAAGCTCAGTCCTTCAGATTCTCTCTAAGAAACTGAAAAGTGGAATTCAGAGACAGTCAATTCATCTCCAGTTGTGGTTATAACTGAAAGCTGCAGAGCTGCCATGTTTTACCATGTACAGAGAGAAGCAGAAAGTATATAAAGAGAAGAAAGCAGATCCATCGAGAGAAACTGAAAGGATGGGCGGAAGACAGTATCTCTTGGGTCTTGATTCCCATTCAGTTTCTGATTCCAATTCCACGTGAAGCTTAGTCCTATCCCCAGTTTTGAAGATCTCAATTTTCTTCTTGGCTTAAGCAAGCTTGAGTGGTTGCTGTTACAACTGAATGGACCTTAACTGTGACTCATAGAAGAAATTTTAGTTGTTAAGAATTATAAAAGAATTCTCACAAATAATGTTTTCTATAAGAATGTAAACACAAAATATATGCAAAATGAGGCTAATGGGGACTTGAAACTAAAAAGTCAATTACCAGTATGCACTGACAAAGATAAATATGTCTAAAATAACAAATTGATGACAAAATATTTTATAATAATTCTACTCGAATACTAATTTTTACAATAACTTTTGTTGTAAAAAGGACATGATTTTCATTTCTTTAATTTCAAAAACCAAATTTGAGAAAACCACTCCCCCAAAATTTCACTACTCATCAGACTGATAGTAATTTAAGAATTAAAATATTTGCATTTAGCATACTTCCTGGATAGTAGCAAATAGCACCCGGTTGATTAGCATCGCAATCAGATGTTTTCCAGAATCCATCAGTGTCTAATAATACACAGTCCTCAAGCTGCTCATTATTTTCAGTCCAGCGAGTAAATTGTAGATGTTTCCCATCTGACCAACCGAAGTTGAGTTCATCCTGCAAGGGACAGAAATGCATTTCAAGTGGCAATACCTCATGTTATCCTTTTGGTATTATGTTGGCCCTCATGGTCAACCTAATGACTTTTCATTTTAACTTATATTTAACACACTTACATAGCACTTACTGTGTGCCAGGCACTGTTCTAAGTTATTAACTTATTTAATCATAATAACAACCACATGAGATAAGTACTATTATTATATCCATCGTACAGATAAGGAAACTGAAGGCATGTAACATGTACAAATGTTACAAAGAATACAAACCACGGCGCCAGGACTCTAATCCAGGTCATTAGGCCCTAGTGTCCATGGTCTGAATTATAATGCTACGCTGCCTCAAACATAATTGGCACTGCGAGTTGTTGAAATCAGAAAGCTAAAATGGAATGAAGACCACCGTAAGCCCCTACAGAGACGATATATAGATGTGGAAAGAGTATGGGCTTAAAAAAAAGGAAAAAGAAAGGAAAGAAAGAAAGAATATGAGCTTCAGAGCTAAGTATACCTGGTTTTTGAATTCTGGTTCAGTCACTTATTAGTTTTTGATAGTGAGTTTACCTCGCCAAGTTTTTATCCCCTCATCTATTAAATGGATGTGACACTTAACCTCATGGCTGGAATTAATGGAATAACATGTATAAAAGACATAACTCAGTGACTGCCTGTTACCTAAAAAAGCTGCATAAATGTTAGCTCCCTTCCTCTTAACCCTTCATACCTGTGGATCTCACACCACTGTTTTCACACTTGTCTTTGGGGAGAGCTTCCTTATTCACTGTATTTTATTGTACACTCAGAAAGTCTGTGAATATCTGTCTTTATATCCTGACAAAGTCCTGACCACCCACCTATCTTGGGAGATGCTTTACAGAGCAGGTACAGAAGTCTAAAAGATGTATTGCAGGGCACGGCCCTGTCTGAGCTTTTCCGCGGTGCTATCAGAGCACCAGGCCCCACGCGATGACCCATGGAGCCAAGCTTTCCTGAGGTTCAAGGCAATTTTTCATCACTGGTTTATTTGGAATATTGGGAAAAGGCCGTATACAGTCTCCTTAGGGGACCATAAATAGCAAACATGGTCAAGTCTCAGCACCACCAGTGTTTCGTTCTGATCTGTTGTCCACCAGCGCTCCAGCTGTAACCTTGTAACTCGTCAATCCCCAGGTAATATGGCCTCAGAAGTGGCCTAGATTCTGTCCCCTTGCTACATTCCCACCTAACCTAGGTCCCTGGGCCTTTGGAATTTGTATTCCTCATAGATAAATCATCCCACACCTTCTATCTCTATTAAATATTAAATCTCTTTATTAAGACTATATGTATCCCTTCACTAAATTTTGACCTTAAGTAACCTCAGTCTTTACAAGAGAATAATTTGGTTTCAGCACCTGCAAGGCAAGGCTGTTTGTTTTTCCATTCTCAAATACCACAGGGCTATGAGAATGGGGTAGTAGGTAATTTTATCTCCTTCGGTTATTTCCTTTGAGGTTTATGTCCTTCCTAGCACTGCAAATTCCCAGATTCCCTTCCTCTTTATGACACGCAGTGAGTATCTGGCCCCCTTGCTCCTCCATGACATTCACTAAGGAGATGTGCCATGCCTGCTCTGCCCTCTGGTCCTATTTGGGGATGTCTGTGCCCATGCGGGTAACTTACCCAGTTCCCAAGCCTTCTTGACTTCTTCTACCTCTATATACTTTCACTTTTATGTACTTGAGTGACCCACCGCCACAGTCATACTCTAGACTTTATTTAACCCAGAACTGCTGCACTACAGACATTGTAAATATGTCTTCGTTAAAGCCAACATCATTTCCTGTATGAATTTCTTCTACAAGAAACTCTAACTGGTCTCCTACCTTTAGATCGTTCACTACTTCCCCCACCTTCTGCCAAGTATAGTTTTTCTTCAGCAAAAATTTGATATTGTTGCTACCATGTTTAAAATCTTTCAATATCTTCACATTGTTTTCAATGTAGTTTTATTTTTTCCATAAATTTAAGAAAGCTTGTGAAAATACATAATAAACAGCTACCTAGACTCTTTTAAAGAGTGAAAGGAAAAAGAGAAACAGGTGAGGATTGAAAATTGAATAAGAAACACGACCCAAATCATTAAGTGGGGGGAAAAGCTACTAAACAGTATGAATTCTATTGTCTTAAAAATAAATACTTGTGTATAAAAAAATAACTTGAAGAATATATACCCAATGATAAAACCACATTATTGCTAGGTACTAGGATTACATATGATTTAAATATTTTTCTTTTAATTTACTATAACTGAAAATTTTCTACAGTGACAATATTTTTTTTGTTTCAAAAGATTTAATGAAATATAATAACATTCCTATGCTCACAAGAGACACAATGATGGGTTTCACATGATACCAAACACCAAGGAAAATGTAAGTAAAAGCAATGTTATGAAGAAACTGATACTATGCGGTCTGGGGAAGCAGTTGATGATGCGGCTTTATTTCTGGGTAAATTTGAAAATATCCAGAGTCTTGGAGAAACTATTCTTCAGGCAATTTCTAAATATCACTTCTTTTAATTGAGCTTCTGGTAACTGCTGATGATGACTCCAAAGAAATCCAAAGTTTTTCAAAAATATTGTTTACTTCTGAGTTTGTACTCCAGTTTAGCTCTGGGTTTATGCTAGTACTAAATTGTCTTCAATCCCATTTTCTCCATGCAGCCCTAAAACCATCTTGGTATATTGAGGGTTATCCAAAGGAATACATAACTTAGGTTTGCTTCATAATGCAACGGACTCCTCTCTCCTACTCTGCCAATTACCTTCTCTCTGAGAGTAGATTAGGAATACTGGTCTAAGTGACATTTACCTAGCTAGGGCTTCATCAATCATACACCGTACAAATGCAGGGGGCAAAAGTCACATCACAGTCTTTGTAAATGGCAACCCCTGTGTAGTGTATGATGCATGCAGCCTTATACAACAGCCTTATAGTCTACCCTTCAATAAATTTCAGTGGGCAAAAGTATTACATCAAGGCCTAGAAAAGAGGCAAAAATGGCCTATAATGCTGAGAGAAATACTACAGCTTTATTTTAAAAATCCTTATTAATTATAATCAAAAATTTCAGTAGTATAAATATTCCTGTTTGTGCTTCATGTACGTAGTCTGTTGGGAATTAACAGACTAGCATTCTTTGCTAGGCTATAAAATGAATGAGCAGTACCCACGACATCTATCCAGGATCAGGACTTGAGAGATGTGTCAAAACACTTTTCTAATCCTTTCTTAGAGTGGCCTAATTTCACTCTGCTGATTCTGAAAGGCATAAAAAGGATGCTTCCGCACCATCCATTGCGCTTCTACATACACAACCCCATGTAATTTTTTAATTCCTCCTTTCATTGGCTGAAGAGACATGGCTGCTCCTGATTCTAGCTCAGTCTTTCACTAGAGTAAATAAAAAGAAGTGCTCATCTAAATAAGTCCACTAGAACTTTTACTTAATCTAAACAATAAGCACCAGATCTTTCAGCAGTGGAAAAACAACTGCCACTGAAAATGATGTACTTTACAAAATTCATTCTCTGTAGTAAGATTTTATGATGTCCTTTCTTCCAGTCTTAAATGAGAGTTGTTGTGAGCAATAAAAAAATGTCAAATCCTTACAGTTGGGACTGAAAACTTACGTCTTGACTGGAGAGTCCAATCCATAAAGAAGTGTTATGAAGAACCGCCTGCACAGTCAGGAACGCCTGCTGGTAAGGGTCTGTGATGCTCACCAAGCGCATGTTATTTTTCTGACACTCTTGTAGAGCATCGGACCAGGTTAGAGTCTTCAAGATTATTTTGTACAGATTATTTAGATACTTTACAGTTTCCGAAGTATTCTGCAAGGTCTGTTTGTCTTCAATTTCTGTATGTAAAAGAAAAATAAAACATAAAAACCACCCATTCTGTAAATCATAGGACATTTTTTCAAAAATTTCCCCATAATAATGTGTTTTATAAATTACTTATCTATTCATGTATTTTAGATTTGGGGTGAAAGAACTATGTATGCCTTCCTTCATACCTTAGGTAAAATGTATGAGCCACAACATTTGTTTTCTAAAATTAGAAGAAAATTCCGTTTTAGTTGTAAATAAAAGTAGTCTGTGATAAGATTATGATTTCAGGTTGGTGTCAAATACTTCCTTTGTTTGAACTGCTCCAACAAGAGAAGGTGTTCTATTACAAGGTTTTCTTCTGGGAGAGCTCCCATGAAGAAAGGAACAGAACCATCCACAAGAGGATATATTTTAATTATTGCTTTACAGTACTTTTCTAAATAAGGCAGTTAATAAAAGTATGAGACAAATGAGCAAAGATTAATTTGACGAAAATGTTCTTCAAAAGTACATAGGTTATCTACTTGAGGTTCTCATTATATAACAAAGTTTTTAAAAAAACATTTGTTAAAAAATTATTGTGATCAATGAAAATAATTTAATGCCCTTTAAAAATATCTTTTTGAAAATACGGGTGATTTCTATTTTTAAGTACACATTTTATTTTTATTTGGATTATAGGAAGTCATAGATAATGATCCACTTATAATGCTACACATCTTTTTATTAGTGTTAAATTTAATTATGAATGTTTATACTGAATTCAATTAAAATCATTAAGTTTTTCTCCTCCTTTTCCCATGACAGAAAGTGAAATCTGAAAAATGCCAGGGTACAAAGGAGAATAAAATATGACTTATAATCATTAGACAACTCTTATTAACAAAGTCTGTCTAATGCTTAATTTTGAGTTTTAATTAAATATGGCAATGATACTTGAAAAAAATTGCATTCCATCTGAGATAATCTTACTGAGCCAATATGAATTTAGTCATTCTAAAATTTTAAGGAAGCTACACGATTATAAATTAATATTAATTAATTTATAAGATTTTTGTGAAAAAGTACTGTGCATAGCTAACAGCATAAAGTACTACAGTTATTTAGATAACAATCTATACCTGAGTATTTCTGACAGAGAGACAGAGTATGGCGTTCAGTGCAAGAAGTAAAATTCCATGTTCCAGTAAAAGGTGACTTTCGGTGGTTGAGCATTAGAGCACAGTGGTAGTGGGACTCTTCGTCAAAAAACTAAACAAAAAGGCAAATAAGTAAAGCAATCATGAAACTAACAGTCTGAAGATCTTAGCAAAGAAACTTTATATATCAACCTGAATTTCTCCTGCTATAAAAAATTCCATTAAGAAGCTGACCATGAAATCTCTAAGAAAATCCTGATAAACTTCCAAAGCATGAGAAAAGAGCAATTAACTTTAGAAATTACAAAACAAAGTAGTGACAATATTGAAAACTATATTTTCAAAACAGATAAAGAAAAAATGTTTGAATGAGACAAAACACAATTATACTAATATTTAATACTCTGCTTTCATTCCTGACATTTCAAGTAAGCAAAGAAGTAATGATTATTAACTCAATTTATTAGATGTTTATAAACTTTTTATAATGACAAATTGTGTACCACACAATAGGGAGCTCACCTTAAAGCTTTGGTCCTATACTAGTCACTATAAAAACTTCTATAAATAAAAGTATCTATCTATATTTTAGTCTCTATGTTTGACACATAACACACTTAGAAAAATAAGAAAAGTTTATTTCAGCAGATACATATTAAAAACAACACATAAGCACATGCTACTCAATAAACATTAAATAAAAAATAAAAAAAAATAAATATGGGAAAGAATAATATGAGCATTTACAAAGAAATGAGTAAAATTTTATGTGGAGACAAACATGTATTATTTAAATGTACTGTTTATTTATTTATTCATTCATTCATTTAATAAATGTACTATTTTATAAAGAAAAGATGAACTATGATTAGAAAATCAGCAAAAATATAACTCCAAGGAAAACAGGATAGAAAAATGTAGTAGTATTGGTAAGTGCATCTCAAGCAATAGAGATAGAGGGTGAATAGGGAGGAGAGAACCAATAACATATATCATTTTTTGTAAAAATCTAAATAAGAGAAAAAAAATCTGGAGATTTAAAAAACAGCATATGAAACTTCATTTTAATATATTTAAAAATCTAAATAAAATAAAATGAGTTTCTTGAAAAATACAAATTAGCATAATTGTTATAAGGAGAGGTACAAAAAACAATGTAACATGAACTTTGGAGTAAATTAAAAATTAATAATAAATAGCTTATTTTAAAAACTATGTGTCGGGTACTGTGCTAAAAGCTTTAAAAGAATTGTCTTTTGTAATCCTCACATTGTATTGCAGGTTCAACAGTAACAGATGAAACATTACAGATGAAAAATTGAAGCTTAAGAAAAGTTAAGTGAATTTCCAAAGGCATACTAAATGTCTGAATGGTGTCCAAACTCAGACAATTCGACTCAAGAATTTACTTCATTAAATCTCTTTATTAATAAGAACGATCTCCGGAAAGGGTTTTAACAGCACATGATTCTAACATGTGATTCCTTCAAACTCTTAGGGAAAGATAATTCTCTAGGGTGAGTTCTAGTTTTAAAACACAAAGGCAGGAAGCTACCCAGTTTATTTTATGAAGCTCACATAATCAGAAAAAAAATCTGACAATATGATATAAAAAAATTTACTCTATAAATAGAGATGAAAACGTACCCAAATAAAATTCTAACAAATCTAATTCACTAGAACAGTAAAACAATCTACTCTGAACACCTAGATTTTTATGACAAGAAGATAAAGATGGTTTAATATAACATTTATTAATGTGTTATACCACATATCAATAGGCCTAATAAAAAAAAAAGTATGACAATTTCAAAAGATGCTGGTAACAAGTTTTTAAAAATCCAGTACTTATTCCTTAATAAAGATCGTAAATAAGCTAGTTATAGAATGATCTATCTCAAACAAGAGTCAGCATCATATACATATAATAATGAAAGATGGCAGAAAGTTCTATTGAAGTCTAGATCATGTCTAGGATGGTGTTTATTACTCCTGATACTACCACGTTTCTAAAAGTCCTACCATACGTAGTGAAACGTGAACTACTATTTGCAAATTATGGCTATCTAATTAGGAAACCTAAGAATGTCTAGTGAAAAACTCTGAGAAGTAAGTAATAAGAACTTTTAGTAAGATGAATGCCTATGAAATTAATATATATAAATCCCCAAACAATAGCTTTTCCATATATCTGTAAGAAAATCAAGAAAAACCTATCATTCTCAATGGCATTAAGAAAGAGACCTCCTATAAAAACTTCACTGAAAAATCTAAAGGAAGACTTGAATAAATACCATATTCTTAAGTTAGAAGGTCAATAAAAAGGTGTTAATTCTCCCTAAAATATCAAATTCTCATAGAAGTTTACTTAATTGTTTTGGTTGACTAAATCAAGTTGACTAAATAATTCTGGTTTGTCTGGAAGAATAGACAAGAATAGCTAAAAATATTTTTAAAACATATAATAAAAGATAACTAATCCTATTATGTTTTTTAAATATAGCAAAATTACAGTATTTAGATCAGTAAATATATCTTATACACACGTAGTTCATATATATAATAAAGGCGGCATCCTGTATTGCTTTTAACAAATGGAAGTATATGCAATAAATAATGCCAGACAATTGGCTAGGATTAGGGAAAAGGATTATGTAGTCATTGACAATATACACCATATACCATGGCTATATCATGCTATCAAAAATAAAAGACAACCCATAAAACAAAACAAAGAAAATATAGGCATACATTTAACTACCATTAACGTGATGGGCTTTCCAACATAAAAGTAATAGAGGAAGAAAAAAGAAAAGAAACAGATTTGAACATATATACATGCACAAAACCAAAACATTTCTGTAATATTTTTAGTATTCAAATTTAAAGAAAAAAACCTAGGGAAATATTTGCAATAAACACAAGAAACACAGAGTCAGCACATTTAACATTTACATAGTCATAAAATCAGTAAGAAATACATGAAGGTTTTGATAGAAAAATGAACAAAGAATAAAAATCTTTGCCCTTGATGAAATTAAAATTATTATTGAATTTATAGAGGCTCTTTTTTATTAGAGATCGGAGAAATATAAATGAAAATATAATATAGTTTAAACTACTAAATTAGCAAGAATTCTAGAAGATAATGCTCCTTCGAGGCAATGTAGTTGAGAAGCTAAGACTGTTCCCTCTGTGAACTCCTGGACCTGGATTTATTGCTGACTTTGCATGGATAGGCTCTGTGTCACTGGCAAGTTACATGTCTGTTACTGGATTTCTAAGAAAGGAATAACAGACCTTTTCACATCTATTGTGCAGGTTAAATGAAATAATGCATGTGATGCATTAGCAGAGTGCCTGACACATATTATTAGCTGCTCAACGAATGTTATAAATTATTAGTATGCGGGTATGAATAGAAGGGCCGACACAATATAGTACTGATAAAAATACAAACTCATAAACTTCTCTGGAAAGAAATTTGATAACCAGAATTTTATAACTATTTATTTTATTTTTATTTTTTTGACCTGGCTATATGACTTCCAAGCCTTAAGGAAGGTAACCTGAAATGAAAGCAAAGATTATGCACAGCGATATTCACTGAAGCACTATTTAAGATCTAAATACCCACCATTGTTTATGTAAAGAAATACTCGCGACCATTAAAATACTTATCAAGTTCATCTTTTAAAGGTGTAAGATACTACTTATGATATAATACTAAGTGAAAAAAGTAGAATACAATAGTACATATAGTATATGATCTTATCTACCTCAAGAAGACAATGTATGGAAAAGTCCTAGAAGAAAAAATGCTGAAATATCCATTGTGAGTTCCTAGATCCGTGTTCAAATATGTTTTGAGATTCACTTAGTAGGTCATGAAATCATTTTGGTGGATTTTGACTCACATTTGAGATAATAAAATAGGATAATATATATAATGAATATATTAGACTACAGTAGTATAGAATAGAAAGAAATATCAATGTTCATAAGCCCTACAGGTAAGTATTGTTGCCTGAAACTATTTGTCAATGCAATATTATATTTTCTATATGCTGGATGGTGATTTAAATGTATTTCTTACTACGGGTCATGGTTAAAAGTTTATAAGCTACTGGCCTAAATAAGTGTAAGTGGGATAAGGGTTGATATTTTTCTTTACTGCGTTTACTTCTTTATAACTGACAAATTTTCTATAATAACTAAGGATTATTTTGATATTTACTTGGTACATAATTACATATGATTCAGAATTTTCTTTGCCATCATCAACTCTGAGCAAAGTTACATTGCATTAGGAACATCAATTGATTATTACCTAGGATCTATTTTTGGAATTAGACTTTAAAGTTAATTTCTTAATCTCTGCCTTTTGTGCTAAAGGTGACATGTATCCAGCAAATAGGGAGGGTAGAAGCAATGGGGAGCAATCTCATGGTATAGATTAACTATTGTTAATATAATGTCTTCTTCCCTTCTATAGCTTCTTTACATTTAACTTTTAGAGAAAAATGATCACTAGACACCAATTTTATACTTTTTGCCTCAGGAGACTGAGGCTGACAGCTTCAAATCCCACAATGTTAATTAAGTAAAGCATTTAAAATCGCCTCTATTTGAAACTCACTACTTGACTGTTTTACATGGTTGTGAATTAAGTGCAATGGCTCCGACGCTATTGTGAAAAACCAGGCCATACACATGAAGGTTTGGGAAGAAACTCTTGTTTTTCTTCTTCTTGCGATAGCTGTATTGAGATATAACTCAAATATGAAATAATTCACTCATTTAAAACATACATTTTTTAGTGTTTAGTATATTTATTACCCCAATTGATTTTAGAACATTTTCACCCATACCCTTTCACCATCACCCCCAATTCTTCCATCTTTCTTAGCCTCTGGCAATCAATAATCTATGGCCTATTCTGGATATTTCATGTAAATGGATTCACAAAATAGGCCCTTGTTCTTAATCCAATAAGTTATGGAAGACTCGAGGATTTCAGAGAGGTACATAGATAATTAATTCAAAAAAACTTACATTTGTTGGTATTCTCAGCCTCCGACCAACCAACAATGGGTGAAAGTTACTGTATGTCATCTCTCTGTCATCTATCCATTTGTTTATCCTTTCATAGGCTGTCCAGCGCAAACCAATCCATAAATCAGCTTCCAAATCTGGAAGCAGGGATGTAATAAAATCTGTAAACAAAGTAATTTAATAAAATTTTTAACATATGTCAATTCCCCTCAGCCTCCTAAAACTCACTTGGCCCCAAAATCAGAATAAATCATATTTCCAAAACAACTCTGCTACCTTGTTCAATCTGGTTCAACACTGTGGGAAGGGTACCGCCGTAGGTGTGACAAGTATCGCTTGCTTCAGAAAACGTAAGAGACTTGGGTTTGATCTTTAGGAAACACTGCAAACAAAGAACATATATGAAGCCTTAGTTTCCAGACATGGGAAAGTTCACATAAGAAATAAATGCCTCATCTTTTAAAGGGCTGATAATTTTCGGTCTGTGAGACATGGAAAGTTACAAAGTAGTACCATAAGAATGCAGATCTACACTCTCAATTTAAACAACTGAAGAGTGATCTTCAAATCATTTTTTTAAATCTCCCATTTATTGAGTGCTGCTCTGCACTGAACAGTCTGCATAGTATCATCTCATTTAACTTTCACAACAAATGGGGAAATTGAAGCACATGGAAGTTACATTTACCCATAAGTAAAATATCCATACAATGGTATGGTCAGCATTTAGATTCTGTTACATGACATTTCAAAGTCTGTACTCTTAATTATCACCTTCTTATACAAAGAAACCTCACACTTTTAAAGAAATTATCCCCATGTCCCTTGGCAGAATATTTTAATTCAAATTTCTATCAACTGTGTAAATTAAGTTAGTCCCAGTACCTTGGGGAAAAAAAGACTGTCCCAATTTTAAAAAGTCAAAATATACAGCTAATATTTTAACCTTACTACAGATACTTTCAGCTATCAGATACATCTCTTCCTTTTTCTTCTGATATTATGATGTTAGTGTGGAGTAATACGTCCCAAATTGTGTTCCTTGAAACATTCTACAAAATATTTTTATTTTATCCTCATTATAGACTGGAGTGGCCAGGGAGATATAAGTCATTGGGTGGTTCAAGATCAATGATTACTAATTGGTTAGCATATGTATAATTCTCAAAAAGTAGCTTGGGAAACGCTGGTCTATTTTGATAAGTAGATGATGTGTGTAAGTTTTCCTTAAGGGGGAAAATTTAGCAGGGAGAAATTAAGTCAGTTTCCTATATGCCACACAGGTAGTCCCGACTATTCAATATATTACTATCTCTTGACAGATCAACTTCAGCAATTTAAGCGTTAGTAGCAACAGAATAGGAACAGTGTTTTGAAAGGCCTATAGGCATGATTAATCTGAGAGTTAACTTAGTTCTTGGCAATGTCGAGGTTCAGGTGAGATACTGAAATATGCAGTCTATCATAGTGAAGTTACTGAATGGGCTGCCATTCTTCCACAGGCTACAAAACCATCATGAAAGCAATCATCATTTGCACAATGTCATAATACTCTTTTCACCTTATTCTGAAAAGTAATCCACTCCCCAGAGCACTGTACTTTAGCTGCAGCATCTGGACTATAATTTTCCAATGAGGATACACTGTATTTTTCACAGATGAAGGGCAGCTTGGTACTACAGTCTGCTGGTTTATTTAAGTCTGAGAAATGAAAAAGCAAGATTACGGCAGTGAGAATTTTCCATTCAGCACATTTTTAAAATAATCCATTAATAAAGTCTCTTTAAATAAAGTTTCCCCAAATGGTTAAAATCTATTCCTTTTCTTCTCTAGTCATCTTTGTGTTCTATTTCATATCAGGAGATTATAGCATACCAAAACTGCCTATAAAAATGCACACATGTGGTGTAACAACCACAGCTACCAGAGTTCCTGATGGTGGGAAATAGAGTTGAAGAAGGCTAATGAGGGGGACAGGGACCTAAACTGTATTTTAGAACTGTTACTTGTTTATCTCTGCAAATTCGTCAAGCTTATCAGTTATGAAAGTGGTGAGTTTAGTCCTAAGTAATTGTTTTAGGATAAAGGAAGTCAAAATATTCATAGTGAAAAGCACTTTTACTTGCATTTAGAATTTAAGCTATTGTCAATAGTCATAAATGAAGCTACCAAACATATAATCAAAAGGAAAACGAGATTAAGCTAATAATTGAACCTGAATTTTATGCATTACATAATCAACATTAGGATTTAGAATTAATTTTACCCCTAAGCCAAGTCTTGGCAGACAAGTACAAGCATTCCTCTCCAAATGTTATAGGAAAGTGATGCCATCGATGTCGTGAGCTGAAAGAAAATGAGAGATTTGACAACTCATTATGTAGTTACATGTTCCATTCTGTTAACTGTAATTTTACTTCTAAATTTAATGTTATGCCATTATTTTATACCACTTTATTCTTGATGCTAATATGCAAAAAGTACTTGGTTTCTTTAGTCTAGGCAGTTAATGGATTAATGTTCAATACTAATTATAAATAATCATCCATTTAGTAAAAGGGAATTTGAGTTGTTTCTTTTAAATGATAACTTTCCAAGGGCAGCATCAATGATGTCACATACTACATAAAATGACGATCCATTATTGGCTGCTCAGTAGTTCTCACCCACCACTTCTGTTCATCATCAGATATCTGAAAAACAAACCAAAGAACCATCTTTATATATGCTGAATTTTATAGGAGAGTTTTGAGTTAAATACTCTGTCCCACCATAACCAAAACCCACTAAAATTTCTAGACATTCGGTTACTTTGGCCTCTAAATTATACAAACTAGGTCCTTTCACCAAAAAAGTAGTTTGGAAATTCTTTGTGTATTCACAGGCCCTATTCTGTATACAGAAAATACGGTTGCTATAATTATGGGGCACACATTAATTGGAAAAATTGTGTTCCATTGCAACTATAAATTAAAAAATATACAAATTATTTTTCCTCCAAAAAGCTATTTTGCAAAGTTAGTTATTAGTAAAAACAGAAACTCAAGTTAACTGTAAAGTTATTTTTTAGTAAAAAAGTGTGTCAAGGAATTAGAATAATTTGTATTATGCATTAATGCTCATTTTACAAATTGGTATTTATAATTGTTTGAATATTTTAAAACGTTAAGCAATTGTATTTAACTATTCTAACACAAAACCATGATTCTGAATGTTGTTAGGCAAATTTAACTTGAGAGGAACATTTTACTCTTATAGATTTTGGAAAGGTTTTTGAAATTTTTTTAATGCAATAAATATAAAAATAAGAAAAATACTTTAAAAATACATTATTTTGAATTACATTTGCTATTTTGTTTTTGATGGCTTTTAGTCCTGCAAAAGATGTTAAAGTAGCCAGAAAGCTTTGATTGCTGGCACAATACAGGACAGCTTCTTCATAGTTTAAGCGAGGATTGGTAACAAACCAATATTCACTCCCTTCTATTACAAGTGGAGGTCCATGAATTCCAGCACGCTCTAAAGAAGAAGAATATCAAAGTTATAATTGTGCAAACCAAACTGTACCCTCTAAGCATGGATTAATGTTCAAAGCTATTTACAAATAGTAATCCATTTAGACTACCGGCTCTCTCTGGCCGGGGCGGTGCTATCTGAGCTAATGAGGTGTTGTGCCATGCAGAGTCACAAAGACAAACCCAGTCTCATAACCTCATCCCACACTAGTTAATCACCTTCCCAGCCTGGAAATACTTCATCTCACTTGAAGAAGTGCTAGAGAACAAGCTGGCATGTAGGCCTGGGCTAACACGATTAACTAAATACATTATTGAAAAAGTAAAAGCAGCTTCAGCTAAATTCCAATTTTCTTAACTCACCTGGATTGTACCAGTCTGGTGTTTTGAGAGTACGACCTGTATAAGGAAGACAGCAAGTGGCTTAAGTTTAGTATCCAGTTACAGATCCTGGCATACTACACGTGCTTTTAATCTAAGTCAAGAGGACTTGCAGTATTGCTGAGGTGTGTCCATTTCCAGCCAAACCTTTTCCTTTTATACTATGATCACTTCAGTTTGAATTTTGCGGGGCCTATGCTAAAGCTATTTTAGCAGCAATTGAAAAGGCAGATCTGTCAAATAGTAATAAGGTATTCCTAGCAGTTCTCTACCTTATATCAAGGAAGACTAGATGGATAAATGTAGCTAATAATTAGAAAATACTAATAAGTTAACAAATATACTTTTAAAAATTTTAATTACAGACTAAAATGTTTTAGGTACTTTCGGCTCAACATTCTCAATGTTTACTTACCTTTTGGAATCTGGCACACCCAATCAAGTTTTGTATCACAAGCAAAAGGCCTTAAATAAATAAATTCTCTGTCACTGAAATGCCAGCCTCTTCGCCATGGCCTATCCATGACCTAAAGAAGGGAGAAGATTACAGAACATTTTGAAGTTGCGTAGCCCATAGAAAACACTAAACTATAAACCCTACGGTCCCTAATTCCACTTTAGCTCTAGTGCCTAAGATATTTGTTTAATAAATGAACAAGTGAATGAATGAAGTGTTGAAACAGTAACAGCCTGAGTAAGAGACTGCAAAGGAGCTGATTAAGAAAATATATCATAAAGTCACATTTATGTCCCCAAATGCAAATTATTGTTTTTCTTTCTGGTTTTGTTGATATGAAATTATAGAACCTTGCACCCTTAAATTTGGGGAAGATCAAGGTAGAAAACAATATTTGGTTCACTGGTTTCCAAGCATCTGGCTGAAGTAAAGCAGATCTGTGAAAAGTGACATAAAGGTCCAGCATCAGGCTCCTTCTTTGGTGTTGCTCTGTGTTCCTAGGATGTTGCCCTGCTCCACATGGTCCAAGATGACACTTGACAACTTCCAGACAGCAAGCAGGGGAGAAAAGAAAGGGGAGAGCGCAGGCTGGGAGGAGCATCCATCACTTTTTGGACCGTTTTCTCATAAGGCCAACATTCTGGTGGGCACTGTGGCAGGTGAGGAAAGATTCTCCTACAACACTGCCTGGACTGGCGTTATTCCTGATGTGGAATGCATTAGTGAGTCTTTTAGTTTTCAGTAGATTTTTCAATCTTTTCACACATGGGGACTCTACTTATATAGAATTTAAATCTCAATGTTCTGGAGACTTCACAAGCTCTCTGAAGTTTTCATCTTTTCGTGTGTTAAATTGATAATCTAGAAAAATGGCTTAATATTATACAGTTTATTTCTAGAACAGTTACTTTGAAACTAATGCTTTCCAATGGCCTTCTCAGTTCTTGTTCTCAACCTTCCTGTAACATTTCTGGTCAATTGCTTTCTCTAATCTCTTTCTTGGGCTTACATGGCAAAGAAGATGTTATCTAGATGTCTCTTCCTTCTTTGTTTTCTTACATTTTATGTGTTAGTGATTCCTCCAAATCTACTTCTTGGTCCTTTGAGCTTTCTTTTTTATATACACTTTTCCTTCAATTCCAGTCACTTAGTTTCTACTCACTATAGGATATTTCTTACTACTAGCTTGAATTCAAATATCTAAATAAAATGCACTATTTTCTTCATAAAACAATACCCCTATTGAGTGTTTTTAAATATGCTTACTCATAAAGCATAGTAGACCCAGACATGTAGGTTTAAATTCTGTTCTGTAACCATGTAAGCTACTTAGAATTCAAATGTCTTCCTTTTAAGATGAATACCGTAACAGTACCTACCTCACAAGGTTGCTTAAGTATTATAGTGAAATAATATATTTAATATGCCTAGCACTGTGCCTCGCTGATGAGTTAACAAGTATTAACAACTGCTATCATCATCATCATTACCACCATCACCATCATTATTCTCCCATAACACTCCTGCTCTTGCATATAACTTATACATCGCCTGTCATACACTTGTCATTGCTTATTTCCTTGTATTTGTCTCCTACTAAACTATAAGTTCTGTGAAGACAATGACTGTTTAATATCTTGTCATAGTTCTATTCTCAGAGCATTACAGATTGCTTAGACACACTACTTACGGAATGAATAAACAAATGAATTCTGCAAAGGAAGATGACTAACTGGTCTTTTATGTTGTCTAGTTCTATCTGTTGCATTTTGAAATCTATCTCCAGATGAATCTTCTCATACTCTCTTTGGCTCATGTCAAAAATCTTTAAAAATCCTGTCGCCTACCAAAAAATGTACTAACTTCTTAACCTGGCAACAATCTAATTTCCCAACTTTGTTTTCAACCCCGACACCAATTAAAACTTCTTGATCTGTGTTCAGTTCTCCTCAATGCCTTAGCCTCTGCTTCTACTCCTACTTTATTTTATGCCACTTCCTCACCCTTACCCTATCCCACCTAACTAAACCCTATCCCTCTTTAAAGCTTAATTCAAGTCTCATCTCTTTCTGGAAAGAGGCTATAGAAATCACTTCCTCTTCTGAGTTTCATTAGCCTTCTTTAGCCCACTCATTTGGAGCTTATTACCGCAAAGTAATAAGAGTCGTCTTTCTTGAATATGAATATAAATTTATCTTCTTAAATTAAATGCAAGTTATGTTGCTTGAGAGCTGGGCAATATAATTTTTACCTCCCATCATAGCTAATATCATACTCCACACACAAAAAACACTCTGCTGCCTGACTATACATGATTCCAGTTTTATTTTTAAAATATGCAGATTGTCCAGCAGTGTACTGACCTTGATAGCAGCACAGTCTCTGATATCATAATCCTGCTGAAACTCATTTTCCATGATAACGGTAGATACCTTAAAAGACAAAAAAGGCTTGAGAATTTAAGACTGATTTATAAATATTTGCAATTTAGATGTAATTTAGGCAGCTTTAATAACTCGGGAGCATTCCCATGCCAAGGAAAGAGAACGTTTCATCTCTCTCTCTTTTTTTTTTTTTATCAGGAGGCTAAATCATGAGAGGACTTAGAAAATATAATGCCATCGGTTTCCAAACAAAGGCAGCTCGAGTGTCAGAAATGGAGGGATAATGGTGTATTAAGTTCACAGTTGGAGTCACAGAATCAGGAACTTGCAAAAGAGTTGTTTTTTTTTTTTTCTTTTTTGGCGTGTGTTGCAATGCTAGTTATTTGATGAACTATTCTCAGATATGCTCCAATTTGAAAATGAAAAGTCAAGGAATTTTATAGTTAGAAAGAATACACAATAAATTAATGCAATGGTAATGTGGAGTGAATATTCAATATTTGATAATAATCCACTCTTATAAGTGTTACCTAAAACTTCTCTTTAGGATAATGTAAACATTTGAAATAACATTTAAGGTCTTTTTATTTGTTTACCCCCAAACAAATTTTTCCCTCAATAAAAATACTTTCTTTTTTACACAACTCTCATATTTTTAGATAATAAAAATAAAAGCTTATCATTACTTAAAAAAAAAAAAGAAAATGAAAAAATCAGTTGCTCTACCCAAAGATGACCACTGTATTTAAATACCTATATTTTTATATTTTTGGACTATATATACTCTATACATTTTTTTTAATAAAAATGAGACTCGTAACTTTATTCATACTTCATAATAATAAATCTATTTTAATTTCAATAAAGATACATCCATAAAATTAATTTAATAGTTGTATGGTATGTGGATGTTTTATTTAATAATCAACTTACTTGTTACTGAAACAAATACTCTTTCCATATTATTCTCAAACGAGAAAGTTAAACTTACTGGTGTACGATCACTCCACTGCCAGGATCCTTGTAAATCAGGGCTCCTTTTATTCAAACCTATCCACAGCCAACGCTGGTTACTACGTAAAAAGGCAGCATTAAGTAAATTTGAGTACAATAATTGGCAAAAATATTTAGCATTCACAATGTCTGAAATACTTAGGACATGTAATTTTATTCAGAAGACCTGTCACTAACTGAAAAGCAGTTTCAAGCTATATAAAAAAGTGTTCTGAAATGAAACCAAACCCTAAATATGGGGTAGCTAACAAAAAGGAGCCGTACTTTATAAAATTAAATTTTAAGTTATTTCCTTCACGTGAAGGGCAAAAACTATTCCGCTTTTGACTTAAGAGGGGAAAAAAGTGCATAATTATTCCAAAACTTTTTCTGCATTTCCCTAAGGCAGCGGTCCCCAACCTTTCGGGCACCAGGGACGGGTGCTCCTGAGAATCTAATGCCTGAGGAGTGGAGGTGGAGCTGAGGCAGTGGTGCTAGTATTGGTGAACGGCTGCAAATATAGATGATGCTTTGCTCACTCGCTTGCCGTTCACCTCCTGCTGTGTGCCTGGTTTCTACCAGGCAATGGACCGGTACCAGTTTGCGCCTGGAGGTTGGGGACGCCTGCTTTAAAGTATCTGTCCTTAACGATATCAAATATCTTTTCTTTAAAAAGGAGGACAAACCATTTGGCTAAATTTTTATTAAACATGATTTTAAAAATTATTTAATTCCCATTGCCAGTTAAGTTTAAGATAAACAGGTATTTTTTAAATGCCAAACTCAATGGGCTCTACTAGAGCAAAATAATTAAGCGATCACTTAAGTAATTATATTTGACACTCATAGCTATTATACTTTTATGTACAGGGCACTGAACTAGGTGCAATAGTGATACAGAGAAGCACAAGGCCTAATATCTACCCTCGAATGGCATATTAGTCAAGGAGACAAGCTATATATGAACAAATATAAGACCATTTTCGAAAAACATCAACTGATACAAAATTTGTATATTTTGGTAGTGCAAAAAATGAAAGGTCATTGTGGGCTGTAGGAAGTCAGCAAACATTTTGTGAGGTAGGACAAAAGACAGTCTTCAAAGGATGGTTAATGTTCCTTGCAAGTCATGACATGACTGTTTACCATGTGCCAGTATTCAGACTGGCTGAGAGGAGAAAGGGTAAGTATTCCAGGGAAGAATACAGAGGCAGGGACATACACTGTAAGTGATCTCTTCCCCTCAATGAAACTCATGCACTAGCCAGGGGGATATTGCCTATATCAACAGAAGGGATATAACCATAAAAAAATTTTCTCCACCTCTAACCCAACTTGAAAATTTTCTCTAAAATGTACTGTACTTTCTAGGCCTTAATAAAAAGACCATTTTCCAAGTAATTTTTGTTTTTCGTAATGCTAGTTTCTTTCCATATAATTTAACTTCATTGCATATAGTATGTGGGATCAGTACATATGAATATATATTACGTACACATAATTATATATGCAAGTGTTATATGCATATAAATGTAACACATATTAGAGAAGAAGTAGAATCAAAATCTAAAATTAATCCTTATTCTCAAGCTCAGTAGAATATATGGAATATATGGAATGTACAACTACAAAACTACTGGGAAATAACAAGAAGTCTCCATTTAAAAAATTTGCTAGTAAATCAAAGGTTAGAACAAACTTAACTTTAAATTAAATCCTCATTTTTTAGTAAAATAATTGCTTTCCTTTACTGTTTTCCTTTACTCGACATTCCTTCATATTTTAATATCAATAAGCACTTTTTAATCTTTTCAACTTCAAGCTTTTCAACTCACTGCAAAAGAGAATTTTCCCCTTTCAGTTTTTATTGTTATATTGTTTTGTTTGACAGAGAAAGATCACCAATTTGTAGACTTAAGATAAATTCCCCTGGAAACAATCAAGTCCAGTTCAATATTATTAGCTATAAGGGGAATATGCAGTTTGTATCTTCAACTAATCAGAGCTTTCTTACAGGCTTCCAAATTTATCACATTTCCCAATTGTTGGATATCTAAACCACAGAGTCTAGATAATTGCCATATACAGTATAAGTAAAGTCAGATGGCTAAAATAAAGAGGAGGTTAAGTTTTAGGGACTTTGTGCAGAATTTTGGGTTCCTCTAAAATAAGCATTAGATATTTTATCTTCTTCACACAATCCAACAGTACAACCAGAAGGACGATCAACGATCATTTGTCACATGCATTTATTCTAAAGTCAGTTCCACAGGCAGGCTCTTTACAGATCTATCCTTAACCTAACCACCCAGTCCTCTCTTAGCTCCACCTTTCCCACTTAGAAACCTCTGCTTTCAAGCCCATTTTAGCCTCTGCTGCATCCTAAGAGAATGATTTCCCAAAGAGCCAAGTTGGCCTTATTATCCAAAATCTCTAACCTTCACTACTTTTTGAGATTGAACTTCATTTCAACCAGACATTATAGTTTTCAGTTTTCATTTCAAGAGATTCATTAGTGTGTTATAAATATAGAAAATAGTAGGGGTGTGTGTGTGTGTGTGTGTGTGTGTGTGTGTGTTTTCTCCTGTGTGGTAAAAGGTGGAAAGTATTTCCTCAATCATAGCCCCTGGTTTGATAAAGAGAAGAAATTGAAAGTCGCATTAATCACTGCACAACTCTAATGTGGGTTTTAGAAAATTTGAGAAAAAATGATCATAACTAGGGAATCAAATCAACTGAAATTTTGTCTTTATAAATTTTTTGTACTCCAAGCCCTAAGTATACGGTTTTAAGGCTGTTAGGTTAATAAGGCATTGCATAAAAGGTTAATATGTGTATCTGTGTTAAAATTCCTACTTTTAATCAAATTTCCTACTGCATCTGGTTTCTAAGAAAAACAGTCATAATCTCCAATAAATACTGTTTGATGAGAGTGCTTAGTCTGTAAAGCCTTAGATTTATATCTAAATCCATTCACACCTCATCACAGGAGGTAGTGCACACAGCAGCAGTAGCATTGCAAACAAGGCTTTCTTCTCTAATCCTATGACTATTTTTATACTACAATGGCTTTCCCTGGTGGGCTGCCATTAAGAGTTGCAAGGATCTTAGAGCCTTAATGACTCGGTGCACCATGAATCCTTTTCATTGAAATACAAATAGAGATGTGGAATAGTAGTTTGTGAGAAATATAGCAGTAATCTGACAACTCCCTGGCATGCAATACATAATTTGGGCAATGGACATCTCGCTGAGAAAGGTCAGTTCCTGAAATAAAAAGCAAAAGTGTTCAAGGAGTAAACTTTAGAATCATTTTCTTATATAAATAGGTTTGCTTCCTTCCTTCTCTTCAAGCCATGGTCACAATTTTGCTTTTAGAATATGTTGTCTTTCTAAATATAGCATGGGCAAATGATCTCTTTATTAATGGAGAACATATTAAGCAGACGACAGTCTGTTTAATAGGGCATTGTTTAGCTGCTGGGAGAGCTTAATACAATATGGCCCCCTTTGAGTGAAAGGATTATGGTGATGTTTTTTCCTTGAGCTTTGCTGTTTTTTAAATTCAATATGCATTACTCTTGTGATCAGAAAAAAATTAAATATTGTACATGCTGTGTTATACTAAATGTTAACTGTTTATAACTGGGAGCTAGGATTGAGGTGGTTTTTATTTTCTTCATCATTTTTTAGATTATACAAATTTTACATAACAAACTTGCATTACTTTTTAACTGGGAGGAGAAATCTCAGCAAATGTGATCAGGAACTAAGAAACAAATCAAGAAAGATTCCTTAATTACCTCAGACTTTAGTTTTCTTTTCTAGTGTAATCTATTTTGTATATAGAAGCTTGTCTGGATCATTTATATCATGTATGATGTTCTATTTTTCCATCACTTGATTCCCACGAACATCTACAACCTCACGGCTTAGAACTTATCCATGGCTCCCTATTCTAGTCAAAGTTTCCTAACATTTTGCTTAGAGGTATTATTCAAAATCCACTTTGTTTATGTTAGTAAACAAATACTTTAGCTTAGATGGCATGATATTGTATGTGTTAAGCTTGAAATCTAGGGGTCAGTAAGTCGCTGTGCTTCAAATTCTCACTTAAGGGAGGATCAGCAGTGTATTAGAAAGGCCATGTTCTAGAGGCAGCCACCCCAAGATGTCTGTTATCCAAAGCCACATCTGAGGATTTGGTCATTAGCAGAGTGGATGTCAGAAATGGGTTTATATCAGCAAAATTGGAAGATTTTAAAATCTGCAGGATCTTAAAAATGGACTCTCATTGGTGAAATTGAAGTTATTTGAGAAAAGAGGAACGGCTAAAATATTTAGAGACACTCTCACCTCATGAAAGGGTATTAGAATCTGGTGAGGCTGGTTAGAAATGAGGCATTAGAAATCGATCTGGGGCTTGAGCTCCAAATGGTCCCACGTCTTGTCATTGGGTCGGGTGGGAACAGAGTCCTGCCTCCGGAACACTGTCACATCAACCTCAAATAAACCTTCCATTCAAGATGGCCATTGGAAGACCTAAATGAATTGACTGCTGGGATGTTGTCAGGCTTACAAAATAGGTTGTATGAAACATTTTCAGCCTGCCTCAATGAATGTTTGTTTAATAAATGTCTGTATGTGACGAAAGATTTGGTCTGAGTTTTACATTTATTATAATCTATTCTCGAGGTTGTAGGGAGAAGTCAAGAAACACTCATCTCAAAAACAGCAACAACAAAAAAAACCCTAAGAGTATATCCAAATGAGGTTAAGTTAGTATGCAATGAAATTTTGTACAATAATTTTTAATGCTACAAAATAGTCTAGAATCCTTGAAATTCTGTAATGGATGTTTCAATAAATAAATATTTATGGGACACAGGTATTGTATTTTACATCAAGTTCCAAGCACACAATAGTGAAACTTTACTTTTTTAATGAGAAAAATACAATAGCATATTAATGCAAATCTGGGAAAAGTGGAAAATGTTCACACTTTTAAAAAGTCACTCAAAATCTTTATCTCCCAGAAGTAATAATTATCTTTTTTTGATGCATTTTTGCAATCTACTTTTTAATGTAAATAGTACATTTTTCACTCTTTTATAATTTGCTTTTCCCACCACTTAATGTATTATAAAAATTTACTTATTTACAATATTTAAAAAAAAATCTTAATGCACAAGGGATAATGCCAAAGATTAACAATATGATGACAGTAGGAACCTTTACCTTTTTCTGACTTTCATGAGAATACATTTAATGTTTAATCATTAAGTGTGATTATTGGTTAATGGCTATTGGTTAAGCTACCCTTCTAATCTTTCTTTAATAACAATTTCTATGCTAATTGTATTAATTAAATATGTTAAGTATATTGTATATTTATATATTAAGCCAGGAATGAATAGTGAATTTTACCAGATGCGTTTTCAGCACCTATTAAGATGATTGCATGCTATTTGACTTACTATATAGAGTTCCCAGTACTGACCCAGCCTTGTATTCTTTGAAGAATCCTACATTGTCAAAGTGCGTAATTCTGAGGCATTATAGTGCAGTGGGTTAGAAAAGTGGGTTCTAATAGGTTCAAATATTGGATCCTTTACTTAGTAGGTATATAACCTTGGGCAAGTTTTACTTCTCTGTGTCTCTGTCTCCTTATTTAGATAAAATGGGCATAATAATAGTACTTGCTGCATAGGTCATTCGTTGTAAGGAATAAATGAGCTAATACAAAGAAAACAGGACATATATGGCACATAATAAACATCATGTGTTTATTATATCAGTATTTACTTTTCAAGTCTAGTCATGTAGTTGGTCTGTAATTCTTTGTGCTACTGTTGACAGGCTTTGATATCAGAATTAGATTGATTATTGAAAAAACCAGTTGCTTGCATCAGTTTCTATGTAATGGAATGCCAGCTCTTGCTTGTACTAGTGAAACACACTGTAATGATCTCTTTTGTCAAATGTGAAGGAATACACCTATAAAACCATACAGTTCCCATCTCTTTCTTGGAAGATATTTTTCGTTGATTTGTATAATGATTTATATTTTCCTAGAAATTGTTCATTAATAATTGCATGTGCAATAGCATAGAAATATGAATAATATTCTCACCAACTAAAAAATTTCTCCATGAAATGGGTTTTATAATCCCTTACTTAAGATTCATTTTTAAGTATCTTTTTATTTAATTTTCATGATTTAATCATCATTAGATTTTTTTCCCCCTCCCCCTTTACTAGTCTCAGTACTTTTGCTCATGTTCTGTTTCTCTGGCTCCTTCTCCCACCTTACCTTTCAAAACATTACCTTATCTTTCAAGAAACATGCTTCTTCATAACATTTTCTCCAATTATACTTCCCAGAAATGCTTTCTTCCTCCTCTGAATTCTCATGGCCTTGATTTACCTATATACTAGATTTTTCACCATACTTTTCTTATCCCCACTGTTGGACTTTTTTACGCTATGCAAATAGTGGGGCCTCTGTCTTCCTCATCTTTGAATCCCTCATAGAGTCTGGCACATAAAAATACTTGATGTTCAATGACTGCAAAGCATTGAATGGCCCTTTTAGATAATAAAACATGTCAATTCTGAATACCTAGAAGACATCCAATTTAGCATAGAAGATATCATTCTAAAAGTATTACCTCAACTGGTCCATTAAAAAGTGAAGAAATGCCTTTATTTCATCCATATGATGGAAGCTAGGAAGGTGTCCTCCAAGCGCTTGGCAGAATCTCTCAGCTTCTTCCCAGTTCCTCTTTCTTATAACTCTTTCTATATGAAATAGCTTAACAAAATATAATGTTAATTTGTTTTCTGGTATAATAATAACATATTCATAATTTTAAAGTCAATTATAGTAAAATGTGTGGGCCCCTCAGATGGATTCTTATAGGTATAATGAAGTTGTAGGTAAATGTTCATATACTGTGTCATGGACAGGTCCTGATGAAAGTGTCACTAAAAGCCAGCACAGGTGTCAGCCACTGTTATCAGAGGAATGACCTTCCTCAGCTAGGCTGGCAAACTACTCCAATAAGACACCATGTTCTCCTGCATTCCTAGGACCTTGAGAGATCAAGTGAACCAGCAGATAAAGTGGGAAGGATACTTATGAAAGGTTTAGGAGAGGATTTCTGTAAAGTAATGTAACAACAATATAATTCAGAACGTAATACACTCAGACCTGCACAAGTACAGTACTATTTTCTGATGAAGAAGAATCAAAGGTCAGACTGCACTGATGTGAGAACACTGACAGGCGGCAAAACAAAACTTGCCACTTCGGATTGTTTCTTTGGTTTGTGATGACTAATTTTATGCCAAAAGAAGCACAGTTACTGCAAAGGAAGAGAAGCAGATGGCAAAACTGTAAGTTGAATTATTTTGTCCTGATTCTTCAGTTCCCTGCGATTTAATTATATATTCTTGCCATGGCCTTTGGGTGGGTAAAGTATACTTCCTTGTACATTGACTTAGGACTCTGCCATATGACTTGCTGTGATTAATGGGATATTAGTGGAGGTAAAGTGAACAGAGGTCTGAAATGTGCTTATATGGTTGGGCCTGCCTTTCAGGCTTCAGTGATTGACTGTAAGAACAAGCTCCTGACAGCTGCTGCCTGTTCAGCTCAAGACTCAAACTGAAGGGCCACAGACCCCAACTCATAGCCTGCAGACCAGCATAGGTGACCCAGAGTTGAAAGCAGAGCCAACCTCTGAAGCCAAAACTCGATCAACCGAATGTTATGTGACCCAGAGATCTGTGAACATAAAAAATGTTGTCATAGCCACTGAATTTGGGGTGGTATGTAATAACTTCTGTGTGGGACAGTTGACTGATATAGACCCTAAAATAATTTTTTTTTTTACATTGTAAGAAATGATAGGACTCATCCTTTGACTAACAAGAATTAAAGGGATATGAGAATCACAAGCAAAGTCAGCATGGCATGAAGGATCACCCAACTTCCCAGAACAAGAGAAATCTAGGAAAGAGCCAGTTCTGATTCTGGCCCTGCTCTTTTGGACAGGACAAGAGCTTATGTGGGGATGAGCTGCCTGATGTCAGAGGTTGAATGATACCCTCTCCAACAAGGACTCCCCCAAACACTTAGGTAGGTTACGTATGTGTCTGGGAAGAAGCGTAATTTGTACAAGGACATGGACTACAATAGCAGATAGGCAACTTTATTGAGGGATTGAATGAGAATGTTATTTTACCTTATAGCAAGAAAGACCTGAGGGGAAAGCATGCCAGCCTTCGGGACAGAGGTCTTCAGGCTTGGGAGGTGCTTCTTCAGACTCAGCAGGCCCACTGATTTTCTTGCAAATGGTAAGTGCTCTGAAGTTTCTGCAGTCTTTCACCTCCCACTTCCCAAGAGACATTCCCGTACTCATTGCCACGCACCCGCCTGGAGAAGCTAGGGTTGAATTGGAAAGTTTAATTAAGAATTACATTTTAAAATTAAATTCCAAACATTTCCAGCGCCCTTACTCTTTATTTGAGCCAAGGTGGGGAGAATAAGAAAGAAATGTAATGATGACATGATGACAAGGATGGTAATACAGAGAACTGTGTTCGCTACTTGCCACATACTATTGTAAGAAGATTAAATGAACTGAATCCTTAGCAAAAACAAACAAACAAAACAAAAAAACTCTAGAGTGGATTCTATTGTCATACTGCGGTACAGTGAGGATTAGTGACTTGTCTAAGGTCATATGTTAGCAAGCGGTTGATCCAGGACTAGGATCCAAACGGTCTCTAGGCAGAGCTGCACCCTAAACCACTATGCTACTTGGGGTAGCAGAAGTGGTTCATTTTAGCTTTAAACCACTTTAAGGTTTTTAAGCAACTTAGTAAATTTCAAAACAATTCTCTTTAAGATTCAGATCCAAAAGAAGGATTGGTTCAATAAAGGTAGAAGGAGGTATATATTTGTTTAGCATTTATTTCACATAAGCCGAATTTTTATTTATTTGCAAAAACATTAAAAGATAGCATCATCAGATGCATTTTCCAGATAAGAGTAAGTGACTTGCCCACATCATAGCTATTGAGTAATGGAGTCAAGACTCAAACCCAGATGGCAAAGTGCCATGCTCCCTTCTCTATCACACCACACTGCCTGAAGTGGGCAGAAGACAACAGCATACACTAGAGGTAATGAGAAAAACTTCTATTCCACCAAATGGTCTCATGCCTCATACTTATTCATGGACATAATGAGGAACAAGAAACTGGGAAAAATAATCTGTGTTAACTTAGAGAGGTGTGTTATTTTTCCCCTGTTCTGCCTTTATAGACCAAGCTGGCTGAAGCTGGTAAAAAGAGCTTAACGTTAGTCTTTCTGGCTACAGGACTGAGAGAACAGACATTGTAGCTACTTCCTGAGCACCTCTCCAACCACCAAGGCTTATCCATGAAGTATGTGACAAGGACTCTAAGATGTTGTCTATAAGAGAAATCACATGTAATTTACATGATGGAATATTTTCATTCAAGATGAGATTTGACCAGGATTAACATCTGTATCTATCTTTTACGGGTAAAAAGATGACTTTGTTATCGATACCACTCACATTTATGATGATGATCATGTGTTACGAATTGTGTGGATATTCTCTATTTCAAATATTGTGTTTAATTATATACTCATGTTTTTAATTTCTGTGCTATGAAAATCGGTCTTTATAATCACAAACAAAAGAGAATATATATAATACAAAAGGAGAAAAGTTGAATCCTTTATAGCTGCTATCTTCTACAAAGCCAAAATCCCATTAAAAGCATTGGATTAGAAATCAAGAGATTTGGATTTTAGCAATTTAATAACCGTGTAACTTTTGTCAAGTTAATCATCTTTCTAAGCCTCTGTTTTCTCAACTCTAAAAACAAAGGGACTTCTGAGGTCCTTTCCAGCTCTAATGTTAAGATTCCATGGCTAATTGACCTCAATACTTAGGCTGGCCTTAGGAGGATGAACTAACTTTCAGAATAAGTAATACCTACGATATATGGCTTTCTTAATTGTCACCTATTGTAAATAATAGAAATAAATACATTCAATCTGGGAAAAAGAAGTTAAGAAGCAGAGACATGAAAAAATAAAGTGTTTCACAGTAATGTTTCTAGATTCTGCTTGACACATGGAAAAAAAAAAACTTGTGCTAAGGGTTCTAGCTCTATGCCATTAAATGGTGGTTTCGAAAACTGAGTTTTCAGCTTCTTTTATTGGGTTATTCCCAAGGATTTAAAAGGAAGATGTAGTCACTACTTCTATTTATGATCCCGTAGACAGACTCTAGTCTTGGAGATCATAATTTCCCTCACATTTCAAAGGTAAGTGAAGAACATATTTGGGAGGATGCTGTTATTTCACAAGTCACTGCATTCCATCACTTTAAAGGCTAACACACTCACCTGGCTCAAGAAATTTCCAGTTGGAAAAGGTTACAGAACGTTTTACTCCACCATCACTTGCCCAACTATACTCGCCACATGAATCTGCATCTCTCAGGCCAGTCCAGAAGTATTTTCCTGGAGATTTAGTATACTTTTTAATCATATCATTCAGGTATTCTTGCTCAAATCTACAAAACAGGAGTCAAATTTGTAAATGTTTTTACAATGACTGAATACCATGTAAATTGAAGATGTACCCTTTTCTTAAGAAGAACATTAGCAAAGGAACCCAGAATCAAAAGTTCATTAGTACATGTTTACTGATGGGCACACCTGCTCATTATAGTCAGATTGCAGTTGGTTCCAAAAGGGACCTCATCCTTGTAAATCTTGTAACAGGTTTCTCCATGTCTCTTCCAACCCTAAATCAGAGGAGAAATATCGTCAAACTATCTTCTAGACTCGATGATGCCTCCTCTGACAAACAAGGTTCTGCTACATTGCTAACATCTTACAACTTATGGAAATCAAGGACAAGGCCAGTGGATGCATACACATAATGAGGGTGGAATACAATTTCATAGATAACCTCCACAAGACTGAGCCTGTGTCAGATAGAAGGTGTGTCTTTAGGTCTCTTTACTCCTAGGGCCTTGCTCATCAAAAGAGTATAATGCTGTTGGCTGAATTATTTTTGAACAGGACTAAAAAAACTGAGGGAACTAAATACAGCAACATTGAGGATAATAATCATGTACACAGTTATAGAAATTCATGAATAGAAAACTCTTTTTCCTATAACACTTTTTGTTCCGTAATAATGTCAATATTCTATGATTCACTGTACTCACTGCTCTAATGTAAATGAACAGAAGCTAGTAATTCTTCTGCTTTCCAAGTCTGAATTGTTTAAGTCTCAACTCCCATTCCTAACCGAGAAGGTGTAATATGCTTAGGAAAGGTTATGCAGAGCTTTTACATACCTCATCTGGAGGACACATCTTATCAGATCTTGTATCATTTATGTTTTCTCCCTTTTTCTTACAAACATATTTAAGTTTCTTTTCACATGATTGAACTTTCCACTGACCTAGCTTTTAAAAAAGAAAAAGAAAAATTTCCCACAAGACGTTATTTGCCATATGTTTAGAACTGAACTCTAACTTATTTTAAGTCAAGATAGTTTCTTCTCACAAAACCACGAAGTGGGAAGACAGGAAGGAGGAAGAGGAGAAGGCAGAGAAGGAGAATGAATATAAATGCAAGATGAAATCTGAGAACATACTCCTAGAAAATGCTACTCCACAGATCTGCATAATTTCAATATCACCTCAAGGTCACAGTAGGGATGAATTTCATGAAGAACTCAGCCCACAAACAATTGCCAATGTTCTAGTCTTTTTCCATACGACACAGCCAAAGATGGCCCAGGTTAAAAACTTTGGGGCATGGCACTACCCTGTCTCAGTTTCCTCATATGTAAAATGATGATTAGAATAGTCACTTTCCAAGAATTCTACAATAAAAAGTTTTTTCCAATTCTACTTCAAGCTTAGACTTCAAAGTTCTCTCTTTCAAATATACTAAGCATTTATTTTGCTTAATTAACTAAGTAATTCTGCTTTCTTCAAATTAAATTTTAATAAGTCAATTGTGGTAGGGTTTTTGAGAATTGAATTTTCTAGTTGGACACTGGAATGCTGTCTAGGTTTGCTACCAGTTCAGTTTTGCCCATGGAAAGTCATTTCTTTCTATCTTTGACTCTCTTCTAAAGACATCTTAGATATCCTTTTAAATAGAACACCAAATGTGACATCCTTCTAAATCAATCTTTGATACCTTTCTAAATACATATACCACTTAATGCTTCCACTTAAGTCTCTCTAGAAGGTCGGGTGACACAATCAGTCTGCTAAACAACTGAAAGTCCACAGGACAGTGATACAAACAAAATATAGAAGTACATATGTCATTTCTGTTCAAGATACAGCTTATTTTAGATGCTTAACTAAAGCATGTTCAATAAATGTTTAAGCATTCTACAAGAGTAAGAGGTTCTATGAATACACAGACAATTTTTTAATAAAAATATATTTTTTTACTTTTCAAAGTAGGAGTAATATAAAACTTCACCTGAACATGAATTTGGAAGATGGTATGTTTCAGATGGCTACATGTTAAATATCACACTGGTAGTCCTGAGAGGAAGCAGCTTATTAGAACAAATCCAGCACAAGAATCTGTGTTCTAAAGGGATTCTCTTGATGTTTCAGACCAGAGCAGCTGCTCGCAGAGAGGAAGTGGATTGCTTACTTAGTCATTGTTTTATTTACCTTTTCTCAGTGGCTACAGAAAGACAATCTACAGGGCTCTTACCTTTTATTTTCTTTTACAGCTAAAACGTAATTATCCCATCCAAAGTAATCTTAATATTATTATTGGGTATAATGATAAGAATATAAATAAACCACAGGAAGTTTCCTACCTTTCCTAAATAAGAAACACAGTTGGGGGTCTTATGGTAGGGAACATTCGGTTCATTCTCATCCCAGTATGTTAGAGTAACTTCAGTACCATCTGACCATTGAAATAAAGCTGGTGTATTTATGTTCTTAAGACCTGTCCATGTTTCTTCCTTGGCATCTAAAAGAAAAATGTTTCAGTTGTTTGCAGTTTACTCAGCTACATACTTCAATATGTACACTGTTATTGAGTTTTACATTCTGATTTGGGGTTTTAAGAGACTTGATGGTATTATTCTTTTTTCTTTTACTTTTAATTCAGAAGATGGTTTCTTAATTAACCTGTTAAAATGTTGATAAGTTAGGCAGGCTGAGCGATGAGGGCTCTTCAGGTCACTCGCGTGGGTAGAGCACACAGATGGAACAGCTGTACTATGACCTTTAAGGCTGGGTGTTCCTGATACCTGACTTAGATAAATCTTGCTTTACAGAGAATAATAAAATTGTATAAATGCAATCATAGATATCCTAATTAGACTAAGGATATTGTCCATCACTGCCCTGGAATGAATATACTGACTTTCCAGGTGAAACAATTGGCACCACACTGACACAGAACAGGTATCTACCATTCACTACTATTAGTAGTAAATCCCAGAAGATTATAGTATTAGCAGTGTATTTTTGTTCTTCAATTGCTAGCTTTCAAATAATTACAAAAGTGAAATAATCATCAGTTAAGTGTCTGGAGAACTTAAACAGCATTTAGCTTATGAGAAAAGGGAAATTAGTCAATTAATGGTCGTACTGTCAAATTGGTAGCTGCTAGCTACCGATGTGATTATTTAAATTTGTAAATTAATTAGACTTAAATAAACGTAGAAATTCAGTTCCTCAGTTTCCCTAGCTACATTTAAATGCTCAAAATCTACAAGTGCCTGGTGACTATTATATTGGACAGTACGGATTACAGAACAGTTCCATCATGGCAGAAAATTCTATTGGACTGTGCTGATCTATAAGGATCAAATTGTAAGCTTTTCATTCCCTCTAAGCATCTGAAAATAGGGATACTTTAAAATGTTTTAAACCTCTCAAATAGGATATTTTAAAAACTTACCCCCATTATGGAGTTTTGTCACAACCACTTCCACATCTGCTAAAGAATGAATGCTGATGAGGTCACTGCCGAAGGCCTTGCATTTTACGTGTGCCTCATCCCAGGAATCACTTTCATTTACCAGCAGATAGCAAAACCCATTATTTGGCAGCCAGCCTGCATCACAGCGGGTATCTGAATATGTCCAAACATCTGGGGGGAAAAGCAGCTATTTATATTCCAGTAAAGTTATAACTATTTTGAATCAATAACATTACAAATTCTTTTTTCTTGAATCCTAAGGCTTCTGGAAAACTAAGGAATGTGATGTCAGACAGTACAGTGACATGAACTTATGAGGTGCTTAATGTCTACAAAGCATGGTAAGAGTGACTACAGGGGTTCAGATAATATGACTTCAATGTGATACAAACAGGCTACATGGCTGGGCTCAGATTATTTAAGGAAGGACTGCTCTTAGTTCTAGTAGACAGAAGAAAGGTGCGGGGTAAACCAGTTGCTAACATATCTCTTCCTTGGTACAGGATTGGTTAGGTTCCCCTCTGGTCTCTGCCTCTGAGGAATTATGAGGTCAAACTTCCTTTTCGTGTATAGTCAGCTTTGCAGGGGATGTGCATTAATGTTTACTGTTGAACAAAGGATGGACAGATACTTAAGGAACAAATTAAGACATTTATACACTCTACACCAAGAGGGGGCAGCAGCAGAGGGCAAGGATAGAGGGCATCTCTTCTTTCTTCCCCTCTGCTAGACCTCTAGCCCTCACGAAATTAGTGGTTCTTTGTTTTGATCATGATAAAGTTCATCTAAATGATGGTAAAAAAAGATTAAAGAGTGATATATAACCCATATAAAATACTTCTACCTCTCTCAATAGATCTCGAAAGTAGTTTAGTTACTCAGATTTCATCAATTCAGAACTATTTGTAATGTTTGTTTTATGAAAATGCAGCATCTTAAAAATGTGGACTGTTTTTTACTAAAGGATAAAATTCAGGTTCATCTAGCTTCTCACATTTGTGAGATAACTCAACTTTAAGGTTCTGAAACACCATTTATTATTATTATTGTACTTTACAATTGTGATAAAGCAACAGAGGGGGAAAAATCACCCATAACGAAATTTAAAACAATCATTTTCCTATTCTAGTCTTTGTCTCTATGAATTCATATTCTTACAAGATTAAAATGATAAGTAGGCACATCATTTTGTTCTGCTCTTTGTATTTTCCTGCTGGCACAGTTATTGTAATAAATGCATATTATTCAATCATGTGGAAATATCATGATTTACTTAATAACTGCTACTATGCGATATTTATTTGACCTATCTTCAGCCTCCCTGGTTTATTTTCATTTGTGTTCTTTTTTCTATTATGCCTTTTGTTTCATGGACTAAATTTGGTGGGAATCAACTTGGAAGATAAATGTTCATTTTCTCTATTATTTTAAAACATCCCTTACATTCTTTATTCTATATACTTATTATTTAATCTTAAAACGGTAGCTTTATGCTCTTATGTGGATGAGAAAATGTTACGCTTTACTTCCCCCACCCCACCCCAACATCCTTAATGCAAGACATTTTAAAACTTTCTTTTTTCCTCCCAATTTTGAGTGTTAGGCTTTCTTATTCAGTGAGAATTTAATCAAATGCCGAGGATTTGGTGGGCACTTCTCTTCTCCGTTCTTTCAAAGACTCCTCAAACTTCTCTGCTCCTCAAGAAGTTCAGTTTTTCTGTCTCTCTTACCTACAAACTCTCTGGGGGAAAAAAATCCCTCTACACATATTGTCCTTCTGCATCTCTACCTGATTTATCAACGAAAAGACCTAAAGAACCAGCCTGGCGAAGAAGGACAGAGGAGGGTTGGGCATTGTGGGGGAGGAGGTGGGAAAGCCTGGGAGTGTTCCTGTGTCCATCATTTTTGACTTGTCACAGAGGCAGATAACAGTACATAAGACCTGAGTTGCATCAGCATCACCAGGAAGCTTTTTAAACACAGACAGCTGGGTGTCACCTGAGAGTTTCTGATTTGGTAAATCTGGGGTAGGTCCTGAGAAACTGCATTTAAACAGGTACAGGCAATACTGATGCTCTTGGTCTGGGGACTACACTTTGAGAATGGAAATCTATTTCCCATCTAGACTATCTCTGCCTTCTTATGGGCATAGACCAAACCAAAGTTTTATTCATGTATAGTTGATAATATCTAACCACTGGGTCAAAGTCAATACTTTTCAGCATTGGCAGTATTGGGTGAAAGAAAGGTAAGAATAGATATCTGAAATGGGTTGACTGGACTTCACAAAACTGTAATTTTAAGACCCATTTGTACAAGAAAGTGAGAAAGATACCTGTTAACTCTGCTGTATTATTTAATGCTTTCTTGCAGATGTAGGGCAGTTGAGCTTCACAGGTGGAACCCCGCCACAGACCAGATGTGGCATCCATGGTTGCACAGCTTGACCCACCTATGGTAGGTGCACTGGGCATATCTTAAATGATAAAATTTTCAAACAGTTAAAAGAAGGTTAGGACCAGAGTGATAGTTAGAAAAAATCATTGGTATTCCTAGTTTCCTACTTTTACGGGAACCCACAAAACAGTTAAAAACTTCTAGTAAATTGAAATGTGTAAGCCTTAATGGACAAAAATGTGCTTAAATATGTCTTTCTTATAAAATATAAAATACATGGGGAAAATACTCTGATGTACTGCAGTTAATTTTAAAAACAAAACCAAAATCCAAACCTTTTTCTCCAATTAACTTCCATGTCACATCTTGTGGTTAGTAGCTTTAATCTGCTACTCTATTCAATGTACTAATTTTTGTGTATGTAATGCCATTTAGGCCTTGAATTAAATATTAAGTTATTTCTAAAGAGTCTACTTACTTAGATAATAGAGAATTTATTTACTAATAATGAAATTTCATTAAAGTAAAATGATCTGTTGGCATTTTATTGTACTTAACTTGTTTTTCTTATATGTATGCAGAATATTTTTGTATTATATTGAAGTTGATGTTAAGTTTTAGGTTCTACGTTTGACAGAAGCCTATGATTTTATTTTTTTAAAGTGCATCTAAACCTCTCTTTTTGGGAGAAAAATCTTTTGGCTAACTAGGGTTTTTTTTTTTTTCACTACAAATTTTTCTTTAAGGAATTTATTTGTGTAATGAAAAATAACCATTATGTTCTCAGTAATTGGGTGCTATAGTGGGAGACCCCCAAGAGTTTTAAAATGAAGGAACATTTCCATATTAGAGTTAAGCTGCAGATGAAACACAACATAGGTCAGTCATAGATATGTCCAGTCCTCTAAGGGACACGGAATGGCTCCTGGGCCATGAGATGAGACTCATTCTGCTCTTATCTAAAAATGTAGCATTGCTCTAAAGGTTAGAGACAAATGCTCAGTTGCTCATGGTGTGGTTCAACTTGACTACACTGGTATCAACTTGGCTATAATGGCATAATGGCTATAATGGTTAAGCCTTAGAAGGATTTAGGAAAAAAAATAATTCTGAGAGGTAACCATAATAAAAGTCGTCAAGATTTAAAATTTTTATGTGTTCTCAGTGAGTAAGAAACTCTTATTATTATTTTTTTTTTGAAGCTTTTGCTTTGTGCATAGTAGGTGGAAAGGAGCAGTTACCTGTGTCCCAGTTGAGAAAGTTTAATGGCTTTTGATCAGACCATTCCCAGCCTCTAGAAGAGTACAGGTGATTTAAGCCAATCCAGAAGGTTCTTGCAATGCCTTCTTTTTCTATAAGAATTATATAATTTTAACAAGTGACAAAATTACCTGTTATTTTCTAAGTCAGATTTAAGTTTCTACTAATAGCAAAAATATCTGAAGGACTTGATGCAAGGCAGAAATCCCTGTAGGAGGCCATTTGTCCAACAAAGGCAAGCAATGCTGATACACAAAAAAACTTTAGACTACTGAGAAACCCAAGGGTGATGAGCTGATTCAATTCAGCTTTCTTGTTAGCTTGTGCAATTTTCTTTCTTCTAAGATAAAAACAAAAATTTTCAGAATAGCTGTTTCACTACTTGTCAGAAAGCAGTTAGTCAGAGGGATGTAAAGTACAGCACAGGGAATATAGTTATAATATTCTAATAATATGTATGGAATCAGATGAGTACTAGACTTACTGAGGTAATTACTTCATAAGGTATATAAATGTCTAATCACTATGTTATACACATGAAACTAATATAATATTGTATATCAACTGTAATTAAAAAATAAATTTTTAAAAAGCAGTTATATAGAAAAAGCATACCTGTTACCTGTTATTTATCTGTTACCTGTTACATATCTAGATCTTAAAAATCTAATTGTATTCCAGTCTAGCAGTTTAAATTCATTAAGAACATATTATTTACCAGGTACTAAAGATACAAAAACCAAAATGACAGTCCCTGCCTTCATGAGGATTTTAATCTGTTGAACAGATTTTGTGGACATCTAAAGTGGTAAAGCATTATCAGTACTGTTTCAGAAGTATGTCCAGGAGTTGTTTGGTAAGCAATGGTATATACAGCTCTAGAGTCCAAAGGAGACATTTAGATTGGAAATAAAGATGGGACACACACACACACACACACAAGTGCCTGTGCACGATACAGCAGAGATGTATCATTCCAATTTATCATTTGAAAATAAGACACCATCAGCAAAAAAGAAGAGAGAAAGATAAAGCAGAAATAATTTAAGTATCAAGGCCAAATGCAAATATCCAGGACAACATGCATATGCCCATAGGCAATGAATGAGATTATGCTTGTATAGGTCCAATGTATTAGAAAAAGAATGTAAAGAATGTGTGAATTATTGAAAGAATTTTCACACCACTGCCAAGAAAGTCAACAGAATTATTTGAGAAACTGTTAAGACTTCATCAACATTAGGAAGGAATACTTTGAATAATCCTGTCACTCCCTTTGAATAATCCTACTGTTTACCTGCACATAGTAAGAACATATTTGTGATGGAATAAAAGGATCTTTGGATGCTGTCAGGCTTTTAATTTGCTTCATTACACTGTCCTATTTGTGATTTGTATTGATAACTTATTCATTAGAATCAGAGAATTTTAAAATTGCGACTGCATTGACAAACAGCAATGCTCTTTATGTGTCTTATGCCGAGTGGATACGAATGGGAAATTGATAAATTCTAAAAGTCCTGGTCGGCTAAATACAAAGGGCAGGGATTTCTTATATGGCCTGGATAATCTGGAGCTATACTTTTTTTCTACATATAGTTCAAGCAAGAAGTTGACGAAAATGAGACTCTGCTTACCTTCATCTTTGCCTTCAAGAAACAGATGATTACTAGCATAAATCCCCATACCTAATCAAATAGGCAAGTCTACTAAGGCAGATATTTCTTGATTGTTCTCAAGACCCTTGTTCAGATCTGACTCTATATTTCTATTCTTCTCCCTACAGTGATAGATGACAGAGCCTGATAAAGGCCATGCATCAGGGATGAACCATATGAGAGCTCTTCTAAAGCACCAGAGAGGCCTTAGCCAGCAGGGCCCCTGACTTACGATGTGATCTAGCCTTGGGGCACCTGTCAAGGTGGCTCAGAGTAAATAGCCCCTCAATGTGGAGGCAAATTAGGAAGAATGAAAATGTGCTGCTTCTGCTCTGAAACTACTGGGACCTCTTTTGTAGCTCTGGCGTGAATCTGTGGTTAGAGGTTCCCTGGAAAGGCCAGAGTCATGGGAAACCTACCTCCCAAACAAAATCCAGTGAGTATAAGGAAGCCAAGTCCCCCACCCCTAGGCCTCTGGATGAGTAAAACAAAATCAAACCTAATTAGGTGCAAGGCAAGCAGAAAAAAAGATAGCTCTTTCAGACTGCATGAGATTTACCTTCAAAGGGGCGGCTTCTGCTTTTTTTCTGGCGGCAGATTCCCTGGTCCCACCCAACCATTAGCTACCAAACCAGAAACTGTCTGGGAATAACATTAGCCATTATGTTCTATATATGTACAACTCTTATTTCCTCAACTAGATGATACATTTTGATCACAAAATCTGTCTGACTCACTTTTGTTGACCTCACTGCTCTTAGTCCAATATTTATACATGGCAGTTTTCAGTAAAGGGACACCTAACAGAAACTTCAAGAAATTTTCAATATTTGGATACTCTGAGTTTCAGATGTTCAAGTATAGCTTTCTTGGGCCTTGGGAAACCAACAGTTGTAATTAGACACGCTGACATGCCTAAACAGCATTTATAGTGACAGAGGAGCTTGAAACATTAGAAAAAGATGTATCGCTAAAATTACTGATATACATAAAATGTTGAGAGTGTCTTGCCAAGGGTTGGGGACAGCTGGGTCCTTTAACACAGTATCTTACTTTCAATGGATGCATAAAAAAATTCTGAAACATTCATTCTTCCAAGCGCATTGTTAGATTGATAGTCATACTTTGACACGTTTCCCCTTCATGATAGTCATCACTTTCCAAACGTTAATATTCCAGGAGACTTAAATTTATTGGCGCTTTCCACCTATCCAGTCTTCCACTTAGGTAGGCCTCAAATATATTGGGTTTATGACAAATGTATTATATCTAGTTAAGTTGAGTTTAATATTTATTAGCCTGTAAATAAAAATGGCATCTTCTACATGAGAAAAAAAATTACAATATTTCTTGTAAGATTTCAGTGAGGTCTGGAATAGAATTTCATTGCTAAACACTAGCCCATTAGGCTTGATAGATTTTCATTCTAGAGGTCTGATTATTCTAGTATCAAACAACACGGGAAAAAGTAAAAACTATAAGAAAAGAGATCTTCATAAGACTTTAACCAAAAAGCATTACAAAAGACTAGAAGGCTTTTAATGGTAAGAAGAAATAAATAAAGATATATAACAGGAATAAGTAGTACAGTAAAAAGTAGGGGCTCTGGAATTATATGTGTTGATATTCAAATCCCATTTCTTGTACTCACTTGGCTGTGTGTTGTTAGTTATATTATTTCTGAGCATCAATTTCCTTATCTGTGGGTGGGGATAAAAATATTGTCTATGAGGTTGCAATGATATTAAATTATTTATCTGGAAGTATTAGGGTTTTGCTTATAGTTAGTTAGCATTTATCAAATATGATTATCAAAAAATAGTGTGACAGGATTTATCTGAATTAGTCAATAGGTGTTTAACACATGGAAATAATGCTTAAAGTTTTGTGCAAAAGGAAGATATAAACCCATGAGATCCATCTCTGTCTGCAAAGAACTTAATAGTTTTATAAAAGCTGAATGCAGGTACATTCCTGATACAGCTAATTTTCAAGTCAAATTGATTGTGTTCAAATTTTAACTCGGCTAATTACTCATGGGTGACCCTGAACAAGTTACACTTCCTCTCTGAGCCTCACATTCCGTTATGTGCAAAATGAGCATAACAACAATAACACCTACCTCATATGAGATAAAATAAGATAATGTATAAAAAGCATTTAGTATTCTGTCTGGAACATCAGCAGCAGCAGCAGCAGCATATCATATATTATGATTATTTTTTCATTTATTGAAGAAATCATCAGGGACTCAGTAACTTGGGTTTCTTGATTTTTAAAAATCAAGAAAAATAATATAAAAACTTTATAAACTTTCTGGTAAAAGATGGGCAACACTTATAGAATTTTACTGAGTACATAAAAGAAGCCTTAAATAAGTAGAAAGGCATACTATTTTCATAGATGAGAAGACTTAATGTAGTGACTGCGATCCCTCCCTAATTAATTTATAATTCGATGTAATTCTAAAGAATAAATGGTCAAAAAAAAAAATAGCCAAGGCGATTCAAGAAAAAAAATGAATAAAGGGGAACTTGCTCATTCTGAAAACAAGATTTGCTATGTGAGACTGAACTAAGTAAAACAATGTGGAATAGACAGAGATAAATGAACCAAAGGAATAGATGGAAAGCCTAGAAACAACCCACATATAATAAGAGGGTTTACATTTATTAGAGATGACATAATAAATCAAAGGGGGAAATATGAAATAGTGCTTGATAAACTGACTATCCAATTGTATAAAGATAAATTAGATTCCCAGCTCTACAAATTATATTCCAAATGGATTAAAGATGTTAACTACGAAAAGCAAAATTATAAACTCTTAGAAGAAAACATGAGAGGATATCTTTATCACTTTAAGGCCAAGAAAGAACTTGCTAAATAATATATAAATAAGCATAGAACATTTTTAAAAATTGATGTTTGACCAAATAAAAATTAATGTATTTTTTATGATAATAGGCAACAAAAATAAAGTGAAAAGACCAAAGAGTAGGAAAAGATATTTGTAATCCTACAACACAAGATTAGTATCCAGAATATATAAAGAACTGTAACAAATGAAGAAGAGAAAGGCAACCGATTCAACAGAAAATAGGCAAAGGATATGAACTGGCAAATGACAAAGAAAAAAATGAATGCATAATAAACATAAGATGTGAAACCACATTAATTATCAAGAAAATGTAAATCAAAAATAAAACATGATTTCACATTAACTATATTGGCCAATTAATAAGCCCGTGCTAGTGGAGGTGTGTTTACTACAATTTGGAAAGCAATTTGGGATTTTTGATTAGGGGTGAAGAGGAGTGCACCCCATGACTCAGCAATTCATTCTCTAGAGAAACTCTCAAACATGTCTGCCCGATGAGGCCCATACAAGGATGTTCCCTGCAGAGGTGTTTGCAATAGCAAAAACTGAAAAACTGTTTCTCAATAAGGCAATAGATAAATCGTGGTTTTTTCATTATAAAATGTAATACCAATAAGTGGTAGTTGACATGGATAAACTTATATATGGGTAAATAAGATAGTATTTGTATCATTTTCAAACACAGAGCAATAGTATAATGGAAATATATATAGGATTTATACGTATATATGATGCAAGAGCACTCAAGGGATGATTATTTTGAGAAGTGGGCACGGGGTTTGAACCCTGTTAATATTTTATTCTTTAAAAGGAGAGAAGCAAGGAAGGAGAGAGGGGTACAAGAGGAGAGGGAAAGGGATTCAATCCATGTAAAGCAGTATGATAAAATGTTCATGTATATTTAGCTGGGGTGGTGGCTGCACAGGTCTCTATTAGGTTATTTTCTAATCTTGTCTATATGATTTATGTTTTCACAATTAAAAATTGAAAATTGTCAGCACCACTCCACAAACAAAGCAAAACAAAACCCTACCCACTCCATGTGTCCATGTCATTAAATCCACTTTAAGATTTCCTAAAACACTCCCTGCCCTATCAATGGCACTAGTTTACTTAAACATGAGGCTTTACTAAGGCCATCTAACATGACTCAGCCATCTTTACCTTCCTCGAGTCCCCCGGTTTTCAATGTTCAAAGAGTTTAATGTTCATCTTTTTTTTCAAATCCTTTTACTTAGGCTTAGAGTAGCAGTTTAATCTTGCTACCTCACCCCATTTTCTGAACATTAACTTCTTTTCAGTTTCCATCATGAGATGTATTTTGAATGGAAGGATTATATTCAATACTTTTTTTGCTTGTGGGCTTCAGTACTGAAGTTTAATCCCAAGAGAAGATAGAAAAATATAGACACAAAATAACATATCTGGATATGAAAATAGAGGAAGACAGCATCTTTATAATTCCAGAAATTGGCTCTACCATATGCAAATTAAACTTACTTGTAAGATAAGTTAATTCAGCAGCACTATTGATGCTCAGTAAATCAGCTCCTTGATTCTGACATGAAACATAAGCTTCTTTCCAAGAAAGAGCTGCCTGAGTATTAAATTGGTAGCAACTTCCAATCTGCTCATTCTTTTCCCAATTATCTTCACAGCCATTTTCTGTTGATAAAAAGATATGAGTGATCATAAAGTAAGTACATAATGTTTTCTATTACTTAGAATGCTTATAAATACTGCAATTCAATTTGCATACTCAGGATATGCTAAGCTTATTGTCTGACTAGATCACATTTTGACTCTTTGGTTACACAAAGGATTTGAAGTCGTAGGACAGCAAACAACTCAGGCTGGTTAAAGCTTCCACTCTCTTATCTCCTCTCCCTCTATCCCATATCAATTAGCCCATGCTTACCCTTTGCCTAAAGGTGGGAGTCTTCAACTGTGTTCACATTGTTAAACCCGAGTTAATAGAAAACAAGCTCATGTGAAGATGGTGCCAGACTGTAGAGGGGTTGGCACACGGCCTGTAGTGTAACCACTGCATGTGTATGTGTGTGTGCAGACATACTGTTTAAATGCCCAAGAGACTGTTATTTTGGAAACCCAGTCCAAGCGTCTCCTTAATATTTTAATAGATAATTTCATATATGGTATATACTTAATATTATATAATTGTAATTCTATATGTATATATACACATGGGTGCATATGTATACAAACATATACATTCATTGTATAATGTACATATTATTTTCTTTAATAAATATTTAAAATATTTTAAGCATGTATCATTTGAGACAAAAAACCTTCCAGCTCTTTCCTGAACAAAATGTATAGATTTTGGTACAAAAACATACTCAAAGACTCCATTGTGCTCTCTACAAAAAGGAAAACCCAATATAGGTCACATCAAGTGTGTCCCAGGCTTCATGTTGGGGGTTTACAAAGGGCATTTCATAACAAGTGCTTTCAAGCTGGAAGGGCCCTTACATCTCATCTTGGCTAGCATCCTCATTTCACAGATGGGAACAAAAGATCTAGAAGTGTTTGTGGAAGAGATATAATCAGAGCACTGGTCTCTGAATCTGGTTTTACCAACCTTCTGAATGGCTAACACTGCTCCTTCAGCCACTTCTGAATGGCCTAAAGAGTAACAAAGGTTGTTGTGATGTTTGGTGAAAACAAAATAGGTAGATTTATAAGTATATTGCCTAAAGGTTCCTTATTACCACTGAGGGCCTATGCTTATAGATCCTGAAGCTTCCAGGAGAATAGCCCTGTGTTTGCTATAAAATTAAAGCTCTTTGGTTTAGCAAGTCCTTGGATTTAAAAAACTCACAGGCTTACTTCTTCCAGAAAAATAACTCTGGAAGGCACATGAATGCATTAACAACACCCTCCCCTTGACTCCCATCCCAAAGAAGCTACAGGCATTGAGACACATGGCAATCGAGGCTACAAGGCACAGTGGGATGCATCCATTGGGAAAGGAGGGTGGGAATCATGGGATCTCCACCAGGCTCCACATAGTTGGGGTCTGACCATGGCAAATCATTTTATCAGTCTGGATCTGCTGCCTCTCACCTAAGAAGTGAAGGTTTGCACATCTAAAATTTTGATCCAGATTATAGTGAGATTTAAACTGTTGTCTGGTTGACCAGACTCTGCTTATTATTAATATTTGCTTTTTATTTTTTTAGTAAGTTCTAGGTGTTGAAAAGCCTGTGCCCCTACCTAAAGAAGTAATTATCAAAGTATGGTCCCCAGACCAGCATCATCAGAATTATCTGAGAACTTATTAAACTGCAAATTCTTGGGCCCTACTCTAAATCTATCGAATTACAATTTCTGGAGGTAGGCTCCAAAAACTCTATGTTCTGATGGACTCTCCAGGGGCTCTCTCTCTATTGCATCCTGAAATTTGAAAATCATTGGCTCAGTATAACCTCTTCAAATTGTTTAGAACTGCATTTTAAATATCAGGTTCTCTCAAGGAGGGATCAGCATTACTAGATCACCAGGCTGGATGCTGAATGAGACAGGATAGTACAGTTGTTTGGGACAAGGACCTTGGGACTGGATTTCCTGACTTTAAATCCTAGCTCTGAATTTATTAGCTGTGTAGCCTTAGGCAAATGATTTATCTCTCCTGTACTGTACTTTTCTCATCTTTAGAATGGGGATAAATAATTATTCCTACTATATAGGGTTGTGTGAGAATACGTTAACACAAGTTGAGTGTTATAATAGTACCTGACACTTGGCAGGGCCCTGTAAGTATGAAGTATTATTACTTAGGTCTGGAGCTGTTCCTTTTTTCTTTACTACAAATTCTTCCAACTTGTTGCCCATGAAAAACATTTCTTGAGTACTCACCACATGTCAAGTACTTTAACTCTCAACTGATTGGAAAGTTATATACCAGACAATGATGCAACTGCTACTTTGGTCTCTCTTTCTCTCTTTCTGAAGAAAGTAAATTCTTTAGCATACCCGGCATTGTTTGCTTCTAAGAAGCAATTAGAAAAAATGCTCTGACCAATATAGAGGAATGGCCGAGGGAACAATGTCACCATTTTTGAGAGCGCCAGGAATATCTGCCCCCACTCTTTGCTTCAGGCCATAAACATATTTAAGTGTCCACCATCCTAATAGTGTTTCTTCAACCTATCTCCCCCTCAAACTGCCTCCCTCCTTCTTCTTCTTTTCCAAAAAACTCAAGAAGCTTACTCCCATTCTGTTTATGCGTCAGTCCATTATAACCCAGCTTCTACTGCCACTAGTTTTTTGAAACTTCTCAATTAAAGGTCTTCAGCAATTTCCTAACCGCCCATGCCTTGTCTACTTTCTCTCCCTGAGGGATCTGGACTACAGAACACTGCCTCATCCTTTGCCTTCTATGACACCATCCAGCCTTGGTTTGCTTCCCAGCCTTCTTCTGAAAGCAAGTTCATAGCTACATATTACTTCTCCCTCTTTCCTCAAATATATACTTCTTATCTAGGATAATATTTGTAGTAGTCATTTTTAAAATCATCTTGGACTCTTCCTTCTCCCTTTTGCCTCACAGAAATGGTATCCTTTTCTTTCCAGATATTAAGTTTACTAGTCTATACATACCTGGTTTTAAGCAGATGCCCCACTTTTGATCATATTCATAATTTAAGGTAGTTGCACACCATGGCCCACCGTCATCTTCATCAAAGATGCACTCATGATGCCAGGTCCCATTAACTAGGAATGGAAATTCACAAGGTCTCCCATAGGAGTTCCCATCTCTGGTATATATCTCTGTGGGTTGCCGGAAGGGGAGGAACAGAGGAAAGGAGAGTTAAAAACTGGATAATCGGCTTCAGTTAACCAATTTCTAAAACTGCTTTGAACGAAAGGTCAAGGTCGTTGTTTTCACTTATGCAAATACAGTATCTGGGTAGGCTGCATGGTGTGGAAATTGACAATTTGGATGCCGATTGCTCAAGTCTGTTCTTGAATACTGGCTCCCCCACTGACCAATTGTGTGTCTGTGGGCAAGCTCTCCAACCACTATTAGCCTCAGTTTCTGCATTTGCAAATTAGGAATAATAGTACCAAGTTCATGTTCGTTCATGAGGATTCAATGAGATAATGCCTGTAAAGCTCATTTATTATGGTGGGATGAAGAGCTAAAAGACTGTGGCTTGATCAAGTAAGGATCAATTGACAACTGTGGTTAGCAGAGTACTTCATCAGAAGGAGGACTCTGCCTGAGATTAAATGTAAAATCCATTTTCTTTTCTTTATTATGAACGGGGCCAGAAAAATACATTGGAATTACTTGGGGTGGGTATGGACTTTGGAACCAAATGTGGAGTCAGAGAGATGCACAAACAGCCTTATTCTTCACAGACTGGTGGTCGAATTGAGGCTGTAGGTTTTGAGGAAGTGGAAGGAAGAGCTGCTGCATCTTGGTGGATTTTTGGAGAGAGGTAAGACATCGTGATTCAGGTTAAAAAAGAAGAACCAGTTTCAGCTGTGCAGTCATAGGACCAGCTGGTGGTTGGCGAGTCAGCAGAACTGTTTTTCATTTTAATAATTTTCCCTGGTAACAGACAAGAACTGGAAAATTATTTTAACCTCAAATATAACTGGAAATACTAAGGGGAAGTGCTCAATATTTGTCCTGATAATAGTCCTCTTGGCAAGGTGTTTTATAGAATAGCTAACTCTATAACTATTTTGGTCACCATTTCCACATTCTTAATTTGTTTAAAACTATGGCCATTAAGAGATTAAATAATGGCTATTAGGTAAAGCATAATAATCAGATCTTACCCTTTACCAGGTTTTTAAAGTCTCAGAATGTCTCATAGATTTGCATAAAAGTATGCTTAAGATAGTATTTGATTCCACATCCTTTATTATTTTCAAATATTCACTTAACTGAAGTGTGAAACTAAATTTAATAGTTTAGAATATATTAAGCAGTGATACAGCATAAGGTAAAAATAATTTAGATGTTTTTATTGGCAAACAATCCTTTAAGGAACATTGGTTTTGTTTTCCTCTGACATAAATGGTTCTGAACAGAGTACTTCTGTTAAAGAGTAATTTGTCCTTATATTTTATAAAGACCCTGCTCATTACTTATGTTTTGTTTTCAACCATACCCAAACTCCCAATAGCTCAGGACCAATTTCTATTCCCCTGTCACAATACTTAAAAGGAGAGTAAATGATTATTGCTTGTAGAACAATCAGGTTTGGTTTTTGTTCCCCTAAATCCTTGTGTTTCTAAAACAAAGTGCTTTCACTTGCTCTTTACCATAAGCCCATGAGATCAGCAGGGCCAGTATTGCACTTTTTTGTGAAATTCCCATTTTTGCAGAGTAGTTAAGTGAAACATTTCAGTCATTCAGCTGTAAATGAAAGGGATGAGAACCAGCTCTCTGATTAGAGTCCTTGACATATAAGGACAACTTGTGACATCAATGGCTGTCTCCTTAGGTTTCAAGTTATGTTTCATAGCTCGAAGATGGGCTTAAAAAGCTCTCCTATTCATAATGTGCTCTGCAGAATAAAAAGCATATGGCAACCACCACAATCGCAGCAGCTAAATTATGCTAACTATTCACTAAGAGTTTTAGTCTCACACATTTCTTTGCTGCTGCTGGACTTAAGTCCTATGGGTTTCCCGAGAGAGACAGGCTTTCCTGAGAAGAATCTTCTAAATGTGTGAAGAATAGTAGCCTATAAATAAATGAGGCATGTACACGGAAAACTAATACAAGTTCTTTGGTCATATGAGACTAAACAGCTCCAATGGTTCAAGAGGTTGGCAGGCTTTTAAGAACTGCTCAAAATTTAGAGTTCTACAGCCACCCTTACGCTAAAAGTCCATTTCCTCTGCAAGATTCAAAATTCGAAGTGTGCTCGTGAAGTCAAGATATCTTAACCATACAAATGCACATCTGGATGCTAGTGAAAGCAGTGTATTCATAAAATGCATACAACTAAAGTTTTCTCGTGAACATGACTCACACAGGATAGAGGTTAAGGAGAAAGGCAACACAGGACATGAAGACGATCGTTATTTATTTAGTTAGTTTATTTATTTATTTTTTAACGCCTACAGCACCTGGTATTCTTAGGTGATCTCCCATCTAAGTACTAACTAGGCTCAACCCTACTTAGTTTCTGAGATCAGACGAGATCGGGCACGTTCAGGGTGGCATGGCCATAGACAGACAAACGTTTTTATATTAGAAGTAAAAAATAATTATAGCAAAGCCAAGGGAGAAATCTTGGTTTTGAGCTGTAGCTTTGCTATAACAAGCTTGATAACCTTGGAGTTCACTTTGTTGGGACTCAGGTATCTTATCTTTCTTATCTCTAATAGCTAGATAAGAGGAGGACAATATGGGGAGTCTGAGAGAGCAGTCCTAGTTAATTCTCTAGCTAAGACAGCAATCTCTAACCTAAAAACAAGAAGGAACTACATCAATTTAGAAGAACGAAATTGTCAGGACTTAATATTTGACTAAATTTGAATGGTGTGAGAGGAAAGCAGGACAACTTGTAGACTGCTGACATATATGACTTAGACAATACCAGTTATCCAGAGAGGAATGAAGAGGAGGCAGGTTTGGCCCTGGCCTCTGTACTAACTGAAACTTGAGGTATGTGTTGTCAAGTCAGAATTACATGTGCCTTTTCTTAACTTCTAAATTTCCTACTAAGAAATTTAGTGTTTCAAATACTGTGTTTGGTAAAGTCAAGAAACACTTTATGCCTGTTTAGCTCTCTCTGGGGTGGTGCCCCAAATGGGTTCTTAACCTTTTTGAGCCACTGATCATTTTGGAAACCATGTAAAGTGCATGGGCACCATTCTCAGAAGAATATTATAAATGCATAAAATAAAACACATAGAATTACAAAGAAAACCAGTTATATTGAAATGAAGGAATTTGGGGGACTAGAGGAATTTACAATTACAACTATATCTTTCAAAGGAATTAGGGGAAGAAGATAGAAAGAGCCCTGCCAAGAAAACTATCCTTTCTGATTCCTGAACAAATACAATGAGACAAGTCAAATCCAGTGTAAAAGGTATTTTGTTTGGTTCCATGTTTTCTCTTAGTTGCCCAGTTGGAGAAAGGCTTTTATAGCACAAAATTTAAGCTTGCCATTAAGTGGTATCCCAGAAATCAATCACTTTTTAAGGTTAGAAGGAAGCTGGCTAGCAGAAAGAGACTTGTTCAATTACTCAAAGGTTGAGAACTGAAGAAAAGGAAAAGCTCACCCTTAATGCTCTGTTTCCCCAGTAGAACCTGACTTCTCAGAGGAAGCTACATTTTCACTAAGAAATCCAAGAAATAGAAAGAGGTTTCCCCCAGGACAAAAACTTGTGCAAATAAGGGGAAGCTTAAGTGAGCTTTAAGAAAAGGGGGAAACCTCTATAAAGCGATGTAAATTTACAAAGAAGAGCAAAGGTAACAGTTAAGACTTAGATACTTAAATATGTATGTATATATCTACATATATATCTCTCAACATTTGATGTAATTTAGAGCAACATAATAGAAAAGATATGCCTGGGTGATAGCTAATTACATTTAGAAATTTAAAAAATAAATCTACTCATTCTTCTTAAACTTAGAAATTCCTTATAATCCAATCTCTAGACTCAGAACAAAGTTCATAATCAGCTCCCTTAAAGGTAATATTTACATACTCATTTTTGGAAGCTACTGAGAAAAAGTCCACTCAAAATGCTGAATCATAAATACAAACATTAAAGTGCCATAGCCTTGCCAAAAATAAAAATAAGTAAGTAAACCCACAGGAGGTTCTTAAAAGTTTACCATTACATCAAAATGTGCAGACAAAAAATACATTTCCTTTTTTTTTTCTTTTTTCTACTTTTTAAAACTTAGAATAGGTCTGACTTTATTAGATCATTTGACTTTTATCCTGTACAAAGATATCCTGTTACTCTACCTTTTCCTTTGCTCTGGAATTCAGAATGTAATCATGGAAAGTACATATGCTCAAGCTCTAGAGAGATCCCAAATCCCAGTGTGCCAGAGAATGGCTGTGTGACCTCTGGCGAGGCACCTAATCTCTCCTGGCCTTACTGTAACACAGCAAATAGCACCGACCTCCCAGGGGCAGCTCAAAGTTACTGCCCAGTGCCTGGAACTGAATGCTGGTTTCCTGCCCTTACCAGGGTACAACTTTATCTGCTGTAAGTTGTGCAAGTTCAATGCTACATGTACCAAACGCAACAGCAAATGAGTCAAGGTCCCTCTCGAATACTCACCATGGTAAGGCTGGTCACACAGGGCTTCCCCTGAGCCTTTCTTCCAGACATCAGATAAATTTCTACTTGCGATGGCGTGTCCACCTTTCAGGGCCAGCTGGAACTGGGCAGCTCCATACAGAGAGTGGTGCTCACATTTCCACCATAACATGGCACTGGAGTCACAGCTGAACATTTTCAAGGAATCCGTGGGTTTGGTAATATCTAAGCCAAGGCACTTTTGGGATTGCAAATGAAAGAGCCGATGCTGGGACACCCACTTCCATAACATGTCCTCGGTTATGTCACAGTCCTGTGCTACTATCCAGTCATTCAGCGGCTTGATGCACTTGCCCGTGTTTTCATTGACGATTATGAATGGATCATTACCTGAGTCAAGACAGACCGTCAAAGAAGATGTGTCAGGATTTTGAATTATGTGACTAATGTGCCTTGACCCCTGTTTGCTGAGGAGAGTCTGAGCACCTCTGGACCATTCCCGCCCTCCAAGCTGTATAAACTCTAATGTACTAACTACACAAGGTCAGAGGACAATGGTTGCCAGTGGGGCAGTACAGTGTGGGAGAAGAGCCTGGAGCCTGGAGCCCATCAGCTTGGGCTCATAGTCTGTCTCTGCTACTTCTTAGCCATGTAATCAGGGCAAGTTATTTAATGGCTATGCCTCGGTTTCCTCCTTCGTAAAACAGTACTTCACACAGTAGATGTGAGGATAAAATAAGCTCAAACATGTAAAGCACTTAGAATAAATAGTATGCATATTTCTAACAGTCATCTCATGCACCATTTCTCCCTTTATTTAACAAGATGAGGATGTGCCTTAGTCTTAACTTTCTTTAGACAGGTGGTCTACATTCAATAAAAAAATATCCTGAGGCGATTTGAGACCACAATTCTGTCTTGCTTATCCTTTACTATGGCAGGGTAAATTATTACATGACATTAATATGTCTCAGAGGAGATGGGGAGACTTCTGAGGGGGCAGAAGTAGACGGTTAGATAAAGGGATGAGAGGCAATGGAGGTCTGGGTTCTGAGAGTAGGGGGGACATGCGGCCAGCTCCGCATAGCACCTCCAGGAAGGTGACCGGAAACCCCTGTGGGAGGGGCCAGGAGACTACCTCTGTGGATCACCTAGGGAGGCCAAACCTGAGCTCCAGCAATCACCTGTGCCACAGGATTTAAGACCCATTAGGTCTGGACAATGGAAAACTCAGAAGTAACCAGTATGAGCTAAGGCTAAAGTGAGGATCCTCCGTGAATGTTCCCCTGGCAGTTTTGTGTGATCTGGGGAAGACCACGGTAATGACAGAAACTGAAGTTCCCTTAACTTGGTGTAAAAGGACCTCAGGATAAATCTGAATTTGATTTTACGAAAATAATGCATTGTTTCTTGCACACGAATTTGTGGAGCAAGATTCACATCTGTTACAAAAACTATAGCTGAATAATTTGGCCAATCCTTTCACAATGATGATTTTTTTTGAACTGACAGCACAGAATTTCATGTTAATGAGAGCAAAGCTGAAATATTTTTGACAAACTTAAATAACCATTATCAATGAACCAAAGGGTTCAGCAGAACTTGTAAAATTTTAGTTCCCAAAAGGCGCTTTCATTTTGATGCCAGCTTCACAATCATGAGTTTTACTAAAACTTTCCTAATAACAGTCCACAGGTTTTCAGAGTAAAAAATTTTCATACCAAGGACTTGAGGGGAAATTTCACTATGTAAATAATAACGATAAAATTAAATGCAATTCCAGTTTGAACTTTGGACAGAACTTTTTGTTTTGAATAGCAGCAGCAATGAGAGAACCAATAGGAACAACAAAATCCTTTAAAACTTTTACTTATTTTTACTTTCAAAATTTTATTTACAAATATTGCATGGGATTGCAGCTCAGTACGCTTGTCATAGTAGCGTCCATCCCTTGCTGTTCTTCGACATCACTCTGCCATTCTCTACTTTATGGACACTTCGGGAGTCCATAACCAACATAAAAGGAAAATGTACTATCTTAGATTACCACTCACACTTTCTCTAATGTCTTCCCACATATCCAATAGCCACTCAGATCCATGATGTACTATTTTCACAAGCTATTCTTTCACGTGCCAAAAATAAATCTTGTGTTCCAAAGCATCGGAATTACTGCAGAAAAAAAGAAGTCTGCTCCTGAAGAAGAAGGGGCTGCTGCCATCCCTTTGCTGGAAAGTTCCCCTCCTATAAACTCACTGGGCGCTCAGCTCTGTGCCCTTTAACTCCACACAGGTGAACTGAGCACGCAGCGGCTTTGCCTACTTTTGTAGTTTGGAGCTCTAGATTTTTCAAGTTGCCTTTGCAGAATCCAGTAGATTAGCGATTGCTCTTAGTACAGTGAAAAAAGTATTTGAAATAAGGAATTAGGGGTCCTAGATTAAAGACCTATCTCTGCGACCAATTAGCTGGAAGACTCGGGGAAGTCAATCTCCCCAAGGTCTTCGTATCTCTAAATGTAAGATGAAAGCAGGGAAGGATACGATATTTAAGCCACTTCCAGTACTAACATCCTATATATCCACAAGATAACAGTTTTCCTAGTCTTGTTGGTTTTACTGGTCTTTGCTAAGTTCACTGCATATTTTTCTTGAAGAGATGCCTACAACTTTATTATGTCATGCTAATGCTATCAGCATTTTAGGTCATTCTAATTCCATCTGTATTGAGCATGTGCACTTAGGTGACAGTGCTGCTTTGCACGTACTCTTTGGAAGAGAAAAAATATGTACCCTTTTCCATTTACTATATGTTTTACTTCTGGGACACCTATGGGCTCGAAGCTTCTAGGAACTCTGAAAGACTACAGGAGAGGTGTTGAGGAGCTATGTGAAAGAGGAGTTGCCAAACTTCTTACCTAATTGAAACATCTATGATTGTAGATACTTCTCTCATCCTGAATCTGTTTTTACTCTAGTATGTGGTATCACTATTTGACATCTATAGTAGTCATTTAGCACAGACATTAATTACTGATATGATTTAAGGAAACTGTTATTAGCCTTCATACATAATGTATGTTTAAGCATTCGTATATTTATATAACCTAGGGAAAGTCAGGTCTTCTCATGTTTCCCCATATCATTCTGTACCCTTAGGAACCATTCAGTCAGCCTCAGGTTGGCAGGTTGTAGAGCGGGAACAAGGACGAATAAAATATAAAAATAATTCCTTATTTAGAAAATTTTTTACATAATAGTATATAAAATATTTCAGAAATGCAATACACTTTTAAAAGGTAATTACAGAGCAATTTATAAAACAGATTCTTTATTGACAGTCTTATAGAGCATCTTGTTTACTTAACAACCTTATACTGGTCTTAAATGGAGTTTTAATGTTTACCTCCAAATACCATATTGGGTAAGTCTAAAAAGCAGAGATTGATAAAAAGAAGCCTCATCACCCATAGGAGCACTTTTTATATGCTTCATTTTATATAAACATTCTAGTGGTGTCTGAGAGGAAATGGCTATATAGCATTATCAGAAATCGAAAATGACTCTTTAGTATTTCTACATCCATCAAAGGAGAATTATTGTCTGATCATTAAGAAACTCCTGTCTTACAAGCCCTAAAAACCAAAGAGCTTTGTACATTTCAAAGACAAGTTGAACATCAACATTTTATAACCACAGACAAATGAAAAGGGAGACTCTCCGGAAGGCATGAAAGATAAAGACTGTAGCATTTTTAACTTTAGGGGATCTTCCACAACCTGCACTGTTAAGCATTTTGCGGAGTTGCTACCATATGTGCAGAATGTACGCGTGCAGCAAGAGAAAACTGGAAGTCTGGGTTTGTCAGCTCAAAGTCAGGTCCTGAAGTGACAATAGGTTCCATGGCAATCTACCAAGAGTCAGAAAGTCATGGAGTTCAGATTGGGTAGTATAGGCTGGTGAGAGACTCAGAAGTCCTGGAAGGAGTGGTTTACTTCAAGCTGCTAGCTCTCCAAGGAGGCGAAAAAGTAAACTAAGCAATTGGCATTTCCCCAAAGTCACAGAGGTATTCCTCTAGTATCTGAGCTAGAGGAATGTACATATGATGAGGTGCATGCCATTACCAGCATCATGAAGCTGACACACTGCCAAACAAGCTACCTAAACAGCTGGGGTTTCAAAATTTCAGTGCTTTCCTTAATAGGGCCAACCAGAGCAGCTGGTAAGGGTGAGGACGGATGCAAGAAAGCAAATACCTGTGAACACCTAGTGCAAAGAGAATGGCGTTAAGCCCATGCTCTTTGCTTTGGTTGATGAGAAAGGCCAGGGATTGTAGAGATTGCAAAATTTAAGGAAATATTGAGCTCTGTGGGGGAAGACAAAACAGATAAACCTAAAATAGATGTAGATGGAAACCAAGAATTTGGTGATTGAAAGGTTAGTGTGTTTTGATTGTAGTTAGCTGCTGAAAACTTTCTCCCTGGGTTGTGGGGCATGCAGAATAGAATTCTCACAGCAATAAAAGGACTTCTGGTGGTTTCAAACACGGATCAAAGGAGAATGGAGAAGTGTGAATCAGAGTTGGGTCCACTAAAAGGTCCTGATGTAGGCAGAGTGATGCCACTGACACTCCAAGAAACCTCTTGCCATCACTCTTTGAACAATGTCTAAATCAAATAGTAGCTTAGTTTAGCTGCAAAGAAAACAAGAGCCACAAGCAACGTGAAGTTTTTCAAAAACTCCCTTGATCAGCATTTACTTCCTCATACAGAAAAGATTACAGAAGTGGTGGGTGGGGACAGCCCGCTGATTGCACACTGTCCATTGTGCAGCTCGACTAAGAAACAAAGTCCTCAGTATACCTTTGCCAAGGCAAAAAGAGAAAGTAAAAGCAAACTCTGGTCGCCCCCAGGGGGTTATGGTGCGGCTGGCACTACCAAGAGCATAAGCGAAGGGTATTGGTTCCTGGTCCTGTTTCTGCAACGAGAGGCAGGAAATTCTCGGGCAAATGACCCGCCCTCCCCTGGGAGACTGTCGGTCTCATGGGGATCATTTGGGGTTGATAAGTCAATTAGAAGAAAGGGTCTCTGCTCGAGGCACACGGGGTGGGCATCACAACAGAGTCCTGATCATGGTTACTTTTGGAGACATGGCTTAACCTAACTTCTTTTTTCACTTGCATCAGAAGGCAGCGAAGTTGCGGAATCATTACTCATCCTTGGCGTTGTGGGTAGAAACCTCTGGACACCGAGTGGCCAAAGTGAACCAACGGTAAAGAAGAAGCTGGACGGGCGGGATAGGACGTGGGGCTGTTGAGAAGCCCTAAACTCCGGGGAAGCAAGTTAGAGGAAAGAGGATGAGGAGGAGCGGGGGGACCCACCCAGAAAAGACTCGGCGCGCCTCTCCTACCAGTGGACTTCTTGCTCTTGGCACCAGAAAGGCCCTGCCTTCCCATGCCTCGACCTGCCCTCTTTCCGACCCCGAAGGGCAATGGAGCGCCTTCTCCCCAGCTCTCCCATTCGGCTCACTTATACGGCTCCAGATCCCCGAGCAAAGCAGAGATGATGTGACCCCGGGGCGCAGCCCTAACCCTAACCGAGGGAAATCGGCAGACCTGCCGGCGTCGAGGTCCCTAGCCGGCTGGCGGGCGAACTCCCCGCAGTTACCTGCGTGACCAGAGGGCTCCGCCAGACCGAAGCACAGGAGCAGCACGAGGAGCTCCGCCGCAGGGCGAGGGGTCCGCCAGCGCGTCCTCATCCTGAGCAGGCCCCAGAGGTCCAACGGGGTCCTCGGGCGCAGGCGGCACCTAGCCCTCCCAGCGCGCCCAGCCTGCCCCACCGGCGCCTTAGTCCGCAGGTTCCCCGGACGCTCTGAGTCCGCCTCCGCCGCTCTCAGCCAATCGGATAAGCATGTTTTGGGTCTCAAGGCAGGGAGGGGCAGGGCAGTGGGGTGGGGTGGGGATAGGAGGCGGCATGATGACGCGCAAAGAGCTCTGCGCACCTGCGACGCGCGGGATCAGCAAGGAGCGGGAAAGTTAGTGTGCAGCTAGAAAGCAGCGCCCCGCGCAAACCACGGCCTTTCGGGGGCCTGGGCCCTGCCCCTTCATTCGTAAAGACGGGGAGACACGGCACTTGCTGGAACTTGGCATGGACCTGGTGGGTGGATGCAGTCAGTTTAAGACCTTGTTCTCTGCCTAACGTACTTCAGTTAGAGATGACTTCGTTGCACCTCTGGGTTTGAAAGGCACCCACATCCTCTCGTACCTCAAAGAGGGAAATGTGCACCTGTCGTGGTGCAGCTGCAGCCAAGCCAAAAAATTCCGTCAACGTTTTCTGCATTTTGATAGTGCAAACAGGGGAAGTAATGCACACTGCAGTTCGACCTGCAGTTGTTAAGAATTAAAAGCAAGAGCCATTCGAGTGACCCTACAATACTTCCAAGAATGACTTTGGCTTTATTCCCATTTGACCTTGGGAAGTAAGCTCTTTCTAAAAAATAATTTAATAATAATAACTAATAATAATAGTGGAAATGTGGATGTCTGCACCCAAAACAGGCAATTGTGAGAGTAGAATTTCTCCTCTCCCTGTGGGAACCGCTATCATTATAAGTAGGGTGACTTAAGTTACCTGGTTATAAAGGTGCAACATTTTTAAACCCCGTGTTTACTGAGCATGTGCTGTATAACCCTGATGGCCTCCATCTCTGGCCCCTGAGAGTGAAATCTTCCAGAGGGGACTATCTAGGTTACCTTTCTGATTCCAACTGCCAAGGCTTTGCTGATGGTTTCAGATCTTCCTTGGCTGTGTCTTCCCTCCAGGATCCTCACTTTCAGTTAGGCAGATACACTGGGCAATTGCCATCACAGGAACTGGGCGCCTTCCAGGATAAGATAGAAAGACAACATCCCTGCCCTCTCAAGCTTACGGAATACTAGGGGAGACTGAGACGCACACAATAACTCAGGGCAGAGTTAATGGGGAGACTCGACAAAGCTTCAAGGAAGGCGGCACCTCAACTGGGACTGGAAGAATGAGTAACACGTAGGAGTTTGACCAGGCTTAGCTGGTGGGACAATGAAGCAGGAAAATGCAAAGCGGTGTCAGAAGACAGTCAAGAGTCCAGGGTGGCTGCCCTGCAGGGTGTATGTATGTGTGGTTGTTGAAAGTAGTTGTGGTGGGGTTCTTAGCCTAAAGGACAGCAGAAAGGTGAGTTGTGGCCATTTTTTTTAAAGCGCCTTAAATAGGATATAAAACCTTTGACTTGATTCTCTAGGGAATGGTGGTGGAAAGTTCTGACTAAGACACTCTGCTAGTCCTCTGATTGCTCTGCGTTTGTGCCTGCTTGCCTTTCTGATCCTGCCCATCCTGGAGCTCCTTGAGGGCAGTGGTCTCATCTTCTTTATTATCACATCCCTAACATGGAGCGCCAGGCTTGTCCCAGAGTAAGCTCTCAATTAATATTACTTAATTAATGAAATGTTAGAGCTCTCCCTTAGCCTAAGGCCATATGAGCTATTGCTTGCATTATATTACAGTAGTTTCTTAATTGACATCACTACCAACTACTATTAGCCTCTTGGGCAAATAAGCCCTTCTAAACACGCTTTGGAACAGGGCACTTTTTTACTCAAATCTTTTCAGTGCTGCTTGCTTATAGAAGGAATGCTTCATTAAGAGTTCAGGGGAATTTGAACTCCTGAAATTGTATGCAGCTCTGCAAATGAACTTTTTTCTTTTCTTTCTTTTTCCTTTTTTTTTTCTTTTCTTCTTCCTCCTCCTCCTCCTCCTCTTCCTCCTCTTCCTCCTTCTCCTTCTATTTTTTTTTTTTTGAGGAGAAGAAGCCCATGATACAAAAAGAAACTCCATCTAGGGAAAAGCAAGCTCCATTATGATCTGAACTTTTATCTTCAGTTACCTTCCTCTGCAACACCTTGGTTCAAGCTACTTATCTAAATCCGTTTTGCCTTTTCTTATCTCTGCCCATATATTTGTATTTTACCCTATGCCATTCTCAGAATGCTTCTTTTCCCCCTCCCTTGTTTTAGTTCCAGTTAAGGCTCTGCTCAAATGTCACATTTTATATAAAATGTTTCTAAAAAGGGTCCTGACCCTTCGGCCAAACATCCAATAATAATGTATACTCTGTTTACTTAGTGTTTAACATATGCTACCTATTGCTTTTTTTTTTTGTAGGTACATGAGCACTGATACTCCATCTAGGTTATAGATCCTCAATATTTATTGTCTGTGGTTATAGCAGAAAGTAGAATATCCTTCAAATTTCACCTGAATATCACTTCCTCAAAGAAATCTTTGTTTGCAGTCTAGGAGAGCTTTCTGTGTGACAGGTTCTCAATGCATCCTGCAATTTGTCTTGATATTATTTAGCAGAGCTGGACTAATTATGTGCTTGCTCATTTGCTGAATGTCTATATCTTCCTCCTCACACTGCAGGACCCGTAAATGTGGTGACCGTATCTGTTTTAGTCATTACTTTGTTCCCAGTACCTGGACCATGATTTGCTGGATGAATGAATGAATAAATATATGGTGAATGCCTCATAAATAGTACAGACAATGGGAAGTCTAGGCGTTTTAAAGAGGGAAAAATAAAGTAGGTCTTTAGGCACTGGGCTGAATGTCCTTGGATGAATAACATTCAATAGATAGAGGTGGTGAGGAGGACACTCCAAGCTGAGGCAATGATTGGAGCAAAATAATAGACATCTGTGATCCACTGGGTGCCAGGCCATTTGGCTGAGCATTTCCCATGTGCACAATCATCTTATGAAAATATTACTACTATTGTCATTTTACAAATGTGGAAACTGGGGCAACACAGCAAGAAAGATAACTTTGCAGAGGTCAATAGCCTTAAGTGAAGATACCAAGATGGAAATCTAACTTATAGAACTTGCATGACTGTGTGAGAGTGTTACTATTATTTTATTCTCAATTGCAATTAGAGAGTGGGAACATGAACTTTTAGAACCTCTAAAGTCATGTTTTTAATTATAAAATCTATCAAATCTAAAACAGAGTAGCTATGCTTGTGGGCCTTCTCCTGGTTGTAGTCACCTTACTCCCACACAGAACCACTCTGAATTAGTTATCATTCCTTTCTTTACAGATTCTCCATATATGGTTCATTCCTTAAATAGTGCATATAATTTTGCATATTTTTAAAGTTTTATGTAAATGGAATCATTTCAAGTTTTTTTTTTGCCACTTATCTTTTTTGCTCAAAATTATGCCTATGACATTCATTTGTGTTGGTGTGTGTATATACTTCATTCATTTTTTTGTGGTATTCCATTATAAGAACAAAGCGCGCTTTATCCATTTTCTTATTGGTGGATGTTTGGGTAGGTTCCAGCTATCCTTGTATCCTGAGTAGTTTGCTATCCTTAGCAATGCTTCTGTGACCATTTCTGTTCATGTCTCTTCGGTGCACACTGCTAGATAGTCCTGGGTGTGTATTCTTAGAAGTGGAATTCCTGGATCATAAAGTATGTTCAGCATCAACATTATTAGACAATGCCAATGTGCATTTCAGTTTGCACTCCCAGTGGTGTGGGCAAGCATTCCCATTGCTGAACATTTTCATCAACACTTGGCATTTTAACATTTTTGGTTGGAGGTAAAAATGATATCTCGTTTTGGTTTAAAGTTGCATTTCCCTGATCACTAACGAGGCTGATTTTCCTGTTTATTGGTTATTTATATTTCCTTTTACAGTTCTTGTACAGGTTATTTTCCTGTTTTCTCTTAGATCTATTCTTGCCCTTCCTGACTTTGAATCCCAAGGAGCTATTCTGCATTTCGCAGGCTCCCTCACTTACTACCTTCTGGTTATACTCAGACAATGGGAGCTTCTGGTAGGAGATAGAAGTTTGAGGAGAATCCGGGGTGTTTTTCTCCTCTCTGCTTTGGGAGTATGTCAAGCAGTGGCTGTGTCTCTTCTGTGGTTCCAGCTCCTGCCTAAAAGCCTCACCCTTTGTGGTCTAGTTCCCCCCAGGCCAGCCTTGCCGTGTTTCCAGCTCCTTTTGGATGGTTCATTCTCCAAGGTTCTATCTCTGAAAATCTGGCTTCTATTAGATAACACCATCTCTTCTCTCTCTCTCAAGCCCCGTGGGTAGTAGCAGCTTCTTGAAGTTGTTGCATTCTTGGTAGCATCATTAGCACTTATTTTTAGCTCTTAAACACCTCTGTAGCTAGTTATTTCCCTATATTAAATTTCTTCTATTGAACTATCTAGCATGGATTTTGTTCTTTTTATTGGACCTTGATGATACTGATTCAACATAAGAAAAAGTTGTACCTGAGATAGCATCCAAAAGATACATAAAAGAAAAACTATAAATGAAGCTTATTTAACTGCACGGAGAGTTGTGGCATAAGGAGAGCTAGTGTGGGATGCATTAAAACTGTGGTTTTGATGATGCCCATAGATGGTCCCAGGTGTAGTAAGGAGGACCCAAGGGGCCTCGGCGACAGTTTGGTCTAAGAATAAATTTTAAACAATTCCCGCTACACCCTGATAATAAAGTTCTGCATTTACTCCTGGTCATAACTAAACTCATGAGGCCTATAGTCATGGACATAGACCCCAAAGGACAAATATAAGATTCTAATTTATCCACTTAAATAACAAAAACCAAAATTAAACAGCTCATATTGTTAAACTGAATTTCCTTTACCGACTTTAAGCTGTAGAGTTCTCAGATGAGTAAATGTTCCACTAGGGTGTCTATAGAACATCGACACAAGAGACTGGACAAGGAGCCACTGTGGTTGACTTATTCACTTACTCAGCTTAACTTGATGCATGGATGTCTAGGAACTGTTGAATTACAGAGTTCAGGCTCTGTAATTGGAGTCCATTATCTGTTCTCTCACTTAATAGACGAGGAAGATGAGGCTCAGAGGATTCAGTGACCTTCATGGACATGAGAAGCATTAGAAAGATTAGCTGTAGACCCTTAGATCTACCGAAAGAGTTTACAAACACCAATGAGAGTGCCTTAGGGCTAGTTACCTACTTCTGATAGGGGACAAAGATGAAATTTGGGTGTGAAGTGGTGATGTAAGGGTGGATCCCGGATCAAGAGGATGCTAGTGTTGATAAGGATTGTGTAGTTGGTTGGACTGTATTGCAAATATCATTAATGTACTTTGGGTAGGAGTATAATATATCAAGCATGTTGGGAATTCTCTAGGAAGAATTTTTGTCAAAGGCACATACTTCGGAGAATAAGGAAATAATATCAGTGGTACGAATGATTTTCTGGATGTTGGGAAATGTGATGAAGGGATAAGTTTCGACTTTGGCAGAGATATGTATTCACTATGTTTTGGCAAAAAAGCAAGAATCGGGGTGATGTGTTTGCTCTTGACTCACGTAATTGGAGACTCTTTTCTCGGATTAACTAAACCCATTGCCAAAATCTGTTCCAAGTAAACAACAGTTCGAATGATAAATAAGCCCAGGAGTCTTTGCTCCTCAGGGAAACTGATCAAGTTTACACTTTGGAACAATTAGTTTCCAGACCTAAGCAGAAAATAGAGAAGGTCAGGTTTCCCAACTTTGAGAATTAGAGGGTGATGTGCCCTCTATCAAAGCTAACTTGTAACCCAGGAATAAAGTTCAGGACCACCCAACCTGTTAGTTATGGGTAAAGTTAAGAATGCTGGCTTACTGATTTTTATAAACATTTATGAAATGTAAACAGTGAGAATTTTACAAAGAAATTTTGATATTGAGAGGTAAGACATTATAACATTCCTAAATTTACCAGTTTCACCATTATTTACCTTTTGTCAACTCGCTAATACCTCCATGAAGCAGATGGTCCAAACCTTTTCCTCTTCAAGACCCAGTTCCATCTTCCAGGGGCTTACTCCATGAAGAGGAGTGTGCCTCTTTGTTGATAGACTTGAGGCCACGCAATCTGAGTTCACCATGTCTCTATTTTTCTTTCTGTAAACTTATCTTTTTCTCAGCCTTGGCAGAAACACCAGGCCTTCTCTTAATATAACTGTCTTGCTCTCCATATTCCTTACTCTTTAGCATTTTTCATTTCTCTCTCCCCATAAATCAGATGAAGAGAGACTCTGAGCCTGTTTTAAACATTTTGTTTTTATTTTTAACTTTTTAGTATAAAATATAAATACTATGCCAAATGAGGAGACAATAGTGTAATAAACTTTCTGTTCCCTTCTCTTTATCAGTTATCAGTACATGATCAGTCTTGTTTCATCTTTACTGTGACCCATTTTCTACTCCTCACAGATTATTTTGATGCAAAGCTCAGATATCAAATATTTCATCTGTAAAAATGTCAGTTCGCATCTCTAAAAAATAAGATCTACTGAAAGACGTAACCACACAGTACATTATCTCACCTAAAAACATTGACTATAATTCCATAATACTGTTTAATGTCTAATGGTGTGCACACTTCCTCAATTATCTTATAAATGTTTTTGTTTTGTTTTTATAATATATTTAAATTAGACTCCAAATACAAATTAGGTTTTTACATTGACACTGATTAGTGTTTCTCCTAAATATTTTAATCTCTAAGCACCCTGTCTTTCCATTCTTTTCCCCTTATAATTATGTAAAAAAAAAAGTGGGCTCATCTGTAGAATTGAGTCAGGATTGTGATTATTGCATCACTGTTGTATTGTTTAACATGTTCCAATATGCCTCATATTTCTATAAATTAGTAGTAGCCTTCACGAGATTCAAATTCAACTTATTCTTGACAGTACTATTTCATATGTGTTGTGCTTTTCTGTTAGGAGGCATGTAAGTCATAATTTTTCTTGTTTGGTAATATCGGTCATTGATGATCATTACCTGGATCTTTTAGTTTATTAAGAATTATAAAATGGAGATATTATAAATATATCATTTTTTTCTTCATTTAATAGCTGGATACTTCTTTCAAGAGAAGCTTTTCCCTTATCAACTATTTGTTTATCCACAGCTACAGAACATATAAGAAAGGTAGGAAAATGCTAGATTCTTTCTCATCAGTTTTGAAAATAAAAAGGTGGTTCTCTAGCATCCTCCAGAGAAGACCAATGAGATTTTTGTTTTTTATTATCATTTAGACGTATTTGATGTTTTTTAATCCCTTGCGGTTATCTTTATTGATGCTTTACTTTGGCTATAGAAGACATGGCCATAGGAGTCTTTCATCGTTTTATTGTGATCTCAAATGACAAGATATTTCAGCCTCAGCCTGTGCATTTCTTATCCTAGACCAGAATCAGCCATTTCTCTAAAGACCTTTGCTTCCTGTTAGTAGGAAATAGTGTTTAGAGACCACTGGGTACTAGGAGTACTCATTCCTGATAGGTTGGTCCTTATTTCTATCATAGATCAGTCATATGGGTTTGAGTCTTCACCCAACCACTTGCTAGCTCTGTTTTTAGGCAAGATACATATATTGAGCCTCAGTTGCCTCATTTAAAAAAAAATAGATAAAGACACTTAATCATAAGATTATTATAAACCTTAAATTGCCTAGCACAGAATAAGCAATCAATAAATAGAGCTATTAATATTTCATGTTTTCATTAACACAGGCGTGCATGTTATCAAATAAAGTGGGTTCAATAATCTGATCCAATGTTACTGATTTAACCTATCATTCATTACTTTTATACACCAACCCCCGGAAATTTGAATGTGCAAGTTTTGTTCTCGTTATTCTTCTGACCTAGACTGTTCTTTCTCTTCTGTGCATATTTTAACTCTTTCAAGCTTATTCTCTTTGACCTCCTAGATTATTATCTCTTATCTGTGACATTGGATCATATTTTATATTGTTTCCATAATTTACCATATCTATATGTCGTCTTTCTAGGAATAATGTTATATCACCAATACCAAATATGTCTTATTATTTTTTATTCTGAAACATAACATACATAAAAAATACATAAAGAATAAATGAATAGTATAATCAAATTACATAGTGAATATCCATGTAATTATCACTGAGGCAAAAATATATATAGCAAATCCAGAAGTCTAGAAGTTCTGCTTCCCTTTTCTATCACACCCACTTCCACCTCTCTAGAGGTGGCCATATTTGAATTTTTATGGTAATAATGTCCTCTCTTTACTTTATAGTTGGAACCATTACAAACAGATGGCTTAGGGTTGACTGTTTTTGGACTATATACAGGTGGATTCATGATCTATGTATTCTTTTTTTAATTTAAACATTTATTTTGCTTTATTCAATGACTCATGAATCAGTCGGCATTTCATTTGGTAAGCAGTAAGGTGCTCTGATTGTACAAAAAAGATTGTACAAAATGAAAAGGTTTTATAGGCAGAAAGAGGGTGGGACAAGGAAGATAAAAGAGTGGGTTATTTCCACACTGATTGGTTTAAAATTCCATTCCCAGGAAAGGCTGAACTGTACTTTTGTTTGTTATTAAATCTTGGTGGGACTTAGCAAGTGACCCATTTGGGGTCTGTTGTTGTTGTTGTTGTTGTTGTTGTTTTTTAACATATCTTAATTATTTTTAAATGTACAGTTTAGTAATGTAAAGTACATTTGCATTGTTGTTCAACCAATCTCCGGAACTTTTTCATCTTGCAAAATTGAAACTCTGCTCTCTTCAGCAGCATGTGTTCTCAACCAAACCAAACCAAACCAAATCAAACCAACCCACAAAACAATACAAAATGAAACTGAAACTCTATAGTTATTAAACAACAACTCCATTTCCTCCTTTCAACTAGCTCATGGCAACCATCATTCTACTTACTGTCTCTATTTGTCTACCCTAGATACTTCATAGAAAAGGAATCATATAGTATTTATCTTTTTGTAATTGGCTTATTTCACTTAGCATAATGTTCTCAAGGTTCACACATGTTATAGCATGTCAGATTTTCCTTCCTTTTTAAGTTTTTTCTAGTTTTATTGAGATATAATTAACACACAGCACTGTATAAGTTTAAGGTGTATGGCATAATGACTTGACGTATGTATACTGTGAAATGATTGCCACAATAAGTTTAGTTAACATCCATCACCTCACATAGTTACGAAAAATTTTTTTCACTTACAATGAGAACTTTTAAGATCTACTCTCTCAGCAACTTTCAAATAACCACAAAGCAGTGTCATCATGTCATATCTTACATCTCCGGTACTCGTTTATCTTATAACGACAAGTTTGCACCTTTTAACCAGTTTCACCCTATTCTCTCACCCATTTTCTTCCTTTTTAAGGCTGGATAATAGTCCATTGTATGTCTATACATTTTCTTCATACCTTCACCGACTCAATGCTTTTGAGATATCAAAGTGTTTAAAGAGTTGGCAAGATCCAGGCTGTTTCAGTGGCTCTATAATTGCTGCTGGGTGTGGTTGCTGGATGAAAGAATGTTGGATTTCTGCTAATTCAACTAAGTAGGCAAATGGTTTGTCTCTGTTTTCAAAAAATCTGATACATAAAACACAATGCATGCATTTATTTTGAGTATATTCTAAGGTGTGGAATTGCTTGGTCATAAGGTATGCATAATTTTAAAACATAATGCCATGCTATTTTCCAAAATTGTTTTGCCAATTTACTCTCCCACCAGCAGTATAGTAGAGTTTAGTAGCTCTGCATTCTCACCAACACTTACATATTCTGACTTTTTAAGTTTTCATAATTTGATGTATGTGTGGTGGTATCTTATTGTGATTTAAATTTGCTTTCCTGTGATGACTAATGAGATTGTGTACCCCTCCATATCTTTATTGGCAGATTGAATATTCAGTTTTATGAAATATCCGTTCAAGTATTTTGCCCATTAAAAAAATTCAGTTTTCCATTTTTTTCTTATTTGTAGAAGCAATTTGTATATTTTAGAAATGAGTTCTTTCTCAATTATAAATATTGTAAATATCTTCTATACTGTGGTTTATCTTTTTTAAGTTTTAAAAACATTTAAATTGTTTATATGTGTGCGTTATATGTAACATATGTGTGATATAAATATAACTGCATGTAGTTATAATTCAAGTTAAGAACATACATACATATTCAAATATATTATTTATACAATATATATCTCCAATGACAGTGTACAACTTATTGAATTATCACAAAATAACAAACCTATATAGCTAAACATTACCAATAATAAGGCATGTTGATATGATATACCCCTGTATCATACAATAGTTGGGGCTAATAAGTTTTGTGGTTTTTTTTTTCAAAATTCATAACTTTAATCATGAAGACACATCAGACAAACCCATGTTGAGAATTTTTTAAAAAACTACTCGACTATTCATCTTCAAAAGTGTCAAGGTCGTGAAAATAGGAAATGGTCAAGGAATTGGCCCAGATAGGAGGAGACTAAGGAGACATGACACATAAAAGCAAGATGTCCTAGATTGAATTTGAAAAAAAGGATATCAGTGAAAAAACCTGGAGAAATCCAAATAAAGTACACAGTTTACTTAACAGTACTTGCACCAATGTTAATTTCTTAGTTTTCAGGTGGATTTTATTAGTTCTTCTTTACAGATAAGGAAATTGAAACAGCCAGATTGATATTTGCCCAAAACTAGATGGTTAGCAAGTGGCAGAGCTATGACTCAAAGTCAAACAAGAGCCACTGCAAAGCTTATTTCTTTTTATTTCTTTTTCTTTTTATTTTTCAATTACAGTGGCAGTCAGTATTGTTTTATATTAATTTCAGGTATACAGCACAGTGGTTAGACATTTATATAATTTATGAAGTTCCCCGCCCCACCCCGCCTGCCCCGCCACACACACAAGTCTATTACTCACCTGGCACTGTACATAATAGTTATTACAATACTATTGACTATATTCCTTGTGCTGTACTTTTGGTCCCTGTGACTATTTTGTAATTACCAATTTGTAGTTCTTAATCCCTTTACCTTTTTCACCCAGCTTCCCTAACCTCCCTCCCATCTGGCAATCATCAGTTTGTTCTCTGTATCTGAGTCTGTTTCTATTTTGTTTGTTCATTAATAATCTTCTTCAGAATCTACATATAAATGAGGTCATATTGTATTTATCTTTCTCCACCTGACTTATTTCACTTAACATAATACTCACTAAGTCCATCCGTATTGTCACAAATGGTAAGATTTCATTCTTTTTTTATGGCTGAGTAACATTCCATTATATATTTGTACCATTTCTTTATTCTGTCATCTATCGATGGGCACTTAGGTTGCTTCTATATCTTGGTTATTATAAATAATGCTGCAATCAACATATGGGTGCATATATCTCTTTGAATTAGTGTTTTAGGTTTGTTGTTATTGTTGTTTGTTGTTGTTGTTTTTGATAAAAACCCAGAAGGGGAATTGCTGGGTCATAAGGTAATTTTATTATAAAGTTTTCGAGGAAATTTCATAGTGGCTGCAACAATTTGCAGTCCCGCCAACAATGCATGAGAGTTCCCTTTCTCCACATCTCGTCAACACTTATTTTTTGATTTATTGATGATAGCCATTCTGACAGGTGTGAAGTGATATCTCATTGTGGTTTTAATTTGCATTTCTCTGATGATTAGTGACATTGAGCATCTTTTCATATGTCTGTTGTTCATCTGTATATTCTCACAAAACTTCTTTCTTAACTGTAATATTTATGTGCAGAGCAATCCTGAGGCTTCGAAATTCTTTTTTTCACACCTTCCACACCTTGTTGCCTTGAAGGGGGGAAGACCAGAGAAGCTCTACACCAAACAAAACAGTGGAGATAAATTAATATTTGACGAACACATGATGAGGAAACTAGTGGCCACATGACTCCTTGTGTGCATGCACAAAAATTGTTCTAAAACATACAGCCAGGAAGGAAATTGCTAGATATTAAGGTGTGTGTTCAACTTGATTTGATGTTACCAATTGCTCACCAAAGTTAGCAATTTGAACTCCTGGTTTCCATTGCTCTGCATTGTGGTCTGCAATTAGTTGAATATTCTGTTTATTGCCTTTTGAGCTTTCTCCTTTATGAATTGATAGTCATTGTTTTCCCATCTTTCTACTGATTTATTTGTCTTTTTCTTATTTTTTAGGAGTCCTGTATATATTGTGGATACTAAATCTTTGCCAGTTATATGTATTACAAATATGTTTTCCAAATTTGAGGTGTATCTTTTTCTTTAAGGTGTCTTATAGACTTGTATTTAGTCAAATGTATAAATCTTTTCCTTTTGGATAAACACTTTTCATACTTGTTTAAAAAACTCCTTTCCTCCTTAAAGATGATAACATTGTTCTATATTTCTTGTACACATTAAAATTTTTTCTTTAACACATTTAGATCTTTAATTTACCTGGGGTACATTTGAGTATATGGCAAGAAATAGGAATCACTTTTTTTTCTAAATTCAATTAACTACCCTTACATTATCCTTTTCTCATTGATTTTCACCTCTGATATAGAGATGGCACTATACATATTTCCATAAATTCATGGCATAATATCGGGGCTCTGAATATAGCTTCATGGAAAAACAGTTTTCTCCCATCTCTGGACCAATGGTGGCATACTAGTTTTCTATATTATACATTTAGAATAAATCTCAATTTCTGGTAGGGGAGACATTCCACTTGTTTTTTCTTTTCTAAATTATCTCAGTGACTCTAATCCTTTTGCATTTCCATATGAACTTTAGAATCGGCTTGTCAAGTTTCATGAAAAAACTTATTTGGCTTTTTATTGGAACTGCAATTAACTTAAGGACTAATTTGGAGACAGATAACATCTTTATGATTCTGGCCTTTCTATTTTGTTAACATAGTACCACTCTTTCTTTGGTTTTGTCTTCAGTTGTGTCCATCTGAATGCTAAACTGAGGGATCTGTACTTACCTGATTTGGCAGTTGTTTGGGCTCCACTAAAGGTTTTTGAGAGGAAAGGCTGACATTACCAGAGCCTTGTTTTGGTAATATTGACCCGAAAGTGGTAACAATTTGATTGGAGATTAGAGAAATTACCAGAGAAATTGGTTAGAATTTTTGCAAAGGTCTAGGAGAACATAATGCAAGTTTGAATTTTAGTGTTAGAAGTGGTAATGGAGATAAATAAATGTGAAAGACTTTTTAAAAACAAATAATTATTCCCTTCTGTAAGAAAAAGACCCAACTGGGCTTCCTGCTTCTCTTCTTAAAGACATGAATGAGAGGGTCTGTAAAAGAAAGAAGCTAAGACTTGCAGGCGCTACTTTAACCTGGGTAGTCAAAAAATGGTAATCACAGGACTAAGACCTGGCAGCTCCCTGTTCTCTTTCCCTTCTTTTGGAAATCGTATTGTTTTCTGAAGTCTAGTTCAGATAGACCTCTTTCTTGAAGCCAACCACGATTCCATAAGCCAGAAAGAGAATGCTTGACAGATTTTCCTTTCTATTATAATTATATGCATACTCATCTACCTCGGAAGCAGACATAACATCTTAATGGTCTTTATTCTCTATTCTTCAGCACAGTTCCTTTTAATGCAAAGAAAGCAATAGACGATAATTCAAGAATAAAAATTTAAACATGTGCTTGTTCTATAATGACACTAGTTCGTTTTTTTCCCCCCTCTCTTTTATTGGTAGAGTTTGGACCACTGTGCTATGTTAAGTAACCACAACTTTTTTTTTTTTTTAAGTGATACCATTACATTGTTACACCTGCATGTGAGTTAAGGTATGTAGTTATTGAGTCTAAAAGATTTTTTAAAGAGATTTATTATTCTCACAGTAAAATAATTAATTCTGTAAATCACTTACCAGGTCATTGTATGCAATGTACAGAATGAAAGATAGATACCTAACAACTCAAAAATTAAAGACAGAATACAACCATAAATAAAAATGTGTCATTGCTATCTTGTAAATAGCTGTAATCTTTCTGCCCCATGGGTGGTCAGACTTCCCCTATGAGTAAGCTAATGGAAAACTAAGGAGTTGCTATTAAGGTTCTTAAATGCGGTTCAACCTCACATTGCTTTTAGTGAGAAAGGCTGATCTCTGGAGCCTTTATATGTTTGTGTGTGTATATATGTGTGTACATGCATATCTGGAGTCGGTTCTTCCCTATTGATATTATAATTCCAAGTTTGTTTCTTATATCTTTGTCTTTTATATTTTAAGGTACTACTTTAATGATTGCAAATGACACATCATTGTTTTCACAGTGGGTACAGAGAACATTTTATTTTCCTCAATATAATACACATAATTCACAACTGTTGCATTCAGTTGTTATCACCTTGCCACATTTATGCCCAGCAAGCATTACCAAAATAAGTGTAGTCTTAGGAGAGATCCCTGGCTCTGGGCTTCTGCTTTTCACACTCAAAGAGGCTACCATGGCTCATGGCCAAAGCCCCTAATAAAGACTTCTACATGATCCTGCAATCCTGATCACAGCTGATTAGATCAACGATGGGCTCTTGTCTCAAAGACTACCAATCTCTATACAGTTTAGCAGAATACAAAATGGCCTTTCTGGGATAGGTTCCCCAGAATTAGTCCCTGGATGATTTGCATGAAAGTGTCCTGGTGAAAAGGATGTGAAAATAAAATCGAGAGTTCTGTTAGGTAGTTAAGCAGGCATGGTAACAGTTCATCTTGTTGTCACAGGACTTTCGAGATAGGAAGCATCTCCGGAGGGGGTGGGGGGAAACTGGAGTAGTGGGGACATGGGACAGAGAAAGAAAGTAATACAAACAAAAGTGGGATATCAAACAAAGCCTTACAGAGGTAACTGTCACAATTCTGTAGAGAAGTTTGGAGACAAGTGGATCATAGCACAGACTATCCCACCAGGGTGAAGGAGCTGGGGTATCTATACTTGTCAATCATTGGTTAAAAGTTGAGTCTGGGGGAATGTAAATTCACAGGCACTGTCTGCTCTCTGTGCATGCAGAAAAAGCTGGCCTCCTGCAAACTGAGGGCAGCCCTTTGACAAAGAGATGCAGGTGCTGGCTGCTGGGAGTGCAAGCCCTCGAGGGCTGAAGTACGCTAACATAGCAAAGCCATCAGAGGGGATCTGTACAGAGCATTGTCATTGGGTTCTACAGGCTGGTGTGAGAGGTTGCTCCACAGGGACTATTGTGATTCATGGAACTAATCATATTCTTTCTCTTAGGGATCTGAGTATAACATACACAGAGAGTTAGCAAGAGTTCATGAGGCAGTAGGGTCTAGGAGTAGGAGTAAGAAGACGCACAGAGAGAGCTGAAAAGAATAGAAGCAAAGTGTACAGAATTCATGTTCTTTGTGTGCAGATCTGTTCCCTGGGTTCACTCAGCTATACTCTCTCATTCTCCTGGGGGAGTGGTCTTTCATTTTTCTATCACTGCTTTTGTGATGATAGCATACCTTAACTATAAAGTAAGGATAACAGGCATGACTCCCCTTCTGCCCCAGAACCAGATGGTCAAATCCTTGGGTTCAACTCTTTATTATTCTGCTTTCTTCTGTCTTCTCTTCTCACCCGTCTATATCAGGTGAGGTGTGGGTTCTAGTTGGGGCAACTGACTAGGTTGTTATGGAGCTCATCCTTTTGTGATTTTCAATATGGGTTAACGATGTCTCTGACAAATTAGTTAGAACATCAGTCTAGACAAATTAGTCTAGATGTGTTGTTTGTAACACACCTCTACCTCACTGGCAAGGCCAGCGTCATGGTGGGCAGCAGGTAGTTGCTACAAAATATGTGATTTTACACCAATCTTTGGACTACAAATATCTCAGTTTCACCTTTCACCTAGCCCCTAACTTCCCCACTTATTATGTATTTGAGCTCAGCATACTGGAGTTGTTAATATGAAAAATGCTTTCTGGAAATAACCCATATCACTTAACAATCTTAGTTCATGTACTCATCTGTAGTGGTACAGCTAAAGAATTGCAAAACTATAGTTCCACAGAACAATTATTTCCTTACAATTTAGGATAACTCTCTTAAATCTGTCTAAGTAGTGAGTCTTGTTGGAGAGAGGACTTAAACTAGATAAACATTAAATTAGCACAAGAACAGCCTGCTTAGTGGTATTGAGGTGGGCATTTTTTCTTCTCAGGCTTGGCAACCTTACCTCTATATTTGACATTTTAAAGAAACATACACCATCTATTCATATAGATAATGGATAGGTATAAATGAGATCAGGGAAGGGGAAAATGTTTATGAAACCAGTATAACATGTGAAAACAAAAATATAAACCAAAATCAGTTAATCTTGAAACCCAGTATATGTAGAGTTGAATCAGAATGGCCAATAACCCAGGTCTTCCCAAACCAAATGCACTGTTAGCTGTACTCATACCATTCATTGCATGCATCTTACCTGCACTTAGCCTTCAACTGCCAGTTGTAATAGTATCTGGGAGTTCTCAGGGATAATGATGACATGAGTACATCAATTTTTTAAAAAAACAACAATGTTCATTAACATTTATTGAGTACCTACTTTTTTCCTTATCTATGAAATAGGGCTAATAACATTACCCACTTTATAAAGGTATTGTTGAATTAATTGAAGGAAGCAGTTAGATTAGCACCTGAAACAGTGTGCAATAACTGATATTTATTATTATTAGTGTTGGGTACTAAAGTCAGTATTGGAGATATATAAAATGGACAATATATGGTCCTTCTGTTCAAGTAGCTCTGAGCTTAATGAAAAATGAGACATGTTAAGATGCATCATGATTTGGTAGAGTTCATTGCAACAATAGAGATGTGGTGGGTTCTGGCTTAAAACCCCTGGTGGGTTCTGGCTTAAAAGAGGAAGTGGTTAGTTTTGCTTGGGTAGGAAATGAAAGATTTTCCAGAGTAGAAGTTTACCGGATCACATTCGACTCTGAAGGCTGAGAGAGGTTGCTGTATTGGAATGGGGTGAAGGACCTTCTAGTACTGAGACTTGTCTATTCATTGTCATAAAGACATGCCACAGTGCAGTGCTTTTGGGAGCTTGAGTGGGTATCTAAAAGTGGATGGAGCAAGGTCTCTCTGTACAGAAGCGCCAAAGGTGATGCTGTATGGTAGGGTGGAGCGATGTCAAAAAAAGGTTCTGAGTGCAGCTTGGACTTTATCCTCTGTGCTATGCAGACCACCGAAAGGTATAATCAGATTTACCTTTTAAAAAGATGACAAGATGACTCTGACAGTTGTTGATAAATTTAAAGTTAGTAAGATTGGAAGAGCAGTTAGGAAAGCCCAGACAAAAAAAAAAAAACAGGAGAATGTTAACTAAGACAGTAACAATGAGAATAGAGAGGAGATAAGAAATAAGAGCGCTCATGCAGGAAGACAAAAAATACTAAGTTGTCGTTGAAAGAGTTAGAGATATGATTGTTATTATAGTATCTCAATTATTCTAACGGAATTGCTCATTTTAATAACTTGCAATCCATGTACAATTGAAATTCTTTGCATTTCTCTTCAAATTACATACTGTGGTCTTGGGTTTTTTATACTTTCCAATCAAACTTCTTGTCTCCATTTAAGTTTTAAATATTCAAAGACAAGAATAAAGTCAGCAATAAAGCTGCAAGGGTTATTGTAACTTAACTTGTATTTGCCATAGTCATCATCCTTGAAAGGTGTCGAAATGAAGAGTTGAGGAATCCAGACTAGAGAAAAATGGGAAATACTCAAGGTGTAAAGAAAAAAATGGGATGATAGCAGTAACATTTAAGGATTATATTGATAGATGTTAGTGAAATGCACTATTAGAATATCAGCACTATTTGAAAAGCTGTCAATGTCATCTTATATTGAACTATTAAGTGCATATTTAAGCTGTGCAAATCACTTGCATTTATTTCATGGCTAATCAATCCAGTCTGAAATTGTTTGCCAAATAGTAATGGGATTTTCTCTAACAGCCAGATACTTAAGTCACTAGACACCAAATTATGGGATAAAAAAAAAATCATTTCAGCATCCCAGGTAATTATCAGCTTAAAACAATATTATGCTGAGTGCTGGCACGTACCCCCTAACGGCAGATGTCTTGTTTTGGAAAATTGTGATGATCTTGGTAACTCTAGCATGATAAACTAATGATGCAAATTATTTTTTCACTTTAATTTTACATTGTAGATGGAGCTATTGGCTTTTAATGGAGCGTATTTTCTTTTGCAGCCAGGGACTAAATTAGAACAGTAATGGTGAAGGAGGAGAGCAGGTGACGTATTCTGGAGCTATTTGGAAGGCATGATGTCCGTAAGCGGCTCAAAGGAATTGAAAGAATGAATTTCAGGCTTCTGAATTAGGCAGCTGACAAATGATGGAACATTTGCTGTGATAAGGGAGACAAGAGGGGGGGAAGATTTAAGGAGAAAACAAAATCTTTTTTATAGTTGATGGATTTGAGGTATGCATGGTATGGATGTAGAGAAATTCACTAATTAATTAAGTCAGGAATCAGGACAGATTTATGTAGGAGATAGAGATTAGAAAGTCATCAGTGTACAAGGAGTAGGTAAAATTATAGGAGTATTAAGTAATGAAGAAGTTTAGGGACTACTACCATGGAAAGAAAAGGACAGAGGGAGAGGAGAGAGGAGGCCTGGAGAAAGGCAAGAAGAAAAGGCGGAGGAGAAAAACCATGAGAGACTGTTACCTATAGGGAGATGGTTTAAATCAGTGGTCTCTAAACCTTTTAAATTGTGTATCCAAGCAATAATTTTTTTGATCAATCCCCATATATGTATATTTACTTGTGAATTGTGTACACATAATATATTCAATCCATACAGTAACTATTAGTGAAACTTAATTTCTTAAAGTTTTAGATATAAAGTAAATATATTTTACTTAGTATAAGATGTATATTTTCCCCATTTTAATGTCTGTTCATCGGGAAGCTGAAATGATATCAATGCCCGCATGTGTATGAACTTAGTCACAATGAATCATACTGTCATTATTTGTAAATTTAAATAAACTTATAAGTTAAAGTCTAAAATAGTTTTTATAATAAATATTAACTAAACTTGTAAATGACAAGAAAGTTGTGTCATATTTAATTGTCAGTGTTTTTCCTTCTTAGCGATACATAAAATAATGGTCCATCTTCCAATTAATAGAAGTGGCAATGTTTTCTTTTACTGAGTGAATCATCTTGTGTGGCTCACTTTGGAGATTGGGTTTAAATCAAGAAGGAGGGGTCAATAGCGTGAAACACCTAAAAGAGGTTAAATAAAATATTGTCGGTAAAAAATGGAAAATATTCATTACCTTTAACAACCTGGTATCTGGAGCCTTGGTGGGAGCAGGGTCAACAGTGGAAGAAGGTCAGCCAGATTGTGGAGGTTCATGGAGTAAGCAACAAAAGATTACATTTAATACACACTCGCTGCATGCCAAACATTGTGCTAACTAAGCCCTTTTTATACAGCCCTGAGAAGTTATCATTATTCCTGAGTTAAGATAAAGAGAGACTTGTAGAATCTAAGTGACTTGCACTATGTCACATCCTAGTAGTCCTAGCAACGTAAGTGGTCCTAGCAAATTGTGAAACCATGCTGGCTATCTCAAAAGCAGTAAAGTCTCCTAGGATGTGGTTAGTTAGTGAAGAGAGATTGAGTGTAGATAGCTGCTCCTCCAGGTAGCCAGGTAGCTTGCCTATGGACAAGAGCAGACAGAAAGAGAAATGGCCAAGTGTAGGATTAAAGAAGGGCCTTTTTCCTCCCTAAAGTTGGATGAAAATTGACCATTCTTATATGGTGAAGGGAGTGAGGCAGGAAAAAGAGAATTTGAGGCAATGAGGCAAGAGAGATGACAACTGATAACAAAATTCCTAAGGATCTAGAGCACAGGAGGTAAGTTCAGCCTGGAGTGGGAGGAGGCCATATCTTCCACGAAGGGGAGGAAAGAAGTGAGATCTGGAAACAGGTACAGATACAGGTATGGAGGTTTTATGTGGAGAGGAGGAAACAAAGACACAGGAAATTCCAAGTTCATGTTATTTATTATCTCCGTGGCGTAGGAAACAAGGCCATCACTTAGTGTATGTGTGGAGTGGAGAGGAAATGTGTAGTAGTCAGACTTAATAGAAGTATTATTAAGCTTCAAACAGTAGCTGTGGGGAATTGGAGCTGTGGCTCACTTGAGACCTGCCAGAGGCTGTAAACTGCTAGGGACACCACTCTGCATGGTGTAGGAATTCTTTCCCCCAGTGATGTCTGCCAGTTTGGACCTAAGACCAGACAGTTGGATTGGCACAATGTTGGGATTTTACACTGTACAGAGAGGCAGTGTTTGGGAGACAAGGAGGCAAGGGAATTGAAGATAACAAGAAAGGTGGAGGGAGCTGATAGACTGGAGAAAACCAAGGTATCAAGGTCCTGGAAGTCTCAATGAGGTTATTGGTTTGGCAGATGTAGGGGCAGAAGGAGAGTGAGGAATCTGAAGGAGAGGAGAGAGTTGGACCCAGGCACTGGAGCCTGTAGAGTGGGAGAATTATCTCCTATCTTCTCAATGACCATACTTCTAAAAGCTCTCCTTTATGGCAAGACTGGAAATTCGATCATTACATTTCTCAGACTCCCTTGCCCGTGGAGTTTCAGCTTAGAATCCTCCAATAAGAGGCACTGGTTTTGAGATTTATCAGATGGAAGAGGAGAAGCCATTCTTCTCCAGCTGCAGCTACAGGCAAGCGCATGAGCATCGGCAGGTGGCCGACATCTGAGCGGACATGTCAAGATTACCGGGCATCCTCCTGAGAATCATCTACTTTGGTGCTGCCAAGGCTGAGGTCCTCAGTAGTCGTTTCTACAGTCTATTGAATTCCAACAGTGCCTTCTCTGACTTTTGCTCCCCGGGATGTTCCAGAGACTGCGTAATCCTCTAATGTTCTGTGTTACATCCGTTAACTTGACTTGCTTAGAGAGCTTTCTGTTCTTCTGACATAACCTTGGCTAATACATCATCCCAATTCTTCACTTAAACTGGATTATGAGTTTTTCCATGAACACACCAGTATTAGTGAGGATTATCATATCTGCTTGTCAGTATTCTTGGTTGCAAGTAACATAAAGAAAATTAACTAATTTTAAAGGAAAAATAAAATATTGAAAGGATTTTAGATAGCTTGTGGAATTGCCGGGACAGCTGGAGAACCAGGCTCTGACAATAAATCTAGGCAGTAGGCCAGACACAGGTAAAACCACGTGACATAAGTAGTTGCAATGACTGCTATGCTGAACTCAGGGGCGGGTATGCCTAACTGATAAATGTAAGCCATGCTCCTCTGCCCTAGGCGTAAAGGTGGAGGGAAAATGAAGGCCTGACCTTTGAGCTTTTAGAGTGACAGGTCTCTCTCCTAAAATAAAGAAAGCTCAAACAAGAGATTCAGAAGCTGGGATCCCTCATAATTGATAAATATCTACTCTACCATCGAATTTTGTGTGTGTGCTGTAGTTTATACCTTATGTTTTCTCCGGCAATGCCTTCCCTCCCCCAAATGATTACTGTCCCCACTGGGTGTACTTATCCTTTAAGATCCAGCTTCCTGCTTGGAATCTTCCCAACTTGGAAGTGTTTGCTTCCTGCCCTGAACTCCCATAGCAATTTGCATCTTGTTTGACCTTATTAAATTCTACTCTTTTGTGTGTGGATATTTGCAGTTAAAAATATTAAAGTGATAGCATATTTAAGGTTGAATGAACATTAGAGGTCATCTAATGCGGCTAGCTCATCAGTTCCTTGAGGACATGGCTTGCCTTACAAACATTTGTATATCCCACATTTCTCAGCATAGTACTTGCTTATGGTAGACACATCAGATATTAGTTCAATTGAATTACATGTACCCCACCTAGATTTACTTGTCCCCATTTTCATTCTCTCTTTTAGCCACCTCCCTCCACCAACATCCACTTCTCTTTGATCCAAACCCTCTCACATCCTCTAGGATCTTATTTCACTCCTTTTCTTTTCTGAATTTTCTTTTATCCTCCTTCCAGATTCCTGACCAGTGGCCTGGTCAAATGTCACCTGTTCTAAAACAAACTTTCTTGGCTACCCTTTTTAAAAAGAATAGTTTTACAGCCTCTGTGCTGGCTGGAAAATTACTGCTTGGCTATTGCCCATGGGACCATAGGCTATCACCCCTAGGAACATAACATTCTAACAATAAGCTTTCCGCCTCTGTACCCCCCCCTCCCCCGCTTGCACAACTGACCTGTGGGCTGACAGTTAGTAAATAGAAGAAAAATAGACTTCTGTGTTCAGACAGAATGAAGAATGGGGTTTAGGGCTTAAAAACCCTGTACCTCTACATTTTGGGGCTGCTTAATTTGGGATTTGTGTACCCCTGGCAGACCCAGCTTGCTGAATAAAGAGTGTTTCCTATTAGTCACTGGTTTCTGGTGGTCCGGGTATCTATCGGGGGCTGGAGGCTACAACACCTTCACATTGTCACTTTTCTCTGCCTCTTTATTTTTGAAGTCTGTTTTATTTCCTCTTTAAAGGTACCGTGACTGCAACGGCTCCTTGCCTGCCTCCTCTTTGGCCTCCCCGGTGTTTGCCCGGGACCGCTGACTTCCCTCTTTCCCTTGCCTTTCCTATAAGACTGCATCCTTATTTCACTGCAGCCTTTCCTTCCTGTAATGTTAGCGAACTTTTGTCAGTTTTTGGCTGCTTAACATCCGGACGTCTGTCTGTTTGGGGGAAATCTCTGGGGCGGGGGTAAGGAGGGAGACAGAACTAACCCCTGAGGTAAAGGTTGTACCTTCCCTCTACTCTCCCCTCCTCCCCTCCCCTCTGGCTGCCAATGTGCTGGCACGTGACCTGAGCACTGCCAATCAGAGGCTCCTGTTCAGGACGGTCAGAAATTATTTCTGCAGATAAAAGTAGCACTGAAAGTCTCCTACCTCGGACAATAGCAGTGATCTAGTGTCAGCATGTGGAGCATGCCCTAGAGACAGCCCTTGAGAGGCGTTCTAACCAGACCATTCCTGTGGCCTGCATGAACTTGTCCTGGCTCACAACTGCAAGCCTCATTTGGTTCTTTCTTGCTTTCTCCCCTTCTAGCTCTCTGTGAGCAAGCTCATACCCCATTAAATTCCTCTTCTGCTTAGGTGAGCCAGAATTGGGTTCTGTGGTTTGCTTTCGAGATCCCTGGCTAGTACATTTTCTTTTCTTCCTCTTTTCACCCTCTAAATAAAATTATTACTCTGAGTTCTTTCCTTGCCAGTATATTTTCACCAGTCCACATTTTTTTTTCAATGATAAGCTCATCTATTTCCTGGGTATCAGTTACCACCTTAATGCCAATTTTCCCCAAATCTCTTTTCCAGGTTCCACCTCTCTTCTTAGCTCTAATTTAGCCTTATGTTTCCAAATGCACATCCCATGCATGCCCTTCTGATGCATCGAAATGAACAAGACAAAAACTTTCATCTTGCTGATAACCACTTCTCGTCCAAATTCCTCTTTCTTGCTGAACACCCAGGCTTTGGATTTTTCTGTCTATGCTGTTCCTCACATCCTCAAACAAACAGTACCAAACTTTTTTTATTTTTTCCGAACCGGAACCTCTCATATCCTTCCTTTCCCTCATACTGGCCTTACCTTGTTATTGTTTGAACAATTATCATGTGCTCCCTATTCAGTTCCCACCTCTAGTTGTCCCTCTGAATGAACTGATATAATAGTCAGATTAAATTTCCTAAAACACAACCTTCTGATCATATCACCTTCTCCTGTGACCTCTTATGTACCTTCAATGCCCCAGCCTAAAGTGAAAACTCTAGAGCTTAACTCTCAAGCCATCTACAATCTGATCCTAATCTAATTTCCCCTTATTTATTCTATATGTGGGATATCTTTTTTAATGCTTTATGACACGATCATGTTCCTTACTCTCCCACCCTCATGCCTTGGCTTAGGGTATATTCTTTACATGGAGTGTCTCTGCAGCTCAACCCAGGTGCCAACTTAAGTGCCAAATTAAATGCCATCTCTTCCATGAAGTCCTCCTCCAGCTCCCTTTTTATGGTGCTCCTCAACTTTTAATATGCATAGAATCACCTGGGCATCTTGTTAGAATGCAAATTTTGGTTCAGTAGGTCTTTGTTAATGTCTGGGATTCTACATTTCTAACAAGTTCTTTGTTGATGTGGAAAGTTCCTGGGCCACATTTGCAGTAACAAGATCTTAGAGAGGAGCATGTTCTTTCACTAAACCATAGGGCAAGATTCCAGAAAAGGAACTGTGTATTATTCATTAACAATATACTACAATCTTTAAAGTACCAATTTGGTCTCCTCAAAGATAGGATTGGGCTTGGCTCATTGTTACTTTGGTTAAATATTGTGATGATCAATTTAATTGCATCAAATATGCTTCTGGTTTCACCTCTTTTCCCCCCCAACTCTTTGGTTACCTTCACTTATTAATTTAATTGGATTTAAGACAGATAAATATGTGGGAAGAGGGGGGTGCCTCATATGTGATCTGCTGTAGGTGAGGATGACCCAACATGTTTAAGATAATGCTAATTTTGTCAAGATAAGAGCTATTATTGTTATTGCTAGGGTTCTTAAAAGGCAAAAACAAAAAACAAAAAACAAAAAAAACCCAGGACCCACTCTAGCTCAAGTAGAAAAGTCATTTATGAAAGTATTTTAGTATTTTAGGTGGCTCATAGAATCGTCAAGAGAGTCAGAGAGTACACAGTAAAAGCAACACATGTATTATTCCAAAGGACTCTACAGCAACACACTTAGGGCATTGACTCTGCAGTAAACCATGTACTTGCAAGTGGGCCTGGAATTTCGACCACTATTGCTTCTGAAAGCTGTATGTGTCTCCACCATCCTTGCCACAATGCATTCTGGCCTCATTCTTTATGCTTGTTTTAGTTTGGTAGGCAAGAAATTCCCACAAATTGGGTGACTCAAAACAAAAGAAAATTATTCTCTCACAATTCTAGGGGCCAGAAGTTCAAAATCAGTATCACTGAGTGGAAATCAAGAAAGGTGTTGGCATATCAGTGTTTCCTCTGGAGTCTCTAGGGGACAATCCATTCCTTGTTTATTCCAGGTTCTGATGGCTCTGGCATTACATGGTTTGTGTCTGCAAGCTCTGGTCTTTAAGGCCAGCATCTTTAAATCTCTCTCTGTTCTTCTCTCTCTGTGTTAAATCTTCTTGTGCCCACCTCTTATAAGGATACATGAAATTTCCTATAGGGCCCACCTGGATAGTTCAGGTTAATCTCTCATCTCAATAGCCTTAATTTTATCACACCTGCAAAGCCTTTACTATATAAGTTAACATTCACAGGTTCCAGGAATTAGGATCTGACATAGTCGGGGGCCATTATTTAGTCTACTATAGTGGTGTTTGCTGCTGAATTAAAGTCTCACTTGTGCACTTCTTATTGCTGGAGCATAGGTCACATGCATGCTCCTGAGCTACGAAGGAGGCTCGGCAGTGAGCTTGTCGTGAAAAGTGTTCAGAGATGATAGGTGGCAAAATACGTGTCAAATATCTACTAACATGGTCTCCAAACCTCATAAAAGGAACTCGATGCCAGAATATTTAAACCTAGAGAAGCTACTTATGGATGAATATTTGGGGCACCAAATTTCAAGTCATGCAACTATTGACAAGGAAAATCATCAATCTAGAAAATCATTTTCTTTAACTTGAGGAGGGAGGGTGGCAAAAACAAAACAAAACAAAAACATCAGTTAGCTTCGAGGCTGGCTGTATTTCTCTTTTGATCGCAAAACAAAATCTATTCCAGGACCCTAATATGGACAATTTAATTAGATTCTATATTTCACGAAGAATGACTTTTAGTCATTGTGTCATGGTCGATTCCATTTCTTATCTGGTCTGTTGTATATGACTCCTGTGGTCCTTAGCATTGTCCAATACATTTGTGGCAATAAGGACTTGGGTGTTAAGAAGTAGACAACTGTTTCTTGACCTCCCTGATAAGTAATTTTTTAAACCAAAATGTCCTTCTTTCACCTCTTCCTTTTCCCTCAATGCACATGTGTGCCTCCATGTCAGCAGTTAATTTTCCCAGCTCATCTCGTGTGTAATCCCTGCTAGAAATAATGGTGCTTACTCTTATTTTCCTAATCAGTCCATCAAAAAAAAAAATCAAATTACCTGTTAGCATCTGCCATGTCTTAATAGTGTTATAGTTATGGTAGGCACCTTACCGGTTGCACAGTGTACATGTTATTGTAGTGAGAATAATAAATCTATGTTCTGGGGAGAACAATATGAAGGTATTGATATTAGCATTTATAGCAAATATATATATGCAGTGTAAATACATCTTGGGCTCTTCTGTGTAAATAATCTTCTGAGAACATTGTTTTTATGGTTGACACTTTGCTGCAGATTTAAAAGACAGAATTAAAATTCAATCTGTTCCCTTGAGCATTTTTTGTGACTCTGGCATAATAAAAACTTTCTTTTAGAAGGCCCAGAATCAAAGTGATGAAAAAAAAAATTAAGTTGCAGATAAAGATGACTTTTTTCTTTAACCTTGGAAGCTTCCTATTTCTCTGTTGAGAGATTCTGCCCGCCCTCACCCCCCCCCCCCGCCCCGCCCCAGGAAGGGGCTGTAGTATTACGATCTGATTGACAATGACCCCAGCTACGCCAAACACTAGCTGAAAAGTTTGAGGCAAATTTCTGACCCTTTCTGACACTCCATTTCTCATTATGAGAAAAATAACTATATAACCTTCTTACTTTCCAGCACCAGTTAACTTTTCCCTTTCATAAATATGACTGGCATTTTTAGAAAAGTATATTTTAGTGCTTTTCTATCCCTTGGGTTATAGACTGGTTTTGTGTATGTCAAATGTTCACAAAATGTTCATCTCTCTTTTGTCGCCGACCCCCTGATTTAATGTGACCTTTTTGGTGGGGGGAGGAAGGATGAAGGAGAATTGTAGAGGTTTTGGAAGCTTCACTCTATGAATTAATACTTCTGCTTCAGCATAATGTTGGTATTTGATCAAACATAAAAAGCTTCAAGCTTTTAATGTCCTGCTGACACCAGTATCAACAAAGCATTGAAGCAGAAGCTTTCTGGCCGCTGATTAAACGGAGATTTTATTTCACTAGCGTTAAGACCAAGTATACCTTTTAGTAGATCTTGTTCAAGGATAAGCTATATCATGCATTATAAATCAAATTCAAGAGCTTTAATAAAGGACCCTTGATAATTTGGTAATATATTATCACTATGTTTTGGAAAGGTGATAAACGACTGCATTTTATGGTGCAATTTAAAATAATAATATGGATTACAGTTGTGTTCGGTCATGAAAGTACAATTTAACAGTTTGAGCTTATAATAACCTTTTTTTCCCTTGACAGTGTCCACTCTTATTTTAGCCCAAGAATGGCTTACTTGGGAACGGTTTGCTATGCTTGGTCTTGGAGTCTAGTAAGGATGAACATGTGTTTAATTGGAATTTTATGTTGTTGTTTTGGAAAAGCTTCGTATGAAAATAAAATTGAAGGCTGGAGAATAAAGACTGCTAAAGAGTGAGCCATTCCGATATAAAAAGTATATGGCCTATATTTGTGAACTTACTGTATCAGTAGGGGCCTCCAGGAAATGGGTGACTCACAAGAAGTGGCAATTGAAGAGAGTTTAATGGTGGAACTATTGATAAAGGGGTGGGAATGTTACAGGGAGCAGCAAGGGACAGCGAAGCACCCAGGAGCTCATGCAGCAGGGAGCCTTTGCCAACTCAGGCCTGAAGAGGCAAGCAGTTTTGCTGTTCCTGGATCTGGAAAACACTCTAGCTGTGGGAGAGGGGCAGGTGACAGGTGCTGTGGCCTCAGTGGAGGAAAGTGGCCACTGTTACCTTGCAGCAAGGTAAGGAGGGAGCCAAGAATATTAAAATGCCCAACCTTTCTTTTTTCCCACTTTGGAATCTTCTTCTGATGTTCCTCACTGGGCTGGGCCCAACTGAAGCTAGAAAGCAAGAACGTCCAAGTGATATAGTCTGAGGCACGGAGTAGGGTGGAGACAGGTAGAATGCAGATTTGGAGGAATATCCAGCACACATATAAGACTGGAAGTGAGGACTGATGAACAAAACTGATGCTAAGAGACTTTGCTTTTATACCTGACATAGATATGAACAATTAGATTCTAAACTCAATGATTTTCTAGTTTCCATTTTTCTGCTTTCCAGCCATTACCAATAAAAAAGGCTCTTTCAAGTTTCTCTCTTTATTTCCCCCTGGGGTTATGTGATTTTTCAGGCTATTTGTTTTATATCTTTCATCAGGTTGGAATGCAACTCAGGAGTTTTTAGCAAGAATGCATCGGTGTCTAGGATCACAGAACGAAACAGAAACAACTCAGTTCCTTCTATTGTCTAGGACTGCAGGAGGCAACCTTGCCATTCACAAGCTCCATCGAAAAAAAGCAGAGAGATAACTTTACTTTTAATTGTCAGGTATTCTGTATAGCTTGGTACATGTATCTTTATGACTAAGTGTTTTCAAATTTGAAGTGGGGGAGACACCCAGAAGAGGGATCATTGGGTCCTATGATAGGTCTATTCTTATTTTTTTTGTGTGAAAACTTCATACTTTTTTTCATAGATGCTGCACCAAATTACATTTCCACCAGCAGTGTATAATAGCTTGCTTGGGGTTCTTGCTTCCCCTCTTGCACCTCCTTACTTCAGCTCCCTATTTTCAGAGCTCTCCTTGGGGCTTCTTCCCTGCTCCACAGACCTTTTTGGATTCCCAAGCAAAACTGCAATTATGTCTCACCTTCCCAGGTGTCTGTGTTTGCTGAGAATGCTATTTGCTCTTCTCTGATTTTATGGCCTCTTTCATTGTCTCTGGTCTACCATGCCCCCCACTTTTCTGAATCTCCACCTTTCTTGCAGTGCTCTGGGGTCTGTTGAACCACAGACAACATAGGCTACTAACAAGGGCTCGGAACTGGGCATCGTGAGATTAGGTTTTGATTCCAACTTTGCCACAAATTAGCCATGTATCATTGGTCAAATCAAAGAATATTCCTAAGGCTTGCTTTTGTCATCTAGAGAACAGTGCATAAAATTGATCTGTGATCCCTCAAATACTACCATGAAATAAATAGGATAAGAATGGTATAAAAGGCCTAGTTGTCTTCACAAGAAATAGAGTCTAAGGTTATATAGGTTGGACCTTGAAGATCATAATTGTGTCCCAGGACCTGATTCTTGGTTTTTAAGCCACAGAAACTCAGTCTTGTTTGAGATCAGAGGACATCAGGCCTTCACTCATCCTAACTAAACACTCACAAAGGCTGAGGTAGAGACCATAAAGCCAATTTATGACTGTTCTGCTACTATGTAAGCACGGTGCACTTGTTCTTCAGTCACTGCACCAGGATAGATTCCTTGGGTCTATACCCCACTTCCCATGAGATTACACACACCTGGCACCTTCTACACACCATTTTGGATCCACTGCTGTGGCGACAAAAACACACAGGAGACCGAAGTAGCTATCACCATGCCAACGTATTAATTTACAATTAGAAATTTAAGACAAGAGTACTTACACAATCAGCACCTTCTCTCAAGCTGCATGGGGAAATTTAATCACAGTAACAAGCCATTTCCTTTATCATAGGCAGTCCTTCTCCTAGGGACCTAAAGTCTGGGAGATCAGACATTCTCTCAAGACTAGCAGACTTAACACTGGGGACCCAAATCCCAGCTAGAGATTTTTGGTGAGCATGGAAATGGAACAGAGGAAGTTCTGATTGATATCACAAGGAAAGATGGCGTAGTAATGCATCCATCTCACCCAAGGATGTCCTTGAAACTCTAAAATCCTTTGGTCATACTTCTAGAAGCTTTACCATTGGAAGTGGAAGTATCATCAACCCAATATCCAAGTCCCCTTCCCCCCACAAAACCGTGAGGATGTCTGTCTCTGAGCATGCTTCTGCTGGGGACAGATTTCCCTCCCCACCCACTTCTTAGCACCTCTTGCTTTCTTTGACATATTTAATCATGTTACGACCTAGACAGGTGGCCCAGGGAGCTATTTTCTCTCTTGTAGACAACTTGCTTATGTATGCTCAGATCCAATCTATGTGGATTTCAGAGTGAAATTCTGAGGGAGATTCCTGCTTCAAATTTGGACTACGCCTGAAACCCTAACAGCTGAAGGAGAAGCTTAAGATTTTACTGCTCTGCTGGATCAGTTGAGCCCTCTGCAAAATATGTCAGTGAAGCTGGGGCAAGGCTGCCGCTCCTGCAGTTCTCTCGCTCAGTGTGAATCAGATGTGTTGCTTCCCAAATCCATTTATGCCAATTGTGCTTGGTATTATAATTGTATCATTTACATTATTTAAAAAATATGAGTATGAAAAGAGAATCCTTTATAAAGACTAAGCTAAAAGCTTTGCAAAGAATTGATAACGGTGAATGGGTAAAATTTCTATTGTTGAACAACAAATTATAAATATTGGAAAAAAAATATAAAAATGTAGGGCTTTGCAGTCAGATTGTTCTACAGCTATTTTAAATTTTCACTCCTCTAAAGACACTGAACTGGAGATATTGAACAAAACCTTATGGACACGCTTTATGCATAAGACCAATATTGAATGAAGCAATATTGAATGAATGGCACTTCCCTTGCACCAAAAAAAATCTGTGGTAAACATATATTTATGTGTCCTAATAGAAAATAGAATGTTTGAGCTAAGTACTAATCTATCAATTTGTATGATTCCTCGCTTTAACTGATCATTTTGATTCCCTGACTAAAGTTTCTGAGTGAGTCAGATAAAAGGGCTTCAAATGTAGTATGAGTAATGATAATAACAATATGATCATTATAATGGCTACCATCCATGGAACTACATTTTTTTAAAACAGTTTATTGTTAAAGTGTAACATTAAATTTATTTATTAACATGCAATTACAGATTATCTTTTAAAGCACTACATAAACGAGTAGGCCTTCTTTCTTAATGTATCCCTGTCCCCTTTAAACTTCCCTTGGGAATTATAAGTTGTAGTGTCAACTCCAGGGAGTTTCTGTGGTGAGTACTAGGAGGCGCTGCTTCATTCAAGTGTGCCCTCTGTTGGGCCACATGCAGACAGACTGTTTTATTTTGCACCTTTAGATGTCATCTGGAGTTAACCGAGTGAAACAATTTCTTGTCTGACCAGAGGAGCCCTTGCTTGAGGACTCTGTGTGCTGATAAACTGGGCAAACACCGCATTTATTCAGGCATGCTCAGTCTTGAACGAGTTTCTTGTTAGTCTCCATGGAACCACATTTTGAATCAGAAACTTCAGGGTTGTTGTTGACACACTGAGGTAACACTTCCTGTGAAGCGCCCACCTCTCCTGACTCCTTTCAGGTTTTTCTTGTTCTGCCTTCTGGCTGTGGGTCTCTCCCTTTCCTCAATGTCTGTAGGGACAAGAGACCTGCTGATTTCTACATCTTTGAATTGAGTTTCTAGCTCTATTCAGACCTACGGTCTAAGAAGGTAAAAAGTAAAGTCTAAAATATCTTTTGGGGACATCACCTTATAAGTTGGGGCTAAAGAAGCTCAAGTTAATTGACAAACCACTGTATGGAAACAGTAATAAAATCACAATTTCAGAGTTGAGGGGAAGGACAGGAGAAAATATTAATACAGTCCTTTAATTATATGTCGTTTAAATTTAAAATATATTTATTTGAAAAATACCCAGGAAAATGTATAATGCTTGAATTTAATGTAAATAAGAGACTTAATGGGAGAATCAGAAAAGAGCATTTTATATTAGTTTTAAAAATCAATTTCCATTATTAAATAGAAACACAAGAAACAAATTGAATATAGCATAGATCAGGATGTCATTTCTTTTTTTGCAAAAAAAATTGGTATTGCTACTCATAATTACAAGAAATGGATGACAATATTTTAAATGAGTTAACTTTGGCCCATCATGCTCACTTCATGGTGTGAAGAAAACAGCACTCGAATGATTTTTTTTCCCTTAATTTGTTCTAAATTATGGCAAAGTGCTCTGCAAGAAGCAAGTGCCTGTGTTAATTAACTGAGCAAAAGAGGTCACTGGTATACACAGGACTCATTTTGTGGTTTTAGTTATAGATTTTCTTCTGCAATTAGAATTCTTCATTAGGCATTATAAGCACATGTAGATTTTCACTTTTTTATCTAGCATTTTAGATTTAGGCACATTTGTTGATTTTTCTCTAAAAAAATTTTAAATGTAACAATAATGGAATCGACTTAAGAAATGAAATATAATTTAACATTTTATAAGTGCATTTAAAATATTGATTTTATCTAAGCCTAAATATTATAACTGAACTTTTAAAACTGTGTACACAATTGTACTTCAGATTTTACAACATAAAAGAATTAATAAATGTGAGTTTTCAGTCATTTTATATTGAATTGTAAACATTGGAGATAAAATTCTAAATGCTGTAAATGCTTGTAAATAATCCAAGATACCAAAAGTTTTATCAGGCTTTAGAGAACTATAAACAGCAAAGTCACTATTTCTAAAATAAATATAATTAAAAATTTTAACTTTTGAAGTCATAAAGATATGAGAGAAAGCTGTTTTATCTAAAATTTTCTACTATTTAATAGGTATCATTTTCCTTGTTAAGCATCTTTCTTTACCTGACAGAATTAATCAGTACCCTTTTTTTTTTCTGATCGTTTTTTTTGTTATTCTTTGTATCACATTGTATTGTACTTATTACATATTCCTGTCTATATGAGACTCAGAGATAGGATTTTATTCATATTTCTGCTCCAGAGGCTAGGAATCTCTTTGGATCATAGCAGCCTCTCAATAAATGTTTACTGATCAGAATTGCTTATTAATACCCTCACTGTAAGTACTGCCGTATATATATATTATATATTTTATATATATATATATATATATATATATATATATATATATATATATATATATATATATATTAGTGCTTGCTAAGACGTCAAAGTATGTTAGACTTCCCATTTAGGTTTTCTGGTAGGGGCCATATACAATGCAGAAATGAATGAGGATGGTTGTGTTTCAATAACTTTATTTACAAAAACAACAAACAACAGGGTGGATTTGCCCCCTGCCAATTTCAACTGTAAATCATCATTTTGAGATATGGAGGCAGAAGGACTAGAGATTACGACCATCAATTCTAATAATCACTATAGTCAAAGTTTCTTATAAATGTTGGCAATGAGAATTATGATGTCCATAACATTTTTGAAATCCCTTCCAATTTTTGTTCCCTAAAACAAAGAGGAAACTAAATGATTTTTTTTCTCCTCTGTACCTTGTCTACTATGAAGACTAAACTATGAGATAGTAGTGGAAAAGCAAGAGTTAAAGAGAATTAGAAGAGCTGACAAGACGGGGAGGTGAAATGAAAGAAGAGTGTGGATGAAAGAGAGCAGATAGAAGTAAATGTGGCTGGCAGCAAGACGCATGTTGGTCCAAATTCTCCAGTGCGTGGGCTGTTAGATGAAAGAAAAACTGGATTTTGCTTATTTCTCATTGAAGACGAGGAAGAAAGAATGTCATAGACCAGTGGTTCTCAAACATTTCGTTTGCAATACTTTCTAAAAGAATTTTGAAAAAATATATATGCCTTCACACATTTCTAAGTTGACATCTGAAATTTGTTATACATAAGGCACAATTTTCAGCATATTATAAACAATGACATTTTAAAATAAATTTGTCATGTCACTCTTTTAATATATCTAATGGAATCTAATATCGTATCAGACTTTAAACTTTTTATTTTGAAATGATTTTAGGTTTACAGAAAATTTACCAACACGGTACAGAGAATTCTTGCATACTATTCACCCAGTTTCCTCTAATGGTACATTTCACATAACCACATTACAGTAATTAAAACTGTAAAGAAATTAATATGGATTTAATACTATTAACTAAACTATAAACTTTATTCTAATTTCAAATTTTCCATGTTCATTTTCTGTCCTAGAATCAAATCCAAGTGTCCACTTTGTGACATTTCCTCAGTCTTTCCTTATCTTTCATGACCTGGACACTTGAAATGGTCAAGTATTTTGTAGAATGTTCCTCAATTTGGATATGTCTGATGTGTATTATTAAATTGAGATTATGCATTATTGGGGAGAATACCAAAGAAGTTATGTGCCCATCTCAGGACATTATATCAGGGGTATATGATATTGAATTGAAATGGTTAATTACTGCTTATGTTAACCTTGATCACTTGATCAAAGAGATTTCTCCACGGTACAGTTTGTACTTTCCCATTGTAATTAGTCACTATCTTGGAAGAGATACTTTAAGGCTATGCATATTCTTGTTTCTCTTCAAACATTCACCCACTAATTTTAGCACTTCCCGGTGGATCTTGGATGGGAAATCATTACTGTTGTGTTGACCTAATGATGATTTTTGTTTCATTCCTTCTACATTTATTACTTGAAATTCTCTAGAGAAGAACTATTGCCTCTCCCCAATTTATTTATTCATTCCCCCAGTTATTTATTTTTGTCAATGTGGACTTATAGATATTTATTCTGTGGGTTTTAATACAGTATAATAAATTTTTTTTTTTTTTTTTTTTTTTACTCAAGTTGTTCTAGCTTTAGCCATTGGGAGCTCCCTCAGTTTGGATCCTGTGGCCTCGTCTTTTTGTGAGCACTTTCTTATTTTCTGGCACTACAAAATATTCCATTTCATCTTATATTTTTCCTGCCCCAGACTTGGAATCAACCACTTCTCCAAGGAGCCCTAGTTCCTTTGATGAGAGATACAAAAACAATTTTAATTTCACCATAATTTATTTAAAAGCAGAAATACACACAAACAAGTACTTTAACAGTCAGAGATTTTACTTCCTTTTTCCCCTTAGTCTTTTATTTCTATTCCAATCTCCCCACATAATTTTATCCTAATGTAATATATTTTTGCTCTTGACAGTATTTTATTTATCACCTTGTCATATTTGCCTGCAGTGAAAAAATATATATGTAAATCAAAATTATTTTTTAAAAATTCCCCTGTGAACATAGGCTCTGTTATATATATTTTTTCTATTGTGAGTTGTCATTTCAATTATTGTTAGTACACAATTGATCTAAACAACATAAATATATTACAACAGTTAATAAGTAATTAGTACATATCAAACGAAAATGTTACAGGTAATGCATCTTCTAATAAAATGAAAGTATCGTAGATAAATTAATATTACTTTAAAATTGTTAGAATGAGTCAAGATTCGTCATGAATTCTATTCCTTTTTTTTTTTTTTTTGGTAGCTATACGTGCTGAGAAACTCTGGTAGAAATTGCTGGTGCTTGCTATAGTTGATTATCCTCTCCTTCTTGAGTACACTGGGAGACCTCCCAAACTTTCTTAAAGTTAGATTGGACCATGTGACTAGTTCTGGCCAATGGTATGTGCGTGAAAGTGCCATGTATTACTTCAGGACCCAGAGACTTAAGGGTTCTCTACTCCTTTTGCCTGCCATAGCATCATTGGAAGCCCCATGTTCCAGAGGTAGGAACATGCACCTTAGACATATGAGCTGTTGCTTGGGAGTGAGCTGCCCTGGAGAGCTAGTGGAACCATAACAGGCTTTGCATGACCAAGAAATTAACTTCTGAGTTTTGTTCTGAACCACAGATATTAAAGTGTTTGTTTAGTTCCACAGCATGCCTTAATCCATCCAGGCTAATATAGAAACTTTATTATATAAATAAGTAGATGGGAATGAAAGGTTTGTTATAGAAATATAACTCCGTTATTTGAATTCCTTTCTCATATGTGCCCCAAATCACAGTGATCCTACATTCAAAATTATTTTTTATCATCTACCAACTGACAATTTGATTATGTTCTCCTAGAATTTGCTTAAAGCAAAGAACTGGACGCACTTGATTTGCAAAAGAGTTTGTTGCCCAGTCATTAGAATGATTCACTTTGTCAATTTCCTAGCAGTAAAATTAAAAGACTTTATAAGACTTTTCAAATGACTATTAATTATGTCTGTTACTCTTTCTCTTATAGGCACCTTATTTTACCTGATATACAAAGTACGATTGAGAAAAAAGAAATAGTGTTAATTTCATTACACTTTTGTCTATACCACTTTTCTATTCAAATGTCTGTATCTTAAGAACTTTAATCGACGCTACAGTTGCAAATTTAGCTTATTGAATGAATAAAAAATCTTCATCATAAAACAATTGGTAAGGCCAATCCTCATTGTCAAACCCATTAGTCAAATAGGACAATGTTCAGAAAAGATCTGATTTCATTTTTCAATTCAATAAGCATGCTGATACTTACCCTTACTTAGAAATCTAAAATAAATCGCAGCGCTTTGCCATGAGTTTTCCACCAGAATAAAGTGAAGATATAGATTCTTATCAATGTCTATACTTCCCTTCCTATAACCAGACTTTCCAGAGATACCTGCTTGGATAATAGTCAGGGGTTGGATGAAATATAGTCTTAAACAAAGTGGTTATCACTCCTGCTGTTCCACTATGCAATACATATTAATTTAGAATATTCCAACATGGAATTTCTAACTCATCATTTTATTCTTAACAGAAAAACGTGTGAATACAGGGAAAGACATGAGGCTCTACATCTTATAATTCCTTTATTAAAAGATGCTTCAATGACATGATTACTTTTATTTTTATTTCTATTTTATTTTTATTTATTTATTTATTTATTTTTTGCCATGGCGCATTTTCCCAAGGTAAAGCTTCATTTTAAGAGTGAAAGTCATGTCTTTTTTTTTTTTTTTTTAAAGTAGAGATAGGCATTTGTGCAAAGACAGGTAGGAAAGAAGCAGCAGTATGAAACGATGATCTCAGGAGTGTTCTCACGCAAGTTCACATTAAGGAAGACTATATATGAAGGTTAAAAATTCTGGAAATAGAGCTCCTATGTCCCTTGGAAATGCACCTTTAGGATATGTGTTCACAATTTGAAGACTGTTAACTTAGAAAATGTTCTTTTAATAGCCCATGGAAGCTGCATAATTAATGAAAGATGGATCTCAAGTTAAGTTCTGTCAGGCAGAGGATAGAGACCCATTAGAGGACTCCAAGGCCTTAGGAGATGGAGGCCCTACTAGGTAGGAAGAACTTGGACCCATGAATGACTCAATAGAGCCCAAGTCTTCCGGTAAACCCATGTCAGTGTGGATGAAAAATAAACCTTTGCTGTGTTAAGCCACCATGATTTGGGGATTGCTAGCTACAGCAGTTAGCTTCTCCTGACTAACAGCAGTGGATGTTGCTGGATAGAATCTCACTATTGTAGGAGTGAGAACTGCAGTGTCCAGGTAAGGAACTGAATGGGAGTCACAGCCAATTCTCTGGGGATAAGATGGTACCAGGAAGAGCCAGGATGGGGCCAAATCAAAGAGACTAGATTACAGGTTGCACCAACTACATACTTCATAGCAGATACCAACAGAATTTCCAGGAGTGGGGCCAGACAACTACCTTCAGTGAATACAAGAAAACACATGTCTACAGTCAGTTACTACCTTCTTCTTCCCACGAGGATGTGACAAGTTCCTGTATATCCACCTACCATTTTGAGGAGGGAAAAGAAACTCCAAAAGACTGAATGTTTATCTAAAGAGACCATCAAATACATCCTGGATAGGGAATGGAGCTTTCAATAGAACGAGTATTTAAATTACAAGAACACTGCCTTGGAGTTGGAAGACTCCAAGATATCTTCAATTGGAAAACCAAAGATTTTCCATTACCAAGAGTCATAGAAGATAATTGATTATTTTTAGACGGGAACACATTAATTATGTGTGAATGAGTCTGTGACCCAGCTATTTTTTTTCTTTTCATGTTGTATCTATGAAATCTGGTTCAGATTAAAAATAGATGTAGAAAAAATGTTTTTAAAGTGCACATATATGGATAAAGTAGAATATTTCAGTACTTTCTATTTCTGAAATTCCAGTCATGTGAAGGACTCCATGGTTTGTCCATGGGGACAGAGTCTCTGGAGATGTGGCCCAATCCTAAGTACCAAAGAAGAGAGCATTGACAAGCAGCCCAATTTCTTTCTGCAAAACCACTTTACTAATGACATACTTTGTCAAATTGTTATGTGTGACTATTTCACCTCAATATACCTTGACTGAAAGGATAATTGATTAGCAGTTTTTTACCAAGTCCACAGAAAAGAACAGAACTTTAATTTCACTTGACAGATTGTTAAATTGGGCTTTTATACCATCTGGTTAGTTCAAGCCAGTCATTTTTTTTTTTTTTTTGAGTCATAAATACACAACTGTCACATCATATAATATCTTTGAAAAAATAAAGCCCCCAAACTTAAAAACATTATGGAAGTTGATTGTTCCAATGTGTAAACTACACAGCAGTAGCCAAGAGCTGCTTTTGGAAGCTATATTAACTGTTTCAGGCCACAAGGACTTCATTCTTAGGGCTTGCTCTTCAAATTGTATTTCTAAGGATAATGGTTTTCAACTTAGAAGTTTATTCATACCTTCTCCCAGAGCTCCACCTTGTGACTAGTGGCCACCAGTTTTGAGGCAGCTAGTTGTAATAATTAAAATACACATTTGAGGAGGCCCTGAGAGTCCCCCAATTTTTCTCTATCACAGGACCTTATTTAATTTCCATAATCATCTGATATTTCCTACTCATGTATTTCTTTATTGGTTTACTGCCAGTTTTCCTTCATTAGAAAGTAAATACCATGAAAACACAGATCTCATTGATTCACTCACTCCAGCATTTCTAGAACAGTGCTTGGTTCTTAATAGGAACTCAGAAAACATTTCCATAATGAGTAAACTTTTAAATATTGATGATAAAGTCATTTTTCTTTATAAGAAATTAATGAAGGAAGATCAGATCTGATTTTAAATTTATGGATGGTATTATGCTTTTTAATCACTATTTATAACTGTACTAACTAGTCCAACACTAATGGAGATGGTTACCCAGAACTATAGCTTACTACATAGAACACCCCCAATAAACTCATTTATACAGCAAAGGTATCTCGATTACTATTAGAGAGTAACTTATTTAGTACTTCTCAGCACATCCTCTAATCTGGTTCTAATGGAACTGTAATTCAGATCTTCAATTTTTCCCCTTTAAATTCAAGTTACATTTTATATCTTTTGATTGTTAGGAGTGTTATGTATTATTTTATGCCTTCAGTTTTTAATAAAACTCATGTGTTTTAACAATAAAACTTAATAAATTCCTTTAAGTTTATCTATGCGGTATTATCAACTATCAAACTGAGTAATCATTTAGTAGTTGAAGGTTTCAGGCCACATGATGTGGCTGCTTATGAAAGTATGTTGCTAACCAAGACCGTTATTATGTAAGGAAACGTAATTTCTCTTCTTTAGTTTGAAAAGTAAGAACTAATAAAAATGAACATCACCCTAAATGTTAGTTTAGAGTCCAGGACTGTGAGTTTTAAGCTTAGAAATCAGTATTTTCCAAACCTTGCTGTTAAAACTGAATTAAAGAGATTAGATTAAAAACAAACAAGAAACCTCTTAGAAGTTTTTCTTTTCCTATCACATTTAAGTGCAAGGTTTTAAATTTTGACTTGCTTCTTCTCTCTTTCAGTAGAATGAGTGTGAGTAAATGTCTGAATAGACACCAGCTTAATTTTAAAATTCCCCCTAATTTTTGTAGAAACATAGTAATGCAAAAATCATTATTCACATTGGTTTGAGAGTTTTCAGTAGGGAGTTTCTCTTAATAGTTATTGTTTTCTGAATAGTAACTATTGTGTAATTTCTCCTTTAAAAAATAGATCACAGTTGAAGTGAATAAATCAATATGATTTGTTTACAATTCAAAACCAGTAATCACTTTAAGAATAATTAAAATAGTGACACAATTCAATTTATAATGGCATCTGATCTGTAAAGGAAAGTACAGAGAAGGCTTCTCTATAAAGTCTTCTTTACTGGTCCTCATGGTTGTGGCATTCTCTTACTTCACCATTATTGGTCATTCTTCTCAAGATCAGAAATGAGAATATTTTCTTCCAAATGTACTGTGCTAAAGTTGGTTGTAGGATAGTAAGGATTGCCAAACTCTTCAAGTCTCCTGGAGATACTGTTACTGTGCTTGTATATGCAGAAGGAAAGTGCGGAAATTGCCAGAATTACTATCAGTGTCAGTGCTACTGCAAGAGGTACAATGCTGTGACTTGATGCTGAAAGAAGATGAATAAAAAAAAAGAAGAAAACTTCAGTGACAGTGAAATAAGATAGACACCATCACATAGCTACTTTCTATTTTATTATCTAAGAAAAATAAAAATATTATCTACTGTTCAAACATACCTTTTCTTGGATGTTCCTTTACTACATGAATATCTAATATCAAATACAAAAAAAATGAGATGAAAATTTTCTTTTAATTTTGCAAAATTATGTCATTACTTTTATCAGGGCTCAGCAAACTATGGCCCATTGGTTAAATCTGAGCAGCTGTTTCTATAACTAATGGTTTATTGGGACTCAGCCACACTCATTCACTTATACATTATCTATGTACATACAATGTTATATGACGGCAGCATGACAGAGACCATATGTCCCTTAGAGCTGAAAGTTGGGGGATATTATTCATAGAAATACTGGCAGCTGAATGAAGCTGACAAAAGGCAATTCCATATGTACAAAATGTGTTCCATGCAGTGCTAAATATTACAAATTTAGCACACCCTTACCTGCTAATCAACTTATTAGAGAAAATAATCATTCGATAACATATTATATCATATAACAAAACATAAAACATAACACATAACTAAGGGAAATTTGGAGTGGACTTTGCTTCAGAGGGCAAGCATGACAGACACATCCACACTGAGATCCTAGGTGAGTGGCTGTGTGCATGAGACCTAACTTCCCGACACTGTCGTTTTTTATCTACTGAAGGGCACTGACAACATCTTGCTTAAAATTGGAGAAGTTTAAATGAGCTAGTGCCTGATGGTTCTTAAGCTCTCAATAAACACAGTATTACTGAAAAGAGAAGGCTAACTTTTATGGTGTTTTGGAAGCAGAATTTGTTCTTCCAATATATATGGCTATCATTTACATTTTTATCCTAAATTGTCTTGATCTGAAGTTACATAATGTGCATGCTACTTGACTTACAGTATCCAAAATGTAAGAAATAAATGTACTTTTACTAAATGAGATTAAAAAAAAAAAGAACAACTAGCGTTAAGGAACTCTCTTTACGTATATCACAGCAATCAAGGGAAAGGAGATCTGGTGTAATGGGATAAACATTACATCAGAAAACAAGGATATTTATTTCTTTTCCTGGAGCCGTTGATAGACATCTATGAGATCTTCAAGAAGCTAGTTAATGCTCTGAGTTTGTTTCATCTTTAAAATAAAGTTTACCTGGTTGGGCCAGGTAAAACTTAAGTGCAATTAGATGTTATTAACATATAAATATGTATGTAATATAGGTATAAATATTATTACCATTATTATTATTATTATGACTCTAGAATCCTACTAGTCCTTGACTTAAACATAAACCCTCAGTCTGGTATTCAAGATTATCCACACATACTCCTAACCCATGTTTCTAGCCTGATTTCCTACCTCTACCTTTCTTAGAACCTGTGATGCTGGACACTCTCGACACCAGCTTTGCCTTCTTTATGACCAGTCCTTTCTTCCTTCCATGTTTTTGCCCAACTTCTCCACTCAAAATGCCCCTCCATGTCCAATTACTGGTCTGTTTACATCCCACCCATTCTTCAAGGCCAGTCTTCACAGTCATGTCCTTCAAGAAGTCTTTCTACATCTCCTCAAGGGGACATGATGTGTTCTTTATTTTGCTAATACTCACAGTTGCTACTTCTCGTATTGTTTGGTAGCCCTGCCTCGTATTACAGCTACCTGCCTGTACATCAACTACCAGAGGGTAGATACTCCTTACTATTCTTCTTCATAGTTTCTGCTTGGCACAATGCCTTGCATACAGTAGGCACATAATACATATCTCTTGAGTTGAATAAAATTGAACCTACCTGTAGGTACATGACAAATGGCACCTTGCAGAAATGACTCGCAGCTTATGCTACTCCAGCGCCCATTGGTGTCAGCAAAAACACAGTCACCCAGAAAGGGTGACTCATCATCTTTCCAAAAAGTGAAGGAGGATTCAGTGCCATCTGCCCAGTCAAAATTAAGACCACTCTGTGGAGGGAAATTGAACCATCATTTCCTTGCCAAGATTGCTCGTGGCATCACCCAATATTGTCTGAACATACCTCACTTCACACATAAATTTATATTTCCACATCTTATATTTCTATTTCAGGGGGTCTAGGACAACTTGTGAATATGGCTTGACAGAAAGGAATATGAACCACAAGTGATATCTTTTTTAGTTTTGGGGAATCCTTGGATTACTGCCACCATAATTTCCCAGTAAGCAATCAGAGTGAAGTTGGATCAATACTATATCCTTTATGCCAAAAATTAAATTTCAGATTGATCAAAGATTCAAATATAAAATGAACACATAAAAATGCTAAAGAAAACTTGGCTAAATATTTTACACTCTTAGTGTGGGGAAAATCTCTCTAAATCTGATACAGAATCCAGAGGCCAAAAAGCAAAAATAGACTACATAAGTTAAAACATTCTGTAATACAAAAAATACAATAAACAACCACAAAATACCATCCTTTCACCTATCCCACTAGCAAGGATTAAAATGTTTGACATACCCTGTGCTATCAAGGATATGAAAAACTCAGTGTTATCATACCCTGTTCTTGGCATGTCAATTGGTGCAAACTTTCAGAGGGCAATATAGCACTGCTTGTTAAAATTTAAAGTATACTTAGCAACTTCACTTCTGGGATCTTATCCTACTTGGACAAGGATATTTGTTATGCATTGTGAGTAATTGTGAAAACTGGGAAGTGCCCAAATGCCCATTCACAGGAGAATGGTTTAATAACTTGTGGTATCTCCTTATGTATGTTAGATTTTTATGTACTGACAAAGCTGTACAAAGTATATTAAATTAAAAAGCAAGTTTAAAGACAGGATGTATCATATGATCTCATTTGTATTAAAAAATACAGATCCATCTATTTAATTTGTATATACGTGCTTGTACAGAAAATTTCTAAATAACACACAAGAAACTGTTTACAAGTGTTGACACTGGGGAGTAGAACTAGCAGTCAGGATAGAATAGATTTACTTTTCACTAATTTGAGTGTGTAATACTTTCATTAAAGGAAAAGGAAAACTAAAAAATAGTCTTACTCTCCAAACCACACCCCCCATGGGGTAAAATAGCCTATGTGTTAAATTTCCAGGAGTACTGAATTCATTAATAGCCAAATTTCTAGGCAGGAAGCATGATTCAATTTTCTTGGGGACATCTTAAATGCAACAAATTACCCAAATGCAGGTGCTTGAGTTTAGGATGTGTTCCAGTGCACACATGAGGCAGTATCCTGAAATTTCTCAGAAACTTTCAGAGAACCTTTGAAGGGCATTAATTTCCAGAAATTAGGCAAGTAGATATTTACTCTAAAAAGTTATATGCCTTTATTTTGTAACATAGGCTGCTCATAAGGTTGGTCATTAACTGGCATAAACCAACTACTTAAATGTTACATTTATTACTATTTCTGGGATTTTTTTTTCCTGTGCTAATTTCAGTGGCTATATAACTGAGGAAGTAGATGTGAAGCAATTATGCAAGAATTGTCTAAGGGATTTTAGGACACCTACATCTGCAGTGAACAGTCCAATCCAGTGGGCATGTCCTAGCCGGTTGAGGATAACAGTGAGGAAGGACTGGTGATACTGATCGGTAATGCTGACCAGTTCTGCTCCATGGATCAGGCAGGTTTTTATTGCTGAATGCCAAGTCATATTGGCACTAATTATTTTGTAAGTTCTGTTTCCATATTTTAAGGTATTAGGGGTTGAATACATATCAGATGTATTGACACCATGTCCAGAAGTATCTAGAACAAGAACAACAACAAAAATCATTTGTAACATCTGGATGAGAAAGCGGGAAGGCAAAGCTTAGCATGGAAACCTGTCACAATGATCCATGCTGTTGTCAACATCAGCGTTTTTCTTGCCAGAATCGACTATTTCAAAGTGAGGATACTACTTGAAAGTGTAGTGATGCTAAAGAATTAAAACACTTAAGAAATTTAATGAATGAGTTTCTTTCAAAAAACATGAACATACATTGACTATTTCTAGCAGGTTTCCCTTGTCAAACGGACCTTGCTTCGGTGGAACTGATGTGGCCTTTTGTGGTGGGTTTCCTTCTGCTTGCTACAGGCTTCTCTGGTAGAACTTGATACTTACTAAGAGAATATTGACATATGTTATACAGTCATATACTGCACTGCAAACAAAACTTTACAAGTGCATATTTTCAAGTATAATGCTTTATTAAACATTTGAGACTGTATGATAGTTAACTATCATGTTTAATGTTTACACGTATAATTTCTATAAAAAGTTTAAAAAGTAATAAATGCTTAGAAATATACATAGTAACTATTCGTACAAACAGTTACTATTAATCTCACCTACCAGAGTAAAGATTTATAAATTAAAAGGCAAGATTTTCCCACATGTGATCGTTGGTGCATTCTTGTTCGTGAGCAGTGGTGGTCATGTAAAAACCAAGCCTGTGTTTTACGTACGGATGTTTCCTCTTTAGTATATGCACTTGCTTTTTTGTTTGTATTATATTATATACTAGGACAGGCTACATTTTGAAAATTTAAAACACAAGAACAAGGTAAGAATTTCTTAAATGTCTGATCTGTGCTGAGATTGCTCTCTGTACACTGGTTTTTACTACATCTGGGTTTGAAAAGGAGTATGGTGAGGTGTGAATAGATCAGAAGACCTCCAACTCAACCTTCGTCCTGACCCTATATGGCCAAGAAACCTTAGGGAAATAGTTAATCTCTCAAATCCTCAAATTTCTGGTCTGTAAGATCAGTAAGGCCTTCCACAGAGGGGTGTAGGTAGAATTCAACATGATATCTGCAAAGAGCCCTTAGTGTAGTGCCTGGGGTATGGTAGACACTCGGTAAATGTTACTTCTTGCTCCCCTCTCCTCCTCTTGTCACACTCTCCCAAATCAAAATGACAAAGTGGGAATTTGGCTTTTACCTGAAAATGTTGCCGCACTATAGCAGTAGCACACGCAAAAGCCAAGTGAAATTAAACTATTTTTCAAGTAAATTGTGGCGGACCACATTTTCATCATCTGTTTATTCGTTGTGAGAAGGCTGTTTGGCAGCTAATGTACGAAGTATAAGGTTATTTATACAAAAACAATACAATGCAAAAGTAGATATTTAAAAATGATAACAATTAGTAAAACTAAAGTAACTGAAATTCTTTGTATATGTGACCCAAATACCAATTTAATTGCTTTTCCCCACGTGTTACACGTCTGTATTTTCATATGTATGAATTTCTCCTTATGGAGTTGATTTCATCAAGTTTCAAACCATAAGTGACTTTGAGCAACATGATTTTGCCACCCATTTCTGCAAAAAAGAAAGATTCATTGGAAACCAAGTTCAATTCAAATTGGAGGTCTCGACTTTGCCTTTGTCTGATATTTTTATTCTTTCTCACAGATAAGAGACTTTAGGCTATAAGCCCAATGAAAACACATTTATATGGCACATAAAGAGGAGGACCAGAATTTGGGTATTTATTGTAGACTAAAAGAATTTTTGTAGTTGAATAACATATTTTAGAAATAATAATAATAAAAAGAACGATCATTTTTTAAACATATGCTGGGAACTTGCTAAGCACTGAATATACATAGAGTCTGTGAGATTATTATTATTCCGCTTTATGGATGCATAAATCAAGGTTCCAAGAAGATAAGAAACTTGACTGACAGTTTAATTACAGAGGTGGAGTAGGAACCCAGGAACAATGGGAACTCTAGTGCCTATGCTCTCAACCGCCACTACTCTGTACTTTCCCCAAAAGAACATATATGTCATTCCCAAAAATATCAAAAAGAGAAAGCGATCAGGAGTACATTCCAAGAAGAGATCAACATCAAGTTTGCGGAATAGAATCATTGTATTTAACTGAGATAGTTCGAGTGTGTTACTTATTGTTTCTAAGCCTCAAGTTCCTCATCTGTAAAATGGAGAGATGTTACCTACTTCACAGATTTGTTATAAGGATTTTATGGAATAATGCTTATAAAGCCAAGGCACAGTGCCAGGATGTGCAAGGATGTGGTATATTGATATTATTTCTTACCCTACAAGACTGTTTTTCTCATAATACTCTTGCTATAACTGATCTGGTGTCTTCTTTCAATTTCTGACTACTATTATGCTTAAGTCAGGACTAAGCATAGGAAACAGGGCTACTCTGGCACTGCATTTCTGAGAATGAGTCGATACTTAGTATCATTAAAGGGTTCACAGGTATGCAACTGTAACAGGTATAATTCATATTACAAGTAAGCATATATATACTAGGCTGCCCAGAGTTCCACATAGCTCCAGACACAAACTACAGCCCTTCCAGGGAATGGTACAGAAAAATCTAGCACTCAGTAAAAGCATGAGATGTAAACTATTGTTGTTTTCTTGTTATTACTCAAGGTCGCTTAAGGTGCATTCATACTGCTCACTGACTCACTGTTCACTTGGCTATGTGTAATAGCATGGTTTTGGGATTTCATACCAGAAATCATTAGGGAGTCTCATTATCAGAACTATGGCTCCATGCCATATTTAGCTACAGAGACCATTTTTAGGGTTTCAAGAAAGGAGTAAGTATGGAGTTGGTTTATTTTCTTGACTCTTTTCCAACATTTTCTCAATGTCTTTTTTATTGCCTGAACAGACACATAATCCCAGAACAAAGCAATAAAGCCTTTTAATATGACCAAAATGGATGCATAAACTTGACTATCAGTCAAGAAGCCTGTGCAGTCCTTAGAACCCCACTGGAGGGCATAATCCTGGCAGCAGAGATTAAATGACCATGTGTATGTAACGCTCAAAGAATCACTGCCTAGCACTGTTAGCTATGAAACTGTCAGTTACATGGTTGTAAAACAAATATGGAATAGAAGAGTGGGCCATGAAAATGAAAGGAATAAAAAAGTAAATATTTCTTACCTTGCATTTTCTCACAAACAAATCCATAACCTTTTCCACAGTCTTCAAAATACCATTTTCCAGTGAAATGAAAATTAGGATTACTTGACAGCAAGGCACAGAGAGGAATGTGCTTTTCAACTTCAGTGGTGTTATGATTTGGAATCTTTATAAGAATACATGTTTTTCAAAAAATAGTAACATATAACATTATTAAAATATTGACTTTTTACAAAAGACATAAGTTTTAAAATTTAAAACCCATTATTTTTTGTGTGTATTTAATAAACCTGTCCGCAAATCATTTTGTGACCTGAAACATGAATAATTCTTGTGATGAGTAATTACATGTATGAAACATGAAAATTATATAAAATTACATTATTAAAAAGTAATATATTAATAACCAACCAACAAAAATCTATGCCTACAAAGTATAAGAATAAAAAAACTTTGGTAAACTGGTCTTGAATTGAATCTATTGCTAAAATAATTTCTAAAAAATCATCTTGAAACTTACATTTATTATATCAAATGGAGACCAGTTGGAATATGTCACAGGCTTTCCATTTAGCCATTTTTCATAATCATCCTTTTGTAATCCTATCCACACATTAGTGGTCTGGCCAAAAAGATTCATAGTAATGAAAGCTGAAAAATAAGACTTTAAAATTTAATACTATATAAATTATTTGGATAATCAGCCAATTCTGTTTATAGATATGAGTTTATTATAATGACAGCAAAACTTAATTACCAATCGTCAGAATTTGTTACTTTGTCTTCATTAAGGTAATGCAGTCTTTCTCGCTTTTGTTTCAGTTTAAATTGACAGAAAGGAACTGGCTAAACCTAGGATTTCACCATATCATTAACCAAACAATTTCCAGTGTTCGCTCAACAAAAGAGGATTTATTTGCTATTTTTAAACTGAAGTATATAATTGTCTAAATATCTAATAAAAATGTATAGATAAATCTAAAAGGATCTAGAAAATTATGGCAAGCAATTAAAATTAACTATACCTGAGATTATTTTAGCCGTTTTGAAATACAGATCATAAATGTGTCCTTATCTTTTCTAGTACTACTAGTGAGACAAAAGGCTCCAAAAATTAATGGTTTATGAGCAATACAGGTACTAACTTTTACAGATGTCATGACATAAACCTTTTAAGTAAAACTGAAAATTTATGAAAATATTGATTTGGAAATGTTAGTATTCGGGGGACTATTTTAATAAATACTTGAATAAAAATGCTTATCTTTGCCTGATTGAATATTGAGTACCTTGCTCCACCTCATTTTCAATGGTGACCAGTGTTCCTCCCTCTTCAACACAAAAACTGCGAGAAGCTGTCCAGCTCTTCCAACCGCTTGGGTCTTTTGGGATTTTCACCAAAAGGCACTATAATAAAAAATGTTTTAAAAGAGCGTTCATGTTTATATTTTTATAATGAATTAAAATTTTTTCAAAGATGCAAAGGATAAGCCTTGAAAATTCTTTACAATTATCTTGAGCAGAAATGATCTTTTTTTTTTTTTTCGAGCTGTTCCAAAGGTGTAAAAGTCAAATGAAGAGGAAGGACTAGCTTGCAGGGTGATTAAAGTCTGGCTAGCATTTACATCAGGCAGGAACAGAAACAGGAACATGTATTGTCATGATGGATGTCAGAATAATGTCTCCTGCTCAATGAAAAATAGTATTTCTTTTAAAAAAGAACCAGCCTGATTGCAAAGATTATAGTGGCAGATTTTAATCTAAAAAAATTTTCTGTGAGTGGCTAATAACAGCTTAGTTTAATTTCATTTGCAAATACACGCCCTTATTTTCAGTAAGAGAGAAATGCTGGGGAGTCAAAAGCACATTAAGTATTTAAATTCACTAAAAACTTGGAATCAGCTGTGTGGTCAGCAAGTCCATGAGGAAAAGCCAGAAAAGAAAACAGGAGCCCAGTGGAAAGAGAAGCTAGGGCAGGACCAAAGAAACCCAGGAGGAAGACGTGAAGGGTAGGGTACCCAACGATGTCAAATGGAATGAAAAAAGAAGGCTGTAGAATTTTATAGTGAGAGTTGGTTGTTACTCGTGAGGGAATCATGTCTATGGCATGTCTGGGGTTACTCATTATGGGATGAGAAATGGAACAGCAACTACTAGGCAGGCAGGACAGAAAGGGTTGAAGAAAAGCCCCCCCTCCAACCCCTACACCCTTTCCCCCAAGCACAGTGAAATTTAAACATGTCCTGGGCCCAAATGGAGTCAGGGGAGAGAGATAAAAGAGAAAGGGTATATAACAGATCAGGCTAAGTTCCAGAGAAGTCTGAGGCTTTATGCAGAGCATATTCCATAAGAATATTCTCTCTTCAATGAACATAGACAATTCTGGTCATTGATAGGTCAGATCTCAAGATCTTGCCCCTGAGAAAATCCCAGCTACAAAATAATTCTAGGCTAGTGTGGAAGCCTATCGTTGAGAGAGCCTCCTCGCCATCCCCTGGAATGACATCCTTCCCCATCCTTCTTTAACTTCTAAATTTATTGGTTTCCCATCCACCTCCCACCCATCAAAAATCCTTACAAAGCTGAGGGACTAAATAGTGCTCTTCTTTGAACATCACAACAAAGAAGACACCAATAAATATTTATGGAATGAAGTAAAATCCAATAGACTCTGAAATGGTTATCAAATGAAATTCTCATGTATTCTAGATTCAGATTAGTGGTTCTCATATGGGGCCATTTTGCTGCTTGGGATATTTTGATAACATCTGGAGACATTTTTGGTTGTCACTGTGTAATCATGCAAATCTTCACTTTTCTAAAGTGACTTTTTTTCTCTTTCTCCTTGCTTCTAACTGGCCTTGTGCTCACTTCCTTATTTTCTTCCTTTATACTTCTACACACTGCGCAACCGCTCCCTTAATCATTAAGCCCTTAGGTCAGCATCAAACAGTCTTAGGAACAAAGTCTCAGGTCTGTTAACCACAGAAACAGTTTCATTCAAACTAAAGATAACATCTTGATTTCAGCATGTATTTCAGCTCCAGATCCAGAAAGGTGGAACACCCTACTGGCCATATCCCCTTGAAACCAGATAGAATGATGGCCATGACTGACATCAGGACCTGATGCAATGATCTGCTGCCTCCCCAGCCGTGACCGATCAGTAGAATCGACGACCCCAACTCACTTAGTTACTAATGGGGTTTCCCCTATATCAGCAGTCCTCAGCGTTTTTGGCACTAGGGACCGGTGCCCCTATGAGAATCTAATGCCTGATGATCTGAGGTGGAGCTGAGGTGGTGATGCTAGCACCGGCGAGCAGCTGCAAATACAGATGGAACATCATTCATACCTCCGCCTCTCACCTCCTGCTGTGCAGCCCAGTTCCTGTGGCCCAGGGGTCGGGGACCCCTGCTCTATATAACCTATCCTCTAGAGGCCATCGAGGAGCCCGGTCTTTAAGTTCTAGCTCACCTGTGTCTCCAGGCTTGGCACCAGTTCCTTAAGTAAACCTCCACGTTTTTTGGTGCAAACTCTTGTCTGTGTCACCTTTGGCCTTGACAAATGCAGGGAAAATGAACCTCTTGAGTTAGGTAACAACAGCTCAAGGAAGGGAGGTTGTTATTGGCATCTAGTGGGTCGAGACCAGGAATGCTGCTAAACATTCTATAATGCACAGGTCACTCCCTCAGAACAAAGAATTTCCCAGCCCCCAATGTCAATAGTGCCCAGGTAATTCTTTTCAGAACTCAGTCCTGATCATATCACTCTTCAGATTAAACCTTCCACTATTCTTAAAAATCAGAAACCCTGATCTCGCCTGACACTGAGTTACCAACTAGGAGAGGAAGTACATTTTCAATTCTGGTTTCCTTTACCTCATTTGCTTCACAAAGAAATGGAATTGGCTTTAAAGGATTTTCATTTTACAACAACCATCCTTTTATCTATTTCTTTCATTTTTCCTCTTTCCTCTAATTACAAATTTCAAAGAGTGACACAAACTAATTATTAGGAAGTCTTATCATTTAATGCAAATTCACCTTGCGTTCAGATAGTCACACTAATGAACTATTCACAAATACCGATGAACCTCATTGGTTCAGTTAGCTCAATAAATCTCTCCCGAAAACACACACACCTGCTCCCCACTCGTTCCACCCCTCCCACAAGTTTGCTTCAGTCAAGATTTACTAGCTTGACTATGAAAGTGTAGCCTCTCATTACCAGGATTTCATTGTTTCTAAAAATATATCATATTTACTAACACACTTCAAAATTATGTCATTAATAATTAAAGCAAAGCAACAAGATGAAGTACAGCATCCTTAATTTTAAATTGTTTATTTACCTACTAATTTGCAAAATGTGATCAAGTTCAATGCATCTCTGATTATGACTGTGAATTAAGGATATCCTCGTGTATTCCAAATGAGTATTGAATATAAAATTCCTTTTTGTCTCAAAGTCATTTTGAGGTCAAAATTTGAGAATGCAATTCATGATCTTCCCCCCAGACTTGGTCCTTTACCGTTGTTCTTACTGACACTGAATGGCAGTCAGTGCTGCATTGATACAAGCCAGAAATCTGGGAATTATCCCCACCCTCTTACTCCACCACTCCTTCACCCTTTGGAAATCCTATTTCTCAGTCTCCCGTCATTCCCACTGAAAATCCTATTTCTCAGTCTCCCATCATTCTCACCATCATCTTAGCCCACGCTACCAATCTCTTGCCTGGACTGTTGGAATAACTTCCCAGCAACTCTAACCTTTCTCACGCTTGCCCTCTTCCAATCTATCCTTGGCACTGAAGCTTGAGTGATTCTTTTCGAAACTCAATCCCGATCACATTCCTCTTTAGTTAAAACCCGTCAGAGATTTCTCATTGCTCTTTGGATAGAAACCAGAAACTCTAACATGATGCCACTCTTGCCTACTTTCATCTCCCCTCTCATATCCTAGATCTCTATGCTTCCTTTAGTTTCTTCCATAGTTTCTATGTCACATTGTGTCTCTTCACAGGATCTTAGCACACACTGCCCCCCCTACTTTCAATGCTTCCTGTCTTTCTGGCTACCTCCACCAGGTCCTCCTGTTACACACTTACAGAACTTTGTAACTCTCCTTCATCACATGTGTCACAGTTTTAAATCACATAGTTATTTTCCTGATTGACTTATTAATGTTTGTTCCCCCTCTAGTCTATAAACTCTAAAATGAAAGATATTGTGTTTATTTTTCCTCACCACTGGATACCAATATCCAACATTGGTGAATTAATGAATGAGTAAAATGATAAGAATTTGAATAAACTTTTTTAAAAAGTGGGGAATGTTTTTTAAGGAAAAACTATGTTGTGCATGAAATAAAATGATGGTTAATCCCAAACCAGATGGTGCAAAGCACCCATTAGCACTCCATTCAGATCCCTGAATAAAAAGTGTAAGTAGGAACACAAGAGTTAATCTAACACACACACACACACACACACACATACATGCACACACACCCCTAGAATTTCTTCCTTTTACAGCTCTGCTGTGATTAGACTCTTAGATGACTCACTCTTCCTGGGGTAATCTCTGGTCAAGACTCTTTAATATCATGAAAAACGAAGGAAATAATTTATGAACATTAGAAAATATTCGTAACTCCTGGTATCTCAGTTTTAAAACTCTAGAAGGTAGATAATTAGTCAACCAACTAAGATTTTTTTGTTGTTAGAAATAACCAATAAAAGTCCTCGAGAGTTGAAAAACAAGTTTAGTGGGACATAATATATTGAAACTCATTCAGAAGTGTGAAGTGAGTAATGTCTGTCTTTGCTATCTCCTCATTTTCCTTCTCTAGCTTTATTATGATTATTAATCAGAGGAATCATCTCCACTGGGGTCTTCACTGCCTTCAGCTATCAATCTTATTACCAGCTTTTCTAATAATCTGATAAACTCACTTATTCCAAGGTATAGATGACAGATGAGTCAATCTCAGAAATATTTGTCTTAAACAAAATAAAGTGTTAAGGTAAATGAGTAAGACGCCAGTGGTGGGATTTTAGCCATAAATATGCAGGGGAAGGCACCGTGGATGGGGAGACACTTGGGGACCCTGCAATCTCAGCTCCGTCAAAGGTCACCTTCGTGTGAAGCCTGCTGTGATGATATCCTTAGTCATCAAAGCTTCTGAATAATTTGAAGACTAAGCTGTGCTTCTGTTACACTGCTGCGCAAACACTGACTACACATCAGAATAACCTAGGGAGCTTTTAAAGAAACGCCCACACAGATCAATTAAACTAGAATCTTTAGGATGTCACCTGTACCTTGATATTTAAAAAAGCTCACCTGGTGATTCTAGATATTTGATCCCTTATCTAGCTAGTAGTTATCTATAAATGTTTGTTTGTTTGCTTGCTTTTTAAAGACTGAGCTACACAAGGATGCTTTAACCTTGCTTCACAGCCAGCTTCAGAAAGCCCTTCTCCTCTCACGTATGTGTCTGTGCTTTACTCAGGTCCCTTTCTTGTCCTTTTAAAGGAAGCTTTTGCTTGCTCTTTGCATTGGGTTCACTCCATCGACACTGCTGCCATGCCCATTGCGTACGTACTCCCTATGCTTACACAGGTGGAAACACAGAAAAGAGCTAAACTGTGCGGATAAAACACATTTGGGAAAAAGTTATTAACCAAGGGCTGAACCAAAATTACCATTGTGAGTTTCTAAGAATTATTTCTCTAATGCCAAGGATTTGAGTTGTTATTAATTTCCATAAAAGATCCTCTTTTGCACATGGAAAGAATCATGAATTAGTAACTAGAACAGTTGTATTTATTCTTTGGGGTTAGTCACTGTCTGTATCAAAATGGTGATTTTTAGACAAGATAGACATTTCTTTGTGCCTGTTCCCTATACACACTGCCAGGATGCACTTGTTATAATAGTTGTGAAAAACTAGCAGGTACAAGAATTAAGTAAAAATGGACAAAATCTAAATAAAAGAGCTAAAAGCATAAAGTGTTTAGAAGAAAATTTAAGGGTAAACCTTTAGGACCTTAGATTCGGTGAGGTGTGCTTAGATATGACACCGAAAGCATGAGCAACAAAAGAAAAATTAGATAAATTGGGCTTCATTAAAAGTAAAAACTTTCGTGCATCAAAGGACTTTATCAAAAGAGTGGAAAGACAATCTACAGAATGGGAGAAATTATTTGCCAAGCACATATCTGATAGTTGTTTACATATCCACAGTATATAAAGAACTCCTACGCTTCAACAACAAAAATCCGAATAACTCAATTTAAAAATAAGCAAAGGATTTGAACAGACATTTCCCAAAGATGATATACAAAAGGCCAATAAACACATGAAAAGATACTCAAAATCATTAGCCATTAGGGAAACACGAATCACAACCACATGAGAGAACACTACACATACACTACGATGGTGAAAATAAAAAAGACAGATAATAACAAATGTTGACAAGGAGGTGGAGAAATTGCTAGCGTACACTGCTGGCAGGATTATAAAATGCTGGAAGAATTACACTGCTCGTATACTGCTGACAGGATTGTAAAATGGTTCAGCCACGATGGAAAAGAATTTGTTGACTCCTCAGAAAGTTAAATATAGAATTATCATATGATATAGCAATTCCACTCCTAGGAGTATAACTAAAAGTACTGAAAACAGGGACTCTAAGATATACCTCTATGTCAATGTTCATTGCGGATTTATTCACAATAGTCAAAAAGTTTGAAGCAACCTAAGTCTATCAACAGACGAATGGATAAATAAAATGTGCTATAGTCACACAATGAAATATTATTATTCACCTATAAAAAGGAATGAAGTTCCGATACATGCTATAACATGAGTAAACCTCGGAAACATTATTTTAAGTGAAAAGCCAGGCACAAAAGAACAAACAGTGTATGAATTCACTTACATGAAATATCTAGAATAGGCAAACTCATAGACATAGAAAACAGAGTAGAGCTTATCAGGGGCTGGAGGGGATGGAGGATGGGGAGTTAGTGCTTAACAGTTACACAGTTTCTGTTTGGGATGATGATAAGTTTTGGAAGTAGATGCAACAATTGGACTACATTGTGAATGTAATTAACATCACTGGATCATACACTTAAAATGGTTACAATGGTGTATTTTATGGTAAATACATTTTATCACAATAAAATATATTTTAAAAACCCCAATTGTCAAAGGTTTTAGTAAAAGTCTTAGTAATACTCAGTATCCTATTAAATATTACCTATAAGTTTCTCATATTGCAATCTATAAATAATTTACTACTGGTAGAAGAATTTTTTATTTGAGAAAATAGGGAGCAAAGTATAAATTATTAAAAATAGTGTATCTTGATACTATATAAAGTTTTAGAGAACCACTATATTATTTTAGAAAATAACTCTAAGTGCCCCTGGGCTGAATGTATCATGGCGCTAAACTGGTTTGGCAATTCTTAAGTTCTTACATGAAGTGGCAGCTGTAGGAAAGGGGCAAGACCATCAGACCCAGGGACAGAAAACCTGAGGTTGATTCTGAGCCTGACACTTATTCACTGTGAAATTTCAGAAAAACCACACATTTTTTTAGCCTCAGTTTTCTCATATGTAAGGTGGGATAACAATTCTAAGAATTTAAAAAATTCAATAAAATAGGAAATACATATGTAATCATCTAGTGAAAATAGTCACAAGGTAGAAGAAACCCAAATGTCCATTGATGAATGAGTGGAAAAACAAAATATGGTATATTTACAATGGAATATTATTTAGTCTTAAAAAGGAAAGAAACACATGCTACAACATGGATGAATCTGGAAGATGTGATGCTAAGTGAAATACGCCAGTTGCCAAAGGACAAATACTGTATCATTCCATTCATGTGCAGTATCTGAAGCAGTCAGACTAACAGAGACCGAAAGTAGACTGGTAGTTACCAGGGGCCGGAGCGAGGCAGAATGAGGGAGGGGTTGTTGTTTAATGGTTTTAGAGTTTCAGTTTTCTAAGATGAAATGGTCCGCAGACTCCCTGCACAACAATGTGAATATACCTCACACTATTGTACTATGCACTTAAAAATGGGTAAGATGATAAATTCTATATACATAAAAATCAGTGCCAAATATGTAGTTGGTGCTCAATATATATGTGTAAAATAAATGACCACATTTCACAAACTAACAATGAGAGGAAGATCTCAAAGGAGAAAATGCCCTGCCAGTAAAACCGAACATATAAATTTAAAAATTTGCTGTCTACAACCGAAGAGCACTCATTTATAATTTGGGATGCATTTTAATTACTTCTATCTAAGGCCTAAAGGTCATTTTATTATAAAGGGTAAGGAGTAGAGGGGAAGTCTTAGCTTTAACTGAAGGCAGTATCTGAAATAAAAAATGTGGTTTACAGTATCCCCACGGAAAATTTTTTTAAAAATTTAATTCTGCATGGAAACACCAGCTTTATGAGGCTCAAGAAGCTATTGACGAGCCATGTTATTAGGTGGTCAATTCACAAGGCAGGCGGAGCTCTATGCTGGCTTCAGGCAGGAAAGAGGGAGATAATGGAGTCTGGGCCCTCTAGAGTTGACAGCTTATTTGGGAGCAGGGCTAAGATACCCACACACACTCACACACACTCACATGCACACACCCAAACATGCACACACACACACACACACACACATGCATCATACTTAATGAAACAGTCATACGACACAATGAATGTCTGAGCCAATGGCAAAAACTGAATATACAAATTGAAGGATGGTGTCAAGGCCGTTTCTGATAAACACTTCTTATTCCAAGAGGTTTGTCCCTAAATTGAAAACTTCTCAAATCTCCTGAAAGTTGTGAAAAAAAGAATTTCAGGTCCAATGAACAAGTCATGGTTTTTCAAAACCTCACCCACTTTTTGATTATTTTCTCAAATTAGTACCTATAAAAGATAAACAAAGGCAACTTTTGAAAACAAGTTTACCTTATAGTTAAAATATAGCCATCCTTTGGGACATGTTCCGTGCTGTTTTGGTGTATTTTTCTCTTTCTCTACGACCCAATTTTTTTTCCGTTTACAGATACTAGGCATAGAAATTGAACACTCTTCACTAGCCCAGAGTCCTGGAGGGAAAAATGGGTAAAAATTGACTATAAACAATGGTGACCCTTTGCAAACATTCTCTACTGAACACTATTTTTATGATTGTCATGGGTTATCAAATTTTTTTTTTAAATCTGGAACTGAACTAAATTTAACTACTAATCATAGAGTTCTCTAGTGACAAGAGCTAACTGGGCAAGGTGCCAAATCAGTAATTCTAATTCAAGAATGTAGAAATTTTGCAAATGCCAAAAACAAATAACTAACTAAATAAATACTACAGTTGAAATCATAGAGCTGATTCAAGTTCTAAGAATAATTAACTTGGTAAGCAAAAGAATCTTTATAGAGTGATATTTTTGTTTTAAAATATTCAATGTCAATGTAAAGAGAGGAAAAGGATTCTAAAACAACAGATGGTCATTTCTACTTTATAATTCTTTAGAAGATATAATAATTTAGAAAAATTAACCCATGAACTTCTAAGAAGGTCAGAACATTGACTCTTGAACAAAGCAAGCACACATATAGACATGTCCTCGGGAAGACATATCCTAAAGTCCTAAGCCTCCTGGAAAATGTTTTATTTGTTTTTGTTTTTATTTTTTTAAATTTAGAAGTGCTATATTTTCAGAGAAGTTTATAGAATTCGTTTCGTTAGCATTCAAGTTATAAATTCCAGAACAGTGCAAGGATGCACGTAAATTGCAAGGGTACGATCGGTTTTCTAGTATGAGGGATATAAGCCCAAAAGATGCTGACATTTTGAAGGAAGGGTGGAATGCTATTTTCAATGCTGATTAGCTGTTATTCTTGCAGAATCACAAAATAGCCTTTCTGTAGGCTGTTGTGACACCTGCTGGCAAAAGCGAGCTGATTAACCACACATTTTTTTTTTTTCATTCTTTCTTTACTTTCTCTGAAGACGCGCCTGTACACCAAGGATTGTTTTCCATGTTTATCCCACTCGTGACTTGAGGCATGGGTTCGTTATGAAAGTGCTAGAGTCAGAAACATCATTACCTTTTATTGGACTGGAAGAGTGGGGTGGATACGAGTGGACAATCAACCCAAGTAACATTGTGCTAATAAATAGAATTAACAATACAGTCTTCAACATACATATATTTCTAAATTCCACTTGCAAACGGTGTTCTAAGGCAAGCAGCAATTAATGCCAGATATTAAAAAAAAAAAGAATATTGAATTCAATGAATGTTTTCCTTAAATTGAAAATTGGAAGCAAATTTCATAGTGATTAAAGATCTGGCCAATTATGAACTGGACACTTGGAAGAGATTTTAAAAAATGGGTCCATACTGAAATTTCATAGAGAATAAATAGTATTTGGCAGGCATAGTTTCGACCAGTTTTAGTGGCCCCATTTTTGGTGTTGTTTTGGTTCATGAGGAAGGACTTATCTAGATGTAAATTATTTTCACCTGATTGCATGGAATAATTTGTAGAATGGCTGTCCTTAAGCCGTTAGACTGATGAAATTGAACACATTCAACTAAAAAGCAAAATAACCAAACAAAACTTTCTCACTGAATCAATGCAATGAAAGGCTCCTGAAAAGTATCAGTTTGTACTAAAAACCCCAAAATAGATGAGTAAAATAACCTGTTATAGATGAAATGAAGCCACATCTCTGGCTCTGATTATTCAAAGATTCTTCTCTTCCTTTGTCCCAATTCTGGTATATTACTGGGGCTCCATCTCTCCAGCTATAGGAAAATTAAAAATTTTAAAGTCTTCTCTCATTCTGCTTGTTCAATCTCTAACACCACTTCTGGAGTACTGGGGTATGAATTGAAGGCATAATATTTTATTAAATTTAAAAAATTCTCATATCTTGGGCTAGGGAAATTAAAATTTATAAGCTAAAGATAATGTTCGAAGCCTATTCAACAAATTGATCACTAAGATCTAGTCTAGTCACTCTGCAAATAAGACCTGTCAAACAAAATTAAATGCAAATTAGTCTAGGTCCATACCGAAATTTATCATTGGTGCCTTCTTCTCGAAGTCCAATCCACCAATTTACACCATACTTTGATAGCTATTTAAAAAAAAAAAAGAAAATGTCAGCATTTATTTTACTTGTTTTTCCTTTTCATTATTAAGATTAATGGGTTGCTGTTAATAGCTTTCTATTCTTCAGTATTTTACCCAATTATCTAAAGAAGAGTATAAACACTAAGGCTTAGCATCTTGAGAAAACCTGAAACTTTATTATTCTAAAATATTCCCTCCTCATTATAAAGAAAAATTAGAATCAAATATTGAAAATAATTTTAGTTTCATACAACATGCAATAAATACCTTTCTTACAACTTTCCCTATGTTTTTGAAAGTAAATTTTCTCTCATAATTGGGATTTTTAAAAAGTAATATTGTAAAGTAAAATATGATGTAGATGTCTTTTTTTTAACTGAAAATTAGTGTTTCGTCTCCTCAATGATTTATAAAAGTTACCGCATTTGCTATGTTATTTGAAAAAACAAATCCAAAGCACAAAGACATCAATAGTAAAAAGATTTTGAATTTTAAGCATTAGTCTGATTAGTAAGCTTTTCAACCCTTCCCCATTCAAACAGAGAGATACAATATAGGACAGAACAACACTACCAAGTTTCCAGTGTTTGACAGCTAGAAAATTATCCCTTATATATTTTATTAATTTTACACTATTATTTATCACACAAATCTCGGTACAATAAAGTATGAAATTGAAACACCATGCGCATGCACATGTACATGTGTACAGACACTCATTAGAACAGATGTAATACTGGACTTATGATCCAGGAAATTGAAATTCCCGCTTGAACTATAAAACAGCAAGAGGCAGTAAGCATTTCTCTAAGACCTCTAAATAGATATACTTTATTCTGCGTGTGTATGCGTGTGTGTGTGAAATGTAACCCAATGTTTTATGCTAAAGACCTGTTAATTTGAAGGCATTATAAATTTAAATTTGAACTTCCATTTCTTCTGTAAAGACTTGGGAATACATTTTAAGATACATATTTTTTTTCTATATGAATTTCAGGTCATTATAAAACAGAACCTCATAACTCTCTAACATTCTAATTTATAAACAGGTATTTTTACTCTTTAAGCAGTGTGGCTATCTGCCGTATCAGCAATTTGAAAATAATGCAAGATGGAGCAAGTATAATTTTGGATCCCTGAGGTGTTGTTTAATGGACGTGTTCTTACATGCTAAATTCGGATTCCTATTGCCAGACTTTGAAATGGGTCCACTGAGACTGGCTGTGAACTCAGTGGGAGAACCACAACAATTTCATTCAATCTAAAGAGGTCTCATGTGCAGCAATAGTGGAAATCATAGCCCGATTGTTCACGGCCCCAATTAAGGACCTCTAAAGAGAAATTATAACTACTGCATTTTAAGTGGCATATTTATTACCGCCTCAATTATAGCATGGTAATCCTCTACATGGCATATCATAACCTGTTGTGATATGGAATAAAACTACAAAGGACAAGTTAGAAGATACACAGGGTGAAAAATCCAGTGTGAAAAATGGATGTTTTAAATTTTAGCATAGGTATAAAACCACAATAGAAGACATTAATATTCTTTTCTATAAGAGAATATTAAAAATGTGATATGACCATGGATTTCATAATATCAGTTATGTTTTGTTACAGACGGCTATTATAGATAGCATCATATGGGAAAAACATGTACCAAAAAGAAATAAAAAACAGCAATGGCCAATATATTAATCTACTAAACAATATTAATCTACTAAATGAGGAAGGCATATTTCAGAATAATAAAGTTACAGGTTTTCTCAAGAAGCTAGGCCTTAGTGTTTATACACTTCTTTAGATAATCGGGTAAATACAGAAGAATGGAAAGCTATTCGTCTCTTTAAATGTTTCCATAAAAACGACAAAATGAAGTAATCTCAAGGGCTTAAAACACCAGATTTTGTAAAATGACTAATAAATTTGATATATTTTTGATAGAAATATTTAGAAATCAAAATTAAAAAAATTTTAAATCGTGTAAGCACAGCATAAAAATGTTAGCTGAAAGAATAAATTGGCTAGTAGTTCATGTCAAATAAATCCTAAAGAGTTTTCAGGTTCTTACTTCTTTTGGCCAACAAGATGACTCAAAAAACAGGTACTCAAAACTTCACTCTCATCATGCTTTGGTATCTTTTGCTATTCAAAGAGAAAATACCAGCTCATCGCTTTTCCAAGATGGACATATTTTGTTTAAAAAAAACTTCTGTGCCAGAGTTGTAAAATTGTACCCAGTTTTCTTTTTAAACAATTAGTTCTCCCCAAATAAAGGTTACTACTCTTCACAGAGGAGCTATACGACGCATGAAATTTTTAAAAATTCACTTATTCTATTCTTCCTACACTTATAGAATGGGTGTGTCATAAAAGTGAATGGTATGATCTCTACATGTTTAGTTCATCATTCTGGAATAAAAAAATAAAATAATTCATTATGCAAGATGTTCTCAGATATGGGATGTCTTACTTATGAAATGTAAATGGTTACCGTAAATACTAAAACCAATAAAAACGGCCGAACACAGCCACAAATTATGCAGAAATAAGAATTGCTTTAGAAATCTACAGCTTTCTTTTTTTCTAGATCGATACCTTTTCCCTTTGGCTCCTTTGCCCCTTTCTTAGTCTCCACATCCTAAACCATCTAATAATTTTATTTTGTAGCACAGTATAGTATCAGATCAGTCATCTGTTCATCCATAACACTGACAGGGCATTCTGTATTAACATGGTCACAGGCTGGGTAACAATTTTGCCATATAAGACACCACAGGGTTTTTCTTGTTTGAGATCGCAGCACTGACGATGACTTCTCAAACTTCTAAACCCATGGGTTTTACTGTTCCCTGTGTGGGAAGTATTAACTTTACTATCCCTGCTGTCTTCCCAATCACCAAAGACTGGAAGAGTGAAATAAATAAAAGTTAAAGAAAGAAAACCTGCATATGTTCTAATCTTTGTTGGAAAGATCGAAGAAGCCCTTCATTGCTTATATCTGAGACAGAGCTGGAGCCATCTTTTGGTTTTTAGAACTAGCATTTTAATATAATGAAGACATTATGCTCTTATATGACTCTGGCACTGCTGTTCTGCTGCTAGCAGAAGGTTTTTTTATGATGTCGTAAGTCAGATGGTCTGGGTTCACTTTCAGATTCCACCACTTAGCGCCTGAAACCAAGTCACTTCACCTATTTGGAGTCTTAGTTTCCTCATCTGTAAAATGTACTAATACTGTACTTCTAACAGAGAGTCCTTGGAAAGATGCCATTAAACGTTAGTACTTAGAATTGCACCTGACACTGCTACAAGTACTGGCCAAATATGAGCTGTTTATGAGACGTGTACTTTGCCATGCTTGATGGATTGTGATGTTTTGTTAACATTATGGTTTTGGCTCGAGTGTTCCATTTGCAGGACTGGACACATAGTAAAATGACCCACAAACTAACAGTGGGGAACATCTGGTTCTAGTGGTTGGTCTTCCATTGAGTCTCTGTGGGACTGTGGGGTTGTCACCTGCCCTCCCTGTATTTCAGCTTTTCCATCAAAATTCATAAGTAGTCCTGACCTGCCTACACCTCGCAGGCTGTGTGGACATGACACAGAACTGCAGAAGTGGGAAAGCTGCATGAGTTGTGAGGAAGACAAATCTCTTACAAGCAAAGGATGCTTTAATAGAGAACTTCATTTTAAAAGTCAATTTGCAAACATGAAAAGATGACAGAGTGAGAAAGGACTCCTGGAGATCATGAAATAATGTTAAATTATATTATGGAAAAAGAAGAAAGGCTTTTTCTTACTTTCAAAGATTTCCTGGGGAAAATTGGGAGTGAGTTTTTCCACCTTTAGTGCCTCCTTGGTAATTTGTACATATTGCTCTCTTTTTATGTACTATGTCATATTATTTTTAGCTTTTTAAAAACAGACCGTATCTCATTTTTGTGTCCTTGATATTTTTGTGTCTGACAAATACAACAGTACCTGACATATACATAATGCTCAATAAATGCTTGTTGAAGAAATACACCAAACATGTACTCTATTCCTTGGGAGTCTATTTCATTATTTAACAGATTTTGCATGCTCATTTAAAATTAACCCATCTCCTCAAAAGATTAAGTCTAGTCTTTATCGTAAATTGAAATGGAAAACATTCCTTCCCATTTTCTGTGTATTGAGTCTTTACAAACTTAAAACTATTGTACTCTTGTAAGTAAAATTCAAAACTTTAAAACAGCTACGAACCACCTCCCAGGTACTCTTGGCCCCTCATTAGGGCCTTTATTTTTCTCCATGCCATTTCTCTGTTTATCTTTTTCTAGATATTATATAGTTCTTTTTTTAATTTAAATTTTATTTTTTATTTTTTAATTACTGTTGACAATATTATTTTACATCAGTTTCAGGTATATAAACTATTATGTAACTCAATTTTCTCATATTGATTGTGGGCTTTCTTCCCAGAGTGGACTATAATCTCCAAAAGGGCAGCGATTTTGGTCTATTTGAACCCCTGATAGAGCACTGGCCCCTAGAAGAGTAGATTGAATAAATGTGTTGAATGATTGAGTGAACTTTACAAAAGCAATAAAGCTCCACTTACTTACTATGTAGCTAATAAAGAACGAAAAAAAGTGAAATGACTGACCAACATAGTAAACCCATGTTTCCATTATTTTCTCTGAAACTCTATAACAGAAGAAGTAAAAAAAAAGAAAGAAAGAAAAATCTCAAAAATCTATGACTTTTAATGAAACAAATAAATGCCTGAAGTCAAATAAATAAATATTTTCCTCAAGGACGGAGGAAGGAGCTAAACTCTAAATTTCTCATGGTTAATTGTATTCAAGTACCTCTCTTATTTTGCTGCGGATAAATTCTTGCTCATGTGCAGAATGAATTGTGAGAAGATCACTATGCAGCCAGCCACAGACAAACTCAAAGGAGGACCATTCTGAGGCATAGGTATGAAACAAGTACTCTGCGTTCTGATAAAAGAGCCAGGGTGCATCTGAAGGAAAAATAAACAATGCAAATGATGCAAAAATTATTGACTGATGTAATGCAGACTTATACAATGATTGACCCAAAATTTGTAATTTGGTCACTCAGCATTAAAAAAAATCATGTGTATATGTGTATAAATAAGTGTATTTATAAACACATAAATAATTATATAATTTTCTTAATTTCCTTAGTCTATCTCATATAAGAAACCTTCATTTGTATTCAAAGTCCTGGGATAGATGCATATTTTAAAATCATACATTATGAAAATGGACTTAAGCTATAATATTAGTCTTTAATCATATATAATGACATTTATTAATTTGATTATTTACTCATTATTAATTTGTTAATTTTAACAGATTATTTCTAGATTGACATTTCTAGATTGCTTGATTGGAGGACTATAATAAGACAATAATGATATGTAATAGCACATAGTTCTTACCGTACTGGTACCAGGGGGGAATCTTGGGTCTCACATCTGCAAAGTGAAAGTGAACTATCTTGAGTGACCTTTCTTCGCAGGTGTGCTATCTCTGAATTACTTCAGCTTTAGACGCAACATTTTGTATTTCACCTTTAAAAGACCATTTAAAAACCAGGTATTTTGGGCTGTTTGGTATATGGTTAGTTCTCATACTTGAAGAGCAGGCTCAAGAGAGGCCCCTGATTAAAGAAGGAAAGATGAGAGCACTTGCTGAGGGCCTATATATCACACGCTGTGCTGGGTGCTTTTACTTACTCATTTGACAAGTAATTTAGTTTGCTTGTAATGTCATCATGATATTTATTCGATCATACTTTCAAAATATAATACTCCACAATATAGTTGATTATTTTTATTTCCTGTAACTAACTTAGCATGTTGCACTGTAGTCATCTTTTCTCATTACCCTACGATATATTCCTCGCTAAAACAGTGCAATTTAGTTCATTACGAAGATTGTTGGTAGTATGGTTCAGGGTGCTTACATTTTAGATCTCTGTAACTCTTCACTTGGGAAAGTGCTACAGATTATTTGAAATCAAACATATAGTAAAGATCTTATTAATATTTTTACCTTTTGGAATTTTGCATATCCACTCACGTTTGGAATCACAGTATGAGGGCAGCAACGTTTTATTTGTCTTATAAACAGCACAATTTCTTGTATCTTCTCCAAAATAAGTATTGTCTAAAAATGAAGAGACAACCTGCAGCAGATGAAGTTCATTACTCCTTAATGGTGATCCCCCACAAAAAAGTTTCAAAAGATCAAAAAAGGCACCCTTGTAAATAAATCACAATAGACTTTTGGAGGAAGCTTCAGAAATGTCTGGATATAATTCCAGCTAAAGATTTTTCCATATTTGTGAAGAATGAGCTAATCAAACTTTAGCAGTTTTTTTCTATATATATATATATATATATATATATATATATATATTTTATTTTTATTTTTTCTTAAAAAGAGGTGTGCTACTCCTTGCTCCAGAAAGAACAAATCAGATGCATACTTCCTTCTGAACTTGCCCTGTTTCTCAACTGCCAGGATTAGGCTAGCTCTGGGATTCTGGGTAAACTTAGAGGCTCAGGGATCAGTCAGATTTGGGTCTCACCTTTGATGTAGATTCTTTTGTATAAACACTAAGCTTTTAGTCTCTAATCACTAAATTCTCAGTCATCACTCGCTTTGATCAGGAAACTATCCAACACTTTGCATGAGTGACTACACAACAGGGGTATTAAATAAAGATTTAACCTTTTCAATGATTTAATGCCTATTTGACAGAAGAGTAGATGAACCACAAGTAAAATTAGGGTAAAAATTTGGAAAAAAGAGGATGTCTCAAAGCCATTTATACTCCTCAAACGTGTACACAGTCATGCAACAATTCATCTAACTTCAATGCATATAAGCTACATGAACTCCGATTCAGAGAATGGCGTGAGTTTGAATATTCATTTTGTCCAGTGCGGAGTGGTGAGGAACTCAGTGAACTACTTCATGGCTTTATCTCATTTATTCTAAACCAAAATTGTCTATTCCTCAACTATTACTAATGAGTTTGTTTTATTAAAACAGAAGGCGATGTTTTCAACTTCTCCATAGTATGTTTCATTGTCAAGTGCCATGTTAATGTTAACTACCCAACTGTGCCATGAAGTGGCTGATGTTTATGGGTCAGTTTGACCCTGCTCTGCCCCGTCTGCTTTCTGGGCCTTAGTTTCTTCATCAGCAAAATAGATGGGTAGGGCTGGGCAATCTCTAATCCCCTCCCACTCTCTGGTCTGGATGCCCGTTTCAAAGAAGCAGTACATAACTGAAAACTTTATTATTTGTAAACTAGCATGCCCTTATTATTTTCTTCCCACTATAAGCATTTAGCTTTTCCACAAATCCCTTCCTTGATGCAGGTTCGAATGCTATTTATGTAGTGCGCCTGGAGATCCCATTCCTCTGTTGATCTTTACAGTTTCATACTTGCGTCCTGATAGATATTTTGCTAACTAGGAGACATTATAACACTGTGGCTTTGGAGGCAGATAACCTGGGCACCAACCCTGTTCTCCTATGTATTATTTTAGGCAAACTACTTAATATTCTAATACCCACTGCATTGACTCATTATAAGGATGGAATGAGGCCCTGCAGGAGTACACTAAGCTTAGTACTTAGGACATAATTAGAGCTCAATAAATAGGAGCTGCATTAAACGATCACTTCAGGCTGTTGCCAGCATCCCCATTTCACAGGTAAAACTGAATAATTCGGTTCTGCACATTTCTTGAGATGGATCCTATTTCAGTCTGGGATACTACTTTGTTATTTCCCCCATCCTCTTGAGGAAAATGTGAGAATTCCTCATTGCACCTGAAAAAATACGTAATAGTGAGTTCCCTCTTTCTTTCACAGAGGTTTTTACAAGTATGAGATTAAATGAAAAGCAAGTCATTTTTTTTCCCTCCCATATAACTTGCTTTGTCTGAGAAGGAGTTGATATTTCTAAGTCTGGCATTTCTGTCCTTTCAGAATGAGATATACTAAAAATGGTTCTTTTCATTGTGACATGGACAAAGGTCCCACACTCACATAATAAGGGGCTAAGCAGGAGAGGCAGATGGGGTAAACAGAGGTTGGTATTATTTTAAAAAACAGTTTCTTCTCTGCTGGAGACTCTTGACATGGGAGATAGTTTGAGGACCTTCTCAGAGACTTTGATTTCTTTTTTAGAATAAGATCCTACAGCTGGCCTCAGAGTTATCAGACTAGCAAAAATTCTCTAAGAGGTTACTGAAATAACTCTTCTGGTACCAGGGTCTGGGGCAGTTTTTGATTTGGGTCTGAGTCATGGGAAATATGATTATTATTTTCAGGTTCTTTTAGTTGGTGTACCAAGTGGTTCCAGGGCCATCTCTTTTGAATTCTGTTTCTTTACTCCGGTTTGGAAAGACTTACAGGAGTTCCATCAGACCACTCCCAAGACCCAGCACTCAGTGGGTTTCTTTTATTAAATCCAATCCAGAACTGCCTTTCTTCTGTCCTGTGAAGAGAAGAAACAAAAATTTGGCCTTTCCCATCGAACTCACAACATTATGAAAAAGGTTCAAGTTAAGTATTTATGTGCGCAGTAAATAACTGATGCTATCAGCAGGATTGATCAAATCTGACAAACGTTTATTGAACATTTCCTATGTGCAAAACATGAGATCTAAAATGAATGTGAGAAGATTTAGCCTCACTTCCTATTTTCTTGGTTTGTATGGTGTGGTCATTGGTGATGTGCAGTTGGGGAAAAGTCAGGGAAAATCAACCCATGTTGAGAACGTGGCTGTGTTGTGTTCATCAGGAATGGCAACACTTTTTAATATGGAAAGAACACATGAAAGCAAGTGTGGTACAAAAAATTTTGGAACTTCTCTTCCTTAGAGGGCTTTTTACTACTTGACTATTTATAATGCTTTACTGAGCTTTGATTTGTTGCTCTTTTGTCACATGTCCAGGTATTCTGGGAAGGTTAATCACCACCACACCCATCTGATAAAAGGTAGATGGCAGGATTTGGGTTTTTTTCAGCTTCCCATGTAAATGTTTCCACAGCGAATCAGTCTGAAGCACGGTAGATTAACTTCAGCAGTCACCACCCTGTTAGACTTGGCAAAAAGCCCCACAGAGGGCTGTCTTCCCTCCTATTAGGCCGGGGCAAATATGTCACATCACAAGGTACTCAATAAATCAAGCAATAAAGCCTAATTGTACAATAAACCATCTCACTAAGATCATTTTCTGAGAATAATTTTGAAGAATTAAAGTTTTAAAAGATTCAGAAGTCATGATAGATGCTTTATTTTCTTTATGCAGAGAAGCAAGCTTATTCTGAGGTGCCCCCTTCTCAGATTTTTGAGCTCCTCTACCTGAACGATAAAAATGAAAGCAAAATGTGACTTGGAAAATCCAGGAGATCACTGGGCCCGATTGGTCACTGCCATGACTACATCTTACGCTGAAGGTTGTGGAAAGGTAGGAATACTGCCTTTGGGTAAGCCAGGCATATTAATTTCAATGTCCTAGGCTGGAATTCCATATTACTCTCCCTGTAGTGAGAAATTTTTATTCCTTTCCTCACTGAATTCAGAGTTCTACAGCTTTCCCGCTGTATACTACCTCCTCGAAAATAATTCGCATTTATTTTTTCTCCATCGCTTCGCTTTCTTAAAATTGTATAATTTCTAATACCGTAATATAATAATACAAATAATAAAATAGGAACAGAAAAGCAGTGCCATAGGAAGGAGAGGTGCATATGCTAGCTATGAGAACTGGTTTATTTGCTATAACTAAGCATCAGGTTTGGCTGAACTCCCTGGCAGTCAGGGCAACAATAAAACATACATTTTATAGATTTTGTGATTGGGTGCTGAAGATTAATAACTTGATAGATGCTCGGCACTAAATTCTACCAGAAATTCCAAGTGTGAGAACTTACATAAATAGAAGTGACATAATGATGCTTGATCCTACAGAAAACATGGAAGCCATTCGCATGTAGTTGTTTCATATAGCAAAGCTCACTATATACAAGTACGCCAGTATGTTTTGCAAGGGCTAAAATCATGAAGTAAAGTTATAACTTTGAACAATAGAGATTTTTACGTATTTCTTAAATCTGTGGCCCCACTCTTGACTAAAAATCTAATTAAACAGAAAGCTTCTTGAACTTTTCTTTAACCCCAAAGACTGATTTGGCAGCTCTGGTGTGAGACCAGAGGGCTCCATGTTAAAAGATGTCCCAAGAGAGTGTGACGATCAGCAGCCAGGTCGGGGAATCATGGTCTCATGGTTTAAGGTCTGCATTTCCTACAGAGACCAGGAGTTCCATGGAGTGTTGGTAAGTGTTCTCAAAAAAAAAAAAAAAAAAGTTTTGTGGTCAGAGAAAGTGCTTCTGTCTAGAAGTCTTTACAATATTAATGTATATGGCAAATTTTCAAGATTGTACATTGCTTTGCAAACATATTTAACCATGAAATCCTCCTTTTCTCTCCACAGAGTACTCTATAAGACACACATTGGGAGACAGTGTCAAATCCATTTTTGTGGATTTTGGAGATGAATAATTTGATAGATGTTACATATTAAATTTAATATGTATTAAATTCATTACATGAGGGTGTCCCAAAGATAACTTATAGGGAAGACCAGAATCTTCCTCAAAAATTAGTTCTGGATTTTCTCTGAGATTCAAGCAAGTGTTTCATGGAGACTCCAGATTTCAGAGCTTGGAGCAGAGTGACTGGTGGTACACTTGTTTTTATTGAATAAATGCATGGAGCCATGGAGGCATGACCCTCTCCCTTAGGCCACAATTTCCTCGAAAGCAGGATTTTGTCCATCACATAGATTAGATTCTCCAGTTATCTATGCATATAACAGTATCTACTTCATAAAATATATTCTCCAAATGTATACTGACTAACAAGAACATTCTAGAGAATGAGGCCAAGGGATGGAAAGATTATAAGAGGACATGGTGGCCATATGCAAATATTTGACAATAGAATGGACTTGGTCTGTATTGCTCTGGCTTACTATAAAGTCGATGTTTGGGAACAGCCTCCAACAATGAAATGGGCTTTCTCCCAAGTAAAAAACATTCTGAAACTAAGAAGTCATGCAGGCAGTGGATGACCATGAGGATGTGGTGGAAGGAATTCCTGCATGTGAGTGGAAGGTAGCTCAAGGTTGCTTATGTTTCTTCCATTTTAAATTTAATTGATTTTTTAGCTCTGTGGAGTTCAAGATTCTGTAAATTTGCAAGATGGATGCAGATAAGTGAACATCTGTTTCCTCAAATGTAAAGTTAGGGTTGGATTAAGATTTTATTTTTTAAACAATAGGACTTCCTTTTCTTCCAAACAAAATCTTCCATGGACTCTTATTATACACAAAATAATTGGAAGTGGGGCTGGTTAAAGTTGCCCTGGTGAGTCAGTGAGCAGGGAACCAGAAGCTCTGCCTACTTGGTCCCCTCCTGCACTTGGGGCTCCAGAACCCTTTGGATCCTCAGACACTATGAAAACCACTGGGCTAGATAATTTCTGAATTTGGTTAAAAAAGTTCTAAAATTCTGATTTGAGGCACAAAGACAAGATTTCAAATATCAAAATCATTGTCACTTTGTTCTTTTTATGGAATTAGAACTTGGTGTAATATATATATATATAAATAAATATTGCACCATTTATATATGTGTGTGTATATATTTATATATATAAATATATATATTTAAATATATATAAATATATACACACACGTAAATATATAAATATACATATATAAATAAATATATATAAATATACATATTACAACTAGTAGTTAGTTGGTTGTAGGCTTGGAACAAATACTTGAGATTTTAAACAAATATTTGGGATACTGACTCCTAAGTAGCCATTACTGGGAGACAGAATATTCGACTGCAATGTTTTTAAAATTAATAAGTATTTACCAATTAAATTTTGAATGTAAAAGCATATTCACAAAATTCTCTTCCTCAATATGGGCAAAACTTGCAAGATGAGCTCCAAATTCTTCACAAAATACTTCAGCTTCTTTCCATGTTCTTTTCATAAAGGCTTTTTCACTATGAAATACCTGTATAGCAAAAGAAAAAAAAAAGTTGACACTGTCATGGATAAGCTAAGGTTATTTAATTGTGGACAAGAAAATAATAGTAATATAACTATTGTCATTATTATTTGTTAAAAGATTGACCCAGTAGGAAAAAATAACACTTACTGAATTAGAATGTGTCCAGTGATCATAAAACTATTATCTCATTTTATCCTCACAAGAAATTTATGAGGATTTGATAAACTCAGTTTTATTAATGAGTTCTTTGAGGATTATTTTTTTTTTCCTCCTAAATTTTCTGTGACTGGCATGTACGTGTCCCTTAAGAAATGTTTGTCAAGACATGAGGAGAGTCAGGCTTAGACAGTTTACAAATTTTAGGTCACACATCTACTAATTGGCAGAATTAGGATTAGAACCAATACTCCTTTGCTTTTAGAGTCTGTGAATTTCCATCCCATCGGGTTGCCTTCTGACAAATTAGAATTGGCTGAATGATCATGAATCTGGCTGACTCATGACAAGAAATGGGAAATGACAAATGACAAATGAGACCTGGACCTAGAACAGGTGTATTTCTAGGGTCTTTTGGTCTTGAGTATGCCTAAATTTTGTGTTGTTTCTCAGCTGTCCTGTTTTTCAGCTGTCCTCACAGTAGCAGGAAGAAGTCAATCAAATGGAGGGTCTATTTTTGACTTTATTTAAGATCAAGGGTGAAGGACCAAAGACCCAGAGCTCAGGATCCTGGACTTCTGCACCCTCCTCATTTTTAACTGCCCAACACTAATCCTGAGCCCCTGATGCAACCTCACTAAGCTCTGATTTGCTGAGACCAGAATGAATTAATTTCCCAGTCCTGTGGACTATAACACAGCCTTTCCATCTTTTAAATTATATGTCAAAATTCCCCTCCTTTGGGAACCTATCCTCAAATCACATTAAATTAATAAATCCTATCACCATGCCCATCAAACACACCGTATATTTATTGACGTATCAGGGTGACATATAGTAGAAAAAGCACTAGACTGAGAGTGTCAAGATTGGGGATTTATTCTAACTCTGTCAATAAATAGTTGTGATCTCGGGTAAATCACTTGTCCTCACTAGCCTCAGCTTACTCATTTCTAAGGTTTAATTTACTCTGTGAGGTCACTTCTAGGCCTATTATTCCATGAATTTAATGTAGAAATATATATGTGTACATTTAAATTGAGTGCATTCAAGGTGTTTCATGTCATCTACGAGACTACAATATCTCTAAAGATAGAGGCTATCTCCATTCTGTTTACATGTGCCTGTGTACCAGAGAAGAACTTTCTCCCATGATTTTGGAAATCTCTATTAATAAAATGAACCAAAGATCAAACTACCAAACAAAAATATCATACTTCAAAAAAAAATGTATTTCTGACATGAAGATTGTCGGTACTGATTTAAATTTAAGATCTAAAGTTGATTTGCAAAAAGACATTTCTTCACACATTTCTTCACACAAACACACACACAACTATACATATTAATTTCTTTGATCTGCGGGTGTGTGCAAATCTATCCTTAGTAGCAGAAAGGCATTATTCCATAGTAAGGACTTTATTAAATTGCTTATACCCAATAGGTAATTGTATCATTTCCATGCCCAGTGAGTGTCTGCCTCATTCATTTGATTTATGCTATCAGAACAATGTTGACTGAGACCTCAATAGCAATCCTCATGAGGAGGACTTCAGTGTCACCAGGGATATGTCAATCTTTTGACTTTAAAGTTATTCTGGAATAGAACTGAAAGGATAGAGACAGTCAACAAATATTAATTAAACACCTGCTGTGTGCCAGGCACTGTTTTGGAATAAAAGAATTTGGAATACATGGACAAAATTGAAATAATGTTGGTCCCACTAAGAATACCCAGGGAACCGTGGCATCACCTTGAAGCAGCTGGCTAGGCCAGGCTCTGACTCCCAGTCCAAAGAGCAGGAGTGAAAGGGCCATCTCTCTTGGTGTTCAGTTTTCTCCTGATTTTCCACTGGCTGCTTGCACAGGGACATTGCCTTAAATTGTCTACAGTCCTTCACTTCCCATCGGCCAAGTGGATTCCTTCCTCGCATGACAACACAGCCACCACTATAGCCTAAAAGCAGAAAACAACACTTTTAATACCAGACAACTAGAAAATTTTGTGCTTGGAAGGAAGCTCTTAGATTGTTGAATAATTGACATCTCAAAATGAAGCACCCAGACAAGAACAATAAAGATGAAAAAGGATGCTTTATTGATATGATTATCTCATTTTTATCCCACTCCAGAAAAAAGAATAGAAGATGGAAAAGTGAGAGAAGAGAGACCGTGAAGCTTGAAACTTGGACACTGTGAGCTCAGATGGCAAGTGATGAAAACTAGGAGCTGTTCCACCTTGAAACTAAAATATTCCCTGTATTGAATTATTGAGATTTTTTAACTGTTTAGAAAATAGTTTAACTCATCATTTCTTGAGCATCTGCTCTGTACACTGTGCTTTGAAACCCCACTGTGACAATCGAACAATGAAAAATGCATAGTGCATATCTTCTGAGAAATATATTCAATAGGAAAAAATATGTGAGTCATGAATTCAATGTAGTTGCAAGGTACAAAACAAAAAAACAAACCATAAACCATGGAAGAGTGGAAAGAATGAGATAAATTCTAAAGGGTGAAATTGAAGGCAGGAGTAGGGGCAGACATCAGGGAAAATGGAACAGCCATCTAGTTATGAACAAAACTTTACTTTATTCTTTTCTGTATGTTTGAACATTTTAAATAACATTTCAAATAAAATACTTTTCCATAGTAATGATTTTTATGTTAAGATCCTCAAGTTCGTCATCAAATCTATACAACTCACAAGATGGCTAAAAAACACACACTTCATATTTCAATGACTAGTAGAAAACAATCCCATTTCAAAAATAAAATAAAAGTTGAGGTAGAATGAGCTTCTTTTTTCCTGAATTCAGAGTGATCATCTAATGAACTAAATAAACATTCAATAACAACAACAAAATTGTGCATCTACATCTGCATACCAGGCTAAGTTTTATATCAGCTGCTAGAGATAGAAGGACAACACACACACACACACACACACACACACACAAAACTCTTAGTTTAGTGTGAGGCACAGACACAGAAAAATTAATTACAATAAACATAATGCGTGAAGTGCTATAGTGACGGTGTGTGTGGGTTCAAATTTTTGTGGGGAGACTTCAGAAGAATGAAGTCTGCCTTGGGATGTCAGTATAAGATTTTCAGAAAGTGACGTCTGACCTGAGTTTTGAAAGATGAGAAGGAGAAAAGAGTTTTCAAGGGGGTGCTTATAAAAAAGCAAGTGATCATAGATGAAACATCTGAAGACTTGTGATGATTCTGGACCTAAAGGCACTTTTAAAATGTAGTCACTTGGTACCGCATATTTGCGAAGCTTAATTTCCTTTCAGAAGTAATGGTTTCAATTTTTTTAGATACAGGGTAAGTGACATTATCCTTGTCAACCATGTTTTGGTTGTTATACATGACAGAAAGACTAAAGAGAGGGAAAATTAAGAGTGAGAGAAGAAAACAGACAAGTTGTACAAAGAGCCTCTCCTAAAGGAATGGAAGACTTTGTGAAATCGAGAAAGTATAAAGGAGCTAAAGAATTTCAACAATCCTGAGTGCACACTGGGCATCATGATGACAAGACAGTCCCCATCCACAAGAAGCACACGGTCCTGTGTGTGTGTGCACACTGATACATCAGACACCCACAAGAGTAAAAATGTAAACAAAGAAACAGGGAAGCATAGTTAGTATGACTTATATAGCAGGAAAGGAAGTCATAAGAGAGTAGATCCATACAAAAACCATTGGTTAGCTCCATCGAACAGAACAGTTAATTAGTGTTAAAGATGGAGGGTTGGGAGACAGGAAATAGCAAGAGATTAGAGCCTGCAACCACAATTTGCCATGAATGGAGCTTTGCGGTCCTGTCGAACGTAATTTTGAAATGCAGTTCACAATCTAGCTGGGTCATGAACAACAGAGATGCTGCATGCTCTGTGAAATGAAATTCTATTGAAACCGAACTGTAGAAATCCACGTGGAAGCTGAAAGTGTCATGTCCTAATGGAGTCGCTCTATTTGAAAGTGGAGAGAAGCCATACACTCTCACCTGATTCCTCCATCCTTTCTTTCTCAGCAGCCTTGGACTTAGAGCCTGATCTAGGGTTCTAGTTCCAGCACAAATATTTAGTAACTTGAAACTCAAACAGGTTATATTAATTGCAAGAAAAGCTTATCTAAAATATAGGGGTAATAATCTCTTCTCATAGGTTGCATGAAAATCAAATGAAATGATACATTAAAAAGCACTCTGAAAGATATGAAGGGCTAAAAAACACTGCTAAGATGTTGCTTCTGTTCTTATTCTGGCTGTTTTTATTACAAAAGCTGGCGTTTTGTGGCATGAGTGCTGCCTGTGCGTTCAAAGAATTTTTAAAAAGCTCGAATCAGCAAGTTTAAAATCTAATATACTTTTTTGTTGGTCTTGCATTTTGTCTTACTTTCTCACATCAGACAATGATTAAATAGCTTTGGTTTTAGATATAGATATTCAACTCATCTTCATTAGTGGAGAAGATGTTTGTGAACTGCTATGAAGATGAGAGGTGCTGTAGGAGTGTTATTGGTATTCTAAAGTGGTTAACTTAATGGAACATTTGACCCAAATTTTAGAATCTCAGCCCCAAAGAAGCAGTAAAGTAGTGTAATAAAGGGAGACTGGGCTAAGGGAGAGATAAGCAGAATTTATAATCCTATATTATGGAGATGCTTGCCAAGCCAAATAATAAGGGTAGGGTATGGGAAAGAGCAGAGGTGGTTTTTCTCTCAGAGAAAATATTCTCAAATTCGATAACTCATTTCCCATTGGAGAGGAAAAACTATCATCCTATTCTACAGTAGTAAATCTCACATTTAAAGTAATTCTCTTTACCTGCCTACCTCTACCTTCCTTCACTCTCTTCAAACATGAATGGGAAAACTTTCAATCAATTAAGAAATTTCAGTTCACTAGTCTAGACTCTTGCACTTGGCAAAGCTATCTAACCATATGAGATGAACTGAGCTGGGAAAGCCTCCACTCTCTACCTCTCTGGCCAAATACCTGAAAACAAACAAAATCTATTTGTAGCCTGAGGGCCAGGAGGAAACTACAGCTGGGCCTTTAGAGCCTCTAGACAATTATTTGACTTGAATCTGTCTAGTTATTCTCCCATTCCCTGCCAAAAAACCTTTCACTTTCTCTCAAGTCCTCTGCACTACCCATCTTCCTTCTCTCTCCTTTCTTTCTCCATAGAGAAAATGAGGCCATTGGGACAGGGAAGGCGAGTATTCATGGAGTTCTGTGTATCCGCCCGATACTGTGCTAGGCATTTTATATGGTCTTTTCCCTACTGAACTTCAAAAACTACTTGAGGCAGATATTAGTATCTATAGCTTGCAAATGGAAAAACAGAAGCATAAAGGCTGGGTGACTTGCCTAAGTCCACATAGTGAGGGATTGATCTAGAATTTGAAAGCAGATTTATCCGAGTCCATTATGAGATGACATTAAGGTACAGAGTAGGCAGGCATTCAATAAACACTTGCTGAAAGAATGACTGAATATTCCCCTCAAACAATGTGCCTCCATTTCCATAGAGCTCTGTCTTTTTTCCCTGGTCATGTTCTCTCCTTTGTGTGGTTACAGCATTTCCTTGAAGATCTATTATCACATCTTTACCTATATGACAGTTACTTACACGGATTATAAAAAGATTATCAAAAGCTCCAAAGGGTGCTTAGAAATGTGGCTGAGTTTCTCCTCATTTATATGGTGGTTCATTTTAGGTCTCTGAGGAGCCTTAGAGAGAATTAGCCTATCTGCCTGCTGACTGAACAGCTTCTTACTACTCTCTGCTATAAGTGGGGCACGTTCAAGAAAACAGGCCTGACTTGCTTTACTGGGGTCCCATTTTTCTTTTCACTGGCAGAAAACTTCCACCGACTTGGGACACTTGGGGAAGTAAGCACTAGAATTATCTCATTTGAATGAAATAGCTTTCTGCCTTTTTTGCAGTGGTATATAGATCTAGAAACGTAACACCTCGGAGCCTGAGTTATAGATGGATGCAAAATAGTGGTTCCAAAGTGTTTCCTTTTTTCTACAGACATCTATGAAATTCTAATATAACTTGGAAAGCTTTTTCGAATGTCTTGACAAATACAGACTCATCTATTTTCTTTAGCCATTGAGCAGCCTCTATTTATATTGAATATTTAATCTAAGTATAAAGTATATTTTAGTTTCTATGCATTAGCTTCTTTCTAAATGAACAAGGCCTGATTTATCATTTTCCCTTTAATCAGTAGTACTAGTAAGTAAGGATCAAAACTGTTTTACCTGAATATTTATCTCTCTCAAAATATCAAGTACCATAGAGTCTCTTTGTTGTTGTTATCGTTTCTAAATAAAAATAACAGAATGTTCTAGAGTTTTGAGAATAGAAAATTTTGGCATGAAAGAAAAGAAAAATGGGTTAACCAAAAACCTTGTAGTCCTGAATTCAAACTGAAAGTGTAAGTTTGAACTACAAAAGTAATTCATCTGACACACACACACACACACACACACACACACACACACACACACTTTCTAGCAATATTCAATGAAATGGACTGGAAACAATAATAAACTAATAAACAATGAGCATTCCTATACTTAGATTGTGATATTGAAATAATACCATTTCTCATTAAAAGTTCCTTGATAAAATGGTCGTTTCTAGGTTTGAGCAGAAATGTACATCTTGTTATACCAGATAGCAAAGAAGTTATCAAAGGCTTCTAGTGTTACATTAAAAAAACTTAGGAGGTAGTGGTTAAGATTTTCATTTTCATTAAAAAGGGTAATAATCGTATAGAGCCAGAGGAGAGAAAGAGCAATCAAGGAAATCGTTTCTTAAACTATATAAATGTCTAACTAATGTGCTGTATACTTAAAACTAATAATAAAATAAAATTTTAATAAAAGGGTAATAATTGTAGTGAATTAAAACACATCAAATGTGTTTAAAACCCTTTCTTCATAGTCGTGCTAAAAAAACTGGTCACTGTTGCAGGAAACTGATAAACAAATAACCATTAAAAAGCTAGCAAAGGGAAAGAATTAAGCATTTATTTTGTATTTTTTATAAAAACTGTTATATTAACTAAAAGTTGAGAGAAATTATTTGTTTATAAAAATATACCCCCAGTTATGAGTGAAAAAATCCTTCATGAATCAATGGATCTAGGCATCAATCATTAATGGTTCTTAGTATTGCATTTGGACATTATGTGCCTCCAGATAGAACACACAATTATGAAATGGTCTTCTCAAAAAACGATAAGAAAATCTTAATTGGATCAGACCTCTGATTCTAATTTTTTAAAAATATAAACGTAATTTTATGGAAACTAAAGAGGTAGAGTAATGCGTTAAACAACATATGGAGATACAATCACAAGTCCAGACCATTGGTCATTCTACAGAACAAACAACCTATTTGCATCAACAAATAAAATAAAAGGTAGGGGCAAGGAAAAGGGAAACCTAGAGATTAAAACAGACTTTAGATTTATCGACCAACTACAATGAGTGAAAGTTTTTTGGGTCTCAGTACAAACTGTAAAATACATTATATTATATTTATGAGTCATATAGAAATTTGGGCATTTACTGAAGATTTGTTATGGATTATAGTTAATTACTTTTAGGTGTGATAATTGTATTATCTTCATGTTTTTAAAAAGGGGTCTTCATTTTTTAGAGATAATACTAAAATATTTACGGATGAAGCATTATAATGTCTGGGATTTGTTATGAAATAATATGGAAAGTGGGAGGAGTAGAGGGAAGGTACAGAGAAAACAAGATTGACCATGAGTTGATAACTGATGACACTTGATGACAGGCGTTTGGTGGTTCACTACAATATTTGGAGAACATAATACAGAGTTGAAAAATATGGCAGAACGGTGATTCCACCACAGATTAAATGTTTTGATGGTATGACATAAGGAGAGTGTCTTGGCTGAGTTTATAAAAAGCTGCAGGCTTCCTGTTCAGGCATCAATTTATATCATTGGTCTGGGCTGGATTAAGATTCTGACATGGAGACTAAGCTAATGGATTTGTGTGTGTGTGTGTGACAGGCAGAAAAAAATGTGATTTAGGGTGATGTTTCTGCAAACTGCAATTTAAAAAAAAAAGAAACACAGGGGTTTTTATATTGTCATTTTCTTCAAAAAAAGATTTACATTTTCATCTTATTCAGAGACTATTTACTCAGTGTTAATCAGCATGAGCAGCCAAACTGAGCACAATGACATTATTTTTGCTTCGGGGAATAGAGAAAGAGTAGTGCCACTCAAATAAATTACAGCAGAAACTTATGAATGACAAGGAGCTCTGCTTCAATTCTAGGTTTTAGACATCCAAATATGCCTCAAGGTAGGTGACATTAAAAACTAAGAATTTTGTCTACTCAAAATGTATTAATTTATTTTGACAGGTATAGACATTCTTAACAAAATTCCAAAGTATATTAGAAATGATACCTGAGCTTTTTTTTTTTTTTCCAGTAGAATGTGACACAGAACTTTACTATTCTCTGCATTTTAATAATATTCATAGATTTGTAGAATGAGAAGGTTGTTTATTGAGTGAACTGTGATGTTTCTTGTTTAGAGCTATGCAAAGTCACCAGTTTCTATACAAATTTCCTAAACCGGTGCTAACACACAAAAAATCTGACTTGTCTTAACTTCATCTTGTATACATCTTTAAAAAGTACAGTTTAAAAAAAATAATAATAAAGTATATATTTTAGAGCATTTTAGGTTCACAGGAAAATTGAGTAGAAAGTACAGACTTTCCTTATGGCCCCAGCCCCCATATGCATAAAACCTCCTCTGCTATTGGCATCCTATATCACAATGCTATATTTGTAAAAACCTGTATTGGCACATCATTATCATCCAAAGTTCATGGTTTAAACTGGGGCTCACTCTTGGTGTTGAACATTCTATGGTTTTTGGACGAATGTATAATGACATATATCCACCATTGTAGTATCGTATAGAATAGTTTCACTGCCTGAAAAATCCTCTGTGCCTTGCCTATTCATCTGTCCCTCTGCACTAACCCCTGTCAATCACTAATCTTTTTACTGTCCCTATAGTTTTGTCTTTTCCAGAACGTCATATGGTTGAAATCATACAGTAAGTAGCCTTTTCCAATTGGCTTCTTTCACTTACAATATGTATTTTAAGTTTCCTCCATGTCTTTTCATGGTTTGATAGCTCATTTCTTTTTTAGCACTGAATAATATTCCATTGTCTGGATGTACCACAGTTTTTTTACCCATTCACCTACTCAAAGACATCTTGAATGCTTACAGTTTTGGCAATTATGAATAAAACTTCTATAAAAATCCACATGTAAGTTTTTGTGTGAACATGTTTCCAATTCATTTGGGTAAACAGAGAGTGTGATTGCTAGGTCGTATAGTAAGAATATGTTTAGTTTTGTAAAAAACTGCCGAAATCTCTTCTTTTTCTAGTTTCCTAAGGTGGAAGTTTAGATAATTGCTTTTAGATATTTCTTTTCTAATATATACATTTAATGCTACAAATTTCCCTCTAAGCACCACTTTCTCTACATCTTACAAATTTTAATAAGTCATATTTTCATTTACATTTAGTTTAAATTTTTTTTTTAATTGACCAATGTGGTATTTAAAGTGTATTGTTTAATCTTTAAGTGTTTGGGGATTTTCCAGCTATGTTTCTGTTGATTTCTAGTTTAATTCCACTGTGGTCTGAGAGCAGACAGCATATGATTTTTATTCTTTCAAGTTTGATAAGGTGTGTTTTATGGCCCAGAATGTGGTCTTTTTGGTGAATGTTCTACCTGAGCCTGAGAAGAATGTGTAACCTTCTGTTGTTGGATGAAATAGTCTATAGATGTCAATTATATCCAGCTGATTGATGGTGCTGTTTAGTTCAACTTTATCCTTACTGATTTTCTGCCAGCTGGATCAGTCCATTTCTGGTAGAGGAGTGTTAAAGTATCCAACTATAATAGTAGATTTATCTATTTTTCCTTGGAATTCTATCAATTTTTTCCTCATGTATTGTTACACTATTGTTAGGTGCATACACATTAAGGATTGTTATGTCTTAGAGTATTGACTCTTTTATTGTTATGTAATATCACTTTTTACCTGGGAAAATTATCCTTGTTCTGAATTCTGTTCTGTCTGAAACTAGTATAGCTAGTTCTGTTTTCTTTTGATTAATGTTAGCATGGTATATTTTTCTCCGTCCTTTTAATCTATACGTGTCTTTACATTTAAAGTGAGTTTCTTGTAGACAACATAAAGTTGGGTCTTTTTCTTAATCCACTCTGTCAGTATCTATCTTTTATTTAGTATATTTGTTCCTTTGACTAATGACGTTTATATATTCGATATGTGATGATAATTATTATTATAGTATAATAATAATATTTATCTTTCCTCAGGGAAGTGTCTGAGACTTGTAACCCATTTCCTCCAGATGCAAATTTCGAGGTAACTTATTACCTATTATCAGCTGGAGTAGCCCTGAGCAAGATCCACAGGCAAGAAAGAGACCAAGGCCCTCAAACAGGAATTTATGCTGAGGTAAAGGGGCGTTGGGTCGAGCTTAATGACCTTAACTTAATGAAAGGGCTTTAATCTTATTCCATCGGGGCTGGTTCTCGTCTACGTTGCAACTGAAGCCATTAGCTTCTTTTGGAACTGGCTAACCTAGCATAATTTCATGCTTTGGGTTCTAGAGCTTGATTAGGTCACATGAGGGTGAAATCCATGGAAGAGCTGGACGAATGAGAATGTTATCTAAGTAATGAGTCAGCATTTCTCAGCAAAGTCACGCGGCAGTGACTGTGAACTGATGATATGTGCTCACATGTGCCCGTTCGCTGTGAAGTATCACAAGCTATTCGGGAGTAAGTAAGCCCCTGAAATTGTTACAAAGAATTTAGAGGAAGAAACTGAACTTCCGCTAATAAAGGAATGTGTGGTCTTGAGCAATAAATTTATACCCTGAACATATCACATGACCCATATAGATTATACTTTAAAAAATGACCAGCCATATATCATCCCCTGAGAACCTGGTAATTGTTTTAGTTGATTTAGGCATTAAGAAAACTTTAAGGAAGAATCAAAAGAGGTGGGCCAAGGGGTGGAAGAAATTTGTGGCAAAAAAAAAAAAAAAACAGGAAGGAGAAGTAGTGTCACAGTCCCTTCTACTCACGGGGCTGATGTGCATTCCAGTGTGTGTATTGCACCGGCTCAGACTTCTGCCCTGCTGTCTTCCAAGTATATTCTCCTGTGTCATTTTTGTCTTGAAGAGCTATCCAAAAATAACTGTCCTTTGTTTTCACCACACTACTAATCAAACTGGTAATAAAAGCCTGTTCGAACCTTAAAAAAAGGAAAAAGGAAATGGTTATAGTAAGTTTCTGGGCAATAAAAAAAAGTCATTAAAAGATAATAAGGTGGACAGACTGGCTCCAGAATAAACATTTCTCATGAATTCTTTAGAACATGGAAGCAGGAAAGTGCCCGAAGATCCTGAATATTACTAATAAATGCCAAATGTCAGTGCAATTTCTAAAAATACATGATGGAGGAGAATTTGACTCTTACAGACAGGGCTTAATTCTTTGAAGGAATAGAGTCCAGCTCCAGTTTCGAAGTGTAGGTGGTAAAGTCCACAAAGCTAGCAATAACGCATTTCTTGGCACAACACGTGACCTATTTTGTAATTAGGTCACACAGCGCACACCGAGCAATAACTTGCATGAGGTAAGGGGTTGACACTGGGAGAAGGAAGGATATTCTGCTTTTCTGAATGAACATCTGCTAACAAAGTTGACATGCACCCACCCACCACACTTGCTTGGTGAGAATGGAACAGAGATTGGAGTAACAATTTTATGCCTCCCAAATCAGTTTGTTCATAGGCACGTGGCGTCCTTGGCTTATTCAAATGTATTCAGATATGCACATTCGCTTTAGATAAATTTAAAATCCTAGGAAAACCCAAGGTATTATACCCAATAATATTTTTCCCAAACAGCTGAATGAGTTCGTGTTCACTGATTAGTGGCAATGCTCCCTTCTCGACATGAATGCATCAAAAGTAGAATCTAGAAAACTTGTATATATGCTTCCACACAACTACCTAAAAGAAAAATGTGAGTATTAAAATTTAACTAGCACTGAAGTTTTATGCTCTGGTTGAAACTACTTTGAAAAATTTATTTTCAATACACATAAAGTTTTGAAGAAACATTTCAAATGGCGATTTTTGGCTAGACCTGCTGCGTCAGTGAGAAGGGAAAGGCCTGATGAAACTACCCAGGAAAACTAATGAGAAAACAAATTAGACTTCTTCATCCAATTTTGGAATTTTTCGTTACCATACATCCTTAACTTGCAAAGGGAAGCAAAAGCAACGGGATCATTCAGGAATTGAAAAGGCTCAAAGGAAATAGGAGAGGGAAAGAGAAATGAACACAAAGGAGTAAACTTTTTAAATGCCTTACGAACATCACTAGCAACAGTGGGTGGTCTTAAGGATCCATGATACTCATCTTGGCAGCGCATATGGAGTTTCATCATGCTTTGTTAAATACTTTTGTAGGTACTCTATTAATAATCTGACTAGCACTCGTTTAAAGTTAGAAAAGTTCTTTTTAAAACAGATTACAGTGGCAGAACCATATGTAAATGTGCTTCAAAAAGAATGTATGTAAAGTTAGATCTTGTCTAGATGCCGTTGTAATTTTCTTACCCTTCATTGGTTTATGCTCTCATTAAGAAAAAAAAAATCGAAAAACAAAAAACACCTGCTTTTCCTTCATCCCTCTGAGGCAGAGTAGTATCGCTATCATGTCTATTGGTGCCTGAAACTGTTGTGCTAAGAGACAAGCAAGGCATATGGAGGCTGCAGCCAGGACTACCATTTCCTCTGCTGGTTCTAAACCCAGGGGCCAATGCTGGTTCTTCGATTACCTTGTACTATGGCATTATCAGATAACGAAGAGAAATAACGTTGTCTGTGAACTTGGCGTCTAGTATCATTATTGATGACAACATTTTGCTTTTGCCCCTTGTTGGTTTTAGATTTATGTAATCCATTCTGATTTATTTGACCTCTATTTATCGTCGCTTAAAACACAGAAACCTTCTGCTTTTTAATTGCCACATATATCTTTTAAGTGGTCGCATATAACGCTCATACTTAAAATCCTAAAACCTTCTAATCAAAACGGGGCTCTAGTTCTCTTGGTCCAATTTAGACAACAGTATTGTTAGTAAAGAAAATCAGCAAATATATCTTTCTTCTAAACCATATATTTTAAGAAATTAACTCTGGATAACAGCATGCAATCTCTGGTGTATCTGTTTCCAACTGATAAAGAAACAAAAACATTTTATATTCTTTACCACTTATTTGATTTCAAACACTAAAGGATTGTGAAAACTCCGGCTTACAGTAATAGAGCACACAACATTTTAAAGTCTTTTCTGGCCTTTTGTTTTAGAATTCTTCATTTGAGGATACTCCAGAGTTTTATACTATCTGGCCTTTTTGTCTGTTTTCACTGAGGTTGTTTAATTCAAATGTTATGATTAAAAAAAATAACCATATATGTATGTCTTTATATTATAAGTTTAACCAAGATAAAATGTTATTTTTAAGGAATTCAGTAAACATTTTTTTGTTATTCTTTAGAAAAACAAATGATAAAATATTTTGCCGTGTGTATCTTCTTATAAAATAAAATTTTGTAGGGGAATAATTCTTAGACTCAGAAAGAACTTAATTATCCAATCAACTCTTTAAGAAAGTTAAGAAATCAAATTTATATTTTTAGTGTAAGCAAGAAAAATAAATCTTGAACTTCCATCAGTTTGGCAAGAAAGTGTTGCTCCTAGTGCTAAATATTAAATTTAATTAAAAAATGCAATTTGAAGGTAGCAATGCATATTTCTGGCAAACAATGACAAATCTTTTATTTCAAAGTAAACATTTTACCTTTCAAAAGTGTATACTTCAAAGGAGGTACTTTATACTTAAATCTCTATTTGAACATTGTATTTTTTCATCAGTTTAGCCAGTGACATGCAGCTAAAAAAAAGATGTTTCTTGTGTATGAACAACGCAGTACTTAGTAGACAGCAGTACTATAATGATTGTGTTTGTATTACCAAAATGAGATAAAGAAAAACATAATGCATTGGAAGTAGCTTCACTAGAGAGTTATTGCAATTAAAAACAAACAAACAAACTAACAAGCCGTAGTGGTAGTCTTTATATATAATGATCCATTTAGGAGGGACTCAGTTTTGAACTAAGTAATTACAATTGGATTTCTCCCAATAACACAATTGTTGACATTTTTGATGCCATTTTAAAATAAATGACTTTAAGTTTTTGGATACTGTTTCTTACAGAAAGCTAGAGGAAAAATTACAGACTTAGAAAATGTACTTAATATGTGCATAAACGAAACCTTGAAGAGCAAACATCAAACTGTTAATGGCAGATATCTTTGGGGAACAGACTGGGATTGGTTGGGAGAGGGAAAAGTGCAGATGAGAGTACACTTTCACTTTTTAGTCTATATTCTTCTGAATTGCTTGATTTTGTACCAATGAAAATGTTTTCATTGTATAATTTTCAAAAGGACGATTAAAATATGTTTTTAAAAAGAAATTTTGCATTCTACAAAAAACCTGTTAGAACTATAAACAAATTTAGAAAAGTTGCAGAATACAAAGTCAGCAAACAAAAATCAATTGCATTTCTGTACACTAACAACAAACAATCCAAAAAGAAAACTACAAAAACAATTATATTTGTAATACCATCAAAAAAAATATTTGAGAATAGACAACCAAAATCTGAAAGACTTACATACTGAAAACTACAAAACACGTATACTACAAAAGAAGACAGAAATAAATGGGAAGACATTCCGTGTTCATAGATTGGAAAACGTATTCTTAAAATTTCCATACTACCCAAAGCAATCTACAGACTGTATATAATCATTATCGAAATTCCAATGATTTTTTTTTTTTTTTTTTTTGCAGAAGTGGAATTTCAAGGGACTCTGAAGAGCAAAAACAAAGACAATAAAGGACAAGGTTGGAAGTCTGATATTTTCTGATTTTAAAACTTACTAAAAAGTACTGTAATCAAAATGGCACAGTACAGGCATAAAGAAAGACATACAGATCAATGGAAAAGAATAGAGAACCCAGAAATAAACCCTCACATATCTGGTCAAGTGAGTTTTGACAGGGGTGCCAAGAAAATTCAATTGGGTAAAGGACAGTATTTTCAACAATCATGCTGGAAAAATTGGATATCCACCTGAGAAAGAATGAAGCTGGACTCTTACCTCACACCATTTACAAAAATTAATTCAAAGTGGATCAGAGGCCTAAATGTAAAACCTAAAACTATAAAGCTCTTAGAAGCAAACATTGGGGAAAAGTTTCATAACATTAAATTTGGGAATGATTTCTTGCATATGACACCAAAAGTATAGGTAACAAATAAGAAAAGGATAACTTGGACTTAATCAAAATTAAAAACTTTGCACATCAAAGGACACTATCAATGGAATGAAAAAGTAACCCAAGAAATAGGAAAACAAAATTACGAATTATTTATCCAATGAGGGATTAACATTAATAATACATAATGAAATCCCGCAATTCAGCAACAAAGAACAAAGACACCAATAAAAAAACATGGACAAAGGACTTAAACAGACATTTCTCTAAGAAGAAAAAAAGTTAACTGCAAAGTGTTGGGGGTGGATATGGTGGCTGCAGGAAGTAGCAGAGCTGTAAATATGCTTGAAATTAATGCACATTTGAACCTAGGAAAAAATGAGATACTGCAAGGTTTCTCACTTTTGGCAAAATTCACAAAATTGAATGTTATGCAGATTATTTAATATCCAAAATTCCATGAATGATTGATTCAAGATTTAGATATATATGCATTTAGATAATTATCCATGGTAATTTTGAAACTAAAGCTCTGCATTCATGCTCTGTCTGAAAAAAAATTGGTAACATCAAGGAAATAAAACTCTGTTATTCAGCAATAAGGGTATGTTTTTTCCCCCTCTCTATTCCACAAAGTGTTAAAAGTCCCAGACCAGGAGCAGTTACAAAAGAAATAAGTAATTTGTAGCAGGTGGTTCTAATTGTGCCTATCAAACCTGTCCTTCAATTGTGCAGAAGACTGGAAAATCAATTAGCAACTACAAGCTTGGGTACTGGTGAGTGACAGCAGTGTCTTAACTCAAACGGAAATCAGTAATGGAAGAAAAGGATTACCAGGGCTGCTAGTGGACAATCCTGGATCTGAGGAGACTTTCCATCTACTGCCCAACATTCTCAGACAAAAGATGCTACTGGAAAATATTCAAATACATGTATTGTCACTCACAGGGCAGTACCGTGTGAGTCTTTGTTTCTTATCTGTTGGGGTCTAAAGGAATAAAAATTAGGCACACAGGGCCTTCCCTTCCCTCAACTTGCATGTCCCATGTTGTGGTCACTGCTTTGGATGTAGATGTGTTTGCAAGGCAGTGCAGATGTATGTTATCTGCCTGAGAGAGATGCTTCTGGGGCAAACAGGTAGTACCGTGGGGGCTCGGTTGGTGACTGAGTAGAATGTCAGCACAAGGGCACCTGGGTAGGCATGGGAGGCTGAGGCTGGGACAAAAACAAACTTACCTATGTCATAGTTCTGCTTCAGAGTTGGCCCACACATTAGTATTGGCTACTGAATACAGTTTGGCAAAGTACAGCATTTAAGTACTTACAGCATACTCATATCCAGTTTTTGGGGAAATGAAACAGAGCACTTTTTCCCCAGACACTTTCTATCATTTGCATGAGGTCCACAAAAGGTGCTTAGAAAATTAAGCATTTGAACTCTAACAGACTTCTGCCCCACCTTGGGTCACTTTGGCACTATGGGTTATCTGTAACATTGCTTTGAGTTTATCCATTTATTGTGCTATTCTACCTTCTTTACTTGTTTCACGTATCTATGTTCTATAGCTTCTGGCCTTCGAGTGGCACCTGGAAGATTACATTGTGCCTTTTATTTCTTTTGTACAGCATGCCAATATGGAGCCTCTCACAAAATAGATATTCAATAAACAATTTTCTAACAAGCCCTTGACTATTGAATTTTCGCATAGTCAGGTAACATATGAAAAGTAATTAACACAGTACCAGGTTATGTGACACTCAATGAATTTCACACACATACACACACACACACACACACAGAATAAGGCATAAAAAAACAGGTGAAGCAATTAGACTTATTTTCTTCAATGAAACACACAATTAATTAAATATAATTAACAAAAGAGCACAATCTCATTGGTCAGGCTCCTGAATAAAGTCCTACGTTGAATCGCTGAAGACTTCAAACCTGAGGTGCCATTGAAACCTTTTGGATAGATTAACGAAGTGAGTGTAAATGCTTTTTTCACCCCCTGCTTGGTAGCTATTCTGAGAAAAAGTAGAACCAAAAACAACCCTGAGCTACATCAAAGGTAGTGTTATACCCTGAAGGAAGGGTCTCCTATGCAAAGGATTTTTCACCAGACTGTTTTACCAAATGCTGTCAGTCTCTTCCTCTGTGTGTGTTTATGCATGTGTGTGAATGTGCACACATGTAGGCATTCCTACGCAACGTTTAGAAGAAAAACTAGGAAAGAAGATAAGAAAGCAAGAAGGTAAGAGGAGGAAAGAAATACTGATGGCTTTGAATGTTGACTCCTGATGTGTGGAGAGTGGAGAAAGCACATAGGAATTCCCCCTGCAGGCTAGACCTACATGTAAACGCTCTCCAGATGACACCACAGCATCAGTTGTTCTGTTTCCTGGTATTCTGTGCATGTTTTTAAAGGCAATGGCCTTGGTAAAACACTAGTGACGTGCTTTGCAGGTATAGTTTTCCCGTGGACCCATCGAAGAATTCTACCTTGCTTCCATCTTCAGCAGGGAGGAGTTCATCTCCAAGCCCTCACTGTCTTCCTGATATTAATAGTGACACTAAGATGACTTCTGCCTTTGATGCGTTTATGGTACATCTGTAGCACGCTGTGACTCAAGTGGAGTATCAAAAGGGAATAGTTTCTATGTTGGCATTGAGAAGACAACCTGTGCAGAGAAGTCTGACTTTAAACAAATATCGACCTAAGAAGCAATGGGAAAACATTTGAATATCCTCCACAGATTCGTTATACTTACTTTTGTTCTAAAAAAAAATTCCCACATGACTCATACACATTCAATTTAAAAAATATTCAATTGTTAAATCACATATTTCTTTTCCATTATAAATACTTGGATGATAAAATCTAAATATACTATATTAACAATTTATTAGCAAAGCTAGGTAATAAATGTTTATGGAAAGTAAAAGTCATCTTAAATTTTACTATTTGTTACTTAAAAATCAATTTAGGAATAACATTCTATAATTTTAATTCATCTCAATAATTTAAATAATTTAATACTCTAATGTACAGTATGCTATAGATTTTGACAAGTTACTGATTATGGCTAGATTTTATCATTCTAAAAGTCCTCATGTCAAAGCACAGTCACATTTTTGATAGAAAATTTCTACTTTACCTGTTTGTAATGGTTACAAGTGTAGGAGGACAGTAATAACCACCAGAGGCGTGGTCAAAGCTTCGCAGGACAGTGTCAATTTTATAGCAGAATCCACCATGTCTCTCCCATCCCTTAAAAAAAGGAAAATTAAAGACATAATCTCATTTAGTTAAATAGCAAACAATCTTTTTTGCATATTCTCATTTACCACTTATATTATCTCTCGGAACCACTCAAAACTCAAAACTTGAATTTTGTCTCGATATCTTTATATTTATTCTGGTATATTATATATTATATCTTTATATTTCTATTCATGGTATATATTATATTATATTATATTATATTATATTATATTTATATATCTTTATATATTTATATTTATGACATATTATATCTTTACATTTATTTATTATATCTGGTAATGCCATTAGGTAAAGCCACTACTAGATTTATTTAATTCTTAAAACCTAAAAGCTTTAATTAACTGAAAATCATAAAACCTAAAACCTTAAAAGCAAATAAAAATAAAGGGTACTTTCTCAAGGTTTTTCTCTTTCTCTCTCTCTCATACACACACACACACACACACACAGTTCAAACATAGAATTTCATACAAATTGTTCCTACAGACTGGTAGAAATTGAGAGTGTTTGAAAACAGAATGCATGGGTTTGAATCCTGTCTCCATCACTGTGCGACCTTACTTAATCTCTTCATGTCTTAGTTTTCTCCTCTGTAAATCAGGTAATAAAAGCATCCATGAGGCTGTTGTGAGAATGAAAGGAAAAAGTGCAGGCAGAGACCTTAGAATAGAGACAGGGGCTTAGTATAAGCAAAGAAGACATACGTGTCTAGATCATAGTGCATATTTTTTCAACTTTCTTTCGTACTGCTTATTTCATGTTATCCCACTGAAATTCACTGAGGTTAGGGTCTTGAATAAAGTCATGAACTAGTGGATAAGCTGGCTTGGAACCCAATTCTAGTGCAATCCAGGATGGCTTTGGCTGGATCATAATGCATCCAAATAGAGATTGGCCAAAAATATATATATTTTTTTGGTAAAGACTATTCCTAAATCAACTGGCTAGCTATTTAGAGAGAAAGAAAACAAGCTTTGGCACTCAGACAAAAATGACAAGTGTGTGTGGGTTTGGCCTTAGGAACAATGATGGGATTTTATTCTTTAAAACCATATAGCATGGGAGACATGCATTCATTAGTCTTCTATATTTCAACTGAGTTATTTCCGTTCTTTTCTTTCAATCTTACAAAATCACGTCACTTACATCTATTTTTACATATTCACCAGTTTTAAAACACACTTCATTTTGTGTCATGCTAATGCTTGCCAAAATTTGATCAGATATAAAATATTTTCTGCTATATTTCTTGGAAAAGGTCTTGGTCTTGCAGTAAATTAAAGGAAATTCTATTTTAGAAATCAGCTATTTTAGTTCAAAACATATTATAAACGAGGTGTGGATCACAGGAGTTCCTCATCCAGTCAGCCAGGACATGCTCTGAACTCACTCCCTTATCTTCTCCTCCAAACTTTATCCGTATTAGTAATTGATAGGTCCAGCCAGAGCCCCTCCGTGGATCATGCCAGATGGGGCAGGGAGGTTATGCTGCTTTTGTATTTGAAGAACAATTGGAGGAAGCCTGACAATATGACCTTTCTGACAAGGTATTCTTTTGTCATTAGTAGTTCTTCGATAACAGGACTTTTATCAAAACAAAATAAACAAAATCCAAGAACTGAACAGGCTCAAGAAATGTGGCATAGTAACAACAAGAAAAACAAAGGACTTTTTACTACAAGCCTTTGTCCATATAATGAATGTGGGAAGAATAATCGATTGTATCCATAAATACCCTTTGTCCCTGAGGTGTTATCTCATTTTAAATGAAATGATGATGATGATACTGAGGGAAAAATAAGTCTTTTCTGTTTTGAAATTATCAAGATGTATTATAAATTGCTTTTGTATGCGCCGACTGTTTAGAGAATTACATTAAAACAAATGGCTAAAAGAAAGGAAACTTTTGAAACCATACTCATAGGCTGATGCATAAAGAAATTAATGGGAATTTTACCATAAATTTAGAGAGCTGGGTCTGACTTCAAAATCTTTAAATACTATAGTGTTGGCCAGGAAAGGGAAGCAGTGTACAAAAGTTTGGGTAGAACATCAGTTCTATTTCTGCTGCGTAAGAAGTTGATTGCCCTTTCAATATAAAACATGTTGAAGTGTCTTGAAAGCCACAGTATAAAATTATTTTTTCAATATTTCTGTTCAGATGTAGATTAGATTAGTCATTAGCTACAACTAATTCAGGAATTGTGATCATTAGATAAAATGTTCGGTAACGTGTCTGCATGGCATATGTGTTGTTAAGCTGGAGTATGAAGAGTAATTCGTATATTTACACATTGATTAACGAATAAAATTCAGTTTCTGAAGAGATGGGTCATTGTTTAATTGGAACATAAATAACTAAATTAGAAAAGAAAATAATTAAAGCAGAATTGCATAAAAATCTGGTTTGGGAAACTTCTGATACTCATAAGACCTAAAATCTCCAATATATAAGTCAAAATTTTTTAGTGTATGTGTACATATGTGTGTGTGTGAAAGACAGAGAGAGAGGGAGAAAGCATGTGTTGAGGACACTAATAGGTAGATTTTTTTTTGGTAACTTTACTGTAGGATATTAAATGCATTTAAAACATATTTTTTACCTTATAAGTTGAAACCTAAAGTATTAAGTGCTTTTATTACTTAATGTACTGAAATTACTTTATTACTTAAAATACTAATGTATTTTTTTACTGTCCCTTTCCCAAATAATAAATGTTTGCAAACATATACTTTTTCTCATTATTGTATTCTATTCAAATGTTTAAGCTTAAGAGTGAACAAGAAAGCAAGACTTTGGGTGCAGAAGTTCATTCTCTGACTCAAAGAATGCATCGTTTTCACTCTGACATTCCACTGGAAGACTATGAAAACCTCAAGTGAGACAGGGCACTGCATGACAGTCATTGTTTGTACAGATGGTGCAAGGGTATAATTAACATTTTTTTTTTAAATCTCAAAAGAAAAATAGCCTCAGGTCAAAGATGATGGCAAGACAATCTTCTCAGAGTTGTAACTCTTACATGTGCCTCTAACTGATAATTATTTGGTTTGTTAAAAGTAGCCTACTCTCAGGAAAAAGGAAGAGGAAAGGATAGAAGGGATGGAGCAAAAGAGAGAGGGGAAAGAGAAGGAAGAGGGAACGAAGATAGGAGAGAGAGGGAAAGAGGTTCACTTTCAGCTGATGGTGGATAAATTATTTTAGTTATGAAGGTCCTGCACCTAAATGGCAATGTTAATGGCACTTACCTTTTGACAGCCAGATTTAGTGTCCGAAATGACATGGCCTGCTTTTTCACAAATGTAAGAAAGTGTTTCTTCACAATTTTTAACTTTCCAGTGTCCCTCCTAAAGGGAAAATTATTACAAGATAAGTGAATATTTACATAGTATGTTTCTGAGGGTCATGGAAGGTCTCCATCATCCCCTAAAGCCTATGTGCCTGAGATACCACCTAAAATTTGAGTTGTGTGGTTTTAGCCTACCAGTCTGATTTGTGTTAAACAATTAATTCTTTGGAAAAGGAAGATGAAATTTTAATCTGTTGAAGAGGGGAAGCAGCATCTCTCTAGGTCAGCAGATTGACATCGTCCCAGTAGTTGGCCCCCAGAACAGCGGCATCAACATCAGCCGAAAACTTGTCAGAATGTGAATTCTCACATTCCACCTGATTTACTGAATGAAACACCGATCATGAGGCCAGTCATCTGTGTTTCAGTAACCCCTCCAGGTGATCCTCATGCACACTGAAGGCTGAGAACCACCGCTCCAACCCATCTTTTAAAAGCAAAATTGAGAGCAGTTTAATATAAAGCCCACTGAGCCTCGTACTAAATCCTAGCTCCAATTTTTACTGACTACAGGACCTTATGCAAACTATTAAACCATGTCTGTAAGAACCACCCTGCAGTCTCTTTACCCCCATGGAGTCTTCAGTTATAGGATAATGTCAGGCACACTGTTGATGCTTAATAACTATTAGATGAATGGATGGATGAATGGTTTCCTAGGTTCTCACATTCAAATTTGGGCTTAAACCTTGCTTAGGTAACTTGCTTATTTTGATAATTATATTCATATTAAGTTCTACTTCATAGGAATAAACATTACTTTTTCTACATCTACCTTCCAAGGAGCCGAAAAGGGAGCTACAAAATAGTACACTTACAGGAGCATTGTCCTGACATATCCAATAATATTAATATCTATCCTTACTCTCTTAAATAATATCTGTCCAAATATTGGCTCCTGTTCTATGAACATGCTAAGTGAAATACCCATGCCTGCGAAATAAAACAGGAGCGTGTCAGTAGGAAATGAAGGCTGTCTTAACTATATCAAAACTCATGAACCAACGAAGCATCAAATATTGTAGAATAAATTTTGGTGGCTTTTAGCAGAGTTAGACCCAAGGCAAACATTGAGAGAGGTCACTGACCCTCCTCAAATGTGACTCGGAGACACTGCCTTAGCACTATAATTGTAACTATACATATCAGTGACAGTCTTAAAAGATAAAACAATAAAACGTACCATAATAGTAAGTGCTTAGAAATTTTCCATGTTTGTTTGGCAAAAGTACTTCGTCAAGCTACTTAAGAAACATGAATAAACTGCTTCTCGGAGGAATTCGATATGGTATCCTCATTGTCTGAAAGAGCGAGGATGCCCACCAAATTTCAACAATTTCCTAAAATTCAGATAGTGAGTTCAGCAGCTACCCGATCGAAGAGAATTAATCTATTAGGGATAGCGTAGGGATAAGTGTGATGGGAAGGCCACTGGGATCATTACATTTGTGTAAGGAAAAGAGCAAAGTTTTCCACTGATTTACGGTTTTCAAGGAGGTTGCATATATGGTTGAAATCCTTTTACAGTAATAAGATAATTGAACCTAAAAATCACCACTCTCCCAGCACCTTGGCTTCGCCATCATGGACAAGGTCGCCACCATCCACCAAAAAGGGGGTTGCTCAAGCTAAAAACCTTTCTCTCTCTCAGCCCCAAATCTCATTTAGCAGTAATTCCTCTCTTCGAGAGGATCCTTGAATGCGTCTGCTTGTCTCCACATTCACTACCCCAATCCAGCTACTGGAGTAGCCTCCAAACTGGTTTCTCTGCTTTCACTTTCTCCTTCTCCGATCTATTCTCTATATAGTAGCCAGTTACTTTAAACCTGTAAATCAGATTATGCCCTTTGTTTGCTTGAAGCTTGTTAGTGGTTCCTGTACAGGACCCAAAGCCTCACATTTTTTGCATTCCTCCTGCCCTATCTCCTGCCACCGCCTCGCCATTCTCATCTTCTCACCACACTGGTCTTCTTTTTGATTAGCAAACATGGCAGGCCTTGGCCTGTATTTAGTCTTTTGCACTAGCTGTCTCCACTTGGAATCTTCTTCCCCCTGCTCTTCAAGAGGTTTTCGTTTTGCTTTGTTTTGCTTTTTAAATCTTTTCTTTAAGTCCCAGCTTAAATGTCATCTCTTCATTGACTGTCCTATCTGAAGCAGCTGTCCCAACCCAAGTTTCTCACCATCATGTCAGCTATTTCCTCAGAGCTATTATGACAACTATTTTTGCCTTATTTTTTTTCTTCCTGTGGATACTGCCTAGCACAGAAGTCCCATGAAAAGCAGAACTGTGCCTGTCTTGGCCTCTGCCACAGCTCAAATCCCCGGTATAGGTGGCCCTCAGTACAAGTCCAGCAAAATGAGCAATGAACAAATGAATCAACTTACAGACTGCTCTGCCGAGACACATAGCTGGCTTCTATTTGGAAAAATGTGGGGCTCAAGTGTATGCCAATTAGTAAAGGTGACTGAGGAGCCATTAGACCATTCAAAGGAAACTGGCGTTTTATTGCTGCTTAAACCAATCCATGTTTCTGATGTATTTTCTGTAAGAGATAGATATAAATTACTTACAGGAATTCTATTATGTGCAAAGGAGATAAGGCACTAGGGTTATTATCAAAATATACCACTTCGCAAGTGATTTCTTCTTTATATCTTCAGGTGATGAAACCTGTTTAAATCTCAGTATAAAATACCTGCTTAACCTTTTACTCCTATATTGTACTATCCAATCTTCTCGATATAGGCCTTACAGGTGAGGCAGAGTGTGAGTTAAATCCAGTGCAAGAACAAAACTTAAAAGCAAGTCAGATTGCTGAGACTCTAGTTTCTGCTACTGTATGAAAAGTAAATCTGAAAATTCTGGTTTTGTTTTTGCCTAGAGAAAGGAAAAATAGGAAGATCTATTGGTTTAGGAAATGGGCACATAAGCACAAAGAAACTTTTAATGATAGCTGAGCTTTATAATGTATTTTTTCTTCCCTTCCCTTCCCTTCCCTTCCCTTCCCTTCCCTTCCCTTCCCTTCCCTTCCCTTCCCTTCCCTTCCCTTCCCTTTTTCACCATGGGAAAAAGAAGCAGAAACTTTTAGAAGCATTGAAATGTGGTCGGTGAGGTTGCTGACAGCCCAGGTAAAGTGAAAAGACCCTACTGAGACAGAGGCAGCCAGCCACAAGACTCTTTAATCCCAAATGCAAAGGGTAAGGAAATAAAACGACGGTGATAGAGTTTTGTTTTCATTCTAAACTAAAACCTAACATTGAAAAAGTCATCAGAGTAGAGCCTGGAGATTTTTTTTTTCACTTAATAAATTTATTCTAAGTCAGCGACTTCAATGTTTTTTAGCAGAATTCTATGTTAAACACTATATGACATAGGTAGAGGCCAGCCTGCTGTGATGGACTAAAGCTGGGTGGAGGCCTAGGAACTTGAAACTCTTGAACATGGCACAAAGCTTGAAAACCGCCGCACCAAAATAAATGATCCATTTTCACTGGCTAAAGTGATTTAAATCCAATTTGTTTAAGCAATTCCCTTTAGCGCTTTGATTACATGATCACAGCACACTACTGCTATCTAGTGGCCATGATATCAAATTACAGGTTCAGGTTTCTTTTATTAGAAGTTTCAGAAAATTACCTTTGCCCCTTAAAGAAAAAAAAAAAAACATGTAATATATTGGGAATATATGAGATATTACAAAGTTTTTGATCATGTATTTTGTAAAAGTCCAATGAAGTTGGATTCCTGATAATATTTAGAAACTTCAGATATATGTGTCAGAAAGAATCGCTTTTAAATAGCTTAATTTCTTTTCGACTCCGCTAATAAAGATAGTTACTACATTATATCCCATACCTATGTAATCAAAGGCTTCTGGTACTCACCATCTTCAAGAAGGTTTACAAGAAACTCCAATTCTGCTAAAGAAGCTATTTCTATTAATGCACTGTCATCCAACTGGCAAGAATGCAAAGCCTCATTCCAGGTCTTTTCCTCTTTCTGAAGTTTATAGCAATAACGATTGTGGGGATTCCAGCCAGGCTCACAGTGGGTAGCATAATATTTCCAAGCATCTTTTTCTTTTTAAAGAAACAATAACAACAACACAATGTCATTTCCCAAATTTTAAAAACATTACTTATTACCCTGAAGATAAATTGCCATCAATATATGATTACTTTAAAAATTGAAAATCAAAAAACACATGAAACAATAATATATAAGTCGTAGAATTCTAGATCTTCAGAGCTGAGATCTAGAATCTATGATCTAGAGCTAGATCTAGATCTAGGATCTAAGGGATCTCAACACTTCATTTTCCAGGTGAGATGTCTAAGTTACGAAGACTTAATGAGACTGTTAAAAGTCATATAGCCAAAGCCGAGAGTTAGGGCTAGATATAAAATTTACCAGTTAGAGTTGTTGGTTTTTCAAATCTTTTCACACCAAAAAAGGAATATTGTGGAAAGTAATTTAAATGATATTCCAAGGATTTTGTGCATACAGTATGTGGTTGGGTGTAGATATTTATCCTCAATTGAAAAAAAGTCTGAAATTTTGCCACTTCCTCTAGAGCAGAGGTGATAAATGGCCTTCATTGTGAAGGTCAGTCTGAGGGCCTGTGATATCCCTCTGGGTTCATATGGACTCTGAGTGAGACTTAAGGAAAATAGTGTCATGGTGCTTTGACACTGGAAGGGAAGGCAATGTGCATACCAAGTTTTGGCTTTCCTCTTCCAGGAGCTTGCCCTCAACCTGGTGATAGCATTTTTACTTTATTTTATTAACCACAACTGAGTGCGTCCCTTAAGCACTAATTTAGATACAATTCCATTGTTATTTGGGAAACAAGACATTCTTTTAAAATCTCTTCTAGGGCTATAACAGCAATTAGAGTCACAGTCAAAGAATGTTAGAACATTTAGATATCATCTACCCCAGTAATTTCAACCTAAAAAAATGAACCCCTTTTAAAAATGAAACTTTAAACTTCACTTTAAAGGTAAGATGAGATAAAACAGGATTTTTATCTGATTAAAGCAAGGGTGGGGTCAAGCAAGGAAACTGGGGATCCTAGAAACACAATTTGAAGGCAATGGACTAGGTGCATTTGAAGCAACAACAAATAATCCAAACAAATTTAGCTTACCTACCTTCTTTTCTGGTCTCTGACCTCAATTAGGGGAGTAAATAAAACAGAAGAAAAGAAGGGTGGCAGGAGGGAGTGTGGGAAGGCATAAGAAAGAAAAAAAAGGAAAAGGAAGAACTGGGGAAAGGAAATGAAAGGAAGGGAGGGAAAGAGCAGTGACAGAAGTAGCGATTTCAGCACATTCTTGAAATAATGAAAAAAATCTCAACATAAAAAAGTCACAATGCTTCTCCTCCTCCCTTGCCCCAATATTCGGTAATACCCATAGGCTTAGCTACTTAAAAGAAAATGATGAAAGATAAAGCCTAATTGAAAGGAATAATATTTTTAAATGATTCAGTTTATTATTTCAAATCTAGAGTTTCTAATTATGTTGCTAATGATTCTTTTAACAATGGTTGAGTTTTTATCTTTACTTTCTGAGTTAAGACATTAATTCCCACAGAGAATAAAAAGAGGTAATAGACCTTAAAAAAACAGAAATAATTGAGTTTCCAGGTATTAGATTGTAATTAGGTAGTATTTCTGTCTTAGTTACACCTAAAAGTTTTCTATGTTACTAATAAAAGATATAGAGTGTGATAGGAAATCAATGAAGTGAAAAATTTTATAAAACTATTTTCTAATTTACATTTAATCGTAAATAAAACTCAAAACTAGAACAGCAAAGGAAGCAAATCTTTTCTTTCTTTTTCAAATGCAGAACGACTAAGAACGTAAATTTTTTACAAAGAGACGGAGAAAATGTTTTCTATGCTTAAGTTAGTTTGCTTTAGTTTTTAGTAAAAACCTAAATGCATTTGTTAAATTTATACTGTCTTTGTAATAACAGATAGTATCTAGTTACATATTTTTTTTTCATATAAAAACTAGCTTTGACTAAGTTTAAATTATGAATTAGGAGCAAAAAAGTAGAGGGATTCGAACACATTGACAAGACAGTAAGCAACTCATGAGAATAACTAGAAACAAAAACACTTACCAACTACTTCGTGATCAGTGTGGTTTAGGTATTTTCTGCATATATAAGGCAAGGCTGTCTCACAGTCCCGACTCCTCCAGGCATTTGGCATAAATGGATTAAATGTGCCACAGTGATATTCAACAAATGGGTCAAAATTTATTTCTGAAAATAGAGTGTGCGTATGTGTGTTTAACTTTAGAAGCAAAAGTAGTTAGTTTGGTATATATTGAAATGAAGTTTTAGCATCAAGGAGATAACCCTTCTCTTTGGCATATATGGTAAATCCGATGAGCTCTTATATCTATGATTTTGCAGTTGAAGTCTAGGCATGACACTGAAATGATTTTCCAAAGATAGCAACAGCTGATTTTATTGTTTAAAAGTAGAGAAATATTTTGCTATCTGTGGCTATTTGTAAACAGCTGACTAGAATCTTGGCTCTGACCTAAATCCTCCTGCAACATTGACTAAACACATAGTTTACCTTCTTGACTTCCATTTTCTTGTCTGGAAAAGCCTTATGGGAACTAAGTCAGGCTTAAAAACTTTTATAAACCACTTTCAAAACTAATATGCCTTATATATGTGGGTAATATTGCTGCTTCAGGCCATGGGATGATGCCACCCATTGAAGGTAAATAAAATACTGCAGGTACCTGGATTCCAGTTCAGGTAGTTGAGTGGTGTTCTATCAGACCACTGCCAGCCAGCATTTTCATCCAGCTGATTCAGCCCCATCCACACTTCCACTGCTTCATTGTTCAAGTGCTCTGAAATGAAGAGAAATATAGTTTCAAAAAAAAAGAAAATCAATGTTATTCTTCTATCTCGTTTTCTTCTTCCTGGAGCATCGGATCATACATTAACTCCAGTCAATGACAGAAGAGGGTTTAAGTGTTACTACACCTACTCTGGTGCTTCAGAGTCAAAAAAGCCAGCCTCTCACCATGCTGAGAAGCATAACTGTGAAGTGCTTAATCTAAGCATCCAGAACGGCCGCCTCTCAAGGTGTCATCAATCCATCCACCCAGGAGTGCACAGTTACGCATTTCAGACCATCTGATCTCTGTAAACTTGTGTGCTTAAGGATTTTAGAGGGTGGAGTGGGAAGCGTCCTGGACCACTCTCAGAAAGTCTTTTTCTCTTGCCATGTGTGCCTTGTGCCCTCAGCTTGGACACTCAGGAACCTAGCTAAGGAGTCTGGACTCAAGGGACCAGAGGACCCAGAAGGATCCATAGCGGGTCGAGACATAAAGGCCATGCATCATGCAAATGCTGCTTCAGCTTGGGGTTGGGAGAAGGTTTTCTGTGAGGCTGGCTCGTTGGCCTTTACTCCTAACCACCATGCTACAGCTCCTCGCATTTTAATTCAACACCATTTTGGTTATAAATGCTATGCATTAACATGTACATTGACATGCTCATGTAGAAAAATATAGTTATCGAAATTGTGGGATTAGGAGAACTATTTTCTTTGTTATTTTTTCCTTTTTGTGTACTAAATTTAAAAACTAAAATTATTCAAAAACAAAAGTGTGCTACTTGTACAACAAAATTTGGAAAAAAAAGTGTCAGAAACTTTTAGTGAAAGTGACTAATTTCGTGACACTTCAAATATTGCCATTTAATCTCATTTATTTATTTAGGTGACATTGCTTAATAACAATAAATAAATTTAGATGTACAAGATTATAATTTAATATCTGTATATTTTATTGCATGTTCACCACCAAAAATCTATTTTCCATTCATCGCCATATATTTGACCCTTTTTACCCATGTAACCTTTTAATCTATAAAGGAGAGCATTATTCTCTTTTGGTTCATCTGCTTTGAAATCCATTTTATTCTGAGCCACATGCAGTGGCCCTGCCTGTGACTGAGACCCTGACAGATAAGAGTTATAAATAGGGTGACTATATCTGCCTGGAAAACTCATGGTTTATGCTGGTAGTTCCAGAATAATTATGAATCACAGCTGCTCAAAAGAGTCAGTTTGGATGATCCATGGTATGGTCACCCTTATAAAGGACAGTGTATTCACACAGTAAGACTGTAGCATCCTCTGTGATTGGATATATCAATACAATAGTGGGAAACAAGAGGAACCTAACCCATTTAAGGAAAGAGAAAAATGTGCTTTATAATTTTGAGACCCCAGAAATCACTAAACAGAAATAGCATAACATTCATGGCCTCTTTCTTTCCAAATTTCTCTGGCATTAACACAAACTCTCTTCTTAACGTGGAGTTGATTAGTTCTTTTGGTAGCATGATTTAATTAAATCATATAACACATATCTTGATGACAGGGTGCGTAATAAAAGATGGACTGACAAGATGGAGAAATTTTCACATTTCACATGGGATAAGTACTGAGTGATATTTTCAAATAATCTACTTAAATATGTAAATATTAATTATTCTTATCTTAGAGTTATTTTGAATATTATATATGCAATCGTTTTAACATTTCACATAAAAAGTCATTATGTAATTCATAATCTGTGTTTAAAGATATCAAAACAGTTTATTTTGCTTTAAAACTAAATTGGTTAATAATTCCATAATAACAAACTCAAACCTAAATTCCTCCAGATATTTCTTGTCATTTGTGACAGCTTAGAATATTCCTTACATCATAGTTATTGTTCACCAGTGACTAGCAAGAAACGGTAGACTATTTTCATCATTAAAAAAAACCTTGATCAAAATAGGCTTCGCTCTTTACGAATAGACTCTGTTTTCCTAAATAATCCTCAAAGTCCAATTATAGAATCATGATGTTTAAATCAGAGTCTCTGACATATCTTATTTTTTTAATTATTCAAGTTTGATGAATAAATCCAAACCTTCTTATTAGAAATCCTGGCAGTCAAGAAAGGTAACAACTGTAATTCATAAATACTGTGCAAAATTTTTCATAAAAATCATTATTGGCTAACAATGATTTTATAAATGATTTTAGTCTGTAATATGACTCACTCAAATCAGTTTCAGTAACAATTTCTTACTTTTGTATGTCTGTGGGGAAGGAGGCAGGCATGCACTATTTATACATTTGTTGAAATCTTAAGGAAGATACTCATAACTTTCAAAAGTCTTTAAATGTGCTTCTTCTCTCATCCAGTGAATCTACTACAAACTTACAGAAAAATAATGGGAGATCTATGCACAAAGGTATGTACAGGGATGGTTTGCAAGAGCAATGAATAAGTAAATAAATAAAAACAAAAAAAAATTGTATCTATTTCTATCTAGTAGATTAGATAAATATATCACTGCTGACCTATAATACTATGTAACCGTTAAAATTATGATGTAGATCTATGTTTACAAACATAGACAGATGTTCATTATATGAAGATAAATGAAACAAACATATTGCCAAACCGCATGCATAGTTGTTAAATGTTTAGCATACACTGAATGTTTGTTGTGTGTACCAGGCAGGCACTTTTCTAAGACTTCACTTGTGTTATAACATGTAATCCACACTACCAAGAAGTAGGCATTATTATTGTTTCCATTTGATAGAGGGAGGAAGGAAGTTGAGGCACAGTGAGGTCAAGTCACTTGCCTGGGTAGCCTTGCTCATAAGTGGTAGAAATAGGATTCAAACTCAGCGGCTCTCTGGTCCCTGCTGCTAACCACTGTGCAATAGCTGCCTCCTATTTTAATTCAGTACCATTTTTCATAAATACTATGTATATGTATCCATGTTTTGCAGAAAAATATGGTTATCTATAGATTATAGAACTATGGGAGACTTTTATTTTTCTTTCTACATACTTGAAATTTAAAAATTATTCGAGAAAAAACATGCACTGCATGTGCAATGAAATTAGAGAAAATAGTGTCAGAAACTTTTAATGAAAGTGACTAATTTTGTGACACTTCCAAGTATTTTAATTTATGAATGGCTTGATTATTTACTAATAGAAACTGAATGGCTAAAATCTCTTGCAGAGCAAGAACTTGCACTTAAGTTTCCCAGATCCCATTGCTAGAACTACTAACTCTCTTGGGTCCCTTGCTGGGGCCTCGACTTCTCTTCTTTAAGGGGGAAAAAAATAAGGAAGACATGACTGGGAGCCAAATGGAATGGCCTGGGGTTCAGGCCAAAATTTGGGGTTTGAGTTTGGACCATATTAACAAAAGAAGAATATTTTCCAAGGAACATTTTTTTTTTCAGAATATATCATTGCATACATGGATGTAATTGTTAACAACCATCATTTTAATTGTATCAATATCAATGTTCACCTACTTACTTCTTAGAAACTTTTCTTCAGTATCATCTGCAATACTTAGTAAAGAGCCTCCTTGCATCTGGCATGAAGAATGTGCCTCGCTCCAGGAGAGTGATGAAAGCAAGTTGAATTGGTAGCAAATGTGTGAACTGAGATCTTTGTCCCAGACAGCGTCACAACTCACCTCTGTTGATGCTGCAAACAAAGTCCATTGAAACATTAATTATACTCTTATTTTATCTATACAGCAATATATTTCTAAGAGAAATTTGAATGAGATGAATCCAACTTGCAACCTTTTAAATTTTCGCGCCTTATCAATTCTTGATTAGGTTTCTACGATGAAATCTGCATTGTTATCCCATTGGCACTTTATGGTTATACTCTTTCAAGAGTTAAAGAAAATTCTAGAAATTATCAATAAAGAAGCTATTATCATTTCTGGGAAAATAATAGATTCCACTTTAAGGAGAAGAAAATAGAAGAGAAGTACTTTTTAAAATAATATCTGAATTCTTCAAAAAGCTGTCATTTAGAACTTTTTACTGAAAGCCCTGTGCATTTAATTATTGCTTGAGATAGACATAAATGTTGTTTCAAAAGGCTTCCCCCTCTAAATAACAAAATGTTAGAGGAAATAAAGGATATAGTTGAAATGTGAGTCTATAATGAACATAGTTTTGAAATAAGCATTGAGAATAGGAACATTGATATTTTGTTTAAGAAAAAATTCTTTTGGTCAAAAGGAAGAAAAACAAAATCCACTTATAAGACATTAGCCAAGGATTGCATAGCATGTTTAACAGTAAATTTAATAAAGTATAAAATGCGAATCTGAAATCTGAAGTTTTTTGAGACTAAGACTCAGTTTGGGGTGTTTTTGCTAAAATTTTAAATCAAAACTCAACATAAACTAAGCAGCTACAACAATTACTAAAGTCTAACTCAGCCAAAGAATTTCAGAATGTAGAAAATGTAAATCATACTACAGCGTGAGTGTAGCTGAACAGGCAATTTGCTAAAATCTTGAACAGCCTTTCCCATATTATAATCCACAGAATAATACAACTTTAATTGCTCCCCAGGAAAAATCCAGGACAGAGTGCCTGTGTAGCCTCCTCTGGTAAACTTATAATATACATGAGGATCTTAGTGGCTCTGAGAAGTTCTGTAGTAAAGAAACAGCTTACTTTTAATTCAGTATACTTCAAATTTATTTGAAAATTAATTCTTTTTTGTTTTCTTTTTTCCCACAATAGTTAGACGGTTCCCTTGTGAATGTGGAAAGTTTGTTTTGATGTCTGGATGCAACATGCTTTCCCCAGAACTGACTTAGTTAACCAGACGTTTTTAAACCACATGTAAATCTAAGGCTGTCTGTAGAATTTCCTGACTGATACATATATTTATAGAAGGATATAAGAATGAAGGACAGAAAACAAGGCCATCAGCAAGTTAAATTGAAGAAAAGGAAGAGAAAGGAAGGAGGAAATTTTCAGTAATCATTTTGCCCTCGTGGCTGAAATTTCTGCAGTGAGATTGAGACCTTAGAGATTGTCTTCAGTTAAAATGCCAGGACATTCCTGAGATGGACAACTCACTAAGTGTTATCCAACATGAGTTCGGCCCCATTCGCCTGATGTGACAGCTGAGGCCATAAGGGAGGAGCAGGGGGAACTTTTACAGTTAAAGCGTGCATAAGAATTGTTTAGCCTGCTTGTAAAAAATGCAGATTCCTTATGTTCAGTCTCAGAGATTCTGAATCACGAAGCCTGGGATTCAGGAAACTGCATGAAACACATTCCTGATTTTTAGACAGATGGTCCATGAAATAAACACTGGAAATATTGGCTTGAAAAAAAAAAATTCAAAGCAGGTCTGAGTAGACTTTGGAACTAGAAGAATAGATCTGGGAATAGGACTGAGGCAGAAACACCTACCTGCCTCTCATCTCCTGCTGTGGTGGAAGATTCAACAATAAATCCTAATTACAAGCACCCAGTCACATCGTAATAAGAAAAGGTCTCATTGATCTCATTTCCATTCTTGCCAAGAGTCTGTCCTGTCTTTTTAACAGGACATAGATTGAGCTATGTAGACACACCTTTTGCAGTAACTTGCCTGAATTCTCTACCTTAAACAATTAGTGAGAGGCTCGTCGGTGATCTTCTCCGTGTTGAAAATTACATAGTCTAGTTTTATTAGATTTCCCTTGTTTTGGATTATCTGTGCCAATTCTTCAGATTAATCAGAGTCTTATTAATGGAACGAAAACGTCTCCCTGGGCCAGATGCCGTGATGTGCTGCCTGGTCTCCCTTCAGGCCCGAAGGCTTTTTTTCCCCAGCTGCCAGCAGAAATCTCTCAATGTTAAGCCTTCTTCAAGGATTGCCTTAGTTGAAGAGTCTCTTTGCCCAATGTCACTCTCCCTTCTCAAGGGCAGCTGGCAAACCATGACTGGTTAGTGCAGGGCTATAAACCCCTCCTCTTACCCTACTAGGAGCAAATCCAGCTTGAAAGCACCTTATAGAGTCAGTCAGGCCTGCATCGCAATCCTTCTGATCCTGCTCTCTTTTCTTCTTTTCCACTGTATTGATCGTGAGAGCACTCCCCAAGAAACGTCCTGCAGGTTAATCTCTGTCTCAGACACTGCTCTCTGGGAACCCATTTGGCACAGACTTCCATGTTGGCCTGAGGCCTTCGCATTTATTTTAGTTCTCTTGCTTCTTCGCAATCTCTCTTTCCAAGCCACTGAAAATGCAAGATCAAAGGCGGGTGTCTCACATACATTTAATTATTTTGAAAATTTAGAATCTAAGGTCTGGCATTATATTGTTATATTTCCCTGCATTTTTTATTGTCTTTTATATGATCTCTTCTGTTGCTAAATTACGAACTCCTTGAGGGAATCAACTGTGTTATATGTATCTTTGAATCTCCTATTATTTGATGAAAGATTACTATTAAGGATGTTAGCTGTGTTTTTTTCTAATAGATTCTCCTTGTCCATTGAAATTTCCTTCTATTCCTAGAGCGTTTTTTTTTTTTTTTTGAGTTTTTGTTTCTTGACACGGAGTGTGAAATTTTGTCAAATGTTTTCTGTATCTATAGATGATCACGTGTTTTTTTGTCCTTTACTTATCGATATGGCTATTACATTAATCGATTTCAGATTTTAAATCCAGCTTGCATTCTTCGGATAAATTTCACTTGGTCATGATATACAATTCTTTTTATATATTGTTGAGTTCTGTCAGTATTTTGTTGAGAGTTTTTGCATGTACATTCATATGAAACATTGTTCTGTAGTTTTCTTTTCTTGTGATATCTTTGTCTGGTTTGGGTACCAAGATAATTATGGCCTCATAAAATAAATTGGGAAGTGTTTCCTCCTTTCCTATTTTTCCATTTACTCTTTAACGCACTTAGAGGATATCTTGTTAAGGCCGTCAATGACTTCCATATTGCCAAATCCAGCAGTTTCAGATCTTGTCAAATCAGGCCCTTTGGAAGCATTTGGCAAGTTGAACTCCCATCTTCTCTGTCTTCCTGCCTTCACATGCCTGGCTACCCTTCTACCTCTATAGCCACCCCTTCTTAGTCTCCTTTGCTGGTGCATTTTTATATACTCAAACTAAATGTTGAGGTCTGATGACTTGGCCCTGAGTCCCCCTCCTTTTTATTTTATACACTCTCTAGATTACCTAACCCATTCCCATAAAACTCTCTTGTATAACTCTCAGATGTATAGAGACCTTTATGTTTGACTGCTTAGTCCACAACTCCACACGTTTGACTCACATATAATATGTCCCAATTTGAATACTTGATTTTTCTCTCTCAAATCTGTTTCTCCATTAACTTAGCTATACAGAAACCTGGAGTCTTAATTAACACCGCACTTTCTCCTGTGCCCTCAAAGTCTGTCCTTACTCTCACTGGTTTAAAGACCTATATATAATTTTTCAGGTTTGACCATAAGCAATCATGAAGGCTTTATCTGGCAGGTTTCAAGGGGGAAAGCTGCCCTCCCACACCAGACTTCATACATAGCCAGGTTCAAGGGAAATTAGATCATTCCAGAGGTTAGTATCCTAAAAAATATCTCAAACTAACTAATAATGACTATCCAACTGTGTAAGACATGCATCCAAAAGGGGTCTAGATGGCCAAGAATTGACTTGAAACAAACCCAGAGAGATTCCTATATACCATCCTTGTTCCTGAAGATCTACAGTGACAGATGTTTTATTGAATTCTTCACTGCTGGTATGTTCATACATGTGTTTATTAATGCTAAATTTAAATTTCGCTCACTTACAATCAACTTTCTAAAAAAGACAACAACATCATTTTATATCGTGATACTAAAACAAACAAACAAAAAAAAAACTTCCATGTGAGAAAGATGAGATACAATAATACAAATCTTTAATTTATTCCACTCACTCTTCTATGTCTTATCCACTTGTTGACCTCATGGAAAGAGCTATCAGCTTGCTCAAATTTCAGTCTCTGACACATCATTTTGAGTTATGTCAGTCACCAGGAACCAAAAGTAACAAGAAAGAAAGAAAACTGGCACTATAATTTAGCACCGTACAAATAAACATGCTCTCTGCTGGTTGTGATCAAGAGAGTTGGAATCTGGCAGGCTGTCAAGCGGAGGAAGCCTCTGAGCCGTAGGAAGCTGAACAAATAGATAGTCTGGAGAGTGGGAAGCCCTGAGCACCACTAAACCCAAGCTTCCACCTGGGAAACCATAATTGGCTAAAGTTACAAAGGATGGTGACAGCGTTCTTTGCAAAGACTCAAGGAGAATACTTTCTTTGAAAAAATGTCCCTAGTACTAGGGTCATATAAAACATATGTTAATTTTATTGGTATTGGTCTATTTATTTTTAATAATGATATATATTATAGGTGAAAATGGAAAGAGAAAATAATGCAAACAATATGACATCTAATCCAAGGATCCAAGGAGGGCAGGATTACATGAACATACAGCTACATACATGCATTCAGATAGAGAAGGTTGACGATCTGATAGTATTTTCAATAAATAAATACTTTCATGCTGGTTGGTGAATAGCTGCTGTTCTGGGCTTCTTGAGTGCCCTTTGTTACCCCAGTTTTTCCTGTACCTCTCCCTACACCTCACCTCCTCACATTCCAGAAGCTAAGGGGTTAATTACAGCAGTGGGACCCCTGGGCTCCTAACACCCACATTAAAAGTCTCCACTTGAATTGATCTGTAGCCCATATTATATTGATTGTTAAATGTCTTACTTGCACCCCTGAATATAGATATATGTATGTTGCATAGCATTACCTCTATATTATGAATTGTTTGGTAAAACATTATATGCAGCAGGATGACCTGGGCCACTTGTCAAAAATGCAGATGCTTGGGTCTCAAACACTGGACCCACTGAGTTTCTGAGAGAGGGCTAGGATACGTGTTTTTAATTTTCTCCAGGTGATTCTAGAGCATCATATCAAACATAGTCTGCATTTTCTGGCATAAACTTTATCTGTTTGTCCTGTATTCCTCTAGATGCCCAATTCTTTGAAGGAGAGTCTTAAGCCCTAACGCTCTTGGTATCCACCACTATGCCTAGCTTAGCGATATGGACAGACAATAAAAAGGAAGTTTCATTAATTCAGAAGTGCATGCTGAAAGGATTGGTTAGGTTTGACGATGATAGGATGATGATGACAGCGATGGCTAATCCTGGTGAGCGCTTATCATTTGCCATATACTATAAGTGCCTTTGATGTATCATCTAATTGAATCTTTTCAAAAGCCTCATAGGTACAGTTATTATCTCTGTTTTATGGTGAGACTCAAGATGTCATCATTGGGAGGAAAGATTCCAATCTTGGTCTGTCTAGTTTCAAAGTCTATACTCTGTCTTCTTCACTAAGCCATACTGGCTTTTAGATTAGAAAACTAGTCTACAAGTAGTCTTTAAATCCAATTCTTTGGACTTGATTTCTTTGATTTGCTTTTGTTTCAAATTTCTTTGTTGTATTTTGTGATATATGTAGAGGGGAGGTAGACATGGAAGATGAAGAGAGTGTAAAAGCTTTTCTCTCTGACTCTCAGGAACCAAGGTGAAGGAAGTTAGATATAGAAGATATGTATAAACATTCCTCAATACTTAGGAACCATTGGAAACCTTTTAGCTAAATAAAAATAAAGTAACATAATAAAGTACTAACTGAAAAAATGTTAGAACATTGTAGCTGTCACTGGATATTGAAAATCAAATTAAGAAGAGAAAAAAGTTTGAGGTTATACCTAGAAATTAAGTACTAAGGAAAAGGAATGAAGATGAGAACTCATTGTCAAGAAATAATTAGAGGAACTGCCATTTTAGAAAGATCATCAGCTGATGCCTGGACTTGACAATGGCAAGACAAGCAGTCTGGACATGGAGAAATTAAGGCAGCTCATAAGAGAAAGTGGATTGAAAGGGTAACTGAGCTTTATACTCATTCAGGTTTGTTTTGAAGTATTTTGCCCGGAAGCTGAGATTAATGAGATCACAGAGTATTATAATTTGATTCCAGTTAAAGCATCCTTATACACTGGGCTTAATGAAGAATAGCTAATTAACATCTTTTGAATGTAAGGGTAAAAAAAAAGACTGTACATCAGGATTGTCTTTTCAAGGCAAAAACAAACCAAAAATCAAATCTGGATAAATAAAATCAGAGTGCTTATTTAGACTTCAATATATCAATCCTGGTGCTTTTCTTTAGATACAGATAACTTCCCAATCATCTTTGATTCATTCATGATATATGAAGAAGAGAAGATTTCATTCTTACTGGGATCTGGGCAAAATCCCCACTTCTCATCTCTTTCATATCGGCTCGTCGTGGCACACCACAGTAATCTGTCGTCCCGCCCTTCCTGGGTACATTCATAATGCCACTGGTGGTTGAACTGGAAAGGAAACATGCAAGGTGTCCCATGGGCATTCCCTTTGAGAGTATACAAATCTAAGAGAAGAAAAGGACAAAGTCAAATACATATTATGTCAGCGTGATCTTTGGAAACTGTCATAGAGTCGATGCATTTTTTTAGTTACTGAAAACCTACCATGAGCAAGGCCCTTGTAGAACCTCTCTGTCTAGTGAATGTAAAAGTGCAAGACTTAGTGCTAGGTTCAGAGAACATGCTCATAAATGCTGTGTTTATATATTTATCTACTTGTTTATTCACTATGGTGCACTGCTACAGTAGCACACATATTTGTGAAAGGATGAAAAGGAAAATCTAATGGAGATTTTACCTGAAAGTATTTTCCAGTCCCTAAATACATCAGTCATCAGCATCTAAACCTCAAGAGCTTCATAAACCTTTATTAATTTATGAATCTAACAAATATATATTGAGCATTTAATGTGCCACTGGGGACATAATAGTGAATAAACCACAAAAGTTCCCTTTCATATGGAGCTTTGGTTCTACTGGGGAGAGACAAAAAGAGAGCAAATACTCAAGTAAACATATAATTTCATGTAGTCGTAAGTACAATGATGAAAAACAAAACAGAGTAAGAAAACAGAATGACTCTGCATGTGTGAGTGTGTGTGTGTGTGTGTGTGTGTGTGTGTGTGTGTGTGTGTGTAAAGGGGTAGAGAGCCACTATTTTGGCTTGGGTGCTTAGTGAAGACCTCTCTGAATGAGAACTGGTAAAACGAGGATACAAGTATTTGGAAAAGAGTTATTCTAGCTGAAGGAACAGCAAATACAAAGAACACATGAGAAGAGCGAGTGTGGGATGCCTGTGGAAGAGCGCGGAGGCATGATGGGAGGTGGGGTCAGGGAAGTACTGGAGTGTCCGCTCACAGAAGCTGTCTCTGCCATGTTATGAACTTTGGCCTTTACTGTGAGGGTAGTGGAAAGTCACTACTGGTGGGTTTGAATGAGAAAGTCACATAATCATATTTCCGTTTTTAAAGACTCTCTGGGGTGCAGTGTGGCACACAGAACCCCCAAGAGAGGGGGTAAGGTGAGATGACTAGCTGGGATATAGTCATGTAGAGAGACAATAGTGCTGAGGTGGCCTGCTGGCTGCTTTCTCAGAGTATTTCAATAATTCGTTATCCTTGGCCTTAAGCAGAAAACAACAAACTTCTCATGACTCAACTGGGGCTTTCCGTGATGAGGGGGATCAGGGCCACCCTCAATTAAGTCAGTAGGTCCTGGAGGGAAAAGGCTGGCTGTGAAGATTCCCACCCCTTTCCCACAGTTAGCGGGGGCTGGACCGAGCTCACACGGCATCACCAGTCCTAGAGGTTAAGGCAGTTTAGAAATTACTGGTATTTCAGGACACATCCCCCTGTTTCAACCACTGCCTTCTGTTCAGTCTTCCCCTGTGTGCATTGCAATTGTGGGTATATAGCTAAAATGTTAACATAGAGCAAAATGTCAAGTTCTTTCTTAGAACTGTAGATTATTCAGAGAGCTGGTTTGCAGCACTTCATCGTAGTGGGTCCCCAAAATAGCTTGCTCTTAGCTTTGTCTCTTTTTACTAGTGTTTTATAGATACAGGAGAAAGTCCTGTCTTGGGTCTTAGGAGTTCCTTTCTCTGCTTCCAAGGACTGGTATAAAGTTCTTAGAAATATATGCTCTTAAGCCATAATTCTACAGAGCACCATGAAGGCAGAGACCACATCTGTCTTCTTGACCTTTGTAAAGCAAATGCCTGCACTGTGCCTGAGACACAGTCAGCCCTCAGTAAATGTGTGATAGATGATGAGTGGATGGGTGAATAAGGGAAGAGCTCTACAAAACAGAACCCCAGAAACAAGGTTGGGGCATCAGGATTTAACTATGCTGCTTTCTTTCTTCTATTGTTTTTATTTTTTCCTGTTTAAAAATGCCAACTATTACAGAACTATGCAACATGAAAGCCTCTCTCCCCCAAATCATGTTTTTCCATTCTCTGGCACAGACCAAATAACCCCTGACAACAGTCTGTCTTTAAATGCCTTGTAACATGACCATCACGTGAATGCCAGCCAGGCCCTGGAGGCACTGAGGCGCTCTGCAGACACACTCCATCCATGGGACTGGGTTTCTACCGTAAGAGAAATGGTGGCAGGAGAGGTTCCTATATTTGTCTTGCCAAATCTTTAATTTCAAAGATCTTTTCCTTCCTCCTTTATTTTCTCTCTCCCTCTTGTCCTCCTGTTTTTTCTTCTTTTTTTTCCTATTGATTCCCAAAGTAAAATGTTTTCTCCTCTAATACCTTTAACTTCCGCTTCAGAATTTAGGAAGTCCATTCCAAGACTCCAATACTCTTTTTATGATAAGCAAGTAAACAACTAAAATGTATTTAGCAGAAGTCCCCTGAGGTTCCAGAGGCTGTGTGCCTCTTTGATATGTTTTATAAATCTTTACTTATGGGCAAACTTTCTAATATGTCATTTCATGAGTACTTTGGTCTAAATTATTTTTTACCTTTGTGCAGATATTCACAGATGCCTCCGCTGCCTGACACGTAGGAAATCCACTTGTGAAGATATTTCCGGGAGGCCACCAGCGTGTTGTCATGCTTCACCTGTACCATGTACTGGAGCGGGCCAGTGATCATCTTCCTGTTACAGTGCCACCTCAAGGAAACGTGTGTGGAATCGCATTCATATATGCTTAATGGCTGCTCCGGATCAGATAAATTCAGACCCAGGCAACCGCTACCTCCTATGTTAAAGAGGTGATGGTTTGAAACCCATTTCCACAGCATGTACTTATTTGGTGGTTTGCAGTTCTCCAGTGTTAGTACAGTTTTGCCTGCTTGAATGCATTTCTTGAGGCTCTCACTTTGGATAATGAATATTCCTTTATCTGAAACAGCAAAATAGAAGATATGGTATGCAACTTTCATATAGAATAACTAGCATCATGAGGATGCTAGTGTACGTGCCTAAGTTGTGATGTCACAACTAGCAGCCATTTAGAACAGATCTGGAGTTGATGGACAAAGTCCATCAGAAAGACTTTATTTGCTCAAAACAGAGGAGTTTTTTGGGAAGCACAGAAGGGCTTATTGGAACTAATAAGAGACCTCTGATCCGAGACCTCCAAGGCCCTTTGCTAACAAGGGATACCTGTCAATCTACTCAAGAATGGTACTGATAGAGAAGGCACATGCCACAATGAGATAGAGAGCAGGCCTCAGTAATAATACTCAGGACTAGATGGGAGGGCCATTGGGTGTCTGAAGGTATGGTGACACTTTGGTTTTCTTCAGACAAGTGCCTAAATGTTAGGAACATAGCAGCTGAATCAAGAGCCAGTAAAATGAAAATTTCTAATCAGATTCCTGTAGAAAACCCAAAGGATAGATGTGAAGTTCTGCTTTGTGTCTTGATACAAGACACCATGCTAGTGAGAGAAGATATTTCTCTATATTCCTTTTCTGTGCTGGGTCCAACAGGAATAGAAAGGTGGGGACATTTGCTATGGGAATGGCCTCTTGCAGGAGCAGTCTTGTTGGGTAGACTGGGCAGCAGCAGATAGGTACCCAGAACACTAGCCGAGGCCCCACACCTAGATACGCGAGGGGTATAGAAGCAACATGAGGGCAGCAAGCACACAGGCCACATGGAGACATGGAGAAAGTAGGTATTTTGTGATATACCCTCGAAGCTCCAAACCCCTGGAGACAGAAGAAGGTACTTGGGTGAGTTTCCCTGGGAAAAGCTCCCAGGGTCCAGCCAGGGAGTATGTGTTAGCTACCTCCCTGCTACCTGACTTTACCTCAAGTTGCTGGCCTGGAAGGCACCTGCTATAAAACAATTAGAAATTTGTTCTCTCACAATATATTTTTTTCTTTTGAGTTGATTTTCGTATCATATAAGGTGAAGGTCCAATTTCATTTCTTTGTATGTGGGTATCTAGTTTCCCAGTATCATTCGTTGATGAGACTATTGTTTCCTCATTGTGTATTCTTGGCATCCTTATTGAAGATCAGGTGACTATAAACTCATGGATTTATTTCTGGGCGCATACGTATTTACGATTGTTAAATGTTCCTGGTGAACTGACCCTTTATCATTATATATTGTATTTATCTTTTGTGATAATTTTGGATTTAATGTCAATTTTATAGACATTCCTGCTCTCTTTTGGTCTTCATTTGCATGAAATGTCCTTGCATTCCTTCACTTTCATCATATATGTGTTGTTACATCTAATGTGAGTCTTCTTTAGACAGTATACAGTTGGATCTTTTTTTTTTTTTTAATTCATCCAGCCAGTGTCTTTTGACTGGAATTTAATTCACTTACATTTAAAGTAATTATTGATAGGGAAAGACTTACTATTACCATTTTGTTAATTGTTTTCTATCTGTTTCTGTAGTCATTTTGGCCTCTTTTTTCTCTCTTGCCATCTTCCTTTGTGTTTTATTGATTTTTTAAATATCGATATGCTTTAATATCTTTCTATTTTTCTTTCATGTGTTATCTATAGGTACTTTCTTTGTGGTTACCATGGAGCTTAGACATAAAACATAGTTTTAGCAGTCTATTTTAAGTGAATAACAACTTCAATCATACAAAAAAATCTACCTTTTTTCCTCTTTGTGTTATTGATGCTACAAATTACATCTTTATATATTGCGTACCAAGTAATAGGTTTTTTGAAGGTAGAACTCATGTCTAACATCTTTAGTCTAAGCACTTTAGTATAAGAGTATGGTGAGCACATCAGAGATGTTCAGTAAATGCTGACATTGATGAAACATGCCTGCAACTGCAGCTTAGGCCTCTGGTTGCTGAGGTTACTCAGCTCAGCACATCTGGTCAGGTCCAAAAGCTTTTATGTTTTCGTGTAAGCTAGGCTCTCCTCTTATATTTAACTTCCTGTCCAATCTTCAAATACCGGAAGGGACATTATCAGGTTCCCTTAAAATGGCTGTGATTTAGGGCAAGTCGTGTCGTACATCAGGAGCATAGCAGGAATAGGCAGAGGCTTTCTAGAGATTTCAAACAGTGCAGAACGAGACTCCCCACATACTGCTGCATGGGGACTGAGCTTCATTTTGGTAAAAGTTCTTTTGGTTTTTGCAAAGTTACTGAGGCCAAGAAGAACTGATTTATAGTAACCAAAATCATTTAAGACACTGTTAAAAAAAAAGATTGTCCATGTATAAATGAAAGCTATATTTCATTTAATAATTGATATCTTACTTATAATCATATATTTGAGGAGTTGAATTAGTTGTCAGAAAATTGCTTTGATCACCATACATCAGAGCAAAAGAGAAGGTAGTGTGTGTTGGGTGTGGGGGAGGGGTTGAAAATGAATGGTTTTAGGGAGATTTCATTTAGATCAGGAAATTTGTTTTCTTAATGAAGGCTATGTCTGTATGGTTATTAGTAATAGTCATTCAAGATCAAATCTTCCTCTTGCCAATGTGATGTGGACTCTGATAATTAGCCTTTACAACTCTCCTTTTCACCTTTTTGTGCCTCGGTAGACTGTTAACCTTAACTTCTGTTGCAATATACTAATTATTTTCTAGGTAGCTCAGAGTTCCATTAAGATTTTACTAAAGGCTAATTATTTTACTGTAATTGTTCTGTACATATATTCAAATACATCTAGCTCTGCAAGTTACTGGAGGGACTTCAGCACTCTGGGCCTCAGTTTATATACTCAAGATAGGTGAGAAGACTACCCGGTTAGAGGTTAAAAGCTCTGGAATCATGCATACTTACCACAGACTAGTCTTGTAACTTTGGGCAAATTTCTTGATTTCTGTGAGCTTCACCTTTCCTCTGTGAACTATAAGTATGTATGACACTGACCTCAGAGGGATGTTTAGAATATTCTATTAAGTAAGCCATGCAAAGCACACCACACATTACTTTGGTGTAAGAAGACCTCAGTGAATGCTAGTTGTTGTCGTTATTATTATTATCCCTCTGGCTTCCTGATTCTTTGTTTATAGATCCAGGTGCAGATTTGGTCGAACACCTGTAGAGTGTAATCTGAGCATCCCCCAAAGACTTCTCTTGTTTCATTATTAACATGAAAGCTCATTTTTACTTAAGCTTCTGCAGCATACAGTGGGTATAGACTTTTTAGTTTTAAACAATCCTTAAATACTACACTTTCAACTTTTATGAAGAAAAAATACTCTTCAAAAGCAAGATAACAAAATTCTTGTCTTGTTTGTTCAAATATATGTGCAGCTATGAATTGAGTCTTCACTTGTTCATCTTTTCCACTATCTACCTGTAAAGTCCATACTGCAGCTCTTTTATAAGAAAGAGAGATACACGATGCTGACAAGCAGCATATGGATGGTCTGTGAGTAAGTGGACATGGAAATTATACATCACTAAAATTTTGGGTGAATAATGTTTTTAAACATTCAAATTATGAAATATTAAAAGAAAAGGGGTGGTAGAATCAGAATGTCTATATTCACACCAGTGGCCATAAAAGTACCTTTCCAAAGCAGAAGATATTAGACAGGCTTAATCCCATGTTGCTCAATTTTAGGTTGTTATTACATTTCCATGCCCAGCTGGCTTCCGAATATAGCTTTGGAAAAGTTCTTCGGAATGTTTCATAAACAAGTAGCTCTGGCTTACCAATAACAATAAACCTGTCACCTCCAAAAGAATACTATGTCATGCTAAGCTAAAAAATGACACAAGCTCACTTTCCCATTAAGCTATAATAGAATCTTATCCTAGCACCATTAATCTCCATAAATTCACTGAAGAGAAAACAATTGTTTTCAAATGAACTATGAGGAGACCCAATAAAGGTATCAATATTCCAATTATTATTGTATGCATATATTGGTTCTCTGAAACAAAATGTAATGCCAAAATAAGCCACCTTGTGTCTATAGTGAGATTTCAAAAAGGATGAAAATCAAACGTGGGAGGAATCAAGATTGATTATATATGTCAAGGACATCAGTTATGCTTGAACACTGATTAAGTGATTAATGAAGTACTGCCAGAACTACTAAATCTCTTTGCAGTAAAATGTTATTATGTTTTCCTTCATAATTATAAGTTTAGGAGGAAGAAAAAGATTGATTTATTAGAAGTAACTTATAAACTAATTTTCTTCCTTTTTTTAAAAAAAATAAAATCCATAGAAGACAGTGGTTCTGCTTTTTTACTTCTCAGTTCCTTTTAGGATAGCATTTTGGACTCACTCTTGGCTCCACAGGATAACATGCAATTTTCTAAAAAACGAGAGGAAAATGCTTCCTTGATCAAGTTTAAGGTAGTCCTTTCATGATTGCATGTTGAATGTTCATTCATTCATTCATTGACACTCATTCCGTGGGTGCTGGTTATGTGGTGGGCACTGTGTAGGGTGCTAGAGTGAGAGAGACAGAAATTATTTGCCTAAATATCTGTTCCTTGAAACTGTATCTATTTGTTCTAGAATCATGAGAATTCTCTTAGTTAATAAAAAGAAGAGAGTCCTGTCATTTTCAAAGAAATCATTATTACACTTAAAAGAACATCTTTAAAAAAAGTGAAAAAAAGGAAAAACAAATAAACTAAAATTTAAAACACTTAACTGGATCCTCAACTGATATCATAAGTGAGGTGGACGTGACTCCTCAGTGTCTTGGGCCTTTCTGGGTGGTGGGTGTGTGGACACATGTACTAGCCCATTTTCTGGGGACAGCACAACAGCACTGGAAGAAATACGAACATGGCAGACAAGGCTAACTTTACCCATAAATGCAGACCACTAACTTCAGAGCTGGGTAGGACTATAAAGCTCATTTTATTGAACTCTTCTACATTTTTTCCCCAAATCCACTTTGTCATAAATTTTATAGCCGCATACTCGATGAAGACCATATAGGTCTAGGTCTAGTTTTACTTACATACATTCATTTATAATCTAGAAAAATGAAAAAATGAACTGTGTAGATTATTGCAATTTAAAGCAGGAGATTCGAAATTTCAAACTAAGAGTTATTGAGTGCCTAATATTCCATATGTTAAGAATCCTGGCAATACATCATGAAATATACAGAAAAAACTATAACTTAACTTCAAAAGATATCTTGATATATAAGCACAATGAGGTAGAAGCCAGGGGTAGAAGGGGCCAATTTGACCTAGAAGATCAAAGAAATCTCTCTCTCTCTCTCTCTCTCTCTCTATTTCTCTTTGTCTCGACCTTCCCCCCCCCAGCCCCGCCCACACACACACACACTTTCATTAACAAACATTTATTAGGGATCTAATATTTGTCACACATGGAGGTACATTGTTTAATAAAACTAGCATGGATGTCTGTCTTTATTACAGAGGGAGGGTTCAGGATAGTGGAGAAGATTTATAAATGGAGAGGTGAGGGGTCAGGGAAAGGGACATTCTGGACAGAGCAAATGTCACCAAAGCTCAGAAGCGATAAAAATAATCAGCTCTAGGGTGATGAGAATCTAGCTATATAAAAAGCGTTAGTGGTCATAGAATATGAAGTCGTATGATTTGGGGTCATTTTATAAAGAACTTGAATTTTATTCAGAAATTTGTATATTATCTTCAGATGAAAGGGAGCTTTTGGAACAAAAGAAGGCATGACTGAAGCTGTGGTGTGAAAGACGAATCATTCAACAAAAACACTTATTGAGCAGCTACTGTGTCCCCAGTGTTGTTTTAGGAGCTGAGAATATAGACATGAAAGCAAATGCCCATGTTCTTGCCCCCAGAGGATTTCTCATTTAGGTGAAATGGGACAGTCCGTGAGTGGAACTGGAGAACAGTCTAGGGACTATGGCTATGATCCAGCAAGGGAGAGAGAAGGTGCCACTTCAACTGGTGGTGATGAGAAAGGAGGAGAGAGAATGGTTAGACTCCATGTCCCAGAGAGAGAATTCAAAGAGGGAAATGATGACAGGGTTTGACGATTGATGGAATGTGAGGATTCTGGAAAAAAGTCGTTGTAACTTGTTTTCCGGCTACAGGTATTTGGTTGGCTGCAAGATGCTTGCCAATTCCTAGGATACCTTGAGGCTGGAATCAAAACCCTGGGGCTGTTATTACAGCTTGATCCAATGGTTTGAACAGTGCAGACTGGGGGTACTCAGGGGAGGTTTCTCTTGAGGCCCTCCCACTCCACTTTCAGTAGCCCTTCTGATCACCTCCACCCGGCTTTCGATGTCCCGTTCTGCTTTACATAGTTCTTCTCTTAGAACCGGATGAAGGTTTAAAGTTTTAAGTGAAGAAAGTATTGTTTGAAGTGTTAAGCCTGGGTGAGATCTCTGTACTGTCAGTAAAAAAAAAAAAAAAAAAAAAAAAAAATTGAAGCAAACAAAACAATTCTTGAAGAAATACTCTTTTTATGGTGGCTTTTAGGCAAGCAAAGGGCTTTCTGGTATGTAATAAATTGCACCATGACAGTGGCCACCTAATGCAATACACATATAAAGTCAGCCTCTGTGCCACTCCATGTTAAGGGAATGGGAAGAAAAGTTCAAATGCACTGTTCACATCAAGGGCAATATTTTAGGAAGCCGCAGCCTGCCAATTGAAATCCAATTTCAATCTCCTACCCCATTCCCCTGAGCTTAAATTTCTTCTACTCCATTCACTGACAGAGCTGACGCTGAGCTCACATACTTCCTGCCTTGTATCATGTCTCAAATCTGCCCAGTTCCTTGCTGTTCTGACAGTATTTTAGTTTTGGAACTGAAGGGGTCCAGGAAGTAGCCTGGAGGGCATCTCTGCGTTGCGACCAACCTAGAAGCGAGCAGCTTCTCTCTTGAGATTTGTTGACCTTTTCCAGCTACACAAATTTAAGTTTGTCTCATTCAGTGAACAATGGCTTCAGATCTGATTGTGTTCCTTACTTAGATTACTCTGTAGCAAGAAAGAATGTCGTAAGCAGTAGAATCAAGTCCCATTCATGGCCGAATGATGACAAAAAAATCTGGATTCTTAACATAACTTTCCAAACCAACAAGCAAGGATTTTCTGATGCTTGCAGCACACAGCAGATGCATTGTAATTGAAAGGACAAAGTGAAAAGTGTGCCTGCCCTTCCTGGCCCTCTCTGCATGAATATTTGCACTGTATCCCAGATCATCTGATATTTGGTGTTTGTCTCTCAACAATCCAACAACACCTAACAAAGCTTCTGGCTTCTTCTTATTTCCTTTCAATTAATTAAAAAGTTAAGTACATTTTAAAATATCTCCTTGTCCTGTCTCAGAATTTACTTTTCTTTCTCTACCCTAGTATTGTCCTTGACTTTGAGCTCTCTTTATTCTCCTGCAGCTTCTGAACCCAGATAATCATCACCTCCACACAGGACAGTGGGACCCCTCTTGCTAAATCTTTTTACGTGTTCTCTTCCTCTTTTTCTCTAATCTCCCCAAATCGTCGCTGCAAGTTTCATGAGTCATACAATACTCTTTATCACATGTGGGGGGGGAAAATAAAACCTGACTTAATCAGCTTCACCAGCTCAGGTTTTGTGTGGATTCAGATTGCCTGTTACCAGCTTCATGATGTAGGTTAACCCTTTCAGACTGTCCTCGCTATTTACCATTCTCTTTCCTCTCCTGTCTCTCCCTGCTTGTCCATCTTATTTAGAAGTAATGATTCTTGTGGAAAATCTTATCTCTTCCAAAGTTCTTTGCTATATTACTGTATCTTACCAATGAAATTTTAAACTGAGTTGAAAACATTTTTCTTCCTTTTAGCTTTTAGTTTGTTCCTACATCCTTTGGTCTTTATTTAACTCAAGTATCTAACAGATATTGCCATTATAAAAATCATTATTCACAACACTCTGTTATCATCTTACAGACTGTGTTGAAAGTCTACCACCTCAGTTATCAGGGAGTCTTGTTACAAAAAGCAAGTTACAGCAAGACAAGGTAAGACAGAACTTTGTTAAACTTCCCTCACAAATGCCTGCATGTTGGAACTGTGGGGGATATGATTCAGACACTTAGTCATCAAAACAGACAAATGCAGAAAAACACTCCGCCATCAACAAAACAACCCTGGAAAAGGATATGACATCATCGAAAGTAAAAGTTTCTACACTGAGCTATCCATCTTAACTACTTTGAGAATATACTTGTTTAAGAAAAAATATATATACATTTACTTAGGCGAGAGATAAAAATTGAAACAAAAACAAAGCCATCTTTTAATGGTAGATATATAGTTAGTCCCTAGATTAGTTTGCATGGGCAGCCATAACAAAGTACCACAAACCGGATGGCTTAAACAACAGTAATGTATTGTTTTGTAGATCTGGAGGCTCCAAGTCAAAAATCAAGATGCCAGCAGTGTTGGCTCCTGAGGATTGTGAGGGAAGGACCCATTCTAGGCCTCCTTCCCTGGCTTATAGATGGCTATCTTCTCTCTGCCTCATCATATCATCTACTCTCTATGCATATTCCTGTGCCTAAATTTCTCCTTCTTATGAAGACATGAGTAATATTAAATTAGGGCCCATTGTAACTTGATTACCTGTATAAATATCCTGTCTGTCTCCAACTAGGCCTCATTATGAGGTACTGCAGGGTTAGGACTTTAACATATAAACTTTTAGGGGGACACAGTTCAACTATCCCCATGCTTCCTATTCTGGCTGGCTACCTAATTTGCAGGGCCCAGAGTAAAATGAAAATGCAGGGTCCCGGCTAGGACAGGGAAGTTAAGTCAATCTCCATTTCCCATGGGCCCATGAGTGATTGCAACCTCCCTGCCAGAAAGCTGGGAACATACTCAGTACCCGAATAGGGAATAGGTGATAGGTTCCCACTCAGTTTCCACTGAACATAAAGTGGTGCTGCCACCCAGTATGGAGAGCCGCTGCCTCGCCCTGCTCCAGATGCCACTGGCCATCCGCTCCCAGGCCCTGGGCCTCCAGTCCTCCAAACTCTTGGCAATCTAGTTGGCACGTTAGCAGAGGACAGGAGTATGAAGGGAAGGCTGAAAATCCATCAGGGGGGTGTGGAGAGGTGACACGGGGTGGAACTGAACTGGAGGTAGCACACATTCAAAGGAAAAATTATTAAGAATTTCAAGAGCCCAAACCACAGAGCATTAAAACTCCAAGTGCGAGGCCCTGTGAGCATGAGTCCCCATGAGAGTGCCCTGGTCACATGCCCCTAAAGCCTTCCCTGTTCTCAGTTGGACAAGACTAACACAGTAGGAAAAAAGACTTTGGAAAAGTGCCAAACGGCTCTCTTAGAGTAGAACTGCTTGCAGCTAAAGACTATCTGCCTTGGTTTCCCCATCTGCACAGTGGGTTTAATAATGGTGCTGGCCTCACTGGATCCTGATTTGGATTACCTCAGTCTCTACGGCCGCTTTATAAATGTTAATAAGGAAGAAGCATATCTTAACTTCGAATATGGATAATGCAAAATAGCAAAATAAGACACAATATTTGTAATCACCTAGAATTTCCTGTTTGTATTTTCATAATTGAAAAGCAAGGTTCTCAAGAGCAGAATGCCAAAAACCTGAAACAGTAAAACTTTCTTTATTAGTACATTTCTTTGGAACTGTGATTATTTGGAAAGTATCATAAATTAAAAACTCATGTGGACACACATGAAAGCAGAAACCTCTTGTCTGTTTCGTTTAGTTCTTTTCATAAGAATCCAATTTATAGAAATTCTAACGATATTCCTCCATTTTTCTTGAGTGGCTTTATAAAGTATTCTTCTCTAAGTGACTTAATATAGTGTTTATAAGAGTTTTTTGTGTGTTTTTTATGAACTATAATATTTTATTTCACTTTGATCAATTAAAAAATATAATTTATATTCCTGGCTTTGTATTGGAACATCTCCTAAAAAGCTTTTAAGGATAATTTCTGAAGAAAATGAAGGTAAAGTTTTATAAATGTCTTAAGCACATTCCTTTGATAAATCATATGTGGTTTCACCACATGGGGATGAATTCAAAAGAGGAGAAACAAAGGAATCATTTCTTCAAAAAACCTGATATAAATAAGCAAATTGTTAGGTCTGGGAAGGGGAGCTGAGGGAACAACTGAGTTCTCTGTGTGGCTCAACCTTTCTGGTCGTTGGCTTGGGACCCCCATTGTGTGGTATCAGCTAGTGCAACAAACAACAAGAGGAAAAGAATTTAGGTGTTTAATGAGAAAGAATAAAAAGCACCAGAAAAACTGGAAGTCCGAGTTGACTCTCCCAGGCTCTGAAGAAAGGAGCCAATCAGAGAAGCCGAGATAAGAACAGCACGAAGTGGAAGAGATTTTGAGAGATGACGGACAGAGATTGGGAGAAACAGGGTCAGATAGTGATTTGTGGACAGAAAGGGCAGCTAAACCAGTAGGTGATCATGCTTTTACATAAATTTCAAATTCTCCAGATTAGGAGAATGGCTCATTGCCCAAAGTGTAGGAATTACCTAAAAAAATAAAAACAATTAATAGCTTTGAACATTTTTGTTTTATGAAACATTCACTCCTACGTGTGAGAAGTATTGGTTTGGAAAAGGAGGAGTTATGAAGAGTAAGGGGCTGGCCTCTTGTTCCTCCTGCCTCGAAATCTCATCACGCACTCCTAACAAACAGGGGGTTACAGAATGAACTGTTTTATGGTATCATAGGGCTACTCAGGGGTTATTTGCATTAGTGCTTAAGTGCCTGGTTTAAATCCCCACTCTGAAAGTTCTGTAGTTCCTTAAGTTCCTGATCTGTAAAAGAAGGATATGTATTAATAGTATGTACCTGATCGTGGTGAAGATTCAATGTGTTAACGTACATAAAGCAGCACAGTTACCACCCCCCAAATGTTAGATACTGCTAGAAGCACTCAAGAGGGGCTTTTTCACCTTTGTATTAGGTAAATGGGAAAAATCTCAGGGTCACAACTTCTCCCCACTGTTGCCTCCAGGTGGTGGCTCTCATTGCCCTCTTTCAGAGACCTCTCCCGGGTGGCACCCTTTCTTCCCTCCCTCAGCACTGGGGTGCACTGCCCTGAACCTCTTCCTCACATTCACTGCGTGACGCCTGCAGATGTCCCGTTGTCCTTCCCACTCCAAAGCCTTTAACTTGCACACAGGTGACTCAACACTCTGGCTCGATGCTTTTTCCACCATGGGTTGTGGCCTATTAATGGGTCATGAGACCAATTTAGTGGTCATGACCAGCGTTACAAGACAAAATGGAATGGAAGAGACTAGAAAAGTAGTGACACATTATATTAGGTTAAGGTATTTTTTTAATGGAAATTTTATTTCAGACACTGATGTCTGTATTGCTCTGAACACTGGGTTCCTCGACCTTCTCAGCTCCAAGAACCTTCCTTCACCTGTTCTCCACTTTCGTGACCACTCCTACAACCATACCTCATATCTGGTCATTGCTGAGACGGATCCACCTCTTGAATGAATTATTTCCATTGTATAAACACTACCCCTCCTACTCTGCCATTTCTCTCATCTCCTACCTTTCACTAAGTCTATTATGGAATCCAAACGTTCTGCTCCTCAATATTCCTACTTGGACTGACTTATTAGCACAGGGCATTGGCATCTTTCTTCGTGGGGAGTTGCTTTGACCTTTCAGATGGTCTCTTCACTGCCTTTCAGAATCACCCTTGTCAAGTCCCAAACTGACCATAGTATTCCTAAGCTTAAAAGTGGGATCTGGTTCCCCGTACTCCAAACTCTTAAGACCCTTTTCAGCAGTACCCAATTCACCCAATCAGAACTTTTTTTCCTTAAGCTAAGTGCCTCTATCCAAACTCTTCATTTCCTCATTTCTTGCATGTTTCCAAATACAGACACGGCACGGCTTCTTGTCCTACGCTGACCCTATTCTAGAGATGTACTCATCCACAGCCTCTGCTCAGGCAGCATCCCCATGTGTTCTCACACCCCTTCTATGGCCCATCAGCCATGGGAAGGCCTCTGCTTCAAGGGCAGAGCATGGGGACTGGCCAGCCTGCTGTGACCAGTGTGGCCAGATTCCTCTCCTAGGAAATTAAGGGACTCTTCCAAGGATACTGTGGGAACCACACATGAAAGGTCCTACAAGCTGAAGCAGAAGAAACCAGTTCACAGAAAGAGAACCAGACAGGGATCACCAAGCAGTACCCTGATAGAGAGAAACAGAGAAAGTAGTTGCTTTATTCCAGTGACCCGTTCTTAGTTCCCAGGAAGCCTGGCTGCAGAGGAGAGCCTGTCCTTAGGTTCTCTATCGATCCTGGTACCCATATCTGCCTGAGTGAAGGGTATTACTATTAGCTCCATTTTTACATATGAGGAAACTGGAGAGGTTAAGTGACTTGCCCAAAGACATATAGCTGGTAAGCAGTAGGGCCAGGATTTGAACTTAGGCAGTCTGGTCCCAGAGCCTACGAACTTAGCTACTATATTACACTGCATATACTGATTTCTAAATACAAAATTATTGTATTTAGAAATGATTGAAAAGCCTACCAGAGGGTAGGGGGGTGGAGGAAAGGAGGAGGTAGATGAGGTAAAAGGGGTCAAATACATGGTGATAGAAATAAATTTAACTATGGGAGATGAACAAATAATTATATATCTATATCTATATCTATATATAAATATATATGCCGTACTGTTAAAATGTACAGCTGAAACTTACCAAACTTTGTTAACCAATGTCACCATAAAAAATAATTAATTAATTTTTAAAACAAGAAAGAAAGAAAGAAAGAAAGAAAGAAAGAAAGAAAGAAAGAAAGAAAGAAAGAAAGAAAGAAAGAAAAGTCAACACAATACCTTCCATTATCTGTCTCCCAAGACTGGGATGCTTATAATATATACCAGAGCAATCAATAATACATATCAAGCAATTCAGATGAAATGAAAAATACTGTATGTATACTCTGCCTTGCATTATTACAGATTCCTTATTAGTGGATGGATGCATATTTTCTCTTGGACGCTCTGTGGTTGTTAATCATGGCTAAAAGCAAGTCAATGTGATATAGTGAACACAGTGATAAATTGAGGCATCCCCAAACACAGCTATACCTCAGCTTCCACATCTGAAAAATGGATAGCTAGAGTAGACAATATTTCAGGTCCCTCCAATACTAAGATTTTGTTTTTCCATCTTTGTGCAGACAAGAAAACTTGATTTCAAACCTGTCTAGATTATATCTGAAATTCCACTGACGTGGGTGATTGGAGTCAGGGAGGGGAGCCTGTGTGAGGATTGGTACATTCAATGCCACATAATCTCTGTGCTCTTTAGAACATCAGTATCAGCATTTTCATATCTGAGGAATCCCTGTGCTAACAATGTCAAATGCTTCAGATCCACAAACTGTCACCTGGAGCATACAGGGGGTAGCAGATGGTTCTGACTTCAGAGTGTTCTTGAGTACTAGAGAGAAGGCACTGATAAGAAGCTATCTTGGGCCAGGATTTGGATCTGCTACATATAGAAGAGATTTACCCATCAGCGTTAACCCTGTGTGGCTCTGTTCCAGCTTCTGTCCTGAAGGCTGCTGCCTGTTCTAGAGACCTAGTGCTCTGGCAAAGCCCACATTTTAAATTGGAAAGGAATAAACCCTGCACAGTAAACTCTTAGTGGAGATGGCTCACATCACAGGGTCAGATGTCATACACAGGAACATTTTTTTGAACTGACCAGGGAGGTAAGAGGTATCTGAGATTGGGCCACTTTATAATAACAATTGCTCAATCTGATAAAGCTTCCTGGGAGTGCTGGAGAACACAGTCCAAAAAAGATACCTCAGAAATGTATACATAATATGTCAAGAGGGGAAAAAGAAAACAAACAAACAAACAAACAAACAAAAAATGAGCACAGACATTGATGACACCTTGCTTTACTCCCTTGCCCCAAAGGCAGGGAGGATGGAGCCTGTCTGGATGCTCCTGGTTGGTTTAACTCCCCCCTGCCTCCCTTCACACATGAGTTTCCACTTTTGGATACTGGCTTCTCCACCTCAGAGGCACCCCATAGGGTTATTCAGGAATGTGAACTCCGTCTAGGGTCTTTTCACATGTCCCTTTATGAATCTTATGTGCACTAGGTGCTCAATAAATGTTTGGTGAATTGATCTGTGGGTGCATGGGTGTGTTGTGGGGATAGTTATGAAGCAACTCTCCCTCACTGGGGTGTCCGGCGCCTTACAAAGGATCTCGCTTAATCCCCAGTCGTCCTGTGGACACCACAGACCCCATTTTTTCAATGAGAGAAACTGACAAGCAAAGAGGGTAACTAGTTCTTGCGCCCACAGCTCTTCAGGGCCACAGAAGCTCCTCTCCCCCATTTGATCTGAGAAGCGTTAATAGATAAGACTTAATTTTCTTTCTGGAAAGGGACAGGAGAGAGGGCCCGCTCGGGGCCATTCCACAGGTGTAGCTCCGCACATCCAGAGCGCTTGCTTTGGGACAAGACAAAATGGAACATCTTTTTGCCATCATTTATCCGAGAGAGAGAGAGAGAGAGAGAGAGAGACCTCCCAAATAAACAACTCTCAAGAGCTTACATTTGGAAACATCTCCTAACTTCCTATGCCGATCTTGTGCACCGCCAGAGTTGAGTCGAGGTGCCTGCAAGCCCAGGCCCCGCCCCTCTTCGCGTCTGCTGTAGAAGCCTGGAGGATGTAAGGCTGAGGGAGCGGGTGCAGGGCTCAGAGAAAGGGGTGCAGGACCAGTCTGTGCGCAGGGCTGACCCATCCGCGGGGCTTTCTCAGGAGTGCAGAGATACGGTCACCATCTAAACCCGGCCGCTCTCGCTGGCCTCGCCCGCCCCCTTTCCCTTGACCACCACAGCCCAGACGGCACGTGCCGATCCGGTCCCTCCGGCCCGAGGCATACTCACCCTGCCACTCAAGGACGCGCTCGGGAGTAAGCTTCGCGGCTGCACCCTCGGTAGAGCCTAGCGGCGCCCCCAACAGCAGCAGCAGCGGCAGCAACAGCAGCAGCATCGCTAACCACTGCACTCGCCGGGATCCTACGGTCGCGCTGGCGGGGGCCGGCGCTGCAGCAGGAGCGCAGGGCCCTCGGGCGCTGGAGGCGGAAACTCAGCCCCCTACGCGCTGCAACCCTCCCGGTGGCCTGGCCACATCTGCGCCCCGGAGACCCACTCCGTCACCCTTGTCACCACAATGTAAGGGACACTCGGAGTTTCGGGCCGTGAGACAGGAAAATCTCAGAGGTTTTCCCCGCCCTACCCACTCCAGCCTGAAGAAGGAGGAGGGGGTGGATCTTCTGCCCATCCCAGAAATTCCTGTCTTTAGGGTGGAGAGAGAGGAGGGGTGAGGCTGCCGGGTGCAGGCTCCTCCCGCTTCCAGCCTTGGGGGTGAACAAGTTAAGAATCTCTGGGACAGGAAATCTGACATCTGGTTTGCAAACCACCCGGATTCTGGTAAACACTGTGGGTTTGGCAGCAGGCAACTTAGAATAATAAAACCGAAATTGCTCCATGAACCCAGGACCTTTTGGAGCGCTTTGGACCCCTCTCTTCTGGGTCTTCCCGGTCTCCACTCTTCTCACTCCAGAGTATCCCTACTCTTCCATTGTCGAGTTCCTTTCTGTTTTAAAATAAACTCCCTCTTCTATCCACAAAATAGCTGGGTTATCTCACTTTACAACTGTTATTCTGATTATCCCACTTTATAGCTCAGAAATACCTTCCTGAAAGACCAAGTGATTCGCTCTAGGTTACTCCTTAATCTAGCAAAAGTTACTCCTTAAACTAGTAAGAAAATACTGACTAGAATGTAGTTCTTCTAACTGTAGTCTTTCAAATAACCAGCAGAACACTGGAAACATTTAATATCCATGAGAACAGGCTAATACAAGACCTTTCCTACCCAGGAACTTGACATTAGTGATAACATAAGAAGAATGAAGAAAGCAAAAGGGAGATTTAAAGAAGGGGAAATGGTGGGATCTTGGAGGACCTTGCCTTTCTCAGCTGCCTATTAATCAAGACCAAACCAATATTTTTGAGTAACACTGTCTACAATAGACTGAATTGTGCACTCCCTCCCTCAATTCATATATTGAACCCCTAACCTCCCCAATGTGATTGTATTTGGAGAAAAGGCTTTTAAGACTTAATTATTGTTAAAAGGGGTTGCAAGTGTGGGGCCCTAGATAGTATCTGTGGCTTTATAAGAAGAGAAAGAAAGAGCAATCTTTCTACCTGCAGGCATCTAAGAAAGGTCATATGAGGACACAAGTGAGAATGTGGCCATCTCATAGGGAGAGAACACTCATCAGAAACCTTGATCTCGAACTGTCCAGCCTCCAGAAGTGTGAGAAATAAATATCTGTGGTTTAAACCACATAGTCTACGATATTTTGTTATGGCAGCCCAAGCAGACTAATGAATTATCTTAGCCTGGTTCCCCAGAAAGCAGAGCCTGTGAAGAGATCCCTGGCAGGGTGTGGGATTGAAGATCAGAGTAAAATAAGGAAGAAGGGAAAGACTCAGCCTTGGCCACAACAGTAGTACCATGTGCTTAAATCTGTAATAACCTCAGAAGGCCTCTGAACTGTTTTCCCTGGGACGAAGGAGGAAACCATTTATCTGTAGGCTCACTGTCCCTGCCGGTTAAGGAAATCTTAAGGTTCGTAACTGCTCTGCACACTTGCACAGCAGTGGTAAACTTCAAGCATTCAAGAAGCCCCAGGAAGCAAGAGGAGCATCCTGTCAGGTTGCCCTAGAGAGAAACTTTGCAGGGCTGACTGCCACACAGCGGGCTGGAGTAAGAGGTGGGGCCGAGAGGATGTGAAAGGTTCTAGTGTGTGTCCTAAGTCAATAGCATATCATTTATATGTAGAAGTCAGCATTCCTGGGTCAAAACATGCAAAAGAGGAATGCTTTCAGCATACCACACTATATAGACTCAATCACAAAGTATTTTCCAACCCCTCTCCCTGTGGTCTCAGAACTACATCCCGAAAGTAGACAATTGGCCCTATCTGAGTGGGCTGGCATCTACTGCAGCAGCCAAGTGCAATTCATGTGACATAATTGGTAGTCAAGTACAACACTAATTAATGTTCGTCTTTGGCGAGATGCAATGCAGTGAGAGTCAAAAGGAGTGAGGTAGAAGGGAGCAAGTGTGATTGTGTAGGATTAGATGTGCTCAGGTAAGGTAAAAGGTATCAGGAAGAAGAGGCTATTCTAGGATGGGAAGAAGTTGCAAGAAAATGAAACACCAAGGTTGGAGTAAGGAACACGTATATGGGAGACAGTGAGTAGGTGAGCCTGGCTGGATCAAAGGGCAGGTATTGGGACACCTTGGCAAATGAGGGCAGTCATGGGACACTGGCTGTGGGACTGAGCTGAGATAGTCACCTGTTACAGGCTTCGGTTTTATCCTCTGTATAATGAAAAAAAGAAAAAGCTTTCCCTGATCCACAGCAGATAATATTCCAGATTAGCAGAACTATGAATGTGAGCAGAGTAAAGAGGGGGGAAACAATCTGTATTTCATCTCTAAAGCAATTAGTATAATAAAGAAGGGTGATGACAGCTTCCTGGCCTACTTCCTGGCCTGCTTCCTGACACTACATTTCCTATTCAATAATGAGAAGACTCAGAAAAGAGCTAGTTTTCTTCTTTTCCTGAAATATTGTGTCTCCGAAGAGGTGGAAATCTTTAGCAGAAAGCCTTTTAGCCTTCGAGAAAATGATCCTTCCTCATAACCTGGTCTTGTGCATGTCTCAGATTTATAAAGCAGGGTAAGGTAATGGTTAAAAGAAGCCCTCTGCCATCTACTAGCAGGTGGCTTAGCCTCAGTTTCCTTCTGTGTACAATGCGGATGATAATATTTGCTTCATAGCGTTGCTTTATTAAATGAGATAAGTATGTGCAGCGTTTGGCACAGAGTCTGGCATGCTGTCAGTGCTCCTTTATGAGAGCTGTGAGCGTGTGAGAGGGAGCGGGGTAGCAAAGAGAAAAGCAGAAGCACTGTCCTGTTGTCATGCTGCCTTTTGACCCCAGCCAAGAACAGGGCCACTAGAGCTCTGCCCCTACAGGCCTTCGTACACCTTTCCATTGCTCAATTTGTAATTTTGAATTTGTTATTCGATTATATCTGTCATTTGAATGTGGGTTCCTTGAAGAACCAACTTTATTTTATTTTCCTTCTTTTTGAATCTCTAGGGCCACACAGTTCTTGGCACTTAGGAAGTTGTCAAAAAAAATCTCTGGGAAAGGAAGGAAGGAAGGAAGGACGAAAGGAAGGAAGGATGGATGGAAGGAAGGAAGGAAGGACAGAAGGAAGGAAGGAAGGAAGGAAGGAAGGAAGGAAGGAAGGAAGGAAGGAAGGAAGGAAGAAGGAAGGAAGGAAGGAACAGATGAGGTTGAAAGGATTATCATATTTGTAGTCATTTGAAACTCCAGAAAAAAATATTAGAAACCTGAATTATGTTGAAAACACTAAAGGAAACTCAGGGATTTACAACTCACTTAATGTATGGATTATGGTTATGGTCAAAATTAAGGAATATTTTTTGCACATTGTAGGAATCAAGGTCTCAGCAGGAAAGGGGGAGACCCTGATTTACAGTGAAGGTTAAATGAAACACCGTTTACAAGGTATACCCAGAGGGAAGGGAACCAAGACAGAATGGTGAAGACCTAGTTTCTAGCAAATGTTGGAAACTCATTACTACACCTGGATCTGAAGGAACAGCAGGAAGCAGTTAAAGCGGCCTTGTGACAGCTGTACCTATGGGACAGGGAACATCAGACAGAACGGTAGAACAGCAACTGCCACCAAACTGAAGGGCGTCAGGGAGGAAACTGAGAGAATAAATAGCCTGTCCCGTCTTCTCCTGCCTTTGGATCTCTTCTCACTGATGAACCCAATCAGAAGTCGGCGGACAAGGAGTCCATAGAAGTCAGCTCTCAGGGCACGGAACAGGGTGGAGAACTGTGGACAATGAGTCTGAGGAGATGAGCAGAGAATATCCAGCCTTCTGTCAGTCTTTATACATGTGTGGAGGATACAACAAAAAGCAGGGCATAATGAGTCCTTGCCCATGGTCACAGAGTTTAGAGTCTAGAAGGAGACAAATGAGTAATCAAATAATTATAGTAGAGTACAATGCATTTCATAACACGAGGACATATCTGAAACACAAGTACTTAGAAAGACCACGTATCAAGGCTTGAGGCTTAGAGAAGGCTTCCAAAAAAAAGGTGGCATACAAACTATCACCTTGAATACTTAGCTAACTTCAAAAGATACAGTTAAAACAATGACAAGAAAAACCAGCAACTGGGACAAAATATTTGCAAATTGCATATCTGTTTAAGAACTTATATCTAGAATATATAAAAAACTCTCAAAATCAATAATAAGAAAACAAGCAACCCAAATAACAAATGGGCAAAAGATTTGAACAGATACTTTACCAATAAAGATATACAGATGGCAAATAAACACATGAAATGATTTTCAAGACCATTAGGCATCAGGGAAGTATAAATTTAAACCACAACACTATACTACTATATACTTATTATAATGGTTAAAATGAAAATGACTATACAACATGTCAGCGAGGATGAGGAGAAACTGGGGCTCTTACTGCTGAGAAGAATATAAAATGGTGCAACTACTTTGAAAAAACAGTTTGGCAGTCTTTTAACAAGTTAAAAAAACATGTAACTTTTTAGTTTCCTAGAGCTTCCATAATAAAGTACCACAACCGGGTGGCTTAAAACAACAGGAATTTATTCTCTTGCAATTTTGCAGGCCAGAAGTCCAAAATCAAGATGTTAGCAGGGTTGATTCCTTCTTGAGGCGCTGGAGGAGAATCTGCCCCATGCCTCTCTCCCGGTTTCTAGTGGTTGCTGGCAATCCTTGGCATTCCTTGGCATCCCTATACTCTCTGCCTTCGTTGTCACATGGCCTTCTTCCTTGTATATCTCCCTCCCTATGTCTTCACATGGCCTTCTTATAAAGACATCAGTCGTTTGATTTAAGCCCCACCCTAACTCGATATAACCTCATTGTAACTAATCATATCTGAATAGACCTTATTTCCAAATAAAGTCACATTCTGAGGTTCTAGGTGAACATGGATTTTTAGGGACACTATTCAATTCGGTGCAACCACAGGATCTAGCCATTCCACTCCTAGGTATTTATCCCCTTTCCCAAATGAAAGCATACAGCCATACAACATTTGTACATGGATGTTAATATCAGCTTTATTTATAATAGCCAAAACTGAAAACAACTCAGATGTCCATCGAGGAATGAATGGATAAATTTAGGTATATCTATACAATGGAATATTACTCAGCAATAAAATGCAATGAACTATTGATGTATGCAACAACATGGCTGCATCTTAAAATAATGCTTAGTGAAAGAAGCTAGACAAAAAAAAAGGCATATCTTTTATGACTATTTGTATAAAATTCTGGGAAAAAAATGTAAACTAATTTGTGGTGTCGAAAAGTTAAATTAGTGGTTGCCCGTAAGGGGAATGGAAATGGGAGATAGTAAGAGGAAGGAGACTTAGTTTAGTTAAGAGGGAATGGACAAATATTTCAGACAGGAGGAATGGAGGCAAGAGTAGACATAGGCACTTGAGAAACTCTTGTAGCAGAGAGAGGTTCTGGGAGCGTAGCGGCTAAATGGAAATCTGAGGATACATCCAAAATCATGTTAAAAACCTTTAAGCTAAAGCCAACAGGAATCCAGCAGGGGATTTCACTGTGACCAGATTTATGTATTACATTTTAGAGAAAACATTCCAGATGTAGTATGGAGAATGGATTAGGAGGCTGCTGAACGGATCTAGATAAAGAAATAGCACTTATCTGGATTAGAAAGAACACAGTGGACAATTGGGAGAAGAATGTGTGAACGCACATTTTGACTTGTTTAAGAGGAAGGATCATCAAGACTTAGTGTTTGGCCGAGCGTGCCAGGGAGAAAGAGAGTTGTCAAGAATGATGTCCCATTTCTGGCATGGCCAATCTAATAGCTCCATCCAATGAGAAACACGTTTGAGGAAGGAGTATGATTTCAGTTTGTGACAAGATGAGAGGTTTATGAGACATCCAAGTGGAAATGGCCAGGGGGCAATTGCATATATGGGTATCAAAGTCAGAAACAAGATGGGAGCAGAAATTAGAGGATACGTGTGGTTGGTGATTAAAGTCATGGGAGTAGATGTGATTGTTGTAGGTGAAGAGAGAAGGGAAGAGGCCTGAAAAGAATCATAGGGAACAACATTTAAGGAACGGCTAGAGAAGCAGACTGAGGAGTTAGGTGTCTGGAAGATGAGGAGTGTTTCAAGGAGAGAACCATCAACAGTTTCCCATGCTCTGGAGAGATCAAAGAATTTAAGGACAGAAACGTACTGGATTTAGGGACATGGAGGTAAGTTATGACCTTGGGGAGTGTGCTCCTAATGGTTGGAGGCAGAAGGCGCTTTGGTGGCTTGGGGATGACTAGAAGCAGAAAGGTCAAAGGTAAAGAACTCCTTCAAGCTACTTGTAGTTGTACCGAGAAGGAGAAATAGCTGCATATGTTGTTTGTCTGTGGTTGAGGATGAGTTTTGTTTTTATTGTTGTTACTATTCTTATTTTTTAGATGAGGGACTTGAGCATGTCTGAATGCTGATGGGTAGGTTCCAGCAGAGAAGGAAAAGCTGGTCAAAGATATTTACTGTTGAAAAGTCAAAGTGAGGTCATTTAGAAGACAAAAGTTTCCAGAATAAAAGTAAAGGATTCACTTTAGAAAGGAAGATGATGCCTCCCATTAAAGCAAAAACGAAGGAAATGGTTGTAAACGCAGGAAAGTCTGTAAGCTGAGGGTAGAGTTAAGAGTTCTCTCATCTGCTAGGTTCTAGTTTCTCTGTGAAGAAGCAGGGTGATTCATCTGCTGAGATAAAGGAGAGAGCTGGAGTTGGGGAAGGGAGGTGACACTGGCTCTGATGTCCACAGAGAGAGCTGCCGGGGAAATGTATGTGGAAATCTGGGCATCACCAGTAGTCAGATGTGGCCAGGGACCACGAATTTACAGTGGATCGTGTATTTTCTTAACAATGCTCAGCAGTTCATACACGTACAGGAAGAAGGTAGATGCTGAGCTTCAGCCAGACCAGTGTCACCCCATCAGGGTGCTACAATCAAGAGATTTGAAGACATTGGCAAGGGAATGGTTGATAATGATGGTGCGATCTCACCGGACTTGTTGCACAGATAGGAATCTGGGGCCAGCCTGTCAATTTCAGGTCCTGGCTTTGTCACTCACTAGTTGTGTGACTTAGGTCAGCTGCATGACCTCCATTTGCCTTAGTTACCATATCTGCACAATTGGCATAACGATAGTGCCATTTCACTGGTTTATTATGGAGATACGATGAGTTAATAGCTGAAAAGGGCTTAGAACAGTGGGTGACACATAGTAAATATTCAGCAAAGGTAGTTTCTATTAATAATTGTTATTACTTAAAACAAATAAAAGATATTTGGGGGGCAAACAAAAAATGAGTGTTGATTTGGTTTCTAGCTGGGTGGAGAGAAAGGCCATGTTCTTGTCCTTATTTTTTCTTAGTAGCTGCTATATAAGAAGTGCTTGCCACGTGCCAGGCTTTGCTCATGGTGCGGTCATTAAAAGGTTGGACTGCCTGGGAGGGAGTCTGCTCTGTGACTATGCCAAATCATTGCACCCCAGCCAGCCTCAGTTTTTTTTTCTGTAAAATGGAGTAATAAGAGTGCTCTCCCCATAACATATGAGAAGCACCCATAACCTGGCAAAAAGAGGGTGCTCATGGAATGTAACTATGATTATTAGATAATATCCACAACAATTACTCCATGAGGCAGGTATTACAATCACTATATACTGATGAGAACACCGAGTTTAAGTGATTTATTGTTAAAGCTCTACCCTGGGCTAACTATTAACTCCGTGTAATAAGCTATCTCATTAAGAGTAAACTGTACCGTAGATAAAAGAGAATCTTGGCTTATGTAAGATACGAGTTTTCTAACCTATTTAATATGTATTTTTAGCAGTTTTCCCCAGCCATTTATTAAACACTTCCGGTTGTATTTAAAATAGTACTTTATGTTGTGATTTAGCAGCACCATGGTATTTCGGGTGATAACACCCACAGTGGCTGGAGTATCACTGCGGTGAAAACAAGTGAAAATTCATTGGGCCAAGGGTCAATTTCAGTAGTTAATGAACTAGTTTTTCACCTTAGTCCGGGCAGCAATTTATATCAATTTAATTTAATCAGCTGCTTTCCTGGTGTGATATTTAGCCAGAAAGTTCCACTCACTCGGAAGTTTCAATTGAGCCTGCCTTGACTGGGTCTGAACGGGATGCCTTGAATCTACCCCGTCAGTGTGTAGCCTAATTTCTTCACTCTCGTGCTTTGCTTTTGCTTCCCATGTGTAACCTTATTGAGGATGTGCAGGGGAAGCAGGCAAAGGGGCCTGAATCCGTTAAAAAAAGAGAGGAAGCCTCTGCCGAGAATGTCCACCAGCAGCACGCGCTCTTGGGAAACTAGCTGGCCCAATAATGCTTAGAGCTCATTGTGGTCAGAGCCTCCTAAGAAGCTTTTAAAAACCAATACGCAGGCTCCCAGCCCCAGATGTTCTGATTCAAGTGGCCCGGGATGGGACCCTGGCATCAGTACTTTTTTTAATTCCTAAGTTTATTGTAATATGCAGCTAAGGTGAAGAACTTCTTGGTCTGTGCTCAGAACCCACGTAGGGGTCCGTCTAAATGGATGAGGGCAGGAGGTAATGTTTGAGATAGGAAAAGGAAGTGAAATCTATAATAAACCTCTCAGTTGGGGGAGATGAGGGTGGTTTTAGAAATGAAATTTCCAGTTGACTGTGTTATAATTACAGAGGGAGGAAGGAGCAAGACTTAGGAAGCCACAGCAGATGTGGCATGGCTGTCATTTGGGAATGTTACTGCCTGACTCTAGGGAATCAGCAAATTGCCTGTTCAGGCCTTGCATCTCTGGTTATTACCCTACAGGATATAACTTTCCTAGAATTTAGGTGGAAAGGTTGGGAAGTGATCAATATTTATTTAACATCTATTAATCATTTTCTAGTAATTTAGATATTGTCTTCCATTTATTACTCAGAAGTGTACTAGATGGTTTTTGTAATCACCAACGCCCTTTTTAAATTAAAAGAAATAAGATAAAGAGGTCGCTGCACCTTTTGATTTTCATCCGAGGATTCCTCTGACTGAATCCAGGCAGAATCTGTGGGTGTGCTCGCACCTTGAAGGAGTAGGTATACACAAAGGGGAGAATGAGGAGGCAGATAAGGAATAGGGTAGAACTGATGGGTTAGGAATCTTCCTTTTATTATTTCTTAGCTATGCTACTTAGGTCAAATTATATAATCTTGCTGAGTTTTCTCTCTACATGTGAGGCAATAAATACCTACCTTGCAAGATCATTGTTAGATGAGAAATAATGTGAACCAAGAGCTAGCCACAAGTAGGGGCTCCAGTGCAGCCGCAGCCATTCTCAGGAAGAGAAATGATCCTAACGGATCAGGGACAATGAGCCTCTCGCGTGTTCGTTCTTGTCTTTTTGTGCACACACAGAGGAATGGAGACTTTGTCAAGTTTTATTTCTAAGCCAATTAAAAATCCTAAAGCTCAGAAAAGAAGAGATAATGAAGATTAGGCATGAGATAGTCATGGAGCTATAAAAAAAAAACACTTGCAAGCAAAAGTACTCACCTATACTTTATTAGGTTAAACTAGTTAAATATTAGAGTTCGGTGTAGCTTTCTGAGAAAAGATCTGCAAAGCTCAATGAATATAGCACTAAGAAACTGGCAAATCTGCTTTGTATTGCTAGTTCTTCTAGTAATCATCCAAGGCATACTAAGTTTTTCCATAGCTCAATTTTCTTTCTAGGTTAAAACAAGAGTCATGGTGTTACCAAATGTCTAGCTTTTGTAAAAGGGGGAAGATATGAATGGCTAAATGACAAGGAATCCATAAATACAACTTAATTTTTTCCTACGTTATGTTTATGAATCAATGTGTAGTTTTGTTTCTGCAGAATGGCTTTATTTATATTCTGTTACTAGAAAAAAAGCAATTGATTAATACAAGGCCAGGAACCTCAGCCTTTTAAACTAAGATCGATAGACTAAATAACATTTTAAATATATTCTTAGTGAATACAGAGAATTATAAAACTATAAAAGACCTTTGTTGTAACTTTATTGAGATAAAACTGTACTATAAAATTTTTTTAAATGGCTCATGACTTGCTTGGAGTAGTTTGTGTGTGTGTGTGTGTGTGTGTGTGTGTGTGTGTGTGTGTGTGTGTAAGTGTTAATACATAAATGCATTTCACCCTTATGTAGAACATATTTGACAATCAATAAGTAAACTTAGAAAACAAAATTTGAGCAAAGTAGATGTAAAATCTTCGAAGCATGTTACTGAAGTCTCTGAGCTAAAATGTCTGTTTTCTACTTAAAGGGAACACTTCAGACTCACACTCTTATGTTATGATTGATTCTAACGTTGGGATATCAGGTTTTAACTCAATTGCACAGAAACGATATTTGAAGGACAAGGGGGCTGCACTTGGCATTCACGCTGAGAAGCCCGCTGAGCTGTCCTAGTACGCCAGCAGCCACCCCTGTCCAGGCCAGGCCAAGTCTGAGGCTTCCCATTCACCTTAGGCAGTGTGGGAAAAACACTGACCAGCTCTTCTCTTCACCTTCCCTTTTCTAGGCTCCATGAAGACCATTTGCCTTCCTTTATCACTGTCTTTCCTCAGACCATACAGTAGAAAATACCACCAATTGTCTTATGGTTTTCTTATAGAAATCACAGTCCAGCCTTATTCTAATCTAGTTGCCTTACTTTTATTTTTGGATATTCAGATCTTCCTGAATCACATATTTGAAAATGGTCTCTTGGGTTATTTCTACAAGGGGTTAATCATCTCCAGTTGTACTGATTTTTACCAGTTTCATTTCCAGAGTAATTTAATTTCCTGCTCCGGGGATGGCACACTCCCCCTCCGTGGGCTGGGTAAAGGTATGCCATGCTCAAACCAAATCACCCAAGCAGCACAGCAATTCTTTCTACCCCCTTCCACACTCTCCAGTGTGACCGAATGCTCTGACTTCTGGATTTCTCCTGAGTCCTTTGCTTTTGTCTTCCCTGAGGGGGTTGTGTGACTCACCTATGTGAGCTACAGAAAAGCTGTGTGTCTCTTTTTACTAGCTCTTTTTATGTTTTGACTTGTGCTTTCTATTCAGGCAAATTCTTATTTGTTAGTAATAGCAATTATTTTCAAGAGAGGCTAAACCCAAACTAAACTGGTCTTGGCTTGTTAGATCAAGTTTCTTAAAAAACGAAATCTGAAATCTGTCACTTGTATTTGGTATTTATTATAAATAGTTGTGGCCTTACTATTCCCATCAGTAATCTTAAATTTGCCTGTAGGTCCTCATAACCTACATTATTCCTCCGCTCTTTGTCCCTAATTTTCCTACCACCTTCCTATTTCTCAGAAAAGCCTGCAATTTGTTTTATAAGCTGTCCCTCTGGAAAGACTGGCTAGGAAAAGAATCGAGTGAGATATATTATTGTAAAATTATCCTCAGAGCACGACAATGACTTCTAAGGGGCCATAAATGTTAATTTGAGAAATGTCGTTTTAAATTGTTTTTCCTTTGTCTACATCCATATCAAATATTTTTATTCTAAAGCTTTCCAAGTGTCAGCACCCAGCGGGTACAAAAAAAGCTTTTATAACATTCAGACCTGAATTTTGTTTCCTATCTTCCTTACCATGATACCTGGAAGATTCAAGGGACCCCTTCTGAGGTTCACACTCACCCCTAGTTTCTGGGAATCCTCAGAGGGCACCTCACATGCCCCATGGCAACTTGTTGGTACTCCTTGGGGCAGCTGCATCCACAGCTGCCTGCAGGGCACCATGCACAGACCCAGAATGCTGCTCCACACTCCACTGCCTAAGCTGGGCACCTGCCTTCAGGCCCCACCTGAGGCTCCTGTCACTCACTGTATTCCCTATTTCCAGGTCTCTGCCCAACCTGCAGCTCTGGCAGGTACCTGCTCCACGCTGCTGTTTACCTCCCTCCCTCAACGTGTTGCTCTGCCCTCCAAACCTAAAGAGCCCATCTTCTCTTAACCATGGGAAGCAACTTCTCTCTTCTGTGTCCTACTCTCTTCAAAGGCTCCCCACAGTAGACTAATTGGGCTCCGAGTATTTAATGTCAGTTTATATAGGATTTTTTTAAGGGCTGGTTTAAGAAGCTGTCACCATCTTTACCTAGAACCAGCATTCTCTTACAGCTTGACCCTTATTCTGAGTTTAACTTATGGTATTAAAGAACTTTCTATGTTATTCCTTTTTACGCAGTTCATGTTTCTTCCTTAAAATTTGTCTTCTGTTTTACATCCCCAGTTCTTCGATCACACTTAGGCCTCAACCTTGGATAGCCGGATCTTTTTCCAAGAGGGCGATTATTGGAAGCACTCAGTTAATGAAAACAGCTGCCATTTACTGAACATTTTTGGAGCACATATGTCAAATATTTTAATATATTTCTTCATTCATTCTCACAACAACCCTAGGAAATTAAAGGAATGTATGCAATAGTGATATAACCCAGAACCAGGTTGAAGACAGAAATATCTGTCAGATTATTCTCTTCCCTGTGAAATCCTCATATGTGAAGTTAAAACACAATTAAATATTCATATCCTGTTACTGCTGAAATCTAAGCTTAGATATTGAATGGTAACTGTGTGCTGAGAAAGTAGCCCTACAACTATGGGATAAAAATGACCATTTGCTTTCCTGTGTCCATCTGGAACTGAAACTATTTTCAGGTTTTGGAATGAACCATAGAATTTTATAAAAGCATGAGTTGGTTATCTCTTAAAATGAACAGCAGGTTTGATTAAATCAAACGATGACTGAACATGACAAAGAAGACTCAGAGAAAAATATTGTATATTTTCTTTTTCGCCTCTATGACAAATTTATATCTTTTATTATGTCCGTGTTTTCAACCTTCTTTTATTTATATTTCTCTTCTCCAATTCCATCTTCCTAGTAAAAAAGTTTTCAAAATCTGACACACTTCTTGAGATCAATGAAATAGGCATTTAATGTATGAAAAACATGCAAAATACACTTAACAGCTAGTCTACTTAATTTAAATTTTCATGATCCCACTGTAGTGTTTATAAAACTAACAATATTCTTAGAGAATGTAGTAGAATATAGTCACTTACAGAAGGAGATGAATAAACAAATAAAGAGATATAGTTTTTATTTAAAAAAGAAAATAAACAAAAGCGACTAATCAAAGGGGAAAATTATAAAACAATTGTTGAGTTTATTAGTAGCATTGAAATGTGTTTTTTTGTAAGACACTTCATAAAGGTGATAAGTTGAAGTCAGGACATTTTATACAGTGTAGCCTAAGAACTTTTAAAAGAAAATTGAAGTAAATGATAATCATCATCTTTAATTTTAAAAAGACTAGTCACAACTTATATCTCCACTAGCTTGTTTCAGAACCAAAACAAAACAAAGAAAAACAAAACAAAGCATTTGAAATAACATCAGAGAGACTTCTATGCCACTATCATTATCATTTTTGGGCTACTTGTGCCGTCGTCACCACCCCACCCTTGCCTGTCTCTTCTAATTAATCAGCTATCAAAGGGAGGTGGCATTTTTCCACTTTTCCTTCCAAGTTCTCTTTCTTGCCAAGCTGGTGGGGCCCCTTCTGGTGCAGTGAATGAAAGCCTGCAGGTACCGGCTTCCGCTGGTACCAGCCCCGGAGGGAGCAGGGCAGCTGTGAGGACAGCAGTGTGTGCCCTCAGCAAAACATTGTAGGAAGAGGGAGTCTCCCCTGTCAGACAATCAGTACCACCCATTTAACATAAAACAGCAGGGTTTCCAGAAAATGCTGGTTTGGTCGTGGTAGTCACTGACGCTGAGAGGAGATTTCTTAACTTGCTAAGACCCCTCCCTCCAAAACCTGCTAAGCTTTCCCCCAGAACTCATGATGTTGAACTTCACATGTGTGTGTATAGTGGGAGTCCTCAGAGGCATTTGACTTTAAGGGTGGCAGGCAGGGCTGTAGAATGAGAGCTGAGCCGCACATGCCCCACACTGATTCTCAGCCTCACTAACTTGGTTAGTTAGAGTCCAGTGACCTGAAAGGGTCGTTATTTTGTACCTAGATTTCATCATCACCTTACAGTTAAGCCTCCATGGCTCAGTGCAAATCCATTACTACTTCTGGGAAAGCAACTCTAAGGCATATTCTACCAGGGGCAGGTGAGTAGTAGCACTTTCCTTTGCATACAGAGGAAGGGGCAGAGCAAAAGGTGAACCCAGACAGTGATGGTCAGTATAGCACGGTGGTTAAGACTGAGGGCTTTGGAGGAAGAGTTGCTCAGGTCCAAATCCCTCCCTTGACATTTATAAGCTTGGTACCTCTGGGCAAGTCCCTCAGCTTTCTGAGCCATAGATTCCCAGTTAGTGCAGAAAACAATACAAGCTCTCAGGGACTAAAAGTGGTAAGACAGATAATATGCTTTGTATAATGCTGTTCATAGTAGATAATAAATGGTGGCTTTTATCATTGTTACGTCTTTAGAATTTATAAGACAGTGTAGCACAGTGGTTAAGAACATGGATTGCATATCCAGGTCACTTGGGTTCAAATTATGACTTCAAATTTGTTGGGTGTGTGACTCGGGCAAATTACTTAACAGCTTTTGCCTCAGTTTCCTCATCTGTAAAATAAGAGATAATAATACCACCCCATGGAATGATTGTGAACTCTGAATGAGTTAGATTATATAAAGCGCTTGGAACAATAGATGTTATCTATTTTTATTAACATTGTAAGCTTGTTAAAGCTAGTAAAATAAGAAAGAAATAATACATGCATATATTAAGATACAGTTACTATATAGCAATAGATATAAATAACAAGTAATAGATATCAATTTAGTAAGATACATATGTTAAAATAATAAATATGCATGTGTGCTTTTGCACACCTATATTAGTTATAGCAAGGCCAAGGAGATGAAAAAAATGGACATAGTGACTTTTTACCCAGTCAGTTATTGATAAGCAATGGGGTTCAGGATGCACTAGCTTTAGATGTTGACCTGGATCAAGGATTGGCGGCTATGCAAGGACCATGAATGAAAATACATTTTGGGCTGAAAGAGCAAATACTATTTGAAAAGTAAGTTTCCTCATAAAACACATATGTAAGAATCACAAAGGTCAGAATGAAATTTTAAATGAGAACAAGAACCATTCGTAAAGTCTTGAAGTTGCTAATGACACCAGAGAATGTGCGTGAGTTGAATGTGTGCCTTCCAGAGCCTGATTTCTCCCAGGATCTAGCTCCAGAATGAGCTTAGGAGAAGAAAACTTCTGGGGTGCCCATGCTGCTCTCTCTTTGTTGGTTGCGCAGCCAAGTGGGAGAGAAGATCAAGCATCCTAGTCCAATGTCTAATATCCAGTATTCTAACCTATTAAAGGAACCACGGTGAAGCCTCAAACACTTGTTTCCTTGCTTTTTAGCTGTGTCGATTTGGGTCTGTTGCAGTATAATAAAATTTAACAGAAGAGAGAATTTCTGTTTATCACATTTTGTTCAATCTCTGTTTCCCACTTTCTCTGAATAAGAATTTTCCCCCCATTCAGATTCCCATAATATAAGGATGATACAAAATTGATACGATATTTAAATAAATTTGCTCTGAGAGGTCAGCTTTCTCCTGTAGTTACAGAATATTATTGTTGAGGTTGCTTTTCTAATATCATGTCCCTTCAAGAAGTGCTTGAAGGAATGGGTGTGGAGAGGTGAAGAGAACAAATTGGAGGACTTGGGGTTGCTTTGAGAGGATTTGGGAGAGTTCACAAGAGTATTTCACCACACAATTGTTTCTGGTGATGAAGAGTATTAAAGGGGAAACTGGACCAAATTATCACATAGACTCTCAGGTGAAATCTCCATGTAGCTGGGCCTTCTTGCTTGAAGCTCTCAGGCTGCCTTATTCAGAGAACAGCCAGCCCAAAAGGATGAGTACATTTGAATCAACAGCCAACCACCCCCAAACCCATATATCTCAATATCACCCATACATAGGTGCTACCCCAAAGACTTTTTCTTCCCTCTTTCCAAACTTTGCAATCTTTCCTGACTCTCCCACACACCCAATCAGGTAAGCTCTTTGTTTTTTTCCCCTCCCCTCATTGGCTCAGTGGTTTACTGTTTAGATCAACTTAGCTTTGCATTCTTCATTGAAAATGTCTGTTTCCTTTATAACTAGATCCAGCTGCTACTCTGGACTTGCGCAGGACTTCCTGTGGTCCCCTGGCCCCTAGGGAGTTAGCTGGGGCTTTACTACCAAAGAGACTGTGTGAACTGGTGTTGGGGTGACTCCCAGCTTAGACATGGGGAACAGGTGGTGCCAAGTAGATCTGAGCTGTACATAAACTGAATCCAGTACCCTGGTGTTGTATATATAAGTGTTTATTACCTTCTCCCCTACTCGGGAGCACAGGGGCAGCTTATTTTGTTCATTGTTGTATCCACAATCATAAGAACAGAGTCTGGCATATATTATACTTAAAAATACTGAGGGAATGAATTTTTTGACCCCCTGCTATATGTCAGGGATTGTTATAGGTACTAGGAGAGACAGGCCTTGCCAGTATCTTACAGGTGAAAAATTTAAAGAGGAAAGTGACTTTCTCAATGCTATTCAAATACGAGCAGTTCCTGGATTTCCAGATTTCTGGTCTTAATTTACAAGGAACAGTGTGTTTCAGAACATAATTACTCTTGACTCTTGATTTTCTCTGTCCTTTTGTAAGGAATGAGCCTTTCAAAGACAGGACTTTCTCTAAGCTGCCTCCTTTTGCTGGTGGTTTATTTCTCTCTGCGTAATTTTCCTGATTTGGAAAATGAACATTGGCACCATGGAATCTACCAAATGGATGCCCAGAAAAATAGCGTTGACTATTTTGGTTAGCTGGGGCTGCCATAACAAGTACTACAGAATGGGTGGCTTACACAACAGAAATTTATTTTCTCAAAATTCTGGTGGCTGGAAATCCCAGATCAAGGTGTTGGCAGGGCTGGTTTCTTCTGAGGCCTCTTTCCTTGGCTTATGATGGCTCTCTTCTCCCTGTGTCTCTACATGATCTTTCCTCTGTGCATATTTGTGTCCTAATCTCTTCTTCTTATAAGGATTCCAATCATATTAGATTAGGGCCCAACCTAATGACCTCATTTTAATTTAAATACACCTTTAAAGATCCTATCTTCAAAAGCAATCACATTCTAAGGTACTGGGAGTTAGGACTTCAGTATATGAATTTTAAGGTGGGGACCACATTTCAACCCATAACACTAACCCTGTTTTTACAAAAGATGGAGTAACATCCAGACCTGTTTTAAAAGGCCCCATGATGTGGGTATTGTGATGATGCAGCAAATTACGGCCTGTCTCCTGCTTTCGGTGGCTGCTTCTTTCTGCTCTTCTTCTTGGCCTCAGACTGAGATCAGCAAGGTGGTCAAAGCAGGTCACATAGGGATCCAGAAATCCAAGAAGCGGGCTTTGTATCAAGCAAATAAAAAGAATTATCATCCATCTAAGGTTCATTGTTTAAATTACCATGTTTATTTATGTCAGCACAAAATACAATAAAACAACTTACAAAACCCATTTTATCTTCATGTAACATAACTCTTCAGTGAACAGAAGTACTACTGTTAATGTTTTGGCCTTTTCAAGGTCCAGCCTTGGGTCAAAACAGTATTCAGAGAAATGTCAAATTCTTCTCTATATATACACATGAGGAAAACTTATATTTTCTAAAATCCAATTTCGGTAATAATACAAAAATACCACATGTAGAGTGAACACTACTGTTGTGTCCTCAGTACTGGAACTTCCTTGTTGCTCTAGATTTCCCCCAGACCTTGGGCTGCAGTCAGGAACACGGGTGGTACATTAGCCCTTTAGATTTCCAAGGTGATTGTTTAGTAATTCTTTTAATATAGCTGTGTACTCCACAAAAGTTCAGTTTACCTGAGTTATTCAGAAATGGGGGAAAAAAAAGGTTCCAACCGATCAACGTGTACAGGTCTATTTGTAAAACTGAAGAAACTTATTATAGATTACTCTGTGCCAATTCAATGGAAAAACATGAAGCCTTCATTACATAACAGACTATTCATCTGGTAAAAGGCTTCATTTTATAATTTTCTGAAAGGTAATCAACATTGCACAAAAGTACAAGACTTTACCTACTATTCCAGTAGTTTAAATGCTATATGTTTAGTCTCAGTATATTTTTAAGCAAATGATAGTTATCACTTAACTCACAAAATCTTTCTTTCATTTCACTGACAAAAGAGTCAGTCTCATGCTATGGAAAGATAAAATGGTGTGGAGCTAGATCTAAATTCTGGACCCATTTCTCCTATTTACTCTGAACTCTGGTTTTCTTATGAGGATCAAAGGAGATGAGAGTGCTTTGTAAAGCAGTATTTACTATAAAAAATATTATTCTGCAGAGTCCATTTTTTCAAACAACTTATGGTCCCTAATTATCCACATGTATTTTTTAAGTAAAAAACTTACTTTTTAAAGTAAATGTATGATGCATATTTATCACATGCAGCTGAAATGTTGAGTTGGGTTTTACAAATGGGAAAAGAATATAGATTTAAAAAACAAAAAACAGCCTATTACTTGTGAAGGACTTTTGTACTCTTAATGTGTTTGATTTAAAACCACTTAAAATTTTACTCTTAGTTAACCCATGTTCCTTGTGTAGTATTGGAGGTCTCTTTGAATAAACTACCTAACAATTTAAAGTAATTTTTAACGAGAAATTAAAACTTCCATGTGACAATTACAGTGTTTAGAAGACTATGAAACTGAGTAAAATGAACTGAGTAATATGGGAGTAGTAATAGCTTGAAAACTCAGAATTAAGAGGGAAACTGTGTATAGAAGTTTATTTTTTGGGTAATTGAAAATAATCTAAATAAAAAGATTGTAATTTTTGTTTTTTATTGGTGACTTCCTAATTTATAAATTACTTCTTCCTCATCTGTAAAACAAGTATAATACTTACTTATGTAACCTGATTTAGGTTCAGACAAATCCACAGAAGTAATTAATACCTAATTTTCATTCTTACATTTGGGACACCTTTAGAAAAATTACATTCTCTTTGCTGAAATAATATCAGAATCACTTCTCCTAGATTTTAAAAAATCTTGTAGGAACAGGCAGATTTAGTAAAAGTTTGGAATTAATTGGCAAGTGTGAGTATACAAGGTAAGATTATGGACTTTGTGACTTTGCTGAGACAAAGACTTCAGGTAGCTATATTCCTGCGGCAAATGAGATTCTAATTTCAAACATTTTTCAAATGCAAATCAGGCCCCCATGAATCATTTTGATGATTTTTTTTTTGAGACATTAATGCAACAGAGTTGGTATTCCTCAAATGATCCCCATCTCCCCTTTGCTAAGGATATTTCTCTTCTTGATTATTTTGAAACTGCCAACATAGTCTCTAACCTTCTTAAAGAGAATGACTGATCTCCAAATGACCTATTATTATCTTAAACCAACCTCATTTGAAGCAAAAAAAAGAAAAATTAAACAGTGCATTAACGTTTCATATCAGTGAAATAGAGTTTTTTCATGCATAAAGTCATTCTATCCATCCGTGGAAAGGTCGACCTTTTGTTTTTCTCTGTGTTTGTAGGTTACATTTTTAAAGGTACTGGTGGAGCCTCTGTACAGTGGATTGGTTCCCTAAAAAATAATAATAAAAAAGTTCAGATGAAAGTACACATACTTTGTTATGACACGGCTTTAATATATCTAAATAATTTCATTGCACATTACCAATTGGAAGAGTCATTCTCAATCTTGGAAGCCATTTGAATAATTTGTAATTGATTTGATATGTTATACTTTTAGTATTTTAAAATTTATACGTTTTCTTTTTTTTTAATATGCATAACTAGTTCCATATGTGTTTTCTAAAAATCTTACCCTTTTTTTAAATGTACTAAATATGGTTAGAAAACAAGACTTTAGCTGTTTTATTCACTACTATTTTACCAGGATCAAAAAAAATACTAGCCCATAGTAGGCACTTGGTATTTACTGAATGAATAGAATGAAACAATAGGTGACCCAAAAGTGAAATGTGAAGTAAAAAAGTAAGAACGTGGGAAAGGTGAACTGGTAGAAGTATACAAAGATAAATGTCACAGTATTTGCCTTTAAGAAATGTGCTGCTGGTGAGAGCATCGAACAGGGGCACGGATAATCTTGCTAAAATGAGATCAAAATTCACAAAGAAGAGTGACTAGCTGCTTGAGAGAAGTAGGGAGGGATCCGCAGGACAGTGAACACTTGCTCTGGGTAGTAACAGAACTAGGTGGCTTTTGCTTACTAGATAATAACTGTGTGAATCAGTGGTCACAGAGGCTGGTGTTTGGAACACTGGACTCACGAAGGAGCACAGGTCCCAAGAAAGGTCAGGCAAGATGGCTTTGCCCTCTGGCAGTGGGGAGGTTTTGTGCCAATGCCCAGATAATTCAGCTATGCTATTTGGGCTGTAGATGTTTTTCCAGGAGTTGTAATCACGATCAGAAGGACTACAGCTCTCTAGGTGTTTGGAGAAACACCAATCTTGATCCTTCTATCTCTCTCCTTTAGTTTAACTGTTCCTGGCAGGCACAAGACCTCTGGGTAAGGTATAGTTTCTTCTCTCCCTCTTTCCAAGGTTGAACACACAGGCTTTGGTGTCAGATGGCCTAGGTTCAAACCCAGCTCTACCATGTGACCCTACTTAAGCAACTCCAAGCCTTGGTGTCCTCATCTATGAGGGATTACCAAAATGCCTCCCTTGTACATAGGGTAACATACTTTAGCACAGTGCCTGGCACACAGAAAGTTCTCAATAAATGCTGCTTATTAGCTCTTATTTAAAGCTCTTATTCATATTTAGAATTTCCTTTTATGTCCTGGAGAGGGTGTCGAAGATATTTTCCCCCTAGATTTTGGTACTTTTAACATTCCCAAGCCCATTTCTGAGTATCAATGGAGTCTTGGTAACACCTCGCATCCTCCAAATTACTAAATCTTATACTTTGGTCTCCTAATCTCATGAATTGTAGAGATGGTAGCGAATTCTAGGCGTAGATTTGAAAACACATGATCGTATCTGCTTTCACAGTACATTTCTCTCAGCTTTCAGAAGACCCAGATAAAATTAAAAACATTCCCTGGCCTCTCCCACCTATTGCCCTTGGATTCACCACAGTGTTCTCATTTTGAGGAGAAAAGACCCCTATACCTGTTTTATGTTGCCCAGAGCCAGTGGCTGACTTCTGATTAACATGTTACCTTCACTCATGTGCCTTTGGGGAGAGATGCTATCTTGGTAATGAGGGCAAATAGAAAAGGGGTTCCTTGGTGGTGGATGGTGAGCAAAGGTCAAGTCACTATGTGGTCTCTATTCCTGAGATCAGCTTCGATAAATCTGAGAGCCTCAGGTCTCTATTTAGTCCTGCTGCCATAAGAACTTACGATATGTTTTTGTTTTTGTATTTTTACTTATCTATCTATCTATCTATCTATCTATCTATCTATCCATCCATCCATCCATCCATCCATCCATCCATCCATCCATCTATTTATTTATTTATTTATTTATTTATTTATTTATTTATTTATTTATTTATATTTAGCATTTTATTTTTTCCCCTTCACCCCTCCCCTCTGGTAACTGCTAGTCGATTGTCCATGTCCATGAGTCTCTGAAGAACTTAGGATTTGGAAGGTTCATGCTGATGTGGTCTTAGATGCAGGTAGAGTATCATTTGCAAACAAAAATCTCATATGGAATTCTATTAAGTTTAAGGGACTATAAACTATTAAGTTTTAGTTGGTTACAGAAGAATAAGGAACTCAAATGAAGAGGAAAGATGAAAAAAATAAGAAGTCCAGGGTGAGGATAATGGGTGGAATACTGTTCTGGAGGAAAAGGGTGACTTAGGAAACAGAAAGAACACTCTGAAAATTCTGAGTAAATGGCTGTGAGAAGGGCCAGCTTAGATCTGCATAGGACTAGAAACTCCTTTGTGGGTCCCATCCCATATCATGTCAAACATATTACACTGCACTCCACCCCATTCTAAATATAATTTACATGCACTATAAAGGAGGTGATGAGTTACAATAGACTGAATACACCATGTTATTTTGTAAATGTTAGTTGAATGTTTAATTTTGATTGTGCAGTTTTCATTCTTTATTTTGGAGCAACTTCATTTATTCATTTATGCTAATGGGGGGATGAAGTAGACCCCACTGTAGTAGGAGGGTCAAGTGAAAGTTTAAAGGTGGAAGAAGAGAAAGTATATGTTGTGTGTGTGTGTGTGTGTGTGTGTGTGTGTGTGTGGTGCGGGGTGGGGGGGATGCGGGAGACGGGGATGGTGCTGTTTCTTGCCCTCAGCTGATGATCAGAGCTCGGGAGAATGAACTCAGGTCGGGTTTGGCTGGCAGTAGGAAATGTGGCAATGTCTGTTCCTGCCTCCTCCAGTGGTAAACTCTTACGTAGGATTTCCAGCTGAGACACAGGCTGTGTGGCTCCATTTCAGGTGAGCCTGCACTCCTTTCATGTTTAGACAAGCTTGGGTTTCCCGCAGCCATCTGGGTGACCAGGCCAATTTCCCCAGGAGTTTGGGGATGCTAATTCAGGCAGTGGATACTGCAAATGCAATGGCACATTTTTAGAGCTTGAAAAAGTAGTAATAAGAAAGCTCTCTGTCACGACCCACAGTTTTCTTGATGATTGCCTAACTGCCAAATGCAGACCTGATTTGCTTAGCACAGTATAAAATCAATCTATGACTGCTAGAAATGTCAGAGAGAATATTTTTTTTTCGCCTCCAGTTAATGACTTGTCATCCTAGAAAAAATGTCTAATCAAAGATGAATTTAAATATCTTCTCTTTCTGTTTTCATAAAGAATATGGATGGGGGGTTATTTTTTAAAGTGTAATAAAAGGTAACTTTTCTTTATGGCTATGGTGTAATATTTCAATATTTCAAGAAGGAAACTCTTTCTCATCCTGTGCCCTGTCTCCTTTAGAGTCTAATGGGGATCTGTGGGTCAGGAGACATGACTACCCTATCGTCCCTGGAGGTCTCCTGCAGTTTGAAGGCCAGTCAAATTCAGTCCTTCAAGAAAAAATAGATTTTGGATAAAAACGGAATCAAATTGAGGACTCTGAAGTGGATGCACTGAGCAACATTTTCTTTTCCAAAGGATGTATTAGTGAAATTTGAATTGAATTATTTGAATTAAACCTCTTTTGCATCCAAGTGAATAATTAGTACCCAGTCATTATCTAGTCAGGAACATCAAACATTGGTTATTCAAAGGAACTCAGTTTTTAATAAGGGAATAACATTTTTCATTCATGGTTTTATCTGTTTAATGCATATTTTTGTTCCATTTTAGCTGAAGAAATAGCAAAAATTCAGCATTTGAATTACAGTCATGTTCTGTTTCCTGAGGGAAAACAATTCATGTTTTAGAGAAATTAATTGTTAATTAAAATGTTATTTTAAAGATATTAATCATTTGCCAGTATTCATGCTTTTGTATGAGAACATTAAAATGTGCTGGTTGGTAGATACACAACACATAATTGCCCACGTGCTTGTTTGTGGAATACCTGCTTATTAGTTCTGGGAAGGTCAAGGCTGAGTTTGGCAGAAGAGGCTGCAATTAGGATTACAGCTCCACTCTCTTAACTTGTCTGAGCCTCAGTTTTCTTATATTCAAAATGGGAATATCAAGATGACTTCACAGGGCTGGTGGTTGTTCGATTAACTGCTGCTATCATCTTTTTGTGTCAGTTTAACATATTCTTTTGCCTGGATGCCCTTCTGACCATTGCCAGACATTTGCTTGACAGTTGGTGAGAGTTAAAAACAGCCCTGGCCAGGAGATTGTGTGCAGTTAACTGCGCCAACACTTTGACCTCACAGTACTACGTTTTAAGTCACCAAACTAAGCTTTCAGGTTACGTTTACCTTCTTAAGATGGACACATTTTCTTTTCAATACACATTCACAATTCACTTTTCTAAAGGGTTTTTGTTTAATTACAAAAACTCTTACATACACAAAAGAGGAGGAAAGCTGTAGGCCGAACATCTCTAGACCCGTAAACCAGATTCAACAATTATCACACTTGCTTCAAATATCCCTCTCTTTTTTTTGGCTGAATTATTTCAGAGCAAACCCTGCCTTTATTTTCTTTCACCCCAAAATCTGGATTATTTTTTAGCAAAGCCATTATGCTGTTTTCATACTTGATCAAGTTAACCACAATTCGTTGCTATCATTTTCATATCCAGTCTATGTTAACCCTTTTCCGGTTGTCTAATAAAGGTATTTTTACAGTCAAACTATTCGAATCAGACCTATACATTGCATCTGGTTGTTATGTTAAAGGCATCTCTAATGGGAAGAAAAAGCAGATAAAATTTTTATTGTCCATTGTCCTGCTCTATATATTATGATTATTTCCAAATAACTGCAAAAGATGTAAACATCCCTTATCAAGATAAATGTATCTAAAACATAAAATTCCATTTGCTTTAGGAATTGAAGATGTCACTATAAACTTAGAGAAAAAAGTGTTAACACCAGTTTATCTGTGCAGATAGATAAACCCAATGTTCCTTTGGGTTTGCTTGTATTTTCTCCTGTGATATTACTGTTTTTAGAATCAGCAATGTAAGATAATTGCTATTAGATAGCTGGACGCACCATTAGAGATAGAGAGATGAAATTAAAACCATGAAATTGTTTCTATGGGCCTCAAGAAACGTAATTATTTCTCCTGTGGAAAAGAAACAGAGAATATTGGAGCCCTGTTTTGTGTTTGCTTACTGTGAAGAGGAGACACATAAATTATATCTATTGAGTACATATATTTAAAGGTTGATACTTTTGGTGTGTGTGTGTGTGTGTGTGTGTGTGTGTGTGTGTGTGTGTGTTTCAGGTAGCTGTTTGAAATTTATATTATTCAGGAAAACTAACTGGATGATATTTAATAACTCTTCTCAACTTTGCTTTGTAACCTATCGTGAGTAATAAGTAACTCCAAGGTCATTGGCATGAACTGCCTAGTACTCACGAACATTATTCCGTCAGCTATAACTTAAGTGACTTATGTTATAAACTTGTTTAGATACAGCTTTATCAAATGGGGCTTGAGGAGTCCTCCTGGTGGTGAGAAAATAAACGTCCTCAATGGTCCTGAGTACATCAAGGTTCTGTATAAGGAGTTTCATGAGACTCTTTAGAGAGGGGGAAATCCCCTCACTGCACTGAGAGATGAATGGATGCTCTGAGGGCCACCTGGAACCCCAATAATGGACAGAGGTTCCTTTGTCCCCAGTGCAGAACAGAAATCAAAGCCGCTGGGGATATGGTGAGAGGAATAGAGAAAGAATAAGACATTCTAACTCTCTTTTAGAGCAGGGGAAAGCTAACATGCCATCTCTGCCACAAGACACTTTCTTCCCTAGACAAGGAGTAGCCCTTAAGTGTTCACATACCGTTTGCCACTTGGCCTTTGACCTTTCTGCTTCAAATTTGGCAACTTCTTTACGATCATGAAACGATACCAGCAGCTTCCAAATGCACAGTAGGACAACCCCAATGAGAAGAATAGCCAGTGAAACCCCCAACATGATCATAGGAATGTTTGGAGGTTTTGGACAGTCTGTGGAAACAAGAAAACTTATGTCAAGAAGATGGTACAATTAACATTTTGATAAATATTTCTCATTAAATTTTCCAGCCATACTTTTTCTCTAGTAGAGGAAAATAGTAACACCTTCTGTTTTGATGATTTTTTTAAATGAGTTACTTGTTGAAGGATAGCCTTATTCCTTCAAAGTAGGACAAAAAGTAAAGTAAGAGTTTGGTTATTCAAAGCAAATGGATATACACTTGAGTGGAAGACTGAAAAGAGCATCCAAAAGAGTGACAATTAACCCACATGGAATATTTAAGGAACCGCAAAAAAGACTATAGTTTAATCACCAAAGATGATCTCCTTTGGGTATTTGATAAAGTAGAAATGGAATGTATGTGCACATGCACAGATACATACATAATTAGTTTTTAATGGATTTTCTTGAAGCATGAACTGTTTAGATTATATTCAAAATTACATAAAACCCACTCCCCTGAAAAGTTTGTTACTTGTTGCTGCTTTTTTTTTGTTTTTTAATAGACAGATAGACAGATAATAATGGCTTTTAGTTTTATTTTAACTCTAGTGCCTTGTGTCCTGGAAAGTTCCTGGACTGTATTCAAGAAAAGTGGGTTCGATTCCCATCTGATGTACAGTAGCTGTCTGAAATCCATCAAGTCCTTTGATCTCTCTGTAGAACAAAGGTGTGGGCCTTCAGTGTTCCCTTAACTCCCCTGACAAAAAGATGAAGGCCTGGTGCTCATGCTTATTAAAACTACAGCTTCCTAGACCCTCCTCTCCCAAGATTCTGATTCAGTGCCTTGGATGGGGCAAAAGATTTTTTATTAATAAAAGTATCCAAGGTGATCCTTATTTTAAGGGAAGTTTGGGAAATTGATGTTCTGTATAGTCCTTTTAACTCGAACATCCTATGAAATGTTATTTTGACTCTATTGATGATATTAACGTAATTTTGCAATTATACAGTACCTTCCCTCATTGACAGAGAATGACTAATAATCCTTGCAATATGCCTGAAAGATGATATATTTCTTAATCAAACATTATAATTAAGCTCTCCCCTTCCTTTCATGGGGAAACAAAAATCCACATAAAAATTATCATTAAATATCTGCTTCCCTCTGCAAGAAGCGAAGCAAATCCATGGTATCTGGAAAGGAAATGAATCGTGCCTAGTTTCTCCTAAATCTTATTGTTTTTAGATATTTAATAAGGAAAGTTATACACCCAGGACTAGTTATGCTGTTTCAAGGTAAGAATCTATAGCTGGTCTGAATTTTAACAGGACTAATGGCCCCCTAACAGCATGATGTCTGGCCTCACACGCTTTTGTTCTTTGGCCAAAAGACATTATGTAAGGAGATTATGCAGAAATAAGTAAAGGAGCTGATGAAATAGCAACTATAGTATGAAGATCTAAAGACCATTTCTAGCATAACAAATGTACTACCGCTGCTTCTAATAGTAACACTCCGGCAAAGAAAGTCAATGAGAATATATACTGGCTACATCTTTGACTATGAAATGTCTGGGTGGGGCATAGTATGATCTTGCTCAAAGCAAGACTAAGCTGGCTAAGACGCTGCTGCCAGAATGTGAATTAGGAGGGCTTGCCAATAGGGAATAAAAAAGGTGGAAGAGTTGTGGCCTGGAAGAGGAAATTATTTTAAGAATTTAAAGTCATTGAAAAATTATATATTTCTCAAGACAAGATTTTAGTCCAAGTCCCAGAGCAGGTATTACACAATAGAAATTTCCACTTTTCATACTCTTTAGCATTTTTTGAGATGCTCACTCTAAGGATGTATTTCTAAGTGGAAGAAGAGGGCATCTCCATTGCTGTGTGCAGTCCAACGATGTCTCGAGAGTCCCTGTCAGTGCTGCACCTAATTCTAAGATCCTGAGTTTCTAATGCTGCCAGTCTGGTTGTTGAGCGCCAGAAATATGAATTTTCCAAATTAGATCGTGTGATAAATGCAAAATACACACTGATTTTGAAGACTTGATATAAAGAAGTAAACTCTCATTAATAATTTTTTATATGAATTACATGTTGAAATAATAGTATTTTGGATATAATGGATTAAATAATACAATATTAAAACTCATTTCACCTTTTTTTACTTTTCAATGTGGTTACTAGAAAAATTTTAATTATATGTGGTTACTGAAAATTTTAAATTATATGTAGCTTGCATATTAACTCTTCTGTTGGACAGTGTTGATCTAACCTATTTTCGGGATTCAAATATTTATTATGATAATATGGCCAGTGGGAGGCAGTATAGCACAGTAGTTAAGAGCATGGACTCAAAGCCAGACTACCAGTTCCCAGACCTGCACTGGTACTTAATTGCTGCAAAACCTAACAAATTGTTTAATATCTCTATGCCTCAATTTCTTTACCTGTAAAATGGAAATAATAGTAATACCTGCTTTGTATGGCTTTGAAGCTGTAGTATGAGTAAGGGCTCAATAAATGAGAGCCGTGATTGTTATTATTACTACAAATGCTCACTTCCCCTTTTATTATCCTCAAGACCTCAAGGGCCTAGAACCTCCAAGTCAGAAGCTGTGGATGTAAGGAACAACCACACCCGCATCCCTGGAAGGCTCCCCAACTATCATTCTTCCTGGGTCCCTTATGTATGCGGCTCTCTTACACTCCGAAAGTTTCTCCAGATGTAAGAAAACGAGATGAGGGAAGCTCTCTGGACATCCACACCCTGCTGGTAACCCTTCAGCTGGTTTCTTTTTCAGTTTGTTTGGAGGACCCTGGGAATCCTTAACCTCCATCTCCTCCTTTCTCATTTTACTATTTTTCTATCTAGGCCTCTCATCAGTTGCCTCAGGGTCTCTGGTGTTAAAGCTGTGTGAGAGAGAGCAGACTCCTGGGGTGGGTTCTACCCTCTGGGCTGGGGAAGCTGTGGCCTGTGTAGGAATGCCAAAATTTGCCAGAAAAACAGCTTCTGGGAGCTGTCAGGTGACTCCTGTTAAGCCTCAGGGTGGGTAACTTTTCCCTCACTTTTACCACTACAAAAGCATAGGGAGAATACAAAGGCATCAGGGCATCTGAGCGCTCTTAGAAGAATGGTATGTTGATGTGCCACTCATACTGCAGGGAAGAATAAAAGGAAAAAAACCAACAGTTCAGTAATGAGGAGGCATTTATCAGCCAAAGGCATCTCTCTCTCTCTCTCTCTCTCTCTCTCTGTCTCTCTCTCTCTCTCTCTCTCTCTCTCTCACACACACACACACACACACACTCAAAATCAAACCAACTAGATACACAAGCCCTCACATTAAAAACAGACTCTGTTCTGGAAGTTTGATTTTGTTGTTTGAAACTAATTTTTCCAATGGAATTAATATTATAAAGAATGGCCTTGATTTCAGGAAAATTTGCTTAAGCCATTGCCATGGTCACAAACAGAGGGGTGGGGTCTAGTTGAAGAATTTGACTATAAAACAGATAATGAGGAGGAAGATTTTTTGTACTATAAAGTAATTTTTCCTTGTATATCAGGATTCGCCTTAAATTTTCTTGACTAATGACTTTCATGATGTATTTTATATATGCATTTTGAAGAAATTGATTTACATGAGATTTTCAAGAGCAAGTCTCCAGTTGCACTCTGCCTACCTGAGCTTCAAGGTCGCAGCCACAATCCTAGCCTTGTATCTTGCATTGTGCCAACCTCTACATCTCACTGACCTTCAGCAATGTGGTATTTTTCTAATCATCTTTTCTTGATTGGTTTATAATGTCCTAAACTTTTTAGTTACTTTGGTATTGCTTTGGTTGTTTTTACATTCTTAAGTGATGGCAGTTTGATACTGCTCTTGGTTTCAAATTCAGGACTTAATATTTTGTCAGCACATTGATAAGCAAGTACACACAACAAAGCACACGTGCCTTCTGGTCTGCCCTCGTTGTTATTGTCTGGGGCAGAACTTAGGCTCCAAGCTTTTGGGAGGGCGTGGGGGGTGGTGTGCAGGGCAGGCGGAGCAGAGGCGGTTGCCGACAAGGTCTGGAAGGATCTGGTTTAATGTAGTTGTCATTTCTGCTGGGAAGGTTTAGGGACACATTTTAAATTGAAGACAGATAAGGTGAGGCACCTGTGACTACTTAAGAATGCAGCCAGGGCTGTTAGGGTAGAATCGCTCAAGGGAGGTCTTGAAGCCCTTTGTGTCAGAGTGGCCTGGGCAGTGCATTAGGCCTGCTGATTCAAGATGCAGGCATTTTACATGCTGCCCAGGTGCATCTGATTCCTGCTAAAATTTAAGAATTTCTCAACAAAAGTACCTTTCCTACTATATATATATATATATATTCTTTTTTTTTTTTTTTTAGATGAGGCAACCCTTGGTTGACCTCACAGGTTGCAAGGACCTTGTCAACTTACAATCTCTTATTTTTTTATTTTTTACATCTACAGCACCTGGTCTTCCTAGGTGGTCTCCCATACAAGTACTAACCAGGCCCGATCCTACTTAGCTTCTGAGATCAATGAGATTGGGCTTGTTCAGGGTAGCATGACCATAGACCCTTTCCTACTATTTTATTTTCTACCTAGTAAAACTTCTCTCTCCCCACTGAAGATGAGATTTTTATGTGAGGGCTTTCCAGGTCCCAAGCAGACTCCATGAGCTGGTGCGGATGAAAAGCCATGGAAGCAATGGACTGTTTGGCTGCCTTCATAGATCACTTCGTTCCTCACTTTCTGCTTCATATCTTTTCTTAGTCAGCATTATCATTTAATGACCCATGACTGTAGCCTATGAACTGGCACATGTGTTTTATTCATCATTCCATTTAATCCCTGAGTCAATCCTTAGAAGAAAGTACTATTATTTTCTGCATTTTACAGATGAGGAAATAAGAGACTCAGGGAGGCAAGTATCTTTCAGAACGTCATGTAGGTATTAAGTGTTAGAGCAGGATTTGAGCCAAGGTTTGCCTGATTCAAAACTCATTCTCTTAGACTGTTATGCTCTTTCCTATTAGTCTTTTCTAAAGATATATTACATTTCATTGGTCCACCTTTCTATAATTCATTAGTAGCTTTCCAGGAATGGATGATTGGTACAAATACACCTATCTTGTTATTTTTCAATAATAATAATAATAACATGCACATTGGAACATAGCAAACCTTTCAGTAGGTATCTTCCAATCACTGAGAAAGTAGAGGCACCTCATCAAAAATTTGGAAATGTCTGTCTTGGCAAGCTACCCAAAGTGTCTTTCTGGTTGCTTTCTCCTCTCTCATGCACTATCACTTACCAATGACAATGGAAGGCATGCCACCTACCTTTCTCATTGATGCTGTGAATGATGGTTTTTCCTTCGTTATCTGTAGTTATTAGGAATGTAATAAGACATTCATTTTCTCCTTGCAGAGAACAGGAAACAGAACTATCCTTTGAGAAATCTGCAGATAAAGGAGTCATTCATTAGGTTAAATGAGATCCCAAAAGAGATTATTTTTAAAGTAGTATTGAGTTTTAATATGCAAATAGGAATTTTCAACATTGCAGAATAGGAACAGAAAAGACACAGAATTTTTCCCACTAGCTGAGGTTTTAGTTTCTACTCATGTTCCGGAAGAACAGTTCCAGGTGTGGTCAATCAGGACTGACCATCAAATGCACCTATCAAACTGATGGGGGCAGGATTTCAATGGAGTGAAAGTACTTCTAGGCAGGCATGCCTAGCTGTCTTGAGAATAGAGTGGCGCTGATTATGATAATGAGGGGCTGTATGTTCTTCTTGGCTGAGAGCATCTGGGAGGAAGCCTAGATTACATTTCAGAAAGAGACTACACAGTCCCAACTGATACCAATACTTCTAACAGGGCCTTTCCCACAATGGCATAGTCAGGATTGCTGGTCATGTATCGTCACAACAATAAATATAAATTCGCATCGGGAAACAGAGACTGAAGTGTTATGCAGCTCAGGGACAAGCAGAATAAAGGTTAACCTCAGATTAAAAGAAACCCAGTTTACTTAACCATCTAGTCCTTTTCTTAATTTTTTTAAAAAACATAACCCAGTTTTCCAAAAATCTTTTTCAAGTAGGAACATTTTCCTTGTTGAACTTATTCAAGAGGCAGGAAATGAAAGTCCTGACAGAATTGGAAATATAGTAAAATGGTCTATCTGAGATTTTAATACTATTTACTAGAAATTCTGTTATTTTGGTACCTATGCCAAAATTATGTAGCATTTTTTTAAATTTACAAAATCTTGCTTAAATTTTCCCTTTTAAGTTGGAGACTTAATGATACCGTTAAAACATTTTTACAGAAACCTGTGAATAGAATGATCATTTACTATTAACCTAAAATGTTAAGACAGATGATCCAATATTAATATCCTATGACAAAATAAGTCAGAATATTAAAACCGAGACTGTCCCAGAGAATCATGGACATATTTTTGCTAGACTTAAAATTTTTCTTATTAGCTTAAATATAAAAAGATTTTAATAAAACAGAATCTATACATGTTGCCCTGACCAAGACAAACTAAATAATAGGCTATTTTTGGTTAAACAATGCAAGAGTCGTAGAAAGATAGAAATATTAAGTTGTTTTGAATTTAGTCTAGAAGATAAAATCCTCAGGTCAGGGGCTGTGAGAAGTATGCCTGTATTATCTGTAAAAACGAGGACTAGTAAAACATGTAACATTACTAATAAGATTTAAGATGATAGATTTAGGTGAACAAATTGTTTTTGAATCCATTAAAGGCACCTATTTACTTAAGGATGCTAAGAAATCTAATTATAAATCATTCTCGTTTGGTCATTCCCAAATCTTTATGATCATCTAAATCATCTGGGAGATCTGAAAATATGGCTTTCAGGGACCTTCCCCTGGGCATTCTGATTCAAGAGGTCATGGTATACACAGGCCTCAGTATTTTATGAGTTATTTAATAGTATTTTTCATAAGGCAATTCTGATTGAGAGGTTTGGGAACCTCCAGGCAATACTCAATTAATGAAATTTGTGTTATTTTACATGTTTGATAGCAACAGCACTGCATATATAATTTATACTTCAGTCATTTTCAGATGGCCTTTACCACATGTTCTCCTACTACACTACTGTAGTTAACTAGGATTCATGAAGTCTTGGGAAATATGCTTTTCCTACTGGAGTGGGTTTTTTCCTTTCCTCCCCCTCTCCACTGTGACAGTGCATACCCACTCTGTTCTTCTCAAGCTTACTTAATGGAACATTTTATTCTCAGGTAGAAAATATGTGGACAGCTTATAATACTCCTTTCAGTAATATTAATCCTGCTTTTTTTATTTTCTTTTAAATAGCTACACTAAAGCCAGGGAGGCTTAATTTACTTGGCCAGGATTATTTAAGTTTTAATGGAACTGCTAATATGACCTTTGAGTCATGACTCCCTTCTTGCTTTAATTACTTCAGTCCTTTTCATGACTGTTAGGACTCTAGATTTAGCCTGTTTTATAGTGTTTGGGTATTAAAATGGTATTATTGAATGTGCAATGAAAGGTCCAGCTTGGGCTGAAGATTTGCATAATTAACTGCTAAGATTTTCTTTTGTTGTTCATAAGAAATGGATCTTTCTTTTTTACCCACCTTGATGAGTGCCAGCAGTGCTGTTCTAGAATAATGCAATGAAAATAAGATCTCAAGCTGTCCATGAAATCATACTTAGAAAAGGAAGTAATGTGAGAGTGAGGGTGAGGAGACTGGAGTCTAGGAAGGCTCAAGAAAAATGTGGAAAATATAAACTGTCTGTACCGCTGAATCAAGATAACTATGTGTTTCAGACTTCAGCTACGAGGCCAAGTAGGTAGTTTTCAGAGAAAACAGTTTCCCAAGGAAAAAAAAAAAGAAAAAGAAAAAAAGGGTTCTGTGGTCAAATAAGTTTGAGAATCCCTTCTTACTCTAATTCTTTCCTTTGCCTCTCCTAAAAATTCGCAACGGACATTTAATTTAATATGCATCAGAAATCTCAGGAGTCCTGCAAGAAAACTGGAAGCTTAGCTTCCCATTTCCAAAATTCATATGACCATGGGTGTTTTCTTTCCATTTAAGGTTTTCAGAAGTGTGTTTCACAGAACACCCTTTGACTAACAATGCTCTGAGTACATGAATGTTAGGATAAATTTAAAATGTCTCTTTTAGTAAAATAGATTGAATAAAGTTAAACCACATGTCCTTAGAAATGCTCACACAGGTCCCCACAGCATGGCTGGGAAACAATTTATTTGGATTATCAAGTTATTTTATTTTACTCTCCATATCCTCATTGGGGCAAGGACGGGCTGACAAAAGACTCTGTGGAAGAGCAACTATGTTGTGATGATTTCAAGGTGATATAATCACTAACATAACTGGGTAACTTGAAATAAGACTTATAAAGGCTCACTAGAACAGTGAGTTTTTAATTCATGGGCTGACTGATTTTTTTTCTCAAATTCATCAAGATTAGTGCTTTAAATGGTATTAGTAATTCAGTTATAATTTCTAAGTTAGAAATAGCTGCATTCTCCTCTTCTGAAGATAATTTAGTCAATTATGCAAAAAAAATAATGCAAATATTTTAAAGGCTACTTGAGACTTAGTCTTCCTCTCAAATCCAAGCATTTGTCATAATGTACTTAGAAAACCGTGTTATTTAAATAAAGGAACTCCCTGTCCATGATTTACATGTTTCCAAGGTTCATTCCTTTTTTTTCCATTAGATTTCCCATGCTGCTACTGAATTGAGTTCTAGTAATTTGCAGGACATTTTCTGTAATTTTTAGTCATTTCTTGGAAAGACCTGGTAAAATCCCAGATGTTTGCCGTGAAATGAAGCTGGAAGGATATGCTGAGACTTTGTACTACTTACTAATATGGACAGTCCACAAACATCACTTTACTCAGTGCTTTTACTGCATCCTACTTTTGGTATTAGAGTAAGATACACACCATTTTGTCCAATTTACAGCTATTTGGCATATTTTCCAGAAAAGCACAGATGAGAGGTTTTCCGAGCACTAATAATGCTGCACCTCCATTTAGGGCGGGTTATTTAACTGTGCACAGTCAGATATCTCAATTTTGAAACAATGCAGGTAATTTTCAAAACAATATAAATGTCACTAACTTATTCCACTTTGGATTAATTTCTGCATTCTAATTCCATCTATTCAAGACACATATCCTAGAGTGTCATAAATTATTGTCTCGATTATGCCACTTTGCCTGAGATACATCTTGGTCGCATCACTAATGTGTACAGAGCAGCGGCTCTACCTGAGCAGCATGATAATCCAGAATAGTTTGTGATGATGGAAAAACCAGTCCCCCAGATCATCCTTTTAGGAGAAGTCAGTCATCTTCTTTGTTTTAAAGTTTACAAATTATTTTTAAAAAGGCCTTCTTAGCTATGATACAACCCTTTTAAATGTTTGAGTTGATATTTTGCAATTAAGAAGAATCCGATTTTAAGTAATTGCGTTTAAAAATGACAAGCGAAAGCCAGAGCAAGCTTTGCTTAGTGGTTAAAGGTTACAGGTCCTTCTTGTATTTGGAGGATGAGACAAAGGAAAATCAAAGATTGTCATGTAATGACCATATTTGAAAAGTTGGGAGTAAAAGCATACAAAGAGGAGGGGAAGAAAAATGGCCACCGACCAGAAATTGCCCGGTGTCTGAGGGCTGCTATCAGGAAAGCCATATTATACTTCACTTGTCCTGTTTTGAAATAGAGCAATCAGATGATAGGGGACAATTTCAGGTTTGCGGTTAACATTTAGATATTTCTTCAATTTTCTTTTCTTCTAATCAAAAAAAATGTAACATTCTGGAATTCTCAACAATTGCATTTGTGAAACAGAAGTGAACTTGCCAACAGTGCTGAAGTCAAATAGAATCTGTGACTTTAAATTGCTTGTATCGCAAACCATCAGGTTTTTAGCCTTATGGAATGCATTTACCCTTAGTAAGCAGTGTGAGTGAACTAATGCCCTGGTACAAATGCAGTCAAACTACTGGAAAGTCTGTCACAGAGTTTCTGCCTCTCGAGAAGTATGTAGAGGAAAGGAAAGCAATTTAAGACAGGTAGAACCTTCTTCTTCGTTGATGGTCACACCAGCTAGTTTGCATTTGTCAACACATTCTTCTAGCACCAGGCCATCTGCAGACAGGTGGCATTCAATGCAGCTCCTGTGAACATTATTCAACAAGAGTTTATCAGTTCACGTTGACAGAAAATAGATATGCGGCTGGAATGTTGCTTTAATGCTGTTACTGTGGTTCATGCTATAGGAGTGTCTCATTAAGGACAGTGGTACATTTTGTTACTTTCAGAAAGATAGGTCACATGCAAGAGAAAACTACTTTATTGTGAATTCCACTCAGTAATCAATGTTCCCTGGGCAACCTTATTAATAGCCACTATCCTCATTTGTCTCTAATGATTGATTCTGATTGGTTATGTTAAAAAAAAAAAATCAATAAAAAAGCCCAATTATTTTGGTATTTGATTTAGCTACATTTTTATTTTATATTTTCCTGAGAAGGGTTTGTGGTGTTAAATATAATTAGAGACCAGACAAAGTTTGAATTTCTTAAAAGAAATGGTCTGTATTTTAACAAAAATTCTAAGAATGCATAATTATGTCATGAATCACTATTTTAAAGATTCACTTTTCTGTAACTCTTTTGAATGAATCCAAGCCTTGATAGGGGTATTTTCAAAAGCTGAGGATGACAGCCCAGATCCTCATTAATGCAGGCTTTTTAATAAAAGATCTCTATTTATAGACAAGTATATTTCCAGGAACATAGCCCAGGAATTAGGCTACTCTGAAGATGTCTATATAACAAAGTAAAACTTAGATGCTGAATTAATCTTATGCTGAAAATCACTTTAGAAACAGGTTGTGGTTAGAGTAGCCTAAAATAGCAAAAGTTTTCTTACCTCAGACACACACCATGTAGCCTCTTTCTTCCCCTGGCCATGGAAATGTACACTCTTCTGAGTGCTGGAAACATTCTCTATCCCCCACCCATGCCTCATCACATCTCAGCCCAAACCACATTTCCTTAGGCAAGTCTTCTCTGGCCCTTACCATTTAGTTCCCTTGCAGTGAAAACCTCTAAATTCCTCTGCAGGAAGGGCTTAGGAACAGTAACCTCTGTAGTAGTGGAGATGGAAGTCTTGTCTGAAACTTGCCTTTTATTGCTAGTGCATTGCATTTATCATGGTTATATATTTATTTGGAGTGGCTTTGCAGAGGGCTGCTGGAGACTGTAGAAACTCTTAGAACCCCTACCCCATTGTGCATCAAATTGATGGCTGCCCAGGCTAGTCTGGTAGCCCTATCTCCTGCCATACGGTTCCTGCCATAGAGCACCTTCTATATCTCCCATTGTAACTGTCAGGCCAGATATCATCATAATTACTTTTTTAAATGTCTGTCTTTCCCACTAGATTCACAGCACCTGTGAGGACAGGAACTAGAACAGTTTCAGTCACCACTGCATGCTCATGGCCTTACGTGTTTCCTGGCATACAGCAGGTACTTAATATCTATTTGATAAATGAAAGTATGAATGAATAAATGGAAGAATGAACTCATTTCAGAACTAACATGAACACCAAGGAAATCACTCTACCTGATTCCTCAAATTCACACTACTTTGATTATTAATTTATCTTATAAACCAGATTTAAGATTGAATCATGTTTCCAGCGAAGACGAAATAGAAAAATAATAGAAGAGACATCTTGAAAGGACATTTTACATTAAGTTCTATTCAAATAAGTCTAACAATGTCCTCATTCTTCTCTTGGCATAAGTCCAGTGATGGAGAAGTTTCAACACCTGAATGGTGAATAACCACTGAGTGAATATTGATTTTCTTACTTCATTTACATGGGAAACGCAAATGTCACCACATTTTGGGTAGCAGAGTTGATGAAAATATGAACTGCTAAAGCATGTTTGCTGCATAATACATCACACATTGCAATGTCACAACACAGCCAATTTGGAGACTTACTTCACTTGACCTACAAATGTTGCCCACTTCCATTAAGAAGTTAGCTGCCAACCAAAGAAGTAGTCTTTTTTACAGGAAAATAAGAAAATGTGGTTTTGTTTTTGTTATTGTTGTTCATATGGTATAAAAGAAAATACAATACCCAGGAGTTGTGTAGAATGAAAATCAAAGAAAGGTGCCAAAGAGCATGAGTAGTAAAGAAGAGGGAAGCAATTAAAAGCCAAGATTGTCTTCCTGTCTCTGCTTCCATGAGTCTATAGATAGGAATGAATCAGTAAGGTCAGGCTATGAACTTCTAGATAAAAAAAGAAGCTTGTCTGTTTCCCCTGAAAAAGTACTGAATGTGGGTGTTGTCAATCTACCTCCAGGGTAGTCTTTATGTGTGGCTGGCATTGTAACAGAGGGGTGAACTGATGTTATCAGTGTGGGACATCATCTCAGCTTCCCCTGGTAGTCTCTAGCAGAAATGTGCCATTGTGGTCCTGGAAAATCAGGACTGAGAGAGGCAAGTGAGGGACGGGTGTTCCAGGCTAGTGATCACAGGGGCCTTGCGGGTTTGTGTTTTGATGAATGCTCAGAAACGAAACCCAGCAAAAACAAGATGAGATCTGAGTTTATAAAATGTCACTATAACTTTGATCATCATGAAACCTATGGAAAAAAAGAACTTAAGAAAGAGACGTTACCGTTTAGAGTTACAGAGATCACCACAGGTAGGACAACGTTCACAGGTCGGTCCTGAGGCTCCAGGGTTCATGCAAACACACTTGCCACAAACGCAGTCCCCTCGGCCGCTGCAGAGCACCCCATCTTCAGAGAGGCACGAGTCCGTACTGGTAGTGCAGTTGCAGTACTCGCCGGCCCAGCCGCTCTTGCACACGCACTCACCGCACTCACAGTCGCCGTGATCTGTAAAACAAAGTGCTCTCTGTTTCTTAGGATCAAAACTACTTTCAGATTTTTGGGACCAATTTTTCCACTTGCCTTTAAACACCATCAAAAAGACTGAAAAAAATAATGAGAAAAAAGTGAGTGTGTGTGGTGGGGATGAGACGGGGGGAGGGGTGTGAGTGCAGATATATTTTGTGGAATGTATTGTGTATATTTATGGATCTAGTCTCTTAACTGAAGACCAACTTGATTACCTGATATTATACCAAACAGAATTTATAGCCAGATGAAAAGAGATAATCCAGAAGCCTGTAATAGCTACTTGGGGTGTTTGTGTGTATGTGTGTGTGTGTGTGTGTGTGTGTGTGTGAGAGAGAGAGAGAGAGAGAGAGAGAGAGAGAGATTGTTTTTACAACATTTTGCTTATAATTATGGTGCCACAGGATAGAGATATAAGACAAGCCTGGCTAATACCCTACCTCTGCAACACTCAAGCTGAGTGATCACAAAAATCTCGTCTATAAAATAAAATAAAATCTATTTCCAATGGCTGTGGTCAGATGAGATAATGTGTCAGTCTCCTAGCTCTGCTTTCACCCCTTAGCTGTCCTACAGATGTAGAGTGAGTGAGTGCTCAACAAGTTCATTTATTTAACAAACTTTAATTGAGCATATAATGTGCCAAAGATTGTATTAGGCATGAAGATTCAACATAAATAAGACAAGGTGGCTGAGCTTACAGTTTAGTGTTAGGAAACAGGGTAATACTTACTATTACTAATAAATACAGTACAATGTGATAATTGTTATATACACGGGAAGAATTTCCAAATTAGACTAGAGGTTTGGGGGAGTTTCCAGAGAAGTGATACTTGAGTTTGGAAGATAAAGATAAAAGATACAAGAGGGTTACATGCATTTTAAGCAGATAAAAAGCATAGGTGAATACTAGACGTGTGTAATCATGTGACCTGCCTAATACCCATGATAGTTAGATATGGATAGAGCCAAGGAAGTACGTGGGGTGTGGCAGGAGAAGAAGAGAGCAAGATCAACGAAAAATCAGAAACCACATCATGAAAAACTTTATGGAGTAAAGAAGGAAATTTTTGTCTGAAAGTTTTGGAATTTCGAGTAAGGGAGAGACCTGAACAGATAGGTACGTGTCTATACATTTCCTGGCATCAGTAGAGAGGGTCCAACTACAGACAGGAAAACAAAGCGGGAAGATTGGAGCCCCTGCATCCATGGGAATGAAGAGGAAGGGGCATGCATTTCAGGGGATGAAATGCTTAGGGTGTGGCTATGGTTGGTGCCAGGGTGGAGAGGGAGAGGAAGAGGGATAGAACCCTTCCCAGGAGACAAGACTGGGCTGCTAGTTGGGTGATGCAGCTTTTTGCAGACCTGGAATGGAAGCTAGCTCTCCGTCCATCTTATCCCAAGTGCCTGGCGTAGAGTAGTGCTTAATTATTGAATTAATAGATTGTTCTAAAGTGGAGGAGGAAGAGAAACTTTGAGGGACATTTTTTTGTTCTGTTGAGTTTGAAGGGCCTGTTGGACATCCTACTATGCCACTGAATGCAGTTGACCTTTGAACAACATGGGGGTTAGGAATGCCGACATCCTTCTCCTCTATACAGTTGAAAATCTGCATATAACTTTAGACTCCTCCAAAATTTAACTACTAATAATCTACTGTTGACTAGAAGGCTTACCAATAATGTAAACAGTTGAGCAACACATATTGGGAATGCCGTATACTATATGTATTATATACTGTATTTTTATAGTAAAGTAAGCTGGAGAAAATGTTATTAAGAAAATCATAAGGAAGAGAAAATACATTTACAATATTTATTGAAAAAAATCTGCTTGCAAGTGAACTCGTGCAGTTCAAACACATATTCTTCAAGGGTCAACTGTGTAGGTATATAGACCTGGAGTTTGGGGTTTGGGATCCATTAAGGATAGGTGGCAGTCGAAGCTGTTGTGGATTGCGTCTTCTTGGAGAAGTAGATAGAATGAGAAAATCCTTGATGAGCATAAGCATCTAAAATGCCATCAGAGAAAAGGATCCTTATGGAAGAGACCGAGAGGTAGGAGGGCAGTGAGAATGTTGGTGCGGAGAGAGCTTGAAGAAGGAGGTGCATGGAGACCAGCAGCAAGCAAGCTTCTCATCTAATCCTGAAGCGCTCCTTTTGGATCTGGCCACATAATAGTGTATGAGATACTATGAAATGATGAAATGCTTAAGATAATGGGCTCTTGTGTTCTTTCCATAATATTTTTTTTGCGTGCCTGCCATGCTCAAGATACTAACTAAGCATTTTATGTGGCAAGAGGGGAGGAAAGCAATGTCGACAAAAAGTCAGAAATCACATCATGAAAAACTTTATGGACTAAGTTAGAACTGTTGTCTGAAAGTTATGGAATTTCAAGTAAGGGAGAGTCCTGAACAGAGAGACACATGTCTAGAGATGAATAACAAATAACAAATTTCATAACTGATATTTGTCTTCAAAAAAACAAAACGGAAGACAAAAACCCATGTACCTGGCATTGCCTTGCAAATTTTACTCTTTCAGCCACTTTCCAGATCTAGAGCCAGAAAGCACAGATCTGAATCCTAGCTCCAGTACTTCCTTGCTGGGTGAGCTTGGGGAAATTACTCAATCCTTCTGTGCCTCAGTTTCCTCATTGGGAGGGACTAAAAATAGCTACTTCGTAGGAGTATTGTGAAGATAACCTAAGATGATACATAAGTGTTTAGAACAGTGTTGGGCACTTATAAGCAGTGAATAAGTGTAAGTCATTATCATTACTCCTAAAAACAATTTAGTAAGAAAGATTTGAAAGCAAAATTACCCAGCGGTATTAAAATTCCTGCAATTGTACTGAAAACCAAACAAATGTAAAAGAAATCTCAAGTGAGGCAGGTTTTCACTTACAGAAGACACTGTCATGTTCACTATAGAAAGAAGGATTCAAGTTTTCTCTTGTAAACTTTCATTTAACATGTGATGACCTTTCTACCTTCATGATCTGGCTTTAAGGGACATGGAACAGAAAATCACAGAACAAAGGAGAGAGTCAAAAGATTGTGAAGCTGAATTCTGATAGTTCTGTGTGTGTGTGTGTGTGTGTGTGTGTATTTTTATACACACACACACACATACATACATACATGTAACAAAAAGACACACTTCTCTAATAAAAGATGAGTTGAAATGTATCTAGATCATGACATTAAGACATATTCCAACTGTATTTTGTAACCTATTTAATTAATAATTGAACTAATTCATTCAAAGCTAAGAATAATTAGGCAATTTAGGCCAAAACCATTAATTTCATGTTTATATGTAAGTTATCCTTTAAACTACAACTGCTTTTTGTTTCTTCCTCAGCAAAAGGGGAAACTTACTTTAGTGATAGGGAGAGATTTCTATACTGATGTTTATTCTGAAAAATTAATACGATTTATGGATATTGTCAAGTGAAATGTGCATTTCCTAATGCTTTGAAAATGTCTATGTATATCACTGCATGTAAGAATTGCTTGGCAGAAATTAGAAAACTCTTCCAAGAACTCTGTTCAGAATTAAGAAACCCTCCTTTCTGTGGTCCTTCCAGAACCATTAACCTGGTCACCAAAATTGCTAATTGATATCCACAAGCAACTAAATATCTAAAATACCTGTTCATACAATAATAATAACAATATCTTTATAATGGCTTCATGTAGAGGCAAGATGATAACCAAAGATCAAGAAAAAATTATCAGGCTCTTTCAGAGGAATAGATCTTTCTGGAATGCCATTGACTGATACCTCTAAGTGCATAATGGCAGGAAGTTTTTTTCTATAATACCATTTGCCTATTAGAGTTTCCAATCTCTTAGAAACAAAATATAAAAGACTAATGGAATTTGGGCAAGAAAAAAAATCAATGGAGGTCTATATCTGTGAGTGCTTATAGATAGATGAAAAAAAGGTGCATGAAAAAGAACATCTGATAATAACCCTTCAGAGAAGTGGTACATTGCAGAGTCTATTAGCTGTAAAATACACAACAAGTAAAGCTGTAGCACAATTGGGCCTCTGTTACAAACACCATCAACAACAGAATGTCTGTTCGGAAGGCCAAGCACAATTTTTACCTCTGCACTGAGGACAATGCTAGGCACATGGTAGGTATTCCTAACTATTTGTTGAATTTGAGTAATTGTCATTACTTTTATTATACCTTTTTATAGAGAAAGCTCCTCATAATAGAGTAACAACCTTTGCAATGTTACTAAAAAACAAAATAGCTTTTGAGAAACAATAATGGTTGAGTATCATAAATTACCCCAAAGTATGAAGGCAATTGGTATTGGTGAAGTTTTTGGAGTTCAATTGAAGATGTAATTGTATTTTCTAAATAGAATTTCTTTAGCAATCACTGTTATCTGATACAAAGAGAGGTACTATTGTCAGACCTTCTGAACTGCAATGCACAGATCAAGTCAACTCTTTTAAGTTTATTTCTGTTCACATTCACGATACAAAATAAAATGAAAGAATATCAAGAAACGAAGAAGTGTGTTGCTGAACACAGTTCAGCAGTTTACACTGTCTTAGATCTCTTTGATCTAAGATTTAAAGGGTGAAATAAAGGCAAGGTTAGTATTGCTATTATATTGTATTAAATTACACTTAGGACTTTTTATTTGAAAGGCAATTTCAAATGTTTTGAGCGCACATTTTATTTAAAATTTTCTAATAGGAATTCAATCTGGAATTCTGATGAATGTGTTCTTGCCAAGATGTGGTGACTGTCTTTGGCTTCAGACTGTGTCCTATCTACATCTTGTGAAAAGGGGACTGATGTAGGTTTGGAAACATAGCCGTTAAATAAGTAAATACACTTTTGACTGAAAGGAGAGAGAAATGTGTCTAATCTGGACAGACCCTATATTTTTCACTCTCTGCGGGGAAGACAGAGACAGCCTGGGAGGAACCCATTGGTAGCAACAGCAGCAGCCAAAGAATGAAACTACATAACTTCTAAGGGGATCAACTGTTTTCAAAGAGCTTGTAATTCTTTGAGGCTTCTTTGCTCGGGCCTTTTCTCCTGAAAATCAGTCTCTTTTGTATGTTCCTGACACTGTAGTTTTGAAAACATATCTTGCTTAGTTTTCTCTAAAGATAATGGTTTTCTGTGTTGAAAAGCTGACTCCTTATACACTGTGAAAAAGGGAGACATGAAAGCTTAAATTCAACACAATATTTCAGTTGTATCACAAATTCATATCATTTTAAAGTATATTAACACATTTGTAATTCTTGTTTTAAAAGATTATACTTAAATGTATAAGTATATATCAGAATGATTTTATAGTGGTCATGTTATATGTAATATATTCTTAAATTAGTGATTTTACATCTATGAAAGATATTAAAACATAAATATTTCTGCTATTTAAAAGCTTTCTCAATCTCAAAAAATTCCAAGCAATTTTTCATTTTTATCTTTTCCATGGCCTTCTTTACATATGTTTTTATTCATCTTTATCATACTTAGTGCGTAACCTAGTATCTATCACATAGTAGGTATGCAATAAATATTTGTGAAATAAATGAAGGTTCTGAAAGTCCATTTGTGTGTGTGTGTGTGTGTGTGTGTGTGTGTGTGTATGTCCCTTGTCTTTGCCATTTGCTCCTTAAAGAGCCTAGCTCTTAGTTTTTCCAAAGTGATAGGCATTTAAGAGTTAGCTCAGATATCCTGTAGCCTGATCCAGAAAAGTATGGAAGATATTGGAGTTCAAATTACATGTAGTTTTGTGGAGTATAGGTAATAAACAAAAAGAAGGTATTACTATCTTTTACCTACTTATACTTAGGGAAATAATAATAGAGATGTAAGTTCCAGTTGGCACTCCAACTGGAGATCTCACTCCAAACAAATGTAAGAACAAAACAAAACAAAACAAACAAAAAAACCAAACAAACAAAAAACAAGAGAAGATCAGTTACCTTAGCTCTAAAAAGAAACAACCCACTCATTTGATCAACAAATATCTATTGGGCACCTACTATGCCCAGGTAACTGGAGGGTGCAGAGGACGCAGAGCCCCTTCTTAATACTTGCACAGTTGCAGAGTAAGGTGAATTTAGACATAGCCTACCTCCACAGAGCAGCCCTTTGTGTCTCACGCAGGAGAAATTGTCACACTGGCAGTAAGGCCCATAAATGTTTCCATAGGGAGATAAGTGGCAGATGCACTGTCCACAGTAGCAATCGCCTCTTCCACTGCATGAGGGATGATCCGGGGCCTCCTTGCAGGAATCTGTGCTCAGCGTGTCCTCTCCACACTCACAGCGAGGACCCATGTAGCCAGGGTTGCAAGCGCACACCCCACACTGGAAAGAACCATTCCCATTGTGGCATTTGGAGCTGTTCACTTCCACTTCTTTCTGACAGTCACAGTTGCATTCCGGAGTAACAAGTATTTCTAGGGTGTCCCCCAGCCCCACAGGCTTTATAACGATGCGCCTGTTTCTTCTCTCACAGTTTGGTATACTCACAGTCACATTAAATGAAGCCTGGAAAAGAAAGTACTGATTATCTGCTTCTATCCACCAAAACGCATGAGAGGAAACAAAGCCATATGGGGATCAGCTTTGCCAAAAGCATTTATTAAGAAATCTTTGAAAAGTGCTTTTGGGAGAAAAAAAGAAAGAAAAGAAAAACACTTTTGAAATTCTTAAAAAATTCAGTGTCAGTACATTAAGGTAACTTCAGACTTATCCAAATGTTCAGATCATCTATTGGCCATCTACTTACTGTGTCTCCCACCTTCATGTGAGAACATTTCTTTTGGTGTGAGAAGAAGGTCCCGTTTTTACATATAGCTGTGAATGACAGATTGAGTCCTTCTGTGTCTCCTGATACTTCCAGTTCCACCTCAGATCGCAGTTCCTTTAGTTAAGACATAACAAGATAAATGAAGTCACAACCAAAAAATACAGCCAGAAGAAGAATCGAAGAATCATGTTCATTAAACCAAAATGAATAAAATTAAATTGAGTCTAAAAGACTCACACACAATTGTATTTTATCAAATCTAAGACATTATTAATTATAAGATACACCATTATTTTATGACAAACTACAACAAAATACTTCAAGATTATTCTGCACAATACATGAATAAATGCCCTCAGTCTAACATTGCTTTGAAAATTTTATCCATTCTGAAGTCTGGCGAATTCTCCTAGGTTGCATTGCTCGGCATATAAAGAGGCAACTCTTTTGCTTGTTCTCAGTAACAAAATATAACAACAGCTTCCTTTTCTTCTACATATCATCATTTCTCATTTCCTATGAAGCAGCTGGTTGTTGCTTTGCAAGGAATACAGAATTGTAGTCATTCTTACCACAACGAATATTTGCTTCGTCGATATCAATTTTATACTCTGCCGCTCGATTTTGGTATATTTCTACATGTATAATAACTTCATTTTAATATCGAATCATAGTATGCACTTTTGAAGATTTTTTTTATTATTATTATTATTTTTATATTTTTAGGTGATGCAACCCTTGGTTAACTTCACAGATTGCAAGGATCTTGTCAACTTATAATCCCTTATTTTTTATTTTTTATACCCACAGCACCTGGTCTTCCTAGGTGGTCTCCCATCCAAGTACTAACCAGGCCTGACCCTGCTTAGCTTCCGAGATCAGACGGGATCGGACTTGTTTAGGGTGGCGTGGCCATAGACTTTAAGATATTTTAAAATGGCAATTATATTAGACACTTATAGTACCAACAGTGCATTTAACAAATTGAAGTGACGACATATATAGTTACGGCCAAGTCTACACATGTGCAGGCAGTGAAAACTACATTGTGACATCACTAATTATAAAATATATCCCAATTTTAGGGGTATTAAAATGTAGAAGAAACTATGCCTTGAAATCAATATTGGAATTTATTGACTGCCTATTGTAGATTTAGTGTAGAATTAGGTTTGGGGGAATGAGTATAAAACCAGATTTCTACCCTCAAGACAACTATCATCTTATTGAAAAAAAACAAAACAGAACTAAGTGAAGCAGTTAACATATAATGTCAGTCAATGTACCATTAAGTTAAAAAAAATTGTATAATACAAATGAGGGTTTGAGACAGTTTGGAAAAGAGAATGGTCAATGAAGGTTGAGGTATTAGCAGACTGGTCCTTCACAGTTGTGTTGGATTTAGATACGTGGAGGGGATAACAATGGTATTTCAGGTAAAGGGATCAGAAGAGAGAAAGCTCAGTGCCAGGAGCGGTAAAGAACAAAGATAAGGGGCTCAGTCCAAGGCAGCACTTCAACTGTCCTGGGAGACACCAGAAGACAAAGAGCCCTATAGTTTGGAGAGCTGAGCTAAGCCCTGTGGGAAATATTACTAAAAGCTTTTAAGCAGGGGCCTGATCTACTGAAAATATAGCTGCAAGGAGATTGTTTGAAGATGTGTGCAGAACAGACTAGTTGAGGGGATAGGAAGACTTGAGTCAAGAAAGCTGGGATGTTGTTGCATTCACCTTGGCCTGTGGCATGAGGATCAGGAACTGGAGGCGGTTGGTATATGTGATGATGTAGATTGAAGACAGGTAGACTAGATATGAAGTCATGGTAGAGGGAGAGAGAAAGGCAAGGTTTTTCGGGAGGAAGAATGTCAAGGAAGATGGAAGGGAGAGCTGTTTTGGAGAAAGCTAGTATTACTATTCAGACTTTATCTATTCCTTTTTTTTAACAACAACAAAAGTCTGTTGACATTGCTCTTAGTAGTATGTTTTTGGATATATCACCTCGGGCAAGGGAAAAAAAAAGAGAGAAAACAAATAAGTGGGACTACATCAAACTAAAAAGTTTTTGTACAGCAGAAGAAACCATCAACAAAATGAAAAGAAACCTACCTAATGGGAGAAAGTATACACCAGCAATACATCCAATAAGGGGCTGTTATCCAAATTATATAAAGAACTCATACAACTTAACACCAAAAAAAAAAAAAAATAATAATAACCCAATAAAAATGGACAGAAGACCTGAACAGACATATCTACAAAGAAGACATATGGATGGCCAACAGACATATGAAAATATACTCAATGTCACTAATCATCAGAGAAATGCAAAATCAAACTATAATGAGATATCACCTCCCACCTGTCAGAAGGACTATCACCAACAAATCAGCAAGTGTTGGCAAGGATGTGGAGAAAAGGGAACCCTTGTGCACTGTTGATGGGATTGCAAATTGGTGCAGCCACTATGGAAAACAGAATGGAGGTTCCTCAAAAAATTAAAAATAGAGCTACTTTATGATCCAGGCTTTATGACCCAGAACTACTTTATTATCCCCAAAAACCCAAAACGCTAATTTGAAAAGATATGTGCACTTCTATGTTCAATGCAGCATTATTTATAATAGCCAAGAAATGGAAACAACCTAAGTGTCTATCAATAGATGACTGGATAAAGAAGAAGTGGCACATGTACGCAATGGAATATTACTTGGCCATAAAAAGAATGAAACCTTACCATTTGTAACAATGTGGATGGACCTAGAAGAGTATTATGTTAACTGAAATAAGTCAGACAGAGAAAGATAAATACCATGTGATATTACTATATATGTAGACTCTAAAAAACAGACAAAACAGAAATAGACTCATAGATACAGAGAACTAACTGACGGTTGCCAGATGGGAGGAGAGTTGAGAGGCTGGGTGAAAAAGTGAAGAGATTAAGAAGTACAATTTGGCAATTACAAAATAGTCATGAAAGATATAAGGTATAGCATAGGGAATATAATCAATAATATTGTAATAACTACGGATAGTCCCAGGAAGTTTCTAGACTTATCAGGGGGATCACTTGTAAGTTTATGAATGTCTAGCCACCATGCTGTACAGTTAAAACTAATATAATATTGACTGTCGACTGAAGCCGAAAAAAGATTTTTTAAAAAGTGTGTATTAGGGGGACAAAACCAAATTACTAAAAATAAAAACAAATCAAATATAAATTGTAAAATATTATGAATTAAGTTATACTTTAGTTCATCTAAAAGGATTCAAGTCCTTATATCTATTTCATTGCTGGGATTTTAAAATCATATTTAGCTCCAAATTTTCCTTAAGTACAATTTTGCCAACTGACTAATAAAGTGACCTTGTCTTCCTCCAAATTCTAATTTGCTGGCTGTAAATTCCAAGTCACTTCTTTTCCCTGCTTTTGTATTTTTCCCATATTGTCACTCCTTTGGTAGCTCAACACAGGCTAACTTTTCAGAATACGGTTTTCGTCAGAGGCTGAAATATCATTTCTCAGTCCTAAAGATATTCCTATCATGTTTTAAAATTTCAAATTCTGCCAATTTAGCATTAAAATTTACTGTTTCAATCTGTTTCATTTCAACTAGTTACATTATAAGTTTATGCATTCAGAAAATATTTATCGAGTGTCCACTATGTACCAGACACTGTTCGAGGTGCTTGGAAAACAACAACAAAAGAAAACACTAAAAAAGCTGACCTTTTGCAGTTTATATTCCAGTGTGAGAAGACAGAAAAGAAACAATATAATAAATAAGAAAATTGTATAACGCACTAGACGGGGATAAATGATACGGAAAAAAGTTAGGGTGGGATAATGAAAAGTAAGAGAGCGTGTGCAGGGGTCGTAGGCTGCAGAGTTTTTTTTGTTTGTTTTTTGTTGTTTTTTAAAAGTAGGTTAGGATTCTTTAAGAAGGCGACATTTCAAGGAAATGAGGAAAAATTAGCCCTGCAGATGTCTGTAAAAAGAGTGTTCCAGGAAGAGGGTAGAGTCAGTGCAAAGACCCCAAGACAGGAGCATTTCTGGTTTGCTCTGAGAACGGAACAGCAAGGATGCCAGGGCTGCTGTCCTGGAGCAGAGAGAGGAGAGCAGTAGGCGGTGAAGTCAGACAGGTAAGGGGGTGGGGGGAACAGATCTGGGAGGGGCCTAGCAGGCCGTTATGAAGACTTCATCTTGTACTCTACATAAAAAGAGCAAACTGAGTTATCTACAGATGAGTGATATGAACCGATTTAATATTTTTAAAACAAAAGTCTAGCTGTTTTGTCGAAAACAGAATGTAGGAAACCAAAGGTAGAAATGAGAAGTAGCATTTCAGAGGTTTCGGAATAATTCAGGTGAATGAAGATGGTGGCTCTCACCAGGATGCGAACAGTGGAGGTAGTGACTGAATTAAATTCTAAATAATTTAGAAGATAGAGCCAATGAGATTTTCTAATGGCTGAAATTTGCAGTGTAAGAGAAAGAGGGGAGGGTGGGTCAAAGATGCTTTCAAGCTTTTTGGCCCTAACACATGGAACGATGGAATTACCATCAATTGAGAAGGAGAAAACTATTTGTGAAGTATGTTTGAGAGAGTCCTCAATTACTCTCCTGAATTACCAACTGACATAATACAGCCTGGTTGCTGAGATCTGCTTGAGGTCCATGATCATGAATTTAAAGTGAGACCAGTTAGCATGAGCATATGGTTAGTGTGAGAGCACAGTTGGATTTAACTAGGACCATAGCTGCTCAAGCAACCTCAGAGAAACAATAAAGGGCAGAGGAGTTGAGAGTTTGTCTAAAGAATAATCATAACAATTGAATTGAAGCTGAGGTTCCTGGCAAAAGAAAACATCAAGGAGATGAGGAACTGTAAAGAGGGGGTTTGGGGTCCATTAATCAGAGATCCTAATGGGTTGAAAGAAATCTTAGGGGAACTAGCAAGCGTGAGCTGAAGAGACAAGATGTGGTGGTCAGGAGATGGGCTGCATGTAGCTGAGATTATGAGAGAGTTCTCTGGCAATGATAAGGTTTAAGGAATGACAAGGGAGTGAAGGTATGAAAAGGTAATTACGTGGGAGGGGGGTGAGGTCATTTTAGGACCAGAGTTCAAGAAACTGAGAGGCCAGGGTGTGAGCAAGAATACACACACACACACACACACACACACACACACACACATGCATATGTATATATGTGTGTGTGTGTGTACATATATATTATATATACACTTACACATACATACACACACACTTAAACTGAAATCATCAAGGATTAAGGCAGACGTAGTGTTGAAGACAGTGGCACGGTGAGTCAGGAGCTGAATGAGAAATGATGGATATGGCCTGAAAGTCTGTAGGTGACAGCAATTAGGCATAGTGGGCGACATAATTTGACCAAAATGCAGTAAATCTCAACATTGGTATAAATGAAATATCATGCTGCAAATTTCACCAGTAATATTTTAAAGTAAATTTCCCAAAGAAAGAATAAAATACTTGTGTATTTTATCATATCCTTTATTCATTTATTGAGCATCTACTATGAGTCAGGCAAAACAAAAGAAACCAAGTCACTTCCCTTCTGAAGTTTAAATGCCAGGAAAGGAACTTCCCCTCGGGAGCACTAATATTTCAGTTTTTATTATGTGGAGAGCATTAATATCTCAATAGTTTTTATTATGTGGTTAGGGAAGGAAGGAAATTAGTGAGTGATGGTCAGATGAATACACATCTGGCATTTAAGAGTTTTTTTTTAATATCAATATAGCACTGTAAAATATTGAGCTGTGGCTCGGAGTCACTAATTATAAAGAAATTGCCTCTGCCCCACTAGAAGTCAGTCAGAAGCGTTCTCTGTTTTCTCTCAATATTTTCTTTCCTACTCTTTATAGACTAAAAAGAAATCCAGTCTATGGATCCCCATATTTCGAAGTCCTTTTAGAATACATTTAAAAATAACAGAATAGAAAAATAATTTGAACAAGTGCTAAGATCTGTTGCATATTTCACCCAGTGAATCACAAAGTTTCAGTTAGAATTCCAGAGTAAGATGATTTAGTATGAGAATCATAGACACGTCTCTGTATTTGGAGGCAGTAAAATAAGGACACGAGATTCTCTTCAAATGTGATTTCAACTACCCTGTAGGTTAAGTGAGTGATTTGAGTCCACAAAGTATGACATAATCTCTGACTGAGCAAGCACAGACATGGAGGAGGCTGGTCAGACAGGAGGGGAAAATATTTTTGATAATTTACTGTTTTCTAATTTGCTTCATTCCTTTGAAGATGTTAGTGACCAACACTTTTGAGAATGATGACTTAAAGAAAACCGAGTGTGTTCTAATTAGGTGATGATTGCTATGTGATTTTATTTGATTCTACACATTAAAACTTTCAATTATTGCGTAAGGGGGAAGAAGGGTTTTTAGTATTTTGTTGACAAGCTTTCCTGTCCGGAAGAATTTCAAGCATGAGCTAATGTGGTGGTTAATTTTTCATGTGAGCTAAGAAAACTGAAGTTTCTGAGGATATGAGTGAAAAAATAAAAACACCCTATAATTTTAATGAACACATCTGTATTTTATTCTGAAATGAAATATATTTGAGAAAGAATAATATGCTTTTCCCACTTAGGGTGAGTTTCAAAATTGGTAGGGCAATATCAAAATTATCGGGGGAGTTTTTTCAAAATACATAGCTCTTCCTTCACTTAAAGTTCTAAGATGTCTGTTAGAGAAATCTGGACATACCTATTTTTAAAAAGCTTCCCAGATGATTCTAAAATGTCATTTACTTAAGGAACACTGGTTCAGTATATGTTAAGTATTGGCATATATATATATATATATATATATATATATATATATATATATATATATATATGTATATCGGATTTAGTTGTAATTTTAAAACATCAAAAATTAGAAATTCATTTATATTATGTAACTACTGTTCAGAGCATATATTAGAGCTTTAAAGCATTATAAAAATTTACTTTTTAAATTCCTGTCCTTATTTAGAGCTTCATCACTGTCTTTGTGTGTGTGCAGGAGTGCATGTATGTGTGCATGCGTTTTTTTTTTTCTTAGTAAGCAAAGGCAAGAATGGGGGACAATATTTAGGAACCAAAATAAAAAAGTGTTGGCAACTGGCCATCTATCACTGATGAATTGAGTTATGAAATGGAGATTAAAAAAAGAGAGAGAGAACATAGAGACCTTGTAAGTATATATCTCATTTTAAGGGAAGAATTTATTCCTCAGTTACTAATTTACAAAGCCAAGGCAAAAAAAAAAAAAAAAAAAGTGTGTGTGTGTGTGTGTGTGTGTGTGTGTGTGAAATCTCCAACGGAAAATTTCTCTGGTTCCCAAAAGAAGAGAATCTACAAAGTGGTACTCCTGGTATGCTTTGTGTCTTTTTCCTTGGGTTATGACTCGTAGTTCCTTTTGCGTAGAATTAAAATTTTGCAGGTGACAACACTGCTGTTGGCTATTATTATAAAAACAACCTCAGCTTTATGTTCAGGGCTATGATTTTTCTACCTTCGTCACCACTTTTTAGGAAAGATATCTGCAAATAAAGTGAACAAAATTTACATATTGGCTGCATTAATGCAGAGAGATTTTCTGCATGAAGCACTCTCTCTACCAACAAATAAAAATGCAGTTAACTGCCTAAAACACATCTTAGTTTTTGAATACCAAAGAAATAAAAAACAAAATAAGCCAACTGTAATGTACCGTACTTCATAAGCCGAGATGATCAGCTGGAGAATGTTTCCAGAGTCTTTCTGAAGTAGCCCTACTGTAGCTCCAGGAATGAGTTTTGCATAATTCTGTAAACAAAAAGAATAAGTCAGTCTTTGCTCACTGTAAGTGGGAAATGTTAAGTGTGGGGTTCAGCCTGTGGGTTGAGATCACCTTTATTGAACCGGCTGGGGGGAAACAGGCTCCTGATAACAAACAGGCGTTTCTCCTCAAACTGCAGCTCTGCCGTGTTCAGCTTCCTGCACTCAAGCGGGAAATGGCCCAGCCGGAGGATTGCCACGGGGGAAATCTAGTGTCAGTGACTGCCTCGGTCTAGGGCTGTGGTTTATATCACAGCAGGAGTCAAGTCTCAAATAATCGTAACCTTATATAATATCTTCTTGTCATGGAGCATTCTTTATCCAAAAAATTCTGAGCGTACTACCAGGAGCCATCTTCTCTGTTTTGTAACATTGTGGAAACCGAGATTTGGTATTAACGACCTGTCACCACTATCAGGTTGCTGTGTAAGTCAGTCAGTCCAGGGGTTTTAACTGTCAGTCGCTTTTGATGGAGGAAAAGAGCGAATTATTTGAATGCTTACTGTTAACTCGCCCTTTCCCAGTGGTAATGAGCACTCTTTTAGGATGTCAGCGCATGCTGGGGTTGGTTGGAATCACCCAGGACTCGACACGATTGAATGAGTCAGAACCTAGCTCCAAACCATTTGCATCCTCCACCTACATTGCTTCTCTTGAGATGTCATTTCCACCTGAAGAGATGAGTTCATCAACACTCCACATGGCCAGGGATGAGGCATTGCAAAGAAAGGTATTTTATAGACGGTCGAAAATTACCTCGCCTTTAAGTTTTAGGTTTTAAAACTATTTTCAAATAAAAAGTTTGCTAAAGTATACAGTAAACTTCTCTGCCTTCTTAAATAAAAACTCTCAAGCATACTTTGACTTTTTTTCTTGAGGAAATAGAGTCATACTTATCAATATTAACTATAGCTTTATAGTCATCAAAGGCTTTTAAAAATCCGTGGGTAGATCACACTCATGACAAGTGGGCCCAACAGCTATGCCTTTGCTTCTTTTATTTGTTTTTAAATAGTTTCTATTGCTCCCTTGTTAAGCTATAAGTTGTCGCTCCCCTACCAGTTTACTCATTTATTCATTTACTGTTGCATCAACAACATCTATTAAGTAAGCTTAATATACTATGAGACATCAAGAAGAGACAAACACTCTTTGTGAGCTGTGGTCTTCTAAGTTGTTGTGTGTTGTAAAATCAGATGACTGAATTTATTAGATTGTACATAGAAAAGAGAAATAAGCTTTGAGTGAAGGATTCAGGGCATCTCCTGTAGTTCAAACATAATGATATCTTATCTTATTCCACAGAAGACGAATAGCTTAGGAAATACACAAAACTAATTAGAATTAATAATTATCATTAATAAATCAGGACAAGCGGGACAAAGCAGAGAAACAAACGAAGCCAGGGTGATGTTAGAACACCAATGTGTTCTGGGAGTCCTGAGCACTTGCTGGAGGTGGGTACCTGGGTTAAGTCCAAGCTTTCTACACCTCTTGTATTAAAAAGATGGACTTTGGTTTTAATTTGTGGGTTTTGTAATGTTCCACTTATGTTCACGGTAGTGTTTCAGTTTGAAGTTGATGGTCTGAATTCTTTAAGGTGTCAGTTGTCACTCCGCCTTGAGGCTATGTTTTATTATTAAAGGGGCTGTGGGCAGGAATCCAGGTAACATTCCTCCCATTGCCCCATGCTCCACATCGCTGCCCAGTGAAGGCAGGCTCCACTCTGATTCCCTGAGTCAGGTAGAACTTCTCAAATACGGGAAAGGCACGAGAAAGGCACCGGTTCATCGATTTACCTATTCAAATAAACACATGTCAAAAGGGCTATGAAGCATGAGACCTGTGGTTAACAGCGAATACCTAAATAGGAACTTGAATTTCACTCAAGTGGAGACAGAACGTGTATAAATTTGGTCCCAGAAGAGGAGGCAGAGGAAATCTTTAGAGCTTGACAAGGAAAGGTTTAGATCCTTTTGAAAAAGAATTTCAAGGCTCTTAACTTTGCATGAAATTGCTATCCTTTGGACAAATAAGAAATCTTTTTTGAGATGGAGGCAGAGTAAACAAATAAATAGGGCTTGATGAAGGTGGTTAAGAAAACCAAGGCAATCAGAAAAAACCAACCTTGCGAACACGAGTGAGAAAATCAACCTCAGGAACTCTTGGGAGGCATGGTGGAGAGGAGGGAAGTAAAACCTATAATTAAGATAATCCATGGACAGATAACAGGGGATTCAAGCCCAAGAAATTCAAGCCCAAGCATAGGAGTTTGCATTTCTCATCAGCTCATGCAACATCACGTTTTTAGACTTCACAATTTCTAATATTTGAGAGTCATCTTTTATAGTTACCATGCTATATAATTTATCACATCCAAGCATGCAAAAGCATCCTTTTTCTAACATTAAACATGTTTAATTAGGACAATTTATAATAGCACTTTAGGGCTTTAACGAAAGAAAGGCATTTGACACATGATATTTACAGTAATCATAACACTACAAAATTTAAAGTATAATTTTTTACAGTATTAAATCAGGACGCCAAATTGCCCATGGTTCTAGTTAGTTACTTGAAATGCTTGCGGGGAGGGGGGGGATCGGTATCCAGGAATTAATTAATAGATTTCCTCTACACAATTGTCAGTGTTTTCACTCGGTACTGCTGCGACTGCCAACTCCTTTCTGCTCTCGCTCTAGTGGCAATCAGCAACTAAAATTAATGCTAAACCACTTGTCCTAATAGCCAAATGCCAAATGTCATATCACATGCAGGATCATGATTATGCTTTAGGAAGTGGATGGATTTGGCTTTGTTAACCAAGAATTAACCCAAAATCTGGAGGCTACTTGATGCGGTGCTTGTGAAGAATACCAATTACACCTCAGCCAAGGGGATATCAAAACTGTTTTCAGCCTGTATTTGCTCCCTGGGAATCTCCTGCTTGTCAAGAATAGAAGATAAGAAATGGACAGAGGGTCATCTAGCGGGCAGGCAACAAAGGATACAGAAGAAAGTGACCGAATTCACACCCGTACACTCCGAGCTCCTCTCAGAGATTATCTGCAGGTTTGATGCCTCTCAGCGTCTGGCTGCCAGAACCATCTGTCAAGTGTGCATGCCTGCTTGGCTAAGGTTAGAGAACCATGCAGATGCATACCTGCTGGCTGTGAACAGGACATTGGCTGGCTTTTTCTTAAAAAAGACCCAAGCCGAGGGCCTTGGCAGACCCTTGGCTGCTTTTGGTGCTATCTTGGTGTTCTCGCCCATAGAAGGGATGGCTCCTGACAGTGACCTTCCTTTCCACTTTGACCATACGTCCTGTTGCATTAAGTCTCATCTTCAGGTTCAGAGCCTGTGTTCTGGGCTGTGGTTTAGTATTAACTGTATCCTTCCTAGGCATTTTGATTGGGTTTCTGCCTTGATGGTGACTCTACTGGACCATTATGTGCTAGTCTTCTGACATTTCTGCTGTCATCTCAAAGGCTCCTTACCACCTCAGATTCATTAGCTACCATTTTGTACAGACCATGCCACTCATGCTTCTCATTGGAGGGTGGGAAACAAAAGTCGACTTGCCATGTATCTGCTAGCCACATTTTAATACATAATTTGTAAAACCAAATATCTAGAGCAACCTGCTGCTTCTCTTTAGGCTCTGTGCTTGCTTAACTCTTTGTCGAAGCCTCACTAATATCAAGGGGTTTTATGCTCAGCACTATTTATTTTCAGTGTTATATTATTAACTGATATCAGTGTTTCTGGTCTTAAACTATACTTACTAAATGCATTTTGGTAAAATACGTTTACTAAATGATTGGCTTGTATAGACTGACAATCTATGATGTTGCAGAATCTTTTCACAAATATTTCTCTAATCTCTCACAATATTCTTTTCATCATTCCCTTTTATCTCTTCATATAGTGGCTCCTGTTTGTGCATTCTCTCCCCCTCCACACACACTTTAAAGGTAGTATAACACATATTATAACACACGTACAGTGTTTTAAGTATTAAGTATACAGCCCGATGAATACTTAAAAAGTAAACAAGCAAATGTAACTGCCACCAAGATCAAGAAATAGAGCATAATCAACACCCTGGAATTCTCCCTTTATTCCAAGCTCATTGCCTCCCAGTCATTATCTCTCCCCTAAAAGCTTAACTACTATTTTGACTTTTATCACTATAGAAATCAGGGGGGATATCTTTGTGGCCTGACAAGACACAAAAATGCATAACACCAAAAACACTGCCTATAAAGGAAAAGATGTATAAATAGGACTTAAAATTAAAAATTTCTGTTCTGAAAAGATGCCTTTAAGAGAGAAGGAGCCATCGAGTGGGAGAAAATAACTGTAATACATGCATTTGATTTGGTGCTAGACTATGTAAACACCTTCTGCATATCAGTAAGGAAAAGACACCTTGATAGAAATAGATATGCAAGTAGCAAAAGAGTATGTGAAAAATGTCCAACATTATTAAACCATTAGAGAAGTATAAATTAAAAGCACAATAAGATGCCTGTATGAATCTCCTAGAAGGTCCAAAATTAAAAAACAAACAAACAAACAAACAAAAAAACCTGACGATTCTCTCACACACTTCCAGTAGGAGTCTAAATTGGTACAACTTCTTTGGAAACTGGCAGTAGCTACTAAGGCTGAACATGAGCACACCTTACGACCTAGCAGTTCCACTCCTAGTTGTAGCCACACAACAGAAATGAACCTATGATATATGACTCTATTGAGACAAAAAAAAATGCAGAGACATTTATTCTCCTTGTTGTCAAGACGATGCTTGTGGGTAATCAAGATGTCACCTAAATCAGGAAAGTGCAAGTAATTCTTAAAGGGTCTCAGATCTTTCAGGTGTTTGGCCACAAGGAGCAATCAGTTTCTACCTGGTTTTCTTCTACCTGAGGATGGACTCAAAAAAGGTCTACATGGGGCAAACTCTTCAGCACTCACAGCAAAGCCTGCCTCCTTCTGAAACACTCTCCTTCCTCAGGAGCCACAGTTACCAATTCAAGGGTCCTCACAACAATATGGAAAGATTCTCACAAGCTTCCCAACATCCCCAAGCACCTCTTGCCTTTTGACACATTCTCAGAAACCCAAGCTCCTGGAGCATGTGTTGTCATGAGGTCTCTGGGACATCCTTGGGGAAGTGGCAGGAATGGCTGAGGAGGAGACCACATTGCTTTTTATCTCCTCTGTTAATCTCACTGTTCTGGTGCAATGAGCCCACACTGTAGACAGGTCTAAAGGTGCCCAGAACTCTCCTCCTAACATCATCTGGGAAAGAATTACTAGAGTTAACACTTGTAATTGACAGTGTCATCTCTTGCATTACTCATAGAAGCTCTATTATTTAGGTACCATTATTATCCTTGTTTTACTGCAAAGATGCTGGGGCCCAAAGAATTTGGTTAACTTGCCTGAGGTCATCCAATCAGGAAGTAGTAGAGCTGAACCCACCCACCATGCTCCACCTTAGAATCAGATCTCTTCACCAGGCCTCTGGTGGCAGGTACCCAGCAATGACTGTCCTGGTCTAGAGATGTCCTAAGTGAGCCTGAGAGAGGTTAATGAGTAAGCCTAAATTAAGTGGATATATTTGTTTCCGGGGCTGCTATAACTCAGTACCATAAACTGGGCGGCTTTAAAAAACAGAAATTAATTGTCTTATAGTTCCGGAGGCCAGAAGTCTGAGATTAAGGTGTCATCGGGGCCAAGCTCCTTCTGAAACCTGAAGAGGAGAATTTGTCCTTGTTTTTTTTTTTATCTTCCGGTGGTCCCTGGCAATCCTTGGCATCTTTGGCTTATATATGAATCATTCTAATCTCCGCCTCCACTGTCACGTGCTGTTCCCCCTCCTGTGTCTCCGTCTCTGTGTCTCTTCTCTTCTAAGGACATCAGTCTCACTGGATTAAACAGCTACCCTACTCCAGTATGACCTTACCTTAACTAATTACATCAGCAAGGCCTTATTTCTAAATAAGGTCACATTCTGAGGTACCAGGCATTAGGACTTTAACATGTTTTTTGGTGGGGGGCGGGGCACAATTTAACCCATAACATTCTGTTAGGGCTCTTTTGATTTCTTTAACCTTTAAACCCTTTATTTAAGCTGGAGAAGTGAGTACCTTGCCCAATCACAGAGCTGATAAGTGTTAGAAACAAGTCTCGGCTCCAAAGCCAGTCCTTGCTCTGCTCTACCAGGCTGTGCCAGGGAATGGCTCCAATGCCAACTGCTGGCGAGGGCGAGTCTCATTAGAAAGTTAAAATAACAGTGCCTTGTATTTAGACATAGGGGCTTAGAGATAACAGAACATTTTCCTACCCAAAGCAAAAAGAAAAGAAGAAAAAGGGTTGTGCTTGTAATCACTTTCAAACTGAACAGCTACATCTTTGAAGAAATGTAGGAAGTAGTGAAACCATAGGGTAAAAAAAAAATTTTTTTTCCTGGGAACTGTATTGTGCTATTTGTCTGGTCAAAGGAAAATAGCTCTTTGCTGTTGAAGCCTCGCTTTTGTCAAGCAGTGTGCTTCTTCCAGAGCTAGGGGCGGGCTGGGTTTCACAAAATAAGTCCTTCTTGCGAAGGCGATCAGAAGGCTTTCTTCCCGTGAGGTCTTTCATTCTTGTGAGGTTTTATTCCACTGGTTCTCTTGTTCATTATCGGTAAATACATGGCTCCCAGTATTATGCAAAAGTTTACCCCCAGGCTCGACTGTGTTACTAGGACACCCAAGATTCCAAAAAGAATATGTAATTGTTTCTGGCACAGGGTAGCTTAAATGTCTGGGTTGCATGATATCTGCTTTGCCTTCAGGCTTTCAATTGTCAGCATTCCATAGTCAGGTAGGCAGCGATGGGAGTGTGTTAATTAGATCAGGTGCTTGATCTTGAAGTCTGCTCCTGCGATGACTAGTAGTCGGCTCCGGAACTTTCGAGCACTACCTGTCTTTCTCCCAGTCTGCCCCAGAATGTAATTATCTTGTCAGCCAAGAAGCTGTAGCGCACAGCTGAGCGAGCGCTCAGCAGCAGTAACGGAGTGATAAGAAAAGACAAATGGACCCACCATGTGTGATTGTTCTCAGACAAACAAGTACAGAGAGGCAGTGGAGAATGGAGACTTAGAGAACAAAGAGGCTACATGGAGTATTTGTTACTGAGGATACAGCAGATCATCTCTTAATAAGATTACCCTGCATTTTGAGAGGAATTGCAGACCTTTGCTCACAAATGCAAATCCCAAAGCTTCAGAAAGCTCTTCTAAAATGGGAAGCAATGTTAGGTTCATTAGCATGCTCTTTTGCTTTAGGGACCCAATGGCAGGTAATAAAACTTTGAAGGATGACTGGTAGGAACACGATGAAGGGGAGCAGAAAAGAAAAAGCAGGTGTGTGTTGTACACACGAGGACTGCTAAAGAGGTATTAGCCCTTGATAACTTGCAGTGTAGTGGATGGACCAGCAGCATTAACATCATCTGGGGGCTTGTGAGAAGTACAGAGTCTCAGGGCCCAGTTCAGACCCCCTGGAGAAGTTTGCCTTTTAAAAAGCTCCCCAGGTGTTTGGATGCACTAAGAAAGATTTTTAAAAACACTGATGATATCTGGATCTCAGGCCCAGAAGTACTGATTTATTGGATTGGGGTGTAGCCTGGACATTGGTCATTTTAGAAAGCTCTCTAGGCAATTCTAATGAGCACCAAAATTTAAGAGTGACTGATATAGAATGGTTAATCCAGAAAGGGCTATGGCAATTTGGAAAATAAAGGTGTTATGTTTTTAAACCTGTATACCCCTAATTCAGAAGGTATCCTCAATCATAACATACTTCAATATTTTGTTGAGACTTAAGACATCTCTTCTGTATTCAACAACAAAGGTGGTGTTTTTGAATGCCTGCTGCCCATGGAATAGCATCATGCTTACTGCTCTTGTCCTTTAAGACTGAGGGTCTGCTTTTAGCCTTCCTATCCCACTTTATCTCTTTCTCCCATTAGGCTGACTAGCTTTATTTCAGTTTCTCAAACACAGTGAGCATTGAGTCCCTTACTGCCTCAGGGCCTTTGCACATGCCTTCCCCTCTTAAAAATTCCTCAATCTTTAGGTTGCTGCTCCATAATCATTTCTTGAAAGGGGTCTTCCCTGAAGATACTTGAAGTAAGATCTCAGTCTTTCCCCTTCCATTATTCTCCATCCCAGCACACTACTCTTTTCCAGTTTTTTAGTAAAATTTCCAAAACTTTTAGTATAAGCATGTCTCAAATATTGCATGGGACATATTTATATAAAAATCTTTGTTGCTTATTTAAATTTTTAATTTTTCTGGGCACCCTGCATATTATGTGCTAAATCTGGCAATTCTATAGAAAAAATATGCCAGTGCCTGAATTAATGAATAAAGTATGCCCAAACTGTTCAAGCTCAACAATATTTTCTGTTTCCAAAATTTTCTATTTACATTTTGAAGATTCAATACTACAGGGGCAACAAAATTTGAACTATATTTCAATTAATACTAGCTTCTTTGTAGCATTTTAAGGGCTCTTTCAGATAATTAGGCACAAAATTAAGATATATAATACTCCCAAACTCTTCTAAAGTCCAGGGGGCTGTCAGTTTAACTTATTCCTCATGCCTTGATGCCATATGTAACTGTTTAGTAGGCTCTGCCATGTGGAGAATGCTTGCTTGCAGTTAGACTCTTGCATGGCGATCCAAGCTGGAGTGAGCTTCCTTTTCGCATAGCATAGTAATTTGGGCCAGCCTTGCAGACACAGACTAGAGTGGTCAACTGATACCTTAGGAAAGATTCAGGGGGTAGATGGGTAAATGAGTTAACAGGGGTGCCTGCATCCTGAGGGCCTTTAAGAACGCATGAAGAAGGGTAGTTATAGAGCTTAGAGCACTACGCAGATTGGAGAGGAGCCTTTGGAAAAGCTGAGTTTGTTCACAGACGTTAAAGTCCTCACTAAGGGGACACTTGCAGAGATAAGAAAACAGATATTAGAAATATTTTGTTGTTCCTATTAAAGTGATCATGAAAGTTATACATGAATGTATAAAAAAGTAATCAAATCATGCCAATATGTAAAGAAGTAACCCAGTGAGTAAAAATGTAGTAATTGTAATGTTCTGTAGCTACTGGTGGGAGGGGGAGCAGTTTGCTTTTATTTTAAAGCAGACATCCTGTAAGTATAGCAACCACAGATTCAGGATTTTGTAAAACGACCTTGATTTTCTCTAATGTTATCCTTGTCAATAAAGTGATTGTTTGACACTTATAACTAAATGCAGTTTAAGACTGTACATATATAAACTCATTCAAAAAAATTCAAACATACTTAATATGTACAATACGATGCCAATTATGTTAAAATATGTAAATTATGCGAGGAAAAAAGAGGACTTTTTCTAAAATGTCAAGAATGGTTAGCTATGTCTGAGTGGTGAGTTTTGAGTGATTTTTATTTTCTTCTTTATGCTTTTCTTTATCTTTGCTCTTTTTTTTCTTTCAAATAATATGGTGGTTTTTGGGGGAGGGGAAGGGAGTCACACTCCCACATTGTTGGTAGGAGAATAGCTGATACAGCCACTTTGGAAAGTGGCTTGGACAACCAAGGAGAGTTGAGAATGCCATTCCCAGTGACCTGGAGACTTTACTTCCGGAAATGAATCCTCAATAGAGAACATGTGTCCAAAGATGTACATGGCTGCAACATTTGTAATGCTGCACAGTTGGAAGTGATACGATGTCCTCGGTTGCAGAATGAACACACTGCAGTACGTGCACTTAATGGATTATGCACAGCAGTGAAACAGGGTAAACGAGAGCTATGTGTATCTCCACGGATAAGCTTCAAAAATTTGACCGCAACAATGTGAATGTATTTAATGTTGCAGAACTATATACTTAAACGTGTTTAAAATGGTAAATTTCGTATGTATACCTTACTATAATTTAAAAAAAAAAGCCCAAAACATAACGTTGAGTCAAAAATCAAACTGTAGAAATAATATGAAATTAAACTTGTAAGCCACAACGCTGTAATTATTTGTGGATATACATATATTTTTAATAGTACAAAAAATAAACGTGGGAATGATAAACACTGTGTTCAAATACTGGTTATGTCTATGGGAGGAAAGAACAAGGTGGGGTCAGAGTTGAGCTGTTACACAACAGGTAACTGCATCTGAAATGTTTTATTTCTTTAAAAAAAACCTGAAGCAAAATGTCAAGATCTGAGAAATCTGGTGATAGACATGCGAATGTTCACTGCCTCACTCTATGATTCTGTGTGTTTGAATCGTATTATGACAAACCTATAGCCTTTGTCAGACCTCGTGTCCCTTTTCCCCCTTTGACTGGAACCGTAGATAGCCATTACCATAGACAGTAGCTATTTTACTATTTATTTACTTATTGAATTTCTATGAGTTTATTTGAGCCAAACTGACCACAATACCAGGAAGCGAAATTTCAAATGCTTCGATAATAGCTGTTTTAGATGGTTGGTCAACGACTTCATGCTCCCTGGCCTGTTCTTACCACTCAGAGCTTAAAAGACCCACAAAGTAGAATCCAAATGTCTCTTTTTCTTTTTTTTCAAGTCTATACATTTAAAAATTGCCGTATTCATTTAAATTAATAGCATCATCAAAGAACCCTAGTGTTTACTGGCCTGGAAGGACTCTGCCATTTATAAGAATTTCAGTTATTGGTTCCTCTGTCAGACAGCTCAGCTCACCCTTAGGCTCTGGGCTTTCACTGCTCAGTGACTTTCAAAGTCAATTACTTTATTTAAAATGCTGCTTCTCTGGTGGTCCAGTGGCTAGATGTGAGCACGTTCTTTCACTATATCAGTCCAGTTTCAATTGTGACTTAACTCAATGGTTGAGGCTGTGGACACAAACTGCCTAGGTTCAAATCCTGACTTTTATGCAATTTGCTTTGTTATTTTGGGTTCTATAGCCATAAAATGGAGATTAAGAGGTAAAACAAGTTAAAATCTTAACCCCAGACTGCTACCAAGTAAGCCCTCAGCAAACCTTCCCTATTATTTTTATAGTTACAGTTGCATATCATCTCTGGTTCGCCGTTTCCACAGCTATAAATAAAAAGGCTTAGTCCAACATTGTGGTACTGAGAGCATCAAAGGTAATTTAAGATTGCCAATTAATTTGCTGCCCCTTCTAACCAAGATGGTGAATAGAAAAAGTAAAAACGTTGACTAATTAAAAACTCTGGCCCCTCAGCAAGACTCTGCCTTATGGTCTCTTTCCCGAATACAACTTCTAAAATGCCCTTATCATGTCCGTTAGGCAAATTATTGGCCCACAAGTCTGTTAATGCTCTATGAGACTTGTTGAGCCACCCGCTGTCTTATTCTTCTCTTCTATAATCAGAAACCCTGGTTCATGGGAGGATCTTATGAAATATTTGATGAATGAATGAGTAAATGAATGAATGAATGAATGAATAATAAATAAATAAATAAATAAATAAATAAATAAAATGAGCCACTTCAGTCAATAGCATCTTGGTCCCAATGATACACTAGATGTTCTAGGTGCTGTGTAAATCTTGAAACATTTAGGTATTATATATCACTGAAATCCCATTTTTTAGTTCTACATGGGTTGGCATAATAGGGCATCTCATTAAGACTCTATTTTAAATCTGTATTTTTTTTCTGTGTCTTTACTTTCTGGATTATGAGGCTTCGAATTCTTTAGAAGAAAAGTACTATGTGGCATCTAAAGAATAGCTACTGATCACTTTCTGTCGTTGTGATTTATTAATTAGACTGGAAAATACTTCTAACAATCTTGCTCTGATAATCTGAATGCATGAGTTCTATTTCCAAATCTTCCCTCTCTAAAAGAGGCTTTATTAATGAGGGAAGTGTATACAGGTGCTTCTCCTCAGTTTTTATTCCCAGATACCATCGATTAAAGAGAAATCAAAATCCTTTTCTATTATACCTGAATTAAGAACAATTTATTAACTCCAAGGATATTTCTCATAATTCACAAATTGCCTTTTCATTCTTAGATGATTTTATTTTCACTAAAAGCATAAATTTGGAATACCCCACTATAGGTTGGTGTTGATAGGATAAAATAACAACTTTCTATACCATGCCCAATAATTTGCTATCTTACAGCTAGCTAGATTTAATCTGCACAAAGACCATTGGAATTCATGGTGATTTCCCCCCTCCAGGCTCAGAGTCACTGACTACTAAAGTTGGAGGTCATTTTATTTTGTTTGTTGGTTTTGTTTTGTTTTGTTTTGTTTTGTTTTTGTAAAAGCCAAGGCCAAAAATATAGGGATTTTCATCAGAGCAAAATTATTTTGAGCTTTTCCAACAGTGAACATTATAAAACAAAACAGTAACAGAACAGGCTAACAAGCAGGAGAAGGGTCCAATTTTTGTTCTATCTGCCTCCCTCATTTCTCTGCCTTTCAACTCTGTTGCTGCAGTGAAAAGCTCAAAAAATGAGCAAAAAAAAAAAAAGCATGAAATAAAATGGAAATTAGTATATGGTTGATAATTTTCACAAGCCACACAAGAATGTCAGGCTCAGAGAATTTTGTGGCTACTCTTCATGCTTGTTTTTAGATATAACGACTACTGGGAGAATAATTGCTCAGGGGTTTTTCTTTCATGGCCTAGTAAGAAGGTTCTGGAGCTCATCCAGCAGGCCAGTTCTAAGACTGATGACAGAGTATTCTTTCCTCTCTGGTGCCATCTGAGTTTAAAGTGGAAGAGGGGAAAAGAGGGACCGCCAGGGCTGCAGGGATCACAGCAAAGGGTAGGCACCTCCACCTGCTCTTACACATGGGTTCCCTCAATCTTGGCAGGTATTTGTCACCCAAAACTTCAAGTCCCTATTTAGAAACTTTGATCTAATTGGGGAAAAAAATGAGATATTTGCACTGCAATTTTTAAAAAATTTATTCAACAAATATCTACTGAGAACCTAGTGTATATTGAGAATTGTCCTAAACAGAAAGATGAACAAAACTCACCATTTTCCTCAAAGAGCTGCTAATTAAGGACTTTTTACCTCCAGGGAAAAGGTCCCTTTGGTGGTATAAAAACCAGCCTGGGTGCCCTGTCCCAAGCTTTAGATACATCACTCTGTCCTAATAACCATAGGGACATCAATTAATGGTCACAGACTAAACTGGATATGTCTATTACCAATATATCTTGTTTACTTTCTGAGTGCTGTGTTTCAACATTACAACATAAATACAAGGTCATGTAATAATTATTATTATAACTTTATAAAATTCATCTTTTCCAGGCAGATGTAGACAATTTGAAAGATATAGAATGTTTTAAAGTCTTATAAATAATCCCAGGTGGTTAATAATTTGAAAATGTAGTAAAAAAATGTTTATTTAATTGTTTTTTATCTCAATATCTCATTAGGAAAGAAAGACTAGTTAAATTAGACAGTTGAGGTTTATTAGCCTGATACTATCTTAATGTAAATTAACAGTAAATTAACAGTAAACATTTGAAAACAACAGAAGAGATAAAAAAAAATTGTTTTTAAGCTTGGATAATTGAATCCTGAATCAAAATGGTAGTTAGCACTAGAATGTAATATACTACCTACGGCTCAGTCTATTATCTATCATTATCTCTTGAACCCTGTAATTAGACAAACAGGAAACTATTCATAATAATAAGTTTGTTCAAAATATCTGTTTGCTGGAGTCTAAGGTGTACGCTAAACTGAAGGAGAAACTGCTTACTTTATCCTTTCCATTGTTTGTTCATCTCTGTCACCACAAAGTACAGCAGCACTACACATCTGAGAAGTCCAGAGCATCTTACCAAATTACTGAAAAAACAGTCATTTTCCCTGCATTCCATGAAGGGGCAACATAAATCTTTTGGCTGCAAGACAGGGCGCCATTGAACCTAACCCATCCCCTGCCTGGGGTGTACGCACACAACTCTGCTCAACACAGAACTGGGGCAGGCAGTTTGCTCTCTGGAATTTCCATTAGCTCCTACCACTTAGTTGCTTTCCTTATCCTATTGCTGGTTTTATTTTTCAGTGATTCTTTAGTAGTTACGTTTCTCTATCACAGCTATCCAAACATCAGGTTGCACAGGGCTCCTGCACACACATAGGGCTCCTAAGAGATTTAAGTGGAAAAGCAACACGAGCCATTATTGGTCTATTTTCAGTTTTCATTATCAATAAAGCAGGAGATCAGCATTTTCATGCTGTGTGAAACCTTCAGGAAAGTGCAATGTTGCTGTCATTATCTTGAGACCAGGCAGCTGCCTGCCCCACTAATGCAGATGGAATAGTGAGCCCAACAAAATAGAAATAAAATAATGAAAAGATCGAAGTCACAGAGTGGGCTGCTGACCTGGTCTACTACGTGGCTTCCTAGAAATGTCCCTTTGAATTTAGGGGAGCCTGGATGGTAAAGACCACAGATCATGACGGAACATAAATTTGCCTCATAACAAGATTAGTAGGCAGGCAAAATAAATGTCCTGCTGTTACATTAGATGCAGCCCTAATCTGGCGTTTTCCTTGGAAATGGGCATTTCCTTTGCAACAAGGGAACCGTGGATGCAACTAGCTTAAACACGACAGGTTCGGTTTTGCCACGTAGTTATTTTCCTCTGTCTTTTTAATAGAAATTTTGAGGAGGTGTATAAATGAGTTGTGAGTCTTAAAGACTATTACCAAAGCGAGTTATGGTCGTCTGTGTTCATGACAATCAGTCGTGTTTCCCAGACTCTCCTTTTAAGAAAAGTTCTGTGCAACATCCCCTCCCCCTTCAAAACAGGAGCCCTGCTGTGGAGGAGGTGTTGAGACCCCCAGGGGCCTCTCACACTAGCCTTAAGTATCAAAGGCAGAATAGACTCACTATTGTATTTGTGGTATATATTTTTTTAAATCTTTACCGCAGTTCTACTACTTAAAACCACTGGAAACAAGTATCACATACTAAAGAGCCTTAAGAAAATGCCCAGATCAGGTGAACCCACATGATCTCTGCATAGAACAAAGGCCTCAAGTATGCAGCTTGATTGCAAGGGACTTCCTTGGTTTTCAGCAGAAGGCAATCTCACCTGGAGTACAATAACCTCCTCTTATTAAAAATGCAAGATAGGATCTCCTCCTGGATCCTTTCTACATAACCTAATGCAAGTTTATGGGGTGCACCAACCTCAGCATTGAGTGGCATTTAATCAAAGCCTCTGTGAGGTAATCTCAGTGTTTCTTGGACCCTGTAAAGTCACCGAGGAGTTAAGAGATCTTTTCAAAAGGAATGGAAGCCGGACTCTGAATTTAGGTGTATTTGAAGCTTTAGCACAAAAGTCGGAGACAATTTAATGTACACCTATTTTTCTAGACATTTTCTAGGTCCCAGGCTAGAGAGTCCTTACTTCTCTGTGACACTGCGCAATAGAAATAGATCATTTGCTAGTAGCCCAATTCATGGCATTTTGACATATTGTTTTTCTTAGGCCAGAAAGAAACCACAGAAATCTTTTGTGTTTGCATATGCATTTTATAATTTATGTATTGATTTACAAACATTATTTCATCTAATGAAAGTTTTCTTTCCATAGTCGGTGCTTCCATCCCAAAACTTGAACTGCAGATCCAGCTACTTTTTGGAGAAATTATTTTTTGGTTCAGTCTAATAAGTTTTTTTCTTGCAACTTTCCACCTCTCAATAGCTTGAGTTGTGTCTCTACTTATGTTTTCTCATATCTAATTTGAAAATGTCAGAGCATTTAACGTCAATTCTCCTCCCACTCTCATAATTTTTTCTGCATTCTGTTAATTCTCTCCTCATCAGATGAAATAGTTCAAGGGAAGATAGACTAGATTTCCATTAGGTAAGTGGTCCTATCTTTATTGTTACTTTCCTCCAACTTATCTTTTCATTTCCATAACTCTTTTTTCCTTTTCCCACATATCTATCCCCACTCCTCTTGGCACCTCTGCATTTGTCATTTAAATTGTAAACAGTAACTGAATCCACTTTGCCAAGTGTCCAGTACATTTGGCATGTGTTAATAATTTTCTAATAGGATCCCATGTGTTAAACTCAGGATTAATGTTAAACTTTCATGTTGAATAATCTCCTTGAATGAATTTCTTGAATTAAATTTGCTTACCTCATATAAATGAACTTGTTCTTGGGTTACGGCAAAGATGAGTAACACGTTATTTTGCACCAGTTTATCAATGAGTTGTCCAATTGTCGGATACTCCTAAAATTAACATATAGATTTTAAGTACCATCTTAGCAAAAGTATGTAAAATAAATAAAGAAATGTTTTTTTCCAAAGATATCTTACTGAGTTTGGCATTTTAATGCTCATAGGCAATTACTATGTCTGTCGCGCTAAGTAAACAAATACACAATTAGCATTACTTAATTGGTTTAATAATTGTTTCCTAAATCTTGTAAAACCAATTAATTCCTAAGAGTCCGTGCCTGTCAATGTGGTGAATTATGCTCTGTTACTTCTAAGGTGATCACTTGAAATTACTTAACAAATTGTAGTGTGTCATATTTTCAGGGGTAGAGACATGTTTCTTCTTCTAAGTGCCACTTGCCAGCAGGCTCAGGTTAGAGGAAATGTTAAAGCGGAAGGAGGAGCAGGTATACTCTGACGGATGTCACTGGGTGACTCTTATAGCTCCGAAACTCGTACTGGAATTGGATGAGGCAGGATGAGGGGTGAGGAGGGGACAGCCTGCTGAGGAATGACACATTCCAATTCCTACGTCCATCTGCCTTGAGGTGTTCCTATACCAGTTCTTGGGGCTGGTCTTATTGCCTTTTTGATGTCACTAATCGGTTTTACGAGTTCCTGCAATATTTTTACAGGACAGTTGAAAACACATTCCATTGACACATTTATTCCCAAGTAATACGGGTATTTTAAAAAATAAAGAAGTCGTTAATTATCAAATCTGAAGATGGTCTTTACTTTCCAAGGCTGAAAAATAGCAGCACATTTGCCTCTTGGATGAATCCAAACGTGGATAATGTACGAAGAGGAAACTCAGGTGAAAGAGTAGCTTGCAAACAACTACAAGAAGAATTTGTTGATTGTGTCTGGAAGCAGCCAAAGTGGAAGGACGCTGTACACTAAGGTGGTGCGTTCACATACCCTCAGCACTTCTAGGGTGTTTTGTTTAATGCCTTCTTGAGGCACAAGATTCAAGTTGATGGAAAAGTATAGTTTTGCCTAAAATACTCAGGAAAATGATCCAACTACAAATATGGCTGTTTGATATGTGTTTTCCGTGCCATTTGGATTTTTACTAGTAGATCTTAGTGGAATCCAGATGATATAAATCTTCCCGAGTCTAACATTTTCCTCTGCTGTTCAACTGCCCAAACACTAAACATCCTTAACACCAAACACTAGTTCACCCTTAAGCGTGAACTCCAATGCTGGTCCCTCCTTTCCTCATGTTCTCGAAACTTTCAACTGCTCTGTTCATATAGCCAAAATCATACCTTTTAGCTCTTCATAGGTAGGAAATATGATTTTTTATTTAATCCACATCAGCTGACTTAATTCCCACAATTATACCATAAGTCCCTTAAGTCCAGGGACCACGTCATTATTTTATGGCCCCAGGAACCTGGCCCAATGTTGAATACATAGAAAGTGCTCAGAGGCCCCAGGAGATTATGTTACAGGCAGGCATGGAAATAGTCCGTAGCTTCTGTGCATTTGTAGCAACTTACTCAACAAGAATGAATTGAAGATTTATTAGATGATAAGATCATAGTAGGTAACAGGTAATATTTTGCTCCTATGGTCCTGCTTTTTTTAAAAAACATGTCTATTAAGGGATATTTGAATAGTTCCAAGGAAAAGGTAATGAAAAATGGATTCATTTCTCACAATTTCTTGTTCCTTCCTCGTTGGCTAAAAGACAAAATATGGCTCCCCTCATTGATCTTGTAATATAGAAAGGCGGTTGATATAATGAAAGAATATATAAGTTTGGGGAATACTGTTAATCAAAAGTTAGGGGAAAACATTCATGTCGAAGTTAAGAAATTTAGGCAAGGAAGGTAGCAGGTAATTCATGAAACATCAGATTTTTAAAAATTAATTGCTCATACTGTATTAAGCATGTATATACATTATCTCACTGAATTTTCTTTTGTTAGAGAATAGTTTTTTTCCAATCTGATATCAGAATTCTGCATTCTCTTTCTCTTTCCCTTTCTCTCTTTTCCTCTTCTATCCCTTCCCACCTCTTTCTCTTCCCTATATACACTCCTACAGCATTGTCATTTTAAAAAGTCACTTAAATTTTCTGTACTTTATTTTCTCAAATGTTAGATGGGAATAATAGGACTTTCCCAGGTTGCTATTTTGTAATTCAATTGTATTTCATGCGGTAGTCAGCACCCACTGTATTCCAGGCACTGTGCTGTCAGGAAGTAGAGAGAATACACCAGTCCTGGCCCTGAGGAGCACACATTAGAAAAATACAGACATATGTGAGCAAACACATTTCCGTATAGCGATATATAGGCAAGAAGATATTTCTGTGTGAGGTGAGGGGAGAGGTAATTGCTATGGGGCCCAGCCGAGATCAAAAGGGCCCCTGGAAGCAGTCACGATTGACCTGGGTTTTAAAGGATAATTAAAAGTTTCTCAGCTGCGTACAAGGGAAGGGCATTCCAGACAGAGGGAATGACGTGTGCACAAGCATGGCAGCCTCGTGGTCTGTTCAAGGAAAGTGGTTAGAGACATAGGATTCTGGTGAGAACTGAGTAAGATAATGAATGTTTTACCTTGTTTTACAAAAGTCAAGTTTTTTTTTTTTCTAGCATGTCACCAGCATTTTTTAAATGACAAAAAGTATATCAAATGTTAATAAACACTAACCAAGCAGTACTTGACTAATTGTTTCCTGCCGAGCCCTGTGGTCCATGAAAGCATGACATTATTTAAGGGACGTGACTCTGGAACCATTATTCACAGCAATTCCTACGTGATTATGCCTTTGGTCTGAGCCCCCCACCCCATCCCTTTCTGGAACTGTGGTTGAGAGCAGAATGAGCTCACTTGTACTTCTTTTCTCTGGCCTAGAGCTTTTTGAAAAATTGGGGGTGGGTGGGTTCTGGGATCATTTGTGTCATAGCAGATCCTAACTTCTCACATAGCCCCACCACTCACCTGTGTTCCTGTGGGAACCTCTAACGGTGAGAATCGAAACAAGACATTTGTTAATCTCAAATCTGAAAATATGCGGTGCTTTCACCAAGTGTGGGTTATTCTGCTATCTACTACAGTAATTATTGCTCCATTTGCCCCCTTGTAGCCCTGAAAACAGTGTAGAGTGCAGTTTACACACCAAGACAGTTGACATGGAGTATTCATTGTTGCTGTCCAAGTGACAGAGTCCATCATTCGGAATGACGATGCCTGCCAGTTTGCTGTCCATTCCAAAATGAGAATCAGCATCACTCACAAAGACCAGGAGATGGAGGGAGTCATTCCGCCAGCCAATTTTTTCCTACAGGGAGGAAGAAACATTTAGGTTGTATTAAATAGAGGCAGACATTTATTGAGAGTGAATCAATTAAGATTGGACACATTCAGATGATAAAAGTTATATTGCTGGTCTATTTCAGCCTTTTTTTTTTATCTATGGTGAGTTGATAATATTAAAAACACAAAATTCCATGACATTTGCTTTTTCCTGGATAACATTTTCAGATGATTTATGCTTCAGAAAAAAATAGTTTCACTACAATTAGTATCCAATTGATCTTGACTTTTACATATCTAATTATTTTTACTGTCCTGCTTTCAATTTACCAGAAAAATGAGGGGAGAAAGTCATAGATTATCCCAAATCCAAGCTGAAGCAAAACTAGTAAAAATGCAGTACAAAATGGACTCAGCATAAGCCTGTTTTATTGAAATGTCGTCCAACATTTAGGCACATATTTCTCTTTCTAGTGATATCATCCAAAAATTATTAATGTAATAAAAGTTAAGATTTGCTTCTTAAAGTGTGACCTCAAGGTACCGCTAATTAAGATGGTCTATTGCTGCTTCTTAGCGGAGCTCTCTCCTCTAATTAACATCAGTCCAGATCTAGCTGCACAAAAGCTCATTTTGGCTGCACCATCACACCTCATCCTTTCCCTCCCTTCCCTAATTCCTCAGCCCTCCCACCTTCTAGTAGCTTCAGTCCTGTCTGTTTCTTGATATTTTCCATGAAGAGCTGTCACCTGAAGACAGGGGAATCATTCCCGTGGATACATGTCTGATCGTCAAGGAGCAGTGGTGTCCCTGCACTGCTGTAGAGGCAGTGTGGCTTATTTTATTGGCTTGAAATAATAAATATATAATCATATGTAGAGGTTTATACTGGTTCAGAGGCATTTTCACCTTTTTATTACTTTCTGTCTTTGATTTTTTTATTGTTATTAACTCAAAAACTTAATCTGATCTCAATCTTTGAAAATTAGTCATACATGACTTGTTTTAGCCAAATTTCCCCAATACTTCCACAATTTTATTAGATTATTCAAATATTAGGCACAAAAATGTCCATCTTAACGTGATTGAATTAAAAATTCAATAAAAATTTTGTTTTAAGAAAAGTATCAAATGGAGATATATGGCAGTTAAAGGAAAGATAAAGTTAGCTAAGCTTTTCAAAGTAGATGTGTTAATAAAAGATAAAATTTGTGTTATCAGATTGAAACACTATTCCCTTCAGCATACCTTACACACAGCAGCTTGCATAATTGCATCAAATCCACCTTCAGGTGTGTCAATATTAGCAGAAATTTTCTGATTCTTCACAATTTCATTGAATCTCTCTGCATCATTTGTTAGTGGCAAAATATGCTTGAATCCAAATGTAGGTAAGCAGAAATATGGAATACTACTGTAAAAGTAAAATGTGAAAATATTTTTGATGAAATAATATAAAACACAATTAATAGATGTAATAGACTGGCAAAATTTCTTAAAAGAAGATGAGTTTTTCTGAAGTGCTGACTCTGTAACTTGGCTATGAATCTCATTGTTAAGTTTATTGTCACCATCTCCCACACATTTCCTTAAAAATGATCATATTAGCTAACACTGAAAGTTTACTGTGCGTCTTACACTTGCTCAAGCTCAGATAACAGATGATCAGGTATCCAGACTCCCCACTCCTGTGCTTGTATGTGTGTATGTGTATAATTACTACCTTCTCTTGCCCCTCAACCAAAAATCCACCATTAAGTTGACATGACAACAATTTCTTTGTATTCCGATATCTTAAGCTGTCATCAAGTATGAGTCACCCTGTAGCAAGACAGAGAGAAAACTTTCTTCTTTCTCCTCTTCTCCCATCTGTACTCCCAACGCTGCCTGCCGAGGCCCCAAAATCAGAGCAGGGCTCTCCGTTCTAGAGCCCGACTCTACTGTGACTGAACAGATGGTTGTGGACCAGCCTAGGAATAAATCCACCACTTAAAACAGTTTGTATATGGGAAAGATGCCATGTTAGGATATCAACCCCAAAATATTGCAGTAGAACTGAAAGAGTTGATCATACATTCAGCCACATCTTTTTCTGAAAGCCAGTTAGTAGTAGCTGTACATGAGACTCTGGGCAAGTTACTCAGCTCCTCTGAGCTTTGTAAGAAATTTGCATCTTCGTTGGTTAGAATTATTTGCTTATCTAGATCTTACTAGGACTCTTTGCTTTTGGAGAGTGGAATAAACTGTTAATTTAGTTCACTAAGAAGATTAAAGTGCTGAGAGACTAATGTAGCTAAAACAACCAGAATGTCAGAGCCCGGTCATGCCAGGAAACTTTGAGGGGAGGCTGCCCCTATTCAGTCAAATTTCTTCCTCTAATAAATGCTCATATTTCGTTGTTACTTTCTTAGGATAGTGATTGAAGGAAATAAATACGCATCACCAAATAACTTGATTTTGAGTCTCTCTGTAACAATAGATTTGTTTTTTAAATGCAGGATAATTATGAAACAATATTTAAAAAACACCACTTATATTTTTTGTTAAAATTTTAAATAGATATTTATAAAATAAGACTGTAATGGTATATACTAAAAGGTTGATGCCATCTTTTTTGAGTAGGATTAGAAATAATTTCCATTTTCTTTTGTTGTCTGTATTCTCACATGGACTCGCTATTACCTTCGCAATAAGAAACTATACTGTCTACTGGTGTATGTTTATGTGTGTACATATAAAAAAAAATCTAAGCATTTCATGGTTTGGTTTTCTCTTTTACAAACTACAATGACTTCCTCATTGTTGGCATCAAATTCAAAATAAAACAAAATGCCATAACCTATATGAAATGAAGTTAAAAGAGAAATTCCTCAGAATGTTGGATAGAGGGATAAAATTTGACCTTTGTGCTATAAAATATTTTTAAATGCACATCACAACTCATCTACAAATCTGGAAATGGAGAAAGTATCTTTTTTTGTTGCCGTATCTCAGGGAACAGCATAAGAGAAACTTCTTTCAAAAATGCAAACCACCTCAGCATTCTTACATGGTGAAATAAATTTTCAATGACCCTCCATCCAATGTAGTTGAAGAAAGAAAGCAACTTTAAAAAGCATTACAGATTAAATTAAAACAGAGGTGTTACAAGTGTAATTCATGGACCCACAGAGGACCCTAAGACCTTTTCAGGGAATCCTTAAGATCAAACTTTCCACAGTAATGAAAGATGTTATGCATCTTTTTCAGTGTTGACATTTGCGCTGATGATGTAAAGGCAATAGTGAGTAAAACTGCTGGTGCCTTAGCATGAATCAAGGCAATGTCACAAAACTGTATAGTTGTCCTTATATTTGTTAGGGACAAATATAGCAAGCATTTACCATAATAATTTGAAAAATGCTAGTTTCACTTCATTGATGAATCAGTAAACATTATTAGTTTTATTAAGTCTCACCCTTGAAAACATGTTTTAAAAAAAATTTATGTGTGACCACATCAGAAATATGCATACAGCATTCCTGCTTCACACCAAAATACAATGTTTATAGTGGAAAAGCATTTTTGTGATTGTTTGAGCTGAACTAGACTTTTTTTTTTTATAGGATACCATTTTTACCTGAAAGAATGCTAACAGCCAAACTATTATTTCAATTTAGGTATTTGGCAGATATGCTCTTAAAAACAAAGAAAGTGGGCTCATTACTCAAGAAAAACAAATATCAATATTTGTTGCCAGTGAGAAAATTCGAGGTAACTAGAAAATTAGAATTTTGGAAAATTGCGTGTCACTCACGAGATTAACTTCTCAAGACATCAAGACCTATCCGATGATATTGATGGCAATATTAATGAATGTGATTTTTCAATATTGTATCATGAAATTTGTAAGATATACATTACTCAGTAAAGCAATAATTTCCAAATGGCCAAGCATTACATTACAAAATCACACACATTGGTAAAAGCCATTCAAAGTTCAAGACAGACCAATGGCTTTTAATGTAACAGAATATGAAAAGTTTATTGATATTGTTTCACATTCTACATTGCAACTAACTTTTACCTTTTATCTAGTTGGATGTAATATCAAAGAAGAATTTATATAGTCATTAGGAAAAGCTGTTAAACGCCTCTCCCTTTTCCAAGTATGTATGTGAGGTTTGACTTTCTTTATAGAATTCAACCAAACAAAATATAACAGATTAAATGCAGAAGCAGGTTTGAGAATCTGGTTGTCTTCTTTTAAATCAGATGGTAAGAGATTTGTAAAAGCATAAAACAGTGTCATTCTTCTTGCTAATTTTAGTTTTGCTTTGGAAAATATAGTTATTTTTCATAAAGATGTGTTATTATAGTAATATGCAGTGCATTTGTTATTATAATTATTAAATAAACCAATAAGTAATTATTTCTAAATTTTCTTAGTTTTACTTTCTAATATGGCAAATATTAATAGATATAACCCACATAAACTAAGTTCTTTTGGATCTCAATTTTTAAGAATATAAGAGAGTTCTAAGATGTAAAAGTCTGTGGACCCCTAGATTAAAATAACTAGAGATACTGAATGTTGATAAGAGGAAGGAAATTAATACTTGTTTTGAATATTTGTTATGTTCTGAGTTCATTCAATTCTCACAATTGCCCTAAGAGGCAAAT